>NW_026652280.1:51404678-52902318 GCF_009828535.3 Hylobates moloch
AACCTCCGCCTCCTGGGTTCAAGCGATTCTTCCGCCTCAGCCTCCCGAGTCTTTTTTTTTTTTTTTTTAAATTTAGTCAGGACTGTAGTAACACCGTTATTGTTCATGGCAGCCTCAAGCTGAAGGGATTCTTTTACTTTAGCCGCCTGAGTAGCTGGGACTATAGGCATGACTCACCATGCCTCGCTAATTTTTAAATTTTTGTTTTAGAGATGAGGTCTTGCTGTGTTGCCCAGGCTGGTCTCAAACTGCTGGGCTCCAGCCATCCTCCTGCTTCGGCCTCCCAGAGTGTTGGGATTACAGATGTGAACCACTGCGCCTGGCCCAAAAATATAGTCCTGTGGATGATGATAGAAGACAAATGTAGCTGTCATGAAGCAGCATCATGGTTTTGCAGTTTATAGTGGCCAGCAATTGATTAGACACAAATACAGATATAAAGATATAAATCCTCTTGTTTGCCCCAGAATGCTTGTTAAGAGCTAGCATATGAAAGCACTAGAAAGCAACAAAAATTGCATGCAAACAAGAGATTTCAGGGCTCTGTAATGATAATAGATTTTATTTATTAAGCAACTTATATATATATGCCAGTTCTTTTTTTTTTTTTTTTTTTTGAGACAGAGTCTCGCTCTGTCACCCAGGCTGGAGTGCAGTGGCGCAGTCTTGGCTCACTGCAACCTCTGCCTCCCAGGTTCAAGCAATTCTCCTGCCTCAGCCTCCTGAGTAGCTGGGCCCGTAGGCGCCCGCCACCACACCCGGCTAATTTTTTGTGTTTTCAGTAGAGACAGAGTTTCATTGTGTTAGCCAGGATGGTCTCGATCTCCTGACCTCGTGATCCACCCGCCTCGGCCTCCCAAAATGCTCGGATTACAGGCGTGAGCCATCATGCCCGGCCAGCCAAGTTCTTATTTTAAATTTTCTTTAGTTTTTAGCCCTGCAAAAGTGGTAATCCTGTGTTACAGGTATGGAAATTCAGATGTAAACAATTTTAAAGTGATTTACTGAAAGCATATCATTAGCAAATGGTCTTTGGGATTTCCGCTCCTGTTCTTTTTGTGACATACTATGCTATCTCCATAGGAATTGCCTGAAAAGTCAAAGTAAGTGAGGAACCAGATCAGACAGGTATTGCTGATTTCAAGAAGGGCAGTTTGGATGGATAAGGAAGAGAGATAGATAAGGAGAATGTGTGTGAGATTGGTTTGACATGGGAGGAAGATTTCAATTGGAGAATACTCCCCCCAAATCTGAACTATTTGGTGAGACCAAGTCTTGAGGATGCTTGAGTGCCAGAGGGAGAATTAGAATTGGCTGATAGGGTACGAGTCATCTAGACCTCTGAAGGAAAATTAAGCAGTTATGGACTTGGGAGAGGACAGTAAAGATGAAGCTGACTGTAAAGGCCATAAGCAGTCTGTGAATAACATTTTGTGTGAAATCAGTTGCATAGAGGACACTATGGTGGCCTCCCCTGAGATTCATTTTTTAAATTAATGTTTGGGTATCTGCTCCCTGCTGCTCCTGTGCCATCCATGGCTTTAGGAAGGGCTAAGTCCACCTCTGGTTCTAGGGATGAGGCATCAAAGTCCTGTTCCTCTGACTGCAGTGGAACCCTTTTCGATCAGTGAGATCACATTTAGGGAATTGTTGCTCCCTCCCACCCTTTTCCTTTGTCTTTTGCCCTCTTCTGCCCTTCTCACCTCCTTCCCTTTCCCTCAGTGATTCTCTCCCTCCTTGACTGGAGACAGGGAAGCCAGTAATCTCAAGAATCCTTGTCAATCATGCACTTCCAGGCAGAGTGGAGAGAAGGAAATAAACTGGCCTTAATGAAATTATTGAGCTGCTGAATTAATATAATCCAGAAGCTTCTCCTATCCCTGGGCCTCCAGTCATGTTAGCTGATAAGCACCATTGATTGTGTAAGGCAGCGTGAGATGAGTTTCTGTTCCGTGCAGTGAGTTGCATCCTAACTGATAGTGGGTTTCACTGAAGGTCTCAGTGAGGATGTGAGCACAGACTGCATAACTTTGGGGGAATGGGAGACTGGTGTACACGGCGAAGGCCAGAAAGGGGAAGTATCACCTTAGAGAGAAATAAAAGGTGCTTCTTTTTGTTCAAGAGGTCCATACTGCTGTGCTTTTTCGCTGAGCCTGAGAGGAGGTCACCTTTGTAAGGCAGGGACCGTGTCACATTTGCCCGGTATTCCCAGTGCCTAGCACAATGCCTGACGAGTCCTGGCCTTTTGATACTCATTGATAGACTAAATGAGTGTGAACACAAGTTCGGATGTTTATTGAGAAATAAGAAAATAAGGTGAAGGAGAGTAATATCTATTGCATAGAATAGTATGGAAATATTTTTAATGACATGGTTAAGTAATTTAGAATGATGGAAATGGGATGCTAGCTTGCAAATTAGTGGAAAATAGTAGGTAAGATGAAATTTTAACTGAGCTCTAGGATCACGCTATTTCAGGCCACACACACACACACACCCCACAAATGCTTTTTGAACAGTATCTTCTCTCCTTTATCCTTAATTTTCTCCCTCTCTCAAAATGGACCAATTTTCTTCTAAATGTCTTCCATAATATTTTGGTTTTCTCATAAAAACATATTATAAGATGGAGAGTACAGGAAAATAACAAGGGCTTTTTCTAGGTCAGATCTTAATGTAAAATCACCACTGCAGTGATTGATGTTCTGTGTGAAGATTCTGTCAAATGTTCTGTAACTTTGCCCAGATGTGAGGGAAGGTGGTGTCAATAAAAACCCATGGTGAGCTTGCACTGAGACCTTGCTACCTCTTTACTCCTGTGGCTTCTTTTTCTCACAAAGCTGGGGTATAACAGTTACTCAGTGTGTTAGATTATTGAAAACTGACCGAATATTGACTATATGAGAATTTTTTTTTAGTTCTAGCAGTTGTATGTTTTAGTATTTTTGAAAAAAAGTCAAGATGATATAATTCTAGATTTGTGAATAGACCAGATGAAACTTCTAAGGGAATTATAACTTTCAAATACTGAAGAACTTAAAATATCTTTTTTGCCCTTTTTGGTGTAAGTTATTTTACCAACAAATTATGTGGTATTTATTGGTCCTACATGGCATTTGCTCTCTCGGATTTTTGGAACTGTTTATTGGTTATGTCTGGTTAGCTGAGGAAATGGTGTAAGGAAGTGTTTTTATTAATAAAAATAAAGATTCCATTTAATGGATTAGTGTGCGTGTCCATGCATGTGGTGTCTGATTCTAAATTTTTAATTAACTCTTGCTTTTTCAAGGGTACCTCATCAAAACTTGGGATTGCCAAAACTTAAGTCTCACCCTCCTATAGAAATTTAGTCCTTTTACTATTCTAGACCACTTTGAAAGAGGGGTTATTGCTTTCACAGTCTAATTCCACTTCAGAAAGTCTTGGCAGCATTACAGCCCTCTGTGCCCCTAAGGAGGTAACACAATTTTCAACTTCAGTCACTGGGGACAGAGCCCAAATCCTCTCCTGCAGGGCTCCCTGGAAGAGGCCTGCTCAGCAGCCATGCACACATCTGGATGTGCTCCATTTTCTCAGGACTTGTGCCAGTGAATTCTGTCTTCTGCATCTCAGCTAGGCTTGGTGCGATGGTTTCACAGTTGTCTCTGATTTGGAGTGGATATATACCTGTGTCTTTCAGAGCAGTAGTTGTCAGAATGTTATGTCGGAAATACATTTTACATCACGATACTGCACTTACATGTGTATTTCACAAGATGTGAGACTTACTTTTGACTGTGATATACTCCATTTTCCATCCCATTCCTTTCTAAATTATAGCAATAATGCGTTGCTGTCTGCACTTTGAAAAGCATTTCCTCCTCCTTGCTTTTTTGGGTGGAGGGAGTACTTAGCCCCTGAGTCTCTCAGAAGTGTTTCTGTCTTTCCTGCGGCAGTGTGGACCTCTGATGACCAGCCAGGACTTGCTTATGCCCACAGTCCTTCAGTTAGTCCTGAGCCAACTACAAAATGATCACGATGCTTCTGACTAATATTTCTTGAAACCTGTGGCCTAGATATGAAAATGTTTTATGTGAATTAGTTTCTTTATGCTCTGCAATCATCTGTGAGGTATAGGCATGGGGTATCTTTTTTACAAATGGAAACGGAAGACAAGAGAGGTTCATTATTCTGCTAAGGAAGTAGCAGAGCCAGGGACACTGTGCTTAATGTCACATTATTGCAACAATTCTGCTTTGGTGGCCTAATAACACTTTTCTTATGTAGTTCTAGATGTCCTAAAAATGAATAATAAGAAAGATCTATAAATTATGTTTACTGGGACATAGACAGTAGAGTCAGTTAAAATTTAATTAATTAATTAATTGATTGATTTTTGGAGATAAATATATGATCCCAGCTCACTGCAGCTGCAGCCTCCTGAACTCAAGCGATCTTCCTCCCTCAGCCTCCCGAGTAGCTGAGACTACAGACATGCAACCACCACACCCAACTAATTTTTTAATTTTTTGTAGAGACAGAGGCTCACTGTGTTGCCCAGGCTGTTCTCGAACTCCTGGCCTTAAGCAATCCTCCCACCTTGGCCTCCCAGAGTTCTTGGATTACCAGTGTGAGCCACACAGGCCCAATTTTTGTAAGTTATTTATTTGTATTTTCCAAGTTGTAGCTAGGGCTAGAGTCTAACTGATATTCATCTGTTTTGGAAATCGTAGGCTGGACTTTCATTAAGGAAAGTAAAGTTTCGATATTTTGGTTCATGTTTACCTAATATATCAAGGCAAACTCCTTTCAAATATTTTTTGACAGTTACCACAATTAAAGTGTGATGGCTTATAGATAGGTTTTTATATGCAGGTGGTTATGTTTTGTTTGTGAGTTTAAAATTTTACAGCTGTGATTTAAAAATACCAGACTGATGAAAGTTATTTTTTTCAGAGAAAAATAATTTAGCATTAGCAATGTATCACCTTTTGACTCAATGATATTTTGAAAGACAGATTATAATTTTCAGTGAAGTAGCTATTAACCAGAAGATCACACAAAGCAATTCTAAGGCCTGTTTGCATATATCGGGGTAAAAATTACTTAACATACAATGCCTAGTTCTTTTGAGTGGACTGGGATATATCTGAAAACTACATAGGAAGGTTTGATGTACTTAGATCTTATGGGTGTGGCCTATTGTTGGTTGCATCTGAAAGTAGTTTACATATTGACTTTCAAATGTAAGCAAAAAAGCAATTCAAATAGGCCTTTGGTTTGTACCACTGGCATATCTACCAGAAAAAAATAAATAGGATGCCTGTTGCATGTGTAGCCGAGTGCATCCTGTTTGTGTTTTTGTGTCCTGTGGAAGGTAGCTTCATGAAGCATGGGGTTAATGCTAAACCCAGCATTCACTTACCTCCTTAATTCATGAATGCCACTGAAGCACGTTGAAACAAAACTTTAGGTATTACAGTTGAACAGTCAAACTTTTTTTTTTTTTTTTTTGAGACGGGGTCGTGCCCTGTTTCCCAGGCTGGAATGCAATGGCGTGATCACGGCTGTCTGCAGCCTTGACCTTCTGAGCTCAATCGACTCTCCTATCTCAGCCTCCCAAGTAGCTAGGACTACAGGCATGCCCAGCTAATTGTTTGTTTGTTATTTGTTTTTTTGTAGAGACAGGGTTTCGCCATGTTGTGCAGGTTGGTCTTGAACTTCTGAGATGCGCCTGGTGAGGCTTCCCAAGGGCTGGGATTAAGGTGTGAGTCACCCTGCCCTGTCAGCAGTCACTAGTTTTTGAACAGTAGTCACATCATTAGAAATAAATATACATACATCTGATATTTTAGGTGCACAGACAATATTACATTGTATACCTAGAGTTATTGATGCAGAATCTATGACTTTACATAAGTGATGAGATTATGAGACTTAGCCAAATTGAAAAAGTTTTTCAGATCATAATTATATATTCTGATGTGACCTATTTCACTTTTACTACACATTTGAAAAACTCAGAAGGAATTTTATGATACACTTTTAAAAAGTGTGATCATGAGTTGCCATAGACTCCATTTTGTTATATATATGTTAGTGGTATACTAACCATATTTTAACCACTTCCTTTAGTCAAATGTCCTGGGAATGTGGGAGGTGTCCCAGGATGACAGCCAACCTGTCATTGATCATCCCTTTATCTTTTTATTGTTATCTAAACTGTTTGCCACTGAGCATTCTTTTAGGATTTCTGGTTAATATTTGATAGGTTAGCTTTGCAAAATATTTGACCACTGCCATTCTTGGCCAGTATTACCCATGTACTTTGATGCCTGTGCACATAAAGCTTCACAATATGTTAACCATACAATTAGCCGAGTTTATGTGTGTATATAAAATGCAAGAAGAAATGTCATACATTTGTGTCCCTTTATGAAAGAGTTTTCTATTTGAATTCATCTTGAAATAGCCTTGAAGGACTTGTAGGCACCCCTACCTCCAGCTGTAATAAACTCTGTTTTTTTCTGATGTAGTTGTATTCATAAGTATTTGCAGTTTGTTTTTGGTCATGGCTTAAATTGCTATATTGTAATCAGCCTTGGTGCTCATTTAATAGATTTTCTTGTTAAAAAGTGAAATGAGCATTATTTTAGAAACATTAAATAAAATCTTAAATGTATTTTTGCATAGGAAAATTGGCTTGACCATTGCGCCACGATAAAGAAAGTATTTTCCCTTTGCCGCAGGGCCTTGTGCTGATGGCTGCGTCCCAATTTCAGATAGGGCTGGAACAACCTGTCACTGTGGCTAACAGAATTTGAATTTGCTATTAGCTTATAAATTCCCAAGCGACTTAGAAGTTGAATCCATCCACTAAATCCGTAACTGCTCCTGTGGGAACTAGGAGAAAAGCCAGGTAGATTGTAGTATTATTTCCCCTAAATCAGGTTGGTGGATAGGATGATTTGACAATTAGTTTTTTTTTCTACAAAAGAAAGTGATTTCATAAATAACACAATACTCATCATTTTTTAAAATTAATACAGTTTTTCTCCAAGCTGTCTTCCATTTGGTTTCTTTATACACAACAGATAGCATGTCTTTCTCCTGCTTAAGAACTCATGCGTGGGTCCACAGTGCCTTGAGGAGGAAGTCCAGCTGCCTGGCCAAGTGGGACCTTTGGGTCTGGCTCTGGAGCACCCCTCCAGCATCTCTGCCTCATCATCCCTCTGGACATTCTAGGGTCACAAGGAACCCTTCCTTATTGATGCATCCCGGCTGCACCATGTGATCACATTGTCATATCTTTTCATGTTCTGATCTGTTTCTCTGGAGACTACTTGTCCCCTCTGTCTACCTTTCAATTTTAGGAAGTCACTTTTCCCCACCAGACTGCTAGTTCTGCCAGGATGGCCTATGTTTCAGTCACATCTCTATCTTCTGTGTCAAGCACAGCACCCTCAATGAATGTTTGAAACAAATAATGGATAGCAGATACTCATTCTCTTTATTTAATAGAAAATTGGAGCAATTTACCCCAATTATTTTTTTCAAAGTTAATTATTTGTAGATAAGAGATTAGAAGCCCCCTGACCTTATTTTATTATACTTATGTAAGTATATCAAATTTGCATGAATTCCAGTTAATGTCTCGGGGTTTTATATGTATTACTTAGCTTAATTATCATCACAGCCAGTTGGAGTGGATTTTATGTATATTTTAAAGGGATTCAGTAAACAGATTGAGAAAATCTAGGGAGTTTGCACAAGCACCCAGTGAGTAAATAGAAGATGATATATTTTTTCAAAGGCCATATGCCATCTTTCTTAAGCTAGGATATGTTATGTGCTATGTTTTAAATAAATAGTTCACTTTGATTTTTGGAAGTTTTATGATGTAGCAATATTAACTGTCCCCCACCCTGCCCCATTAATCTATGTAAGTGTTATTCCATATATCTATTTGGTAATATATAGCAAACAGTCATGCATATCTATAGTTTATTTTTCTCATAATGATAGCCGTCTTCAAAATAAGAACATTTGTTCAGTTTTAAAGCATATACATCTGGATATTTCCTATAGAATGAATAATTTATAAACTTTTAACAGTCTCATTTTTATTAAATATCATGTTTTTCTTTACATGTGAACCCTTGTCCAGCAGTTCAAAGTGTTAGATAATGCAATTGACCATAGACTCTTTTCCTGTAAAAATACTATACTTAAGGTAAGCTTTCATATTTCCAGATTTTTATACTATTTTCAGTTCCAAGTTAAGGAAAATGATGAAACCACTTGTGTATTTTCTACACCCTAAAATATTTCTTAAATGTAAATTTATGCATTTTGTAATCAGGAGTACTGATCTCTGGTTTGTAAATGAAACCTGAGATTAACCTCTTCAGTTTCTTTATTGAAAACTGAGGATACTAATGCTGACTGTCTCACATGCCTGTTAGGGGCATACATGAGTTAATATTACAAAGTGCTTAGAACAAGCTCAGCACATAGTAAATGCTAAGTAAATGTTCATTATGATGATTTAGGGGTTTTTAACCCAATTTTTTCCAAATGAAGCATTTTCTTAAATCAAGTGAATTTACGCTTGATGTTTACATGTAAAACATGAATATGTTAGGGTGGATAAGTCCATTCTTATAGAACACATTTTTTGGATTAGATTCGCCATTTTTTCCCTCCTCAATACATTTCCACTTCATCCTGGCCTCCTTTTTTAAAATAAAGTGAATTTTGAAAAAAAAAATTTTTTTTTTACTCCATTCCATCTCCTATCTGCCTTTGGAATCACTGCCAGCAGATACTAGTTTTTACATTAGTTGTTGCTGTATTAAGCAGCAACATTGCGTAATGTATTATTCATCCTAGGTACTTTGTAAATGTTGGGTAAGTGAATTAATGACTGTGTAATAATGTACAGGCAGTCCCGGCTTACAGTGGTTCAATTTACAGTTCTTGACTTTACAGTTTCATTGGAATGTAATCCCACGAGAAGTCGAGGACCATCTGTCATGAGTTTCTGTCTTCTTGACCTTTAGAGGAAGGAACTTAAAAGTTTTCTAATGTCTCACATACTGGCACGTAAATTGTAAAGCAGAAGTCTCTCCCCTTTCCCTCCTCAACTAAAAAGTATGTAAGGTCTTTGTGACAGCTATAGTCTTCTCTGATAAAGTGGACATAAAGATGTTAGCGTTTAAATCCCACGCAGTTTAAAAAATAACTCATATTTGTGTCTACTGCTGTTTTTAAATAATTATCATAAAATGTGAGAACCGACCCAATGAACAGGCAGCATGTACTCCATATCTTGAAACTGAGAGGCATAGCAACTTGCTGAAGATACCACACTGTACAGCTATTTAGTGGTCAAACCCGTATTTGGATTGCGTTCAAGCTTGAATTCAGTTCCTGGGCGAGAGTTTTCTCCCTCTTGACTGGAACCAATTACTTTATTTGTTTTAAGTTGAAAAGAGTTAAGAAATAGAAAAATTAATGCAGTGGTTGAATACAAAATCATTGTCTTCTTCTCTTTTAAATACCAAGATATCGAAGTAGTAGATCAGAGTACTTAAGTCCTTGAATGTGAAAGACTAGGTGGAAAGCCTTTTGGGAGATGTTCCAGTGGCCAATATTTAGAAAAAACAACTAGGCTTTCTTTTTGTTTGTTTTAAAATTGAGAACGCTTTGAATGTGTAAAGATGGGTGCTAACAGAAATTGGGAAACACACGCTTGGGCTGTGTTCTGAAAACCAGGATAAAGGGGTGTGGTTTTCCTTTTTCTGAGATAAAAGCCTGCTGTAAATTTTGGCAGCAATATTTTATTATAATAAGATCAATTTGCAGCACATTCAAGCTTATTTTGAATGAGAATTGAGTTTGACTAAAGAAAATAATGTCCTTCCAAATGAAAATGAAAATGAGCAGATGTACAAAATGAACCTTAAAATTAATCTTGGATTTACCCCTCCCTGTATGCATCATTTAGCAGTCAGTGAAAGTGATGAGGGTGGGGAAGAAACTGCTGTGAAGACTTAAAAAAATCATTACAGGCATATTTTCGGGGTTTGAAGGAAACAACCGTATTAGAGACAGAATTGCTTTTCTGCCTAGAAACGTGCAAATAAAATATTCCTCTTTTAAAGGTAGTTTTACCTTTCACTTGTTACATCATTCTTAAAATTGAGAAATCTTTGAATTTAACATAAGTTTTATCTCCTCCACCTCCCACCATTCTGTAACTGAATGCTGTCTATTATTTTAATCATGTTAATCTACTACTTAGTGTAAATTGCTGCTCTGTGGCTGCCTGAGAACAAAAGTACTTTCTGTTCTTCCTTCTTCAGTGAACCAGGGCTTCACATCATGCATAGTCTTGCAAACAGTTAGGGGTTTAGTCTGAGCTGATCAATAAATTCAGAACCCTTTATTTAGTGAGATCGATACAGTGTAATGAAGCCTTTGCTTCAGTTGCCTTCCAAGCATCACTGCCAGGGTAGGAAGGTGTCTGTTTTTCTTTCCAAAGTACAATCAGAATTATGTTTGAGGTTTTTTCTTATTAGCCAGGATGGAGCAATGCATTTGAAGCCCCTCCAAACAAGCCTGAAAAGAGCTTGCTCCTGAATTCATCCTAAAACCTGTCCTCTCTCTAGTAATGAAGAATGAGTGAACAGAAATCATTTGATTCAAGAAAGAAAAATTGAGTATTAGCAAAATACTGCTTCAGTTAATATCTGTAACTTAATCACATAAGATAATTGCTGCTAAATGGTTTTGAATAAAATTCTTCATTTTATGAAAATATGCCTGCAGGTTAGCAGCATGCTTATCGAAAGTATATGGATAATCATAGCGTCTGAGAGGTGATCTGTCAACTCTTATTTTACTACAGATACATTTGTATGCAACGTGAATAAAACACTTTGGAATATATTGTACTTTCTTTCTGAATTGTTATGCTTAGTTCAGGATTTGCTTTTAGTGAGACTTTTAAGCAGTTTTTATCTTTAAAAATATTTATATATTTGGAGTAGTATTTTAGAGTATTTGGGATATCAGCTTTCTAACACTTGTATCAAGATAGGCAGAACTGAGGCCTGAAAATTGATCTCATATAAAAAGTGTTAAAACACAATTTGTCACCTTGTTGGCTACCATATCTTAACACGTCTTTCAGAAACTTTCATCATGATCTAAAATTGTCTTGAGATTGTTTTTTACTAGAAACATCTATCTTGATAAAGGTTGTCGTATTAATTAGAAATTACTCATTTTTAACACAAGACTGTTAAATAATTCATATGAGGCCCACTGGAGAATTTCTTTTACTTACTAAGTGTTTTAAGAAAATGTTTATAGTCATAGGCAATAAGTGTTTATATTCTTAGGCATTAAGAGTGAAGCACCTCTAGTCTGCTAAAAGAATTGTGTTTAAGAAAGTTTGATGGAATAACCTTATAAGGTCGTGATTTAAAGAGTTTATTTCTTAGTGTTTTATAGTTAGAAATCTTCGTACTAACTTGTTCTTCCGTTAGCCATATTTTGTATGATCAAAGACTAATAGAATTCTAGACTTGGAAGGAATTTTTCAGATTACGTAGCACCACCCCACTCTTTACCATGGAGTCCAATAATTAATAAAATGAAAAACCCAACTTAGCTAACTTAATTTATGTTGACTTTAGTAATAGCATAAAATGAGATTTTTGAAATACCGAAGATTACAAAAGCCAGTATGTAATAATGAGTAGGGAAAACAAAAAGAAAACTCCTAGGAGAAAAAAGGCAGCACCTGCTGTGTACAAATCCCATAGTACAACACTGAATAGAAATAGTCTTGCTTTCCATAAGCTTTTCATTAAAAAGGGGGGTTGTTTGATACAAATACAGACAATGTTAGTGGATCCTTGAAAGAATGATTACTTTTTGCCGTGGTGGAGGTTGAAAAAGGTTTCCTGGAAGCATGGCATCTGAGCTAAGCCTTAAAACTAGGTATAAATTAGATGAAGCCAATTGAGATGTTTTGCTTGGCATTTTTTGGGCATAGGGTACTAGGAAGAGAAAGGAGCCTAAAACTTTCAAGGTTTTGAATATAAGTAATTAGAAGAATGCGAGTACCACCAAATGAAATCCGGAGGCACCAACACCATGTGTCAAGAGGGAGAAGGGAAGACTACCCTCATTTTCTATCACCTTTAGTTCTTTCTCTACCAAAGGAAATCATTGCAGTTCCCAAACTCTCTCGGCTGTGCAGCTTTGTATGTATCACTGACTCATCTCACCTCTACCCTCCCATTCTGCCCTGCTCACTTCGCTGCTTGGGAGTTTTACAAAACCCAGGCAAAGTATCATAGCTTTGTGCACAGCCACTGAGACAGGTGCTTCTATGCCACTGGTTCAGACTTTAATCATCTATTGCACCAATGTGAGTGTGGTTTTAGTTTATGGGACTACAGTGTCTGTTTTTTTTGGTAACCCTAATCCCCAGCACACAGTCAATACTTAGTAGATGAGTGTTGAATTGAAGAAAGTGATAAAGAATTTGAATTGCTGGAAAGGTAGCTACAGAGAGGACATCCAGAGCTGGAGATTGGGCCTAGCTTTGTGGAAGAAGTTAGGGAATCTAATGCATAAGAGTTGGTGCAGAATATAGAGAAGAGTAAAGAAAGCTGAGGCCTGAATTGTGGGACCCAAATGTAGGGGTTAGGGGAGAAGTCAGTACCACATAAGCTAAACACAAAGAAAATTCCAAGAATTAAGGAATGACCAAGGGGTTAGAATACTGCAGGGAGGCCAAGAAAAATGAGACATAATGAAAAGGTTGCATTCAGTGAATGGGCAGTTTTGAGGCCCTTTGAGAGTAGTTTAAGTAGAGTGGTTATGATGAAAATACGTGTTCCTTTAAGAAAACAATCACATGTTTTCTCATGTCATTTGTAATGATCTCTTGGACAATTTAGTTTATTTAGGTGTTTTCTACTGACCCTAAACCCCTGGGTACCCAGAAGGCTAAGGATTTCTTGTGGTCACTTTTAGTTGATTGAAAGCTGGTTACGGGGTAAAACATACTCTAAGCACTGGATACTTAATGTGAAACCGCACAGAATAACGTTAGTGTTTCACTGTGGTTTCCGTGGATTTCTGTATTTGTCCTTGACTTGGAAGGAGCCTATCAAATATAAGCTATTACAGTGCCTGTGAGTAAAGTCAGATTCCCTAAGTAAAATCTTACACCTATGGCCAAAGGAGCTTTCTCTTGAGTAGGGCTGAAACCCTTACCTAAGAGTTTAAGATCATTTTCAAAGGAAATAAAAACAACAACAAACAACTTAATAATATGAGTGATATCTGTGTCTAGGGGTGACCCATGTGCGTTGTGACTGAGTATTTCTTCAATACTGTTCTTCATTCGTAGGTTTACGATGTAGAATAGGATAGATGAGGTCGATGAAGTTGCATAGGTTTTCTCTCTGACTTGGGCATAAATCATGCCTCCCTTTTATATCTGTATGTTTTATAGTACTGTTCATCTGTCTTCTTTATTATAGGTATGACATATCTTCTAAATACATACAGCCTGTTCAGCCATGTACCATTCATTACATGAAATATCAATTCTGGTCATGAATAGACATATGTTTGTTTTATATCTATGACTATGTAATAGCAATGTTTTTGGAGAAAACTAAGTGATGTATATATTTTATATATCAAAATATATATCCTATCTTCTATTATTGAGCATCCTGTGATTTCTTTAGTCAAGTTCCCAATTGGTCATAGTTTAAAACATCTGCTTGAATGACTTGAGGAGAGGAAGTTCAGGAAGTATCTTGGACCTATCAGCATGATGAAATGATATGCCATCTGAAAATGGGGCCTATATGCATACATACAAAATATATATATGACACACATTATGACCCACATGAGTGTGCCTGTGTGTATAGTTTCAATCATGATGTGTGTATGTGTGTATGACAGAATTTAGTCAGAGTACTTAGGGATAATTTAAACATAGTGGTTTTTGTTCACTTGGTTTATTATGAGTTAGGCAAAATGCAGTTTTGGCTGTGTGAAACAGGAAATAGAAAAAACAGTAACTTAAACAAGGAAGATGTTTATTTCTCTCATATGCAACTATTTGGAAGCTGGCATTCCAGGAAAGATACGATGACTTTGTTCCATGAAGTCATCCAGGGATCCAGGCTCCTTCATTGTCATTTGTTCCTCCTATAGTATTGCCCTCATTTGCAGTCTGAGATGGTCAGCAGTCAAGTTCACTGTCCAAGCAGCAGGCAGGCAGAGAATGCCCCCTTCTTTTTAAAGGCATGACCTGGAAGGTACACATATCACTTACCCATGTATCCCATTGGTCAGAGGTTTCTTAAAAGGCACAGCAACCTCATGGGAGACAGAGAAATGCACTTTTTATTGTGAGTGGCAGTATGCCCAGCTAAAACATCTGTTACTATGGAAGAAGACGAGAATGAATATTGAGTTACAGTTTCAGTCCTAGGGCACAATAGAGGTGGTGTATATAAATAGCAGACGTATATTTTCTATATTTGCATTATTATTGATCAGTTGTAGAATGTCTACTCAGTATTGCTCAATATTAAGGCATTATTGAATACTTTATAAATTATGCATAAAACATCTAAATTTGCAAAACCTGATGATCTCAAATTCTAGAATTTTAATCTTTAAGGATCTGATTGTGTGTAGATGACAATTACTGATGGAGATCTGTTTGTTTTCTGGCAGGTTGTGGTGGTCTGTGTCTGATTTCTTCTTGAACATTATTCTATTCACGCATTCATTTTGGCTCTTTATTAAGCTCCCCATATGGTGGTCCTTTGCCAGGCTGTGCATGGGATATACCTGAATGGGACACAGGCCCTAGCATTAAGGCATTTACAGTTATGTGTACATGCCTATGAAAAGCAGTCCTGACAGTAGTGGCTGTAGGTGGTCCAAGTCACAGGAAAAGTTTCCCAAAGGATTCTTCCTCTTTGTTCAAGAGTCTGCTTTGCACCATTTTCCCTGAACATAACCCGCTTTGGACTTGGTTGCTGCTGTGGGGAGCATTTTTTGAAGATTCAAGTTCTTTATGTTCCCTGGATTGTTTTTTTGGTTTTGAACTTTCCAATGGATTATATAGTAACCTTTTCTGTGGTATATAGGACATGTCAGGGAGCAAGGAAAATAACTTTATTTATGTCTATTTAATTAGAGATTTTTCAGGATTTGGAAAGTTATTTTTTAACATAACAAAGTATACTTTTAGCTAGTAATTATATACATTGTTTCCTTTCATAAGCAATTCAGAATTCATATTTTCCCATTTAATTAGAGTGTAATTTTGGGACTTTTTAGAATGAACAATCTTAATAAAAGGCTGGTTTTGATACAAAATTAGTGGAATATATCAATAACTACTAAGGTATACAGCCTAAGTCTTCCTTCCTTAGGTGCACTGTTTTGTTTTTATTCTTAAAATCCAAAACAGTAAATTTTGCTATGATTCCCATACTGCTCACAACCTAAAGTCAGCACACACACACACACATACACACTGAACTAAATTTAAAAACAGACTAATTAAACTGTAAATGCATTATAAAACAACAACAACAACAAAGAACACTTGGCTCACCCAGTTTTATCTTGCTTTGTGTCATTCTTTTTAATGAGAACTGTGGAATTGGTTCTTTTTAACAGTGTTCTTTGAAAATAGGTTATTTTCTTTGATTATCTAATTACATTAAAATAGTGAGGATCAATATTGATGTCACTAAAAGTCATACATAATAGAAGATGGAGCACTTTGGCTGTAAATGTGCAGCAGTGCATTTGTGGCAAAATCAGCATTTGTTCCTAATTCCTTTTTTCCTATTGCATTTCTATCCCCTCACTTCTTACTCTTCTTTCCATCTCAAACTGCTCTCTGTTCTTTAATACAGGTGTATGTGAATATTAATTATCATAGAGACAACTTTGAAGGATTCAGTTTTACTGTATGGATAGAACATCACTGGCTATATTTAAAAAAAAAAAAAAACTCAGTAGAAAAAAAAGGAAAAGGAAAGTGTATGTGTTGCCCTAAACTTGATAGGAGGGTAGATAATATTTAAATAAGGATGCAGATGGAACATCACTGTTCTTTGCTTTTATTTTAATAAATTAAGTCAGATGAAGCCCTTAAGTTCTGATATATGAAAACTCTTAATATTTTTCCCAGGGTGGTGCATGTCATTTAGATGACAGGTGGTCTAACATACTAGAAAGAGTAATAGTCTAGGAGTCAGGCACTTGATATTGGGGTTTGGCTCAGCTACTAACTTCATTATAAACTTACCTGGTGTGTACGACCTCTGGGTGCCATTTTCTCATCTGTAAATTGCAGGCTTTGCACTACGTGGTTACTGAAATGACTCTTAGATCTGTGATTACTGTGATTATCATTTTACTGGCCACTTTCATCTTAAAACCAATATAAAATAAAACAAAAAATGAGCATTTTTCAAAAGATGCCTTTCTGCAAAGCGGGATTTGTGCACACATCTGTATAATTCATCTTCCTTTGAGGCTATGAACTTTTCTTGACAGTTTAAACTCTTCGTGAATGTATTTTGTGACCTAGTGATCTTAGGCTCTGGTCCCTGTGTTACAGCATGGAGCCTCTTTCTACTGTATTGTAGGAGTGCTTAAAATCTCTGAACCAGCTCACAAGTGAAGCTGTTGGTGTGTGCTTGGTGTAAGCAGCCCTAACCCTAGTGTATATGCCACAGCGTGGGCCAGGTGGCCAGCCTGGAAGGGATATCTGTGTCCTGCTGGTTGTGAACATTTATCCAAGTCATATATTTTTCCTTTAGCCATATTCCCCTGCAATCACATGTCTGGCCATATGGATTTAGTTTATTTAATTTGAGATTGGTATATCCAGTCTCAGTTAATCTTATTTAGAACAATTTGTTGTTTTACAAGTATGTGAGTGGATTCCTTTTTGTGTGCCATTGCATCCCCTTTTTGTGGCAGCAATTTTAATTTAAAGAGAATTAAATAGCAGCATAAAAATGAGTAAGATAAGCAAGCCACTTCTCAAACTTCAAAAATAAGAAGATTTATCTCAACTACATTGTAATTTGTGAGGGAGGAAGAGTACAAAAATCAGATTGTGGGCACATTTGTAGGAGATGAGGCTGCTTAATGAACCCTACCCCGCCTACAAAATTTGAGTAATCTAGTTTTTTAAAAGATGAAATACTGATTCTTCTCCCTTCATTTCTGAGACAGGTACCTATTACATACAACAAGCAGCTATTCCTTTAGAGTATGCCAGTGTTAATTCTTTCAGGTAGCACCAGTATCTTTAGTAAGCCTGGGCCAGTTCTCTAAGTCAGGAGTTCACACTTTGAGGCACTCAGACCTTGAGCGTTCATTGTGTTACACTGATTCTGTGCTCAAGATCAAAGACAAACAGGGAAATGACAATCATTAACTGGTTTTATATAAAAACCTTGCATGTCAGTGACCTTTGGTATCATCTGGCTTAGTCTGCCCTTTTGGGAGTTGTTTCTAAAATAGGCACATCCATGGTCATTCACTCTCCACTGAAAATCTTACAGTGATAACTGACTTCCTATTGAAATAGTGATTTCCTCAAGAAACGTTGCTTTGTTCTAAGCTAAAATTCATGTGGCTTGACTCAACATAGTTTATAAAAGGACATTCAAAATAATACCTAGAGTCTGATGAGAAAATGTGCTAAAACAGTAAAATTTAAAACATGATTCAAAAATATCACATTATTATTTTCATTATTATAGATGCTTGGGTTTCAAAGCCCAGAAATTGTTTGATTATTAAACTATCTTACCTAGTGGTCTCTCCCTAACAAGTTGTCTTTTTTATGTGCCAGGCCATATGGATTAAAAAGTAAAATTTCAAAAAAAAATACACCTACCGAAGACATTAAGCCAGGGTTTTTCAACCTCAGCACTATTGGCATTTTGAACCAGATAATTCTTTGATGTATAGGGCTGTTCTGTGAATTATAGGTTGTTTAGCAGCATTCCTGACCTCTACCCATTAGAATCCACAGGTGTGACAACCAAAGTATCTCCAAAGATTGCCAGATTTTACCAGAAGCCAAAATCACCCCTGGTTGAGTACCACTTCATTAAATAAACAAACGATTATTATCACTATTTAACATTAAAACAAATGTTCGAATGAATGCTTTTCCAAGAAAGAATAACGTGGCAAACTTCGGGTGACCTAATAAAAATGCAGTGTAAAAACTTCATAAGATTTCCTGAATTTGCTTGTTTTCTTGATAGCTGTTTGGAAAATTCAGAACAGATAGTATGAGATGAAGTAGAGTGCAGATATCCCACGTGTTCTGTCACTTAAAAAAAGTGTTGTAAAATTCACATAGACATGTTTGTATAAATGGAAGTCATCATTTTAATCCAGTTTCCTGACTTTGGAATAATCGTGGAAAATTGGAAAGCTGGCCCACAATAAATTGGTTGTGGTGGTTCCTGGGTGGTTCTGGATGAGGGCCGCAGCCATCTTCCTGTCTATCCTCAGGATTGTGTAGCTGGGGGACCTGGTATCAGGAATTTCTCTGAGTAACATACCAGGAACCAGTGGAAGCTTTGTCACCAGCCACTAGGAGACAGCTGCCCTGGCCCATGTTTGATAATCCTTAGGGTTGACTGGTTTCACTTCTGCCAAGGCACTGGTGGATGTTGCAGTGGTCAGCACCAGGACAGCACAGTGATTCACACTGGGATATTCCTGCATCTTCCAGTTTGGAGGGTCTGGAGAACAGGGGAGTAACTAAAACAGTATGACTCATGCCCCCTTTCCTACAAGGCATTTTTCGTGGAAGTAATTGCTATGGGCAATCCCCTGTGGGCAGAGGACTCTTTGTCAGAAATCTCTTTCATAAAAAGCTTCAGCCTCAACACCTACCCCAGGAACTAGCGTTCTGAGTAACCCCAGGTCTTTCCGGATATCAGTTTGTTTCCCAGGCTTTAAGGACAGGTTGAAGACTGCTGGCACTCCAAGGTTCTCAGCCCAGTGAATTTCTCTAGGCAAGAAATGTTCTCCTTCCCTTTGGAGATCAATGGAGCATGACTTAGGAACCCCTGTTACACTTAGCTAGACTGGGCAAGAAAACGGTTGAGAACAACAAGGAGCCTAACAATTTTTGACAAACTGAATTTAAACCTTAAAGCTATTCATTGTAAGACTTTTTATTCCAATTTTTTTTTCCATTCTGTAGGCAGCCTACAATTTAGATAGAGAAGAATACATTCATTTTTTTTTAAGAAGATGGACAGGTTAAGTCTAAGGTTGTAGTGTGCCTAAGGTCATGGCATATTAATAACAGATTCTGGGTGTGAAAATTTAGAAGCCCTATAACTAAAATCTCTCGTGACTTAGTAACTTAAGTATTTTACTGACACCAGGTCCAGACAACATCAGCTTTGAACTACAGCTGGATATGTGAGCCATTATTAAAAACCACCTTTGACAGCTCCATGGCAAAGGAATTTAAAGGAGAAGAACATAATTTAAATGAAACTAAAGCCCATTTTATTGCTCATCAATTGTCAGGCCAATTTAGGAAAAATTCAAATATAAGTTTAATCCGGATATAAAATATTCAATCACTTTTTTTCTGATTAGATATATGTTTCTGTACTGTTTATATGAGGACCAATAGAAAAAAATAGTGTAGTGTGTGCATAGACACTTAGAATCAATTGGAAGTACTCTAAGATCCAGTTCTCTTGCCCCATCTAACATCTTTTATTTTTTCTTTGACCAATAGTGGTTGTACATATTCATGGACTACATAGTGATATTTCTATACATATAATGTATATTGATCATATCAGAATAATTAGCATATTCATTAGCACAAACATTTGTCATTTATTTTGTTGGGAATGTTCAGTGTCTTCCTTCTAGCTGTTTGAAACTATGGAATGTTGTTAGTGTCATCCTACAGTGCTATAGAACACTAGAATTTATTCCTCCTATCTAGTGGTAATTTTGTATCCTTTAAGAAATCTCTTTCTATCCCTCCCTCCCCAGCCTCTAGTATCCTCTCCCACCTAACATCTTACTTGTTGGAGGATGCCACTACTAAATACTATGAAATCTGATTTCATTCCAAATGACTGCTCTTGTTTTAGATCGTCTTTTTCCTTTTTCCTTTTCCAGATACTGTCATTTTTCCTTCGCGATTTTTAAAAGGAAAATGCATATTTTCATTGTGCCTCTTGGGAGTTTGTATAAATTACTGAGTCTTTTATAAATTACTCAGCCTTTTATGGAGTGTAACTTTATATACATTAAGAGTCATCTTTAAAAGCTTGAAGGAATTTATAGCAGTATTGAATATTCCCTGTCCTTTTTTCAGAGCTAATTCTGTTATTTTTTTAAACTATGTGTATTTTATACAGTATTCCAAAGAAGAGGATTCTGTAAAAATGCCCACAGTAGTAGAAATGTTTTGGTCCCATCTCATCAGCTATGAAGCTATCTAAATCCAAATCATTCTTATTTCAGTTATGCTAAATCTACCTCGCCTTCCCTTCTTAGGCAGTGGAGAATATTTGTGCCACATCTTTAGTAAACATATTTCTTTTTTTCATCATCTTTTTTTTTTTTCCTTTTGCTGGCTTACCTCAGTATATTGACACTTCTGCATTCCAGACGATTAACTATGTAGGTATTTAAATGTTCTGTTCAATATGGTAGCCAGTAGCCATATGTAACTATTGATCATTTTTAATGTGGTTGCTCTGGATTTTGAAGACCAAGTACCAAAAAAAGGATATAAAATGTCTCCTTTTAAAATATTGATTATATATTGAAATGATAATATTTTGGATATATTAGGTTAAATAAAATATGCTATTAAAATCCATTCACCTGTTTTTTACCTTTTTAATCTGGCTGCTGGAAACTTTCAAATTACACATGCAGCTTACCTCATACTTCCACTGCCCTAATTCCTATATAGTTGCTTTGCACTATAGCACCCACATTCAGTGTTTTATTCAAGGTCTGATAAATATCAGTTGTACTGAAAGGAGATTTATTATCGTCATAGTCCACACATACTTCCCAGTACATTTACCTCCCCCGCTGGCATTCTTAAATTTTAGCAAAGTTGATTTATTTTTTCTTACTGTTTTGAGTCTACAGATTTGGCCTCTTTGATTCCTTTTTCTGTGTTGTCTCTGCTGTTGACTTTTCTTCAGTAAGATAATTAGGATACACTCTTGCAAAGCCTGTATGCCTTGTTTGCTTGCCAGCCTGTGGAAATAAGGGGCCTTAGAGTGTGGCTTTGATCTCCACTGTGAAGTAGGTAAATCTGCTACTCTGAATGTGGGCAGGGATCTTCGAGAAGGTGTTGTTGTTGGGAAGGTGTTGTTGTTGTTGTTGTTTTTCTCTTTTCCTGTAAAATAAGGTTTGAATGACTAATTAGAAGATATTTATAAGAGCTTACATACTTCATGGTAGTAAAGGTTATTGGCTTATTAAAAAGATGATCATGAGAACTATAATATAGTTTTAAGAAACTTTCTTTTAGAAAACCTGCCTGTTAACTTATTTTAAGCGTGTTTGAAGTTATAAGTGAAATTTTACATAAACTTCACAGCCTTTTGCTGAATCCACCACCTCGGTGCCTCCTTCAAAGGAATTTGAGTCGGCCTCTTTACTGGCCATTTGGTATCATCTCTGCTGTGAGCCAGACAGAATCTTTTTCCACTCATTCAGATCATAGTGTGGAATTCTGTGGGCAAGACATCACTAACCCATTTTTAGGACAGTGAAAACAGCAAGTCAGAAGGTTTTATTTTGGTTCAGTGAATTTGCCTGTGACTGTGGAACTAAAATATGAAACTAACCAGCTCTGGAGACATACAGTCTTGCATTTATAGTGGGGGTGATTAGATAAGTGGTCTGCTGGTGACATGGACGTGATTCATGCTCTATCTACTGATGACTAAACTTTCCAAATACTTTCAGTGTACTGATAGTACATTTCTTAAATGCTAAATATATCTAACTGTTAACAGCTAATTGTCTGTCGGTCTTATTGTCTGTTACCCTTAAATGCTAAGGTCAGACTGTCCTTCTAGTTTTGTAGATAGAAGAATATGTGTGGCAGAGGCCAGGGAAGAAAATCTATAAAAAATGAGGGTATACTTGTAAAAGTTTGTTAGTTTAAAATTTTAAAAGTAATTATTTTAACTGCAGTTTAAACTGTTTACATTTTTTTCTTGTTATTTATTCTTATTCAGTTCAGAACAGAATTATAGAACTTTACATCTGAGAAAAAAAACTTGAAAGATCATGTGTTTCAAGCTCTTAATCTTTCCCTGTTGCATATTAGTATACTGGGTTTAAACAGGTGAATGACATTTTCAATCTTTATGCTAATTGATAGCATGGATTAACCCAAAATTTAGCACTCTGACATTTAGGTTTAGTGTTCTTTCTGCCAGGGTTTGACTTCACTCAAAAGTTTCAGGTTGATCAAGACATCTGGGAACTCAGTGTTTTTAATTTCAGAGAGCCAACACCTGCCTCTCTGATTCTCAGTTCATTTATAAAATGCTAGGTGTTGGATAGATAATTTCTAAGATTATCGTTTTGCTCCCACAAATTATAGCACAGAGTGCTTTCCTTCTTTTTATTTGATGTGGACAACATTCTTACCTCGAATACACGTTTTCAGTCTTTTAAAAAGCCACTTCTATTCCAAAGTTATGCTAACTAATATTGAAAATCCAGATCAAATTTCATTGCTTGGGGGTTTGGGGTTGGGGGTCATGTATGCATGTGCTACACCCATGCCTCGAAATATCTCTGTCTAGGTCAGCAAGTGGGCTCCAGGACAGAGGAGGAGGCTGAGGCTAAGCTGCAGAGGCTTTGAGGTTTGATAATAGAAGTCCTCGTCTGTTGTTTTCCCTGGCAGCATTTGATTTGCCTGTTTCCAATGCCTGTAAGTAGGCCAGGGGCGCCACTGCAGACTGGGCTTGGGAGTCGATAGGAGAGCTGATAAGAACTCTCTTTTTTGCAATACTGAGCAAGAAGGCCCACCTTCCATGACTCTGCACAGACCGATGGCTGGATGGGCATTTTCTTTCTTTTTCAGCCTCTTTCCTTTCTCATGCTAACTTCATTTAGCTTGATGCACTCTGAGTCCTGTTTGATCTAGAAGTGGACCCCGGAGAGAGTGTGGCTTGGTGAAGAGAACCCACAATTTAGAGAATAGTGGTGTGTGTTCTATAGCCATCTTTGTCCTGTGCAGCTGAATACCTTTGGCCACATCTTACCACCTCTCTTTGGCCTCCACTGCAGCCTATGTAGATATAGACGTCTTTTTCATTTGAATTCTTGTTGCAGTAAATAACATATTCACTTTAGCAATTACAGTATGCATTGATTTCACGATCATTAATTTCTTTCTTTTAGTGGCAAAAAGAAATCCTCAGTCTCCTTTTAGTTTCCCAAGAGCATGTATATTCATGATCCCACTTCTCATGACTCCTGCTATTGCTTAGGTGGATTGGCCCAGTAGCTTGCAGAACAGATTCATTATTTCAGGCATGAGGGACAAAAGCAAAGGCTTTTGCAATGAGAATTGACCATTGCTGTGTGCATTTGGCCGCAGTCAACTGACTTCTTTTCTTGGTCTGTCTGTATTATTCCCTTTTTCCTAAGTTTGATTCTGACTGAATTCCTGGCTAAAGTGGCTGCAGCAATCTCTTACTCCTGGCCTTAACTCAGCATCTCACAAAGGGCCCAGGTTTATTCTCAAGAAATAATTTATGCAGTGAAAGCATGTGGCTGACAGAGGGTCCCATGTAGGGAAACACTGTTTTGTTACGTTAGTCTTTGGCTGCAACTAAAGCAAAGCAGAATTAACCACGGGATAATGCTAAACAGCGGAGATAACAGCAGAGGTCCCTGTATGTAATTAGTACAGCATGAGTGTGTTCTAATTTCATGTGTTTACGTGGGCAACACCAAGTTCTTAATTCAGAAAGGGAATAAACTCCTAAGTGTGTTGGGTTATTGCCTCTTATCTCAGGAAAGGACACCATATGGCCTTGTGTTTGTATGCTCTTGCCATGACAATTCCTTCTGTCAAAAGTGATTTTCTCCAAAAGGATGGTATGTACATTCTTGGGCAGTCATTCAAAAAAGGAAGGGAATAGCCTTTGTTAACCCGCATTTTTGAAAGTACTATTTTGTCATATGAAAGAGGAATCGATAACACTTTATACATGCTGACACTATGTGCTTTTTGTTATTGTAAGAATTCATAATTTCATAAACAGTAAGAAAAGCTTTCTTCTTGATCTTCAGATTACCTGGACATGGAATTTTTAAAAAAGAGTTTTATATACTTAAGTATTAGAGAAAAGTGTCAAGAGATATTTGACACCAGTTATTTGTGAATTCACCTGGAAGCTAAGACTTGGTTTTGTCTTGAATGATACTGAAATTTGCAATAATAAATAATTCTCCAGTTTTTAAGAATATCAATGCAAAGGTTCTTATTTATATGGTTATTCCCTATCCAGCTCCTCTTATTGTCTTGTTTCTATGTATTACTATAATAATATAACAGAGATGTGGCCGAAGAATTCAGCTGAAAGTTTTCATTATGTTCAGTGAATCTTTCTCTTTAAATACCGCATGAACTGTGTAAGGAGAAAAACTTTACTGTTTACTTCCAACAGTGTAGGGATATAGGAATTCCTCCACTTAAAATTGGAGGGCATTTCATGTTTTGCCACTTCTTTGCAAATTAGTAAAACATTTTCTGACATAACAGTGTTAAACATTTGTTTTAAACAGAAAAAGGTTACTTGTGGTCACAGGCCAGTCTACTAAAATATATTTATTTTGCAGCATAGATACCTTGTTTCTATGGAAAATATTCTTAATTTGATTGGCCATTTTAAGCATGAATATTCTCTCTTATTTCTTACTAGCTCCAGTAATAGCAGTTTGTAGATACAGTATTTAGGTCATTAGCAGCCTAATTATTCTCCCATGGCATGGTGGCCATGGTTCAGATCCTGGTTTAATAAGATTAATCATGCTGCTTTTAGCACTGGAGAAGGCGCTGTTGTGTTGTCAAAGTATTTAATGTTCAGCAGGAACACAGCCTGTTGAGGTATGACTAACCTTGAGTTTTATGATTCTGCCTTTCATGATTTGCCAAGTAAATGGAATTCTGCAGAGTAGGAGGGAAGAGAGGGGAAGTTTTTTATTTATTTAGACACCCTTGCTTCTACGTAAGGTTAAGAAAATTTGGGGAAAGCTGTTTCTGTCTTTTTTTTTTTTTTAAGTATATCTATGTGTTTTGCAAAGCAGAGTTTACATCTTTAGGAAATGGCTAGTAACACCTGATAAAGCTCTGCTTAATGCAAAATAGTATCACAGAATAAACTTGAACTTGTAATTTTGTAATTGAAATTTACATGTATTGACAATGCGCAAATGCATTTTGGAGACTTAGAATAAACTTGATTTTATGAAATTCCTCATTGAATGGGTTCTGTTACAGGGACACAAATGTGTCTTTGAGCAGCTGCTTGATTAAAAGCTGAGCCCCAGTCTGTCAGGGTGAGTTAGACTTGGCCAGGACTCAAGTGTATGTGATTGCATTTCATCTGTTTGCTATCTCAACAAATGGATCTTTTCCTTGAGTATTTGTAGTTTGTCCTTCAGCAATGACTAGATATACCAATGACTGTAGATTCCAATGACCAGAGTTAATGATGTTTTTCTGTAGAATGTTTCTCATAGTAGTTTAAACATTTATAGATCCAATAAGCAACTGAGAGTTTTCCACACTTTTTCAGATCTTTGGAAGTTGTCTCCAAAGCCTGATCCAAAGAAAATGAGGTCGTTTATCTTTCCAGGGGTTTCCATGCCCTCTCAACACCTATCTGTTAATGGGATAAGTAAGGGTAGTTTTTACTTCTTGAAACCTGCAGGCTATCAAATAGAGAGGAAAAAAAAATGGGAAGGTTACTGTTTCCTCTGTCTACCAGGTTTTATTATGGAAACTGTTCGCCAGATAATTGGGTTTAATTTGTAACAGAGGGGAAGATTTGTTTTGTAAACAAGAAAGTTCTTTGAAGATAAATCTCGTCAGTAGCTGTTGGAAGGATACTGGAGGAAACTGTGAATGTTTTTTAATGGCCTAGAATGGGAGAGTGTTTTTCTTTTTTCTTTTTTTTTTTTTTCCTTTTCTTTTCCGCTAGACTACAAAGTGTTAGTGGGGCTAGAAGGTGATAATTAGTAGTCTTCACCTGATTCTTTTTTTTTTTAAGATGGCTAATTAAAATGCATAAAAACCTTTCACTTTTTTGTCCCCAAAGGAAAACATACTTTTTTTTGACATCTGACTTTTTTGACCTGCTGCACTCTTCCCTGCTATGCTCTGTGTTTTATTGACTGCTTCTTTATACAGTTGAGAAGAGCTCTGATATGCTTATTTGTAACTTTTAAATATTAGGAGAATAACTCCTACTTGTAAATGTAAGGTGTGTACTAGTATTTATCAGTGTTATGGCATACATATTATACTCCTATTAAGTCATTTATTCGGTTCTCATATTTTCTACATTGGACTTTTTATTATTTAGTTTTGCATCATTTTAAGTGTCTTTAGGTATACAGTCTTCTATATTACAATATATCACGGATTCAACAGTTTCCATTTTAATATGCATACTGTCATACACTCCATATTCTGTGGTCACACCAACTAATTTTTTCAACATTTTAAACACAATAGTGGTAGGTTTTGAGTTTGGAGTATTTTAGTTTCACTACAATACTACAGACTTCACTTTAAAGCTGTAGGTGTCTTCTTTCTTTACGTAACAATAATATATTATTTATATTATATGTATATTGTTTCGTAAAGGAAAAGAAATTTATTAGATCTTTGAAATGATTAACTTTGATTTTGTAGTCTGAAATGGTGCGAGAATTTTCTGAAATATTGCTGCAGTAAATGGACTATAGTAGTATATTTTAGTTTTGCCTGATTTTAATTGTCAAACTTGTGGAGTTTTTCAGCTTTACTGTTTTCAAGTTTTTCATCATCTCACAAAATATTCATGGAATTGGTGATGAATGCCCAGTTGTGTGTGTGAGTATGTATTTAATCAGTGCCAGATTACGTTGTCCCTTTGTATATAATTTTGACTTTCCTTGCTTATATCCATAGTAATTTTCACTAAACATTTGTGTAACTAGGTAAACTGTAAAATAATTATCTCATGATATCTGTGATATAAATAATACAATTAGAGATGCTAAACTGAAATTATAAATTATACATTATTTTAAAGACTTGAATTTGATTTCTTTTAAATGCTCATACGTATTTACCATTGTATAGTAAAAAAGTTTTAAAGAATAGTTAAGACAGAAACAAGGCCTATTAAATGGGACAGAAGTGCTGAAATTCACAAACAGAAAAGTAGCTCATCTTGTGGTCTTCCTCAGTGTTCAGTAGTTACATGTGACATCATATTTTTAAATCATACCTAGAAATTTTTAACTGTAGTGGATAATTTTTGTCTTCTTTGATGATAAAGACAAACCATCCATCTGGGAAGAAACCAAAAAAAACCTCTGGTAAGTTGATGTCTGTAACATACATATAACACTTTTTTTTTTTTTTTTTCTCGTCTTTCTTGAGATGGAATCTCACTCTGTCACCCAGGCTGGAGTGCAGAGGTGCCATCTTGGCTCACTGCAGCCGCCACCTCCCAGGTTCAAGCGATTCTGCCTCAGCCTCCTGAGTAGCTGGGACTACAGGTGCACACCACCATGCCCAGCTAATTTTTGTATTTTTTAGTAGAGACAGGTTTTTGCCATGTTGACCAGGCTGGTCTCGAACTCCTGACCTCAGATGATCCACCAGCCTTGGCCTCCCAAAGTGCTGGGATTATAGGTGTGAGCCACTGTGCTTGGCCAAGTATAACACTTTCTTATCCCACATTTGCTAATGGTGAATGACTATTGGCAGGATATTAAAATTTTCCAGAATCTCACATTAACTGCCTGAGCAGAGAACTTGTGAATAAGCACTGTGAGGTAAGTAACATCTTGAGGATATTAAAGAGAATGAATTCTACTCACTTCGCATCTATTACAACTTCTGGTTAGTGCTTTTACAATAAATCCTCAATTAACTAATCTGCATAGTAGAGAGGTTTTTGTCTGCTAAATTAAGTCATGTAGGAGTTCACCAGAAACCCATTTTAATGTGAAGCTTTAATTTCAAACATCTTTGTAAGACATATTAGGATACTTTGGTTATTAAGATTCTATTAATGAATGTAATTACATTTTAAATTAATTCAGATATTTTTCTGAATTTGAATTTTTATTTTTGAGTTTAAGGTCCATGACCCAGAAGTTAGAGGTATGTAAAAAAGGTTTACTGAATGACTGATATAAATTTGTTGTCAGTTTGAACTTTCCTTCTAGGTTTGGAGAAAAAATAATAATAATTTTTAAATTTATGTATAACTGATATGTTCTGTTTAATTGAGACTATTGTTTTTCTCATGAAAAGCTTAGTTTGAAAATGATAGCAAGAATTTGGAAGTATTCTAAAACTGTGTAAAATTCATAGTTAATAATTTGCTTCATTCAGATTTATTTTGATTGGCATGTGATGCTTGTGTTGGGTTCTGAATTATCTGAAATCACAACATCTTAATAGAGTTTGCTCTATTTCTGAATTGTTTTAAATAATAACTTTAAAATTTGCATTAATTGAAAGGTACCTTGTCACAACATTTGCTTTATGTCATGGAAGGTTATCTATATTTGGAAGTAACATTTTGGTAAAAGGAAGAGTATGGAATATTTATGAACTTTCTCACAGATTCATAGATTTTTAGAACAGGATGGAACTTTAGAGCTTTTCAACCACAACCTTCTCAATTTATAGTTGAAGGAAATGAGTTCCGGAAAGATTAAATGACTTGCCCAAGGACACACAGCTAGAATAGTATAAGAAGGGTTGTGACCCAAGAAGTCTGGCTCCAGATCAAGTATTTTACCATTGAAAATTTTCTTCAATAAACATGATATAACATTTCTAAAAAAAAAATCATGTTATGAAGCTAGACAGAAGTGAACTTTTACATATATTTCACATATATTTCATTATGGTGAATATCTGTCTATCTATCTATCTACAAGTAAAATTATCATCCAAGATAATCATCTTCATTCACATAATTAATTCACAAACAGAATTAAGCATAATTCAATAGGCCAAAAAGCATTTGATTACCTAAACATACATATAGATGCAACATATATCTATCTAGATAGAAGATAGATATGTATTACAGATAGATAGACAGATAGATAGATATGTATTTGCATCTATATGTATGTTTAGGTAATCAGATGCTTTTTTGTCTATTGAATTACATTTAATTCTGTTTGTGAATTAATCATGAGAATGAAGATGATTGTCTTGGATAAAGATAATTTTACTTACACTTCTCACCCATTTTTAGGACTATTACTCCTTAATAAGAGTAGCTCCATAAGATAATGGAAAGGCATAAGAATTCTATGTAAAACAGTTGGTTTGAATTCTTGGATTGCTTCATGGTTTTTAAAAAATATTTGAAGAAGGAGAAAAATTAAATATTATCTGTTATCCTTGATTTCAAGATATCAACAGTTACAATCTCCATTTTCCTGTTATCAAATTTTATGATAAAGAACAAATATCTGTGCACTTTTAAATCATTTTGATTTAGTCAGTTTCTTCAGAAGAAAAGACTTTAGGGTTCTTTTAATGAATATATATGGTAAATATTTTTATGGTCATAATATATGGTAGAGAACCTAAATAAATTTTTGATAAGAGTGTTTATAGTAGTTCTTTGTCATAAGTCTGTTTTAGTAACAAAAATCAATAATACAACCTGCTGGAATTAACACTGATTGTTTTCTTGGATAGGCAGACAGGAAAAAGTCATAGCCAGCTGGCATCAGGAATTACTGCAAGAGCTCAGTGCCACTGGCCACAGCTGGCAGACTTTGCCAGAAAAAGTGGTGCCCCAACTTCTCCTGGGCTAGTGGTATTCATACTGTGTCACCCATGTTTCTATTATAGAACCAAAAAAATTAATAGCATTTAAAATTTCTGGTGATTTTTTTTTTGTATCTGTATATAAATATGTAATACACTGTGGAATACTATGCAGCCATGTTAAAGTATGAGTTCATGTCCTTTGCAGGGACATGGATGAAGCTGGAAACCATCATTCTCAGCAAACTAACACAGGAACAGAAAACCAGCTACTGCATGTTCTCACTCATAAGTGGGAATTGAATAATGAGAACACATGTACACAGGGAGGGGAACATCACACACTGGGCCTCTCAGGGGATGGGGGCTAGGGGGAGGGATAGCATTAGGAGAAATACCTAATGTAGATGACGGGTTGATGGGTGCAGCAAACCACCATGGCACGTGTCTACCTATGTAACAAACCTGCACATTCTGCACATGTATCCCAGAACTTAAAGTATATATATGTGTGTGTGTGTGTGTGTGTGTGTGTGTATATATATATATATATACTTTATAGATAAAGGAGTTTATATATATACTTTATATATAAAGGAGTTTGTATATATATATACTTTATATATATGTATATATAAGTTTATATATATGTATATAAGGAGTTTATTAGTTGGGCTTAAGTGTTTTATTTACATTACTTCATTTGTTTCTTCACTGACAGTTTACTGAGTATCTGCCTACTATGAGTACCTAGTATTAAGTAGTGAAAACAGAGTATTTTTTATAGGCAAATAATAGGTTTTGATTATTTAAATCAGCACAGATGTATGTAAGAAGTACTTCACCTGACTTCAAATTTACCCCCTAATTTTTTTTTCATAATCTGAAACCAGTTTTAATTGCAGTGTTAGGGATTCCTAGATATTTAGCATTGCTCACCATAAACTGTAGCCTATTTTTATGCTTTATATTTTCTTCCAATTTCCATTTCAGTTTCTCAGATAAGTACTTTGAACCACTACTGCCTACCCCTTGCCACCTTTCCTCCCACAAATAAGTAAATAAGGCCTCTCAATAGCAATAATTTGCTCCAAGCCACAAGATAAGTTTTAGGATTTTGTATATTTAATTTACATTAAGTGGCTAAACTCTTGACTTAAAAAGGCAAGGGAATAATTTGCATACTCATTATAAAATAAATAATCTGCTCTGCAATCGCTCTTTCCCAAGGCACCAACTACTGTCAGTCACTATGGATAGTCAGTGTGAAAATAAACCTCTTTTCTTGCACATAGTCCATAGCTTTGCTCACAGGGCTGGATATATAGAACCAGAAAGCAAGGATATGGATAAGGATTGCCTTCTGTGTTTCCAGTTAAAAAACACCAGAACATTTCAAGAAATGATTCTGCAGAGATGGATCAGAATACCCTGACTGTGCTTGAAATTTTCATTTATTAATAATTCTTTAGGCAGTTTGTAGTCAGTCAATTCCAAACACTTGGGGTTTCATTTCTCCATTTAATATAATGAAAAAAATAGGATATTTTTTCTACTAAAATTAACTCATGATTTTTGGGTTTACGGAAAATGTAATACTTTGTCCCAAAGAGAGGGCGGAACTGGTTATTTTTGCTCTGTCTTCTAACTGGAAAAGTAGGACACAGGCAAATTTCTAGGAGACAAAGTTTCTACTCCATGATTAAGGTGAGTAGATACGACTTGGGCATTTCTTTATGGATGGCTGTGGGAAATAGGAACATGCTTTAACTTCTCAACCAGCACATTCATCATGTTTTTCTCTTGAGCAATTTGAGAAATAGGAAGAGACGTAGGTAGAGATGGAGAGGGCAGAGAAAAACTGAAACAGGTGCGCAAGTGGCTAATTTTGCCTTTGGTGGGATATTCACTATGACCAAAGTGGGGTGTGTTTGTAGGGTGAAGTGGTTTTTTTCTTTCTTATATTTTGAATTCTTAAGCAGTCAAGGAAATTAGAAGCCCTTTCATGCTTAGGGTAGATTCTTTTTCATCTATTATGTACCTCAAACTACGCACCTTAGTTTCCTGGATGGCAGAAAAGTTTATGCTTGTACTTCAATCAATCCTTTTTCTTTTTTAAAACTCTGATCCACAAGAACAGCTATTTCAGCAAACATAGCATTTTGCTCAAATTAAATTGCACGTAGGTAGGAAATAAGCTTGGTGAGATTAAATTCTCAAATGTGTTACGCTGTATTTGTTTATAAATCGCAGGTGTAGTTACAGTCAAGTCCCCAGGTGGCTTTTGGAGAAACATAAGTTAATAAGGTGCTGTTAAAGAAATGAATACAGGTGCAGATGACTTTGAAAGGCAGGAGAATTCACCACTAAACTTCATTATGGCAGATGAAAATTAAGTTGTGTTTAGTCAGGAGAGTCATATAAATAGCTACAGAGGTCGTATGACTGATACTGCTAGGGAGGTAGAGTTTTTGTGTATGCTTTAACATTTGAGGGCATAGGAAGGTCTGAAATACTATACTCTTGAATAAAAGTTAAGATACATAAAATACTAAGTGGGAAGCAAACTGCTAAGGTGTTCTAGAGCCAATGCAACTAGAAAGTTATTTAAGCCATTAACGTTAATTCTAGTCATTAGCAGTATCTGCGTTAAAGGTAAAATTTTATGTTTTATTTGTTTAAATCGTCATGTATACTGGATGGTCAGTTCTCCACTGGGGTGTTCTAGAAAGTGTGTGTTGAGAACAAATATGAAGGATCACAAGTTATATAATACTGATAATTGTTTAAAAGTTTTGCAGAACTTCACATTTTAAAAGCATATGTCTGAGTGAATTCTAACTCACTCTTTTTTATGGTATTAGTCTCACTCACCTACATCCAGACCTTGTTCAGTGGGATAGCAAGATGTAATGTTTCAGCTAGTGAGTTGGGCAGTGTACACATTGCATTGATGTGGCCCGTAGTGAGTTGGTTTTTTATATTTACACTAATAACTGTGAAGATTCTATTAATTCCCTTTCTTTAAGTTCCAACAAAAAGTTTTTAGGTTTCATTAGAAATTTCTTACAACTTTGGGAATGCAATGTGTATGTGAATAGCATAGGATTTTCATGGTTGAAAAATCTGCAAAGCTAGACTGACGACCACAGGTAAGTTGTGCCATACACCAGGTTTGGAGAAACTCAGGACTCCTCTGACATGCTCATGTATCCTGGTAGCCCAGCATGGTGTACTAGCCAAGGTTCTCCAGAGAAACCGAGCCATAAGATATTCTTTCTAAGGAATTAGCTCATGGGATTATGGAATCTGACAACATCCAAGATCTGCAGGTTGAGTCAGCAAGCTGGAGACCCAAGAGAGCTGATGGTGTAGTCCAATCTGAAGGGTGGCTGGCTTGACACTTGGCAAGAGCCATTGTTTCAGTTTGAGTCCGATGGCAGAAAAAAGCTGATGTCCGAGTTCAAAGGCAGTCAGGTAAGAGTTCTCTCTTACTCAGAATAGGGTCTGCTTTTGTTCAGCTGAATGGTTCAACTGGTCTTCAGCTGATTGGATGAAGCTCACCCACATTAAAGGGAACAATCCGTTTTATTCAGTCTACTGATTTAAATGTTAATTTCATCCCAAAACACCCTCATAGGAACACCTAGAATAAAGTTTGGCCAAATACCCAGGCACCCCATGGCCCAGCCACATTGACCCATAAAATTAACCATCACATGTGGTGTTTATCCAGTGCCCCAAACAGTACTTTATAAACATCAGTACTCAGTACATATTGGATGGATGGGTGGATGGATGGATGAATGCTCATCATAGAAATTAAACAAACTTAAGTTTTCATATTGTAGATAAAAAAACTTCTGTTTTTGCTGGTTAAAAATGTATAACTTCACAGATGTTTGTCTGAAATATAGTAATATTTGATCATTGTATTTAATATTTAGGCCACTCTAAAGGTGATACCTACCTTTGAAAGTAAGATTTTCAAAAAAGATCAAATATTTTTCTATCTGAAATTGCACATGCTTTCACTTGCTATTTGCTTTCTCTAATATCACACTGTCTCTCATTTTTCTTATACTTCCATGGCCTTGTTTTCTTACCAAGGTGTATTTAATATTTATATTTATATTTAATTTTTTATCTTTATATGTGGTGGTTATCTGCTCTTCTCCCTAACTCCTTTTGAATTTGGTTGGTTTTGCCCTTACTAAACTTCTTTCTAGTAGTTTCTTGCCAATTGTCATTATTTTTACTGTGTAGTTATAACAACGTTTTATATTTTAATTGATGTGAAAGTGTTCAGTGAAGTCTTGCAACTGGTTAGCAGCCATGTTAGTGTGACTACAAACATAAAATGTGAGATATGACATCATTGTTTTGGAAATGAATTATATCAGCTATAAATAACTTGAGTCCATTTTCTCTTCGTGTAGTATTATCACCACAGAAAGTTAAAGTCCTCTTGACCTGCATTCTTTTTAACTCCTTAAAATTAGATACTGCCAATGGTTAAGGTAAATGGTTAATGGCAAATAACTCTCAGTATCACAAACTATTTAACAGTGTTAAGATAGTTCTTAAAATATAATGTAAACACCAAAATTGTAAAGGATTTTGTTAGTGTTAGTTTTCTTCCTATAATTCAAAAGTTAGTAAATATTTGCAGTAGATAATTAGAATAGGTAATCAGATATGTCATTTTTATAAGTAATTGTTGCATGATAAATTTACCTTGAAATAGCAGATGAGCAAAAAGAAATAAATATTACCTGTAACACACTTACTTAGGTACTCCATGGAGAGACTTCTGTTTCTAGATTACTTAAATCCATCCAGTTTCTCTTTCTTATTTGTGAGTCACTCTTCCTTATTTGTGAGGTTCATATCTGAAAATTCACCTATTCCCTGAGACTTATTTGTAACCCCCAGTTAATATACATAGCACTGTCTTGGTCATTGGCAGACACATGAAGAGTAGCAAAAAATCTGAGTCAGCCAGCACACATTTTCCCACCTGAGAATGAACAAGTAGATTCTCTGCCTTACTATTTCAGTCCTCAGACTCTAAACAAATGTCCTTTTTGCAGCCTACTTAATATCATGTTTCCTCATTTGTGTGCTTTTTGTTGGTGATTTCACTTTTTAAAATGGCCCCCATGTGTAGGACTGAAGTGCTGTCTAGTGTTCCTAAGCACAGGAAGGCTGGATGTGCCTTACCGAGAAAATATGTATAGTCAATAAGTTTTGTTCAGGCATGAGTTATAGTGCTATCGGCCATGTGGTCAATATTAATGAATCAACAGCATATATTAAATAAGGTGTCTTTAAACAGAAATGCACATAAAACAAGGTATTGATCAGTTGATGAAAACCTTATGACCAGAGGCTCATAGGAACCTAACTTTGCATTTCTTGTAGGAGCAGTGGTTCAGCCTTTACAAATTCAGTGTTTTTGGCAACTTTACGGATCATAACTACTGCAAATAATAAGAATAACTCCAATTATTTTATTTTTTCAAAAATTGAGTTTCCTCTTTAATGCATTTTTCCTAAATGGTATCTTTTAAGTTATTTTTCCTGATCACTAGATCTTCTTCAATGTAATTGTCATATCTGTGTAGCAATACAGCATACAGATGTGCTATTAGTGTATTTACTGAAAGTTCTTTTATAGACCATTTACAACTTCCCATTTCCCAACATTTTGCTATTATATAAAATTCTGGAATAAACATCCTTGGCACTTAATCTTTATCAGAACTATGATTGTTTCCTTAGGATAAATTTTCTGCAATGAAATTTTGGGGCACAGGATATACAAATTGAAACTTTTGCTATTTGCAAGAGTCCTCTATAATCTTTCAAATATGCTGTTTCTTTTTCTGAACAAAAGGAAATTAACAAAAAACTCCATTTTATCAAAAATTGAAAATCTTTTTAGGAACATGAAAAAATTATTATACTTATTTTTAGCTCTTATTTCAATGGCCATTTATAGTACATTTTTAAAGAATGCATTTAAATAGCAATGCAGAGTACAGATGTCCCTCGGTATTCTCAGAGGATTGGTTCCAGGAACCTCTTTGGATACCAAAATCTTCAGATGCTCAAATCTCTGATAAAAAATGCCATAGTATTTGTATATAAGCTATGTGCATCCTCCTGTATACTTTAAGTTATCTTTAGATTACTTATAATACATAATGCTATACAAATACTGTACTTTTTGCAATATCGTTAGTTTTCATTTTTTTCAAATATTTTTTATTAGCAGTTGGTTGAATGTGTGGATGCAGAATCCATGGGTACTTTAGGTCAACTGTACTTTAGAAATGGACAGAATTGCAGATTAGATATGAATGCACTTGCAGAAACAAAATGCTGGGATTATAGACATTAGCCACCACACCCAGCTGTGAGTTCCATTTTTTTTTTTTTTTTTTAAAGAACAAAACTCCATAGCTGTATTTCCTTTGGAATATTGTAACCATAGGTGTGTAGGGGGACTCAGACTGTCCATCTCCATTTTCAATCCCTTTTTGGTCTCTTCTTTCTAGCTTTGAAACACAGGTATCTAAATTTAAGAAACACAAATACACATTGATTCCTTGTAGACACAGATGCAGAAGTGAAGAAAGGATATTACTTTCTTTCATCCTGCACGTCAGAGCAGTTACACCCTCAGCTACAAGGGAGACCCTGATAATGCCTCAGGGGGACTCTAAGCAGAGTGTACTGGAAATACAGAGGTAGGAGAAAATACTACTTGCGGCTGTGAGAATTGGATGGCTGAATGAGGTGGCATGTGTGCTAGACATTGAAAGATGGCTTAAAATTATCATGGGAGAAATTATCTACTGCTAAAAATTTGCATATTTTCACTACATTGGCAGATTTTTAATTTTGATCTTTCTCAAGTAGGGAGCATGCTTAGCTTGTCATTATTTTAAGCATTGCTGCTACAGAAGAGCAAATGTTGATTTATGCTATTTAAGTCTTATTTACAAAGTGCACGTGGCATTTCACATTTTTTACATATCCTCATAACAAATTTTTGTTTTGTTTATGCAGTGCCATTATGATCATAAACTATTGAGTACATGATATTAGATTGTGTGGATACATTTTAGTTTGTTAACATTCTTCCCTGATTCGATAATTTTGGATTTTGCTTCACTTTTTGATTTTGACAGATAATGCCAAATAAACAACTTAATGCTTATAGCTTTTTTATTTCTTGTGGTGTATTTTTGGAGAATGTGTTCTTAAGAGTGGAATTACATGAAACTGCTTTTTTTTGTTGTTATGTATTTTCATATTGCGTTCCAGAAATGTGTTACTAATTAATAGTATTCTCTACCATAGTTACCTCATCATTGTGTGTTATGTTAAAAAAAAAAAAAAAGAACTTGCTTCCTTGGCAGCCATAAAATGGCATCTCAAGTTTGCTTTAATTTATATATCTTTGATTACTAGCACGGACCAATCTTTTTCTAATATTATTTACTGTTGGAATTTTGACTTGTATAAAATTGTTCATAATTTTTGCCCAAATATTTGCCTGGTAAAGCCTTTCCTTTGTCACAGTAAAGGTCATTCCATTCTTTCAGGAATCATTCCAAGTTATATATGCTTTTATGTTTGTAAAATTTAAAGTCTGTAATATGTACCTTTACACACCCAGTGGTATTGAGGGAATACCACCTCATACTGTTGGGTTTCCACTTGGATCTAGACACATTAAGGCATAAAAGCATGTCTGAATCACCCTCACAATGACCTATAAAGGAAACAGAACTAGTTTAAACTGCATAACTCCCAAATAGTTTGTTTTCTGATGTTAGGATGCACCATAATTCATGCTGTAACCTTTATGCCTCTCTCCAGTTTTTTCAGGCCCTTTCTATGTTGCTATTGTACCTTGTATGTATTCTCCATTTCCACTGAGGAACTTAGTCATTAGTATGTGGTAATTCTCTTTCTTTTCTTTCTTTCTTTCTTTCTTTTTTTTTTTTTTTTGGATGGAGTTTCATCCTATTGCCCAGGCTGGAGTACAGTCACATGATCTCAGCTCACTGCAATCTCCACCTAATGTGTTCAAGTGATTTTCCTGCCTCAGCCTCCAGAGCAGCTGGGACCACTGGCGTGTGCCGTCATACACAGCTAATTTTTAGTGGCGATGGGGTTTTACTGTGTTGCCCAGGCTGATCTCGAACTCCTGACCTCAGGTGATCTGCCCGCCTTGGCCTCCCAAAGTGCTGGGATTACAGGCATGAGCCACCACACCCAGCCTGTAATTATTTTTTACCTGCCTGTGTCTCCTTTTCTGGATGCATCCTGAGCAGTGGAACCCTATAGTTAGATTCTTTTTTTCAACTTTTTACTTATTTTTTATTTTATAGAGAGGGGATCTCACTATGTTTCCCAGGCTTGTCTTGAACATCTGACCTCAAGCAATTCTCCCACCTTGTCCTCCTAAAGTTCTGGGATTATAGGCATGAGCCACTGCACCCGACCCTTTTTTTTTTCTTTTAAATTCCACATGCCTAACTCACAGCAGTGCAGTCACTCCTTGGCTTGTTCATTCATCTAGCAAGCATTTATTAGATGTCTGAATACTCTCCTAAGTTTTATTGGACATGGAGCATATACAGATGAAAAAGCCCTGGTACCTGAAGCCTGGCCATTTACAAGGAGGAATAACTTTAGTCCCTAGTTAACTGACAGAGTGTGAAAACTGATTTTAGAGCTTAGAAGGATCTTAAGGCACTAAAAAATAAGAGTCAAGACACCTTATTAAAGCAGCAATAAACAGAAATTGTTGGAAAACATATGTTATAACGTCATATGACATGTTATAAATTCTTTAACATTTATTTCCCCCCAATTTATAGGTTTTTAGTTAAATTGGTCTGGCCCACTGAATCCTTGCTTTCATTTTTAAAAAATGTGAAGTCTCAGAAAGGTAGCATTTAGAGTGGGTAGGAACTATAGCAGTCTTTTTTTTTTTTTTTTTTTTTTTTGAGACGGAGTCTCACTCTGTAGCCCAGGCTGGAGTGCAGTGGAGTGATCTCGGCTCACTGCAAGCTCCACCTCCTGGGTTCTCGCCGTTCTCCTGTCCAGCCTCCCAAGTAGCCGGGACTACAGGCACCCGCCACCACGCCCGGCTAATTTTTCGTGCTTTTAGTAGAGACGGGGTTTCACCGTGTTAGCCAGGACGGACTCGATCTCCTGACCTCGTGATTCGCCCTGGATTCCAGCTGACCACCCCCCGGCCTCTGGCTAATTTTTTTTTTTTTTTTTTTTTTGAGACAGATTGCCTGTCCCCAGGCTGGGAGACGGGGTTTCACCGTGGTCTCGATCTCCTGACCTCGTGATCCGCCCGCCTTGGCCTCCCAAAGTGCTGGGATTACAAGCGTGAGCCACCGTGCCCGGCCCTCCTGGCTAATTTTTATATTTTTTTGTAGAAACAGAGTTTCACCGTGATGGCCAGGCTGGTCTCGAACTCCTGGCTTCAAGTGATCTGCCCACCTTAGGCTCTCAAAGTTTGGGGATTACAGGTGTGAGCCACTACACCAGGCCACAATCATCTCTTTTAACTCCTAATTTTTACAGTTGAGGAACTCCAAAACAGTTGCAATATCCACTGGGCTAGCTGGGGTTTCTTTTAAAAGGAGATTATTTCAAAATTGTGGAAGGATATATTTTCTCCTAAATGTGCTAAATGTGCTGAGGAACTTTATTGACATATTTGCTCATTTGAGTATAAGTTTTTAATGTGCTCCAAGAATAATTTAGATTCACTGGTGCATGGGCTATGAGACGTGTCCAGTTGACTTTGAGGACCACCTCTGCTCAGGCACCCCCGTTTCCCTTCATTCTATGTAGACCTCCAAACATGCCTCAGGGAGCTGAGAACTGTGATATTATATGTGTATGCCCTTCGCTTTTTAAAAAGTAAAGGTGAAATTTACTTTTGAGGTTTAGTTATGGTTCTCTTTGTGACAAAGGCGTGTACAAGTTACTACTAGGTTTCAAGTTTTAGTTTTTCAGTATAATGTATAAAAGAATGAAATAGAATATGTCAAGGAAAATGTATTAATCATTTAACTTGCTGGCAGTGATGGTGATTTTCACAATGTTTTATCTGAACCTTATAGCTAAATTTTTTGTTGGTTTTGAGAACATATAATGTGTTTTGTTTTGTTTTCTTTTTTTTTTTTAACTTTGCTTAGACTTTAAAAGATAAAGACATCCATATCTTAATCATACCAGACAAAGCTAAATAGTATCTTCCATATGGGAGTCGAATGGTGTAAAGAGTAGAAAGAAACTTTTGAAAATCTATATTATTGATTCCCAGAATTTTAAAAACAAGTTAGGACTCCCATCTTATTCCTTTATTACATGGAAACAGTCTTTTAGTTGAGATGAGGGATCAGGAAGAAGAGACTTTACCCAGTATCTTCTAACTTGGGCTTTGTTTTTTTATTATCTGATTCAGAGGTTTAAATATTATAATACTTATTGGGGGATATTTTCAACTCTCTGAAATGCCAGATTTTGTGTGTGTATATATCCATCTATCTGTACAGCTATATATGATGTTTTTCTTGGAGAAAAGCTTCACATAGTCGTCAATTGTATTTTAAAAGGTGTTCTTTGAGCAAAAATATGAGTAGTAGCATTGTTTCAATCTTTTATGCAGTACCTGCTAGATCGTGATGACTTATGAAATGTCCAACCGCTCTATTGCCACTATCCTTTTTAACAAGTCCTTCGGAGGGACAGATGTGACAACTCAGTGTTATCTACATTTGTGATTTGCTCAATAATAGAAAAATATTCAAACTCATTGTTTGCCTTTGAAAGAGCACAAAATGTAAATGTAGGGGGTGGCATAGGCTGCAATATTGGCAGATTCCATTTGGTTGTTATGAAAGTAATTTCTTAATGGACTTCATCTTTCACTGTTAAAATAGGGAGACAGATGTGAAGACTTCTACAATTCTGTTGTTTTCCTATAATCTCGTTTATTTTAAGAAAGGTAAATAAAATTAGAAATAAATAGTAGTAATGTCATTTGATACCACCTCTGAATTAGGGACTTTTTCTTGCTGTGGTTTCTTCAAAGATTTTGCCTTACAAAATAATATTATTTAAAATAATAGTGTATGTTAATATTTTCAACTGCAGAGTTTTTATGGGGCTTTTACAATTTTAGATTCTTTTCATCCTTTTGTTTTTTTTTTCTCTTCTAATCAGTATTTCATTCCTATTCCTTGAAATAGGGTAGCAGAAGGAATTTTGATAATTGGATTGAGCAATTTATTACAATAGTCTTCCGAGGGTGACAAACAAAATTTATGTGTGCTACTCTTCCTCTGACTTATTTGTTTCATTTCATAAATAAGCATTTTATATTTATACATGAAAGTAGTCATTTCTTTAATAAAGGCTAAAGTGAGACCTGTATTAGCACTAACTATTGTTGGTTTGGCATCATGGTCAGTAATTTCTCTGCCTTCTGAAAGTCTCCCTTTCTTGGCCTTTAAGAAGCAAGACTGTCATTACATGTTAGACTGAGAGGAGACATTATAGAGCCACTTGGAAATGAAGAATTAATTTTTGGTTGGTAGGTGTGTTACAGGCTGAATTATGTTCCCTTAAAATTCATATGTTGAAATCCTAAACCCCAGTATGTGATGGTATTTGGAGAGAGGATCTTCATCAGGTGGGCCCTAGTCCAGTGTCATTGGTATTCTTAGGACACAGGCATACCCAGAGGGAAGACCACGTAAAGAGACAGGGAGAAGGTTGTCCACAAGCCAAGCAGAAAGGCCTGTGAAGAAGCCAACTCTGTTACACCTTAATCTCAGACTTGTAGTTTCTAGAATTGTGAGAATACACATTTCTATTGTTTAAGCCAGGCAGTCTGTAATGGCAGCCCTAGCAAACTAATGGCGGTGGGGGGGCGGGGGAGTGTAGCTTAAACAGGGATTAAAATAGCTCAGTTAATCAAATGAAAAGATAAGTTTACCATTTTCTTCGGAAACAACATTTGTATTAATGTCATTTTCAAATAACTCCTGTGAGAGTGTCCCAAAGCCATTGGTATTTTAATTAATTTTCCCATGGTACCTTCTTCAAATAGTAAATCAGTAAGTTGTCTTTAAAGTGTCATTTTCTGTGAAGCTTCAGGAAGCGTATACTCCAAAAAATAATTTGAGTTAATCATTTAGAATTAACTGCTTTATTCCCATCAAAATATTGTCTTTGTCTTCTTTGATGGTAAGAGAAATGAATCAGGTTTTTTTTTTTCCACTACTTTACAAAAACATACAGAGAGAATTGTGAAATACTTACCAGACAGACTGAAGGACAAAGTCTGCTAGCTAACTAAACTAAAGGGAATTAAATCCAATTCGTTACAGAGTAGGTGAAAGGCGTTTAAGTGTCGGGGTGTTTTCATTTTCTTCCCATTTCTGAAAGTAATTTAAGAACGGGGGAAATGAGGGATTGAGGAGAAAGTACAGTTTTATCACCTTTGCTCTCAAGTTGGTTTATGATCCCCAGTGTCAATTTCTAGTAGGAAAAAAAACAAAACAAAGCTTTTTGCAACCATATAGTTATTACAGAAACCAGTGCTCTTAAGTTTACTTTCTTCTTTTGGCTTCATAGCAGAGTACATCTAGATTCTTTCATTTTGACAACTTTGTCCTGGAAAATATGAGAAAATCAGCCTATGCAATTAAATGCAAAATCAATGCAAACTGCCTGGAGGACTAGCATATTAGGTATTATCTTGTAGAGACAAATGTTTTTTCAGTCCTCTTGTGATTCAACCACTATTGGATATAGAAATTTAAGGCTTAATCTCTGTTATCTCAGTGTTCTACTTGTAGGCAGAGTGAAAGGGAATAAAAGGATTTTTTTTTCTTCCCCAAACCAGTAAGATACATGTTGTATTAGAAGTATTATACTGGCTTCTGGGTATTTTTAGGCTGTGATGGATACAACATTCTTCAGTACAATAAAAGAAAATTTGTCTTTTGCCCTGAAGTTATATTTTAGCTTCCATTGAGTTCTTATCTACCATGAGGTTGGAAAGGGAGAGCGTTTATAGCATTGCCACCAGTTTGCTGGAATACAGTACAAGCTACTCTAATAAACATACACAGAGATGACTTTTGAATTTTGTAGCTAAAGGAGAACTGTCCTTTGTGGAGGGAAGGTTAAGGGTAACACCTGAGCAGATGCTTGTGGATGCTACCTGGGGGGAAGAAGCTATAGTCCTCAGTGTTCTCGCTAGCCGGTGGTATGACCTTGGAAGATAGTGCAATCATTTCTGGCCTTCATTTGTGCTGCAATGAGGACATGAAGGAGATGGGTGAGATTTTTGCCTTTATTACCTTTAAAGGCCCTTGGAATTATTGTCCGATACACAAATCCATGCATCAGCCAATGCCACACATTTGTCACTGTGAGACAAAGTAATTTAGATGTTATTGAGATTGTTGTAATAGACATGTATTTAAAAGCACAGTGAATTCAAAGTAGTTTATAGGCATTGTCTTAGTCAACAGATGCAAAAAAGAACAATTACTAATATGTGGAGGGTCCACATACCTCTGTGTTTGTGCGTAATTCTGTTTTGTTTATAAATTAAAAATTGATACTTGTATTCAAAAAGGAAAGGAACCACCAGACTAATTGATCTCCAAGTTCTTTGACATCTATGGCATCCAATAATTTTTTGAAGTATGCTAACTACACTTTAGTTTCTCATCACTGAAATCTCAAAGATTTACTAAGGATGTAATAAAACAATTTATAAGAGCATAATTCACAGTGGATATGGAAGATTCTGTCAGCTGAACATGGATCTGAAGTGTGGAGAGCTCTATCAGGACAGGAATCAGGCTCTGTCCTGTTTACCTCTGTATTCCTGGCACTGTTCACATACCTACAGGTAGCAGGGTAGCAGGTGTCCATTAAATATTTGTTGCTAAATGCATGTCTTGGAATAAGACCTGGTAAAGAGTACTAATTATGGATTTGACCAACCTTACTTTCTTTAATCTTGTTTTAAGAAAACCAGTTACAGATTGGACCAATTAGGAAATGCATAAATTAGATATAACCATTTGCTTTAGAAAAGGTTATTGGATTTGAACAAAATTGCTTAAATTACTTAAATAATTCAAGTACATTTAAAGTGTAACTCTATTTACAGACCATCAATTTATATGCAATTTTTTGGTAAAAAAAAAAAAAAAAAAGATTATGGAAACTAGATAACCCCTATGTATAGTAAGGCATACTAACCCTTTAAAAATTTCCTTCTAGGAAACGCTACTGACTATAATGATTAAAATTGAAGATTTTATAATTATAATGTGAAAAAATATATGTGATTGGTTATTGTAAGTTGTGACTGAATATTGTTGTTTGATTTTTCTGTTGTAGTTACTATATAGAAGGAATTTCATTGTATTTATCACTTTTTTATTTGAGGTCCTAAAATCTTTTTTCTAGAAAATTATCATTTGATGGTGTCCTCATCTGGTAGAGAGTCAAAGATCTAGGTTTGGCATTTAGATTTTCGTGAGGTTTCTATATATTAGTTCTTTATTATAAGCAGGCTTTTCCAGTGTGCTAGAGTTGAATGACATGTAAAAGAGATGTACTCTTGATGAGCTCTGTTCCTCCTCTCTTTTCTGTTATACTTCTATTCAGTTATGAGAAAGAGCAAATAAATGAAACTAAGTAGGCTTTTGTTTCCAAAGCTCCTTAAGAATGGCTATTTTGTAAATTATACTAAAGTGTAATAATATAGATATTAATATTTTTTCAAGTCAGGTTTGTTTCCCCTTGAATTGGCACTGTAGTCTTTTTGTGACACCCAGCGTAGAATTTGTATTTTCTCTCCTGATATGCAATATCTGCCTCCACTCATTTCACACTTTGGCTTCTTTGTCTGGTGGCTATCTTTTGCTATGCATAGAAGGCCCCCAGTTTAGAAACACTTGAGTTGCTGGGAAGGTGGCTGTCAGGGAACATGCCCACCCCCTTAGGAACCCTTTCAAACCCCTGCAGGTGCTGTCCGTGCTAGAAACCCTCTTCCTCTGTCCACCTCCTTTGGGAGGTGCCTAGCTCACCAGATGCGTCTGGGACAGACTTACATACACCCCAGGACATTTCCTCCCCATCACCTTCAGGGTCTGAAAGCCTTCAAGCACATGAGGCTGAAAGGCAGGATTGCAAGGTTCCTTGTGCTGTTAATTCACTCTGCTCTAATTTAGAAAGGGTATCTGAGCTAACTTGGAGACATCCAAACGATTTTCAATTTAATTTGAATGAAAAAATTATGGTTCAAGTGTCAGATTGATAAATTAACATTAAAACTCATTTGCGTGTTCAGGGCTTACGTATGTTTTATTTCTCACATTAGATTTTGAGTCTCAAGGGGCAAAGACTGTGTCTACAGTGATTTTTGTTTATAATCTTCAAAAATGTAGTTGACTTTATGAGTATCAATATATTCCTTCCCCAAGAAAAGTGGAAAAAGAAAAAGAAATTATACTTTAATCTGATGTGAAACAGCCTCCTTTTTCTTTAACCTATTTTTGTCAGTGTAATGTTATAAATTAGTTGCTTCTCACCCATTAAGCCTAATTAATCAAGGTAGTATTTAATTTTCTCTGACTTACTGTCTGGTTTAATATTTTCACCAAGCAGCCTAGTTACTGAAGGGTCATCCTTCCATTTGACAAATCGAGTGTATCTGTTGAGGAGCTTGTCTGTGTAAATTTCACATTCACTCCCTCTTTGAGGGGGAGAAAAAAAATGAGGCGGGAGAGAGTAAAAAACCGAGTATCTGTAGTGTGGTTTGCCTGTCCTTTATAATACAGCTATAATTTCCCAGTCCCAGGGCTCCCATCATGAAAGTTTGGTCAGCCTTATTTTTTGTTTTGTTTTGTTTTGTTTTTTATTTTCATTCATTCTTTTGTTTTGTTTTGTTTTTCTTTTGAGTGGCTGAGCCTATGAAGTTTGGAGCATTGGTGAATATGTGTGTCAGTAGAACATGATGACAAGTGATATTGCCACAGTATTTTTAATATAACAATATCCTATCAAAGGAATACATATTTGGATTTTGAAGTGTAGAGAGAAGGGTTTTTTTTTTTTTTTCTTCTTGACCCAACGTAATAAAAAAGCTTGGTGGAAGACTGTCCCAGGAGTAAAAACCCAGTGTATTTAACTGGTGTCATTTCAGGACGCACGATGCCAGTGGAGTTCAGCCTCTGCAGTTTGTTTGTGTTGGCATGCCATCATGTATAGACGGCATTTTAAAATGCTCTGGCATAAGAGAGGAAGAAGATGCTTCGAGTATTTTAACCTGGTTACTGCTCCCTTTAGAACGTGTGCTTTTGTTTTCTTTAGGCGGGCTTGTTGTGTTTACATCTTTGTCCCTCATCATGGTGTGGGGAGAACCGCTTTATGCTTTATCATGCTTCTCTTCACACAGATGCACAGCCCTTTGTGTGCTTTGCATCAAACTTGTCTTTCATCCTGCCTTTTGTATCTTTCTCAAGGAAATTGATCTCATAAAGAATGCTATCAAATTCATCAACAGGCAAAAGATAGCATTTCAAAGTATAAGTAAGAGACATAAAAAGGATGCAGTCGTAAGCTTGGCTGTCTCAACAGAGCTGCTTAGGAGAAAATATTAAATTCAGCCTCACTGCCATTCAGTCACTCTGGGCATAACTAGCCAAAGAATTTCACAATGTGGATAACCTCCAGCCCTCTGACTGTATGCAAAGTAGGAGGCCTGAATGAGAGCATTGTGTTATAAAACCTTAAACTGGAGCAAGACTAAAAAGCCCAATCTCTCTGGTTATTTTGGACATTCAAATGCTGTCTAAGAGAAAAGAACTCATTATGACTCAGTTCCGTTAATTAGACGTAAATTACCATCTTTTGTCTGATACAAAAGAAGGTAAAGGGAACTCTGCAAGACCAGAGGATACTGAAATTCTAATGAGATGAGAGCATAGGCTGGAAACTGAGTGAAAACAAGAAGCCATTCAACTAGAGGCAAGCCCCTGGTGTGTCTTGTGTGTGAGCAAAAAGCAAAAACATACATTTGTAATTGTCCAGATTCATATACTATTTAGAACCATGGTCAGTGTCCCCAGAGAGCTCATAGGGTCCTGATTTTTGACAGGATGTGATGCTGACCCACACAGAAGGAAATAGTCTCTTTTCCTGCGTACACTCTGAAGATTTTTGTTAGGTACACAGTCTTTCTCAGTGGGAGACCATAGTGTGATTGAATGATAAATAAATGGACCTTTTACTTAAAAACAATGAAGGCTTAATAAATAAAGGAAATTAGCAAAGTTTGACCAAGAGATTTAAGGAATTATACAGTAGTAGAGGAAATGTTTAAGCATAACAATAACTGAATAACTATAGAGTTCTAATGTTGAAAAGGACTGTAGGGTAGTTATAGAACTGGAAAGCCACTTCTTTAGGATAATAAAATAGTATAATAATCCTGTTAATCCCTTTTTTAGAACAGTATAAACACATTTTCTTAATTGTATCAACTTCTTAATTGCAAACCAGGTTGTTCCAGAGTGAATTTAGCTGTACTGTTGCTGCTTGCTAGAAGGTTTGACGTTCTCCCTTGTGTTAGGCGAAAATTAACATGGTCTCAAAGGTCTTGTATTCTGGTCACTAAATGTCATTTCTTTTAAAAACAAGTTTATAATACAGTGGTGAGCATGATTCCAGATGGATAATATTTTTATTCTCCTTTAGAGAAGATGGGTACAGTGGTAGTTAATAACCTGTGTCCTGTGGCATTGACTATCATGTGATTAGTTCACATGACCTAAATACTAATTTTGTAGGAAATATAATATTGAAAGTAATTAATCATTTCATTCATTCAGCACATTAAGTACTTGCTAAGTCCCAAACACAGTGTTATGCACTAGAGATTCAAGGATTACTGTGACTCTGGGGTTGAGAAAAGGAATATAGAGTATGGGACCAGATTGAGAACAAAGTTTAAGATTTCCATCAGACCTGTGACTTTGAGATGCTTATGGACATGACAATGTCAGTCAGTATGAAGTAGGTATTTAAACATGATTTTCTGAGGATGGAGGTTAAATCTTGGCTAGAAGGTGCGGATGTAGCAGTCAACAGTGGGAGGTTGTTTGTTGATACTATGTGGTAGTGGTTGCAACCGTACAAGGTGAATGAGAAGAGCCATGATATGGGAATGGTGCCTTGGACAGTTAAGATTTGAGGGGAGGATGGAAATGAGGATACTGAGGTGGAAAATCATGCATATGCAGAGGAGCAGGTGAACAAGTAGAATGCAGTGCTTGCGGTGCTGTGCTTGCTAGCTAGGGAAGTGTCTTTTCTCAATATATTTGAGTTGGAGGAGATAGAGAGAGTGTGTGTTTGTGTAAGTGTAAGAGAAAGGACACTGAGAAAGAGACTGCTAAGTAGAGCTGAGAACACTAAGATAAGGCCGGTGACGGGAGGAATGACCCATTTTTTAAGTTTATGGCTGTGTACAAGAAAGTTTAAAGAGAAAAATTGAAAAAAGGAAAGGACTGAGGAATAATCTATGTCTCTAGAGGAAGTCAGGGTCAAGAACTCAATTGGCAAGTAAATCTCCAAACAGGAGGAGGAGTTCGGATTTAGGGATGGGTGTGGCTGTCTATACGTATAGTATATTGTAGATAGAAGAGTAGAGTCGGGAATTCAGCTTTGACCAGGGCTGGTGGCCTTCATCTTTTCAGGAGAGCAGGAGGTAAATCACCTGTGAGTTGGCCCAGAGCCTAGTAACGATCTAGAATAGTCTCTGAGGGAATTGAGAAAGAGCTGTACCAAGGACAGCTAAAAAAATTCATTGTTACTGGTTACCAGATTAGGACTCAAGTCATGGATTGGAGGAGAAGCACAGCACAGTTTTCCCCCCAGAAGTTTTCAGCTTTCTGCATCTGAATGAGAGATCGTGCTTTGCTGTATTGATCCCAATTTTAGTGTTTTGCTGGGTGGATGAGGTTGACGGAACAGGTCAAAGTGGAAGAAACAGTTGTTTAGCTGGCCCATAAGCTGGTAAGAGCAGTCTGGGACTTTGATATTTTATGGGGTGTGTGTGTGTATGTATGTGTGTGTGTGTGTGTCCTTTTTTTTTCATTTTGCACTGCATGTTACTTCCAAGTACTATTCCCTTTCTTTGAAACAGTGTTAAAACTGGCTTTCTTCTGCTATGTGACTTGGAAAAACCAGATAATGAGGGAGATTCTCTGGCTATTTTTCAGAAGCTTGACCACAGATGAAGACAAATAAGCAACTCCTGAAATGGTGGTGACTCTTAACTATTCTTGTTATTTTGTACTATTTTGTACTGTTGTATCTTCTCATAAAAAACAGCAAAGAAAGAATAACATGAAATAAGGAAATCCTTTCCCTGCTTTGTTAGAGTTCAGTGACATTTTTGGAGGCGCTGCCCTGTTGGATTTTATCCTCAGTATTGTTTGCGAGTTCTCAGGCAAAATAAAAGTGATAGGCACTGCCTGAGTGATTATTTCTAAAAGCTCAGAGGCTAATAGGTATACGGAGAAGTAAATAAATCAGATTCATGTATGCCAGCTCCTGTCACCGAGTGTTGTATTGTTGATGTTTGTTCATTTGAATTTGTCAGACAAAAGTCTTCACGGCTGATTTGCTTACTGGCTACCCAGGACAGACTTCAGACTATATGTGAACCAAGTTAGACACAGCTCTCTAAACTCGGCATAATTACTGTCCACTGAGCTCAGAGAGAGGTAGAACTCATTAAACCAAAATACTTACCCTCCCACCCTCATGTGAAAATGTGAATGTGAGGAGTTGCTCGCAAGCCGCCACAGTGTTTTCTCAAAATGCCATGGACTTAGGACAGTGATTGTCAGCCCTGGCCTGGTGCTAACTAGTTTTATGTCCATTTGCCTCAGCAGAAAAACATGAATTCAGTCAACTATAGGGTGTGTATTTATGTTTTCAATCGACCTTAAAATCCATCATACCTTTTATGATTGAAAGAGCATATTCACATCAAACTTAAGTAAGTTATAGGGAACTAGTGTACTAAATCTTGGCCTGAATATAAATAAGAAAAATCTGCATGCTAGTTCTTATTCAGCAAGTAACTAGCTTTGTGACCTTAGAAAAGTCACGTACCTCTGGGATGTTGGTTTCCTTATTCATAAAATGATATTTAAGGTCTTTTTCAAATTTTAATAATTCATTAAATTGTACTTTAAAGATTTTTAAAACAATTTTTTTTCTTGATGTTTTCTACTCAGTCCAGTGTGGTCCAGGTTTTTCCTGGCACAACAGTGCTATGATCAGTCTAGCTATACATGTTTCTATTGGATCAAAGCCTTTCATTTTCTTCTTAGTTCTGTTTTCCAAGTGATTTTTAGCTATTTGTCTATTAGTATCTTCAGCATAGAGTGGACTGGGACAATAAAATACAAAATTCAGGCAAGGCACTACTGCAGTCTTGGTCTGATGCTGAAAATGAGTTTCTTGGGTGGTATTATCTTTAGTTATTTAATTATACTATCTGTGTCTCCAGTAGCTAATTGAAAGAATAGCTTTGCAACCAGATCAACAGCAACAAGCATGTTTTACCAGGTCTCTCCCCTAGGAAGTCCATAGGCAGGAAATTGAATATCAACATTCTTTTTTGCTCAGTTGGCATCAACTGTTACTTGCTTTTAGAATAATCAAAAGGTATTTTTAAACTCTGCTACTTTTGTTCAATGTGAAGAACAGCAAACTCTAACCCTGTTGTCATAGGAGGGTGGGAAAGAACCTTCTAGTTGGTACAATCCAGCCTTCCACCAGTGCTGAAGTACTTTTCTTAAGAGATGATATTAACTCTTGTCTGTGGGTATTGACAGCATTTTCCTGTTCTTTTTCCATGTCTCCCAAATAAGGCATTTTTTGAAAGTATATTTTTATTATATTCAAGAAACCACATCTCAAATTCAATTAAGGCAGCAACTATTTAAGGAACAGCTGTGTGGTCATAAAACAACATGTGTAGTGCACCATTTTGTGATCTAATATAAAGTAGGATTAATGAGATGATAAGAATTGCTTTGTGAATCTTTGAGCAGTTTGTAGGAAAAAATGTAAATTAATTTTTGGATGGGGGGGTACCTATTAAAATCTCTGATGTGGCAAAAATACTCAAGAACTTGATCTACTTTTGTTAGGCTGGCCAACCTTTGTCTCTAGTGAAGAAATGTAACCATACCTATAAGTATTATGTTCCCTATTATTTATTTATTTAGAGTCTTGCTCTGTTGGCCAGGCTGAAGTGCAGTCATGTGATCATAGCTCACTGCAGCCTTGGTCTCTGGGGCTCAAGTGATCCTCCCACCTCAGCCTCCAGAGTAACTGGGAATGTAAGTGTGAGCCACTACACTCAGCTAATCATTTAATTTTTTTTTTAGAGACAAAAGTCTCCATATATTTCCCAGTCTGGTCTCTAACTCCTGGGCTCAAGCAGTCCTCCTGCCTCTGCTTCCCAAAATGGTGGGAGTACAGGCTGATGTCAATTTAAACACTTTTTAGAAATCATAAATTGACTGTGATCCTTATAACAAGAAAATATTAGATCAGTCATTTTTTCACAAAAAGATTCTCAGTAGTTTATAGCAAGATTTTACAAGGCTATGAACTTAAGCTTGGACTTGATTATGTGACTGGAAGAGCTGACACTGAAAAAGATGATACTCAAAAGATGACAAGGAGGAAAATGCTACGTTCCTTCCTTCCTTGCCGGCTTATGTTATATAATTTGATCAGATGAAATACCCTGTTCTAAAATGTGTAACCTTTGATAAGCATTATTCACATATATTTTATTTCCTTAATGCTAACTTATATATGAAGTTCAGCAGCCTCTGGGCTAACCATTAAACCATTGTCAACTTATGATAATGCTGCAGCATAAGAAAGGGTCAGTTTTATAAATGCAACATCATCATTATTCAGGGAAGTCTTATGGACAGTCCTGAAGCCAGATGGTATTTTATCCATCAAGCATTATTACACATAAGTGGAATAATACAAGTAATTATGTATTTGATTTATATATGGCAAAAATGTACTTTTGTTGGATGTCCAAGAAATAGATTTATAATATCATGACTTGCTAAATATTTTCAGATAAAATATTACAGCTAGTTTATAAAAGACTTTTAGCCTGCTTGTAGGGGAATTTCTTATAATTTTAAAACGTTTTCTAAAAGTTGCTCTGTCTATCAGTCATCTGTTTTTTTAAAAATGGATTTTCTCAGGCTTTCAAGGATAAATGAATTAATGGACAGTATTTTGACTAGTACTTTAGGAAGTGCTTCAGTGTATATGATGGGATCTGCCCTAAATGGTATGAAGTACAGCTAGGGAGAATCACTAACATAAGTAAACAATTTCAAAAAGCAGTGATACGCCAAACTGTTAAGAGTTAAAGGAATCCAGAAAAGGAGAGCTTATCCTGACCTAGATGAATGAATAGCATCTTGGGCTGGATCTTGAATGATAAGACTCTGTGTAACTAATTCCTGTGGTGCACAGGAAGTCAGGCAAGGTCCTTTGCATATGGTTGAGCCTCACAGTGGCCTCTTCTCAGATGAGGAAGCCAAGGCCGAGAGTTTAATCATTTACTCTTGATCCCATAGCTAGGGGCTCAGTGGGCTGCTTGCTTCTGGGCAGAGAAGACTTTCAAGATGGAAGGAAAGGTGCTGACTCAGGCACAACTATGCTTTCCAGTAGTTAATACGTGCTAAGTTTATAGGAAATCTATATATTACAGGAAATCTGGTGTAAGCAGAGGCATGGGCCTTTTTCAGTTTTGTTAAATATTTTTCTTTGTATTACAAGCCGTTCACAAGATTGTATGTGAAGGTGGAATATTACTGAGGATCCACGGTGCTCAGTAATATTAGCTGACTGAATGAAGGAGTATTGCATCTTTCCCAATTTACTGTATAATTCTTAGGTTGGTCATTTGTTTAAATCTTAGCATGAGCATGATTTCACAAATAAGCTGTAAGCATTATACAAACAAAATAAATTTAAACTCTGTTAAGATTTATGGTCATTTATTTCAGCATTTTTTGATAATCAAAGGTTTCCAGGTTTTTTTAAGTATTTCTTTTTCTGTTGCCTTATGCTTTGTTAATTTTTGAAAGACCTAGTGATTAAATTTGGGTGCTGTCATCTCACAACCTCAAAATTTAGAAAGCAAGGCAGCTTTATGGCAGAAACCCATTGGAACTGTAAACTTGTGTTTTAACATAATTTCTGTGGAATTTTAATTTCTTTTTGAATGGGAATAGAGGTTCTTTCAAGTTGCCTTATTAAGTAGGAAGTGAAAACATAGATTTCTGAATTCTGGTATTATTCGTGGTTTTCAGGTCATTGCTGTGAGGCTTCGGGCTTGTGTTGGATTTCACAGGTAGTGACCTTCCTCTTTATTGCTAATTCTCTCTTTGCCCTTAAAGCCAGTGTCATTTTAGTTTTTGCTTTGCCCTCAGGGTCTTGTCTTTCCTCCACCTTCAGGTAAATTAATTACCAGCACATTCCTGTTCCTCTTTTGAATATCAGCACTGTGTCTTCTTCCTGAGGAACCTCTCATTAGTCACTGAAAGCTCCTCAGGGTCTCTGGATCATACTCTAGTAAGGCTGTTCTGGAGAATTTCAATTCATGTATTAAATGTAAGAAGGTGTTTTTCTGGCCTCATGTTTCCACTTGCTAAAATTATGTTTTGCTGCTTTAAAAAATTGCTCATAAAATAATGGGCCATTTCTAAAAAAATCAGTTAAGTCCCTATGGTCACATGACACATGTTTTCTGATGGGGGGTGGAATTTACCTTTAAAAAGCAGTGACCCACTATGCATTCTAGAAGAAAGTGTCCATCATAGGGCATTACCGTGAGGATGCAGTTCCGTGGTTTTAGGGCAGTGTCCTGCTTAATAGGGCTTTCCCCTTCTCAGGGGCTTGTTGGCTTGCCTCTGATTTGATAGCAGAACTGGAATTGAGAATCTTTACCCCTTAAACCATTAACCGTAACATCAATTTTTGTTTTGCCTTGGTTTTGTTTTAAAATAAATTTATCCTGCAAAGGAAAAAGTTTTCATTCAGTGGGATTATGAAGAAAAACTGTGACCTCTTAAAAAGCAGAATAATTTGCATCAAGAGAAGGCACTTAGCTATAGAATAACAAATATTTGGAGAAACCCAAATACAGCTGCATATGTATTCTGATTCTTTATAGACAGGACTCAGACCCACACAGGATTGAAAGTCATATAAACTTTATGCTGTGCTCTGTTGTAAAATATTACCTTCTGCATGTATTACATCCTAAAAATTAATAGAGAAATTAAAGAAAGCAATAGAAAAAAACGTTTAGAGAGCAAGGGTTTTTGTAATCTGAAGGGAGGATGAGAAAAAACACTTATCCCATTCATGGATGATGATGAGGGGGATTGTTTTACCACAGCTTTATCTTGAGAAATGATGCTAAGCATAGGTTGGAATTGTAGACAATTTAGATAGCTAAATGTTAGACAATTTTACTATTTTATTGAGCAAATATTTGTTGAGGATTTACTAAGTTGCTAGGTACAGAGTTAAATGAGAAACATTCCTGAAGACTTAAGGAACCAAAAGCCCATTAGTAAAACAAGATAAGCAGATAATGACAGTTGAAGGTAGGCTCTACTCTGATTAGTGTGTGGAGGAATGAGGTTATTATTAATGTCCAGAGAAAAAATCCCTTTCTAAGTTAGCACGAATTTGATTGTTCAACCAAATGTGAAATGAGCATGCTCACAGTGGAAGAGTGAGCAGCACACTTTGTCTGCATAAATGACTGGGGTTAAACTGCTGGGGGGAAGAGTATAGAAAACTGTTATTGTGTGGACATGTTAGGGTCTTAAAAGGTAAGTAGAAGTTTTTCAGCTACAGAAGGGTATTTCAGGCAAAAAAAAAAAAAAAAATCGATGTACAAATGCCTGGGTGCTTGGAGGAGCACTGTATTGGATGGGAGAATTTAGTATAGCTGGAATATCAAACATGAGGGAGCTGAGGCAGGCAGGCAAGGTCAGGAAGAGCCAACACTGCCACTCTTAGAAGTTAGTACTTTGTCCTGAAGTCAGAAATAGCGTCATTGCACTCCATCGCCTCAGTATCCTAATGAGTCACCAACTATGGTCTCCGCTGTCTTAATCCATCTTTAGTTAAGTTCCTCCCCAACACTCTACCTTTCCCATTGCTGAAGTTCAGATACCCTATTATTTTTATCAAGACATTGAGGTTAATGAATCTCCATTTTTGTTTATATGTGTACATCACTACTTTGCTTATATACATTAAATCATATAGTGTTTGCACAGTTCCAGGAGGTCAACAGCTGATCGGGGTTCTCTCAGCACTGGAGAATCCTTTCAGTTAACCTAGAGAGTTCTGAGGCACAGAAGGTATCTTGAGAAGCGTACTCTAAAATTTTAACTTTGAACTTCATTTTCACGACAAGCAGAAATGCAAAAGGAATGTAATCTGTCCTGCATGAAGGACATTCTACAAATAGAATACATTCTATGGGAGGAATATCTTTTGATACAAAGTTTATGTCCAACTTTGATGTTGATAAAGCTGTGGTAAAAACATGTCCTTGCAATAGCCACAGATTTCATTTGGTATCCAGGATTTGGCACAGCTTAAATGTTAATGATGTTCACTTTTCCTTTTCTTTCTTTCTTTCTTTTTTTTTTTTTTTGAGACAGGGTCTCACTCTGTCGCCCAGGCTGGAGTGCAGTGGCGCAATCTCAGCTCAGTGCAACCTCCACCTCCCAGGTTCAAGCGATTCTCCTGCCTCAGCCTCCTGAGTAGCTGGGACTGTAGGCACACGCTGCCACACCCGCCTAAATTTTGTATTTTTGGTAGAGACGGGGTTTCACCACCAGGCTGGTCTCAAAATCCTGACCTCAAGTGTTCCGCCTGCCTCAGCCTCCCAAACTGGTGGGATTACAGGCGTGAGCCACTGCGCCTGGCCCTCACTATTTCTTTTCTTTGGGAATAGGATACATGTTTTGCAATTTGTTTTTATTTTTTCCACTTAGTCCTCTATTTTGGAGGACTTCTAGAGTTAAAAAATGATGACATTTCTGGGATTTCAGACCACACTGACAGATGCCTTGGTCTAATATATGCAGGAATGTTTGAATGTTCTTGCACTGATGATTTTTCTTATTAAAGGATTTCTTTCAGTCTTATTTTAATTTCTGATCCGATAACATCTTCCTTTGTAAATTTTCGTGTTGTTCGTTTAGGAGATTCTGTGAATCTTTGATGTAATTCATTATTTGACTGTTTACTCCAAAGATTATGATTTCTGCTTATAAACTTCTGATTGTAAACAAGCAGAATACTATGCCATTACTCACTAGTTGGCTTTTACCAGTTTTAGTAGGCTTAAAACAGCAAGCAGTGTGGCCAGTGTTCCAGACAACAGTAACTATTTAAAATAGGAAAGGCAAAATTAACATTTATTACCAATTTGGCTATTGGATGAAAATTGTTTAGTACCCACTTTTCCTTCCCTGGTACTAAAGTAGAAGATGAATAGGTGCTTCCATAGTTGATGATGACTAATGATTAAGATAATTATGCTAATGATAAAGGCAAATTTTTATCAAGGCAAGTGACAGCTACTATATAGAGTACTTCCTATGCATTATAGCATTTAATTTTCATACTCTTGCTTTTCCATCTATCACAGATTCTCAGAGTTATTTTATTTGGTTATAATTTTGTGAGAGATCTGATAAATTAATCCACACATTTCCGAAAACAATGTTTCTCAAGCTTGATAAATGAAAAGGGCCTCCTCATTGTTCAATTGAACAGTGAGAACACTTGGACACAGGAAGGGGAACATCACACACCGGGGCCTGTCGTGGGGTGGTGGGAGGGGGGAGGGAAAGCATTAGGAGATATACCTAATGCAAATGATGAGTTAATGGGTGCAGCACACGAACATGGCACATGTATACATATGTAACAAACCTGCACATTGTGCACATGTACCCTAGAACTTAAAGTATAATTTAAAAAAAGGAAAAAAAAACTGTATATAAATGTTAAAAAAAATTATTGAGCAATTATCATATACAAGTCACTGTGCTAAAACCTTTATATGAATTAAATCATATAGTCATCACAGTGATTATAAGGGGCATATATTATTTCCTCCAGATGAGAGTCTCTATCTAACAGATTAGAATATAAGTCTCAGCGAAGTAAAGTGACTTGCTCAAGTACATCCAGCTAGCAAATAGTAAGGCCAGGATAAGAAAACAATCTGACTTTAAAGATTGTGCAACAAGCAGTACATCAGCAAGTAACAAAATGTTAGTCTGGGAAAATAAAATAAAATAGTAATTGGTCTGGGAGGAAGCCTGAACTTGAAAGTGACATCTACCCTTGGTTCTGCTATATGAATTTGAACAAATCATATCACTTATCTAAACTTGCTACCTAAAGAAGGCTGGATTTTTGTGAGTCTATGAAATGTACCTCATTCCATTTTAAAGCTGTGATGCTAGGGGCAGAATGGATTGCTAAAGAAGATGGTGTGATCTGGCTGCTAGTAATATCACAAAGAACAACAGCTCATATGATGAAATGATATTTCGAATTAACCACTGTGTTCAATTCTTATTTACCCTATCTCCCTTGGTAAGGTAAATAAGAAGAATTACCATTCTTCCTATATTCCTCATCCCAAAGCAAGTTTTTAGATCAGAACCAGAGTACCATATGAGAAATTCTTTGTTGTTCAATTTAAAGATCTATGGTCAAGGTGTTAAGAGCAAGAGATCTGGTCCTTCCCTTGACTATCTGAAGGTTCCCCAGTAAAGCAGATAGTCAGGCAGAGATAGAGTTTACAAAGGGAGAATGCTGACTCATTGGGAGCAAATGGCCTGCAGCTGCTGGTGCCTGGGAGCAGCACAAAGCCATGGAAGGGCTTTCTGGGATATCAGCCTTTTCTGTTTGAGAAAGCACTGTGCATCGCTTGGAAAATTAGATGACCCTTCTCACTGTAGCCTGATGAGGATGACCTGCTGACAATATCCAGATCATTGCCCATTGCCAAGCAACATGTCAGTTCCCTGTCTGTTCATCCCATGGAGACCTTATCCACCCATTTTCAATAGTCCAGAGCACTCTTAAGCCTCTGGAATCTGGTGTGTGGCCCTGGACGTAGAAGGATGAGTCTTGCTAGGGCAAAGGAGAACTGGACCAGAGAAACTGAAGCTCTATTAGGAGCTCAGACACGGGTGGGACACACCTCCCACCCTCCTCTTATCTAGCACTCTGTGCCCTTATATTGTATGCATCCCTTGAGATGTATTTGATCCCATGTGGACTCTGGACATACCTCTGTGCTTTCTTCCCACAGAATGTGGGCTACTTCAGATAACTATTTGTGTCTTACTTCATGTTGTATCTGTAGAACTCAGTATAGTCACTAGAATAAAGAAGGTGGTGAAAGAAAATAACAAAACTATAGAATGAATGAATAAACTCTATGGGGAAGGAAGTATTAATAGGATACTCTGTTAACAGATGAGGAAATTGAAGCCCAAAGAAGATGTGAATTGCCCCACAGTGGCTCTAATTTGAGTCAAAGAATGTCCAGAATCTCAAATATATGATTCCCTTTCCAATACTCATTTTTTGACACACTGTTAACTCAGTGAGTTGAGGTTGGTTAAACCATTCTAATTTATACTCTTTGTTTTTACTCCCCAAGTTTCTCAATTCTGAAGTATGGCAGAATTTGACAAGATTTTTTTTTAATGATTAGGCTGAACCCCATAATTTTTAGACAAGAATTCTGGAAACCAGATGGAGAAAGCTGTTCAACAAAGATGGATAAAAAGATTTAAGTAGTTAAAAAAAAAAAAAAAGAAAAGGGCCTCCTTTAGTTAGGAGTTAAATTATATTACGATAATTATAAACATGTAAAATATAAAACTAGTTAAACCTTTACTGTAATATATGGCTCAGATAGTTTTAAAAGCAAAATAATTTTAAACACGCCCAAAAAAACTAAAGACCCGTCCAGGCGTGGTGGCTCGTGCCTGTAATCCTAGCACTTTGGGAGGCCTCGGTGGGTGGATCACTTGGGGTCAGGAGTTTAAAACCAGCCTGACCAACATGGTGAAACCCATCTCTACTGAAAATACAAAACAAAAACTAAAGACCCATTAAAACTGGAATTAGAGAGTTAATTTAATGTCGTGGATAGTAATGTTTTATTAAAAATAACATTGCACAGTTATGCTGGTGGCTTCGGCATTCTCATGTATGCATGTGTCATGACAGCTGAGTGCCTCACTGCTTTCCTTATTCAAACTAGCTGAGGCCTTCATGCAGCACAGAATGGCCTCATTTGATCTTTGCTTGAGAAGTATCATCCACATATTAAGTTCACCTTTACATGACTACTTTGTACCTCTTTGTTCATGTAAATACAAGTTGTCATTAAGTATTCTTGTTAACTTCAAAAATTATTATATGAATAAAAACCAAAAATTAATTTTAAAAATTCTTGCAGAGAATTTGTAGTCTCAGAATTTTTTGGGCAAATCTTCCTGCTTCCCACCACCTCTGGCATGCTAATGAAATTAATACAATGTAAATAACAAGATAATGAATGGCTAAACACTGTGCTGAGCTCTTTGTATGCACTATCTCATCGAATCTTGCAGCAACCCCAGGAGCAAGGTTGTCTGGTTAACCCTTTTTTGCAGATAAGGCTAGTGGACCTCGGACATATTAAGTAAATGCCTCCCAAGGTCACATGGCTAGTAGAATATCAAACTGATTTTGAACCCAGATGCTCTCACTCCGGAGCCTGTAACACCCACTAGTAGCTTGATTACTTCGTCAGTTCAATAATTGTGTTTAACATATCTGTTTACCAGGTAGCAGCCCAAATGCTTCTCATAAATCATCATCTTTACAATAATCTCAGCAGAGTAGATTCTGTCATCTGCCTTTAGTAAGCTAAGAGGGCACAAGGTCACCCTTTTAGTAACACTATCCCCCCACCTTAAGAGATGTAAAAATGTAAAGACTCATTGTAAGGGACAGTTTTCAAAGCAGAATTTAAAATAGTGTCTTTATTTTCTGTATTTTCAAGGCTTGATTTACAATTTTCAAGGAAAAAACAATCAAGAGATCCTATCTTTATATTGATTTTTTTTAAAATAGAAACTCAAAAAATGTCATTAGAACTTGAGCCCGTTTAAGCTTTTTAAAGGCCCTCATTGTATGTGAACCTTGACAATGGATATGAAATAAATGCCTTGTGAAATGAACTTCTCTACATTGAAAACATGTTGGGCCAGTAAATTTTTTTGGCAAATTTATCAATGTAGTAAATATTTCATTTACTAATAGGGCTATTTGGAAGAAGATTTGTTTACACTAGAGAACTGAAGGAAATGTAATCCAAATTACTGGCATGATGATTCTCATTGGTGTTCTTGCAGTATCCTCTGTATTATGTGCGTCTATAAAATGATTATATTTTGAAAAAAAAATTCTGTGCCACCGTCTATGTAATTTATGTGACGTTATTGACAGTTGATATTCTGACAGCTAAGACAGTAATAGGGACGCTAGGTGAGTGTGTATGTGTGAGTATATATGTGTGTATATAGATCTACACATACGCGTAAAGGCGTGTGTGTAACCTATGACTCCAACCAGGGTTTATATACTTTTGAACATTGATGGATTTTTATTTTGAATATATGTTGTCACTCTTATGTTCAAATACTACTCTTTACGTAAAGCAGAAATTATTGCTTTGTGTATAAACAACTATTTAAGGTTATTTTGTTGACTACTTTTGTTTGAAGAATAAAGCATTGGAATAGTAAGTACATCACAAAGCTCAGAAAGCCTTCCTGTGTTTTATGTAAAAGTAGTATGGAAAATTGTTCGTTGGTTTTTAGTCTCTATTATTTGGACATGATGTTCTAACCTACTTTATTATTCAGAACTCTTAATCGGTTACTTGCTATGTTGTAGAGGATACAAGTGTTTAACAGAGTCCATGACCTGAAGGAACTAGTGGGACAGATAGTTAACAAGTGCATGATTACAGATGGTGGTAAGGAAAAGGACAGAGAAGAACTATGCCAGCTGGGATCTTCTGGGTTGAGTAGGCCTGTCGAGCGGGATAGGAGGCACTGAAGAGGAAAGACAGAGCCACATGAATACAGGCGCTCTAGTGCAGGACAAGCACAGCACTACTTAGAAGCTGGAAGGCGTGTGGTATGGCGGTCATATAAGGCCAGTGTTGGGGACAGGTAGGTGATTAGGAAAGGGCTTTTTATAGCATATAAAGAAAATTCAACCAAGGCACCTAGGAACACACCCATACCCAAGAGAGAGGTAGAAGAGACTGATAAGGAAAAGGCATGAAAATGGGAGAGGAGAAGGAGAGAATGAGAACCTGATAGTTGGGGACAAGGTGCATGGGGAGACGGAGTTTCAAGGCAGAGAGAATAAGTGATTCTCTGTCAAACATTGCTATGTTTTGACAAGAATTCTATAGAATCATTGACTTTAGCAATTAGGCTTAAGCTGTCATTGGTGACCTTATCAAGAGCAATGTCATTATCTCTATTGTAACTTGAGTTCCTAGGATCTTCGAAGAGTAAGTGTATCATTAAAAGTCTCATAAACCTAGTCATTTTTTTCTAATGAAACTATCCTAGGCATATTATTGCCACCTTTAGGGTTAATAGTGTAATACTTAAGTGTGGAAAGAAACCAAACTTGGGCTAGAAGGAAGCTCAAAGGGAGAGAAAGCATTACTCAAGCTACTGCAAGGAAATGGATAGTGGACATAGGCTCATCTAGAATACTTAAGTGACAGTATTTATCTTAAGTAGCTTAGAAACAAAATTACTGGGTTGCTGATTAAGAAAAGGCATGCCAACTTGTCAGAATGCCAGTGGTTTGTTAATTATTTAGCAATAAAATAGGTTTAATTCTTTCCTGCCTTCTGGCTAATGGGGAGATGAGAAATGGAGGAAGGGAGAGAACATCAGACTTGTGCAGTCCTGGGAAGGCAAAGATCGGCCTCCTGTCCTCAGTGCTCTGATGATGGTGTGACAGTTATGGACAGAATATCCCTCCCACTAGTCTTCTCTACTCCCTGCATTCACTTGCGCTTTTCCTGCTTGACTTCCTGCTTCATCTCCAAGGAGCAGAGAGTGACCTTCTGGGTAGTATGCACCTGCATTTTTGCTCAGCAGCACTTATTAGTCTGTCCCTTTAGGAACCGGCACATACGTATTTTCCCAACTCTTCCTCTTACTCAAAAGATGGGGAAAAAGAGAGAGAGAAAGGGAGGGAGCAAAAATTGGCAGAAAACCGTGAAAGAAAATGAGTTTGACAGATTTTTCAGTTCTGGATGCCTGTCTTCCAGTTTCCTAAATCTGTCAGAAAAGCTAAGACCCCGCCCCAACAAAGAATAAAATCCCCAAGGCCACTGTCTGAAAAGAGGGGAGATACGCATCATTCTTTCCCCAAATTATCAGAGGGAGATCCATGCAGGCAGAACCGAGACACAAATCATTATCTCCAAATTATTGGCATGAAATCATATCAATGCTTGGGGCTTTAAAATGGGTGGGCTAATGTGGAGGAGAAAAAATAATTGAAAAACAGAATGTGTCCTGAATAATAAATAAGTAAAATCAAATTGTAATTTAATTCGAATCCTACCACTGATGGATTGCTCGTGATTCGTGGTGTGACATGGTGTGCTGTTTACCATTTCCTGACATGCTGCCTTACTACCTGTTTGTCTCCTCTACATTTATCTTGTGACGTTTAACTACTTGTTTACACTTTGTTGTCCCCAGTTACACCATGAGCTCTGTGAGGACTGGGAGTGGGCATACTGCCTTCACAGTGCCCAACTCACAGTAGGTATTCCAGAAGGCTTTGTCGTCTGGTCTAGTGAAGTGTCCAGCCCAGGAATGGAGGACAGGCTAGTTGTATGTATTCCGTTCTCAGATGCATTAGCTGGGCAGTTTGGTCGGCATCTTCTCCCTATCTCCTTTTTGTGTTGGTCGATTATGGTCTCATGCTACAGGAGACAACCTGGTGCCATGGAATGAGCGCATCTGATTTGGAATCAGTGACACCCCATTGCAAATCCCACCTCTGCTCCTTAGCAAGTACTTTCCTAAGCCTTAGCAGCTAAAACAGGGATAATTATACCTATCTCATAGGGTTGTAATATGGTTCAGATGAGATAATAACTATGAAAGCACTTTACAAATTATAAAGGTGGTAGTTGTAGTTGAACTTGTAAGGTGGAATAACAGTAGTTGAAAATACTATACTTCCTATGCAACTTTTACTCTTGGCAAACTTCCTTATATAGACAGAGTAGTGTAACTATCAGTTTAGCATACATTTTCTTGACCTACAGAATTCCAGCTCTCTTCTAAGCCATGTTCCCAAATCACATCCCAATTTTTACCCTATCTGTGGTTCTATGAAGATTGGATTAACTGGTTAGTTGCTGTGTTTACTAGTCTATTGATTCGCCTCTGCCTGCTAGGCTTCTTGTGGATGTCGATACACTGGAGGCCTTAAAGTGGACTTTCACTTTATCACATTATTTTGGTTGAGGGGTGGAAGGAGCTACTGACATTACATTTTTATAGCATTCCCAGGGAACTGGTACCTTGAGGGGAGTTTCTGATGGGGTGGAAGGTTAGATAACAAGTTCCCAAGATGCCTCCAGAAAAGTTGCAGTGTCAGCTCTGAATGCAGCTCAGGGTCATTATAGTGGTGACTCCATCTCCCATATAAAATATGGTAGATGCTTTAATGTGTCCTGCATTCTGGTGGGGCAGCCAATTCAGTGTGTGCTCGTAACATAGGTATCAAACAAGTCTGGGAGAGCCCAGGGACTGCATCCTGATAATATATAGATGAGATAGTAAATGTTCTCTTTTATTTTTAAGATCTGAGGGAGGAATGTTTTAAGGTCATCCACCTGAAAAAGGCTAAGGTACTCTGGAAAGCAATGTTAAGGTGAGTTGGTTGTCACCAAGTCTGTTGGTTCTGGGTACTTGAAAGTTGGAATGAAAGAAAACATGGGATTACTATTATAGAAAGACTTCAAAATGAGGAGGGTAGTTCCCCTGGAAGATAGAAATTTGTCATCCATTGAGCCAGAGTGATAATGGCAAGTTCAGAATAAAATTGATTATGTTTTCCACTTACAGAATAATCATATAGACCTTTTTAGATTGTTGCCTCAAACAAATTTTGAAGAACCATGTCAAATTCTACATAAACCAAGGAAAGGTTGGCGTTAGTGTGATCACATTTCCAAAACTAAAAATACTGTCATGTAAAGATAGGTGTAAAACTTTGTGCACAAGTTGTGAAATAATGTGCATCTCTACTTTGTCAAGTTTACTATAATTTTCAAAGTGGTTGAGATGAATTAATTTTCATGGTGATTCCACTTCATAGAGTAAACACAAATACCTTTCATTCCTCGTTATGTTTAGTCTGGAATTAAGGGGGAACTCCAGGAATATGGCCCCTGTATAATATGTGACAACATTGTGTTTTTCTGTTTCCCAAAAATAGCAAAAGAGAAAGAATAAAGATGGTTTATTATGTGGTAGAGACTTGTCCTCCATGTAATCTAAGGTTTTTATGTTATTAAATAGATTGAAGATTGAATAGCTTTTCAAATGCACACTCCCTATCAGGTTGTATCTAAAATAGCATGGGATCCAATTCACCATAATGAGTTAGTTCTTGACTCTGTATATCTTCTTCAGCAAGAAGGGATTTCTTGTCAACCTTCTTAAAACCAAGTGTACTCTTAAATCTGCTAGCACTGCATAATGGTCGCTAATGTTATTTTATATATGAACATCAAGTGTCAATAGTCTCGAACAAGGCTCAGTGAAGCTCTTTTGGTCATACTGTTAATACATCTTCCACTTTTAATACAGAATATCTGCATTATAAGCTGTATGAGTAAATTCAGTTTATTTTTAATTTGTTGATGTTTTGTACTAGCTAGGAACATTTATTCGTGTATTCCATCTCAGAATGTTCAAAGTGGTATTGATAGTGACATGAGTGTTTGTGTGTGTGTTTGTTAAACTTTGAGCTTCAGCAGTGCATACTGACAGGTTTTTAGATTTAGACTGTTTGGCATCTTTGTATTTATAGGTAGCCATTGTTCATGCTAATAATGTTGAGACCTTATAGCTAGCAGCTCTGACATTTTTATTTCTTCTTTTACTGTTCACTTTCCAAGTCTGAAAAGCTGTTTGAAATGGTTTGGGGATCGGGGATCTTCTCTTTGCTCTTTGGCATCTACTCCTTGCCTCAGGAGGCTGATTTGTATGGACGCAGCAATGGGATCCTCCCTTGTGTTTCGGAAGGATTTGCCAGTGAGAGCCTTGGCAGAGATTGGAGGGAGGGAAGAGGGGAGGATCAGGATATTTATTATTCTGTTTTTCTCCCTATGGAGTGGTTTTACACTGGTGTCACTGTACTACATTTGGAGTTTTCTTCAGCTTTATTTTGACAATTCTTACATTGCATTATAACCATCAATTTCTAAATAGTTAAAACTTTACACTCAGAAATAGTCTTGTCTCATTATAACTAGACAATTTATCATTATAGAAATGAGAAAATTTGAGGCCCACATAAGATGATATACCTTACTTAAGAATATTAAAACTTGACCCTAAGGGACATTCGATACTTTTGACCATGGTCTTGAACACAGAGTAAATTATTTTACTTTGAGGAGATGGTGCTTTATATGCCTTGATTGGATGAATATTTTTAGTCAACAAAGTAAAACAAAATAAGAGATACTGTTTTAAAAAATGAATCAATTGGAAACAACCGAAATGCCCATCAGCTAACGAATGGATACATAAAATGCGGTATATCCATCTAATGGAATATTACTTAGTCATGAACAGGAATGAAGTACTGATACATCTACTACATGGATGAAACTTGAAAACACTGTGCTAAGTGAAAGAAGCTAATCACAAAGGACCACATATTGTATGATTCCATTTGTATGAAATGTTTAGAATAGGTAAATCTTATAGAGACAGAAAGTAGATTAGTAGTTGCCTCAGGTTGGGTGGTAGGGGATTGGGATTGGGGAGAGGGGTGAGTGGAATGGGAGGAGGTGATGGCTGTGAGGGGCAGAGTTTGTTTTTGGGTAAAGAAAACATTCTAAAATTGGTTGTGGTAATAGATGTACAGCTGTGAATATACTAAAAGCCATTGAATTATATACTTTAAATGAGTGAATTGTATATGTGAATTATCTGAATAAAGCTGTTAAATAGTCAGTAACACTAGAAAATAAACCAGAAGTAAACAAAACACAAAACACAAAAATATATATTTCATAATCTATATGAGCATGCAGATATTTTACTTTCAGATTTTGTGAAGGTTTTTTAATAAGTTGCTAATTACCAGGAAGTATATAAATCCCTGCAATCTATTTGTTAGTGCATTTGTAGAGTTTATTTTCCCCTGTACGTTAAGAAGTTTTGTTTTTATAGGTTTGTTTGTGAGGAGAAAGACCCAAATAGAAAACTAAATTTCTATATGTTCTTATTTTAGGGCTTTTATTTTGAGTTTTACTTAAAATTTACTTTTCAGTTTTTATCTTTTGTGAATGTTGCCAATTCTTTCACGTTGGAGGAGTATATACATAAATGATGCAGGATTTGAGTCTAGTAAGTACTAAATGTGCTCATATTGTGGATTTCAAATTGTGACAATAACCTTTTTTTTTTTTTGTAATTTACACAAATTTTTTTCCATCTAATCCAGTGGTAAAACTTACCCTTTGTACAATTCAGATTCAGCTTGACTATAATAGAAATCATTATTCAAACAGTAGAGTAGTAGCAGCTTTTCAGTGGCACCTAAACTGAAAAGAGAATTAGTAAAATGGTTTTAATTACATGCTTGTCTGCTTGATAGGCAGGAAGAAAAGGAGAGTTTTGCCTTTGAAAAGTGAAAAGGGGTCTATTTGGAGAAGGGGGTTGTCAATACAATTCCATGCATTCCTATCAAGAATTATTCTGAAAATTCTTAATGCATTAAACATAAGAGCCTTTGTTCGAACTCTTGTGCTAAAGGTGGCAACCTTAAAATCTAAAAAGACTCTGATTAGGCACCCAAGTTTTACTTTAATAATGTAAAATCAGTGTTTCTCTTTATGAAATATCTGCATTTTGAAGTTTATATGTAATTAATTTTGAAGGTACAATTATTTTATATTTAGTAAGTGTCTGCTTTGGCTAGTTTTTTTCTTCTTCCTGTGTGCAATTGAAATATTGTTTAGTATTGTTTAGTTCAGTCCATTGTAATTTCAGATGCATGTTTTGAACTTAACAACAACTTTTCAAATGGTTATTATCAGAGAGCATTATGACACAAATGAACACGCAAGTCCTAGAACGTGGCCAGCTCTTGAATATTTGATGCACAAATAGGGAGAATGGCAGAATGCAGCCAGAAACCTGTCATCCCCCTAGCTCCACCTCCACTAGAAAGCTCCAGGATGCTTTCATTGTCAGAATTGGTACATATCTGGGTGGATAATCCTCAAAGCCCAGGGAGAGTGCAATTTAATGTTGTGGGCTTCTTAGAACCCCTAGCATTTAAGTTTGGTGTTGCTTATAAGAAATAAAGGGTGGTGTATCACCTCATACCTAAGGGACTACTGAGATCTTTGTATACTTCTCAGATATCATTGGTTATGTTCTCCTGCAGAATTTAATATTGGAGAATTAGACAGGATGATAATGATGATAAAGATGACAATGACAATGACAGAGGAAAAAAGGGATGATGTAACATTTCTTATAAAGTCAGGACTCTGGGCAAACAAGAAACCAATTCTACCGCTAGTTACCATGGATATCCTCGAAGGTTGACAATGACTGGATTATCAGTGTAGCATTCCTGGCACTTGAGTTAGTGTCTAGGAATGTAGAACAGTAATCCCTCTTCCATATTAGGAGATGGAAGCATATATTGTTGAAAAAGCAGTCCTTTTGAAAAATATTTTTATTACAGTTGCTATAGAAGGGATTCTTGTTAACATGTAATGACCTAAGTGCCGTTTTTGTTAATTACTTCTTTGGTAATTAAAATTCTGTTTTGGATACTCGTCCATCACCCTACCACCTGTATCCTGATATACAAGTGTTATGTTGTATAGGTTATCAGCTGTGATGCCTGATAGAGTTGGGACCCTAGCTTAGATCTTGGCTTAGATCTTGTCACATCTCTTAACAACGAAGTGTCAACAGGAGATAAAAACCCTTGGTGAATGAGTTTCTGGCTCAGTTCCCAAGAGTTGCCCTTTATCAGAAGGACTGAAGAGTATTGCAGTGAGCTACAAACTGGGATAGTTACTGTGAAGCTAGAGTTTTTTAGTAGCCACTGAGCATGGCACTTGACTTGTACCACAGCTTCATTTGTGACTTCCTTGAGCATGAGAAATCTTATGATGGTAAGCAGCTTCGGGGAAGGAAAGGGAAAATTTATGGTCCTTGGAAAGGACAAGCTGAGAGAGGCAGGCTTATCATGAAGCTAGGGAAGGTCAAGGTTCAGGACCCTCACTTTCAGGCCCTGAGTAATGGGGTTTGCTGGAAATTATTTTAAAGTGTCCTAGGAGGAGAGTACAAGCAAGGTTGCAATTTGAAAACATTTCTGGTAAATTTTCTCAAGAGATCTCCGAAGAAGGGGACCCGATTCTCTCAAGGCTCCAGTAACATTGGTGATTTATTTTCTCATTTTAAGTGACTGTTTACCTTATAGTTCATACTTTTGTTAAATAGGGCTCCAGTTTTGTTTTTTTTTTTAAATTGGGGCTTTTTTGTTTGTATTTCTTTAAACCACCTCAGATCTGGGGGTAGGTGGCCAGTTCCATTCATCCCATCATTCTGTTTTAGTCTCTATACCTATTTTATTTTTTATTTTTTCTTATTTTGCCACTTTTGTATTTCCTTTCTCCCCACTGGCTGGTATGACCCTATAGGCTTTGGCTGATGTCTCATGGAAAAATGAAGTTTAGGAAGCCAGTGAAAGAAAAGGGGATGCCAGGTGTGGTGGTGCACACCTGTAGTCCTAGCTGCTTGGGAGGCTGAGGCAAGAGGATTGCTTGAGCCCAGGAATTTCAGGGTGAGTGACTGCCTCGGCATCTAGCCTGGGCGACAGAGTGAGACCCTATCTCTTAAAAAAATAAAATGTTAATAAAATTTTTAAAAAGAGATGAGAAAATTTTCCCAATCCCCAGGGATTGCCTCCATACCGATACCATGTTTAGAGATGGGATTCATTTTGAGACAGAAGAGAGAAAAATCTCCTTCCATCCCCCCTACCCCACCCTCTTTTGAGGAATTCATAGTTTTAAGAGATTTCCAGATGTTTCTCATCCAGACATGTCTGGAGAAATAAGTGAAGGACAGCATATATTTTAACTTGTTTTGGTTGTTAATGCCTTGCAGGCAGGCAATAAATATTCTATTACCTTTTCCTGTGTCTAAGTCGATCTTAAAGGTAGAATAAATAGGGGCTGGTTATTATTTGCAATATACTGTGCTGCTGCTGATTTTTGAAGATTACAGAATATAGACAGTAGCCAATAATATTTTGAAGCGGCTTGAAGAAGAAAATGTAGAAAAGCCTGTTAATAACTTTCTGAAGCATGAAAGAGGATACTTTTGTCTACAAATCCCAGGATGTGTAGTTTAAATGGTATGAAGTTTTACATACACAGTTATGCTGTTAGATCTGTCCTAACCAAGTAAATTTGTCTCTGCAGACACCCTGCTGTAGATCATTACCGGGTTCAAACTTCACTTTATGGCTTCCTGAAGCTATAGGCCTCCTGCTGGCATTTAGTTTTGCATGTTGATAAGAAAGGGAGCCCCTGTGAAAAGTTTTTATTAGGATGTGTTAATGATGCTTTAGTGCTCTACACAATGGCTGACAGAGATGGGCTGAAGTTGTGGGTGTGTGCCACTATAAATAACCTGCCAGAATTCCCTATTTTTCTTTGCTCCAGCTGAGAAAGACTGCCATAGCCTTCACAGAACAATTCCTCAAAGGAACCGTCTCTTCTCATTGCCTGAAACAGTGTGTTATTCTTCTGCCTTTAGTTAATTTACTTCCTGCGTTGTTGGTTGTTGACTCCTCTACCCACTTTGTTTTGTTTTTAAACACCAATTGGTGAATATGTTCCAGTAGTAATGTGAAATGTTCAGTAAAATGGTTAAGCTTCAAGATACAAGAAAAGCAGTATAAGCATTTCTTTTGTCCCATAATAATTTTGTTTTTTTTTCCCAAATAGTTTTTAATAAACAAATAGGATTTTACAAAGCTATATACTTTTATTATAAAAAAATCACCGTAACAAAGACTTATGAGGACATACAGTGCTACTTATATCTAATGTTTAAGTAGCTACATTTAAAGTACTGCTTTTTAAAAATGCTATTATAATATAGTTTTAACAGTTTGGGAGCATATTAGGCTTTTATGAAATGTGTATTTCTGAGACAGAGTCATGCTCCATCACCCAGGCTGGAGTGCAGTGGCGTGATCTTGGCTCTCTGCAACCTCCTCCTCCCAGGTTCAAGCGATTCTCCTGCCTCAACCTCCCGAGTAGCTGGGACTCCAAGCACGTGCCACCACTCCCAGCTAATTTTTGTAGTTTTGGTAGAGAAGGGGTTTCACCATGTTGGCAGGCTGGTCTCAAACTCCTGACCTCAAGTCATCTGCTCGCCTCGGACTTCTAAAGTGCTGGGATTACAGGCATGAGCCACCACGCCTGGCCTGGACGGTGTATTTCTCAATTGGTGATAGTTCATTCCATTTTTATTAATGTTGCGTCATTAAAATTTGGAAAGTTTTAATATATGCAGTTGCCTGATTTTATGTTAGTGTGGTGAATATTTGCATCATGAACTCAGTTGCACAGCGTGGATTACTTGATTCACAGTATAAGGGCTATTATAAAAATAGTTTTATTGTTTTAAAAACACTTGGAAATAACAGTTTTCATCTATAGTATGCTATAAAAATAATGAAGACAGGCAAAACTCTATTATTGACTCCAGCTGAATGTATTGGATTATAAATTCTACTTAATTAGTTGAAGAAGTTATATATTTTCTGTTGGAAATTTGACAGGTTGTTTCATTTATTGGACAAATTAATAAATATTTACCAGTAGTCTTTCCTATTGCATTATATTCTCTTTCTTTTGAAATAATTTTAGCCACTTTCCAATTTTTACAAAGAAATAGATAAATGGCTAGAAAAATATTAAATACCTCACAAATGTATTGCAAAAAATAAGGCTGTTTATTGTATCTCTTTGTAAAATTTAAAGACTGGAGCAAACCAAATGATTATGAACCAGGAATTGCTTGAATAGATTATGGTATATGTGATACATCCATCTAAGGAAGTACTATGTGGCTGTCAAAAGGAATGACGGCTGTGTACAAACTGCTGTGGAGAGATCTTTAGGTGACATGGTTTGGCTGTGTCCCTGCCCAAATCTCATCTTGAATTGTAGTTCCCATAATCCCCATGTGTCATGGGAGGGACCAGGTGGGAGGTAATTGAATCATGGGGGCAGGTTTTTCCCTTGGTGTTCTCATGATAGTAAGTCTCATGAGATCTGATGGTTTTATAAAGGGGAGTTACCCTGCACATGCTATCTTGCCTGCCACCATGTAAGACATTCCTTTGCCTTCTGCCATGATTATGAGTCCTCCCCAGCCATGTTGAACTGTGAGTCAACTAAACCTCTACCGTTTACACATTATCCAATTTTGAGTACATTTTTATTAGCAGTGTGAGAACAGACTCATGTGCTAGGATAAAGTATTTGTTTGCTTTTGGGTTTTTTGAGGCAGAGTCTTGCTCTGTCTCCCAGACTGGAGTGCAATGGCACAATCTTGGCTCACTGCAACCACTGCCTCCTGGGTTCAGGTGATTCTCCTGCCTCAGCCTCCCGAACAGCTGAGGTTATAGGCATGTGCTACCACGCTCAGTTGATTTTTGTATTTCTTTAGTAGAGATGGGGGTTCACCATATGGTCTCAAACTCCTGACCTCAAGTTGTCTGTCTCGGCCTCCCAAAGTACTTGATTTCAGGCATGAGCCACCATGACCAGCCTAGGATAAAGTTTTAAGTGACAACAGCACAGAAGAGGGAAGTACACATAATAAACAGTGCTTACTGTTTGTGGAAAGGAGGGTGTTTTGTGGACTTGACTTTGGAAATGTGTACAAATTTTGCATTAAGTTTGAAACAAAGACAAGATAATGAAGACAACTAGTAAAAGTGCAATAAATAAGTCCCAGTGTAAATCATGTTGCTGGTATACATGGCCACACTGAGAAGAACCATTTTAAATGATGTTATGTCACAAATTTTAACTATATAGTACAACCTTAGTGGGATATACATTGAAGTTCAAAAACAGGCAAAAGAAATGTTAACCTGTCTCACAGTCATTTTTGGTGGTAGTGCTAGTATTGGAAGAAACACAGAGGTGTAAGATTGGTATGATTAAGGAAAAAAATGAATTTGCATGAGAAGTAGCAAAATGATTTATTTTTTAAAAATGCCAATTTTGTTGATTTATCCTTTGGAAATGCCTGAAAACAATGAGTATCCAATAGCAGTGAATACCCTGGGGGTCCATACTGAGGTTCACCAGAAGGAGCCAGGGTTCTTTAAAGAAATGGCTGGTTCTGTGTCCAAGGCATGAAGTGTATGAGATGACCTGGAATATCATGTAGTCTTATAAGATTACTAGTCTTACTAAATGGTCTCCCAAAACTAAGCCAACTTAGTTACTAACAAGGTTACTAATTGAAGATGAGGAACAAAACCTATCCCATTTTGTTTATGGTTTTGAAAAAGATAAAGAATCAAGTGCTTGTTTTGCTTTTTCTAGAATGACTGTACTTTAGGGTAACTATATTAGATAGGCAGGTTCTTCTGTAAAGAAATACTGCAGTTAATAAGTAAAGAAGGGGCTAGGCGCGGTGGCTCATGCCTACAATCTCAGGACTTTAGGAGGCTGAGCCAGGCAGATCATTTGAGTTCAGGAGTCCGAGACCAGCCTGACCAATATGGTGAAACCCCGTCTCTACTAAAAATATGAAAAATTACCTGGGTATGGTGGTGCGCGCCTGTAGTCCCAGCTACATGGGAGGCTGAGGCAGGAGAATTGCTTGAACCTGGGAGGCAGAGAGTGCAGTGAATCGAGATTGTGCCACTACACTCCAGATTGGGCAAAAGAGTGAGACTGTGTCTCAAAAATAATAATAATGATGATGATAAGTAAAGGAGGAATTATAGAAGCTGATCATCACAATTTTGCATCTCTTATTGAAATAGTGGATCTAAGTGATGATCACCAGTGACTGAAAGGAAGACTATCTGTTATGTGTTGTTATGTACTCCTGATAGGAACTTGTTTGCCAAAAAAGAAACCTGGGTCTGATCAAACTTCTGGATGTGCCAGCTTATAAGTAATATAGAGTGCAGAGGATCATATTACATGAAATTACAGAATTTCAATCAGCAAAATCTAGATCACAGGGGAAAATGTTGTAGGACAAATGATCCAGTTTTTTCTACAAAAAAGTCTGAAAGGAAAAAGAGGATGAAGAATACATAGATTAAAGAAGAGACCTATCAACCAATCTCATTGGAATGTGATTCAAACAAATGTGTATATGTGTGTTCAGGTATATAATACATATACATTTACACATATATGAAACATACATAAACATGCATGCATATATGCATACCTATGTGTATGAGTCAAAAGATAAAATTACAACAAATTTTATTCAAAGATTTTAACTGGCTTTTATTCACAATTCTAGAGTTGGGCTGCCCTCAGAACCAGAACCGGTTCAGAAAACTCTGGGGCTGCAACTTGGTCAGACAGTATTTATGGATAGAAAATGGAAGTTAGTTATAGAGTTTAATTGGTTATAAACCTATTTGAATTAGTTGGCTGCCTATGATTAACTAACGCTCAGGGGCTGTTAACTGTCTGAAACCCAGCTACTTGTTTCATGAGTATACTCCTAAGTTAATTAGTTTCCTTTAGCATGAATGACTCCATATTAGTTTGGTCTGTTGGACTACGTACAGGAGCCTAGTCCAAATCAATGGTATTTCCCCCTTTTTGGTCAGGCTGTCACATAGGTGAGAGTATGACCACAACTTAGGGCATCAGTGCTACTCTCAGTTCTTATCATTTTACATTCCCAGTCTTAACCTGTTACTCATAGGTTACAGTGTCATCATGATCATGCATTTCCTTGGGTTTTTGTCATTCCAACCAGAGACCATTTGGTGTTTGATGGTTGGTTACAGGCAAACATTTAAAACTTTTGAGAAAGTACAGCATACCCAGCGAGACTGCCATTATGACTGTCAGGAGGATAATACCAAGAGTTTGGAGTTAGTGCCTTAGCAAGGGCCCCCATAAATCAAACCAACTAAAATCAAATAGATAAGCTACATGAGAAGTTCACCTGTTTTAACCAAATAGCCTGTTTCTTTTAATTGTTTTGTAACCAAGTGTCTACAATACTTAAGGTATTTATGCACCACAAAAAATACTAGCAACTGGACAGACTCCTACTTAGCCAATAAGCAATCTAGCATTCCATGACTGGGCCAAATCAAAGCAGGAAGTGAAAACAAGTGGGTCTAGAAGTCCACATCTATAAAACAGAACACAAAGAAAATTTAAATAAACAGTCGGATTAGGGATGTTGCTAATATTAACATTAAGTAGACTAAGGAATCTCTGAGATCATAACGGATCTGACATTTCATACTGGTTATGAAGCTCTAACTTCCAAGTGAAAAAAGTAGTCATAAACAAGGAAACATTAAGAGGGATAAAAGTCACATTTTGATGAAGAGTTTTGTTCTGATTTCTTCGAAAACACCATCCGGGCTAAAATGTCATCTGTTCCTAGGGAAACGTTTCCCTAATCAGCTTTACCTTAAAGTCTTCAATAGGTATACAGTTGCATGATCCTGGAGAGGCCATTTTAACCTTGAACCAAGGCAAGGTCTTGAAGCTTTACTGCAATATACAGGGAGAAGAACTCTGTATGGTCCCTTCCAGTGGGATTCAAGAGCAGTCTCTCTCTCTCTAATATAGGGGGAGAAGAACTCTGTATGGTCCCTTCCAGTGGGATTCAAGAGCAGTCTCTCTCTCTCTCTCTCTGTCTCTCTCCCCCCTACCCCCCTCTGTCATGTCTTGTCCAGACGATCCAGATCACCAAAGGTCAGATTGTCATCAATGGTTTATGAAAGGCTTGTTTTAGCTATAAAAATATGCCTTGGTATCAAAGTTTGTAAGAATGGGTGATACATGAGGTTTTACTGTTACTGTATTGGCCTTCCTGCATGGACTGCTTCGATCCAACCAGAGAACACTGTTACAAGAACATATTTACATCCCATTGAAATGGTAATTGAATGAAATACCTGTGTAAATGGTCCATCAGATGGCAGAATTATACGACTTGAAGTTTTGATTATCTTCCCAAGATGATGGGTTTGAAAAACCAAACGAGTCACAAACCACCTTAGCAATTCTAGAACAATCACCAAACGAATATTTTTTCCATTATTTGTATTATTTTGTCTACTCCATGATGAGTGATGAAGTATAGAACTATTAATAATGGAAACTTTAAGAACTCAAGACCAGGCGACTGTCCAAGTTCTTTATGAGCCTACACTTAATACTGGATTTATAGCCTCTTAAATTTATACCAATTTCGATTGTCCAATTCAGGTGCATTCAACTGCTTACTATTAATAAATAAGTTATCATAGGTAATGTGACTTTAATCAGTCTAACAGAGTTTATTCAAATTTCTTTTTTTTTTTTTTTTTTTTGAGACAGAGTCTTACGCTGTCACCCAGGCTGGAGTGCGGCAGCATGATCTTGGCTCACTGCAACTGCCTCCTCCCGGGTTCAAGTGATTCTCCTGCCTCAAGTACCCAGTAGCTGGGATTACCGGTGCGCGCCACCACGCCCAGCTGATTTTTGTGTTGCTTTAGTAGAGACAGGATTTCACCACATTGGCCAGGCTGGTCTCAAACTCCTGACCTTGAGTGATCCGCCCACCTTGGCCTCCCAAAGTGTTGGGATTACAGGTTTGAGCCACCTTGCCCGGCCTCAGATTTCATGTCTTAGCAATTTCAGTACTTTTAGCATGAAATTTCAGTAACTTTAGCATGAAAATCTGCCAAAGCATTTCCTTGGTATTTAAATAATTCTTCTTCTGCTTGATGTTCATTTAGCAGTTTTATAAAACAAATCAGTTTCTTCATTAGATTTCTGAGAATTCTTACCCAGTCCAATGATAGGTTCTTAAAATTATCAGAAATTTGTACTTGTCAGAGTTCTTTCCATGAACCTCCTTGAAGATGAAATATTTATACTTGCTCAGGAATGTACCAGAGTACATAACCATCTGTGAATGACAAGACTTCAAATGGTCATGGTTAAAGATCTGATTAGAGTTCCTTACAATAATGATACAGTTGACAAGGAAATGTGGTTATTTCTGTGTCATACAATAATTCAACACAATAACCAAAATTATGGCTAACATTGGATTTCTAAGAATTTTATACAGTTTCTGGAACACATAGCAATAACATGTCCATGCAAATATAACTCAAGGTTTAGAATCACTTATTATTTGACAGTGCTTCCCATATAACTTATCAAATAACCTTAATTAGTTGAATATATCTCTTTTACAAGAGGAGAGACACATTTTTGGAGGGTTTCAGGGACTCAGTAGGAAAATTCCAGAGTTAATTCTAAGGCAAAAAGTCTTAATTTAGAATTTCCTTTTGGGAAGTTTGTTAAAAGTATCAAAGGTTTAAAACACTTGATCAAAATGAGATCACAGGTCACTGTGAAATAATAGTCATTTATTTAGCCAGAGTGATCATTAAAGACTTCAAAGCCAAAGAAAGTTAAAGTTACATAATTGTAGGAAAAGTCTTATTTTTAATAGAGAGGACCCAGTTTTCTTACATAATCAAAGACCTAAGAAAGACAAAATGAAGCACAGGGATTCATCTTGATAAAACACAGAATCTTTGTTTCCTAGGCCAATTACGTAAAAGATAAAGAAAAGCCTTTTACCATTTCCTGTTAAGAGCAAATAAATACTTCAAGAAAACCTATTTGTTTTGACAGAAAGGACCAAGTTCTAGTTTTACATCAGTGTAGTTTTGATAGTAAAGTTCAATTTTTAGAAAGCCTTACAAATAATTCCATTCTAATCTTAGCCAACTTGGTCATACCTAAAATTCCCTTCTCAAAATCCATGTTCTACAGTCCTCCACAACCTTCTAAGAACCTTTTCATCATTGGCCTTATACTTCTTTCTCATTTTGAAACAACCAGTCCTTTTAGGACAAAAATTACTCTTTTTCTCTTAAAAAAAAAAAATCTTTTATACCTCATAGCTTCACTTACCAAAAACATGTTTTACTTTCCTCGAATATGGAGTCATTTGCCCTACTATTTCCAGTTTCAGTTACCATATAGTCATTAGAATATTTAACTCTTAGTAATCTTAATTTCTACTAAAAACCTAGGAAGTAAAGTAAAGCAGTTTTGAACTTTCTGTCATACAGTAGCACTTTCTGTATATACATTTCAGAGTTTCTAACAACATATGGGGCTTCCCCATAGAAAAATATTTTTTCTACTAATAGACCCAAATATAATATATTTAGCTTCTTTGCACCATACAAAAACAAGATGCCGAAGTATATATATAGCAGTCTCAGTGTTTAAACATACTTAAAATCACGCAGACATTTCATAAATACTAATTAACATAGCTTTAAATGTTTAAATTACTTTTTAAAGCCAATTAAAGCTCTTTATAAATTTTAGAAAAATATCACACGTATAGAACATACAGACATATATAGATATACACAACCATACAGACAGAAACATATCCTAGAACTTTCATTAAGATTTTTCATTTGCCAGTCTCCAAATAACTCTTCTTCACCCTTTACACTATCACTCTTTCAATTACCTGTTTCATTGCCCTAAGCAGTTGTTAGCTAGGTTGCTCACTGTAGATAAATTTCAAGCTTAAATATCATTATTTTCTGAGACAAAGGCATAATAAGCCTAGTGATATGGATTGGCTATGTCCCCACCCAAATCTCCTCTTGAATTGTAGCTCCCATAATTCCCGCATGTTGTAGGAGGGACCTGGTGGGAGATAAGTGAATTACGGAGGCAGTTTCCCCCACACTGTTCTCATGGTAGTAAGTCTCGTGAGATCTGATGGTTTTATAAGGGGAAACCCCTTTTGCTTGGCTGTCATTCTTGTCTACCCCCATTTAAGACATGTCTTTTGCCTTTTACTATGATTTTGAGGCCTCCTCAGCCAAGTGGAACTGTGAGTCCAGTAAATAAAATGGTCCTAGGTGAGGCATGTTATGTAAATTTAAGTGTTTGGCTTCTCCATTGTAAAAGTTTCTAGTGACTTAGCTCTTTCTGTCTTCTCAGTATAGAGAGGGAGACACACTTACAAATTGAGATTTTCTTTATAGATATAAGTTTTTCTTACAGAAGCGTCTTGAAATAACCAGCTGAAAATAATCCTTATGCCATAAATGCATTTTCTTGATCAAGAAAACATTTAGGAGTATAGCAAAGATTATGACAAGAAAGAAGTGGCAACAAAGGTTTGAGAGGAGGGATTTCAGTCAGCTGAAAGTTTCCCGTGTTACAGGATCAAACAGGAAGAAACAAACAGAGGGCTAATTTGATGATTATTATCCTGGGAGTAAAGTCTTTTGGGGCTTCCTTTGGTAGGGAAACAGTCCAGGTCATAGAGAATACATTCATCAAGTGGCTGGTGTAAAAGTGGGCGATATCCTTTCTAATGGCCTGGCTGTTTACAATAAAGGCAGACATCTTGGGCACAGAGTTTTTTAGTTTGGGACATCATGGTTTTGGTTTAAAATGTGTGCAAGGAAGTTCTTTTGATTTCTGTAAGTGTTGTAGCTGTCAAGACATGCCCCTGTTTGCCTTTGGTAAGGAGGCAATTTTTGATTTGTTCAATCTTTTAACCACTGTGTTCCAAACAAAAAATGCATGTCATTGTTCCTGCGGGGTTCTGATCTTTTCTTTCCTAATGAGCCCTACAAGTGAACAATTTTATCTAGGTTAGAACTTCACTGTGGGCAGCCTATTTTTGGTAAGGTTTACCTATTTTGCTTAAAAAAAAAAAAAAAAAAGGGCACAGCTTCTGAGTCCATGGTTCTTATGCATGAAATTGGCTGGAGTTCCAGATGGAGGAGTTCCAGACTCCTTGGATCCAGATGATCCCAGGATTCCTTGTATTCTAGTAGCCTTACCTATCTATGGAAGCCAGTCCACTTTTAATCTGACTCAGACACCTGACTCCTCCCTACAGGATCCAGTCCTGTTTTTGTCAAGACTTTCAAAGTTTGTGTGCTCTCTCACAGCACAGACTCACCCTTGGTACCTGGCCCCAGGTTATGCAGCCTCCCATGGCACAAACTAACCCTGGATTCGGAAACCTAAAAGGTTAGGGGCTCGATGCAAAAAGAGCAGAGTCCAACCCAAGAGGAACTTAAAATTCTCAGGAGCCATAAGAAAGATAGAGGACTTCAAAAAAGATTCAGTGGTACCTCTCCTGCATTCCTCAAGGGATGTTTGGATTCACCATCAATGTCCTTCCGGTGCCACACTGGGCACCAATAGTCTTAAAAGACAAAAGACCAGTAGTCTTAAAAAACAAATTTAGTATAAAGATGTTAATTAGTTTATATTTATGATTCTTGAAACGGGCAGCCCTCAGAACCAGAACGAACTCTGGGGCTGCTGTCTGTTCAGACAGTATTTACAGAAAGAAAACAGAAGTGAGGGATAGGACTTAATTGGTTATTTGAATCAGGTGACTGCTTCCAGTGACTAGCTAAAGCTCAGCTGCTGTAACTAACCAAAACTCAGCGAGTTGTTACATGAGTGTACTCCTAAGTTCATTACTTTCATTTAGCACGAATGACCCCATCTTGGTTTGGTCTGTTGGGCCCTACAAATTTTATTTAACATGTGACAGGTAAATTACTCACTGGATGTTTGATAATCTTAATGAATTATAGTTATCTTCTTAAGCATAATAGGTTTTATTATCTTTAAAAAATATCTTTAAAAATGTCTAATACTTATTAAAAAATTAAGGTTTTACTAACTTGCCTGGTTATCTAAGAAGTCAGTGAATAATTTGCAGAGTTTGACGATTTTCAAACTCTACAATTACATGGTGGAATGGCTTGCTTGGGCTGACATAACACAATACCACAGGCTGCATGGCTTAAACAACAGAAATTTATTTCTCATAGTTCTAAAGGCTGGAAGTCTGAGATCAAGATGCCAGCAGGTTTAGTTTCTTTGAAGGCTTCTTCTCCCCTTGATTGCCTTCTAGCTGTGTCCTCACATGGTCCTCCCTCTGTGCACATGCATGTCTTTGTCCAAAATTCCTCTTTGTATATGGACACCAGGCATATTGGATTAGGACCCACCCATGCGACCTCATTTTACCTTAATTACCTCTTTAAATGACTTATCTCCAAATACAGTCAGATTCTAAGGTACTGAGGAGTTAAGATTTTAATGTATGAATTTTAAGGGGACACATTCAGCCCATAACCCATGGAATATAATTTTCTAGTGATTTGAAGGGGGAGAGATTAATTTTTAAACTGCATAAAACAAGGCATCTCGTTTCAATGAACTGTTTCGTGATGTTGAGGAGGTAGGCACAACTGAGAATGTCTGGCCACTTTGTCATGGCCTACATTTTCACTTCCAGTCCTTCGGTGGTTTGTATTCCTTCCAGTACCGTTTTCCTTTTAATTTCCCCCAATATTGATACTTGTGATGCATGTACCCATGTAACACTGAAGTTAAAGCACTATTTAATGATTTTCAAATACTTCTTTGCCGTCTTTGAAATTTCTCTAGGTTTCCAAACAAATACACATAAGACCTTATAGAGAGGTGAACCATAAAATATATTAGCTTTTCATTTCAGAGTTTTCTTCTGTATGCTCTTCAATGACAAAGGACACTGAGAAGTTAAAATTTATTTTTTTCATTTGCTGTTACTACGGCTTAAATATAAACTAAAATTCAAGTAATAATTTCTTTTTCTTCATCTGTTTAATTATAAGTTTAATACAGATATTGATACCATGTCTTCTTTCAGTTATACTTCCCTTACACAAATTATTTCCCATGTGGAATAAGTTGAAAATTGAAATTATGACTCTTCTAATTATTTTTCATTTCTTAATTTTTTGGAGGAAACGTACTCTAGAGCTGGGAAATACAAAGAATTGTCTTTGTAAAATATATTACGGTGGTAAAAAAGCTTGCTTTAACTTCATATGTCGGATATCTCGTAACAGTTATTCATTACGTTTGGGCTATAATGACATCGTTGTTGTTTTACGAAAGTGTCTGCATTTGTAGAGATGCATACAAATGGGATCTGGGATTTGCTTTAAAGTACTTATGCAACTGCAATAAAATGGATATATAAAACATGTGTGGCAAAATTCTGATAGCTATCCAATCTGGATGATTGGTATGAGTTTTTTGTACTTTTCTCTCATTTTGTGTATTTTGTAATCATTCCCAGTAAAAATTAGTGCTATGACATAATTATCATTATTACATAGTGATTTCATAGTAAAAGATAATAACAGTAAACTTTACCACATTCAGGAGTTTGATTCATATAGTTTCCCTATAGATTTAGAGGCATTCTTAGCAGTCCTCGTAGGATGTAGGTTAGAAAACTACTCATAAACACTCCAGGGCAAGACAGTTCTATAGTTGGTAAGAGACATATTTTGAATAAGGTTAATTTACAGAAAAGATTCTATTATCTTTAATAAAAATGTTTGACATTTAATATCTTAATTTTAAAAAGTTCAGCACTCCTGATAGAAATAAGAATGATTCTGACAAGGAGTCTGTCATCTTACATGGAAATCACTTTCTCTTACTTTATACACTGCATTTCCCAGGACAAGCAGACATTTTTAGTTGCAAGTCTAGTATTACAGACTGTAGAGATAACACCATCGTATTAATTATGCAGGGGTTAGTTTGAAATGTATTTGATATTTTCCCAAGGTCATTGTTACTTCTAAGCATTGTATCTATTTTGTGATATTACACTATCTTCAGGTTTTGAATGATTTTTGCCTAGTATCATGTTAGCTGTACTTTAGTTTTCACTACTATAAAATAGAGAAATCCCGACTACCCTGAGGTACTAGGAAATATATCTGATAAAAGTGTGTGTAACAGAAATATTAATAATAATATAATACCTGGAAGGATTTAATCTCTTCATCAGTATCTTCTAAAAGCTACCTCAAGGAAAATGTTTGTAGTTACCTATTTTTACAATATGCATGTGGATTAGAATTGAGAAGGAAAAATTGTTTGAGAGAATTAAATATTTTCAGTTGGTAATATGGATTAGTTAGGAATATGCCTGGTTAAGGAAATACATATTTTTAAAAATAAAAGTCTGATTTTTCCTTTGTATAGTCCTTATCAAGATTGAATTATCTTAATGATCATAGATTAAAAGAAGTAAGCTTTTTAAAAAGAATCCTCTTTTTAAAAGCTAAAACTTATGACTATCTTAGGAATTTTCTGGGCTGTACTTCTCCTGTGCAAGAAGAGAGCTTTCAGGGATCCCCAGAGGCCTCTCCTTGTCAAGTGGACCATCTGGGGGTGGGAATGGGAGAGCTATTTCAGTGCTAGATGAGTCCCTACAGAGCAACAAAAGTGAAAAAGGCATTATATCTCCTCTATGTAGCCTGCTGGTTTCCCCTTTAAACATTTTTAAATAGGAAAAAATCTTACTCTGAAATATGGTAAGTATTAAGGAAGCACCTTCTTGAAACCTAGAACTGCAGCCCATTAGCTGTGGGATCTGATAAATTGCCTAACCTCTGTGAGTCTTAATTTCCTCATCAGGAAAGGAGGATAATATTTACATTACAGGAATTGTTTTAAGAATGAAATGAATAGACAGTGACTGCTCTAGTGCCTGAGACATAGTATTTATTAAATGGCAGCAGCTACTTATGTGGGTGTAGAAGAGTCAGAAGGGGGTAAAACTAAAAGAAGGTCCAATTGTATAATACTAGGGCTTATAACTGTATGCTATCAGCAATACTGCAATGTCTGTATTTTAATTTTACCCTATACCATTTAATTAAAAATAGGCTTTATTTATGATGATGTGTTGTTGATACTGTTCTCAGTTAGCATTTGCCACAATGATGCTGCATAACAAACCACCTTGGAACTCAGTGGCTTAAAACAACAATCACTCTTCTTGGTCCTGCATTTGTGAGCCAAGTGGGGCTCAGCTGATCCAGGCTGGGCTTAGATCCACACCGCAGATTTGGTCTAGATCTGCTCCACATGCCTTCATCCTTAATTTGGTGGGTAGGCAGAACATGTTCTTTTGCATGGTGGTAGCATACTCCAAGAAGGCAGGCACATTTCAAGCATTTACTGATGTTACATCCACCAACATCCCAGTGGCCAAAGCAAGACACTTCACCACACTAAACAACAATGAAATGGGAAAGTAGATTCTGCCAATAGTGGCAGTAAGAGGGTAGTGACTATTTGCTATACAGTAATCTAAACTGTTTAAATGATTATCATCATAATAATTATTAGTTGCGTACAGGTTAAATTGCACCAAACATTTCTAACAGCAGTGACTAGGTCTGTGGGATCTGGCTGAGATTGTTGTTGTGGTGGTTGGTTGTCTTTTGACACTTAATGTGCATGTGGCCTTGCCATAGATATTATTCAGTGATGAGTTAGTCCATTTGTTTTGTTTCCTTATGATCAATATGCCATTCATGATGTACAAATACATATAAGAATTTTAAAGCACATTGGTGCTTCTCTGGTATCATTAATAATCTAGTCTAGCTGAGGATGTTTTCCACCCATGTTATCAATCTGCTTTACTCGGTCTAAATTTCCCTTCAGTACTTACCACAGTGTGTATTTGTCCTGTTCATTTCATCTCTGTGTGAAAGTTTCCTCTCTCGCAGAAGGTAGTGTTTCAGGAGCATGTTTAGCATTGTAACAGATGAATTGGAAATAGCTGTATAGCAACCATCGGCAGTTATTTTGGTGCACATAGTACATGCCCATAGCACGTTTTTGTGTAGTCATCACAGAGGAAGCTTTTGAAATGCACTCACCTTTGCTGGTTGGACTTGCCATTCGCCACTTGTAAGTGCTTATTTTTTAAAACTTTTTATTTTACCTCCACATGACCCCAAGCAAATCAATCAGAAGCCCTCTGCTTGAAGTTTTCCAATAGATGTCGTGACACCGCCAGAATCTTTAAAAAATAAAATCACTGTGTATTCCTCCAAATGTACAATAACTGGGAGTATCAGGTAGGTTCACAGAATGAAATAGAGCCTAAAGAGGAGTTTGTGGCTGCTCCAGGTTCATGCTGGAGTGCAGCAAATAGACCCACAAGGTTTGTCCTCCTGCTTGCATGCAGATGGTATTATCAGTTTTCTTTTCTTTTTTCAAGCAGAAGTGGGTGGAGAGGGCTGTTTCAGCTGCCATTGATGAAAATCAAACTCCCAATGTCTGATGGCAGGCTGCTATTTCACACTCTGCTGTTTCTGTTTCAACAGAAATTTTGTTTGTTGTTTTTGCTGGCAGTGTTTGCCTGTTCTGAAGTAAAGGCACTGCTGCATTTAGTTAGGGGATCAGCATTCTTTGTTTACATTCAAATTTGTGTCATGGTTATGGTGCTTCAGATTTATCGAAAAACACCTTCATGAAAGCCGGGAAGTAGCATTTTGAATAGCATTGTAGTTCTGAAGAAATGCCAAAACTTTAATGTCAGTCTCTCGGTACCCACTTTGTATGCTTTGGGAGCATTTGACCCATATCAAATACATATCAAATACAGTTATTCTTTATAACAACCAGAATCATTATTTATCGCCCTTGTGAGGTACATTTTTGCGGAGTTGTTTCTGTATACACATTTAATATAGTAAGATCTCTCCCTATAATTTCAAATGAAAAGCAGATAGTTGAAGCAAAACTGTAGTGGAAAAGTTTACTGTAGCTCCCCTCCGTTTTAATAGTTAGCATTAAACATTAAATGGAGGTAAAAACATACCACAATTCAAACTTAACAATAAACCTAGAACTTACCTTGAAACCTAGAACTGCAGCCCATTAGCTGTGGGATCTGATAAACTGCTTAACCTCCGTGAGTCTTAATTTCCTCATCAGGAAAGGAGGATAATATTTACATTACAGGAACTGTTTTAAGAATCAAAGGAATAGAAAATGACTGCTCTAGTGCCTGAGACATTGTATTTATTAAATGGCAGCAGATCCCTGCTAATAAGATCTCTGCCCATAATTTCAAATGAAAAGCAGATAGATGAAGCAAAACCGTAATGAAGAAGTTTACTGTAGCTCCCATCCCTTTTAATATTTAGCATTAAATATTAAAACATTAAATAGAGGCAAAAACATATCGCAATTCAAACTTACCAAGGTTAATTCTTTTTTTTTTTTTTTTGAGACGGAGTCTCGCTCTGTCACCCAGGCTGGAGTGCAGTGGTGTGATCTCGGCTCACTGCAAGCTCCGCCTGCCGGGTTCATGCCATTCTCCTGCCTCAGCCTGCGGAGTAGCTGGGACTACGGGCGCCCGCCACCATGCCGGCTAATTTTTTGTATTTTTAGTAGAGAGGGGTTTCACCGTGTTAGCCAGGATGGTCTCGATCTCTTGACCTTGTGATCCACCCACCTCGGCCTCCCAAAGTGCTGGCATTACAGGCGTGAGCCACCGCGCCCAGCCGGTTTCATTCTTTATATGGAAGCAATCTCTTTATGTCAGTCTCAAATCTTACGAGATCAGAACTTGAAAGATCAAATGAACACTCTGCTTTTTCCTGTCCTGATACCTACTGAACTGAAATCTAGCACAGCTTTATAGGGCAGGTTGCTTCCTTTCTTTTAAAAGGATAAAATCGTTAAGTACGGCCGTCTGTTGGCTGAGTGCTTGACAGGCGAAACATAACCTCTGTCCTTAAGATATCTTCAGATGTAAAATGAAGAGTATTTTGATATTTTTTCTTGCTTAGCCTTGAATATTGAGGGCCAAGACTTTCTATGATAGGTATCTAATTTTAATCAGTATCTCATTTCTTCTTGGCTTCTAGCAAGCTTCTAGGTATTTAAATCTCTTGGTGCTTTTTTGTAACTTAGTTCGTTCTCTACAGCTAAAAATCTACTTCCTATGGAAGTGAGGGTAATTTGTGAACTGCCTGGAGCCTGGCAGATTACAAAGCTGTTGAAGATCTGAAGTGTAAAGGAATCCCTCTAGGAATCATATGAAATACATCCATTTGGTTTTCAGCACATTCCAGTAATGTATAATTCTTGAAATTCATAGAATCTCTATTTTCCAACTCTCCACTAGATTTCACAAAGGTAATATTGCATACCTGCCTTAAGGCTGCTTTAGAGGAAGAAATTTACTTCCAGTTTATCAGTCATGGCTCCTGTCACTTTTATCCATTATTCCAATTGAACATAGGTGAAATCTGAAAAGCAAAATTATGTTTTTGCTCAGAGCGAAGTTCATTAGAAAGTCCTCTACATTTTTTAAAGGACTATTTATAAAAGTTAAAATAAGTAGCACATCTAAATGTCTATAAAATGGTCACTGATTCCATTTACTTATTTAATTGACTAGGCTGAATCTTGACAACTTACATAGATTTTGTTCAGGTCTGTGACAAAATTTCATAGAAGACTTGTTACATAGGATGCATTCTATAAATTTGCAGAGCATTTTTCCCAGCACTGAGTCTTATAACTTAATTTGATTCAGTAATATACGATTTTTCTCTTAATTATGACTTTTGTTTATATTCTTTCCCACCCAAAGCATCACTTTATACCAAAAAATTATTACTTTTTGGGTTTCTGACCACATCTTTGCTTTTATTCTTAAGTTTTTATTATAGCATAACTATCAACATTTTTAAAGAAATAATTCTCTGTTTTAATGAGCTCATTAAAATATTCTTCCAGTATATTTTTATCCTCCAGATTTTTTCTAAAACTTTAGTTACCTACTAAGGAAGTTATGTGTAAATGTATTGAAGTGCCTACATTTCCTAATAATAAAGGAGAAGATCACAAAGTACTAGATAACAATAGCTTTTTTTTCTGGTGCTGCTCTGTAATGCACCGTATTTAAATTATTTAGACTGTGAAGCCTTTCTGTTTCTCAAATTATCATTTAAGGGACAATCGCCATCTTATAGAAAGGAATACTTGACTCAGTCCCTTTTGGAATGATGCGTCAGCTTTATCACATACTTGACTACCTTAAATAAGGCATCCTGCGCAACTCTGATGGAGTGTTTTCTTAATGAGTAGAAATCATAAAGATGAACAGTTATTGTATTCAGTATCGTTGTCGGTCCAGTGAGAATCACTGAGCTGAATGTCTACAGACTCCAGAAAATAACCTGAACTTTACTGTTAATTATTCAGTTCTCTCAATTGTCTTTTTCTGCTTTCTACCTTTATTCATTCAGCGGGCAGATCTCAAGAGCCTGTTTTGTGCCAGGCTCTGAGCTGAGCACCAGAGCTTCTAAAAGAAGCTTCGGTTTGAGAAAATATGTAAACAAGCATGTGAAATTCAGCTTTGAGTGCTATGATGGAAGCATTTAAAGAGTACAGTTGAAGCACACATGTGGGGGAGGGCTTTGTCTGCTGGGGCTTCATAAAGGAAATGACCCTTGAAAGATGAGTAGCCACTGGCCGAGGTGCTTAAGTAAGAGTGTTCCACTCAGATGGGCTAGCATGAGCAAGGCAGAAGCTTGAAACAGTTGGATGTTTTCCAGAAACTGTAAGCAATTGAATACAATGGAAATGAAGTTCATTAACAAGACCATGATGAGAGAATTGACTTTAGGCTGTGGCCACGTTGTTGAAGGACATGTGTAACAGTCAAAGGAGTAGGTCTTTCTTTTCTAATCAATGGAGAGCTATTTATAAGTTTAAACCTGATAAGCTTTGGGCTTTACAAAAGACTTATTCATCAGCTGTTGGGAGGGTAAATTTGGTGAGTACAACAAGGACAAACTAGCTCAGTTAGGAAGCTATTACTAGAGGCCTGATAAGAGGTTTAGAGAATCTGTGTGCCTAGAACCTTTATCCTTAAGGGTAAAGTCTAGAGGGCTTGAAGACCAGTTGGATGAGGAAGAACTATTAAGATTATCATACTTATGGCTGAGGTACTGGTAGATGGTGAGCGGTGTAGGAGAAGCCAGGCTCAGAGGAATGTGGATGTTAATTTTTCTATTTGAATTTGGAATTTGAGGTCTATATACATGAAAATTTCATATAGGTACTTAGATCTATTGCTCTGAATAGCAAGAAAGTTCTGGGATAGAGATAATGGATTTAAGTCATAATGAAATATAATGAATCACATTTATAGAAAACATTCTATGTGCCAGGACCTGTTTACACACACACACACACACACACACATAATATTATATATTATCTTTTTAAAATCTTCAGTATAATTCTAGGAACAAGATATTATCTTCATTTTTTTTTACAAGTAACTAAGGCTTAGAGAAGTTTGAAAACATGTGCAAGCTGCCACATCTAATAATTAGCAGGCCCATCATTGAACCCAAACATACTGTTAAAATAATGTTCACTGTGTTTTCCATTATTATTTTTAGCAGTGTTTTAGAATGGGAAGCAAGGCTATGTATGCACTTTGCATGACAAAGTAGATAGATAGGCCTAGAGTAGATAGGCCTGGATTTGAAAGCCTATAGAAATGTCATAACAGAGAATATTGGAATATTTATAGTCTTAATTTTATCTTATTGACAGTAGGAAGCACTGAAAGTTTTCAGCAAGATGATTAGAAAAGGGGAATGGATCCGTGGGAAAGGGTGTGATAGTATTCTTTTGGATGGAAGTAACAGAACCCAGTTTAAGCAAAAGGAATTGTTTACTGGAAGAATATACCAGGAAAACCTTGGAGAAACAATGTAAGGGGTTAACAGGCACAATGTGAACAGTTTCTAGAATTCCACCTCCAAAGTACAGCCAGCAAATTAGCACAGCTGCCAACTGGTTCTTGTCCTTATTTACCTCTGTTCAAACGTCCAAGAGGCTAGCAGGGCGTGGTGGTGCATGCCTGTAATCCTAACACTCTGGGAGGCTGAGGCAGGTGGATCACTTGAGATCAGGAGTTAAAGACCAGCCTGGCCAACATGGTGAAAACCCGTCTCTACTAAAAATATAAAAATCAGCCGGGCGTGGTGGCGGGTGCCTGTAATCCCAGCTACTCAGGAGGCTGAGGCAGGATAATTGCTTGAACCCGGGAGGCAGAGGTTGCAGTGAGCTGAGATCATGCCACTGCACTGTAGCCTGGGTGACAGAGCAAGAGCAGTACTCTGTCTCAAAAATAAAAAAAAAAAAATCCGAGATTCTGAGAAAGATGAGACTGAGATGAGTGGCCCAGCCTGAGGATGGCCACTCACAGCTAAAGCAGTCTGCTGTGATCATTCACTTGTAACACAACATCTCCAGCTCCTTTAGGTCTTTTGTTCAACTCTTGACCTTAGAAAATCATTTTCTTCTATCTTTACTTGTTAACTCAGAATGAGACTTTTCAAAGAGGATGATAATAAGAATAGTGCTGGTGGGGAATTTATTTCAAGAGGAAAAACCATAAAGTTTGGAGTGAAATTAGATGTAATGGAAGAAAACTCAGTGCCATCAGCCATTAAGGGTCTAGTTTAAGTGTCCTTAAAGCTCATAAGTCCCCATCAACTACTTCAAATCAAACCTGTTTATATATATTTATATTTATTTATTTATTTATTTCAATAATGTTTAGGGTACAGGTGGTTTTTGGTTATATGGATAAGTTCTTTAGTGGTGATTTCTGAGATTTTGGTGTACCTGTCACCCAAGCAGTGTACACTGTACCCAATGTGTAACCTTTTATCCTTCACCCGCCTCCCACCCTTCCCCGTGAGTCCCCAAAGTCCATTATGTTAATATTATTCTTATGCCTTTGTATCCTCATAGCTTAGCTCCTGCTTATAAGTGAGAACATGTGATATTTGGTTTTCTATTCCTGAGTTACCTCACTTAGAATAATGGCGTCCAGCTCCATCCAAGTTGCTGTAAAGGCCATTATTTTGTTCCATTTTATGACTGAGTAGTATTCCATGGTGTGTATATATATCACAGCCAACAAATAGTTGATTTATTTTTAACTATATGCTGATGATAATTCTTGCTTTAATATTGGCAACAACTGACTGGCAGTGCCAGAAACAGAAGCAAATCTCTTCTTGACTGATTGAATACAAATAAAATTTGCAAATAGTCTTTATTATGATCCATATCTTCAATTTTAAAATATCAACATCATTTTTCCTTAGTAGGAAGGAGCTTTCTTATTCCTTCCATTCCTGTATGAGGCCTGGTTTCCAGCTAGAAGCATTTACTCTGATTTTTATTATTATTTCTCTTTACTGGAAAAGAGGACATCCTAAATTTATAGACTTGAAACAGAAGGAATGCTAACATTGTACTTTTAAATCCTTAATTTCCTGTAGTAACTTGTTCTTATCGATAAAAATCTTGCTTTAATTTTTCATAAACTTGTGTGTGTGTGTGTATCTTTATGGTTTCTCTTTTGTTGACTGCAGTATCCTTAGGGCCCCTAACAGTGCCTGGAACATAATAGGTACCCAGTAAGTGCTTGTTGAATGAATGAATAATTTCATAAGATATGTTAAAGTGAGACAACTTGTCTCCTTGTTTTCAACATGAAAATTAGAACAGAATTTATCAAACTTCAAGATTTGTAAATACTTTGGGAGTATAATACCAAGACCATCACTGTATATACACCAACCGTAATACCATTCTGTAAAGAGTGGATTTAAACATCAGACAGATCACCTTAAATGTCATCTGAGTCAGGTTGATAATGGAATTACCAAAGAACTTTTAAACAGGAATGCTCCTAAAGTAAAGTAATAAAACGTTATTTCCCTAATTCCAGTGCTATCTTATTGGGTATTTTAAAAGTAGAAAAACTTGTCTATGAATAAACAAAATAAATGGTTCTAGTTATATAATAATACTAACAATTTTAAGTTTCTTATATTTATATTAAAATTAAGACTAGAATGTACTAGTAAAATAGAAAAAATACATAGTGTAAATGAAAAGTGCTTATTAGCAGTTTGGCATTTCAGATGTACCAATTACAAACTTTCATATTTGTTGTTTTTATGGTGATGATTGCCCTCTTAATATATGACTGTTTCTCAGTGGTGTCTACAATAGGCATAGTAAAAATTAGGGACTGCTATTTAAGGGGCTGGGCATTAATTTTTTTCTTTCATAAATAAATTATATTTAAATGAAATCAGGGTAAAATTCTTAGGTAATTGGAATTATTTATTGTAATGGTATACTTTTACATGTTTATGTTATTGTAGACTGTAAAGTTGTTTATAAGGTACAAGAAAATATTGATACTGTAGGAATGTTGAGTAGTGGCAGCACTTAGGTAGAACATAAGTCCTCTACGAATTCAGGAATAGGTATAAAAACGATGTTGAGGCAGGCCCATACTGCCTGCACTGCTTCTTAATTCTGTTAAGAATGATTCGTCTGAAAGAAGGAAGGAATCACTAGGCTAATTCTACCCTAATCTCTTTGAGTCTGCTAACAGTGTTGCGTGCACTGGTGTGGCATTTTTTCCTGTTGTCATGGACACTTATCCATTAAAAACACAGTTGCCTGCTGACTGTTCATCTTTGCACATTGCCTGGTGAGGCTTGAGTGTGATTTCGGGCTTTGATTAAAGTAGAAAGTATTCAGTAGAAATCCATTCTTTTTATTTTCAATAAAATGCCGTGTGTGATTCCAGTGAGAAAATAATTGAATTGTTTGTTTTGTGCTCATTTTCAGCAAAGTCAAAAACATTTATGTAGCCTTGGCCCCCATTTATACCTTATTTCTAAGTAAAATGTTTTTCACTTCAGAAAACCAGTTTTGTAAACATGCCAATTAAAAGTGATTGAAGAATGTATCAAATGATAAAGATTTCATTATTTTCTAAATTTATAATCTAGTGCTGCTCCTAAGGAAAATAAATTTTTTTCATAGAGTTACTAATTCATGGTTTATGTTTTTACTCTCAATATGTACTCATTGTGGACCCCTCCCCACTAACTGAAAGCCAGTGTGATTTTTTGAAGAAGCATACCAGGATTTGGAATCACACAGTGATGTTCAAACATTCTTAGTTCCACCACTGTGTCATCCTGGGTCTGGTACTTTATCTCCTTATGACTCAGGAATTTTTTTATTTCTAAAGTAACATCTACCTTTTAGAGGTCTTAGGATTAAATGAGATGATCTGTGGAGTGTGTCTGGCATAAACATCCAATCAGTGGATCAAAGATCTTTCCATGTGAGAATAATAAACTAGAATACTTGGTATTTGTTGTGCTCTCACTACGCTGTGAGTCTCCAGTAAGGTGGGATGAGAGTCACCCATTTGGTATTCTGTGTATAATATTTTTGTTGCACTTAGTAGGGCAATATTTGCTATATAAGGGTTTGTAGAATTCTACATTGAAGCTTGGCTGGACTGTGTTTTTTCAGCATCTACTTTCTGTAGATGCTCTGCTCTCTGCATCTGTTATTTTTCAAGCAGTTGCCATTTTTGCTGCCTGTGGTTAATTTTGCTGTGAACATTTCTGTTAACAGGAGGTAAACCTAAAGGTTTTTGTGTTGACTGCAGATTGTTGGAACACAATTTTTATCAGGATGCTGACCTAAGAAAATTAACATTGTCTGTTCATGGAATTTTACCTACTTGGAAGTGACTTAATTACTTTGCTGATGTGATGGAACTCGCTCCACTGGCATACAGTTTTTGGAGTACTGCCATGTCAGGAATTATAATTGGCCTTCTGCTTACACGAAGGCAGTTTTGCATCATTTAATGTGCTTCATAGCTATAAGTTAGGAGTACTATTACTATCTTGATCATACAAGAAATCTGGGGTGGTTCTCTTTATTAAGAGTAGTATTTTAGCTGTAAAGTGAGTGGTTAGGACCCCAGCATGCCACACACTTGTTCGGATTCACTCTGAGGCCCTGTGCACAAATGCTCAATCAACTTTCAGTAAGCGTCGTTGCCTCTAACTAAACAAATACTTATTCATTCGTCAGTAGCACCATTTTAAGATATGATCATAACACAAACCATTTGCAAATTTTATTTGCGTTCAGTTAGTCAAAATGAGATGTGCTTCTGGTTTTGGCATTGCCAGTCAGTTGTTGCCAATATTAAAGCATGCATTGTCATCAGCATATAGTTAAAAAGAAATAACTATTTGTTGGTTGTGTAATACTCTCTTTTTCTTGAGCCATAAATGTTGACCGACCTTTGCTTTGTTGTGTTTATACTAATCACTGTAAAATATCAAGATCTGTTTTATAAACCACACAGAACTGCAAACTGTGTGGAATTGCCTAACCCTACAACTTTTAAAATTGGAGGAAAAGTATCCTTACAAATTAGTGGTAAGGAGAACTTGACAAAAAAACACACGATACAGACTGTGAAATCCTGACTTGGCACTGGTAGAGCAGAAAATAGGTAATTATAACAACCCATAAAGTGAGTGTGAGCTAGAAACCTATCATTATTTATAGTTCCTTTGGTCACTAATAATGCCAGTTTGTTCTATTTGACAGTTGTGGGACCTAGGGGCAAGTTGCCTAATCTCCCTGAGCCATAATTAATTCATTTATAAAATGGAAATGTGAGTTGCTGCCTACTCAGCCTGGAGTTCCAAGGATCAGATATGATCATGTATGCGAAATCAATGAAATATCAATACCAGTCTCCCAAGTCCAAGAGAAGACTGGAACTAGCATGGAAGGAATGCAGCCAGCCAGTCAGAGTTCTGTGTAGCACCCTGCCCTGACCTCAAACACGGGATGTCCTGTGAGTCGTGTATCCTTGCCCTTCCCTATGCCGCACAATCCTGAGACATCAGAAATATGGATTCATGCAAGGAGCTAGGCAGTATAGGTAATGGACTTGCTAGCTTCCAATAGCTGCGGAAAGGAGAGAAATGAAGGGACTTTGCATGACATTAGACCCAGTCTGGTGGCAGAGCATTAAACAAGGAACTAAGAGTATGAAGGAAGACACATGAAGTCCGCTATCCTATGTACAATCCCAGAGATGAGATGTGGATCCTTCAATTATCATTAATACATTCAAAGATTTTTAAGCCCACAGGAAATTGCCAAATCTTCATAGGAGTTCCAGAAGCTGTAAAGTATTTTGCATTCAATAGGTACTCAAATGTTGTTGTGATGACAGTAATTTTCACCAGCAGTTGTGCTCTTAAAAAATTTAGTTTTGTGAGTTTTACATTTGAAAACGGTGATAGCAAATTAGAATGTGGTGCAGAGGAAACACACAAATTATCAAAGATCCATGAGTAAAGAAACTAATAAATTCAATACGGAGAAAACACGAAACAAGACTGACATCAGTACATTTGGTAAAATACCTTTTTGAAGAGATGTCTGCATACAAGATGGCTATCAGATGTTTTCTGTCAATAAGACAAGTAAACAAGATAATGTAAGCAGGAAGATGTTAGATTAGACATGACTTTCTCCCTGAGAGATTTCACTTGATTCCTGGGACTTCAACTGCACAAAAAAATGCATGCATTGGTTCCTATAGTTGGACTGGGGAAGCTCCTGCAGAGTAAGGCCTTTGGGGTAGTTTATGAGTCCTTTATACCTAGCACTCAGAACAGGCACATTTCATGCACACACATACACTCACCTACACACACACACACACACACTTTTTTTGAGACAAGGTCTCACTCTGTCACCCAGGCTGGAGTGCAGTGATGCAATCACAGCTCACTGTAGCCTCCACCTCCCAGGCTAAAGCAATCCTCCCACTTCAGCCTCCTGAGTAGCTGGGACTACAGGTGTGTGCCACCATGCCTGGCTAATTTTTGTATTTTTGATAGATATGGAGTTTTGCCATATTGCCCAGGCTGGCCTTGAACTCCTGGGCTCAAGTAATTGCCTGCTTTGGCCTCCCAAATTGCTGGGACTACAGGTGTGAGCCACTGCACCCAGCCCTCATATATATTTTTAAATGCTAAATTAAATCAGCAGTTCTGAGAAACAGTCTTTCATAAAACTATTTCCTTGTTGAGATTTAACCTGTTTCTATTCATCTTTTCCCAAGTCAACAAGATTCAAAACATTGGCATCCTTTTTTGATTCCTTACTTCCCTTCAATCACCATTTTCTATACCCACATCCTATTAGCTACCCATTCCTATGGATTCTTTCTTCATCATCTTTTTTTATGTGTTTCTTCTTTTGAGATTCCCATTCCCATTACTCTGGCTAGATCTCTAGTTGATGTTCAAACAATAACCTCTTGAGAGCTTTGCTAGCCTTTAGGTTTTCATTTGTAATTTCAGCCTGTATATTTAAGTTGAGCCGTTTGTCCCAAAACATTACTCCCCCCTCCCAAAAATGTTTGACACTTGTCTACCAAGTTTTTGTAAGTTTGCCCATATCCAATTTACAGATTTTTTTTCTTGTATGAATTCCATATTTTAAGTAGTGGTTAGCTTTGCATTCCCTTGGAGGTGTCATTGCCTCCTTTCTTCTGCTCGGTGTTATTTCTGCAACTTACTGGAACTCGCTTTTTCCCAGTCTCACCTCTCAGAATCCTAATGTTCCGCATTGTCTCGAAGTATTTCTGTAAGTTTTCTCGCTGCTTCCCACAATATTCTTATGCTGTATCAAACACCTTAGCATATGGTGTGAACTAGAAAGTTGATTGTTAAAAGGGGGATGTTTAAGAACAAGACATCTGACAATCCATTGTTAAAAGTAGCTCTGCCTTCGTGCTGGCAGCCTATCTGAATCCTCAGAAAGTTTCATGGTGTGTAAAAATCTGGGAGAAGTACTCTTTGAGAATCTTGTATCTACCCATTAGCAAAATTATTTATAGGCATGGTTTGCACTTAGAGCATCTTTCATTTTACATAAAATGCATTTCTTTATTTATGAGATTTTGTATTTTAACAAGTACTCCCAGATACACTCTTTTTGACATTTAATCTTGGATTCATACCCAATTTAGGATATGAAACCAACTCCTTACAAATCTTAATTATGTTATAAGCACTTTGAGTGCTACTGAGTATGCAAAGCATATATATTATTGACTTTTCACCCAAGTTCCTCCTTTAGAGAAAGCTGGGACAGCTATAGATGTTTTTACTTAACAGATTGCCAAATGACAAGTGATGGATTGTTACTAGCTGAAAACACTGGATAGAAAATGCATCTAAGACAACCAAAAGGGAAAGATTTTTCCAAACAGAAGAGCTGTTTTACCCCCTTTAAGTTTATTCTTATGTTGTATTTTGTTTTGCAAACAGACAAAAGGACCAGTAGAGCTCAGGAAGGTTTTGTGTTGTGCCCAAGGTTGGGGGCAAGAATTTGAAAGGGATCAGTGAATCAGATGTAATAAGGGCTCTGTTTGAGCCACCCAATCTCTGTTTTGCTGACCGTCAGTATTCCGGTTATAAAAAGCTGCATCGGCATTTCCGTCAGCTCAAAAGAACTTTATCCCTGCTTTCATTCTGACATACCTATTATGACTTTGTTCACTAAGCAGAAGGAATTATGAGAAATGGAAACTTGATGGCATGTTTTTATTAAGGCGTTATGTGTTTATCTTCACTGAGAAATTAAAGAACCAAGCAGAATTGTATGTTTTCCTTTCAGGTAACAAAAATTGCCTTATTCATTCCATATCATGGTGATTTAGTTAACTTGGAAAACAAAGTAGCATAAAATGAGAAGACTTATGTACAAAGTACATTTTATATTTTAAACAAGAAATTTAATGCTTATGTGAATTTCTGTTAACCTAAAATCAAACTAAAACATAATCACAGAAAACTCTGCAAATGTATTTTATGGGGGTGGGATGGTGATGATTTAAAAAAAGGAATGTTACAAAAGCTGTATTTCACTCTTGTCTTCTCTAGAGTTGTAGGCTTAGAGAGTTGTACATTTGTATTTCAAAACAAGGGATACATTTTCAAATCTAGCTGATAATACTTAACAACAAACTGTATTTGCACCTTTTATTATAGCAGACATTCTTCTGCAAACTGCAGGCAAATTAACATTTACAAGCCAAATATTTTTTGTGGTGAAGTTTATACTTTCTGTGATACTCTATTTAATTATGTTATATAAATGTCAACTTCAGCTTTTAAATTTCTTAACCTAATTTCCCTAATCCCCACTAAGTAGATCTTCATCTTAATTCATATAATTTACTAGAGAAATTCTTAGATACAGGTGTGTCTTCCTCGCTGGCAAAATACATGCCCAATTCACTCTTATATTTTCAACTCGCTCACAGTGCCTGCCTCGTAATGAGACATACATATTCAGGCATGGAATGGAAAAAGACAAGAGACTCTCATGCAGCTATGATAAGGAACTTTATACAATGAAAAACATTATTAATATCTCTTTAAATTTTAATGCAGAGGTTTTTATTTTCATAAGTCTCTCATTTATTATAAGTGGAATTAACCTGTATTTAGTTGTTTAATAAATGTCATTTGTGTTACATACGTCTCCTTTTTTGTATCTACGTAGAGCTTAGTAAATTTTCCTAAAAATAAAGTTAAACAAGATGAATATGAGTCATCCTTAAATGAGAGGTCTCTGTTAACATAAAGTAACTTTGAAAGTCTGAAAAATGAAGGTTAACCTCATTAATTTTGTAAAAATTCACCAAACATCAAGAGGTTTGAAAACACCGAGAAAAACAATAAGATATTCAGCAAAGTTGCTTGTTTTAAATTCTAAACTGTAGTCCGTGAAAAGAATTATCGAAAGGTAGTATATGCATGTAAAATAGGCTATTAAAGCAAATGACTCTGAACCTGAGAGAAAGAATGCTGTTCATTAGAAACCAAAGCTTGGAGTAGAATGTCTGTGTATGGCCATTATGATAAGAAAACTGACTGAATAAAGAATGAATTTATTTTATTAGAAACTTTCAAAAAGAAAGTATGTCATGTAAAGTTAAAGAAGAGCCTTTTCTGGTTTTCTTGCCACATATCTTCTAAGGAACTTTGTAGGTCTTCAGTTAATCTTTCCTGAGGAGCATTTATCCTACCAAAATGATAAACTCGAGAGAAATAATGGATTGTGTTCTTAATTGTCTTGAAAGCTTAATTTTCTTTTCCAGAGTTACACCTGCTCTATATTCCTTATTAGGTAGTTCCAAAAAACTATTTTAAAGAATTGTGCTCTAAAGAGTTTTCCCCTTACCATTTGACATCCATTACTTTTAGAGGAGATGAGACATAGAATTTGAAACTTGAAGTATGGGTAGTATTGTTTGAACTTCAAGGATTTATACTCATTGTGACACCTTAGTTTTGAAATGACTGAAATCTATTTCATGCAAAAAAAGGCAACTGGTCTATTCTAGGGAGTTGTGTTTCAAAAGCTTGAGTTTTTTTTTTTTTTTTTTTTTATTGTGGTTGTTGTTGTTTTCTTTTTGTGATGATATACAAACTTTAGCACAAGAAAAGCACCTAGATTATAAATTAAAATACATTAAGGCCTATGTAATTTTTTAACGTATTGGAAGGAAGAATGACAACTGAATAATTACTATGATTTTTATCTGCAGCAATTGCTGCTCTTTATCTATGGTTCCTGGAATGTGATATTTGGATTTTAACTTTGCTTTGGGATATATAACTGTTTAAAAACCAGAAAAAAATTATATTTAAAACAGTTTTATCCCTGTAGGTTTTCTCCTTTGCTTTTTGTCTTAGAAAAACCATTGTATTTTTCATAATGACTGCTCAACATGAACAAAAACAAACAGAACTTGAGCACAACTTTCACTGGTGATATTCACTCGGGTACTTGTTAAGATATCAAATTTTAGACTATAGCATATGCATAGTTTTAGTGCTGTACGAGATATTAGCAGAGTGGTCATCTAGTGAGAGTCCCTCATATTACAGCTGAAGAAATGAAGATCCAAAGACGTTGAGAGATTATTATCAGCACAACCACGACCATAACTCGGTATACTGGCTTTTAGTTCATTGCTTTTTTTATTTTTTTTCACCAAACCAGAAAGAATTGATAAAAAAATGATTATCAATGTAATTTCTTCCAATTTAAAGAAAAGTATAGTATATCAGACTAATCAAGAGTATGGCCCAATTGAGTATAAAATGATAGTGGCTTATTGAAGATTACTTGTAAAATACATAAGACTACCATTGGCCTTTTTAATACAAGCATTTTTTTTTTAGTATCTTTTAGCATTTATTAATAATTCATCTCATTAGATAGTGAGGTTACTTCTGTACTGTACTCCAAATTAAAGTGCATATTTAGTGCCCCTGTTGGCTGGACTATAATTTATACAAGGCATGACTGTAATATAATGAATCTGATTTTTCTGTGTGACTTGTGGAATCAATCCTATTTCTTTATAATCACATCTTGTATATTATATTGTGTATTTTTGAATGATGCCTGTGTTTCAACAGTGCCACTAATGGTCTTCCTCATATTAATATGTCAAACCCATGGAATCAGAAAATGGGGAAATTGTAAGCCTTTGTACAAAACCTACAATGGAATTTAAATTTTAACACTTAATCCTGCTGTCAGATATGTCTGTTACACAAACACACACATACATACACATACACACACAGACAGCCCCTAAATTCAGTGAACCAATTCGTGTGCATCAGTAATTAGATCTTTAGTTTGTGCCTCTGTTGACATTTCTCCTTTCAGACTAATGGATTTCAGTCTACCTAGAGATTGTTTTTCTCAATAAAAGACATTAGTCCATAAAAATCCCTCCCTGCAAAAATAATACATCCTAAAACCTTGCCAAACAAATTTGCCCTTGAAAAAATACTTCCCAAATACTAATCATTAACAAAGGCATTGAGGGAAGAACTGCTGTGCTGATCCAGACACCACCCTTTCTCTACATATTGATACCTCTGTGAATGTACCATCACTGCCTGGCGTCCATGCCCCTGTTTATTCTGAAGCTGCCATCTTTTGTCTATACACTACTGGGATTATGTTTATTCTTTGGTGCTCAGATCACAAGCCACCTGCCATTTCCATTGAATCTTCAGTTATTTCCCTTTCTCCCTTGAAATGTAATTATTAAGCACTTTAGTTTTGCCCATTATGTTACTTATTTTTAAGCCCTTTCCCCCTAAATTTAAACTCTTAGAGATCAGGGACCTTGCCATGTCTATCTCTATACTCACCGTAAATGGTAGATTAGGAATCATGTAGTTCATTTTCATTGAGTGTGGGGCAGTTCAACAAGAAATGGAAATTTTCCTTGGTGCTAAAATGGAATGGGTGCTTCCCAGGATGCCCCAAAGAGCTTCGGGCATCAGTGCCACCCATCACTTTCAATGTGACCAGGAAACTTACACTCTATGACCTTTTGTTTTGCTACTTGCAAAGGTGGGAAACCATTGTCTAAACAGCAAATAAATTTTTTAAAAGTACTTAAAGGATTTGAATCATTGTAGATGTTATCCAAATGAGACATTTTATCACAAACATTCTGAACTCATGACTTAGAAACAGTAGTAATGAGAATAATATTTGATTACTTATCCTGTTCAGAGTGTAGCACTGTATGCTACACTTTTATATGTAGATAGATGAGTTCACACATATGTGAAAAACAAGTTAATGTAATATTGTTCCTAGTGCTGTTGGATATGAGGAAGTGGGTGCAATCTTTACCTTTGTCTTTGTTTTCTTATGTTATGAATCATTCAACACACATTCTTGTTGAAGCAGGTTTATAATCGATGGTTCAGATGCTGAGCCCACAAATTTCTTTGTGCCTAGTCCCCAGTTTTGAGAGGATGTAATATATATATGAATGAACCCTGGCTCAACACCAGACTGTTGTTGTTGGCCTTGTATATTATTACTGAGAAGCTAGTTGGAATTTGTTCATTCTTTGTGCAAGAAATTCCAGCGCTGTTTGAGAGGGAGTGTGATACATAGTCAGAGCTCAGACTGTAGGTGATCTGGGGCATCTTGGCCATAGCTACATGTTATGGTTAGTAGACCAATAACTACACTGCAACATCAAAACACTTTTATCTGCCACTTCTCCACTTTTTTAGATTTTATTGAAGAGAGTACTGTACTACACCCCTCCCCTAAGCAGTTTGTGATTCACGTCACTCATTTCTAGTAAAACCAGCTGAAAAATAAAATAAGGTCTCATGTTCCTTTTATTCATTATCTGATTTGACTGGACAAGTCAGCTCTGATCACCCATTGAACAGCAGTGTCACTTAAAGAAAAAGGAAGAAAGTTGGAAAAACTAAGGAAAAATAGCTTTAGCTATAAAATCTGTAAAAGACAAAAATGAGCCTAATCTCTTATTTTTAACATGGATTTCATCTCCTGCCCTGGCTTTCCAAGTTCTCTTGATTCCCCTTTTCCTCTGTTCTTTCCTCTTCCTTCTCGTCCATTGTCCAGTATTTCAAATATACAAACAAGGCCCTGAAGCAGGACCCAATTTAGCTTGTTGGAGGAATCACAAGAAAACATATGTAACTGTAGAGATCCAGTGAGCTAGGAGAAGAGGAAAGAAGGATGAGGTTAAAGGGCCAGGGGCTTTGTTGAGGATTTTGTTCTGTGTGTAGTAGGAACCTTTTGAGCATGATCCAGTTTGTTTTTCAAAGGCCACCATAGATGTTGTGAAGAGTAGAAGTAGGAGATCAGTTAGAGTCTTCTATGACTTACGCTGCATAATGACTGATGGTAAGATGTTAGCTGTGGAGGTGATGAGAATTGGTCCTATTGATGATATATTTTGGAAGCGGAGCTGTTAGAACTTGCCAATAGATTACATTTAGGTAAGACAAGCGTTAAGCTCAACTCCTAGACTTGTAGTCTGAGCATTTGGGTGGAGGGTGAACCTAGAGCTGACTTTCACGTCTCTGTAGTTTGAGTTGTTTATGAGATTTCCAAGTAGAGATGACAAGCAGGCAGTTAGATGTAGGAGTCTAGATCTCAGTGGAGTGGTCATGGTTTAAACATACATATTCAAGATTCATCTTGGTACAGGTGGTTTTTAAAACCTTAAGATTGGTTGAAATTACCTAGCATGAAAATGTGGATCAGGGAAGGTCATGAGCTAAGGCCTAAGGCACTGAAGGAGATGGAGAGGAAGTCGTCAATGGGATGGGGGAAACCAGATGAAGTACCCCAGGGAATTAATTTCCTTTGCAGTGTGTTAGGTTCTGGTTATTGATTTTTTTGTTGGCTTTCTTAAGCAGTAGATTTTTTTATGTGTAATAATTTGGGAATTTCAGGCTCACTATAAATAAGATTTTTGTTTTCATCTCTCTTTCATTCTGCCTTTGCTCAAGCTCAGCCCCAGCCTGAGCCCCATTCTTTGGAGTCAAGTGGCATCCTAGCTGCTGTACAAGCTTCCTGTCACCTTCACGTTCCTTTACCCTGCAAAGGCTGAACTTCTGCTTGTCCTCCACTTGTTCCCTATCCAGGCAGCAATTTATACTGATTCTTTTATGGTCCACTATCTTGTTTTTGATCCTGGCCAGTTTGTTGTTGTTGTTGTTTGTTTGTTTTTACTTTTACATCTGATTATTATTGCTGTGTATTTGAACAGGTGATAGTTCAGCAATGTGGACCTATTGTGCCATGCCACGCTCTCCAGAAGTCTTCATACCTCATTTCTATATGTCCTTGGTTTTATATCCCTACATTTAAAAAAAAACTCATTTTTTTAGACAAAAAATTTACACTTAATACTTTTTCATTATTCCTGTTTAGGTGTGTGTTTTTTTCTGTCATTGTCCCAGTTATCCACATCTGTTGTTTTTCTTCACTTTTATGCTTATGGAAGTCAAATGTCTACTGTAAGTTTTCCAAAAAAATAAGATTTTTATATATTATCCTGAAACATTAATAATGCCAGGGCTTGTAGGCAAAGGATGTAATTCAGACTAGTCTGCTTATTGCATCTATTTATCAGGACAGGATAAGGATATTATTTTAGCCTAACTCGATTTGTTTTAGCTAATACATACAGATTGAGAAATGTAAATGGGAGCAAATAATACGTGCACAGGATGCTTGCCTGGATATCATCTTAGTTAATGTAATGGAAATCCTTTAATACATGTTTATATATTTACACAGGGAGAATTAAATGTGAACATTCTTTACCTCTGAAAAATTTAAAGATACCTTGACCCTTTACAAGTACACCTAACAGCTGGACTAAGAGTGCGTAGCAGCATTTGGGAGGGGTCTGTGTGGAATTCTCCTAGGCAGAACCCTAGAGCAGCCGTGCACCAAAGATGTTTTCCAGATAAAACACGTGATGTGGAGCTGGAGCATACCTGAGATGGCCATCCTGTTAACAGTGTATGGCAATTAATCCTGTTCACTTTGGTGTAATTAATGAGAATGGTGAAATAGAAGTGTAATCATTTCTGCAAGAGGAAATGTCAGCCCATTAATGAGAATAAGGATTATTATTGTCAGTTGAAGCAGTAACTATTCAGATTGCTGAGTTGGTGTGTTCACATAGGTAGATGTTCATTTCAGGGTATAACAAAGAGAGGGAGCATTTTTCAAGAGGATTAAAAAAAAAAAAAACAACCAGTGATGGCATTTTGACATGACTGCAGTTGTGGACACTTAATAAAAATTTAGTAAGCATAAAACGTAATTTCTAAATAAAAGTAACTGGCATTTTAAGAGTCTTACCCAAACTCAAACATTTATACATGTATATAAAATTAAGTAATCTTTAAATTGCCTTTTATTATTGTTATGTTACTACATTAAAAATGGAATCTATTTCTTATTATGTGCCATAGACTACTTGTGCTTGTTTTCTTTGTGGCTCTGTATGTTAGACCTGAGTGAGTTGAACTGAGTCTGAGAAATACTACCTATCCCTTTAGATTGTTGGAAGAATATCTTCCCTACTAGAGCAGCTTTCTAGGGTTTATGCAATAATTCTTTGAAAAGTTGGAAAGTAGTGAACTGAGATAATCATAAAAAGATACCTTGGGAAGCCATGATTTTTTCCTGGTTACATGATAATATTTCACAAATAATAAGTCATCAGTGAACTTATATTAGAATTTATTGATTGTTTTTAGTACTTAAATTCTATTGGCAGCTTAAAGATTTCAAGTCATTACTTTGAATATCTTCATTGCCTTTGTGAAAGAGTAGTAATGTTGCTGAAATTTTCATGGAACTCTGTATATATTAAATACTTAACACACATCAGGTTGTTAATGTTCAGAAGATGTAGGTAGCCTTTAGAAATAATGGGGTTTGGGTATTTCTTTTGTTAAATTCTTATAGTTTACTTGAATAGTACAGCTTTTCAACTTATAAAGTTCTTTCCAGCAGCTAGTGATCTGATGTATCTTTTTGTTCGATTTGCAGTAAATATTGGGAATTCACCTTTTAAATTATCAGTTATATATTATTATGGTAAATTTTCAAGAACTGTTTTTTATATATTATTTCTTCATGTATGATCATGACCTTTTTCTCCTAAAGAATAAGTACTTCTTAAATTGTATTAAGTATTTAGGATGAAATCTTACCCTTTTGTTTGTTTTGTAACTTTACTGTCAGCAAATGATTTGGGGTTTAGTAGTTTAATAGCCCAGTGGACTTTAATTTTAGTTAGTGTGATATCACATCATACCAGTGGGGCTAGTGTGCTTAATGCACATCATGTACTATGAACCTCTTTTTTTAAATTCAAGTTTCACAAAACAGTAACGCCCTTTTGTTCCTTGGGCTACCTGTATCTTAGTAAGTTGGTTATTCAGGGGACACATTTGTTCTTAATGGTTTCTGTAGCACATTTTGAGGCCACATTGTGGAAATTCATTGAGAAACAGGTTTAATTTAGTTTAGCTTTTTTTTTTTTTTTTTCTTTTAGAGTGGTATCTTTGAAAATGCCAATTAGCAAAATTTCTGTTTTCAGTAAAGTTTATGTTGAAACTCTTCTTTTTCTTTCAAAGTTAACAAAAATCTATTTTAAAAATTAGGAATTAGATTTCTTTCTTTGTTGACATAAGTAGCCAGAAATATGGAGCTAACTAAATTACATGCAATTTCAGAGACTAATAATGATACAGTTGGGAAAAGGGAGCTTCTATGCCACCTGTACTCTGAAAGACTAATTTAATTAGAGGTAGTGATATTTCTGTGTAATTTGTTAATGGGTACATTCTGCCAAAAAAAGAAAGAATAATTCTGCCTAAGCACTGATAATTTTATATATTTTTAGCTGGATTCTGTCAAAAGAAAGAGTTTTCATTGAATTTCATAGCATAGGGATGCCTGGAGGAAGAATATCAATGAAGTGAAGAACAGCTTAAAAACTTTTGAGTTATTAGAATGTATACAAGGGAGAATGCAATAATCTTGCTGCTTTCCCAGTAGTTTAATATATAAAATTGTATGCATATTACTAGACTACTGAAAGCTAAATTTTAAATTTTTGATATCATAATCATTCTTCTATATCATCCCTACTGCTGTTTTGATTTTTTTTTCATTTTCGTATTAAAGAAGAATGTCATAGCACATTATTTCTTTCTTTTATTTGTGGCAACTTGTATACGTTAGTTAAATATGACATGACTTTTCCTGGAACGGAAATGAAATAGCAGCTCCTAATCGACTTTGTAATATTTTGGGGAACGTTATAATAAAAACTTTTTGGTAGGGAAATATCAATACTTGTAGTAATTTTAAAAAGTTTTTTTTTAACTTAACCTACAATAAGTTTGATTCTGATTTATTTCATTTTTATAGACCTTTTGTCCTAATTTTACTGTCTTGTTGTAGGTCACTCAAGTTGAGGCCTTATTAGACATGATGGGCTGGGATGTGCTACACTAACAGTTACCAACAGTTTTCTGTGTTTAACACAAAAACCGATATTCATGCTAAGTCCGTTGAAGGGGTGGGTGACTCTCAGGGCAGTTCTCCGTGGGGGTGGTTCACTCATCCTGTGGGCTTGATCTTGTATTACCTCCAGCTGCCCCATTCTTTCACAATTACCAGAAGAATGACCACTGCAGGGGAGGAGGGCATCAACTTTTAAATGCTTCTGCTGTAAAGTGATATGTGTCCCTTCTACCTGCTGATTCTGTTGACCATGTCGTCATGCATAATGCCAAGGGAGATGGAGAAGTGTAATCTTTCTGAATATCTAGGAAGGGGAGAAAAACTGAAGATATTTCTGAGCATCACTAATGCTTACATTCGGCTTAATATTTCAGCAGCATGGCAAGTAGATCTGTGTTTCTGAGCTAGAATGCCATGAATGGAATACAGGTATGCTACAGATACTCACTGCAACTGTGTTTTAGTTTTTAATGTGGCTGCTAGAATTGATCAAATAACATACATGGCTGACAGTGTATTTCTGTTGGACAGCATTTGCCCTCCAGGCCATCAGCAGGTAGCTCCTTGGGCTGAGGAAGGAGAATAATTTCCAGGTGTCAAGAGGATGATCTCTAGGAGAGTGCTGGTGATGTCAGGTTATGGTTGTTCTGGCAAGGACTTGGCGTGCCTACCCTTGATACCTCTGTCATTCTGGTGTGATCCCTGGAAGGCTGTCTATAATTATACCTACTCCCCACGTCTACTACCATGTTCAAAAGACATTAACCAAGATTTCTCAGCCTGTTCAAGCCACCATCATGTTTTGATCAAAATAGCCTTTATATTATTGATAGACTAGAAGGAAACTTTGGTAATGGAAAGTAAAAGGACAATAGTGGGAAAAGATTTTGGCTAGAACTTCAGTGGTCTCATTTTATGGGTAAATCGTTGCCTTAGTTTTATCACCTGGCCTCCCAGGGGGAAGTAGAAGAATCAAAAGAAAATGAAATTATTTTGTTGAAATGCTACATGGCACAAACAAAGCGTGGCCGAAGACTAGATCAGGGCTACCTGAATTTGGCCTCTTCTCTATAATTTAAAGCTTCACAGACAAATTCTGGTTTCTAGCTTTTCATAAAGCTGTTGATTGGCCCACAGTACTTATTGGTGACTTCATAGCCATTAGAATCCATGCCCTCCATGAATGATTAAGATATTAATTAGGTAATATAATAATGATCCTGTCAAAGTAGAATTCAGGTGCCCTTGGGCTTTTTTATAGTGTTAAAAATGTGAAGACTTTTTACTATAAAATAGATAAAAATTAATTCACAACAGTTAAAATAATATTTGAAGGGATAATATTCAAAATCGTATATGCACTACTGAATATATACTACATTGTTATTTGCCATAGCTACCCTATGTTATAATAGAACCACGAAACTTATTCTCCTAACTCATAAATATTTAAAGTGATGGCTATGTTGATTACCCTGATTTGATCACTGTAGTACATGTACATGTATCAAAACACCACACCATACCCTATAAGTATGTATAATTATGTGTCAACTAAAATTAATAAAAATAATAATATTTAAATACTCTTATGGCTTGCTCTGAAAACTTCCTGCAGTTGCAAATGCTTATTATTTTTATTATTTTCTTTTTTTTTTTTGGAGACTGAGTCTCGCTCTGTCACCCAGGTTGGAGTTCAGTGGTATGATGTTGGCTCACTGCAACCTCCACCTCCCAGGTTCAAGCAATTCTCCTGCCTTAGCCTCCCGAGTAGCTGGGACTACAGGTGTACACCACCACGCCTGGCTAATTTTTTGTATTTTAGTAGAGACGGGGTTTCACCGTATTGCCCAGGCTGGTCTCAAACTCCTGAGTCCAGGCAACCCTCCTGCCTCAGCCTCCCAAAGTGCTAGGATTAAAGGGTGAGCCACTGCGCCCAGCCTATTATTTTCTGTTATTTTTCTGAATAAGACTTGTGTAGATCCATTGCAAGAGAGATCTCCTGCATAACACTCCCCCAGATCATCTCCCTGACCAAGACCTCACTCATGGAGCAGCCACCACAAAATTTCCCAACTTTCCCACCAAAATTCTTCAGTTAATCTCACATGATTTTAATACCAATGTGTTTATCCTCAGTGAAGATTTTATGCAAGTATTTATTTTTCACTATTCTAAAATAGAAGTTATATAAATTTTATCATTTACTGCTTTTGTGTGGTATCAGAAAATTATTAATTTTGTAAATTTTCTTAATTGTTTATTCTGTCTTCCCTCCCTTTTTCTTTTTACTCTTTCTTTGATTTCTTTTTTCCTTCTGATTGGATTTCAAGGTTAACAATTAGTCAACAGTCTTATTATTGATGGAAATCAATAATTAATTTTGTGTGTTTTAGAATTAAAGTGTTTATATTATGTTTAAGATACACATTTTTAGAAAGAAACTCCTTTCAATTAAATTAGTTGATTTCTCTGGACACTGAATTACTAAAGAGAGCAGTACGTTCCAGAAACTGATGGTTTTCAAAATATATTTTGGTTATCTAGGATTGTAGAAAATGATTATATTGTATATATTTTTAACTTTTAATTACTAAATTAAATTCTAATTTAGATCGCTGCATGTCTAATTTTGAAGCTTTTTATATGCTATATTTTAAAGCATTTAAAATGCAGATAGTCTTAACTATATATTTTAAATACATATACTTACTTTATATTATTTATATATATACTTTATATTATTAACAAATAGATTTTCTAGATTTGTACATGCCTACAATCTGTTTTGTCTTAAGATTTCATTTCTACATATGTTTATTTTCCCAACACAAAGGATATTTTGAGAATAAATGCTGAAAACCTCTGAGCATCACTAGAATCCACCCCTCAAATCATTAAGATAATTGGGCAATATAATGATGATTCTCTTAAATTGGAATTCATGTACCATTATAATTATTCTGACACATGGAGTAAACATTTCATTTGCATGCGAAAGTGATGAAGTGAAGCTACTTGCATGACACATTTTTGCGGCACTCCACCACAAAACAGCCATCTTAGACATAAGTAGTTTTGAATTCTCTTACACAAAAAGTAAGAATCTTTCTTTATGAGATTATATACAGCACTATATGATCAAGTTTTAAAAGCCATCTTTTACAAGATTTCACATATAATACTTTAAGCCAAAGTGCTTCCCAGTTACATGGAATTTCGTATTTTACCAGCCTGTATGTTCACTATCATTGGTAGACTGGAAACGAATGAAGCAGAAGAAATAGAAAAGGAGCCATGTTAGCATAACACTATCAGAACAGGCAGTGATGGCATGTCACACATCGTAGTGACAACGTTAATCAGATTATTAAATTTAAAAAGTGTATATTGATGATGTTAAGACATTAATATATTTGCTAATTAATAGACTTTTTAGAATCCTTGAAGATCATTATTTATTCTGAAAAAATCAAAACAAACTTCTGTAGATTATGTATGCAAGGGGGCAAATAAATATTCATATTTTGTGTTTTAAAATATTCATATTGGCCAGGTGCGGTTGGCCTGTAATCCCAACACTTTAGGAGGCCAAGGCAGGTGGATCACTTGATCCCAGGAGTTTGAGACCAGCCTGGCCAACATGGCAAAACCCTGTCTCTACTAAAAAATAACAAAAATTAGCTGGGCGTGGTGGTGCACGCCTGTACTCCCAGCTACTTGGGAGGCTGAAGCAAGAGAATCACTTGAGCCTGGCAGGCAAAGGTTGCAGTGAGCCAAGATCACCCCACTGCATTCCAGCCTGGGTGACAAAGCAAGACTCTGTCTCAAAATGAAATAAAATAATTCGTATTCATACATGAGGCTGATGCTCTGGCCCTAGTGGCATGAAGCTATAAAGGCTATAGATGATATGAAGGTGTAAACATCAAGAGTTTGATCTGAGATGAGTTCTACTCACATAGCAGCTCTTGTACATAAAAGTTTGCTTATAAGTCATGATTCCATATAAGGTCATATGAAAATATGAATCTAAATAAATGGCTACAGCTTTATTCAAAGATAAGGGATTAGATTATCACATTTACTGATATTTGCCAACGTGTACACAAGCTGTCCAAAAAGATACCTTTTTTCAAGAGTTATTTAAAAAAATGTATTGTGTGTTTAAATGTTACTCTCTTTAGATTTGTTGAAGGAGAGTTATTCACTTGAAAAAATATAGCTTGCTTACCAGACATTTTGGAGCACCTGAATGAACTTAATTGAAAATTGTAAAGGCCATATAAAAATATTACACACACAGAGTTTATTGATATAAAGCAAAAGCAAAAGTTAAACTTGCAAAAAAGTATAAAAATGATTCACTTGTGTTATTGGTGTTATATTGAAAACCTAAAAAAAGGTATTAAAACTATTAGAGCAATCCCTGTGAATGTTTGAAACTCATTATTTGAAGTACTTAATAGGAAAAATTTTGAAAACCATTTGCATTTCCAAAGGACTTTCCACATTACATTTGTCTTTGTAAGTATAGGAAGGACCATGAACTTTAATAAATTTAGCCCTTATGGCTCATGACAGGAAAGAACTTTCTGTTATTTGGAGAAAAAGTGGTGAATACTCTACTGCCCTTTGCTCCCACTAACTCTTGTGAATAAAGTTTTCGTTGATAGTAATTAAGAATTTGATATTTCAATCAGAAAACATACAAAGATATTTTGTGAACACAAAGTCAAGTTTATCATTAAAGATTTAAAAAATATTTCAGTTGGAAATTTTATGCATATTAGTTTATATATTCCCTAATACTCTGTATTTGTTTTCTCATCATAATTATATGCTGTAAAGAAAATGGAATTACTTTTTTCACCAAGCTCTGGATAGATGTTCTCAACCTGTCTGTAAAATTGTTCCTTTGTACATGTGTGGAAACGATTGGTAAGCCCTGACATGGCAACAAAATTTTTCTAGAAAAAAAAAAAACATTCCTGTATGAAATTTAGAAAGGAACTATTGTGGCAAAATGATACCTAAGCAGAATTTTTTTTCAGATTTATAAGCAAATTTGTTATGTGGTAACTATTCTCTGTTGGAATGTATATGTGAAAACACTGTGAAATACTTACTGTTGAGGCAGTTTCTCCCTACCTTCCTCCTTCCTAATGCCTTCATTAATTGAAATCTCATTCATTAATAAATACTGCTCTGTGGCTGTGGAAAAGAAACTTCTGTTAACACTGTGAAACTATTTCTATTTTCTCAATGCCTTTGAAAATAGCAATTAGTATGGAAAAAAAAAAAGTCAAAGATACTTAGACATGGAAATATTTGTGTTCTCATATGATTGTTTCTAAATATGTTATAATGTTTACTTGAGCAAAAATTATAAACCATATGTATTTGCACATTTTCATTCATTTGGTTTATGTAGTGCTATTAACTGCTAATACATTTAATATATAAGATCTGTGGTTTCTTGTTAATATTTTATAAGGATATTATTGTTTTATGGTTAACATCATTTTGAGGTATTACCTTCAGAGCAAAAAATTTCTTTAAAATAATTATTTCCCTGGTGATTAATTTTATGTTAATCATGTTCACACAGTTTTATGTGGGCTAGAACACAGTAACTACATCTGATGTATGTAAACTATGCAATATCTCTAATAATAATTTAATTTGTTGTTTAATAGTATGATTTTTTGCCATAATCACTTAATCATGTATAGACTTAATTAATACAGAGGATCAAGCCTGTTCTTTCAGTTATCTAAGGAAGTATATTTTCTTTTTTTCCCATGTTATGATATTCTGGAGTTTCTACTTGAGATTATCTGAGCATAAGCAAATTTAATGTTGATGGAAGGAAGGTTGTTCTCTCAGGAAAATATTTCAAGCCAAATTTTAAAATTATTTTTGAAATAAAATTTTAACTGTTTACATGTGTCTGTTAAAATAGCATAACTTTCATTAAATATCAACTCAGTATATTCATACTTAGGATAATTACATAAAAGTATTGATTCGATTATATTATCCAACTCTGACTAATACCAGCTTGAGGCAGTTCAATGGAAGTCATGTTTGTGAGAGATTGGGGATATTGACAACGAGACAACCATCCATTCCTTTAAGATACATCTGATAATTAGCATGTTTGACCATCATCTGTAAGAAATCTTACACTTTTTTAACTTAATAAACTTTACTTCTTAGACCAGTTTTATGTTAGCAGAAATACAGAGTTTCATATATCTCTCCCAGTACTTGGTTTCTCTGTTGGTAACATGCATTAGTGTGGTATATTTGTTACAACTGACAAATAAATAATGATGCATTATTATTAACTAAAGTTTCTAGTTTGCAATAGGGTTCATTCTTTGTGTTACACAGCTGTATGGATTTTGCCAAAAACACTGTGTTATGTATCTACCATCATAGCATCATACAGAATAGTTTCACTCCTAAACGTGTATTTTAAGATAAATTTGTCATCATCTCTTCTTGAAAGCCTATATATTAAAAATAATAAAACTGCTTCATATTTTGAAAATTAAAAGTTGAAAATCTTGTTCATTATGTTACTCAGAGTTCTGTACCTGCCATTCATAAGGTAAATGTTTTAATAACAGAAACAGGTTGGCTCCAGTGGACTATGTATTTCTCCTTACAGCAGTCAAATGTCCTTGATATTAGCCTTATTTTCATCATCAAAGTTTAATTTTTGAAGCTAATTTAAAAAAATTATAGCATGTCCCTTGTATATCTTCTCCCTTCCACATCGTTTCTATGTACTATTTTTATTTTTAAGCCTGAAAGTCTTTTTGAAAGGCCATGAACTAAAAAATATATAATTTATAAATTAAGTATATATTACTGGTATACCTAAGATTCTGTAACTTAACAGTTTTCCACTTTTTTCCTATTAACTTTTAAGTTTGTGTAAAATAAACAACTTGAGTAAGTTTTAGTGTTTGTTCCTAGAGCAGAGGTGAATCTTGTCAAATTCAAGAAGATATTCCTAGCTGCATCTAAGTCATAGGTGAACCAGACAACAGGCAATAAACCTTGACCAGTGGATGATAAATGGAATTCACATGTTATCCATTGAAATTTGAAAGCTTTTTAATTTGTGTGACTTGCAAATAATAAAATACGATTCACATGGAAGAAGCATATAATCATGACCCAGGTACCATACATGGATTGCTTCAAAACCACAGGATCAAGTCAGGACTAATATTTCATCAAGGAGAACTTTTTCAGTTGACTTAGTTTTATCTAAGCTATTGACCCAACTGATTAAATGTACAAAGGGAATTATGTAATACACCACATTCCATAGAGCCTGAATAATGCCAAAAGATTTTGTGTATTTTAATATTTGAGCAAATGAGAATTAGCACCTGTTTTTAAAACCCTGGAAATTGTAATAACAGATATATTAAACCAATTCATGTTGGTCATAGGTTAGGGGCAGGGGTGATAGAAAAACCAATTGACTTTAAATGACTGACCTTTATACAATTTCTTCTAAAGTGTTTTCTCTAGTGTCAGACTCTCTTAGGTCAACCTCTTCTCATTCATAGAATGTCCAGTAAGTGACTTTTTGCAAATGCATTTTTTGCAAAGTCCTCCTTCTTTCCTCCCTCAAGCACTGTGACACCTGAATCCAAATAAGTAACAGTACAACATTAATAGAACAGGTGCCAGTGACTATGAAATCCCTCTTCTGTCTATCATACCCTTATCCCACCTTTCTTTCTCTTTTTCTTTTCTTTTCTTTTTTCCTTCCTTTCTTCCTTCCTTCTTCCTTCCTTCCTTCCTTCTTCCTTCCTTCTTCCTTCCTTCCTTCCTTCTTTCTTCATTTCTTTTTTTCTTTCTTTTCAAAAAATTACAGTAGGTTTTTGGGGAAACAGGTGGTGTTTGGTTACATTAATAAGTTCTTTAGTGGTGATTTCTGAGATTTGGGTGCACCCATCACCCGAGCAGTGTACGATGTACCCAGTGTGTAGTCTTTAATTCCTCACCCCACTCCCACCCTTTCCCTGAGTCTCCAAAGTCCATTGCATCATTTATACCTTTGCATTCTCACAGCTTAGCTCCCACTTATGAGCGAGAACATAGGGTTTTGTTTTCCATTCCTGAGGTACATCACTTTGAATAATGGTCTCCAGTTCCACCAAGGTTGCTGCAGATGTCATTAGTTTGTTCCTTTTTATGGCTGAGTAGTATCCCGTGGTGTGCATATAAATATATATATATATGTATGTATGTATACACACACACACACACATATATATAAACATGCGTGTGCAAGTATCTTTTTCATATAATGACTTCTTTTCCTCTGGGTAGATACTCAGAAGTGGATTTGCTGGATCACATAGTAGATCTACTTTTAGTTCTTTAAGGAATTACCACACTCTTTTTCATACTCATTATACTAGTTTCCATTCCCACCAACAGTGTAAAAGCGTTCCCTTTTCACCACATCCATGCCAACATCTATTATTTTTTTATTATGGCCATTCTTGCAGAGTGAGGTGGTATTACATTGTGGTTTTGACTTACCTTTCCCTGATAATTAGTGATGTTGAGTATTTTTTTCATACATTTCTATTCCATTGGTCTATATGCCTATTTTAATACCAGTACCATGCTTTTTTGGTGACTGTGGACTTATAGTGTAGTTTGAAGTCAAGTAATATAATACCTCCAGATTTGTTCATTTTGCTTAGTCTTGCTTTGGCTATGTAGGCTCTTTTTTGGTTCCATGTGAATTTTAGGATTGGCTTTTCCAGTTCTGTGAAGAATAATGGTGGCATTTTGATGGGAATTGCATTGAATTTGTAGATTGCTTTTAGCAGTATGGTCATTGGTCATTTTCACAATATTGATTCTACCCATCCATGAGCATGGTGTGTGTTTCCATTTGTCTGTGTCATCTGTGATTTTTTTCAGCAGTGTTTTGTAGTTTTCCTTATAGAAGTCTGTTGCCTCCTTTGTTAAGTATATTCCTAAGGTTTTTTTTTTTTTTTTTTTTTTTTTTTTGTAGCTATTGTAAAAGGGGTTGAGTTCTTGATTTGATTCTCAGCTTGGTCGCTGTTGGTGTATAGCAGAACTACTGGTTTGTGTACATTAATTTTGTATCCTGAAACGTTGCTGAATTTACTAGTTCTAGGAGCTTTTGGGATGAGTTAGTTTTCTAGGTACAATCACGTCTTCAGCAAACAGCGACAGGTTGACTTCCTCTTTATCAATTTGGATGGCCTTTATTTCTTTCTCTTGTCTGATTGCTCTGGCTAGGACTTCCAGTACTGTGTTGAATAGAAGTGAGCATCCTTGTCTTGTTCCAGTGTTCAGGGGGAATGCTTTCAACTTTTCCCCATTCAGTATAATGTTAGCTGTGGATTTGTCATAAATGGCTTTTATTACCTTAAGGTATGTCCCTTCTATGCCAATTTTGCTGAGGGTTTTAATCATAAAGGGATGCTGGATTTTTAAGATCACATGTTAAGGAACTAGAGAAACAAGAACAAACCAAACACAAGCCTAGCAGAAGAAAAGAAATAACCAAGATCAGAGCACAACTATATGCAGTTGAAACCAAAAAAGATGCAAAAGATAAATGAAACAAAAAGCTGGTTATTTGAAAGATAAGTAAAATTGATAGACCATTAACGAGATTAACCAAGAAAAGAGAGAATATGCAAATAAGCTCAATTAGAAACAAAACGGGAGATATTACAACCAATACCACAGAAGTACAAAAGATCATTCAAGACTACTATGAACACCTTTACATGCTTAAACTATGAAATATATAGGAGTTGGATAAATTCCTAGAAGTGTACAACTCTCCTAGATTAAACCAGGAAGAAATAGAAACTCTGAACAGACCAATAACAAACAGCAAGATTGAGGTAGTAATTTAAAAGTTGCCAAGAAAAAAAATTCAAGGACCAGATAGATTCACAGTTGAATTTTATCAGACATTCAAAGAATTGGTACCAACCCTATTGACACTATTCCACAAGATGGAGAAAGAGAGAATTCTTCCTAAATCATTCTGTGAAGCCAGTATCACCCTAACCAGGAAGGGACATAACAACAACAACAACAGCAAAGAACTATAACAGACCAATGATGAACATAGATGCAAAAATCCTCAATAAAATACTAGCTATAAAAGAATACAACAGCATATCAAAAAGATAATCCATCATGATCAAGTGGGTTTCATATCAGGAATGCAGGAATGGTTTAACATCTGCAAATCAATAAATGTGATACACCATATAAACAGAATTAAAAACAAAAAATAACATGATCATCTCAATAGACACAGATAAAGATTTCTTTTTAATGCGCTATTTACTATGGTACTCTCAGAGGTCTAAATTTGGCATTATTCTCTTCATATGCATTTTTCAGATCTTTTTGTTAATTTTATTGTTTTATATTAAAGCTTTAGATATGACTGACTTATGTAATGAGTTTAGATTCTTTTGCGCTTTTGTATGGGAGTAAACAGCTGGAAATCAAACAGCCATGTGCATAGATGACTTGAAGTTTCCATCCTCATCTGTAGAACAGAAACAATGATTCTCACCTCGGGAGTCATTTTTAAGGTTAACCTATGTGACATAATCTGAAGTGTCTTTTTCAGTGCCTGGCATTCCACAAGTACTAATTCATTTTCTTCTACTACCAACAACCTAGTAAAAAGTAGAATTTTTTGAAGTCCCTGGGTTTTGTTTGTTCATTTGTTTGTGTTGCTAGATGTTACTATAGTAGGCTGTGTGTACTTCTCAGGTTACCATCTGTTTCCTACGTTTTGAAAAAGTTGTAAGATATTAATGGATATTTAATGAGCACTTATACTGTTCCTGTCACTGTCAAGTGTCATAAGAAACAAAAGAACCAATACTTAACTCTCACGAAGCCAAAGTGAGTTTATAGTCTGCTTAGGGAGAGAAGATCCACTCATATGAAATTATTAGTAACCATCATTATAACTATTATTATTATAAAAATAAAGTATCAGTGTGTTTCAGTGGACAGGAAATACAAATAAAAATAAAAAATTTAGAGCAGTTCCAAATGAGGGCATAGGCCGAAATCTTGTGAAAGGCATCGTGGTCGACTCTTCCCCCAGAGTGATGGCCTGGCTCTAGGGCTTTGGTATGGAAAATGGGAGAGTGTCCCAGTTAAGATGATGAGCCTGTAGGGTGGAGCAGCACGAGGTAGGGGATGACTGCAACCTCTCTCACCGGGCAGTATATGTTTTAGAAAGTGGTGTAAGTAAAACTGAAGAGACCAGGTGACCCAAGAATTAAGAGAGCATTGTACTCTAGGTTAAAGATATGACATGTAATGTTACAGATTTTAAGCAGGGAGGAGAAAGTCACAGCAGGGGTCTAGTCTAGCAGTGGCTGTGCCATGACCAGGAACTGGGAAGACTACCCAGGAGGCTTATGTAACCATCCAGGTCTTTATGGATGACAATTAATAATACTAGAGTGATCACAGTTAACAAAAAAGTGTGCAGAAGAGTATATAATTTTTCTAATCCAGATTATGTTTTTAAAGACCATGAATCCCTCTTGTAATATAAAAAAGTACTTTTTATACAAAAAGATGGCAAAAGTCTCGTTTTGATTTCTCAGCAGGGTTCCAAAAAACAATTTTACTTTTCATTTTTTGTCTTTTTTTAAAAAATTATTATTGTACTTTAAGTTTTAGGGTACATGTGCACAATGTGCAGGTTTGTTACATATGTATCCATGTGCCATGTTGGTGTGCTGCACCCATTAACTCGTCATTTAGCATTAGATGTATCTCCTAATGCTATCCCTCCCCCACTCCCCCCACCCCACAACATCATTTTTTGTCTTTAATGAAAGATGAGCAGTAGATGGCATTGTTCTGTAGAAAAGATTCCCATTTTTCCCTTTTAAATCATGGGGCATGGAAGATGGAGTAATTAAATATCTTTTGGGATACTTCTACTCCAAAGACAAACATTTTGACTTAACATTATTTAGTTTGAGATATAACTTTTATTTTCACTTTGAAATGATTGAAATATGAGAGATGATATAGATGGCATTATGTGTAAAATAATATATTCAGTAGTTAAAGTATTTTATGACTTCTATCAAGGATTTTATGGTTACTAAGGGAAATAAGCATGCTTGTTATTTAGCTGTGGCTGTGTGCACATCTCAGTGAATTTATACTAATGACAGCAAAAGAACTGTTGGTAGCTCATATGTGCAGTGGGAGGGTTCATAAACACTTTACTTAGATCCTTGAGAAATGCACAGGGTGTATTTGATTATATTTTGTAATATGTCCCTATTAATTACATTCCAAAGAGTATCCTATGTAATTATAGCCAGAACATAACATCAGACGTTTACAGAAATAAAAAAATCATTTTTTATTTGATCCCTTTACTTGCTATTCCCATAGAATTTTTCTTCAGAAAGAACAATTAAGGACTTTAAAGGAAATGATCTTCCTTAGAGAATATTTTTGTTTTTATTATTTTATTATATCTTGAATTTGTCTAGTTCTACACAAGTTCATGGTTTAATTTTTGTTTTATTACCTGTTGAGACAAGCTGTCATAGCATTTAAGACAGTAGTTGTTTTTTTAAGTGTGAAGTCATTGCATGTATGATAGAGATAAGACACATTTTTGAATTCTTCTACTCTTATCATCATTTTTTAAATTTAAAATTTCTTTTGGGATACACCTTTATTTTTATTTGTTTAAAAATTTTTAAATATGTTACTGCTTAATGGAAGTACTGTAAGCACTAGGAGGAATAGAAATTTGTAAATTATTTACCTGTTAATTATCATAAGGTCTTACAATTCTAGAGCATAGTAAGCATTCAGCATTAATAAAGGCATTGCTTTCTTGCTGTAAGCATTTGTTCCGAAATTATGTATTAAGACTGTGTGCCAGAAAGTATGCAGGGTATGCAGGATAACTAAGAACATTTGCCCCAAACTGCCTCTTCCAAGCAATGTCAGACATGACTAAGAAACTGAGGTAGCAGAGCTCAGATCACTACATGAAGACTGAGAAAAAGGGGATTTGTTCTACTTTGAGTGACTTTAGACCTGGGACTGAAGAGTGAGTGGAAGTTTGTAATAGGGTGGGAGGAAATACCAGTGAAAGATGGCAGGGTGAAAAGCAGGTGCACCTGAGGACCCAGTGTCCAGGAAGTATGAAAAGAAGGGGAAAGCTTTGGAAGAAGGAAATGCTAGGGCACAGCTCAAAACTACCATCTGGCATTTCACAGTATGAAAATGCTTTTAATATAATAAAATAAAAATAAAACTTCTGTGTTTCATGCTACTACATTTTTATCCTTTAACCTAAGCAAGATATAGGTTTAAGTATTAGGGGTTTTTTTTGCCTTTTTGGTATAATTATAATAACTGACATATTTTTTATCTTTTACAGTGAAGTTTAGCAACTGCAATGGAAAAAGAAAAGTACAATATGAGAGCAGTGAGCCTGCAGATTTTAAGGTGGATGAAGATGGCATGGTGTATGCCGTGAGAAGCTTTCCACTCTCTTCTGAGCATGCCAAGTTCCTGATATATGCCCAAGACAAAGAGACCCAGGAAAAGTGGCAAGTGGCAGTAAAATTGAGCCTGAAGCCAACCTTAACTGAGGAGTCAGTGAAGGTATAGTATCCAAATATGGCTTTAGCGCTGGTTAAAAATCAGATTTATACAGTTTGAACTAAATATACGCTTTGCTTCAGATCACGTTAATGGATGGCCACCATTTGAATTTGTATCAACTTCGGTCATTTTAATAATATTTTGTTGTGTTTGTAATCTCTTAAGATACTTAGACTAAATATATTTTAAGCAACTAGAAATTGTGTTTTAAAGATTTGTTTATACTCTGAGATTTATAACTTAGAAGCAGTTTGTTTTAAATTTCTTAGAAGCTTTACAAGCTGTTAAATAAAACCACAAAATAAACAATTCTTTACAAGATGTCATCAGTCAGATTTATTAGATGAGAAGTACAGATTTAAAGTAGTAACAGGAAAACATTTCTGGCAATGAGTATTGGGTTTTTGTCTTGTCCCTTAATAATCGGATTGGGGGTATGAATTATTTATACTACCAACATGACTTTTTAGGAATGATATACTCCCTCTGGTGGAAGCTGCTCTGAGCCAAGATAAAATAAATGAGGTACATTTCCAACAGAGTGCCATTCAGTTCAATTCAACAAATATTTATTGAGCACTTAATTTGTGTAAGTCATTGTTAGGAATTTTAAATAAAATACAGTAACTTCGGTAACGTTATGATAATATTTTCTGAATATTTTAGTTTTTTGAGTTAATTCAAAACAAGTATGATGGGACACACCTACATATTCTGAAGTCCATGAACTATGGAACTATGACTACTACTTTTTTTATACTTATTTTACTGTGAGAGATAAAAACACACACATTCATTTCTGGTATTTAATTGTAAATGTGATATACATACCCACAATCAAACATGAATAATACATCAGAGGAAAATATATCATTTTTCTCTTATTTCAGTGTTGTGGTTTTATTATGTGAAATTTAATTTGTTAATCTATTAACTGTTGAGGGAAGTCATGTCATTTGGGTAATATAAAGTGAAAACCCAGTAACTAATGGAGTGAAAAGATGTTTTTGTTGTTGATTTGCTATGTTCCAGCAAACTAGCTTGGATATTTGCACTGAAGCAGCAAGGGCTAATGGCTAAAATGTCTACAGATAGAGGGAGAAACAGAAGAAAATGTTGACATCCAGCAGAGATTAATACCTAATGTGCAAAGTGGGTCATCTACAGCATCCATCATGGCTGACATAGGTTTAGAATAATTACAGCATTAATTCTGTGGGATTTAATAGGGTCATAAATATTTGAGACATTCCTTAGCAGTATGTATTAAACTTCTCTTGGAATTCAAATTATATTTTAGCACATCAAGATCTAAATTTAATGTACAGTAGCACATTACCTGAACTGTGGTTTAAACTAATGAGAAATATGTAAAAGGGTACTATTAAATTTTGCTCGATATTAACTGCTATCTAAGAAGGTTTATAGAAACTGCAAACAGTTTACACAGCTGTGCTATTTAATAAATTGTTTAGAATTCAATTTTTCAGATACACAGTATAACCCAAAAATTTTATGGTATTTTTCTGTTATTTTAATAGGGGGCCAGGGAAAAGGGCCTCCAGACTTATTTTTTGTTCATAATAAACTGTGATTCCTATGCTTTCAGGTATTCAATAATATTGATGTACTTTCAGAAAATGTTTTTGCTAGTACTCAGGAATGTCTTCTTGTATTTTAATGTAAAGGAGTCAGCAGAAGTTGAAGAAATAGTATTCCCAAGACAATTCAGTAAGCACAGTGGCCACCTACAAAGGCAGAAGAGAGACTGGGTCATTCCTCCAATCAACTTGCCAGAAAACTCCAGGGGACCTTTTCCTCAAGAGCTTGTCAGGGTAAGGTGGCACAATTTTAACTGTTTTCATAGCACAAGACGAATGTATGTTAAAAATATTTCTGTCTTTTTTTTTTACAAAGTAGAATTTATGACATGTATATACTAAAAGTGTTTTTCTATATGGATAGAGTTTCTATAGTGTTGTAGAAAGCCTCTTATTTTCTTTGTTACCTTTTGGATTATTTATAAGCAGAGCTCACTTGTAGGTCCTGCACACTGTGGATTAGAAAGCTTGTTCAGTTTGTGACTACACAAGCCCTAAAGCCAACACATATTCCCAACCATATTATTTCCACTCTTGTAACACACACACCCCTAAACTTCCCTGTCTGAAAGCTGGGCTCTCTGTGATGATCTTTGCCCTCTACAGATGGTTTTTGGGCCACAGAAAAAATAAAGGGCAATCATTGTTAAAAATGCTATCACCAAATGCATTTGAGAGTTTTTTAAAGAAAAGAATGACCTCCGATACCATTAACAGCATCCTCAGGGCAGTGTAAAATCATAGGCTTTCAAATCTGAGGAGTAAGTATTTTTTTTTTTTATTTACTCTAGATACATAACATCAGCTACAGAAAAAAAATGCAGATATTTTTGCATTTTAATAAACAACCCATTATTTATTACAAAAGTATAGTAAGACAAGGCTGTTGTATTCCCACTTATTAAAATGTAAATGTTTCTGTATATGATTATTTTAGCATTCTAACACATACTTACTGAAAGCCTTTTTTTTAAATAAGCCACTTTAAAATATGTTGTATATTCTGTCCTAATGTACATTATAATTCACTTTAACAATGAATGTAACTCTGAAATAAAGATACTCTCTCTTTTTCTACTTTAATGAAGTTTGATAGAAAAGAGAATTTTGCTTTAACTTAAAAAAAAAAAAAAAAAAAAAACAGGCCGAGCGCTGCGGCTCACGCCTGTAATCCCAGCACTTTGGAAGGCTGAGGTGGGCAGATCACGAGGTCAGGAGATCGAGACCATCCTGACTAACACGGTGAAACCCCATCTGTACTAAAATACAAAAAAAATTAGCTGGGCGTGGTGGCGGGCATCTGTATCCCAGCTACTCCGGAGGCTGAGGCAGGAGAATGGCATGAACCCGGGAGGCGTAGCTTGCAGTGAGCCAAGATAACGCTACTGCACTCCAGCCTGGGTGACAGAGCGAGACTCCTTCCCAAAAAAAAAAAAAAAAAAAAACCTAGATTTTATTGATGAATTAGGTATAAGTACCTAATATATAAGGATCTCTTATTTTTTCTCTGTACCTGCCTACCTTTGTCCCCTTCCATAGCCTGTTCTGTCTCCTGTGACTGCTCATACATTGACTTAATTTTCTTGAGAGTAGTTGTATTTGGAGAAGGCAGTGAGCCTATAAATGATGTAATGTTTGAGAGCATAAAATATATTTTAAAATGCTTTCTTTTGTGCTTTATTATTAATGAAAATTTCAGGTGTCACTTAAAATGATATGGAAAGCTTTGGTGCAATGAACAGTGTTAGTACAATGCAAGTACAGAAATCTGACATTTAGGGTCAGCCATAACTGTATTAGAGCTCCATTTGAGTATATTTCACACTATGGATAAACAATTAATTCTCGTTGTTACTGATGCAAAAAGGTAAATAATGTTTATTTTAATGAAATTGCACAGCTGTTACTATGTTAAATCGTCTAACCTAGAAACTCCCAGGACAGAGTTTGATTGTTTAAAAACTGACACTTGTAGATTTGGAACTTTTACACTGCTCCTAGTGAGTTTTCTTTTAGATGTTAATGTTGCCTCCAGTCTTTCTGGTGATAGATGACATCTCTTTTGAAGCCTGTCACCAAGAAGCAGAAGAAGAACAGCCACTAGGAGAGTTTCAGTGATTTTCTGGGAAGAGATGGTATAAGTTTGTAGCTGAAAAAGGGCATGAAGTATGATGTGCCCCATCTCTGATAATGAGCTCATTTAGTCTCTCACTTAATGTCATTGTTTTCTTGATCCTCAGATCAGGTCTGATAGAGATAAAAACCTTTCACTGCGGTACAGTGTAACTGGGCCAGGAGCTGACCAGCCTCCAACTGGTATCTTCATTATCAACCCCATCTCGGGTCAGCTGTCGGTGACAAAGCCCCTGGATCGCGAGCAGATAGCCCGGTTTCATGTAAGATTCCAACCAGCTGATAATTCTGTGTATTAACACTTCTGAATGTCTGCAGAGTTTACCATTGCCTCTTATATCAGTCTGAAAACCTCGATACTGAGAGTTTTAAGAATTGCATCTGTAGTCTTTTGGTTTATTTTAATAATGTTACTGTTTTTATAGAATTGATAAATGCCCTGATAGAAAAACAAATAGTGCCCACAACAAAGAAAGAAGGAAGTGAAATTGCCTAAAATCTCATTACTCTTTACATATTGATACTTGCCTTCAGATATGTGGTTAAGAACCTATAAGAACAAATTTATATGAATGGAGTCAAATCTGTTACATGTAAAATATATAGAGATCACAGCATTGTTAATGAATGCATAGTATTCTAAGCAAAGTGAATCCCCTATTCCTTTCTTACTTTGAATTTTCTTTGGGATTTCTTATTGCTAAGAACCTTTTGTCTAATTAGGAATGTTAGTGCTTGGTTTGTCCTACATTTTCTCCTTTTGTTTATTTCTAACATTGTCAATAATTTTCCCATAGTATAACATCGTTTTTACACGCAAAATTCATTTTTAAAAATTTTATCATACATTCTGGCTTTCCAGAGATGTTGATAAAGGCCTTCCCTACTCCAAGATGCCAGTCTCCCCAGTTTTATTCCAGGATACCGATCTCCCCAGTTCCCCAAATTTTTGTTGTATTTACTTTTTACATTTGAATTTTTAACCTCTGCAGTTATTTTAATAAAAGGAGAGACCCACTTTGTTTTTCCTTTATGACTAGCTACTTGTCCCAACAGCATATATTGAATTGGTTTCCCCATTGATCCATCGTCTACACTTAATCACTAAAACTTTCATCCCACATGTGCATGGAGGTGTTTCCAGACTCTTGCCCACTGATACACTTGTTGAATTCTTGTACTTTTACTGACTTTTAAAATTACTGAAGTTTTTTCTTTTTTTTTATATTATAGTTTAAGTTTTAGGATACATGTGCACAATGTGCATGTTTGTTACATATGTATACATGTGCCATGTTGATGTGCTGCACCCATCAACTCATCATTTGCATGAGGTATTTCTCCTAATGCTATCCCTCCCCACTCCTCCCACCCCACGACAGGCCCCAGTGTGTGATGTTCCCCACCCTGTGTCCAAATGTTCTCATTGTTCAGTTCCCACCTATGAGTGAGAACAATTATTGAAGTTTTTAAACTTCAATAGATTCACCTAGATCTAACAGACAAATAAGCATATGAGAAATTTAAAATGTCTTATGCACTGAGTATTGCTCTATACTTTCTCTTCCCAAAGACCTTGATTTCTTCATCATTCCATTTTTTAAAATCATTGGAGAAATAGGTTATTCTAATGCTTTCCATATAGTTCTGAAACATAGGAAAAGAAGTAAAACTTCCAAACGTCTCACAAAGACAACATAGCATTAATAAGGAAACTTATTTTTAGATGGCACACAATATACCTGCCTCTACTTAGACTAGTCTCTAATTTATGAATATAAATAAGATCAATTTAAAATTCTTAAGGATCTCTTCTTGTAGGAATTCTCGCTATCTGAATTCCTGTGGTTAAAACTCAGGAAATGAGTATATTCAGGTCAATTTTGGGGTAAATTATTGCTCTCTAAGTGCTTGCTACTTGCACACTAAAAGAGCAATACCAGCCGGGTGTGGTGGCTCACGCCCGGAATCCTAGCAATTTGGGAGGCCAAGGCCAGTGGCTCACTTGAGGTCAGGAGTTCCAGACCAGCCTGGCCAACATGGTGAAACCCTGTCTATACTAAAAATAAAAAATAAAATTATCTGCGTGTGGTGGCGCACGCCTGTAATCCCAGCTACTCAAGAGGCTGAGGTGGGAGAATCACTTGAACCTGGGTGGCAGAGGTTGCAGTTAACCTGAGATTGTGCCAATGCACTCTTACCCTCCAGCCTGGGTGACAGAGCAAGACTGCATCTCACAAAAAAACAAAAACAAAACCCATAACAGAATAGAATTAATTGTAGAATTGAAAGTATTAAGGTTCAGTATTCAGATTCAATATTTTATATAAGTATAATTAAGTTTTAGTATTAAGAATCTATTAATGTAATATAAGATATTAAATAAGCCAAGGGAAAAAAAAAGAATTATCTCTATAGGTATTGAATGGCAGTATTAAAATTTACATTGTTTTTATGTGTTTAAATAGCCTCTGAATTTAAAAAAGGATATGTTGAAGCTTTTTCTAATTTGATAGAGTGTATCCAGCAGCAACCAATGGCAAGCATCAGACTTAACATGAAAACTAGAAGCATTCCAGTCCAAAAGAAACAATTAAAGGAGCACTAAACAGCCATTGAAAAGAATGAAATGAATCTATTGTAGATGAAAGGATTTTGATGATATTCTGCCAAGTGTAGCCGAATGAGTATTTTTGTTTAAAAAGAAAAATAAGATAAAGTTTCTAGAAGAATACCTATAAAACTGAGAACTGGGCTGGGGAGAGGAACAGCTATCATATATACTCATGTATTTTTTTTTTTTTTTTTGATGGAGTCTCACTCTGTTGCCCAGGCTGGAGTGCAGTGGCACGATCTCAGCTCACTGCAGCCTCCGCCTCCCGGGTTCAAGCGATTCTCCTGCCTCAGCCTCTGAATAGCTGGAATTACAGGCATCCGCGACCACACCCAGCTAAATTTTTTGTATTTTTAGTAGAGACAGGGTTTCACCATGTTGGCCAGGCTGATCTCGAACTCCTGACATCAAGTGATTCACTGCCTTGGCCTTCCAAAGTTCTGAGATTACAGGCATGAGCCACTGTGCCCAGCCATATACTAGTATATTTTTAATGTTTGTGAATGACTTTTACAATTAAGAAAAAGAAAAAAACTAGTGTCAAAATTTCCTCTGTACACTTCTTTTTAGATTATTTTCTGTTCCCTTGATCTCTATAACTACTCCGTGCTACTTCCACTTCTTTTTTTTTTTTTTTTGAGACAGAGTCCCACTCCGTCACCCAGGCTGGAGTGCACTGGCATGATCTCGGCTCACTGCAACCTCAGGTTCAAGCGATTCTCTTGCCTCAGCCTCCCAAGTAGCTGGGCTTACAGACATATGCCACCACGCCCGGCTAATTTTTTTTTTTTTTTTTTTTTGTATTTTTAGTAGAGATAGGGTTTCGCCATGTTGGCCAGGCTGGTGTCAAACTCCTGACCTCAGGTGATCCACCCGCCTTGGCCTCCCAAAGTGCTGGGATTACAGGCGTGAGCCACCGTGCCTGGCCTACTTTCACATTTTTAATTACCTTAAGTCTGTCTCCTCAACTGGTTTAGCGAAGGGATTTTGGAGCTGGACACAACTGGTTTTGGATCTAAGTCCTGTCAGCAGAGACAGCAGTGACCTTCATAAATTTCCTAGTCTTTCTGAGGCTCAATTTCATCTTCAAATGCTGACAATTTCTGCCTCACTCTTTTGTACGTGAATTAAAGGAGTTAAAATCCATTGTGCTCTGAGAACAATGCCTAGCATATAGTAAATGATGGCTTTTTGCTACTATGTCTATCCTAATTATATGGACTTGGTGTAACTTAAATTTTGATGGGAAGAACCACTTTTGTTTTTCAGCTGTGAGTTTATTCTTGCTATTTTAGTAGCCTTATGATGATGTATTTATCTTCTCACAGACATAAATCTGTTAAATAGTTCTGTTTTCTAATTACTTTTGCAGTTGAGGGCACATGCAGTAGATATTAATGGAAATCAAGTGGAGAACCCCATTGACATTGTCATCAATGTTATTGACATGAATGACAACAGACCTGAGTTCTTACACCAGGTTTGGAATGGGACAGTTCCTGAGGGATCAAAGCCTGGTAAGTTTAAAGATAATAATTTGAAGATGACTTGAGGAAAGTATGGTGTAACCAGCCCTGTTATATGAGCAAGAAATGGAGAAATCATATGAGGCTTTTTGGATCATTTTCTTTCATTCATAATGCTTTTGGGAAAGAAGGAAGGTAACTTAGGGAAAAACCAATTGAAGAGAGAAAAAAAAATCCTTCTTATTACTCATATTGATTTTTCCCACCTTTGAAAAAATATGCACTACAGTATTTGATTCTGTCCCGTGGAATACATAGGATCCTTTCAGTCTGCTTTGGCTGATACAGCCAATGCATCTTGAAAGTGAGCCCCAGAAGACGAGAGGCTTTCTGTTTATAAAGTACAGATGTGACTGTATGAGACGTAGCAGCAATTAAACACAATGAGAAAGCCTTAAAGATACTTGATGTTCCTGGGACTAGGTGGCGAAGTCATAGCGAAAGCATAGAAGGGGCTTAGTGACATCTGTGATTGCTGCGCTCTAGCTCCACAGGACAGTTATTTTCAGGGTGGCCAGCGTGTCCCCTGCAGTCCTATCCCTTCAACCAGCAAAATGGAAAATGCCCTGGCCTAGAAATAACACTGTGCAAAGCCACTCATGACTGTAAAGTGGTATTTGACTAAGATTTTAGATTCTCGTATTAAAAATGTGACACACTTCAGTCACTGTAGAATAGCCAGGCCCCTAGAAAACCAGTGGACAAGACAATCAGTTGGTATAGGCATGGTGAAAGTAAGTGTTTGACCAGGCTTCCTGAGATGACGTGGTGTTCAGAGAGATTTAATTAGCTATTGTATTTTTGTTTTGTATTTTTAAAAGCCTCAGCATTTAAAATTGTGCTGCGTAATACCTTTGTCATCAACACCAGTTTATGCAACTCCCTTATGCATAAGTCAGTTTATAGATATAACCAACTATGCCTCAAACGCATACATTTTCTTGGTCCAAGTGCATATCTCTGCCTCTTCAGAAAAGATGTAGGGGTAGGGTGGGGGCAGCTAGAGGGAGACCAGGGGCTGTGCAGGAAGTTCAGCCATCTGTGACTCTTTCTAAGTCACATCGTCAGAGTAGCTTTCTTCAGTATTTTAAAATACAGTAAAATTAAAGCAAATTCAGCATTTCCTTACTAAAACACAAGTCTTATACAAATCTTCCAAAGAAAACAAACATTGGGCTTTTGGGACTGTGGAAATTTTTTTATATTATTTTCTTTTTTTTCTCTATTATTTCAAACTTTACAAGAATAATTTCACAAAAATTGTTTAAAATGTGCCACTAAAGCTATATTTATTATGCATTTTACCATGAATTTCCATATGAGCCACCCATAAATAAAAGACTCTCAGCTATTGCTAGAAGTAGACATATTGTGAGTATATTTCTTGTGGTTCTTCTGTAAGTTTGAAAACATCCTTCTAGGCAAGATTTGTGATGAATCTTGAGCTAAACTGTGTTGTGATCTATATTTTGGCTCACACTTCTGAAACATACCTTTTTATTCTGATGATTTATTCATTCATTCAGCAAATGTTTATAAAGCATATGCTGTGTGGTAGGCCTTGTTCTGACACTGTGGATACAGTGGTGAGAAGCTAGTTCCTGCCCTGTTGGAGCTTAAATTGTAGTAGGGGAGAGAAATAAAAAACACGCAAACAAGCAAGTACACACTGAAGGTTTTGAAAAAATAAGGGTATAGGGATGACACATAATCAAAATAGGTAAATCATTTAAAGGGACAAGTTCTGAAATGAGATTTGAATAATATTACCAAAGCACAGTTAGTTCAGAACCCAAGGTATACCATGGAGAGAGAATATCCGTTTAGGCTGTAAGGTAGAACTGAACTTGAGTATTCAAAAGGAAGGTAGACTGGAGATAAACATTTCGTAATTCAGTTCTTAAATGGATCCCACAGAACAAACCATGCTAAACAGTAACTACTGCTCACTCTACTTCTAAATTACAGTTTGTCTAGCTAGTCTGAACTAATTTGATCCAAAGGTTTTGAAGATTTCTTTTCCAAAATATCTAATAAATTGAAGTCTCTAAGTTGGTTCCAATGTTCTTTTAATCACTGAGGAAATAATGAACCACAATGCCAAATCTCTATGCAGTGTACCAAAACAGCAGTGCATGAAATGGTTCCTTATGACCTGAGGAAATGGAGTGTGCTGCATTCTGCACACAGCCTACATTCAGAAAGTGACTCAGGCACTGGGGAGAATCATACTCAGCATGTTATTTTAGACATCATTGCATAATGGAAGAAAAGATGACAGAGGGAAGAATCAGCGGCAATAAATTACGTTTCTAATGGTATCTGTATTACCCATTATTTGCATTTTATATAAATTAAGGTCTAAAATGAACCTTTTTGGAATCATAAAGTGAATTTATCTCCTAAGTTATGGAAAAATTGAGTTTTTATAAATATGTATGTTGTATAATTTTTCATTCAAATATCCAGACCAGGTTTTATCTTTTTTGAAATAAGTACTGTTCTTATGAGTAGCATGTTTAATCAAGTCTAAATGACTTTAAATATTTGTTTTTAAAAAGTGAAAATAAGACATATCAAAACAATAAATATACCTTCTCTTTTGGGGTCCCTGGAATGAAGGGTAACCATTCATTTTCCATGCACACTGTCTCTAGGAACATATGTGATGACTGTAACGGCAATTGACGCTGATGATCCCAATGCCCTCAATGGGATGTTGAGGTACAGAATCGTGTCTCAGGCTCCAAGCACCCCTTCACCCAACATGTTTACAATCAACAATGAGACTGGTGACATTATCACAGTGGCAGCTGGACTTGATCGAGAAGTAAGCCAACCAAAAACTCTATTTGTGTTTGCTTTTAATCTTAAAGGTGCACAATATCATATCACATACATTTTATCTCCACATCACAATATACTCACAGTGTTACTCAAATGCTAATCGTTTTCATTAAGTAATCTGTTGTATATTTTTCTGCAGAGCTTCAAATTGGTTAAATGATGTATATATACTGGATAAATCAATGCTAGCCTATGTAGTATTTAATGTGATACTGACTAAGCAATATTCTCTGGTATCTAATTTTTAAAATTTTTAACATTTCCTCAATTTTCCTTTATAGTCAAAGGTTTTTGTGAGGAATTAAAAATCACAGCCAAATAATTGGCACACAAACTTAGGATAATTGTTAACACTTGTGTTATTAAAAGGCTGCAAATAACATAACGTATGTGATTTGGTTTTTTGTAGCCCTTGTGAATAGGCTGATAGAGTATATAGTAGATTATCTTCTTTATTAGAACTAGCCCCTTAACTCTATGATTAATTTACTTAAAAGATTTAAGCAGTAGTAACTGCATTAATTCTACTCACAAGTATTTAAAGTTAGAAATACAGAGAAACACATTTCTGAAATAACATTTAGTTGAAAATGTATGCAATGTTGAAGGCATTGAAATACTATGCAGTGTCACCGTCTGAGAGGGCACGGATACTTCTGTTAATTCCCGGTGGGTCATCTCAGTGTTACAGGCCTCGACCCACTGTGCTCCTACATAGCCCTGTGTTTTTGTACATGTGATCCCCTTGGCCAGGCATGCCTTGCACCTTTATCTTGATCTTGGATCTTCTAGTTCTTCCGGTTCTGATTCAAGCACTGCTCATATTCTTTCCTGAAAACCCCACTCCTAGTGAAACTTTTTCATCCTTTCTCAGTTCTGTCCTATTTTCTTACAGACTCTCAAGGTCATTATTTTGACCATGTGTAATCATTGTTTGAGTGAAATATCAAAGTGCCAACTCATAGGGAGATCTGTGCTTTGTAGATTTCTGGCTGAGCCAGCTTTTACTGTAATGAGACTTCAGATTATGTATGTCAAAAGGAGACATTATACCCACTGCAATAAAATATCATTGACAAGGATTTTAGAAGTTCGTGTTTTTTGACACTTTATTTGCTGTAGAAGCATTCATTTGAATTGAATAGAAGAAAACATTACTATTGCAATTAATTGTTTACACAAAATAGTGCTAGAAGCACTACAATAAAGTAATATGAGCCAATAAAGATTAGTTTATTCTGAGCTGAGAGCCTTACTTAGGAGTTAGTGTAGTGTATGCCTATGACATTGTACCTATTGACTTGTAGGCATCAACAGTTCTTTTTCTAGAAATGATTTGCATCAGAGATTGTTGAAATCAGTTTAGTTTCTTAAGTAGTACTTTTAGTTCAGTAATACTTGGAACATGTATATATTTTTACCTCTTCATTACCATATGAAATACTATTTTTATATGCTGATAAACTCAGCAGGAATGCCATAATTTATTAGAGAATATGGGGTAATTTTCAGTATTTTTTCTTCAGTGCCAGGTTGCTCATATACTAAGTAGATTTAGTTCATTTCATAATCCTAATATTTCTCTTTCATTCACATTGTCATTGTGAGATACAGAAATGAGACTTCATCCTGTTTTCATACGGTAATATTCCTGTCTCATTTAGACTGGCTGTTTTGTGGAAAGAAAGAGGCGTGGAAAATTGAAGATACTTTTTACTAAAACAGACCAACCATGTTTAAAAATCAGACTGTATTTCGTTTAGAGGATGAAAGCCTGACGTGAGGCCATAATCGTCGTTAAGTTTATCTTCCAGTGGATAGAGAAGCTGTTCACTACCCCTTGATGAAACTAATGTGGAAATGGATTTGAAACTATAGAATTATGGGTTAGATACAGTATGAGAAATAGCTTCTTGACAGTGAAATTATTAAACACAACAATGAGTTACTAGGGAAAATTATAGAAAACCTTCCTTTCCTGTAAGTCATTTAACATAGAAAAAATGTATCTATCTCGGATGGTTTATGATAATTCTTCCTGAGGCCAGGGATAAATTACTTTGACTTTTTCAGGCCTTGTGCACGCTTGAAATTCTTTTATTTCCATTAGAATTCACAGTTTCCTTTCTGTCAAAAGTAATGTGTGATCTCTTGCTCTCGGGATGTATGACACCTTTAAGTGATTGAACTCCTAATCATTGAAATGCTTACTGAGATTCAGCTTTTTATTTTTCTTTAATCTTCAGGTTTTAAAAATTCAGTTTTAATTCTTCAGCTTCTCCAGACCTAAAGGTGTATCTGCCACATTACCCAGCCTTCAGCGTTTATTCCCATCTGTCCTCTTGTGACATTACTTGCTAGTAGTATTCCTGGCCTTTCCACTTCATGTCCATTTTCCGCCCTTTTTGTGCAGGACTGCCAAAGACTCACCCCTGCTCCCCCCAGGTTTGAACTCTGGCTCTGCTTATTATGGGCTGTTTGACATTCAGTGTATTAACTTGAAACCTCAGCTCCTGCATCCATAAATGGGGATAATAGTATTACCTACCTCATGGGACAGTTTTAAGAATTATCCAACCATGACACATAAAGCATTCAGGCCAGGCATGGTGGCTCATACCTGTAATCACAGCATTTTGGGAGGTTGAGGTGGGTGGACGGCTTGAGCCTAGAAGTTCAAGACCTGCCTGGACAACATGGTGAAACCCCATCTCTACAAAAAATACAAGAATTAGCCGGGCATGGTGGTGTGCACCTGTAGTCCCAGCCACTTGGGAGGCTGAGCAGGAGAATCACCTGAGCCTGGGAGGTCAAGGCTGCAGTGAGCCGTGATTGCACCACTGCACTGCAGCCTGAGTGGCAGAGTGAGACCCTCTGTATTAGTCTGTTCTCACACTGCTATGAAGAAATACCTGAGACTGGATAGAAAAGAGGTTTAATTGGCTCACAGTTCCGCATGGCTGGGGAGGCCTCAGGAAGCCTACAATCATGACAGAAGGCACCTCTTCACAGGGCGGAAGGAGAGAAATGAAGAGTGCAAGCAGGGGAAATGCCAGACGCTTATAAAACCATCAGATCTTGTGACACTCATGCATTATCATGAGAACAGTATGGGGGAAACTGCCCCCATGATTCAGTTACCTCCACCCGGTTCCACCCTTGACACATGGGGATTATGAGGATTACAATTCAAGGTGAGATTTGGGTGGGGACACAGAGCCAAACCATATCACCCTGTCTCAAAAAAAAAGTATATATATATATATATATATACACACACATACACACACACACACACATATGTATATATATGTATATATACATATGTATATGTATGTGTATATATATATATATATATATATATATAAATTTAAAAGCATTTTAAAAAGCATTCAGCACAGTGCCTAATAAATCTGAGCTAATGTTTTCCCCACTGCCATCATGAACAGCAACAGCAGCATCTCCTGGCTAAGCACTATCTATCACCTTTACTCCTCTTCATAAGATGAAAGAAATACTTCCTGTTTTCCAAACCTAATAATCTTTCTGTTTGTGCCTTCAACTCCTAGTTCCATCCTGAAGGGGTGTTCTCCTGTTTTCTGTTGTGTCATCAATCTTCCTTTCTCTACAGGTTGCTTCATAATCTGCAAACCTGCTGGGTCTCCGCTGTGGTAACATAGCTCTCCACGCCGTGTAGGATGAAGTTAGAGCTTTTTAGTAGTGCATTCCAGACCCTCTGTGACCTTGGCCCCAAAACCCTCCTTAACCCCCCAGAATTACTTGCCTTTCACATACAAATGGTGCCCAACCACTCATTGAACCACACGCAGTCCTTGTGCAAATAGGGAGTCTTCTATTCTTCTGTTCCCGTTTCCTCTACCTAAATATTCTTTTCCTACATAACAGGCTAATCCTTACCCTCTGAGAGCCAGTTCTCAATCCCTTCTCTGATCACCCACAGTAGTCTCTGCATACCTCTATCTAGACTGTGTTACACAGAAAGTTTATCTAGATTCCCATTCTCAGCATCTAGTGGGGCAGATGTTCCTTGTCAGTCTTCTCCAAGGGGCAGCCTGCACTTGAGGCAGGCAGATCACTTGAGCCCAGGAGTTTGAGACCAGCCTGGGCCACATGGCAAAACCCTGTCTCTACTAAAAATATAAAAAATTAGCCAGGCATGGTGGTGCATTCCTGTAATCCCAGCTACTCAGGAGGCTAAGGTAAGAGGATCACCTATCACCTGAGTCTGGGTGGTCAAGGCTGCAGTGAGCTGTAATCGTGCCACTGCAGTCCAGCCTGTGTGACAGAGTGAGACCCTGTCTCAAGAACAAACAAACAAAAAATATTTCCACTCCTTCCTCGTCCACTTGAAGTCCGGCTTTCCACCTGCTTCCCCACTTGACCTGTGCACATGCTGCACGTGTGCAGTACTCTTACCATCTTAGAGGGCACTCACGTAGTGGATTGACTAATGGTACAGATCCTTGACTCATACCTGAGTTCAAGTCTAGTCTGTGCCTCTTATGGCTGGGTGTCCATGGCAAGCTCCCTTACCTTCCTAAGCCTATTTCCTCATCTGTAAAATGGGGTTTCAAAACCCCACCTGCCTCATAGGATTATTGTGAGGACCAACTGAAATAATGCATAGTGCATAGCACTGTGCCAGGCACATAGTGCTCAAACTCAATAAAAGTTGTTTTTTGTTTTTAAATCAAGGCCCTTGGAACAGTGCCAGCATGTAGTATGTATACAAAAGAAAGACCACATTTATAAGGTAGATGGTACTTTTAGTGCCATTTCACAGATGAGGGAACTGGGGCTTAGCAGTTAAGAATTTGAACAGAGTTGGCCAGGCATGGTGGCTCACGCCTGTAATCCCAGCACTTTGGGAGGCCAAGGGGGGCGGATCACGAGGTCAGGAGATCGAGACCATCCTGACTAACACGGTGAAACCCCATCTCTACTAAAAATACAAAAAATTAGCCAGGCGTGGTGACGGGTGCCTGTAGTCCCAGCTGCTCGGGAGGCTGAGGCAGGAGAATGGCGTGAACCTGGGAGGTGGAGCTTGCAGTGAGCCGAGATTGCGCCACTGCATTCCAGCCTGGGCAACAGAGCAAGACTCAGTCTCAAAAGAAAAGAATTTGAACAGAGTCACAAATCTATACTTCCCTCCTAAGTTTCGGTGACATTATTATTCAACTCTGTCCTCAACCCAATTTATCTAGAGGCAAATCTGTCGTCTCCTGAAACCTGTGATTTATGATGAATTTCCTACTTCACGTGACCAGGACCTTCTCCTCAGTCTCCCAAGGTCATCGTTTAATTGCCTTTCCCATGTCCTGCTGTCCCTCTACCTGCAATCTGTTTAGTCATCAAGTTCCCTTTTAACTCAAAGTAATGACATTAAAAGTAATTGCCATTAAAAGTAATGACAAAAACTGCAGTTATTTTTGCACCAACCTGATAGTTGGTATGCACTATTGAAGGTTCTTCATATTACTTCTTCCTACCATTTCTAGACTTGCACTCATGCATTTGGTGGCTCTATATGGTCCTGTGATCCGTTACTCTCTGCCTCCATCACTTAGTGAAAGCAAGGCTATATCTTGTTTTGGTCACTGCTTTATCCAAGTAAATACTCCATTGCCTGGCATTTAGAAGACATTTCATTAAATGTCTGCTGTATGAATGACTGAATGTTCTCACCTCCTCATTCACTGATGTCACTCTAGTTCAGTGTTTCAAAATTGTGCTGCACGTGCGTAAGATTTTAATTGGTAAATGCAGAGAAGCCTCTAGGACAGCAAGCGGACACAGCCTTTCAGGTGCTACTTCATCAAGTAGAGACTGCCAGAATCTAAGAATTTCATCATGTTTATTTTTTACTGTCATATTTATGATAAGTGATGCTAGCTTTCCATTTATGGGACTTTTACAATAAATTAAGCTTTAAAAAGGGAAATTAATGTCAAGATAAATAGGAAGTGACTCATAGTATGAGGAAATGTTAGAATTGGGACTATTGTATATGAATCACTGTGGTTTTGGGAAAATGTGAGCTAGTTTATGCTCCCAGTATGGGTTTTAAGAAGTAAATTATAGCTATCCATGTGAATAGAAGATGGTTTTTTCTTTACCTGAAATAAGATCATGCAAAACCCAAGGTTTCTTATGCATTCACCCATCCATCCACCAAGTCAGAAACATTTGTGGAATTCTTACTCTGAGTCAGGCACTGTGCCATATGCCAGTGACACAAGCATCAACAAAGCAAGGGCCCTTGGGACACTTGTGTGTGTGTGTATGTGTGTCTCTGTATGCACACACATGCACAGTGAGGCAGATACAGACATACGACTGATAACAGCCATATAAACTATAAATAGTGATGGGGTGTGTTGTGAGGACTCTGTCCTGGGGACACAAACAGCTCTTCCTCAAGGACTTTCAGAAGTCATCTCCAAAGTGACTTTTAAGCCACGTGTTAGCCAGGCTTGGAATGAAGGGAATGGTATTCTAGGCAAGGGTTTCTCAACCAGGACACTATGACATTTTTACTTGGTTATAAGGCCTGTCTTATGCATCATAGGATGTTTAGCAGCATCCTTGGCCTCTACCCATTAGATGTCGGTACTGAGTTTGGTTGTCACAACTAAGCACTCCTTAGTTGTGACAACCCAAAATGTTCACTCTGGGTAACATCCACTTGTCTAGGCAGAGGAGAATGCCAAATGCAATGACATAGGATCATGATAGGGCATTTGAAGATAAATGCAAAACAGCTCCAGGTGTGGGGTAAGCGAATGGGAGGAATCACTTTTGTAAAATAGGCGAGTTTTAGAGAGGGAAGGATTGACAGTAAGCAGATGAGTTTGGATTTTATTCCATATAGAGCAGGAAGGGAGAAGTTTTCAAGCAAAATCCCCTTGATCAGCTGAGGTACTATGAGAGCGGGAAGTCGAACCCTTATGGAATCTAAATGTCAGTCATTCACAACCAGATGCCCAATGACCAAATTAGGCAAGAAGCTCTAAGCAATTCAGTTGTCTAAAACATAGGCTATCAAGGCTTCCTTACTAAATATAAGAATGTTTTACCAATCAGGCATTTGAAAATGGAGGTGACATTATTTACTATTTACCAAGTGGAATTTTTTTTTATTTGAAGAGATACTGTACTTTGGAAATAACAAGTGCCCTTTTGTAATTTAAAATTTCCAGACTAGCTTGAAGCAATAAGAAATTTCAAGTATTAGCTACTAGTTCCAATATTGCAGATCAATGGAAAATTATTGGATGTATTGTGCTTACATAATTCTAAAGATTTTTGTACACTAGACATTAGGAAATAACTATACCTTCGTATAATACCTATGTGAGTTAACTTCTTAAAAAATAATCTTCCTTTTTTTTCTCTCTTTTTGAGAATGTTCATCTGTTTCTGCAAATAGCAGCTAACAAAACTGACATTTCAAAGTCATAAAAGTTTTTATTTTCATGGTTTTCAGCTGGGAGGCTGAACTGAATGTCCTGCAAAATTCTCTCACTAACCATGAAAGCATTAAGTTGAAGTGACACTTCTAATTAGGGAAAGAAACCAACTGAAGAAGTATTATAGCCTATGTTAACATTTTTTTTTTTTTTTTTGAGATGGAGTCTCGTTCTGTCACCCAGGCTGGAGTGCAGTGGCACGATCTCGGCTCACTGCAACCTCCACCTCCTGGGTTCACGCGATTCTCCTGCCTCAGCCTCCTGAGTAGCTGGGATTACAGGTGCCCACCACCACGCCCAGCTAATTTTTTTGTGTATTTTTAGTAGAGACGGGGTTTCACTATGTTGGCCAGACTAGTCTCGAACTCCTGACCTCATGATCCACCCGCCTCGGCCTCCCAAACTGCTGGGATTACAGGCATGAGCCACCGCACCCGGCCCTTAGCCTGTGTTAACATTATAGTGAGGTACTGTGGGTTAAGAAAAAATTAAATGACTCAACCAACATTATTTCTTATTGCATGTGTGTTTTTTAATTCAAAAAAGTGTAACGTTTTCTCTTTTAGGAAGACAAAAAATAACTGAAATAAATAACTGCTAGAGATTGGCATTTGGGTGAACAGACAGAGACTTAGAATCTAATGTGGGTGGTTTGGCTTTCCTTCCTACTCCTTTCTTTTCTTTGCCCCTCCCCCGACAACTAAATCAAAAGCTACAATTTATGTCTGTTCTATCTAAGCTCCAGAAATCCCTTAAGAACGGCCATTCACAATGTTAGCTATATTTAGAAACAGGGAAAACTGCACTTTGCAGTGACAGTTTATTTTTGTATGTAGTGGATTTTGTTGTTCAGAATGTTTTAACATTTATGAAAATGATCACTGTTTTTGATCTATCTGTGCCAATTTCCACAGAGATTCCAAATGATTTTAGATATTGTTTAAAGTTAGGTTTTCCTAATATAAAACTTATTCAGCAAATGCCTGACTTCCCAATCTCAGCATTTTCTCTTAGATATATTATAGCTTAATTTGGCTCTTTTAAAACAGTCAACCTGGAATTTGAAAGTAGTGGATGCCTGTCTAATAATAATAATCATCTACATGTAAATGTATCAATATTTATATCCATCGTAGGTCTGTGCTTAAAGCAGTGGACACAATGAGTGTTATACCCAAATCCTAATCCGTTGAATATGCAATTATCAAATATATGCCCTGTTAGAAGACTATGGAAATAAACGTAAACCCTTCAAGTTTTGACTTTGTTTAAGAATACTGTATATCTCTTCTATATGGTTTTGAATCATATGTATTAATGGAATTTAAGGGGAAATATTGCATCTGCCCTGTAATAATAGAATATATGTAAGAACATATAAAAGGAAAGCTTATATACTTCTCGAATTATATATGTGTTCTTCTCCCTGTCTTAAGATTCTTCATTGTTTTTAGTATCCTAAACCGGGTAGAAATTAACATACAAGAAAGTAAATACAAACCAAATGACTTGAATGCTTGATCACAATCTCATGAAGTGAAGAAAGGCAAAAGTTGGAACCAGATGGAGGTTTCAGCTTAGCTGTGAATTTCACACATCTGCAGTGCATTCCTTTCTGCCAGTAGAGGTGAATATACACGGTTAAATCTCTCTAGACAAGGACCAGACCTGTGCTTCATAAGTTAAAGGAAACTCCACTTGGGAAATTTCAAGTCATGTTAATCAGAATGAATGATGCCATGCTCTCCTTGCATTATAAAGAGCCGTTTACAGAACAACTGTTATGTCTTCTTGAGGAATTAGTTTCATTTAAGTTGTTATCTTTATGTCTTTTTAGAAAGTGCAACAGTATACGTTAATAATTCAAGCTACAGACATGGAAGGCAATCCCACATATGGCCTTTCAAACACAGCCACGGCCGTCATCACAGTGACAGATGTCAATGACAATCCTCCAGAGTTTACTGCCATGACGGTGAGTACAGCCTGTCACTCACACAACTTTGGATCTGTAGTTCGTTACTGAGAAGGTTGGTCATGAATAATAAATGTGTTAAATAGAGGTGGAACTTGCTTCACCTAATAGTAGCATGACTGCTAACTCGGACATTTCTGTCATCAGGGCCTTACATGAGGCATCCAAGTAATTTGTTTCTTCGTAGTCTTCAAGTCCACTGTTAAAGTCGTTAAAATAAGCTGCCTGGAAAACACGTCCTAAAAAGACTGTGCTGTTATAACAAAATGCTTATGAATATTTTCAGGTGCATGAGCTGCATGACTGATCTATGCTACTTTGTCAGCATATAATTATCCATATCTGAAGTAAAATCATTTTGCACAGACAAGTTCTTTCCCCCACCCCACCATAATCACCCAGAGACTCACAGGTGGATGCTGATTTTAATATTAATGAAACTGTAAGGTAATTTGGAAAAAAATTGGACTACTGAAAAATGTTACAATATTTTTAAAGTCAGACATAAATGCTGTGATTACCTGCATTATCAGTCTCCTCATTTAGTGTAGATAATAAAAATTTAATGGGGCAGTAAAATTGGACGGTGTGGTCATCAAGACAAGTTGTCCTTCAGTGGTCCATGCTGCTCCTCTGACTGAGGTTTGTCTTTCTCGCAGTTTTATGGTGAAGTTCCTGAGAACAGGGTAGACATCATAGTAGCTAATCTAACTGTGACTGATAAGGATCAACCGCATACACCAGCCTGGAATGCAGTGTACAGAATCAGTGGCGGCGATCCTACTGGACGGTTCGCCATCCAGACTGACCCAAACAGCAACGACGGGTTAGTCACCGTGGTCAAAGTAAGTATTCCTCGGGCCACTGATCTCTCCAACAGCTGCTCAGCAAGGACCAATATATGGCCCCCACTCATTGTTTTGCAATGGAAACTTAGGACGTTTTTCTTTCAGACATCTCCAGATGTGGGTCTGATATATATTTGGGAGGTTATATCTTACTGTTTAATTTATGCTGAGGCTAAGGCCAACATTAGTACTCTCACATCATCACTGATGTGAGGGTTTTTGAATGAGAGTTTTGTGAGAGTTTTTGAATGAGAGTTTTGAGTGAGAGTTTTGTGAGAGTTTTGTGAGAGTTTTGATGATTGTTTTTGAATCAGTTTGGGCAGTTTTTACCAATCTGAGGATAGCACTGGCCTGAACAACATTAACTGTCAGTGTAGTTGATATATTCGTGATATATCACATTCCGAAGTTTTGATCACCATTGATAGCTATTAAGAATGATGCCTCACACCTGCTATTTTCATGTCTACAGCTATTAGAATATTGACAGATAGTGAACAAACCAGAAAAGCCATAGAAGTAAAATGTAATGAGTAGGCAAGAAGAAAGCCTGCATTTTAGAAAGCTCTTGCATTTGCATGGCTGTTTTTAAATGCTATTTCGGAGACGTTAAGAAATTGGTTCTTCTGATCTTATGGTCAAAAAAGAACCAAACAAAACAATTGAATGCTAGAAGCCAAGGGGATGTTCTTCAAGAATAATAAATGCATAGCTATAATGGAAAAGCCTGTTAAAGTGAACATCCCTTCCTTTTAGCCACCCAGTAAAGAGATTTACTTCTTTGCCTCCCACCTAAGCACTCTTGATTTGTAAGTGAACCTAAATGTTGACCTTACATAGAAAGATGTGCTAAAGTGCCAGTTGCCAATAATTATGCAGATGCGTGAGTAGAATGGAATGGGAATGGAAACTGTCAGAAGGAACATAGTGATCAAAAGCACCAACTCGAGTCCGCTGTCTGTGTTAGAGTCCCAGCTCTGCTCCTGATATCTGTGCGATCGTGGCCAGCTGTTTAACCACTGTAAATTCTAGGTTTCTCATGCAGAAAGGGGCTGATAACAGTATGTTAGTCATAGTGTTGTGAGAGATAAATGAGCTTCAAACACATTAAAGGACTTTGAACTGTGCATATACCCCTTAGCATAAATGTTACATCAGGGGAAGGTTTCATGTGGCTAGTGAAATCACTCTAAATATTGCAATCTTAACTTTCTGGCTTTTTTTTCTGTTTTGTTTAAAATACTAGAGAAAGGAATGTTGAATTGGGGATTTAGAGAGAAAAAAAAGATGTGAAGATTTTAAAAGGTGGTCTAGGGTAGGAAAGTGGTGCGGTTTCTGCTGATAATGAGCGTCACCTCTTGATCATTCTTAGACTACCAATTATGAGCCTAAGAGATCTTAATGCTCTTGTTTTTCCTGTTATTACTGCACAGTAATGCTTATTTGCACCTCCATTAGCAGGTGAACAAGGGAAATTAAGAGTGAATGTCCAGTCTAGTCATTTGACTCCTGGTAACATTTCTAGTGACAGCAGGATTCAGTGAACTTTGGAAGTTAATATTTACATGAAGGGTTATTTGTGCATTGCATTTATCTAGAGTGTTTTTCTTAAATTTGGGGGTTTTACAGACCAATAAAATAACCAGAAATATTCCAGAAGACAGCAGAGTTTTAGTTTGCTAAGAAGAAAAGAAAAATCTCTTCCACCTACCAACAGTATTATTTTTAAAAGGTGTGTTTGCAATTATGTATACATGTTTGTACTGCAAAATGTGTACTTCAAATTATGAAAGGTACTTTTAAATCAGATAAGTTTAGCTGTATTTAAAAATTACATTTTCTGATTTTTGGTTTGTTTTCTTCAATTCATTATAGACTGATGAAAGCTTTCCTGGGTGAGGAGTGATCTTTGTACTAATGTTTGAGAGTATACATTTAGACCATCATGTTCTCACTTGACTTTATATTATTTAGTATTTCTAGTCAACAATGCTATTCTTAAGAATAATCAAGTTTTTAGATGTACCTAAATAAATAAATCTGTGCAGTAATCATGTGCACTGTTTTGTGAACATAAATCTTTTAAGTACTCAAGATTTATAATTAGGTTAAATTGGGATAAATATTTTGATAAGTGACCATGCTAATGCATGTTTTCCAGAAACTTGAGAGGAACCTTATTATGTAGTGAATGAAGAAACTAATTTTTTGGAAATGGAGTTGGTAGAGGAATAAACTACAGAATGCAAGCATTCTTATTTCCTGCAAAAATATGGCTTCCCTTTTATTTTCCAGCCAATCGACTTTGAAACAAATAGGATGTTTGTCCTTACTGTTGCTGCAGAAAATCAAGTGCCATTAGCCAAGGGAATTCAGCACCCACCTCAGTCAACTGCAACCGTATCTGTTACAGTTATTGACGTAAATGAAAACCCTTATTTTGCCCCCAATCCTAAGATCATTCGCCAAGAAGAAGGGCTTCATGCCGGTACCATGTTGACAACATTCACTGCTCAGGACCCAGATCGATATATGCAGCAAAATATTAGGTATGAAATGCTGTTTGTAGTGTTTTTGTAGCTTACTTATGTTCTATGCTGTGCATAAAATTTATCAAATTCACTATTTGAGTAAGAAATTTTCATTGCAATCAAAACTACTTATTAAAAGATAATTTAAAATTTTTTGAATTTTCTTCTCAGTAAGTCAATGACTATATTAGATATAAATAGATATCTGTATCCATATTAAAATGGATTTACTATTTGAAGAAAAAGCTGTTCTTGTTTCCCTGTATCTGCCATTTTTACTTAAAAATACTTTAAAATTATTTAGCCTGTGCCTTTATGCCAAACATCACAAAAAGGTTCCACAGGGAACTTTCAGAGGCTTATAACATTTATTTCTCCTCCATGCATCATGAAGGAAAGAAAGCTTATGCCCAAACCAGGATCTAAGAGTTAATTATTTTCATCCCTTACCTGTACAGTAGTTACTGGACTTATAAAACCTATCTGTAAAGATTTCCAAACTCAGCAAAATCTAATTTATCCTTCCTGATGAGGGAGTGGATGGTTGGCAGAGCACACCCCATGCGACTGTTCTCCAAAGCTGATGATGATCATTTTTTAAATGAACTTATATTTCATTAAACTTCTTACAGAACTGCTGCTAAAAGATAACTTTCTATTGTTATCTTTTATTAAATGTTAAATGTTCTCCATTTCTCTATTCACTGAAATCAAGACAACTATTAATAAATAGCCAGATAATAGATGTATTGAAATCCTACAACTTTTACCTCTCCAAACATAGCATACCTTTTCCAATCCAACTGGTTATCTAATCTTTAAAAGTTAATCCCCACTCCAAATTTTAAAAAGGAATGTAAGCTGATAAATCTGCCAGTTCAGACTCAAGACTGTAGGACTTTCTTTGCAAAGGTATAGATCTGAGGCTTGGCCCAGTGTGAAAGATTCAAGTAGGATTGGGATTATGGTGGTCTCTCCAGTGTGGCTTCATGTTGGCCATGATAAAGTGTTAAAATGTTTTAGGAATGTTGTATGATGCGGTATTCAATTTCTCTTATAATTTCTCTTAACTCCTATACATTGAGGCTACTGCTTATCTAGAAAATATATTCAAGCTATTTTACCTGAACCATTGATATCTGTTGAAGTGGACAAGCACCTAAAATGATACCTTTCTAATCTGCTTTAACCCACATTAGGGAGACTGTGCTCCTAGTCTTGTCCCTCAGACACCTGTAGAATGTTCCCTACATGCCTGACCAAACACAACCTTTATGTGCCTCCAAATACCACTGTCACAAAAATACTTTTTCCTATTAAAGCTGTATTTCCAGCCATCATCTACAGAAATGCAAGTTAATGAGCCAGTTGCATTTGGAACTAAACTTGTAAAATATGCTTTTTTTAAAGTTTCATAAAAAGAAATTAAACTTACTTCACTTTCATTTTGTAGATACACTAAATTATCTGATCCTGCCAATTGGCTAAAAATAGATCCTGTGAATGGACAAATAACTACAATTGCTGTTTTGGACCGAGAATCACCAAATGTGAAAAACAATGTATATAATGCTACTTTCCTTGCTTCTGATAATGGTATGTTCGCTGTTTTTTCTTGTATGTTGATGAAAGACAGTAGATCCTCATCATGCATGCTCAGGAATTAAAGTTTTCTACAAAACTCAATTGCCTGGAAAACTGACTTTTATAATTCCGAGGTATAGCTTTTCTTTATTATTTCAGACAGGTGTTCTGGAACATCCTTCACTGTCTTTGCAATGACGGTTCTTGATGTCCATCCACCGTTCATGTAGACATACCTTTGTTATATTATTGTCCTGTCACATGTTGATGCCTAAAGTCCATCCTCAGTGGCCCTAGACACTGGGTTTTTTGAGTGGCTCTTTTTATATGTCTTCTAGTCACTCTGTTTGCTGCCTTTCATATATGCATCTCTATCAGTCTTCCTTTTTATAATTCTCTGCCTCTGTCTGCCATGGGCTAGGAAACTTAATTTGGTGCATAAATTGAGATAAGTAAGTAGTGAGCTTCAGGGTATGGGTTTTAGAATACATATGTAACACCTTCTTTTTTTCCTTTCTGAGTCTCTGCTGGTTTCTAATTGGTTAAGATTAATAGATAAGGACTTTTTTCAGATATGTAATATAAAGGGGACTTTTGTAAACCTGATGAGGGGCTTATTTTGCTTTGTTAGCTCTCAGTATGATGTGTGTTTCAGACTTCAAGCTCTGGAGTTCTACAGGACCCCCAGGTGCAGACTCCGGCTTTCCCACTTTGAATCTGTGGGATTGGCATGAGGTTTTAAATATATCTTTCCTTTTTTTTGTTAAATAGAGATATGTATCAGCACCTAACTCAGTGTTTTAACTAAGATGTAGTGACTTCTACATATATATGAAGCATTTGAAACAGTGGCTGACACGAACTAACCACTCAACTAAGTATTCCTGTTGTGTATTAATAGTTTCAAAACTGAACCACAACTATATTTTAAAATATTTTCAGTATTAAACTATGAATATGAATGTTGGTACTTAATAAAAATAGGAGGCTTCAATTTGGTGGTTGAAGTTGGTGTTTGCAATTTTCAAATTGTAAAATATTTTGCATTACTAAAATAATACATATCAATACTTTAAGAATAATGTCAATGAACCTTTCTAAGTCTGTGTACTAAGATTTAATGAGATTACTATCTGTAGAAAATCTGTGTAGTGACCAACCAAAGAAATATTTCTTATCCTTTTTAATATGGGACCTCTTGTTTAAATATTTAGTGTTGGAACTTTGTAGGAATCGCTTTTGCCATTGTACATCAAAGCATATCATTAGTACCTGTTTTATGCTTTTTTGCCATAAACCGTGGCTTTCTTCTACAGTGGAACTGAAAGTAATGCATCTTGAATCATTATGTTAAGATCTAAAGAGCCATAAAATTATATGTATGTATGTATGTATGTATATTGGTTGTGAGTTACAACCAGATCTCTCATTCACCAAGAAGGATTGTTTTCTAATTGAAAGGGCTTTTCATAAGAGAGAGAAGTGACCTGTTAAATGTATGTAGCTGTGATGCTTTGCAATTGCACTTTAAGTCACAAGGCTAGACATGGAGCCCCAGCTCTGTTCGTTAATGATTAGGCAAGCTCTTATACTCTATATGCCTTAGTTTCATTATTGATAAATTGTTTCACTACCTACATATTCTACATAGTTGTTATAAAAGTATAGTAATATTAACTGTGATAATAAATTTCAAAGTCCTTCAAACTGTTGAGTATCATAGTGGTCATGGTGGTGTTGGAATATTGTAACAGCCACTATACCCTTCTAGTTCAACTCTCCCTGCTCTTAGAACCATCATATTCCTCATAGAAGTTGGTAAACATTCCTCCTTATTCCCTCCCCAGGATTGTGCATGTATGTGCATCTTCCTAGTTGCATGACCTTTGGCAGGTCGCTTAAATCTCTGGTCTTCAGTGTACAGCATTATTTATAAAATATTCATAAACATATTATATATTTGTGTGTGTGTGTGGATATTTATAATATAGCAGAAGCAAATCACCAGACTAAATTATCACACAAAGTGGTGGAGACAACATTTTATTATAGTGGAATGAGAATGGGTTTGAGGTCAGGCTGACCAATCTTTAGTAACAACTCCACCACTTACAAGAGTGTGTGGCCATGAGCAGTTTACAGACTCAGGTTTATCTGTTTAAACCTGTGTCATAGGATTACAATGAAAGAATGTACATGGAGCAGCCTAATATGGTCTCAAGCAGGTAGTTGGTTGGTTAGTAAATATCATTTCTCTTCTGCATGATGTTCCTTCCTGAGTTGAGGTCTGTGGTTCTGTATCACTTGTCTGTAGACTGTTTCATTAAGTCAAAGCTGTGTTAAAGCGTTAAAAGCATTCATATGTTCTTCCATGCATATGTCTTGGTTCTCCATAAAAAGAGTAGGGTCCACAGGATCACGAGCCCTGTGTTTGCATCTCCAACATTCCTCACAGTGCCTGGAGGAGCATGGTCTGTGTAAGCCCTGAATAATGGGCAGGAGGGGCATGGAAGGTATGGGATTCCATAGCAGGGGCATTCTTCGTCGCCTTGCTCAGCTCCTGCAGAGCAGCAGTAGCAGCTCAGGGTCATTCTAGCAGAGAAGCAAGAAGGGGCTTTGTTCTGGAAACGGTCTGCCCAGATGCCATAGCAACTATATTTTTCCAAGGTTACACAGTTAAAAGGGCCAGAGGTTAGAAGCTTTGAGAATTTCACCGTAATTGAGGCTCATTGGTGAGAACTGTTCAGCATCATTTGTGATTTTTCTCTCTTTTCAGGAATTCCTCCTATGAGTGGAACAGGAACGCTGCAGATCTATTTACTTGATATTAATGACAATGCCCCTCAAGTGTTACCTCAAGAGGCAGAGACTTGTGAAACTCCAGACCCCAATTCAATTAATATTACAGCACTTGATTATGACATTGATCCGAATGCTGGACCATTTGCTTTTGATCTTCCTTTATCTCCAGTGACTATTAAGAGAAATTGGACCATCACTCGGCTTAATGGTAAGAACAGGTTAATTATTTGAATATATGTGCAGTTGAGAGATTTTGAAGCCTGCCAAGAAAAGTTAATTTTTATGTGCTTCGTAATCTTCTCATTATACATATTTTAAAAGCTACTTAAAGTTTAAGTAAGATATTAAAGGCCTTTACAGCCAAAAAGGTATTTAGAATGCAACATAGTTGTAATCCGCTTTATGTGTACTATTAGACAGTAAATACATTCTGAACAATGCTATGTGTTTTTTTATCGCTTTAAGTATTACCTATCAAATTATCTTTTTCCTTTTTCGTATAGGTGATTTTGCTCAGCTTAATTTAAAGATAAAATTTCTTGAAGCTGGTATCTATGAAGTTCCCATCATAATCACAGATTCGGGCAATCCTCCCAAATCAAATATTTCCATCCTGCGCGTGAAGGTTTGCCAGTGTGACTCCAACGGGGACTGCACAGATGTGGACAGGATTGTGGGTGCGGGGCTTGGCACTGGTGCCATCATTGCCATCCTGCTGTGCATCATCATCCTGCTTAGTGAGTACTTTTATTGTCTTTTAGATTTCAGTTCTCTTGGCTTCTAGGATGTTCAGCAAAGTCATGTGTTGCTATTGCCTGGCAAAGTAGTCTAACAACCCTTTGACCTTTCAGCATTTCCTCGCCAATCATATATGGGTCGACCAAGTCCACTTTAGAATGAAAAAACCCCAGAGCATTGTTTCAAGCACTTGAGGTTTGCAACAAGCCGCCTCAGCGTGCCTCTTCCTTGCCCTCTTACCCTTTCTCATGCTTGTTGCTTAGGGAGCTGTAGTAAATGCTTTTCATAGAAAAACATTAAACAATCCCAAGTTTGAGCACTTTTCTTGTGATGTGAGTATGAATTTATGGCACGTAGTTGATGATTTAGGAAAGTAAGTATATTGCTTTCCTTCACCTTCCTTCATATAAAGCACAGTCAGCAACGTGCTCCAGTCATGCGAGGACCAAGGTATTTGTTTCTGAAGGGCTGTGTAAAAGAGAGAGATTGTACTTCACATACAGCACGTTTGATAATAGAAATGATTACACAGCTCAATAAATTGTCTGTCTTTAGAGTAAGTGTAGATTAAGGAATTGCTTCTTTTTAAGGTACTTTGCAATCTTTGGTTCAATGGAATGCAAAAAATTAACCACTGGAAAGTACTTTAGGAACCACTTCTAAGCATGCAGGTTAAAAGAATAAATTGCCTGGGCCCTGTGTTTTATTGTGAATAGCAGCAGGACTTAGTTTATTGTGTGATCATGCTATGCACCAATCACTTTCTTGAAAATGTTGGCCATTTCTTTTATGTTTTCTCCATTTACAAGTGTTCTGGTAATTGAGAATTCTATCCCTTTATTCTAAGCAATTACTATAGAAGTCTAAGCATTTTTTACTTCCTGTGTGGAGACTACTTTGTCTGTAATTTGAAACCTGCATGCTATACTAATAATCCACTTGCTAGATTTAGCCCTGGAACAATAGCAAATGAGATCATGTTATCTGGCTTTAAAAGGAGGATATTTACTTTTATGGCCAATAATAAAAATGTGCTCCAATAGGAGTCATTAAATCTTTTGCTTCAGGATGTAAACTGATACCCCCAGATTTTAGATAGAATTTGTTCCTAGATGTGCACCTAGGGATATGTTTCCATTTCAACTGAAATGTGGCATAGATGCCAATCTTATCAAGAAAGACTTAGGCATGATGGATTATGGCAATGAAGAAGTAACTGACATTTTGAAGGCAACTGAATTGGTGCTGATTTTAACGTCAACTCACTGGAAAATTTATGGTTCTAGACCTGGCGCAAAGTGTAAAACATGAAAGTCTAATGTTATTTCAGTGTTCCAAGGAATCCCCTAGCTTTCTTAGCTGAAACATGCACCAGCCTCTGGGAGTCAAAACCTCAAGATCTGATTCCTGACTTAGTTCCAATTTACTACCCAGGTCATCTGGGCAAGCTTTGTCCTCCTGGATATGTGTTTTTTTCTGTGAATTTTGGAGTGTAATGATGACTGACCAACCTAAATAACACAGCGAGTAACAACTTACTGCTGTTTTGTGTCTCTAGAATTTACAAGGCCCTATTAAGGGCAACTATCCTCTAGCAAGCCAAAGGGAAGATAGAAAAAGTTACTGTCCCCATATGTGGATGGTAAAACTGAGAACAAGGATGATCACTTCTCAAGTGAGTTTGCAGAGGGCATCAGGGATGGGAGCCCAGGCCTTCATACTCTAAACCCAGTGCTTCAGCCTGCTTTGTCTTGTCTCTCTTAATATGAGGCCAGAAATAGATAGTAGAGCGAAAGATGCATTTCAAGCCTTCAGCCCATATAAGTATAAATTATTAGTACTGAATACTGTGACTAGATAGGCCAGGCTTTAAAAATGACAATATTATATATTTTTACTATTTTTCTACCTAGTCCTTGTGCTGATGTTTGTGGTATGGATGAAACGCCGGGATAAAGAACGCCAGGCCAAACAACTTTTAATTGATCCAGAAGATGATGTAAGAGATAATATTTTAAAATATGACGAAGAAGGTGGAGGAGAAGAAGACCAGGTGAGCAGTGCTTTAAATCTTTAAAAAGAAATTTTATGATCGTTTAAATTTAATAGTGGGAAGTGTTAATACATCAGTAAGAAAATGGTATCAGGTTTCCCTCCTGTTATCAGTCATTTGGTGAATTGTTTCCTATGTACGTTGAATATTTCTCCAATTTTTTTTCAATGTACCAAATGTCACTGTGTTTATTTTGTAAACAAAAAAAAAGCATTAACCTTGTTTCAAAGGCTTTAAACCCAATTCTAGTTATATCTGTGTAATGATAAGTATACTTTTCTTTACAGTTTCTCTTCACTGGATATCCAAAATATATTAAAAGCATCTTCTACTTTGGGATCTAGATAATTATATGTATGGTAGAAAAACCACTAGGACTATTTATTCCACAAGTATTTACCAAGGAAATCCAATATTTCAGGCACTATTTTAATCCCCGAAGATACCTCCATGGGCAGAGTTAACAAATATCTACCCTTAAGAGTCTTACATTCTTGTGAAATATTTGAAGTTAGAGTCAACATCTAGTCCATCTTTGTATTTATAGTGTCTGTCATAGTTCCTGGCTCGAAGTGGTTATTCAATAGATGTCAGAATCCCCTTCTGGCCATTAAATAATGTGAACCTATATCACTATGTGCATATGGGACTGCATACCTCTTCAAGGATGAGAATGACCATAAATGGAAAACAAAAATCTCCATCTGCTCTGAAGCAACATTTTCAATGTTATCATAGCAAACATCTGTAAGCTCTGTACTATATGTCAGGCATTCTGTTAAGTACATTAGGTGCTACTCTCTCTTAAATCCTTGAAACTTGTGATATTAGTACTGTGAACATCTCCACTTTTGTGGTATAAAACCAAGTTAAGGATGGTTAGATTCTACAAAATCATGCATTTAGGAAGTAATAGATGCAGAGTTTGCATTCAGGTTTCTCTGAATTCATAGCCTAAACTAACTATTCTGGCACAGTTTCTCTTGAAATTATATGGGCGATATTAATGTAATCCATGAGAAATCACTATGACAGGTAATTCTTAGATACATTGATAGTCATCTAATTTCTACTGGCTAACGCAAATGTAGGGGATAACAGTCTGAAAGAGAACCCAGGGTTCTTTGGTTTTGCATCAGTATCAGTAAGTTAAAATGTACTCTCTTAAGTGTATATGCAGATATTATTGATAAGGCTGCTAATTGAATAGAAGCAAATTTTCATGAACATATTTTTCCCTTGCTTCACTCCTTTGAGGAAGTGATATATCACTTTTCATTTTACAAAGCACATTCACATCCATTATTATATAATCTTTGTGGCAGCCCCTTAGAGTTTTCCATTTTACATTTGAAGAAAGTTGCATGATTTACTTTCAGAGTTTGTAACCCACAGAGCCAGGACTCAAGGCCTTATGTTCTGATTCCAGGTTCCATGCTTGGTTTACAATACCCCAGCTCACTCATTTAGAAGGGATGCATATTTAAAGTATGTTGAAAACTTGACTCATGTGTAAAGCTCTTTTGAATACTGACTAATTAAAGTGACTCTATAAATATACCTTAGGGTGTTTTGCTTATAAATGTCTTTGAATATTAAAATTCATGTTTGGCTTAATTCTTTAATTAATCTATCCTTTCACTTTCCTAGGCTATTTTCAAGATCAACAAACATATATTGATCACATTCTCTCATAAATCATCTACTTCCAGTATTTTACTTTTTGTGTAATTGTGCATACTTTACAAAGGCATAAACCTAAAACCCAGCTCAATTAGGCTTCAGTAAAAGTAGTAATAACTGTAAGACCACCTGTAGTAACTGGATGCTGCCCAAAATTGGAGGCTCAGAGGCAAGAACCAAGAAAAATCTCATATAGGGACTGGACCGTGGGGTATGTAATGTCACCTGATCTGAATCTTTCTCTCCTTTCCCCACCAGTCCCTTCAATAAATTGTTTAATATTGCCTTATTGTTATAGTTATATTAGGAAAGACTTATTTATTGACTTTATCCACTTAGATTGATGCTTGAGATTAAGTGGTAAAACTCACCTATTGTAAGATTTGTTAAAGTAATTATCATAAATCTACAACTTCCTCTTTACCTAATCTCTGAAGCTTGTTGGGTTTGGGTTTTTTTTTTTTTTTTGACCCCAGCCAAACTCTTGGACATAAATGTGTTGCTTCATATCTACTTCCCCACAAGTCCAAAGATTTTTCTGGAATTTTATCTGTGTTGTACTCTGGGGCTAATTTTTTCAATTTGGTGCCAGTCTTCCTGTGGTGTCTTTTTGTAGCCTCTGGATTCTTTGATAGCATATTAGTCTAGATCAAGAGCTTCCGTGATTTCTCCATCTCCACGCAGTTCTCATTCTAGACAGTTGTGACAAAATTATATAATGGGTTTTTTATGCATCTAATTTTTAACCTCATAACAGAATAAAATATATGATGTAGGAGTGCCGCACCAAGGCTCTTTCTCCTCTGTCTCTAAACTGGTCCGTGAAATCCATTCACTTATCCTCATTTCCAAGGCCTCTACCTTCACTTACCTCTATCCTACAACAGATTCCTAAACGGTGTCTTGTCTGTGCTTTAACATCCCAGTCCACCTTTTGGAACTTCTTCCTTAGCGTGACAGCTCTTCAGCACTGCACCCAACCTTTGGTTTACCCCTTCATACACTAGGTAAAGGCCCATGAGAAAGAGTCAGTGGTGGGTGCAGACTCCCTGAGGATGTGAATTCATCCAGCCTGTTGACTCACGGTGACTTAAGTTTCCTTCAAAGTTTGGGTGATTTATCCTTATGTTTTTTAAAGGCAGAGTTCTATCTTCTTCCTCTCACTCTTCCTTCAGGGATAAAAGCAGCTGTGGGTCTTCTCCTAGCAAGGGCTTGTCTGATTCTATATTTTCATTCAGTTAGGCTTTATTTTGTTCTCTGCTATAAAGCTTTGATTGGGAAGTTAGCCGGTTTGTTCTTGGCATTAGAGTTTGAATAATGGGCTCATGACTTTATCCCAACCAGAAGCAGATGCTTTCTATAGGGTTAAGAGTGTAACTACCACTTACACCAACAAAGAACATTTCCAGCACCCTAGAAGCTTCCTTTGTACCCACAAACAGGTGGTTTGCCCTCTATCCAGAGTAACCACTCTTTTTTATTTCTGTCACCATAGATTAGCATCCCCTGTTTTTGACTTTCATGTAAATGGATATCAAACAGTTGGCACTCTGTGCATCTGGCTTCTATTACTCAACATTGTATCTGTGAGATTCGTGTGTAGAAGTAGTTCTTTTTTGTCACTGCTGAATAGTATTCTGTTGGAAGAATTAACTACATTTTATGTATCCATCCTACTTCACTTGGGCACTTGAGGTTTTCCAGTTGGGTTATTATGAATAAAACTGTTATGAACATTTGCGTGCATATGTTCTGGTGCATTTTCTAGTGTGTGCACAGGAGTTGAATGTCTGAGCCACAGAGTATGCATATGTGCAGCTTGACTACAGTCCTGTACGTTTTCCAGAGTGATCACACAATTGACACCTCCCTTCCCCACTGTGGTACATGAAAGTTCCAATTGCTCTACATCCTCTTCCTCACTTAGCACTTGGATTTTTTTCAGTCATTTAAAATTTAGGCCACATTGATGATGTATGTCTCATTATTTAACTGGGATATTCCTGCCTACAGTTTTACCATTTTGATATGTTATTTCATGAAGTTTGTTTAGCCTGTTTGTCTGCTTTTCTATTGGGTTGTCTGTCTTTTTCTTACTGACTTGTAGGAGGTCCTTATAGATTATAGATATGTGTTCCTTGTTAGATAAATATATTGTAAATATATTCTCTCATTCTATAGCTTTTTTATTCTCTTAATGGGTCTTTAGGTGAACAGAAGTTTTTTTATTATTTTTTATGTTGTCCAGTTTATCATTTTTTCCATTATGGTTAGTGCTCATGTTTCTATTTAAAAACTTTGAGTGGGGCACAGTGGTTCATACCTATAATCCCAGGACTTTGGGAGGCTAAAGCAGGAGGATGACTTAAGCCTAGGAGTTCAAGACCAGCCTGGGCAACATAGTAAGACTACATCTCTTAAAAAAAAAATTTGTTAATTAGCCAGGCATGGTAGCTCATACCTGTAGTCCCAGCTACTTGGGAGGCTGAGGTAGGAGGACTGCTTGAGTCTGGGAGGTCAAGGCTGCAGTGAGCTGTGATTACATCACTGCACTCCAGAGCCTGGGCCACAGAGACCCTGACTCAGAAAAATAATAATAATGAGAAAATGAAACGTCTACCCCAAGGTAATGAATCCCCCCTGCAACTACATATATTATTTTCTTGAAGCTATATTGTTTTACTTATCATATTAAGTCCATAATTTATCTGTAATTGATTTTTCATTTGGTTAAGACATGGGTCAGGACTTCTTCATGTTCTTTATGAATATCCAGCACCCTTTGGTAAAAAGATGATATTTACCACTGCATTGCAGTGCTACATTGCCATAAAGCAGGTGATATGTGTGTGCGGCTTTGTGGGTTAGCTTCCTGCTGTTCTATGCGGTACTACCTGTTCTGTCTGTTCTTGAGTCAATCCCATGTTGTTTTAATTACTGTAGTTTTCTAGTGTCTTGAAACCAGTAGGGTAAGTTTTCTGACTATATTCTGCAAAGTTTGTTTGTTTGTTTTTAGATTTTTGGTGGATTCTGTTTTACTTTTCCTTTAAGAAAAATAAACCATTTATCTTATTTTTTAAGTGTACTTACTACAAGTACTCCACTTTCTAAATAGATGTCCTTACTTTAAATCTTAAAATCATGGTCAGTTCCTGAGAAGTTCAGTGGTATGAAATACACTGGGTTCTATTTTCCATAATTTACATGTGGCTGCCTGTTAGAAATTCTGTTTCTTTGTAGTGTGAAGTAAGAATTTTTGGCAATGGAATCTAATTCATAATTTTTATTATTTTTTTGAAGATACTCCCTACAATAATAGGCCTTGGAAATGGGACTGGTGCCATGCTGCATTCTGGACAAGTTCTCATCGATCTTTATTATCCATTGCTGTTTTTTTATGGAGCCTGTGTGTGACCTTCAGGTGTGAATGGCTGGTGATGACGAGGTGCTGGTCTGGTCTGCTTCATGTCTTAGCTGGACAGTCCTAAAGAATAATTTTTGCTGTTTCTGAATAGTATTCCATTGTAAACTGAACCACATGTTGTTTATCGAGCTTTGAAAGTTGTGTAGATCTCACAGATCAGTTTAAGTATTTGCTGGATGCTAGGTAATGACTGTGTTTACAGCAAAGCAGGTCTGTACAGCAGTCTCCAGAAAATTAGCCTGAAACTGGCTCAGCTAAGATTCCTATTCTTCCTGCCAAGACAAAGTGTCCATACCAGCAGCTAACTGATTACAAAGAAAACAAAGCAAAATAGTCTTTTACAAGGGTTGTTCTTAGTACCTGTCTTTGATTAGAGTCTCTGTCTGTATAAGTTCTATGTCAAAGTACAGGTTGCTAATTTATTTAACAAAATAACTAAGAGGGGCCTAAGGGGATAAAATGGGAAAACGAAAAAAAAAAAAAAACAACTACTCCGATATCTTTTTTTCTTACCTTGTGTAAAACAGAGATTTATTAGAGTTTGTAGATCTTCTGCTGTGGCTTAGATTGTCAGGAGGCTAGGTTTGGCCCATATTTGAAACTAGCATTAGATATGTTCTGTTGAGAGTGTTATCTCCACACAGGGCTGTTAGCGGTTGAACAGACACTTTTAGTATCATATCTAGTCTCTTTTCAGAGAGTGAAGTTCTTTCTTTATCTGCTTCACTGCTATAGTCAGCAGGGCTTTTTTGCTGGTTAGTAAGGCATGTTTAATTACCCTCATTAGTAAATGTCCTTCAGTGCCCTTTTGGCCAATGGGATTTGTTGCAGATACTGTATCGCTTTCAATGATCTTTGTATCAAGTTCCTTCCATATCAGCATCACTAATAAAATCAGGGTGAATGTACAATATAGCCGATATCTCACTTTCCCTGGGACCATCCTCTTTCAGCCCCAGGATAGGAAAGAGAAATTGTTAGCCTTCTGCTTTTTAAGGCTTAGACTTAATTATAAACATTTATCAAGTGGTATAAATGGTGCTCAGTCACTGGTGCTCACTTTAAACCTCTCCCTGTATCACCTGACACAATGCAGTTTCATTCTCTATACTAATAGCAAAAGCTGTTATTTGGTGTACCCTATGTATTAGGCACTGTACTAAGTATATTATTTCATTATTGAAATATACATTAGTTCATTTGTGCTTCACAATAGTCCAGTAAAATAGGCATATATTGTTAGAAAGTAGCAAAGTGAAGATTAAATCTTTGTCTGCCTCAGTGCAAAGAAAATGGTGTCTATCATATCTTATACCATCCTTGACAAAGCTCATGTTCAACCAGGCAACTAAAATACTGCCTTTTGGAATGCCACGTGAATTTGTCAGAAGGCTCTCCCATCCTTGAAGCAGAACTGGAACATCCAGAAGCTTCCTGTGCTTTCAGAATTTGACTTGAAACATTAACCATTCCCAAGGCCTTGGGCTGCTGTGGGAACTCATAATCTATGAAAAGAGGTGCTGCTATTCATCTTGGCTGGGGTCACAAATGATAATTGATAGAAACTGGAACCCTTCAGACCATGAGTTCTGGTTCAAGGAGCAATGCCAGCATCAAGGTGATAGAGGCAGGAGGCAGAGAAACTCTAGGCAGACAGGGACGGGTCCTTGTCAAAGCCCCACCTTAAAGCTGAAACACCTGGAACCTATGGCCCAGAGTGAGAACTTCTGTCCCTGTTTGCCTGCTCTCTCACTATTGGTTCCTTCTGAATAATGTCTTTTTACCAATCAAATGTTACCTTTTCCAAAACTACCTATGGCCTGCCTTGTCCCCCATTCTGTCCCTATAAGGACCCCAGACTCAGCTGGTAGAAGAGAGAAGCAGCTGCATGTCAGAGAAAGGCATTTGATTGCAGAGGAGAGGGGCAGAGAGGTGACTTGACTTCAGGGGAAAGCGACCTGCCCTTCCCATCCCCTTTCCAGCTCCCCTCTCTGCTGAGAGCTTCTTTCATTGCTCAATAAAATTCTCCACATTCACCATCCTTCAGTTTGTCCGCATGACCTCATTCTTCTTGGGTACCAGACAAGAATTCAAGACCCACCAACTGTGGGTACCCAAAAGGCTGTCACACGGACCGTTTGCCCATACTGGCAGGGGGCAGCCACCCGATGTGACAAGGCAAATGGCCCACTGAGCTGATAACACACTGCTGTCTGCGGACAGCAGAGCTAAGAGAGCATTGTAACATGCCCTCTGGGGCCTTGGGGTGGCAGGCACCCCACCTAGACGCCACCACAGGGCCTGCACGGAGTTTGCTCCTGCCAGTGCCAACGTGGTCGGCTGGTTCCCGCGCTCACTTGCCTGTGCGCTCCCTCCCACAAGGAATTGGCTCAGCAGGCCGAGTAAATGGGGCACCCCTGTCACCAGTCCCACAAAGAGGTCAAGAAAATGTCCTTCATCAAAGGGATGAGGACTTTTCTGTCAGGCAGAGGTAACTCGTGAGAGACTGAAGCTGATGCTGGGCAAAGGAGGTTGTAACAGTAAGGCTGCGTGGGTGTGGAAAGATTCCACATCAGTTTTCTCTTGATCACTCTTGGGTTCTTGGCCCTTGTGATCCACCATGTCTCAGATCTTTCTTCTCATACTCAAGTCTGTTGCTGACTGGAGCATGACAATTGGCTCCATTTTCTTCTCAGTCTCTCCAGATAAGGCCCAGCACCTCTTAGGCTCAGAGAACACTATATAGGTTTCCCATGCCAGGACTGAGAACACTCTGCCTGAATTCTGAAATGTGTTTTTTTTAAGTTTTAAAGACTGACCAGCACCTGGTTCATTGGGGTGTTTTTTTTTTTTTTGGTTTTTGTGTTTTGTTTGATCTGAGATGGTTCTGAACTCGCAAAGAAAGTAGTCAGTCCGTTCAGGCTGCTATAACAAAATTCCATAAACTGTGTAGCTTGTAAACAAGATAAATTTATTTCTTACAGTTCTAGATCCTGGGAAGTCCAAGATCAAGGCACCAGCAGATCAGTGTCTGGTGAGAGCTTACTCTGTGCTTCATATAAGGCGCCTTTCTGGCTGTGTCCTCATACAATGAAAGGAACAAACAACCTCCCTTGGTATTCTTTATAACGGCACTAATCCCACTCATGAAGTGTCCACCCTCATGACCTAATCACTTCGTAAAGGCCCCACTTCTTAATACTATTGTATTGGGAATTCAGGTTCAGCATGTGAATTTAGTGGGGGACACACATTCAGAGCATAGCAATACCTCATACCAACCCCTGTGTTTTGGGGGACATGTCTGGAAGATGGATTCTGTGTCACTTTAAAGTAGCATTTTATAAACTGAGAATCTGTTCACACATAGTCTACGACTATGTTTTCTTTAGCTTGCAGAATTAAAAATGGAAAATATTCACATAAAATTCTTGTTTCCTAATCCTTTCAAAAAGCGGAAAGATCTGGAAATGTGGCCTGAATTCTGACATGACAATTGTTGGGAACTAAACAGAGATTTTCCCTCTTTAAGCAGGACAAGCATGTTCCAGTATTTTTTTTCTTTGTACCAGACCAGCTTTATTGATATATGTTATCAGCCCATTCTTCATAGATACTTATTTTGCAGACCCTGATTGAATTATACAATAATAAGTAAGTCTTAGATTAACAAAAACAGGTTTATACAAAGAGGAGCTGATTTTCTAAAACAGCTTTATATTGCTTAAATAAGAGAGACAAAAAGAGAGAGAGAAGTAGCCACACAAATATATTTAGCCAAAGGTATTAGTTAAAATAAGCTAGCTGCTGTAACAGACTCTAAAATTTCAGTGACCTAAGTCTAGTTGAAAATGTATTTATTGGTTTCTTACATTAACTGGGTTTCAGGTCGTGGGCATTTGGGATGGAAAAAGGAGATCTGCTCCTCTCCACACAAGTCATTCAGGGACCTAAGTGCCAAAGGCTCTCCCATCTTTCACATGTGACTTCTAGGATCACCCTAGCCTTAAATCCATGCAATCACTACATGACAACAGGGCACAGAGGAGGATTTTTGGGAGATTTTTATGGGCCAGGCCTAGAAGTGGCACACATCCCTTCCACTCCTAATTCCCTGGGAAATAACCTTCAGTGTGTCTAGAAAGAAAAATAAATGGTTTAAGTGATCAGCTGGAAGTCTTAACACACCCAGGTTAGGTACTTGAATTTAGAGAATGTTTTTGGAGATTCTATGAGAACTCTTTTTACCCCACCCACAATGGGTTGCACTTTTCTGACCAATCCAGGTATGTCACAGGGAAGTAGATCCCTTGGCACAGAGGAGATACAGTAGGCACAGCTCATGAAATACAACACTGTATAGGCATGAGAAACGGAATGTAAGGTTCACCAAAAACAAGGGAAAGAAGCTTTCCTTTATCTGAAGAAAGCTTCTAGTACTTTCTGTGATACTAAAGTCTTCTTGGTCAGGATCCAGCACTGGCACATGTAAGAAATCACATACAATTTCACGATAAAGGGAATCATAATAGGAGTGCCTCTTAGTGGCCTAGGTTTTCAGAACCCAAAAGACCTAGATATAATTGCCATATGAGTGTCCACAGACTTTTTTTCAATGAAGTTGATTTTTTTACATGAGTTGTGGAAATTAGTTTCAATTTTGATGTAGATGAGATCCCTAGAGTCTTGGTGACACAGAAAGCACATTCCGCCAAGTCCAAGTGTCTGAGATGGGGTAAGAACCCACAGTTGCTATGACCTGGGGTTTGGCTTTTAGGATTGCGAACTTCAAGCGTTGACGATTCAGTTTCTTCTCTCATTACCCTTCCACTTTGCATTTTGAACGCCTATACTTGCACACCTGTACCACACTCTCACACTTTTTTAACGTAGTCCATTTCGTCACATAATTCTGTTTAGCCATCAAGATTCATCTCAAGACATCTTGTCTTAGAGTCCTAGGCTGAATCAAGTTTCTCTGCTCTGTGCCCCCACAGCATTCCCTGTCTACCTCTATTTTGAGCTTTTATGTCCACTCTTGGTCCTGACCTTAAGCTCTGTAAGGCAAGGACTTGTCATACTTACTTTTTATTTCAGTATCTGGGACAGTTGGCACCTGGCAACACTCATAGAATGTTAGTTGAACTGCTTTGGACCCTCTTCCTGAATTTCTAACTTAGTTTGCAACTCTATCTGTGACTTAATTGAACCAGTATACTCCTGATAACTTCACTGTCATCCTTAGAGATCTCTGATGTCTTCAGGAAATGATGATAGCATTCATAAATGCCAGCATTGTTGCATATTTGTTCTGTGTCAGGCACTGTGCTACTCTCTTAGTTTGCATGTCCTTTATAATGTTCCTGATGACTCCATCAAGTGGACACTGCTATTAGTCCAGTTTTCAAACCCAGGTCCGTGTGACTCCAGAGTTCAAGCTCTCATGCACTGTGATAGAGGTCGTATGATAGGTATTTTATTTAGTCTCACTGGTCTGTAGCAAGCAGGAGATGTTACTGGCTTGGACCCGTATGGCTAGGCTCATAGCCACAGCTTATTAGATGACCACTGGTAATATGACTTTAGAAGACATAAGGGTAATCAATTGATTAAGCTTGCAGAATTGGGCCCATTTTGACATTAACAAAGTTAAAATCTGGAGAAGCAATCTCAGCAGCCAAGTTATTAAAAAAAAAATGTGAGTATATAGTCTGGAGCTAAATCTAAAGTCCAGGCAGGATGCCTAGACAGAAGGATGGGGCACAGGTACAAGAAAGCTACTTGAGAACAAACCAGCCACTTTTCTGAGTCAAGAAATCTCTTCTTGAGCCAGGGGATCTCTGTGGACTTCTGCCAGTCTCAGGAACCAGACCTAATGTGGGCAATCAAGCCCAACTATTGGACTTTAAGTGGAGAATGAAGCTGTATAATCTAACTATGGTATATTTGATTGCTTGAAATAATTGCTTTATAAATTTATTCTGCCTTATAAGCAAACTTAACAGATGGCTGAATCTGGACATAACGGTGGAGACCACTTTCAACACTTTTATTGTTGGCTAAAGCATGCTTTGTTAATGATATTCCCAAGTTATTCATTCATTTTTACCAACCTGCAAACACTGTTACATATTAGTTATTGAAAGATTCTGATTTCACAAAAGGAAAGTTTCACTAGGGATTGGGTTAGCACATTGTCATTCCCTTTCTGCATGCTATTCTCAGAACACTTGTGGCCAGGGTACACATTAGTAGGCTGTAAAAGCATGTGTTCTGAACTGGTCAATGCCCATCCCCTCCCAGTTATTAAATACTTTCACTGTGCATATGATTTGCATATGACTTTTCCTTCGTCATTCCTGTCACTTCATGCAAGTGACACAGTATTTTAGATAAGTCATTTTAATATTTATTCTTCCTGGCTGATTACAAATTTTCTATATTTAGTTTTAGGGAAATGGAAAGTTACTGATACTCTACTAATAACAATGATAAAGATTTGAATACCAAGTATGTATTAGTACTATGCAAAAAAAAAAAAAAAAGAGAGAGCTAACATGCAAAAAAAAAAAAAAAGAGAGAGCTAACATGCAAAAATGCTATAGGCCAGTGTTCTAGCAACTACCAAATCCACCAGCTACCAATTTTTTTTTTTTTTTTTTGAGATGGAGTCTCGCTCTGTCGCCCAGGCTAGAGTGCAGTGGTGTGGTCTTGGCTCACTGCAACCTCTGCCTCCCAGGTTCAAGCAATTCTCCTGCCTCAGCCTCTTGAGTAGCTGGGATTATAGGTATGTGCCATGAGACGCCCAGCTAATTTTTGTATTTTTAGTAGAGATGGGGTTTCACCATGTTGGTCAGGCTGGTCTCAAACTCCTGACCTCATGATCCATCCTCCTCGGCCTCCCAAAGTGCTGGGATTACAGGCATAAGCCACTGCGCCCAGCCTACACATGGACTTCGGCCTCAGCCTCCCACCTATTTTTATAAATAAAGTTTTACTGGAGCATGGCCATGCACCATGCCCATTGATGCCCATTTTTTATGTATTATGACTACTTTTATGCTGCAGCAACAGCAGAGTTGAAACATTGTGACATGGACTATCTGGCCCCAAAATCCAAACATATTAATATTTACTATCTAGACCCTACAGGAAAAGATTGTTGAACATGGTTATAGACGTATTTAATCAATGGAATTCTCATTGGCTTTTTTGTCTAAAAGTTGAATACTATTAAGGTTAGCATGGGAAGTTTATATAATCTGCTCAAGGTCACACAGTTAAAATATGATGGAGCCAGGATTTGAATCAATGATTTTAAAAAATCAAATACTTGGCTCCCTTTGCAGTATTTATGTGTACATTTATCCTAAAACAAAGAATATTCTTTAGGACATTTCAAAATGATGTGTCATAAACTAGGAAAGGATTTTGATGCTCTGCCACCATATTCTCAACCAAATTATCTATTTTTATGTTTTCTCTGAGATGAATTGATAGGTCATGCTGAGACAGAGTGGCTTTGATCTTTATCCAAGTGGTCACATTTTTTTGTTTTTTGCAAGAAGAAATTGGAACTTGAGGTGAAAACATGGAACCCAGCATGCATTTAGATGGCTGTACTTTTGTCTCCCAAGACAGACAGTGGCTTGGGTTAAGAAATGTGTTTCTCTCTATAGGAATGTAACTGGATTGCATCAAAAGAATGGGAAATTATTTCATGTTTCAAGTGCTCCATCTTTCTGAAGCCCTGTTCCTCTGCATATCTGCATCCTCCCTTCTTCCAGCAGTACTTCCTTCATAGCTTCTTACACCTTCACTTTCCGTATTTTTTGTAACTTTAGATATTATATTTTCATTATTTTAATTTTATTATTTTGTTGAGACAGAATTTCACTGTTGTCGCCCAGGCTGGAGTGCCATGGCGCGATCTTGGCTCACTGAAACCTCTGCCTCCCAGGTTCTAGCGATTCTCCTGCCTCAGCCTCCTGAGTAGCTGGGACTACAGGCACCGTATTTTTAGTAGACACAGGGTTGCACCATGTTGGCCAGGCTGGTCTCCAACTCCTGACAAGTGATCCACCCGCCTCGGCCTCCCAAAGAGCTGGGATTACAGGCATGAGCCGCCGCACCCAGCCAAGCTGAGCCGCTGTGCCTGGCCAAACTTTCATTATTTTAAAATATGTCCTTTTAAAAGACATTAGAGTAAAGGCTCTGTGATGTTAGTAACCGAGTCTGTTTCCCAAGAGAGACTCCTCTTATGAAAGAATTTGTGGAATCAAGTCTAATTGAAGTGTGTATATGCCACATTTTCCTAAAAGAATAAGCCATAATTTTACAACGGGAAATAAGTTGTGATAGAATTTCAACAGTCACAGTTTCTAAATAGAAGTGTAATTTTACATCAATGAGAACCTATAGCTCATTCATAATTCTGAAAACAGGTAGCATTTTAAAGGAAACTGACATGTCAGCATTAACAGTAAGCCACAGGGGCAGAAACAATGACTGTTCCCTTTTAGTGGGGACCCAGTCCTCTCCCTTGTGGGAAGTAGAAAACTAGCTACCAGTAAGATTAAAATGTATATGAAGAGAGAGAACAGAGATCCTTCATCTGTATACTGAAAGTCCCCAAGTTATTTTATTTGTATTAGGTTTATGGTTCAATCCAGAAAAAGCTTTTAGCAAATCTTTTATTGAGGGGGGCTTTAATAATCCATAGAATCTACTTAGTTTTCCACATCATTTCACCTGTGAAGATAGTTACCTTCATAACGATATTTCACTGGGGAAGAAAATCAGGTCGTAATGTAATTTACATAAAGCTTGCACGGGTATATTTGACTTACTTGTCAGCAGTTGTATGGTAATATGTTGACATCTTATCACTATTTTATTCAATTATTTTAATGCCAGGAGCTATAGAGGGTGAGATAATAGTGTTCTTCTCTCCCACCTTCCATTTCTGTCTCTTTGTGTCTGAAGTTTCTTGCCTGTGCCACAGTCAGCTTTTTTCCAGATTTTTTTTTCCTTCAGAATTTTGGCCATTTACTTCCATGTGAGTATTTTAATTTCTCTCAGTCACTCAGTCTTGAAACATTTTTAATGTTTACCTTATCGATATGAGAATTTTAAAGTCATTTGCCTTTGCAGCTATAAAAGGAAAATGTTCCACTTGAACCAGCCCATGCCTAAGAGATAGCAAAACTGTTGTGTTTCATCACTGGTTCTAACCAGTGGAGGCTGATAAAAGCCCATGAACTTTGAGTGTCCACCCCTGTCCTCCATGTGTTAAACTCTTACTTGACCTAAGTGAGGATTCCTTACTACCTAAACAACAGTCTTATTTTAACCAACTGTGCACAGACCGAAGAACTCATTTGTTCTATGCAGAGTGCTAGTGCCCAGTGACTGATTAGTGGAACCATCTTGAACTCCACCCTCCAGCACTTCAAACCCCAGATGTTTTCCCCCACAGTAAACTCTTTGGTGCATTTCTTCACTGGCAAGTGACAAAAAGATGCAGCTTTTTGATTATTTATTTTGCTTGTCCTGGTGGGCTCCGTGTTATCTTTTGACGTGCTTAAGTGAGTCTGTGACCTTGGTCAAATCATTAACCTCCCTGAGCCGTGGTAATCAATAGAGAGGGAACAATAACACCCACTTAGAAGGGTTTTTGTTTGTATTAATGCAATACCACATGAGAAACACCTAATGTAATTCTTGACAGATGATGAGCACTAGATAAAGGCTGCTTGCTTGCTTTCTTGCTCTCAGACATGAAAATAGCATCTGGCACCCAGTAGGCATTCCATAAATACTGGTGGAATGGTAAATGAGTGAGTGTTTGCATTACTCCCTGAAATGGGCTGACTATACAATTCTATAGATTCTACATGCAATGTAGTTTTTGGAAATATTTGCCTGGGATTGCAGAATTTCAATTTATACTGATGCAACATTTTATTTTATTGTAGCATAACCAAATGATCTGAGTTAAACTCGTTGTATCATTTTCCAAACTAATTATAAATCATTGCAAGTCTTGCTAACTTCTAACTCCCCCAGAACTATATCACCCTCAAGACATTTTAAATCATAGACCAAAAAAAAATTTTAAGTTACTTGCAGTGTTAATATTCTCAAAACCCACATTCCATGCCTACTTTTAATGATGATTGCCAATTAACACACATTCCAAACATTAAAATGCAGTAAAAAAGAGATTTTCCTTGGCCCTTGTTTGAAAATTAAATTTCTTTGGGAAGTTAACATTGTAAAGGTTGGCAATCATAAGAAAATTTTCAGACCCACTCTTTCTCTAGAGTTTTAGGAGCCAAATAAAGATGTCTTTTTGGATTATTTATAATCTTCAAGAGTAAGGCCATGAACCCAATGACGTTGAGAAGATTTTTGGTCTTTGTAATTCTCTTTATAATTCTCATCCTACATGTTGTCATTTGTGTGTTTATGTACATCATTATGGGATTGTAAAGATGTATAATTAGGGAGCATTTTTTATCAAAAGGTCTAAAATTAGACTCTCAGGTCAGGACTTTTGCCATACAACACAGATAGACGTCAACAGAAGAGCCCATCCTGTGACCGGAGGATACTTCCACACACTGCCTGCCATCATCAGATTTTTATGTCCCATATTTGCAGGAGACAAGGAAAAGCCATCACAGAGACACTCTAAGCCGTGTATTTTAACCTTGTGTCTAACTTCCTGTAAACCAGTGATTTTCTGCCTCTTTTTGGACACCATCACCATGGAGAAATTTAACAGGTTTCCATCATTATGGGGTGATTCACCATGGCAATGATTCTCAGCAATGGGACCAGGAGGTCTTTCTCTCCCTTCTCATCATAAATTATTACTGTAGAGTATAATGTGATCCAAGTCACATTTCTTGAATTAGCTGCTCCTTTGATATCTGGCATAAGTATCATCACTGAGATTATATTCAACACTTTTTTTTTAGTGGGAACTTTTTTTTTTTTCTGCGTCAACAGATATCAATTTATTGCCTTTCAGCTCTAAATTTATCCTTCATTGCCTGCTCTACAAAAATGGATATGTGTCCTCCAAATATTTTTCTATTGCCAGTTGGCCAAATGTTAAGTATCTTCTTTTTTTAATTTTATTATTATTATACTTTAAGTTTTAGGGTACATGTGCACAATGTGCAGGTTTGTTACATATGTATACATGTGCCATGTTGGTGTGCTGCACCCATTGACTCGTCATTTAGCATTAGGTATGTCTCCTAATGCTATCCCTCCCCCCTCCCCCTACCCTGCAACAGTCCCCGGAGTGTGATGTTCCCCTTCCTGTGTCCATGTGTTCTCGTGCAATTCCCACCTATGGGTGAGAACATGCGGTGTTTGGTTTTTTGTCCTTGCAATAGTTTGCTGAGAATGACGGTTTCCAGTTTCATCCATGTCCCTACAAAGGACATGAACTCATCATTTTTTATGGTTGCATAGTATTCCATGGTGTATATGTGCCACATTTTCTTAATCCAGTCTATCATTGTTGGGCATTTGGCTTGGTTCCAAGTCTTTGCTATTGTGAATAGTGCTGCAGTAAACATGCGTGTGCATGTGTCTTTATAGCAGCATGATTTATAGTCCTTTGGGTATATACCCAGTAATGGGATGGCTGGGTCAAATGGTATTTCTAGTTCTAGATCCAGAGGAATCACCACACTGACTTCCACAATGGTTGAACTAGTTTACAGTCCCACCAACAGTGTAAAAGTGTTCTATTTCTCCACATCCTCTCCAGCACCTGTTGTTTCCTGACTTTTTAATGATGGCCATTCTAACTGGTGTGAGATGGTATCTCATTGTGGTTTTGATTTGCATTTCTCTGATGGCCAGTGATGATGAGCATTTTTTCATGTATCTTTTGGCTGCATAAATGTCTTCTTTTGAGAGGTGTCTGTTCATATCCTTTGCCAACTTTATGATGGGGTTGTTTTTTTTCTTGTAAATTTGTTTGAGTTCATTTTAGATCCTAGATATTAGCCCTTTGTCAGATGAGTAGGTTACAAAAATTTTCTCCCATTTTGTAGGTTGCCTGTTCACTCTGATGGTAGTTTCTTTTGCTGTGCAGAAGCTCTTTAGTTTAATTAGATCCCATTTGTCAATTTTGGCTTTTGTTGCCATTGCTTTTGGTGTTTTAGACATGAAGTCCTTGCCCATGCCTGTATCCTGAATGGTATTGCCTAGATTTTCTTCTAGGGTTTTTATGGTTTTAGGTCTAACATGTAAGTCTTTAATCCAGCTTGAATTCATTTTTGTATAAAGTGTAAAGAAGGGATCCAGTTTCAGCTTTCTACATATGGCTAGCCAGTTTTCCCAGCACCATTTATTAAATAGGGAATCCTTTCCCCATTTCTTGTTTTTGTCAGGTTTGTCAAAGATCAGATGGTTGTAGATATATGGCATTATTTCTGAGGGCTCTGTTCTGTTCCATTGGTCTATATCTCTTTTTTGGTACCAGCACCATGCTGTTTTGGTTACTGTAGACTTGTAGTATAGTTTGAAGTCAGGTAGCGTGATGCCTCCAGCTTTGTTCTTTTGGCTTAGGATTGACTTGGCAATGTGGGCTCTTTTTTGGTTCCATATGAACTTTAAAGTAGTTTTTTCCAATTCTGTGAAGAAAGTCATTGGTAGCTTGATGGGGATGGCATTGAATCTATAAATTACCTTGGGCAGTATGGCCATTTTCACGATACTGATTCTTCCTACCCATGAGCATGGAATGTTCTTCCATTTGTTTGTATCCTCTTTTATTTCACTGAGCAGTGGTTTGTAGTTCTCCTTGAGGAGGTCCTTCACATCCCTTGTAAGTTGGATTCCTAGGTATTTTATTCTCTTTGAAGCAATAGTGAATGGGAGTTCACTCATGATTTGGCTCTCTGTTTGTCTGTTATTGGTGTATAAGAATGCTCGTGATTTTTGTACATTGATATTGTATCCTGAGACTTTGCTGAAGTTGCTTATCAGCTTAAGGAGATTTGGGGCTGAGACAATGGGGTTTTCTAGATATACAATCATGTCATCTGCAAACAGGGACAATTTGACTTCCTCTTTTCCTAATTGAATACCCTTTATTTCCTTCTCCTGCCTGATTGCCCTGGCCAGAACTTCCAACACTATGTTGAATAGGAGCGGTGAGAGAGGGCATCTCTGTCTTGTGCCAGTTTTCAAAGGGAATGCTTCCGGTTTCTGCCCATTCAGTATGATATTGGCTGTGGGTTTGTCATAGATAGCTCTTATTATTTTGAGATACATCCCATCAATACCTAATTTATTGAGAGCTTTTAGCATGAAGGGTTGTTGAATTTTGTCAAAGGCCTTTTCTGCATCTATTGAGATAATCATGTGGTTTTTGTCTTTGGTTCTGTTTATATGCTGGATTACATTTATTGATTTGCGTATGTTGAAACAGCCTTGCATCCCAGGGATAAAGCCCACTTGATCATGGTGGATAAGCTTTTTGATGTGCTGCTGGATTTGGTTTGCCAGTATTTTATTGAGGATTTTTGCATCAATGTTCATCAAGGATATTGGTCTAAAATTCTTTTTTTTGGTTGTGTCTCTGCCAGGCTTTGGTATCAGGATGATGCTGGCCTCATAAAATGAGTTAGGGAGGATTCCCTCTTTTTCTATTGATTGGAATAGTTTCAGAAGGAATGGTACCAGCTCCTCCTTGTACCTCTGGTAGAATTCGGCTGTGAATCCATCTGGTCCTGGACTTTTTTTGGTTGGTAAGCTATTGATTATTGCCACAATTTCAGAGCCTGTTATTGGTCTATTCAGAGATTCAACTTCTTCCTGGTTTAGTCTTGGGAGGGTGTATGTGTCGAGGAATTTCTCCATTTCTTCTAGATTTTCTAGTTTATTTGCATAGAGGTGTTTGTAGTATTCTCTGTTGGTAGTTTGTATTTCTGTAGGATCGGTGGTGATATCCCCTTTATCATTTTTTATTGCGTCTATTTGATTCTTCTGTCTTTTCTTCTTTATTAGTCTTGCTAGCGGTCTATCAATTTTGTTGATCTTTTCAGAAAACCAGCTCCTGGATTCATTAATTTTTTGAAGGGTTTTTTTGTGTCTCTATTTCCTTCAGTTCTGCTCTGACTTTAGTTATTTCTTGCCTTCTGCTAGCTTTTGAATGTATTTGCTCTTGCTTTTCTAGTTCTTTTAATTGTGATGTTAGGTTGTCAATTTTGGATCTTTCCTGCTTTCTCTTGTGGACATTTAGTGCTATAAATTTCCTTCTACACACTGCTTTGAATGTGTCCCAGAGATTCTGGTATGTTGTGTCTTTGTTCTCATTGGTTTCAAAGAACATCTTTATTTCTGCCTTCATTTCATTATGTACCTAGTAGTCATTCAGGAGCAGGTTGTTCAGTTTCCATGTAGTTGAGCAGTTTTGAGTGAGTTTCTTAATCCCGAGTTCTAGTTTGATTGCACTGTGGTCTGAGAGACAGTTTGTTGTAATTTCTGTTCTTTTACATTTGCTGAGGAGTGCTTTACTTCCAACTATGTGGTCAGTTTTGGAATAGGTGTGGTGTGGTGCTGAAAAAAAATGTATATTCTGTTGATTTGGGGCAGAGAGTTCTGTAGATGTCTATTAGGTCTGCTTGGTGCAGAGCTGAGTTCAATTCCTGGGTGTCCTTGTTAACTTTCTGTCTCGTTGATCTAATGTTCACAGTGGGGTGTTAAAGTCTCCCATTATTATTGTGTGAGACTCTAAGTCTTTTTGTAGGTCACTAAGGACTTGCTTTATGAATCTGGGTGCTCCTGTATTGGGTGCATATATATTTAGGATAGTTAGCTCTTCTTGGTGAATTGATCCCTTTACCATTATGTAATGACCTTCTTTGTCTCTTTTGATCTTTGTTGGTTTAAAGTCTGTTTTATCAGAGACTAGGATTGCAACCCCTGCCTTTTTTTGTTTTCCATTTGCTTGGTAGATCTTCCTCCATCCCTTTATTTTGAGCCTATCTGTGTTTCTGCTAGTGAGATGGGTTTCCTGAATACAGCACACTGATGGGTCTTGACTCTTTATCCAATTTGCCAGTCTGTGTCTTTTAATTGGAGCATTTAGTCCATTTACATTTAAAGAAGTTAATATTGTTATGTGTGAATTTGATCCTGTCATTATGATGTTAGCTGATTATTTTGCTCGTTAGTTGATGCAGTTTCTTCCTAGCCTTGATGGTCTTTACAATTTGGCATCTTTTTGCAGTGGCTGGTACCGGTTGTTCCTTTCCATGTTTAGTGCTTCCTTCAGGAGCTCTTTTAGGGCAGGCCTGGTACTGACAAAATCTCTCAGCATTTGCTTGTCTGTAAAGTATTTTATTTCTCCTTCACTTATGAAGCTTAGTTTGGCTGGATATGAAATTCTGGGTTGAAAATTCTTTTCTTTAAGAATGTTGAATATTACCCCCTACTCTCTTCTGGCTTGTAGAGTTTCTGCTGAGAGAGCCACTGTTAGTCTGATGGGCTTCCCTTTGTGCATAACCCGACCTTTCTCTCTGGCTGCCCTTAACATTTTTTCCTTCATTTCAACTTTGGTGAATCTGACAATTATGTGTTTTGGAGTTGCTCTTCTTGAGGAGTATTTTTGTGGCGTTCTCTGTATTTCCTGAATCTGAATGTTGGCCTGCCTTGCTAGATTGGGGAAGTTCTCCTGGATAATATCCTGCAGAGTGTTTTCCAACTTGGTTCCATTCTCCCCATCACTTTCAGGTACACCAATCAGACGTAGATTTGGTCTTTTCACATAGTCCCATATTTCTTGGAGGCTTTGTTTGTTTCTTTTTATTCTTTTTTTCTCTAAACTTCAGTTCTCGCTTCATTTCATTCATTTCATCTCCCATCACTGATACCCTTTCTTCCAGTTGATCGCATCGGCTCCTGAGGCTTCTGCATTCTTCATGTAGTTCTCGAGCCTTGACTTTCAGCTCCATCATCTCCTTTAAGGACTTCTCTGCATTGGTTATTCTAGTTATCCATTCGTCTAATTTTTTTTCAAAGTTTTTAACTTCTTTGCCATTGGTTTGAATTCCCTCCTGTAGCTCTGAGTCGTTTGATTGTCTGAAGCCTTCTTCTCTCAACTCATCAAAGTCTTCTCCGTCCAGCTTTGTTCCGTTGCTGGTGAGGAGCTGTGTTCCTTTGGAGGAGGAGAGGTGCTCTAATTTTTAGAGTTTCCAGTTTTTCTGCTCGGTTTTTTCCCCATCTTTGTGGCTATACCTACTTTTGGTCTTTGATGATGGTGACGTACACATGGGTTTTTGGTGTGGATGTCCTTTCTGTTTGTTAGTTTTCCTTCTAACAGACAGGACCCTCAGCTGCAGGTCTGTTGGAGTTTGCTAGAGGTCCACTCCAGACCCTGTTTGCCTGGATATCAGCAGCGGTTGCTGCAGAACAGCGGTGGCTGTAGAACAGCAGTTATTGGTGACCCACAAATGCTGCTGCCTGATCGTTCCTCTGGAAGTTTTGTCTCAGAGGAGTACCCAGCCGTGTGAGGTGTCAGTCTGCCCCTACTGGGGGGTGCCTCCCAGTTAGGCTGCTCGGGGGTCAGGGACCCACTTGAGGAGGCAGTCTGCCTGTTCTCAGATCTCCAGCTGCGTGCTGGGAGAACCAGTACTCTCTTCAAAGCTGTCAGACAGGGACATTTAAGTCTGCAAAGGTTACTGCTGTCTTTTTGTCTGTGCCCTGCCCCCAGAGGTGGAGCCTACAAAGGCAGGCAGGCCTCCTTGAGCTGTGGTGGGCTCCACCCAGTTCAAGCTTCCAGGCTGCTTTGTTTACCTAATCAAGCCTGGGCAATGGCAGGCGCCCCTCCCCCAGCCTCACTGCCGCCTTGCAGTTTGATCTCCGACTGCTGTACTAGCAATCAGCGAGACTCCATGGGCGTAGGACACTCCGAGCCAAGTGCAGGATATAATTTCCTGGTGTGCTGTTTTTTAAGCCCGTTGGGAAAGCGCAGTATTAGGGTGGGAGTGACCCAATTTTCCAGGTGCTGTCTGTCACCCCTTTCTTTGACTAGGAAAGGGAACTCTCTGACCCCTTGCACTTCCTGAGTGAGGCAATGCCTCGCCCTGCTTCGGCTAGTGCACGGTGCGCTGCAGCCACTGTCCTGCACCCACTGTCTGGCACTCCCTAGTGAGATGAACCCGGTACCTCAGATGGAAATGCAGAAATCACCCGTCTTCTGCGTCGCTCATGCTGGGAGCTGTAGAACAGAGCTGTTCCTATTCGGCCATCTTGGCTCCACCATGTTAAGTCAGTGGGAACTTTCTATGAGCCTGACACATTGATGGTCCAAAGGTTTGAGCAAGACCACAGAAGTTTTAAGACTCTTCCTGCTCTCTGGTCCTTAAGATAGTAGGAAAAAGCTATCAAAAGAAAGATAAAGAACTGTAAATTATTTTCTATTATGTAAGTAAGTATGTTATATACACATTCATGAATGAAGCAGGTTAGGAGACCATCCTTTCCTTGTCCAGAGGGGACAGCTGCTCTCAGCTGTAGCACATTGTTGTCAGAATGTAAGATCTCTTTTGCCAGATCTTGTTATTCTCAGGTGAGATACACCTATGTCTAAATGTTGGTGACCTATTTGAATATATTTAAAAGTCTGCTAGCCAGTCAAAATGCAGTTTTATTTGCAGTCTCTGGATACAGTTGGAGTTATAGAAGAAGTCAGAGTAGAATGGCTCTTCCCAGTTAGGGAGTAGCATGAGCAAAGCCCACATGCCTCTTTTATCTCCAGTTATATGAAAGAAATTCCTCTATATTCTTATAGTGTCAACCTGAGCTATTATGTAATATATCCAGGACTATCAAAGAATATGTCACCAGGTAAAAGACAGTGCTTAAACATAAGATTCAATTACCTTTTTGTGTGTAATTTAGACTTCTAATAAAACATTTTTCACCCTTGGGGTAAAAACATTTATTAACTGTCATCAATATACTTGCCATCTATTTTCCCCCATTTTAGGGACAGCTTTGGTAATTGAATAAGAATGCACACTTATTCACAGTTCACCCCACTCTACTGTGCTTGGTAGTTATACAATTAAACATGGCCTGGAAAAAACATGTTTTTTAGTGTGAAAGCATTCAAATTTCTCTGAATAAATCCCTTTTTTTTTTTTTTTTTTTTTCCTTGTAGACAGAGTCTCTCTGTTGCCCGGGCTGGAGTACAGTGATGCAATCTTGGCTCACTGCAGCTTCTGCCTCCCGGGTTCAAGCGATTCTCCTGCCTCAGCCTCCCAAGTATCTGAGACTACAGGCACCCACCACCACATCCGGCTGATTTTTGTATTTTTTAGTAGGGATGGGGTTTCTTCATATTGGCCAGGCTGGTCTTGAACTCCTGACCTTATGATCCACCCGCCTTGGCCTCCCAAAGTGCTGGGGAATAAATCCCTCTTTTTGTCGTGTATAGCATTTTAACATTTCAAGGGCTTTCACATCTGTTACATCATTGAGGGCCTTTTCTGAGATATTCTGTAAATAACGCAAATTCTATAAAATTGAAAATGGAGCACATTTGTGCAAGATCAAGGTGTTTTTTTCTCAAGTTTTGTATGGATGATTTGAAATAGTCCATCTTGACAAGAGAAAGCAGCATTATAATGCCTTTGCTCCTGCTGTGGACTCTCCCAAAATGGTGCTTTGTCGCCAGCCCATAGATGGTTCAGAGCTAAAGCTGGTTTCCCCCTGAACATTTTATAGTTTGTGATACACCAAATGTACATCCCACTCTGGCGGGTTCGAAGTCTCTATACCCACCTCGCTTTCCACGTCGCATTGCACACACTTAAGAGGAGGAGCTTTTCCATCAGGGTATGTGAGTGCCTTCACCTGCCAGCTGAAGTTCTTGATAAGGAAATATTCAGGGAGAGTGTTGCCAGGATCAGAGTATCTCAATTAGCATAGAGATAAATTTTAAATCAGGTGCTATGAAGTCAGACACTCACGGTTTTGATTCTCATTTTAGTCATATACTAGCTGTGTGATGTTGGGCAAGTTACTAAACCTGTTTCTTCATCTAAAAAGATGATGATAAGGCCGGGCGCGGTGGCTCACGCTTGTAATCCCAGCACTTTGGGAGGCCGAGGCGGGCGGATCATGAGGTCAGGAGATCGAGACCACGGTGAAACCCCGTCTCTACTAAAAATACAAAAAAAATTAGCCGGGCGTGGTGGCGGGTGCCTGTAGTCCCAGCTACTCGGAGAGGCTGAGGCAGGAGAATGGTGTGAACCCTGGGAGGCGGAGCTTGCAGTGAGCCGAGATTGCGCCACTGCACTCCAGCCTGGGCGACAGAGCGAGACACCGTCTCAAAAAAAAAAAAAAAAAAGATGATGATAAAACATTTTTCTTGGGTTTGTTAGACAGCATTGATAGTGAGAAAACACTTATCAAGAGCCTGGTATTAGTGCCTGGCCCACAGTGAGTATGAAGGTTACTGACCTTCTCCTTCCCTTTGTCTCCTTGTTATTTTAAGCATTCCTCACATTCCTGCCCCTCCAAGCTTGGTTATCTAGTTCCTTACCTTTAAATCCAACCTTGTAACTCCGTCTTGATTTACTCATAGATGATTGTGAAGAGAGCCAGGCTTTGGAATCTAATACACTTGGAGTCAGAATCCTTTTCTTAATAGATCTGGGACCATATATGACTTACTTGGGTTATTTGAAACTCAGTTTTCTCATCTCTTAAGTGGGGATAATAAAACTTAGTATCACGTGTACTAAGAGGATCAAATGAGTGAACATATATAAGACACCTAGACCATTACCAAAACATGGTAAATGTTCAACTGTCGAATAAATCAAAATCACTCTAGAGATAACTGCAAAAGGTTTTAAAAGCTAGTTTCAGACAGAGAGATGAAGCCTAAACTAAGAAAAGTATAACTACATCCTTACTTTCTGAAATGTCAGTTTTGAATTGGGAGAATGTTGGGTAAGCTGGGGATATGACATTTTATATCACCAGAATTCAGAGGTTTGAATACTACCAAGTATTTGCCCAAACCTCAAATGTGGATTATTTCCACATTGTAGTCTGTTTCTTTATACATTCCTGTCCAGCTGTCTGATGCCTGAGCTAAAAATAGTTCTGAGGGCCCAACCTATGGCCAGAGCATCCTTCTTCACAAGTTGTACTTTGCCTTTCTGAAAGCGGACAGATTGTTTCTCCAGGACATTCCCACAGGGCAGCATTGGAAGAAAATCCACCCTCTCTCTGGCCTAACACCACTAAACCAGAGGTCAGCAAACTTTTCCTCAGTAGGGCCAGATAGTAAATAATTTAGGTTTTGTGGGCCACATGTATTCCCTGTAGCACATTTTTCTTTGTCGTTTTTAAGTAACTTTTTAAAAATGTAAAAGCTAGTCTTAGAGAAAAATAGGCCATAGGTCACACTGGGCCCAGAGATCATAGTTTTCTGACCTCCGCTCTAGACTTCAGAAGGGAGAGAGGGAGGGAAGAAGGGTGGCTTGAAACCTTCATGAACTAATGCCTTCCTTTAGGGAAAAGGAAAAATAACCACCCTCATTTTAAAAAAATATTAAAGACATGAAGTTAGTACCTTTGCTTGTATGGTACAACTATATTGTCTAGTCGGTTTTTTAGTTGTTTTATAGTGAGACCTCATCACACTGCTGTTTTTCATTGGAAACTGATGAGGAACACTGTAAAGCAGATGGAGCACAGACTGCAGAAATGAAAAGCACAGAAGAAAGAGCTGTGTGAAAGAAATATTTAATCATAACATGAAAAACTCATAGTGGCAACTTTTCCATTATGTTAAATTTTCCTCATTTCTATGTGTTCTGAGTATGTGCTTAAAAAGCGAGGTTGTAATTTTCTATCTTTGTGCCCATCTCCCATCGGTTTTTGATTTTGTCTTTTTGCAGGACTATGACTTGAGCCAGCTGCAGCAGCCTGACACTGTGGAGCCTGATGCCATCAAGCCTGTGGGAATCCGACGAATGGATGAAAGACCCATCCACGCCGAGCCCCAGTATCCGGTCCGATCTGCAGCCCCACACCCTGGAGACATTGGGGACTTCATTAATGAGGTACAGAGAGACACTCATTTTCTCTATAAGAGTTTTCATTTCATGCTAATAGTTAGATCTCTGTAGGCCACAAATTGCTTGGAATACAGCTATATAGTTCACTAAAACATACTTGTGTTTCTGAAGTTTATCTTTGTGTGAAAGCAAATGTGGCTTCATTAACAAAGAACAAATGTAATTGCTTTGATCAACCAAAAAGAGGTCTATCAATTAAGATTCTGCATTTGTAAAATGACATACATCATATATTATCAGAATTAGTCACACTGTCTCCGAGAAGGATTTTTTTTCCTAGATTACAAGTAATAAATAGACTAACAATATTATAGTGCATTCTAATTTCATTTATTAGCATTAATAAATGTAACAGTAGTTCACTTTAATTTTCCTCACACTGTACCCTTTGAATCCCACAAATCATGAGAATTCAGTGCCTGCCCAACGACTCCATCAAAAGAGATTAGTTGGAAGAGCTAAATTAAATATTATGTAAGTGATTTAAATACTTGTCTAGTTGAGGAGTTTTAAGAGCTTCTGTAAAAGGAAGCTATTTCTCTGTTGCATATAACAGATACAATTTTCACTGTCAAAATTATTATGACATTCTTTTATTACTGACCAAGAGTTCTGTTACGTTTAATATTTAAGTTTTGAAGTTCGGTGATTTATGCTGCTGCTTCTGATCATGTCTGTAGTCTTACTGTAATTCTTTTGAATTTTTATTGTGAATATAAGAGAACACCACATATTGATGTTGATTGTGAATATATGGCAGAACTCCTGTTTTCTGGTCATATCATTGGTGTCTCCAAGATCAGAGTAGGTCTCAGTGCATTACAAAGTGGAATGCATCTGTTGTATATGGCCTTCAGTCATAGGCTGATAAGACTCTGGTATCCTGGGCTTCCTCAAAATTCATATAATATTAAACATAATCTACATTAGGTTTTTAGATATACTTATTGCTTGTAGAAAAAGTTTTAAAACAAAATTGGAATAGTTGCCTGTCTCTATAATGATCCGTTACTGTCTATTCCTAAAATATATGCTGCATTCTGAACATATGTATTCATTTCTGCTAAATAGGTAATAAGGTTAATTTGTAGTTGACATGATTTAAAAGCACATGGAAAGCAAAAACAACAGAATGCCAGTAACTCCCTCTATCCACAGAAATATGTCCTGACTTTGCCAGCTCTTAGTTATATATAGATCCAGTTAGGAGAATTTGCAGAAATTTATACATATATGCCTAGATCTTTTAGAAAAATGTAAGAGTGCCTAATGATTTTATTTCTAATTTCGTGTTTGTCATCATAAGAAATTGTTGAGTTATTCTGATGGTTGTCAATTCAAGAGATAGTGAATCTTTTGACTGTAGGTTTAGGAAATAGGACTTTAAATTTTTTTTTTAATTTTTATTTTTGTAGAGACAGGGTCACACCAGTCTGTTTCCCAGGCTGGTCTTGAACTCTTGGTCTCAAATGATCCTCCTGCCTCAGACTCCCAATGTGCTGGGATTACAGGCATGAGCCACTGTGCCCAGCTGGAACCATACTTTTTTGAAGCCAGAATTCTAGCTGAAGTATAATTTAACAAATCCTTACTAAATATTTCTGCCTGTCCCTGAAGTACCAGTGTTCTGTGGGATTTCATTCCATCCCTGATACTCTTCTTTCTCGGTGCTAAAGATCAAACAAACAGTAAGGTTTATCTATAAGGCTATTCTTCATCTGATTCCTGCCTTCTTCTACCCCTCACCTCCCCACATTCCCTTTCTGTGCTTCAGCCCCACTGAACTATTTGCAGTTCCTCAAAAGCATCACACTTTTGAATATACTGTAACTTCGGCAAAGCCCTTACCTAATTGTCCATCTGCAGGACTGCCACTTCGCCTTCAGGATTCAGCCAAAAGGTTTCTCTGTGTGGCCTTCCTTGATGCCTTTGGGAAGGGATAACAAGCTGCCCCTCGGGTCATAGCCCTCACCAGCTGGGGTGTAACTGTCAGTATTTCTTTCTCCCACTCACTGTGTGAGTTCTCTCCAGGACAAGCGCTATTTCTTGTTCATGTTGTTATAACTTAAACATCTAGTGTGTTACCTAGCTCTTAGCTTTTTGTCATTTTCAGGCATTCGAGTATGCACTCTGGCCAATGCGTAGGGCATGATGCTATGGGCGCCACCCACTTTACATCTGATTGAGATTCAACGGATACTGAGTCTAGAGCTTTTTATCCTACTTGTCAGATTACATTCAAATTCTGAGTTTATGTTTGAGTGTGTGTTTGTGTGTCTGTGTCTATGGTCATTGATTTTTTTTTGTTCTTTTTTTTTTAACAATGACTGTCTCTTCTTCAGTAGATAGAAAAGAGCATCTAGTCAGTAAGTTTCACTTAACCAACCCTTCTCGGCCACAGTAGAAGGAGTTATAGTAGGAATTTCCATTTGGAATTTTCTTTCTCCTAAACAGTGCTCAGGTACACAGTTTATTATGGCTGGAGACCATTAACAAACAGGTGTGATTACTTAATATGAAAAACTTTCTTCCAAACAACTGACTGCAAATTGACTTCCAGAATACAATCTCTTCCTAATTTGAAGATCATCTGCATGTGTGAAAAATGTCTCATTGTGAAACCATCTTGAGCTCAATGTAAGATCATCCATGCAGCAAATCACTATTGAACATCTATGTGTGTAACATAACTGTGCAAGTAATATATAGATAAAATCATATATTAGACATCAATTCTCTTTGTGTGTATACCCAACTTTGTTGTGAGCACGATATTTGTGCAATGCAAATGTGCCAGTATCCAAAGCCTTATTTGCCAGGCATAGGAGGCCAATTGTGTCTGGTTCTTACTTGGCTTTCCAACTTCATCTCAAGGCCCTCACCACCCAGCATCTTGCAGGCTATCTACAGAGAACTCTACTTGTCATTTACAATTTCAGTTTACAGTTTCATGCTGGTGGCCGTCTACATGATGTTCTTCCTGTCTAGAATTCCTTCCCCATTTTTCTAGCGTTGGGGGAACTTCATTAAGTATTTACCAACCCAGGAAAGGTCAGGCATACAGAGTATGAGTTAGACAGCATCTACTGGCATCCCATGGTACCCAGAACTCACCTCCCTCAGATCACAGATCCCATGGTTCCATCCTGCCTCCCCCCGATCCCTTCCATATTCCAGGGGAGGGGAGACAGGCTTCTCCCTGGAGGGGCCAGTATGGGGCACAATGATTTGGTGAACAAGTGAATGGATGATAGGATCCAATTTGGAAATAATTCCGAAAATGGCAACTAAATCCGGGAGTGTGTGTGTGTGTGTGTGTGTGTGTGTGTGTGTGTGTGTTAAGAGACAGGGTCTCTCTCTGTTGCCCAGGCTGGAGTTCAGTGGCACAATCATAACAAACTGCAGCCTCAGCCTCCTGGGCTCAAGCCATCCTCCATCCTCAACCTCCCAAAGTGCTGGGATTACAGGTGTGAGCCACCACACCTGGCCTAAATCCATGAATTTGAATACAATTACAAGATAGAGAAATGTGGAGGAGAGGAGGAACCAAGTATCTTCACCTAGAAATGCCCCTAGAGTTGGAGACAGAAAATCTAAGGAGGTAAGGTATAATAGAAAACAATCGAAACGATAGTTTTAAGGAGATGATGGTCAGTTCTGTGGGACTTTTAAGGGAGATGAAAGTCTGATGTAAGTTAGATGGCCTAAGCCAGTAATAACTCTCCAAAATACCATCTAGACTCTTTCATCCAAGATAACTGTTAAGACTTGTTCAGTGTCTTCATTTACTGGACAGACAAAAATGAATACTTGTAGAGTTTTAAAACAGTTGAAAGCACCTAGAAAGAACTCAAGCACATTTTATAAAAATATTTAAAAGGCACACAAATTTATTTATCTGCAGGTCTTATTTGATTTAGCAGAGCACCAAATGTTCCAAAGGAAGAATAATATAGTGGTGATTATAATTGGAGTGCTTTTATAGATGTAAGGAATAGGAAAGCTCATGAGAACATTTTCTAGTTTGTTTATTTAAATAAGCAATGAATGTTGCCTTGAATCTCAAAAATGATAACTTATTTCCAGTCTGGTAGGCAGAGTAAAATAAGTCACATGTTTTTGAATTTCAACTGCAGAATTTCATTCTGTTTTGAGTTTTTAAACATGACCTTCAGAGAGTGAAAAGTTCAAACAAATTCATTTAATCTCAGCCCAACAGTTAGATATTAATATACCTCCAATAATTTTACTAATACTAATCCTGTATATTTCTTTGTAAAAAGAAATAAACTTCTTCATATATGTGTGTGTGTGTGTGTGTGTGTATTTTTCTGTTTTCACACTGCTATGAAAAACTGCCAAGCCTGAGTAATTTACAAAGGAAAGAGATTTAATCGACTCACGTTTCCGCAGGGCTGAGAAAGCCTCAGGAAACTTACAATCTTGCCAGAAGGGAAAGCAAACACATTCTTCTTCACGTGGCAGCAGGAGAGAGAAGTGCTGAGCAAAGGGAGAAAAGTGCCTTATAAAACCATCAGATCTCATGAGAACGCACTATCGTGAGAGCGACAGCATGGGGGTAACCACCCCTGTGATTCAGTTACCTCCCACAGGGTCCCTCTCACAACATGTAGGGATTATGGGAACTATGGAACTACAATTCAAGATGAGATTTGGGTGGGGACAAAGTCAAACCTTATCATCATGTGTGCACACACGCACATATACACATATATCACATATACACATATATACATATATAAAAAGAGATTTTTATTATGTGTGTATATATGTATTAAACGGTATATGAAGTATATTTCTCTACTCAAAAGTATAAAAAACAAGTGAATAATTCTGTTAAAAGACCACCTTTTCATTAATATTGTTTAAAACTTATGGAAGCTTCTTATAACTTGCTTGAAACTACTAAAGTTTAAAATGCTTGTTTTTTTCTCCTATTAATTGAATTTAATTTCTCTTTTTTAAAATATCTCATTCTGATCTTATAGAAGTTGGGCGTTTGTGTAAGTTCAAATCTAGCCATCCCACCTAACAGCTCTGTTACCTTGTACAAGGTCAAGATCCTTTCCTTTAACCTTTTCAGTTTTCTTATTTGTAAAATGGGAATAGTAATAGAACCTTCTTTAAGATTGCGTGAGAACTAAATCAGATTATCTTTGTAATGTGCTTCGTATAGTGCTTGTCACATAGTAAAAATATCTTTATTACTGGTGTCATATTAGTAACTATTACAGGTAAATTACCTTTTAGGAGTAAAAGACTTTCTGCTCTTCTCTAATTGTAAGAAAACAATTAAAATCCACTCCTTCTGCATCAAAAATTGCTTTAAGTAAAATGAAATTCCCAGAAAGAGGGGTAGTAATGTTGGCCTTGATATGTTCAGTTCTACTGTAATGTAAACATGGTGTACTTTTATATCCTAGATTCTAGCTGTTTCTGAAAGGAGTGGATATAAATATGAAGAGGATGCTGAGCAGGAAAAACTACGCCCAGGACAACAATGCATAGTTACCTTATAGAATACCTGTTGAATGTCAGGCAATGTGTTGGACAGCGAGATGTGAATACAAAACAGCCTCTGTAGAAAGGGATGTCACAGTCTAGTGTCATCCAAACAAGATGATAAAAGTAGATGAGGCCTGGCACAGTAGCTCACACCTGTAATCCCAGCACTTTGGGAGGCTGAAGCAGGAACATCACTTGAGCCCAGGAGTTTGAGACCCACTTCAGCAACATGACAAAAAACCCTCTCTACAAAAAATACAAAAATTAGCTGAGCATGGTGGCGTGTGTCTGTAGTCCTAGCTACTCAGGAGGCTGAGGTGGGAGGATCACCTGAGCCCAGGAAGGTCAAGGCTGCAGTGAGCCATGATTTTGCACTACAGTCTGGTCTCTAAAAATAAAAAATAAAAAAGTAGAAGGGACCAGAGAGACCACAGGAATGACTCCTATTCATGGTTGAGGAAAAAAGATCTGTGTAGTAGAAGTGATATTTTTAATGAGCTTTTGGATGGATGGATGGATGGATGGATATTAATCAGATAAAAAATATAAGAAGTATAATTCCAAAAAAAATGAATAAACAACATAGAAGTGCACAAGAACATGATGCTTTGGGTTTTGGGGGGATTCCCTTTGGGGGTGCATAATTCAGTTGTGGTTGCTGGAGCTGAGAATAACTGAAACAGAAAAGGTGGGTGAACAGTCTTGGTTCACTGAATGCTTTCTAAAGAGTTTTACTGTATGCTGTAGGTTACCCAACAGCAGGCATTTCAGTTAACACCTTCCAGTTTTTTCCCTCTCTGTGTACTTCTGTTATTTTCTTAAATTGTTCATCAATTTTTAAGTTAATTTTCTTAAATAATTGTTGTAAAGTGTACATGCACCAATTAATCATTTTTCCCATTGCCGGGGGAACTCTTTCATTTGGAAGGAGTCAGAGCAGTCAGAGGTCTTACCTGCGGGAGTGATATCAAAAACGTTTGAGAGAGAAACCCATAATTTGTAGGAAAGAAGCTGGAATAGTGCTGGAGACAGGCGAAGACCAGTTAGGCAGGCTTTCTGTCTGGTCCAGGCAGGATATAATGATGACCTGCACTAAAGCAGTGGCACTAGGACTGTAGAAGACAGAATGTAAAGGAAACAGTAAGACCTCTTTTCTTTTACATCCCTCATGTGTTCCTCACTGGACAGTGTGGGTTTTTATCCTCATAAAAGCATGTCTCCGCCCATAAAGCCTGGGATCAGAAGTCTATAAATACAAGCTCAGCAAGAATTCAGCCAGAGCCAAGCTCTCTCACTCTGCAGACAAGCCTCAGTCTTCAGAAAATAGTTCAGCTTTATCCAGAATTCAAGATCTACCTCTCCAGGAAAGGTAGAACAAGAGGATACTTTGCTAAATTTAGTCAAACCTAGAGAAACACAGGCGGTTAGTTTGTAAATTTGGTAACAGTACATCCTGTGAAATAATGTTCACATCCAAGAATAAAGGAATCCCATAAGGGAGAACCAGAAGGTTCTGTTGCCCACTGGATTTCTTCTGTACATTCACTCAGATTTCGTGCCTGTTACTGTCAGTTTCTTAGGACTTCAGTGCGATCTTTTTAGAACTACCAAAATATTACCAAGAGTTTATATAATACCTCATTCAGAAGAGTCATATTTTATTCTCAGATAAAAATCAGTGCTATCCAAGTGGAAGGGATTTAAAGTATTTAACCTGCATAGAAAGCTGGCTTGCCTAAGAACTCTTGAAAAGTTCAGTGATTTTGCCCTTTTATAATTATTAAAACATAAGGCAATGTGCCATGCTCTAGCATAGCACAGTGGTCTCTCTCTAATGGATTTTATGGCCTTAACCTCTTTTAAAAAAAACAAAAAACAAATAGAAAACAGAGATTTGTAAACTACCAGGATGATCAGAAAGCCAGTGCAGGAGCTAAAAAATAAAGAAAATAATATTTTTTAGACTCTCAATAGTGGATATGGGAGTTGACTATCACAAGCATTATATTTATTTTAAGGAATTGAATTAGGTGGCTTAGTCATTTGATGAAGAGTCCTGGGGTCCGTGAACACACCAGGGAAGACCAGACCGCTTCTTGTGTTTATTCCCTGGACATAGTAAACACAGGCCATCCCTTTTTTCTCCTCCAAACCCAGTCACACTTGAGGCGGCCTTGCCATTGACTCTTTAGGGCTAATTTGAGTCTTTTTTTTGTTTTTTAACTTGTCATTCTCTTTTTTTTCTATTTTTTTTTTTTTTTTACTATTATACTTTAAGTTCTGAGATACATGTGCAGAATGTGCAGGTTTATTACGTAGGTACACATGTGCCATGGTGGTTTGCTGCATCCATCAACCCATCATCTACATTAGGTATTTCTCCTAATGCTATCCCTAATTTGAGTCTTGACCTCTCTGTATTTCCAGTTTGGTGTTGACATCATAAGGATTGGGCCAGGGCTCTGTGTGTATTTTCCCTTAATAATTAAATTGTGGTAAAGCAGATGACCTGAACAAAGTGATCTTAGCCATTGTCTCTGTTGTCTGTATTATAAAGCAATTGTCATGATGAAAATTTAATATTTGTTTTTAGGGACCCATTCTCCTTATCAGGAATTTCCCTGATTTTTCTTGGTTTTTTTTTTTTTTTTTTTTCAGATCCTTCTTGGGCCTACTTGTATGACCCCAAGTCAGACAATGCTGAACTAAGGGAATCCCCTATTGCTTAAATTTGCAGTTGCTAGGTTTTTTAGGGAAGAGGAGTGTAGGCTAATATGTGAATATTAACTCCACGAGGGCAGCCATTGGATCTAGCTCATTAGTAGCTGTGTCTCTACGAGTTAGCAGAATACATTGCAATATTATTAATAGATAATCAACAAATATATCTTGAATCGAATGAATAAACACAAACAAAATGAATGAAGGTGCATTCTTTGGCTTTTGTTAGCTAAGGCACCAATCACTGACCACTTCAAAATATTGCTGCTTATAATAATGAAGGTTTACTTCTTACTTAAGTTATAAGTCAGCTGTAGTCTGTCAGTGACTCAGTTCCTGATCCATATGTCTTCTTCGTTTCAGGATCCAGGCAGATAAACTTCCCATCTGGAGCAGGCCATTCTCCTGGCAGAAGGGGAAAGGGGGATTAGTGGAAGGGTGGAAACACATTAGATAGAGTTCTTGAAGTGGCTGCTTTTCACAGCTACTTACATTGCATTGGCCAAAGCCAGTCAGACAGCCAAGCCTTACAGTGTGGTTGGGAAAGTAAACCCTGACCCCAGAGAGATACTGTGGGAGTGTGGGTGTGTGTTCTGCTTTCAGAAAAAGGGCAGTGAATCACTGAGGGCAAACACAATCTACCACAGAAGGGAGTTACAAGTTTTCAGAAATTGTAGGTTGTGGTTCTCAGTCTTAGCAGAATTGCCTTGTAGCTTAGTCTAAAAATAAGATAAAGAAAATCCTATCTAAAATTATTTATGTTGTATATATCAAAGTATTTTGCTGAAACCTGCTTTATTTTACACAGGCTTTTCTGGAGTATAAATAGTATAAAATGACGTGAGGAAAAGTAGTAAAGTAGTGCTAAATTTCATGGTTAAGATTGTTAGTAAAGAGGTACCTGGAGATGAGAAAACTGGTCATGTGTACTTTTTTCTCTGATTTTTGACGCGAGTCAAGCAGCTGCCATTTTGTTTCTTAAAATATATCTTCACTGTTTCTTATTTTTTCAAATCCCAAGGCAGGACATTTTTCTCTAAACTTAAATTTTTTAAAAATACTAATATTCATTGAGCTCTACATATGCCAGTCACTGTGGTGAGCCCTCAAGTCCCTTTATTGCATTTGGTCTTTATAATAGTCTTATTATTATGATTACAGTTGTAAACGAGGTTATGTGGAGGTCCCACAGCTAGTACTAGGGAGAGCTAAGGTGTCATCTCACAGTCTGATCTCTTAACCACTACACCATACTGATTCTGACCTTAATTTTTTTGCTCTTCTTCCCTGTTTCTCCTTTGTAACCTTGAAAGGATACATGAACACATGCTCATAAAAACCCATGTATGCGCTCATAAAAACCCATGTATGCGCTCATAAAATGCATGTGTATTGGCAGGCTTGATCTCTCAAGTAGGACTGTCTGTGACACGTCTTAGATAGGTGAGGCCATATAAGCCAACTAGCATTTGACAAGTAGAGTGTGGAAAAAGCAAATGATTGTTTGGAGACTAATGTTAGTAATGTTAGTATATCTAGGAGTACTAGAATGGAATTGGGAAAAAATTAGAAAATACACCAAAGGACCTAATACTAAATCCTTTGCAGAGCATAGAGACTCTAATTATATATTAAAAAGTATCTGCTTACAAAAATTACAAATATAGATAGTAGTTATTTCTTTCTTTTTAAAATTCTTTATAAGAACCAGATACACTTGTTATTTTAGATTGACAGGAGTCCTCTTTTCAATATTTATACCATGTACAGGTATTGGATTATGACATTTCTAGGATTTTTTTGGAAATTAGAAGTTACCCTATTTTTTAAAATACGTTTACAATTAATCAGTTAATTCCACATTTGATGTTACGTTAATCACAGAAATGATTTTATGAGTACCTCCCTTTATGTAGTAATCACATCTGACCTGTCTTCAGTCTTCCTTTGATGTCCTTCCAAAATTAGGTCAAATACAATGCTACCTTCTCTTTGAACTCCTAGCTCTTAACGCTGATCTGAATTTTGTCCCCCACAACCTGATGGTTTTTGCTTTGACTTCATAGTTTCGTCACTTGTCATTTGCTTCACACAGTAGTAATTCCTGTTATGCTAGACTGCAAGCCTGTGGAGGGACACGGACCACATGGTACTCATTTGTATGTCTCTTGTATTTCAATGAGGTGTTTTTTTATTTAATCTAGCAGTGCTGCTCTATATGTTATTTAAGATCCTTCCTTCTCTGCCTCAAGTAGGGCCATTCATTTCTGCCACCTGTCCAACTTATTACCCAGTTAACCCCCTGCCTTCATAAGTCTTGGCCTCCCTGAGCTTGACTGCTTAGGGTTGTTTCTTTGCACAGGAAAGATACGTTAATTTTTGTCCAACTTTCAAATGGTTATATCCCCCGTTTCCATGTGTTGAAAATGTAGTCTGTAAATGGAAACTTACAAACAAGTGTTTGTTTGATCCCATGAATTCATTGGGATCTGCTTGTGGTTTTGTAAATTGTAACTCTCTCTTAATTCTTTCATTCTTTGTGTTTCCAAATTGCAGGGCCTTAAAGCGGCTGACAATGACCCCACAGCTCCACCATATGACTCCCTGTTAGTGTTTGACTATGAAGGCAGTGGCTCCACTGCTGGGTCCTTGAGCTCCCTTAATTCCTCAAGTAGTGGTGGTGAGCAGGACTATGATTACCTGAACGACTGGGGGCCACGGTTCAAGAAACTTGCTGACATGTATGGTGGAGGTGATGACTGAACTTCAGGGTGAACTTGGTTTTTGGACAAGTACAAACAATTTCAACTGATATTCCCAAAAAGCATACAGAAGCTAGGCTTTAACTTTGTAGTCTACTAGCACAGTGCTTGCTGGAGGCTTTGGCATAGGCTGCAAACCAATTTGGGCTCAGAGGGAATATCAGTGATCCATACTGTTTGGAAAAACACTGAGCTCAGTTACACTTGAATTTTACAGTACAGAAGCACTGGGATTTTATGTGCCTTTTTGTACCTTTTTCAGATTGGAATTAGTTTTCTGTTTAAGGCTTTAATGGTACTGATTTCTGAAACGATAAGTAAAAGACAAAATATTTTGTGGTGGGAGCAGTAAGTTAAACCATGATATGCTTCAACACGCTTTTGTTACATTGCATTTGCTTTTATTAAAATACAAAATTAAACAAACAAAAAAACTCATGGAGCGATTTTATTATCTTGGGGGATGAGACCATGAGATTGGAAAATGTACATTACTTCTAGTTTTAGACTTTAGTTTTTTGTTTTGTTTTTTTTTCACTAAAATCTTAAAACTTACTCAGCTGGTTGCAAATAAAGGGAGTTTTCATATCACCAATTTGTAGCAAAATTGAATTTTTTCATAAACTAGAATGTTAGACACATTTTGGTCTTAATCCATGTACACTTTTTTATTTCTGTATTTTTCCACTTCACTGTAAAAATAGTATGTGTACATAATGTTTTATTGGCATAGTCTATGGAGAAGTGCAGAAACTTCAGAACATGTGTATGTATTATTTGGACTATGGATTCAGGTTTTTTGCATGTTTATATCTTTCGTTATGGATAAAGTATTTACAAAACAAAGTGACATTTGATTCAATTGTTGAGCTGTAGTTAGAATACTCAGTTTTTAATTTTTTTAATTTTTTAATTTTTTATTTTCTTTTTGGTTTGGGGAGGGAGAAAGTTCTTAGCACAAATGTTTTACATAATTTGTACCAAAAAAAAAAAAAAAAAGGAAAGAAAAGAAAGGGGTGGCCTGACACTGGTGGCACTACTGTGTGTTTTTTTTTTAAAAAAAATGGAAAAAAAAAAAAGCTTTTAAACTGGAGAGACTTCTGACAACAGCTTTGCCTCTGTATTGTGTACCAGAATATAAATGATACACCTCTGACCCCAGCGTTCTGAATAAAATGCTAATTTTGGATCTGGTGACTGGTTTGAACTTTTTCTTTTCTACTTGAGCTGCTTTGAATGTTGCAAAAATCCCAAGTACTGGAGAACAACAGTACAAAAAGTATGTATTTGTTCTTGCACTATTCACCATTGAAACGCGTAGCATGGCAACCATGTACGGTGTTCAGCAGAGAGAATCATTTTGGACCTTCCCATCATCATAGAAGAAAAACATCAAGTGATTCAGGAATAGACCCTACTGGTGGTGATAGAAAAATCACATCCTTTACCTTCAGTGAACTTCAGTGTTAATTCTTAATATATTAACTCATGTTTTAATTTGTTTCTGCTCAAGCTAATTGTTCTGTTGACTGACAGGCCTTTCCCATTAGAGCCACCACCATAAGGGAAACTTCAGTAAAGTGGGTTATAGGACTGAACCTGGAAACTGCAGTGGACACCTGGAATTCTTGTGCAATTCATTGAAGCCATTGTTTTATGTACTTTAGTGAAACACACTTAGATTTGACTGGCCTTTATCCACTGACTTGATCATTTGCTTCAGTTTGATATAGTAGTGGTTGCAGAGGGCAACAAAAGGAAACAATCTTGCTAAATTTTGTAAAATTGTTTATGTATCTTACTGATTCATTCTGAATTTTAAGAGGCAAAGGAATTGTCCACTTGTATTTATCTGTTTGTTTCTTAATCATCACACCATATAGTCTTATACTGTACACATTGAAAACACTTATATAATATACCTCCTCTAATTAACTCTATATTTTTTGCTTAACATGAAGGTTATTTTATATTAGACAGTGAAATTTACTTTTCTATTGATTCACTTTGTAGGCAATACTTTCTTGTTACTTTTCTAATCATTAAATGCCAGAGCTTGCCTCTGGGAATTTCCATAATGAAACTTACTAGTTTGCTAATCGGAATAGTCTTTTCTAAAATTGATTCTTAGACTGTGCCTCCATGCTGTTGTACATCCAAATGAAACAACTATATTTTCAGATTCATACATCATAACACTTAATGTTTACACCATTTAGATAAACACTGTTTAAATGATTTTCTTATGGTTGATGCACAATTCACAGGCCATATCTAGTGTGTATATATATATAAACTTTAAGTGTTTGTAAGGTTTTATATATACACAATCAATAAATGTAAATGTTAATTTTTGTAAGCATAATACACAACTGTATTTTCTTTGTAAAAACATTCTTTTTATATTAAAAAAAACTAGGAAACTAATAAAAAATGGAAACCCCCTGCCATGCTACAGAAGGAACTTCTGTTTAGCTGGTTGATGTAGTTTCTAGTCCTTCCAAAAAGCATTTTTACACACACGTCCATAATGATTTTCTTTTGTTTTTATGAAAATGAGATTGTACATTGTGTATTATTCTGTAAGTTGCCTTTTTTTCACTGAGTATATCTTGGTAATTTTTCCATATTAGTATATATGTACACCTACCTCATTCTTTTTAACTGCTACATAGTATTCCATAATATGAACATAATAGTTTTATTGAACCATTTCCTAATTAATTTGTTGTTTCCAATTTTTTTGCTATTAAAAACAATGCCACAGTAAACATCTTGTGCATGTCTCTTTGCATGGGAATATTTCTCTAATACGAGTAGAGTCTTCGAGATGGAATTGCTGGATTAAAGAATGTGGAGATAAGTTAATTCAATATGGTTGAAATTATAAATGTTTTAGCATGCTTAAAAGTGCCTTTTAGCTGAAAGAAGACAAGGCTTTCTAAAAGCCAGCAACTTCCTCCTCTGGCAAAAGGATTTTATGCAGCTCAAAATAGTAACCACAAAATGTAAGACAATCTAGCCAGGGCCGCCTTCTTTTTTCTTTGGAAGTTAGCCTTTGAGTCAGGCCACAATACTAGTTTTAAGTATTCTGTAAAATGACTGTAACCATGTGACGTAATAAAACCTCCAAAACTATACATTTATCAACATGGTGTATGGATCCCATCCAGAAACATGTTTTTCTAGGCCATTCCTGGTAATTTGGATCTCTTCTGCAATATTGCTAATAAAAAACATGCATACAGAGTGTTAGTACCCCCATGAAATGGTTATTTTCCATGATAAGAGTATGTGCAGTTTAAATTTTAGTAAGATGTTGCCAAATTTCTCTAAAGTAAAAACTATGCCAATTTACACTGCTACCAGCCTGTGTACAAAAATATATTTACACTCATCCTCAATGGTCCTGGACATCACACACATTTAAAAGTTTTGCCATTACGATAGGCAACAAAAGATACCTCATGTTAACAATTAGACTTTTCTGATTACTAATGAGGGGATTGGAGATTTTTTTCTTATGCTTATTAGCCATTTGTGTTTCTTTGAATTATGTATTTTCTTTTCCCTGTTATTTGCATTTTTCTAATTAGTTAGAGCTTATATGCATTTTTTCATGATCTTTTGCTAGTCTAGTAAATTTTCTTACAGAAATTTATAGCAAGTTTCATTTTTATGTGGTTCTATGTTTGACTAGATTTTTGAGAAGGTCTTAACATCTTTAAACTGTAAGATAATTATTCCATATTGTTCTCTTCCCATTATTTTGCATTTATCTCTTTAATCCACCTAGAAATGATTTTGTGTGATGCAGAAATCTAACTTTCTAAAAAATTTCTAGATAAAGGTCTGTTTTCCAAACACCACTTGTTAAAAACTTCAATCTAAACCCAACCATGTGGAATGCATTCTTTGCCATATACACACTTATATCACATACACTTATATCACTTGTATCTGTTTTCCAAACACCACTTGTTAAAAACTTCAATATAAACCCAACCATGTGGAATGCATTCTTTACCGTATACACACTTATATCACATACAGTTATATCACTTATATCTGTTTTCCAAACACTACTTCTTAAAAACTTCAATATAAACCCAACCATGTGGAATGCATTCTTTACCATATGCACACTTATATCACATACACTTATATCACATATACTTACATCACATATATCACATACTTACATCACATATACTTACATCATATACACGTATCACGTATACTTACATCACATATATCACATATACTTAACATCATATACACATATCACATATACTTACATCACATATGCTTATCTCACATACTTACATCACAGTTGTCATATAAGCATGTGTTTGTTTCTGGATCTTTTATTCTATTCCATTGATCTTTAAATTCCTCTACAATATTCAATTTTTACACTAAATTGTCAGTTCTGAACAAGCCACTTAAAATTTCTTATGTTTTTTCACATTTTCTCTTGTGCATAAATTGTAGAATTATATTGTGAAGTTCCATAACAAATTTTATTCAAAATTTGATTGAATTGTGAAAAGCTAACAGTTTCATTTACTATTCTATCCAATACTGTAATATTATTCTCACTTTTCACACTGTATGTACTTTCATGGAATTTCACTAAATATCTCATTTTATTACACTCTAATAATTTTCATTGCTATTATGAGTGGGCTCTACTTTTCATAGCATTTTTTCTAGTGACACTTTACTGCTCTGCTGGAAATTTATCAACTTTTATTTCTCTTGTTACTCTCTTATTTTACTGTTGTGTTACTTTTAATAGCTTTTTGGCGATTCTCTTGGATTTTCCTGACAATCATAACTGCAATTAATGACAGTTTTTTCCTTTTTCCAAGATGAATAGTATTTTTTTTCTGTACCGTTAGTAGCAGTGATCATTACAAGCATTGTTTTATTATTCCTGACTATAGTAGGAAGGCTTTGTATGGTTCACAATTATGCATAGCATTTAGTATAGATACAAGTTTATACTTCACTTACTTTGAGATTTTATGTGTACATGTTGAATTTTATAAGATACACTTTCTTCATCTACATAGATGATTGTGTATTAGCCCATTAATAGAGTGAATTACATCATTAATGCCATTAGATTTTCTAATATTGAATTGAACTTTCCTGGAATAAACCTACTTGGTCATAATGTTATTCTTTTAATGGGCTGATGTATTTTATTTGCTGCTATATTACTTAGGAATTTTAAGTTATATGTGGTTATCTTATACTTTGTTTTTTCAATATTTTTGCTCAGTGTTAGGCTTATGCTAGCCTAAAATAAGTAATTAGGAAGACTGCCATTTTTCCTATGCTCTGGATTATATACAGCACATGAACTCTCCATTAAAAATTCTCGAATTCTCCTATAATTTTACCATTTTCGGGATAGGTTTTCTTCAGTAGGAATGGGTATAATTCAGATGTTGCACTTATTTTTGAACAATTTTCACAATTTACATTTTCCTGAAAAGTCTCTTGCAGAATCTAGCTTTTAAAAAATGTATCAATAGAAAATTGCATACAGTATTATCTTCATAAAATCTGTATCATACCTTAGGTTATGTTTTCTTTCTCCCTTTCTTCTTTTTTCTTTTACTTTTTTCTTCATCAGGGTAGTCAAATATTATTATTCTGTTAAAAGAACCAGCGTTATATTTATTGATACAGAGTATTTATTCATTTGGTTATTGGGTACACATTTCTCCAAGCCTATTAATTTGTTTTTCAAATACTAGTGTTTTACTTACATTTGGTTTATCAGTTCTTGAAAGGGATTTATTAACATTTCCTGTGAGCTTTTTGCATGTATTTCCAGACCATGATGATATGTGCTTAAAACTTGGATTGCAACTTTTACCAGTCCTTGCTCGGTAATTTTCAGTACCCTCAGTTCTAAATTCCACATTATTCCGTATTAATATAGCCATACCTGCTTTCTTTTGTTGATTTTTTGTTTGTTAGCCAAATATGTGTGTGATTTTAGTCTGATGTAGCATGTCCACCTCTTCATTGTTAATAACTTGAATAATTTTTCCTTCTACATTTTAAACAACATGTATGTTCTAAAACTTTTATTTCAATGCCATTTTCAAACAGACACTGTAACAGTGGATTGGTAAAACATCAGTTCAGACAATGATTTGATTTTTGCAGTTTACGTCCTTTTAAGCCAGTAACAATCCTGCATTTTGAGTTGTGACCTCAATAAACTAGGCTCTCACTGGTTGTTCCCACAGCTCTTCAGGGTATCTCCAGGTCACCAGCGTGTTAATGGACCCTGATGATATTAAAAAGAAGAGACATTCAACAACCAGGCTCCTTTTCCCTCTCATGTTTACCTCATTGTAGCTTTATGTTTTGATTTAAAAGTTTTTCCTCATTGGGGGGAGAAAGTATCATTTTCATATTCAAAGGAAAAATTGGAAGACTAACTCATAAGGAAAACTGGAAGACCTAAGAGTTCATGTGATCCTGAACTGTCACTTTTTTGACTCACAAGATGACTTTGAGATCATACAAATATAAACTACCTGACAGTTATTATCACCATATCCTTAGCAACAACAAGCAAACAGCAAAAAAAAAAAAAAAAAAAAAAAAAAACTTCCTTCCTGGAAGTATCAGTTGATTGACCCCCATTATGAAAGGACTCAGAGGGGAGAAAGCAAGAGCACTTCTCTGTCTTTTTTTTTAATGCAGCAAGTTCAGTCTTACGGGTCTTGCTTTTTCATTGGTCATCAGTACTTCTGTAAGGTTTGTAGTAAAAGCTCATACATCACCATTTTTTCTGCTTCTTAGCCAGCCTAGTTAAGCACTGGGTGGGTGGAAAAAGAGATGATGCTACAGCAGCTAAAACAAGTTTGAGAGAGATTATTTGTATATTTAAAACAATTCCAATACCTTTAATTTCTAGTACAACAAATGGATGTGCTAATGATAGGTACAACTTAAAATCTGAGAATATATTTTTTATGATTGTTTTAGCAAAAACTAAGTCTACATGAGAATTACAGTTTTTTTAGACAGGGTCTTGCTGTGGCACCCAAGCTGGAGTGCAGTGGCATGATCATAGCTCACTGCAGCCTCAAACTTCTTGGGCTCAAGACATCCTCATACCTCAGGCTCCTGAGTAGCTGGGACTGGGTGTGCCTGGCTTTTGTTTAGTCCCTGGCTTTTTTTTTTTTTTTTTTTAGAAAGGAGGTCTCACTATGTTGCCAAAGCTGGTCTTGAACTCCTAGCCTGAAGTGATCCTCCACTTCAGCCTCTCAAAGCACTGGGGTTACATGCAACATGAGCCACCACACCTGACCTGATATTTTAAGTGCCCACTCTTGGATAAGGGGGCAGAAGGAGGGGAAGAGGTGAAGCCTGTTGATTAGGAACATCTTTGTGAATCAGAAACATGATAGGAGACAGACATCCTTTGAGGTATTCTGTTATTGTAAGCCAACATATATTTGATATATTAGATTCATTTAATCAGGTTTTAAAGTTTGGACATGCTGACCTCAAGAGTAATTCAAAAAAGTATTTATATATTCAGGAATTCATGGCTAACTTAATTATGAAATGGATGTCAGCTTCTACAGTAATTTACCTGATCTTTCTCTGCAACTAAGGAATGTTGAATAAAAAACTACAAGTTTAAGAATGTTGACCTTTATCTTGTAGGTTAATACATATATATTTATCAGTGACAGCTTATTTTTCTAGTTTCTACTTTGTGAGAAAGGTAGTTTGTGTAGTACAGTTTTAGAGTTTGCTGCTTTTTTCTGATAGTTTTTTTATCATATATGGTAAAGACATCTTATTAACATCCGTGGTCAGCAGCAAAACATTATTGCATGAGAATGTTTTTATTTTCATTTTAAATGGCTTTTCTATTCGGATGCTGAGACTATTTTAATAATTTTTTTGTTTCATTTTCTTCCTGTTTTATCTCCATCTCAATCTTTAGGTATCTAAAAAAGCATCAACCACCACAGACTGAAGGAAATGTTTTCCTTTTGTCCCAGAGTTTTTTCACCTGGAATACCTAGTTTCATACCACTGCACTAGTATCTCTGCAACCTTTGGAATAAACAAAACTAAATCAAAGCCTCATCTCTTCAGGCCTCACGTGAACAATATAAATTAAAGTGGACCTGTTTTGTGGTTGTAGAAAATATGGCCTCAGAGACCGTGTTGAACCAAAACTATTGCCAGTCTTGTGTAAACCCCTGCACAGAAACCCATCCAACAACATGGATGGATTTTATTAATACTGAGTTCTTTCCATGTGTATAGATACTGGGCTGTGGCCTTGGCATATTAATTCATTTAATATTTATAGTAATTACTTCATCACTTCTTATAGACTCATCATTACTTCCCACATTTTAAAAATTCTAAGATCAAGAAGCTACATACAGTTAACAGCGTTACCCCAACAAGGTGCTACAGTTGTGTGAAAACTTTACATTGATGCTTTTTGGTAACATCAGTAAAGTACTAGCATCAGAGTGTCTGAGTCTATGAAATACATATTAAGGTATATAAGGTCACTTTTATTTTTCCTGATTTCTTGAGATGGAGAAGCTCTATTAGGAGAAGTTATGTGGCTTGTCCACTGACACTGAGCTAGTCAGTGGCAGAGCCATGATTTATTAAGCCCAACTGTCTAGCTCCAGAGCTCACACTTACCTCTAGAAGACACTGAGTGAAAAAGCAGAGGGCTGAGTGAATAAAAGAAAGAGTGGCTCTTTTGCATAGTACCATGTGTGTATTAGTTGAACCACATAGGATCGCCATTTTGGAGTGTTCAGACAGTCAAATATTTATATACCTAAATTAAATGTTTAATTTAGTTCATTCTAAACTTTAAGAATGTGTCACATAATTTACAAGGAACCATAATACCCTGTGAAACACTAAGCATAGAAGTGTGGGTGTGGCGGGGGGAAGGAGATGAATGGGAGACCTCAGGCTAAGAGGAAACTTTTAGAAAACATAATGGTTTATTATACTCACTAAGTTCCTTGACTGCTTACACCAAGACTGACACATTCCTAGCGTTCTTAGTCATCAGTCTCTCCAGGGCTTAGAAAGCTGCCAGGTGCACTCACACAGCCACTATGGACAACCTCATTCATACACAAAACAAGACCTACCTACCATCCCTGGCCCACATGTTTCATTTTCCAGTTGTAAGCTGAACAATTTTGGAAATCAAAGTAACATTTCCAGGCTCTGGGGGAACATTTACTCTGCTAGCAGAAACTCATTTTCTTCTCCACTAAGAAAGATGAATCTTTTCTTCTGTTTCTTTATGCAACATAGCTTGGATAAAAAAACATTTGTTTTTCTAATATACTAACTCTTGGCCTTCCAGAGTGCTGCAACATCCCTCAAGTGCCTTGAGAAGAAATTAAACATGGCCAGACGCACAGACTGGTATGATTCTCCCTAGGTTCAAATCCCACCTGTGCCCTTTAATGGCTGCATAACTTCAGATAATTTGTTCATTCTCTCTGTGTCCTTGTCTGTGGAATAGGGGACACCTGGAGCATTGTAAACACACCATTACAAGTTAGCTATTGTTATCTATTATTAGGAAGACATGTTCATGTTTATCTACCTACCTATAATTGTTACACCATAGCCGTTTATAATTTACAAAGAAAGAAAATGTTTCACTCTCAAAAAGCTTTTTAAGTTTCAGGTTAGTCTCATATTTTTTCAAACATTTGAAAAGGCTTCAGACAGAACTTCCATAAGAACTTTGTAATTCTATCATACATATTCTTTTTGCCCTTCTAGTATACACAATTATGTGGGTAAGAGAGTTTATTCTATCTCATAAAAAATCTAAGTTTTCTGCATTCCAGGTTTTGAACTTTTTACCATTATTAAAAGCAGCATTAAATATGTTTTATATAATTTATTTGGCCCTTATAGTCAAGTTTATGGAAGTAGAATTGTACTTGATTTCTGGTCCCAATTTCCAGAATTCTTCAACACCTGTTAACTTTGTTTCCTTAATTGCCAGGTCTGGAAGAATATCCAAGTACATCCAGGAAACTTGGAACCACAGAAATTCTGAAAATCGATTAAATTGCCTGGAAGTGATAGATCCTAAAGAGATCAAACTTTATTACTCTGGAGATTTTCCTTGTGGACTTTGGCATAAAAAGTGCAGATTTAATAACTCAGCTATGTTAGCAGAATCATCCATTTTAGCCTGGCTCACCTAATTCTATATCTACTTTCTAATATTTCCCTTCTTAATAGTATCATTCCTCTTAAACCCTTTGGCTGCATGTATAGGAATCTTTCAGAAATTAGGTCATCATGCAACATTAAACTTGAATAACTGGATATACAGGGCATAGAAGCAAATATATCAAATTGCTTTTGTTAATCAGAATCACATTCTTTACAAGAACTTAATACCAGTGTCACCAAGTTTATGAAATCATTTAGCACAACTGAAGAATGTGAAATGAGACCATTGATGTGAAGGTATTTTATAAACTGGAAAAGGCTGTATAAATGTTAGGTTTTAAATATTAAATCAATAACTTGGAAAAATGGCATATGTATCATAAAAAAGGTGTGACTTGGCCAGGTGCGGTGGCTCACGCCTGTAATCCCAGCACATTAGGAGGCTGAGGTGGGCGGATCACGAGGTCAGGAGATTGAGACCATCCTGGCTAACACAGTGAAACCCTGTCTCTACTAAAAATACAAAAAATTAGCTCGGCGTGGTGGCGAGTGCCTGTAGTCCCAGCTGCTTGGGAGGCTGAGGCAGGAGAATGGCGTGAACCCGGGAGGCAGAGCTTGCAGTGAGCCAAGACTGCACCACTGCACTCCAGCCTGGGCGACAGAGTGAGACTCCTTCTCAAAAAAAAAAAAAAAAAAAAAAAAAAGAGGTGCTACTTAGATTGAAACCTCAGCTATGTATCTCTCCTACAAACTAAAAGCCAAAACTTAGCTATCTCAGAATGTACTGATGGCACAACCCAGAGAAACAGGTCAGAGATGGAGCTATTCATTTGTTCTTTTGTTCCAGGATATGTTTGCTTGTTGATTTTGTTTTTCTTGTAGTTGCAATAATTTATTGTAATTATGACTTCTTAATGGTGAGACAAAATTATTAAATGGTGTGACAAACTGATATTTTGTCCTTTGAAGAATACTGTCTTTTACTGTTTTTGCATGTTAAATTGATTCTTCTATTGTCAAACCTTATTTCTCATGTGACTAGTCCTCTAGGAAAGATGCAATCTGTGAATAAGTCATGTAGTGACCTTGAAGAATGGAGGAACTATAATGGGAGCCAAGGAGACTGAAGTCACTCATTAGTCTCAGGGTGGAAAAAACATGGCTCCTCAGATGAGCATTAAACAAAACTATTGTCCAAATAAAGCACAAGAAAAAGCTCCAAAGAGTTGGCAAGGGTTTTTTACAATAAGAGGCATCCAGGAACGTGGAAGGACTTGATGGATAATGGTTGAGCTTATTGGCCACTGGTCCCTAAACTTACTACATATTAGAATTTCTAGGGATCTTTTGAAAATACTGCCTGGCTCCCACACCAATATACCCAAGACCACAGTCTGAGCAACTGAACCCGCCATGCAGGATTACCCAAGAGAAGAGCGAGTCTGGATTTGCCTAAAAGCGTTGTTGGGGTCTCATCTGATTTAGACAGTTGGTAACCATATGGAGGAACACTAATTAAGAACCTGTCCCAGGATGGGCTCCAAAGGGAGCATACTGAGATGGAGATTAGCATGCAGAAAGTTTATCAGGAGTAATTTAAGGATTTATGTTTGTGGAAAGAAAGGGAAAGAAGCCAGATTAGGTAGAGGGAGAAGTTGGGCTGCCATGAAGTGTCAACAAAGGTTCTCAACTGATACCTGAGGAAACTAGAAAACTATACTGGTCCTTCAGGGTGGTCCCAAATTGAAGCCCAAGGGTGGGGTTGCAGACACGCCTATATAACCCAGTATAGATATGCCACTGGATGTGTGCAGCCCTAGGAAAGTTTTAGCCTTGGGAGGCAACCCTAGAAGAGGGCTGACGACTGAGGGCCATCTGCCAGCACTACTCTCAGAAATGGGAAAGCACATTTTTCAGTCTTCCAGAAGGTTCTGAGAGGCACACCATAGTTCATGCTTATTAATCTGTTTTTAACTTTGGTAACTTAGCCATTTAATGTTGCAGTATAGTAAAAACAAAATTAAACCACATAGTATAAGAACTCCGAGGAAGGAAGTCTTTGTCTAGGGAATGACTAGACAAAGAAGTCTTTGACTTCTTCGGAATGAGGCAATGTGAAAAGAGGTGAGTTCAAGGGCCACATCTGCAATGCACAGGAAGAGTGTGGAGGTGAATGAAAGCAGTGATGCCTAAATAACAGCATGGGAAAGTTTGACATCAGGGCCATTTTACACTCACTTTCAATGTGTCTGCAGTGCTGGATACAAACCACCCCCTCCATTTCTACTATAAAGGTCATGTAGGAGGTTTTGGGGATTTTGTTTTGCTGTTTCTCCTTTCGTGTGTTTCTAGTGCATTGTAGAAATCAGGTAGAGATTCAGCAGGAATATTAGTGCAGTGGGGAGTGACAGATTGAAATAGAAGTAATGTAGCTCTTAAGGACACCAAGACCCCAGGAGCTATCTGAAATTGCAGTTATTTTTATGACTCCCAGGGCTTACCCACAGTGATTAGTTCATCTATGGAAGAACACGTGTGCTTGATTTGGTAGCTGCAAGGAAGAAAACGTAGGGAAACTCACTAGGCCATCATGTAGAGCCAAACTGGGAGGAAGGAGCCCAAGAAATAAAGGACATGGGAAATGCAGAATGCATTCCCAAAAACACACAGGAAGAAAGAAAATTTATCTGATCCAGACGGCCCACAAACATTCTCCTGACAGATAGAGATAGGTACTTTGTATAAACTTCTAGGGATGTATTTTTAAAATGTGATAGCATTCTTTCTATCTAGACTGTAAATATTATACCACTTGAACATTTGAATTCCTTGCTAAAAATATTTTTGCTTTCCTTTGAATATCCCAATTTAGTAGGCACGATTTGCATATACCTGCATGTTTCTATACCACTTAATTGGTGTGTATTGTCTTAAATTCTACTAGGTTATACATACAGAAGTTAAGTTATGCTATAACACTGTGCTCTTCAGTACTTGATAGTAAGATGATTTAAAAAAATGTAGAGGTTTCAGTTTCTCAAGATAAGGGAAATATCTAGAACATAATCAAGTATAACTTACTGGAGTGAAAGGGTATAGTATGTAATTATTAACAATTCCTACTTAATAGTCATAAGTAGCATCTTTTAAAACTTGCTTTAATTTCAGTGCTCTCAAAAATGCTTTTGATTTAAAAAGATAATCCAAAGGTTGATTCATTTTGTTTTCTCATAACATTTTATCACCTTAAAATGTTGATGTCAGAGATAAGAATTATCTATTATAATTCACAATGATACAAGTGTATGAGGACAAACATGGTCTATAAATATGGATAATATATTCAAATTATATATCCAATTTATGAATACTATGTGGGTGGTTTTCAAAAGGTATGCTGTATAAGGCCATTCTCACATTGCCTATAAAGAAATACCTGAGACTGGGTAATTTATTAAGAAAAGAAGTTTAACTGGTTCACAGTTCTGCAGGTTGTACAGGAAGCATAATGCTGGCATCTGTTTGGCTTCCGGGGAGGCCTCAGAAAACTTACAATCTTGGTGGAAGGTGAAGGGGGAGCCAGCACTTCACATGGCTGCAGCACAAGGAAGAGAGAGATGGGGGCGGTGCCACACATTTTTAAACAAGCAGATATCACAAGAACTCACTATCGTGAGGACAGCAAAAAGGGGGGGTGATGTTAAACCATGAGAAACCACCCCCATGATCCAATCACCTCCCACCAGACCCCACCTCCAGCATTGGAAATTACACTTAATATTATATTTGTGTGGGGACACATATTCAAACCATATCATATGCCTATATTTTTAAAGAAGGTAAAAAAATATTTTGGTGTTTTCAAAATTAAATAAAAACTTCCCTCACCATTCATAGCAGATGATTTTCTGACTATCTGGAGCTGCATAAAATCTTTCTGGAATGAAAGATAAATTATTGATTTTCTTGAGAACCTAAAATAACTGACCATTAGTTCAACTGATGTTGAAGAAAGCTTGAAATGTAGTTCCTACATCCTTGGCTCACTTATAATCCTGCCATTGTGTTGTGCATCTCACAGGCCTTTGAGAGAAATAGTGAAGAGAATTTAGAAAAGAAAGTTGGATTAGAAGACTGAGTGGGTAGGTTATTTTCATGTTATTCAGAGGTACATATCAATGGTACCTGAGACCCTAAAATGGGGTATTAAAACTAACAAAGGGATAAATTAGCCTAATGTCATAACAATAACAATCTTTTATTTTGCACATCTTTTCATTACTGATATGCTTTACAGAAATTATCTAATTTGATCCAAACCTCAACCTGTCTTACCGGTGAGTAAACTAAGATTCAGAAAGTATATATGTAAGTTGTCTAAAATCACATAGTAAATTACAGAGTTTGGAAAAAAAACTTAGTCATGTCTAATTCTAAGATCCAGATTTTGAACCACTACATTTTCTTTTAAATGTCTTTAATTATAATAAAATGTTCATAAAGATGGATTTTTACCTCTAATATAGCAAAATTTCAAATTTCAGTTGTAAATTTTGCATGTTTTGGTAAAATTTCAAGCTTTTAATGTATTTGAAAGTTGACCCCACTATTTCAATTCTGTTAGTGTTCCCAGAAAAGAGAAATAAAATGAAATCTGAGGATGTTGGCTATCCTCATATGAAGTTTACTCATATTGTGAATATGAATGAATGTAACTATTTTGCTTGCACATCTTTTTACCAGCATTCAGTTGGCATTACTAAAGTTTCCTTTTGAATTAGAATATCTCTAAAACTTGAGAGTGTTTTACTTTCGTAATAAAATGCCAGTCTCCTACCTCAAGTTTGAGCCCAGGCAGAAATAACTGAAGTAATTCAAAAGGGAGGAGAGGGGCGGCACAGTGGCTCAGCCTGTAATGCCAATCCCAGCACTTTGGGAGCCAAGGCAGGAGGATCACTTGAGCCCAGGAGTTTGAGACCAGTCTGGACAACATAGTGGGACCCCATCTCTACAAAAAGTAGAATAAAATAATTAGCAGAACATGCTGACACATGTCTGAAGTCTCAGCTACTCAGGATACTGAGGTGGGACAATGGCTTGAGCCTGGGACATTGAGGCTGCAGGGAGCTGTGATAGCACCACAGCACTCCGGGCTGGGTGACAGAGTGAGATTCTGTCTTGGAGAAAACAAAGGGAGGGAGGGGAAGATAGTATAAGAAAGAAAAATACCTCAGCTATGAAAGTGTGAGTGAGAAATAGATTGTTTTACTTATTAAAAGAATCTGTAGGTAGTCAGATTCATAGAATAAGGAATGCTGTACAGTGTAGTGAAAGAGAAAGGTTTTCAGCCAGGAGCCCTGCATTTGTGTCCCAGAATCTCCAGTTACTCATGAGTATGCACCACGGCATCCGCATCCTTATCTGTACAATGAGCATATAACAATGCCTGCTTGTCTATTTAATTTAAAAGGCTATTATGAGAGGCAAAAAGGAAAAGGTATATAAAAGACCTTTGCAGAATGTAAATGTATATAGATATTAATTTTGATCTTCTAACCTTGACTGATGGTTATCACAGCAGTTGTTCCTTATGTGTAAGTCTAAGCATTGAGTCTATCCCTTCAACTCTGTCTTCCATTGTCAAGAAGAAGTGAAATTAAAAACATAAAACCAAACACATCTGGACTTCCCTTGATGATCTATTGTCTGTCAATATTACAGTTGTGTTTATAGTGCAACAGAATAATATAGCAATTCACATAAATCAATGAGTACAAGTTTTAGTGAAGGCTTCTTAAAAGGGCTTTGTTAAGTTTAATCCTTTAAATGTAAAATGAAAAAATAACTTGCTTTTTAATTCTTAAGAGACAAATTTTGTTGCATAAGAAACTATAATGAATAAAGAAAATGCATTTCACGTTGTGCTTTAGCCCAGAAAGATAGCCATTGAACAATAGACACTGATTGGACCTCTGTTGTGTGCCAAGCACCATGCTAAGCACCAGTCTATAAAGGTCATTAAGACTTGTGGTCTGCCCTCAAAGACTTTCTGGTCTAATGTAGAGAAAAGTCATGTGGCCAGACACTACACAAGGCAGTACCATAGTGCAAATGGACCCAATTCTACTGGAGCTATTGAAATGAATACCTGACTTCATCTGGCCTACCTTCTTGTCATGGTGATATGGTTTGGCTCTATGTCCCCACCCAAATCTCATGTCAAACTGTAATCCCCAGCATTGGAAGTAGGCCTAGTGGGAGACGATTGTTTCATGAGGGTGGTTCCCAGTGGTTTAGCACTATCCCCCTATGCTGTCTTGTGATAGAGTTCTCATAAGATCTGGTTATGTGAGAGTATGTAGCACCTCCCCCTTCACTCTCTCTCTCTCTCTCTCCTGCCAGCCATGTGAACATGTGTCTGCTTCCCCTTTGCTTTCCTCTATAACTAGAAGTTTCCTGAGGCCTCCCCAGAAGCAGAAGCCTGCAGAACTGTGAGCCAATTAAACCTCTTTTCTTTATAAATTACCCAGTCTCAGGTGTATCTTTATGGCAGTGTGAGAATGGACTAATACACATGGCAATACTTACTATGAGTGTGGAAGGCTAAGTTTCCCAAACCTAAGGGGGAAGAAAGGAACATTCTCAAAGGGAACAGCATAATACAAAAGCATCAAGGTGTGATCTCAAGGCGTGTTCTGGGAATGGTCAAGTAAAGCACTGGAGGGTAGAGCAGCAAGGAATGAAGTTTACTGGAAGTTGGGGAGGTTCAGATCATACTCAGACCTGTGTAGTATGCTAAAGAATTTAGATCTTTATGTCTTGGATTATAAAAAGCTGAGTAGGAATTTGAAATAAAGGAAAGATATCATCAATTGACCTTCTTGAGTAGTCACAGTGGTAGTTCTATGGAGTCTGCCAGGCCCAAATAAAATCTTCCACTTGCTTCCAGTGCAGACACGACTCTGTTCCAGACTCTTGTACCAAATTAGTTAATTGATTAGTTTAATTAATTACTGGTTCTGGAAATCCTGGGGTCAAGGACCAAAGAAAACACAGCTGTGTGACTATTTCATTGTATGTTAATATTAATAGGATGTTTCAATGCTTACAGAGATGATGTTTTATCAAATAAAAGTATTATTAAAATTTGTATATTGCCCTTTAAGGGAGATGATCTTTAGGTCAAGAAAGGGACATCCTGCTAAAATAGAAAAAGTTCTCTGAAGGAAAATCCTGCAGTATCAAAGAGACAATAAACCACTCTGATTCTGATAGAGAAAGAAATCTATTCCTTGCAGTAATGGAATCTTCATTGGTCTGAAAAGAAATCTGTATGTCAAAGCAAAAATGGCACTCAGATTGCTCTCAGAATCATGTCAGAAAGCAATATGGAGTTAACTGACACAACAACTGGCTAGTTTGACAGACATCGATACAGACAGCAGCATAAACCAGACCTAAAATGGAAGCCGACAGAACCAGGAAGGAAAACAGACCTTAAAATGTCCATATGCATGTGAATGTGTGTGCTTTAGCACACCTGATATAAGTAAAGAAAATGGTATTAATAGAGGAATCATAATAGTATTTGGTGTATTTTATCCTACGTGTATTTGTTAGAATGAAAAGGGTATAAACAGGCCAGTCATCTCACTATTTCACAGTTGTGAGAGAAAAACTGTATTTACTGGCTGATAACATACTTTCTTTCTTTAATTTATGTTATTTCAGTGAGACTGTTCACATGGATCTCAAATAAGCTCTTCAATCAAAGCTGCCTAAAATTATCACCATTTGCTAATATACCATGGCCTTCAAGTCAACAAGTTCTGATAAATTCTTACCAGGTTTGGAAAGTCTTAGTTAAGTATAATTTCAAATTTCTTAGAAAATATGCATTGAGGTGTCATGCCATTTTGTTTAAATCCCAAATAGTTGTAGCTTGCTTTTCCTAAAACAATCATTGATTCATCAGTCAGTTTCATAGCTTAGTGACTTCGGGCATCCAAAACAGGTTAGAATTACAAGATATTTAATCTCTCAAAGTAAAAGCCACTGTGTTGGACCTCAAGACTGCTTTTCTTCTAACACAGTCAATATTTTTCTCTCTCCCTCCTTTTCTCTCTTTCTTTTTTTCCAACCTAAGAACTGGAATTAAGTATATTCAAACAGAGAGCTAGTTACTGTAGCAAAATCATAATATTCAGGGCATGCTAAAGGGGTTCAGGAATAATACATATTATGATTTATATTGGTCATGCTGATGACTAAACAATTATTTCACAACATACCTATCCATTTTATAGATGAATAGTTGAAAGTAAAGAGGACCTATTTCCATAAAGACCAGAGTACATGATTTTGCTGAATATGCTCTTGAACCAAGATACTGTTTTGATTAAATACATAAATTCCCTTTATATATGAAGTTGATCTTAGGTACAATAAGGAGGACATGCATTTTGGTTTGGTTTATTTCATATCACCGTCAGTATACCTCCTGTTTAATGGTATGTGTTAATCCAAAAAAGAGATAAGACTTGAGATGCTGGCTTTTCATTTTCTTTCTACAGAAAACCTGGCCCATACGGAGCTTACACCTATGACCTTGGCTTCGTGGGCACCATGATCTCAGCAATGCATCTATCATGCCTGCCTTTGGACCTAATGAGTATGAACCACATTACATCAGAGAAGAGTGCCAGGGTCAACAATTAATATTTTAGAGTTTCAACTACATATGAACCTATGTACTTGCATTTTCAGCAATATTACAGCATAGTATTATTTATCTCTAAAATAAAAAATGCATGAATATATTATCTGGCTTGCTAGTAAAATGATTCCAAGTGCCCAAATATTATTAATACATCTAGATCATAAGTAGTAGGATTTAAAAGGCATGATTACAAGCAAAAGCCAAATCTAACTTTCCCTTAAATAAAGCTCTAGATTTATTTGAATGATATTTAATTGATCATTGATACTAAAAATTAATGAATAGAAGTGATCAACCTAATTTAGCTCTTCGGTAAGTCAAAATGTCATATAATTAATTTGAGAGTTAAAATCAAGGCATCTTGTATTGCTTTCAAAGGTCCTTCCACCATTTACATGGTTTACCACAGCAACAGCTATGTTTGTCTGACATGATTCAGCTTTCAGGGCAAAATATATGGGGCTGATCCTAGTTTGACTCTGAAAACATGCAGTTGCAAACAAGACTTCAACTCTGTCATCTCTTAATGAAGGCAACACAAAGATGGAGTTATTCGATAGCCATTTTCCATCATATGAACTGAACAAAAAGAGCTGGTCTGCAACTGGAGACTCAGCAACTGCACAGAGACACAGAGATGACAGGGGACAGCTGAGTTTTTCAAGGCAGGCAGTCCAGTGCCTCTTTCTCAGACATTCCTCAGTGCCAACCCCATTGCTGTGTATAGCTTACAAAAGAGATCTCTAAGTCCTTGCACTAAATTGGACTCTTTGCTTAAAACTATTCAGGTGATCTTTTTTAACCTATGACCAAAGGAGTGCTAAGAAATATAAATGGGAACCAAGAAGTATTCAAGAGAAATCAAGAAAGGTTAATTGGTTCATAATCCCCAAAGAGTCTGGCATAGGAATTTCTTGCAAAATGAAAAGTAAATTTAATTTAAGTGTTTGATTTATGTACATAATATCAGTCAACTGTCATAAAGGGATGGTAGAACAGTTTCTAGTAAACATAGTCTCTCTTATATAAGAAAACCAAAAAATAAATATGTCATTTGACAAGGGTAAAGTCACATATTATGTTAACAGTTCACCTAAACGAAGGCATGTCAGTCTGCATGTGGGGCAGGTGCCATTAATTTCTTAGAATAAGCAGATTAAAATGAAATATAAATTTGATTCTGCTTCATTTGGAGAAGACGAGATAGTGCCTAGCTTGAAACAGAGGCACCATATGGAGATAAGCATAGGCAATGAGAAAGAGACGTGAAGAAGGCACTTTGCCAACTATTATGACTTTTAATCTGTTTGCCAATTGTGTCCTAGATACCTCTAAAGGCCTTACTTTTTTACCTCTGAGTTTTCAGGCTACAGCAAGAATATGAATATGTATAAAGGGGGATAAATGATTCAACTAAGATTTATTCTGTTAGCTAAAGAGAGCTACAGCCAATTTCATATTTGCATTTTTATCACCACCTCTTTAAATAAGATTACATAAATTCAAAATTATCTAGTTGTTTTCCAAAACTTTTTTGCATCAAATTTTGAGTTAAATTTATATTTGAAATAATGAAAATCATTTTTCTGGGCCATTACTCTTTTATACTTATGGTATTTGGTAGAATCTTTACATTTCTGTTTTTGTTATACTTTTTCAAAGAATATTGACCATATAATGAATATTTTGATTTCTAAATTGAAGACTTGTGGTTGGTTAATATCTACTCAGTGACACAGTAAGTAACTCAATGAGACATAGTAAGTTAACTGGTTCATATATCTAGCACAAATGGATCAAGTTTCACGTAACCAGAAAACACAATGAAATAGGACATTTTAATCCTTCAATTATTGTGAACAATTGAATTGACATTATATTTTGATATTTTCACATATTCATTAGATATACGTGTGATTTTCTGTCACTTTCTGGGCCGACATTGTTGAGAAATCATTAACAAACAGAAATATTGATCTTATGAACTGGGATTTGAAAATGATAGATGAAGAGTTACAAAGATGTTATCAATTTTCAAGATCTTTGCTTCAGGAAATTACATTTCAGCTCTTCACTTACTGTTATTTTTATTAAAAAAAGAAATGGTTATTGCTTGTATAATTATAGGATGCACTTCAGAGACTGATATTGTTGCACAGTGAATAAGGCACTACATAAATCAGAACTTTTGAAACAGGCAAGTTTGCCATGTTGCCTCAAGAGTACTTATGGGCATAATGCCCTCTCCATGTGAACAACTCACTCTCATTATTGTTAATAATATTTTCTCATATAGGTATCTTAGAGAAGAAAACCATTTCCCTTTTATTGGTTGCCATTTCCATATTTCTGAGTGAGTGCCAGCTCTTTGCAGTTTAAAATAAAAATACTAATTTACATTTAACTAAAACACTGATTTAAATGTGTACTAAATCTCCCCATAACAAAATGATGAGCTACTTAAGACTAACTATACTAGTTTTAATGTGAGAAAAATGATGATGTCTAATTTTGAAATGTTAGTGAATTATTGTTATTTAATTGCTCTTCATGAGTTCAGCAATAGTACCACTTCCCTATAACCAGGTAAAGGATATCTTATAAGCTGCAAAAATTTTTTACTGTATTTTTTATAAAAAGTAAACCTCAAATATTAAGCACCTGGTGACATGATAAACCAAAAAAAACAAAGGGCCTATCATCTCCACTCAGGTCTTAGGACCTAAGGACCTAAGTACCTAGAAGAAATGAGATTGGTAGTGTCAAATCAATCCCTATTAGATGTCAACTAACATCAATATACCATTACACATAATTCACATGAAGAACAGCCAACTAAAAACAAGTTGAGGATTGTTGTTTTGGGGACATAAATTGCTTATCAGGTTCTTATGATTGAAAAAGATGATTTCTTCAAGTCAAAAGGAGTACTAATGACAGGCAAGTGCAACAGTTAAAAAGGACAAAACAGAAGCTCACTGCAGTGATGGAGAAAAGAGAATATTTGCTGAAATTGGGGAGTATTTGTAAGCATAAAGAAAAATTGGATTTTAGGTAACTTGTCACTGGTTAAATGATGATGCATGATATGGTTGAAGGGCAAACACAAGGTATTGAAGGAGCAATGAGTTGGTAAAATAAAGGTATCAGAAATAAGTATGCAGAGGGATTACATTCTATACCCATAGAGTTTATTCTTGATTACAAAAGCTAAGACTGTAAAATGTCTTCAGCTTACTACTACTTAAGTCAGAATTTCTTCAACTGAGGAAATAATAACTACACATTTCTGTAGCATTGTTCTGAGTATTAGATGAGTTAATATAGGTGAAGCACTTTGAACAATGCCTCAAATGTACAGTAAGAATTCAATAGATATAGCATGTGCTATTTTTATTATTATTATACTACTTCTTCATGAGAAAGAGAGAGCTTGGAAAATGACCACTTTCCACATGATGAGCCCCTTACATTTACATCAAAAAGTGATAACATATTATACAACACTTCCCAGAGTGTATACGACTCACAATTTGAACGTATTGAATTACTTCTTTTTTTAAAGAAAGGCTTATTTCCCCTTTACTAGCAGTTAGGTAAATATCAATATCTAATCAGATTCAAAATTAAATATTTGTCTTTAAAAGTGTTCTTACAAGCAGTGGGTCATAGTGTGTCACTTCTCTCATATTCCTCAAAGCCTGCTGGAAAGGCCTACTGAAAATCTAAGCATTTTAACTTTGTAGGAAACGAACGGCTTTTTTGGGGGGGGGACAATAGCATCCTTTTATAATGCCAAAAATGATGCAAATATTTGCTCCTTTTGAAATCTGTTTTCAATAAACATTTTTGAATAAAATAACTGAGCTGGGCACTAATGATACGAATATAAATAAGGCATGGCATATAGCATCAAGGAGTTTACAGTATATTTGGGGAAACAAGTGCATGAAACTACCTAAAATCAAAATTAGATATTGACAAGTGATTAGATCGAAGAAGAAATACATTGCTTCAGGAACATAGAGTTGGGGTATCAGTCTCTACTGGTCATGGATAGACAAAATTTTACAAAGAAAATGCTGTCTTATGGATATGAATGGGAGGATAATTGGAAATCAAGACTTGGATCACAGAAGAATTATAAAGTCTAAAGCTAAAGATTTAGACATTAATAGAGGAGTAATAGGGGTCAGTAGAGGTCATGGCTACAGATAAAATTACCCAAAGATATATTAGAAAACAAAGAATAAATATCAACAGAATCCCTAATATCTGGTGTAAATTGATTAATGGATCTTTGTCTTATTTCATGCAGAGAACCTGAGTGCATAATAAGGTTCATTTTGGTAGATTTCACTTTTGGTAACTGCAAAGTAGTTAATATAGGACTAACTTTCCTTTATATAATGATTCTAAACTATAGGCAACTATTAGCACTGGAGAGAAATCAAAAGCAAGCAAAAACTGGAGAAGGATTGGTCTTTGAAAAAGAAGAGCACTGGGTGAGATTTTGTTTATCTAGCATTTTGCTTGAGGACACATCCAGTCCCATGTCCTGGAGCCACTTAAGCATAAGCAGAAAGCCTTGGTCTTACTCAAGAAGTCAGAGGTTAGGAATCAGGACTGCCAGATGGTAGGGTACTGAGAAGTCCCAGGTCAGAGGAACATGTCACAAAAATGTGTGAATAAACTTTGCTGATCTAAGCATACACAGGGAGTCTCTAAAAGACTAACTAGAATTAAGAACTGGAAGAATGAGAGAAAGTTTTGTTTCAGCTATTGTTCATCACAAGAAGAAGGAAATTTAGAGTATAATTAATTGCTTGCCAGAACAAAAATACATTCAGATTATAACAAAATCCAGAATCTCTACCACATATCATCCACAATGTTCAGTATATAATAAAAAATTACTAGACATGCCCCCCAAACAGAAAAAATGTGTCACATAGCCCAGAGAAAAGCAATTAATAGTACTAAACTCTCACATAAATGAGATATTGGACTTATTGAACAAGGACCTTAAAGCAGCTATTATAAATATGTTAATGTTTTTAAGGAAAAATGTGGAGTAATACATTAACAGATGGAAAGTATGAGAAAGAACCAGATACAAATTTTAGAATTAAAGATACAGTATCTGAAATAAAAAATGCCCTGATTGGCTTAATAGCATATTAGAGATGGCAGAAGAGTCAATATGCTTAAATATAAATCAATAGGGAGTATATAATTTGAAGAACAGAGAGAAAAAAATTTAATTTAAAAGGTTCTACGTGGCATGTGGGACATCAAGTGGTCTAACATATATGTCACTGAAGTCCTAGAAAGAGAGGAGGGACAGAAAGGGTCAGGATATTTTCCAAGTTTGGTGAAAAATGTAACTTGCAGATCCAGGAAACTCAGTGAACCCTAAGAAGTTTAAGAACATAAAATTGCACCTAGACACATTGTAATAAAACTTTTGAAAACCAACAATAAAGGGAAACATTTTGAAAACAGGTAGATTAAAATGACACATTGTATACAAAGATATAAATTAAGGTCAACTTTCCTTCAGGAACAATGTGAGCCAAAGACAATGGAACATCTTCGAACTGCAGAAAACTGCAATCTGGCAGTCCAGAATTCTATATCCAGTTGAAATATTCTTTAAAAATGGAGGTTTCCACTTTAAGTTAAACAAAAGACCCTCTACCTACAGAAAAAGTATGGCTTGCTGAAGGCTTAGATGATCATTAGCACTTTTTACAATTAAGTATTTTAAAATTAAAGTATGTACACTGATTTTTAGACATAATGCTACTACACAAGTAATAGACTACAGTATAAACACTATATTGATCATAGAGTTAAATGGAAAAGATGAAACTCTACATATTCTAGAAAGCAACATACGAGAATAGCTTTACAGTAGGCAGGAAAATACTTCTTAGATGCAGAAAGAAATAACCACAAAAGTAAAAAAATGATAAGCAGGCTACATCAAAATTAAAATTTTCTACTCATCAGAAGATTGTAAAGAAAATGAATGGGCATACCAGCCTAGAAGAAAATATTTTCAAAATATGTAAACAAATAACTTGTACACAGAGTAGATAACCCTCAGAACTCAATAATTAAATGACCAGGAAAAATCCAAATGGGCAAAAATTATGAATAGACACTTCACAAAAAAGGACAGCTCTGTTTTTTTGTTTTTTGTTTTTTTTTGAGGTGGAGTCTTGCTCTGTCGCCCAGGCTGGAGTGCAGTGGTGCTATCTCGGCTCACTGCAAGCTCTGCCTCCCGGGTTCACGCCATTCTCCTGCTTCAGCCTCCCAAGGAGCTGGGACTATAGGCACCTGCCACAGTGCCCTGCTAATTTTTTTTGTATTTTTAGTAGAAACGGGGTTTCATCATGTTAGCCAGGATGGTCTTGATCTCCTGACCTCATGATCTGCCCGCCTCGGCCTCCCAAAGTGCTGGGATTACAGATGTGAGCCACCGCACCCGGCCAAAGAAGACAGCTCTGGCTAGCCATATGCAGATAACTGAAATTGGACCCCTTTCTTACACCTTATACAAAAATTAACTCAAGATGGATTAAAAACTTCAATGTAAGACTTAAAACCATAAAAACCCTAGAAGAAAACCTAGGCAATACCATTCAGGACGTAGGCATGGGCGAAGACTTCATGACTAAAACACCAAAAGCAATGGCAACAAAAGCCAAAATTGACAAATGGGATCTAATTAAACTAACAAGCTCCTGCACAGCAAAATAAACTATCATAAGCGTGAACAGGCAACCTACAGAATGGGAGAAAAATTTTGCAATCTATCCATCTGACGAAGGGCTAATATCCAGAATCTACAAGGAACTTAATCAAATTTACAAGAAAAAAACAACCCCATCAAAAAGTGGGTGAAGGATATGAACAGACACTTCTCAAAAGAAGACATTTATGCAGTCAACGAACGTGAAAAAAAGCTAATCATTACTGGTCTTTAGAGAAATGCAAATCAAAACCACAATGAGATACCATCTCACGGCAGTTAGAATGGCAATCATTAAAAAGTCAGGAGAAAACATGCTGGAGAGGATGTGGAGAAATGGGAATGCTTCTACACTGTTGGTGGGAGTGTAAATCAGTTCAACCATTGTGGAAGACAGTGTGGTGACTCCTCAAGGATCTAGAACTAGAAATACCATTTGACCTAGCCATCCCATTACTGAGTATATACCCAAAGGATGATAAATCATTCTACTATAAAGACACATGCACATGTATGTTTATTGCAGCACTATTCACAATAGCAAAGACTTGGAACCAACCCAAACGCCCATCAATGATAGACTGGATAAAGAAAATGTGGCACATGTACACCATGGAATAGTACACAACCACAAAAAAGGATGAGTTCACATCCTTTGCAGGGACATGGATGAAGCTGGAAACTGTCATTCTCAGCAAACTAACACAAGAACAGAAAACCAAACACTGCATGTTCTCACTCATAAGTGGGAGTTGAACAATGAGAACACATGGACACAGGGAGGGGAACATCACCCACCAGAGCCTGTCGGGGGTCGGGGGTTAGGGGAGGGATAACATTAGAAGAAATACCTAATGTAGATGATGGGTTGAAGGGTGCAGCAAACCACCATTGCATGTGTATACCTATGTAAGAAACCTGCACGTTCTGCACATGTACCCAGAACTAAAAGTATAATAAAAATAGAAAAAAGAAAAACAGGACAGCCAAATGGGGAAAAAACTAAAAGTAATAAAGGAGTTTTGTATTTAATTTCATTAGTCTTCAGGCAAATGAAAACAATAATGGGATACTATTACATTTCTTTTAAAATAACAATAATAAAACAAAATATTGAAAATGTTGGTGAGGATGTGGAGTAACTCAAAGTCTAATACACTGCTTGTGGGAATACAAAATGGTGCAGCTACTTTGGAAAACACTGTGGCAATTTCTCATAAACCTAAACATTCATTTTGACATAAAATCCAGAAATTATACTTCCATGTCTATGCCTACGTCCATCTCTACATCTACTTCTATGTTCATGGCTGGCTATCTATCTGTTTATCATCTGTCTTCCTACCTTGGTATCTAACAACATCTTTATATACATATGTGTGTATAAGCACTTGTTAACTACAAAGAAAATATAGAAACTTTACAGTGGAGAAAGCTTACAGACACCACCTTAACCAAGTGGTCAAAATTAACATCACCAATATTGGGACAACCTGAAGTCGTATGCTTCCTGACATGCTGCACCAGAAAAGATACAGCAGCCTCATTTTTGTAGTATTCCTGGCAAAAAAAAAAAAAAAAAAAAAAAGCATAACCTGTATTTAATTATGAGAAAACATTAGACTAAGCCAAATGTGGAAGGATATTTTGCAAAATAACTTTCCTATATTCTTCAAACTATGAAGATCAAGAAGGACAAAGAAAGGCTGAGAAATAGCTCCACGTTAAAGGACACTCAAAACGACATGATAACTATGTGCAACATGTGATCCTTGATTGGATTCTGGACTGGGGAAAGTAGCTATAAAGAACATTATTGGTACAATTGATGAAATTTAAGTATAAACTATTAATTAGTTGTTCATATTGTATCAATATTAAATTTCCAGATTTTTATCATTTTACTGTGATTTAAAGTAGAAGAATGTCTTTTTGATGGGAAATTCACACTGAAGTATGTAGAAGTTAAAAGGCATGATGTCTCTAATTTACTCTCAAATGGTTAAAAAAAAGTTTGTCAGTGAGAACACTTGGACACAGGAAGGGGAACATCACACACCGGGGCCAGTTGTGAGGTGGGGGGAGGGGGAGGGATAGCATTAGGAGATATACCCAATGTAAATGACGAGTTAATGGGTGCAGCACACCAACACGGCACATGTATACATATGTAACAAATCTGCACGTTGTGCACATGTACCCTAGAACTTAAAGTATAATTTAAAAAAAAGAAAGATAATTGATGAATTGACTTTAAAAAAAAGTTCATATATGTACAGAGAAATGGAAGAAAAAAGAGATGGTAAAGCAAATGGGATAAAATAAAAACCATTTTTAAAATCCACATAAACATTTATGGTTTTGCATATACTAAACTTGCAAATTTTCTACAAGTTTGAAATTATAAAATGTTACCCCCAAAATGAAATAAGCACGGATTTTCATCTACCTTGTTTAGCCATCCATACCTTGCAGAAGACTGACTATAACAAATCCAAGAGAACAACATTATGGGACAAGGTAGTTCTTTCCTTTGAAGGGCAGTTATAATAGTAAGTGTCTCTTTTGATTCATTTACACATCTATTTAATAAGCATGAAGTTAGGCTCTGGGAGTACAAAAGGGAATGATATGCATTGTTTCCTAGTGAAGGGGGTGAGTGAATTGAATGAGCCAAGCCAGAAAACAGGCAATGAAAAACGAATGATTATAAGCACTAATATAAAGGTAAGTAGAGGATATTGTAGGAGCAAATAGGAGTAATGAAGCCCTCTGTGAGGGTCTGCAAAGGTTACCCCAGGAAGAAACACCACAGCCAAAGCCTGAAGGACACAAAAGTGGATAAGAGGATGCACACCATCAAGACGGATGGAGAGGAGGTGTGGTACTACAGGAAGATTTCAGGTAGGTGGAAAAAGATGAGCAAAGGTAAGCAAAAATATGACACATTTAGTGAACAGAAAATAGTTCCAAGCCCAGTCCCAGGAATCCCTAGGTTGTCGGAACATGCCATAGTAGAAACTACTGTTGCCCTTGTTTGGCAGAGAGAGTAAACTAAGTCCATGCTCTGGAAAGATACTCTATGGTAGTCTGGGGTAGAGTCCACACCCTCTAATTTCACCATCTGGTCACCCTTAAAACAGTTCAAAGTTCATCTCTATGAGGGCTTTTTTCCTCCTTGTCCCTCATATCATTTCTGTGGCTATCTTTATCAAGACATATTACACTGTATTATAATTATTTGTTTCCTCACCAAATGCAAAGTCTCAAAGGTAGGAGTTACAGTTCATTCATCTATGTTAGCAGCTCATAGCAGGGAACCTGGCCCACAGTAGGCACTCAACACCCAATACCAGTCTTCCCCTTACTCCATGCCCAGTGTATAAGTAAGTGACATATACAGTAACCACATTCCCCTGATTATTAAACAACAGGCTGATTTTAGAATGTTCTGTCTTGTTTGTTCTCAAAAAGCTATCAAAATATTTCAGAAACTCCAACCTGGCATCTTTGACACTTTTTGCAATGTGAGTGAACACAATATTTTATTGTCCAACCATGTGTACCATTATTTTTTTCATTCAGAGGACGAGTTCACCAAAGTATATGCCACGTTGCCTTCAGGCATTCGTGCCTAAGTGGCAGGAATTAATTGTGAGAATGTTCTGCCCAATTGATACCATGCTGTGGTTGCTCAATACTTATTTAAAATATCCACAAAACTTGCTTCTTTGCTTTGACATTTGAACCAGCTATATAATGTCGGGCAAGTATTTTGATTCCCATACATCTACATGCCAAAGCTGAAAAATAAGGGACCTATTTTTCCCTCAGAAATGCTTCATGCCTGTATCAAAATACCAAGTTACCATGGTGATAGCTACTCTTGTAAATAGGGCAACTCTACCCCCCTATAGAAGCAAATGTAACACAAAAGGGAGGCAAAGTAAGCTCTGAAATAGGGGACAAAAGAGCCTCGGGGAAAAATCCCCACAGAGAACGAGATAAAGCCTGTTTCAGATAAAAGTCTTGGAAGGTGACAGGCATCCCCCATTGCTCCTCCTCACAGGCCACAGCATAAGCAGACAGGGGTAGGACCCTGAATATGTGTGGCGAGGGGATTATGCAGTGCCAGCACAGGGAGGTGGTGTTTGCTGAGCACAGAGAAACTGAAGTATTAATCATCACCATAATAACTAACATTCGCTGAGGGCCTATTCTGGGCCAAGCACCATGCTACAGGCTTTATGTGCACTAACTCATTCCACCCTCATAACACTTCCGTGAGGTAGATCGTAAGGCTATTAAGGAGACAGGCCGGAATTCCACGTCGTGCACTTAATCTCCTCACTGTACTGCCTGAAGAGTCATGAGGAAGGAATTTGAAACACTAAAGGGGGAGAAACTGGCTCTATCTTTATCTTTAGAATCAGAGTATGAAAAAGAAAGGAAGCTGATGATCAGAAAAGTCAGGCCGGATCAGAGCTCCCGATCGCCCTAAGCACCGTCTAGTCCCGGGAATGGCCAGCCAGTCCGGATGGGAGAGGACACCCGGAGGGGAACCCCGGGAGCAAGTTATGGAGAAAACTCGCCGTCAGGGCAGGAGAGGAAAAAGCTTCTGCCAACTGATTCTTTACTGAAACTGAGGGGTGTGTGCATATCATTTGTTTATTTGGGTGAAAGTAGCACTGGCTCTGCTGCTGTTCACTCTCAGCTATGCGTCTTCCTTAGTGAACTTGTTAGCCATTTCATTTTAGTCAAATTTCAACAAATTAGTACCTTCAGGGGGATGACCTTGTGGCTTTCACAGCCATCTTCTTCACCTGGTTGAAGCAGTCTTGATTTCCTGCTGCCTCTAGGCTGCCGGCTGTGTGAAGAAGGGGGAAGCTTTCATAGGAAGCCTTCCACGCAGGCTAGAAGAAAGATGGGAAATCAGGGCAGATTTTGGGAGATGGTGCTGGAAAAGGCGGGCCTACCATGAGGCTCAGCCCCGCCCTGTGGCTGAGAGGACTCAGAAAAGAGCCCTGGCTTAGCAGAAACCGAATGGCTCTCAGAGACACATTCGGGACAGTAAACCTTAACCAGCCTTCAACGTTGTACTGCTAGGAATTATAAAGCGTTGTTTGTTAAAATGTCAATGCTATAACTTATGCAGACAAATGAATATTGTCCCTCAAGATAGTTTCTTTGGAAGTTTATATGCTCATTTTAACAACGGTCCCATTGGTGCAAAGTCCTTTTTAAATGTCGTGTGGAGCAGTAGCAATCATTTGTAATCATGTCTCATGTTTAGCTCAGAATTCCATTAACCAGATTCAGCACCCATTTTAATCACTATACCAAGTGCTATGTAACTTTCTTTTTGAAAATCAAACCCACTGTCAAAGAACTAAGGTTATTCTCTGAGGATTTTCCTGAATGTGTTGTAAGCTCTGAGTACAATTCCAAAAGAGGAACTCCAAAAGCATTTGATGAAGGGTCAGCATCAATGGGAAATGTGACCTCTAAAGAGGACTGCTTTAATGCAGTCTGTACTCATACAGGCGTGTATAATTTGGTAGACTTAAAAGCAATCAACTCTCTTGGAATAAGGTCCTAAATAATGAAAGCAATATAAAGCAAATTCATGGCTAATTGTACTTTTCTCGTGAAAGAGTTTTTTTGTGAGTTTACTTTAATGCAAACTTTTTAATGGAGACTTTGCTTTCGGAAACCGTATTATTGAAGAAAAAACTTACAAACAAAATTCAGACTTGCATTCATTTAAACATACTTGTGGAATTAAACATGTTTGCCTCATCAATCAGTATTAAATTCCTCAAGGAATAACTTCAGTGATAAAACTATCATCAATTACTTTGATCCATGAACTCATGTGTAGTCATTTTCTAGGGATATCCAGAGCCATGAGCCATTGTGTTGCTCATGGATATTCTGTGGTCCATTTTGTGCATTTAGTTATATGCACATTGACTAAAATTGTGTGCATCTTATTTAAGCAATATGTTAGCTTTTTGAGAGTATAGCATTATCTATGAATGCTAATCATCTGGGAAGGCATCTGAAATTTTAAGCATAATTAGTCAAAAGCAAAACTGTGAGTCAATTACCAACATAAGTAATAAAAGTGAAATAAAATATGTTTTTCTTTATTATTACTCTTACCCTGATATATATACATATATATATATATATATCATTCGTTTCTTTATATGTATATATATAATTTTGGCTCTTCTATAGTTCTTTGCTATTTGATATAAAAATTTTGATTGATAATAAGACTTACCCATGGCAAATTTAACTGGATCAATATTTGCATGATTTAATTTTATCTTAATTGGGTATCTTGAGACTCACTGCAGGTTTTTTTTTTTCTGAATATGTGCCAATAAGTACTCTTTCCCATTTGTTCTTCTTAAGATTGTATCCACAGACAAAAAGAAAAAAAAAATCCAACTGCTCCCCTTTCTCCATTGATACCACACTCAGGATTAAACTGCATTATTGCCAAGGTTTTACTATGCTCAAATGCAAGCCAACTCACATTAGGAATCCCCAAAGGGAGGAGTAAGTAAACCTAACACTTTAAATTGTAACATGGAAAGGTCTTTTTAGGAGTATTCTGATTTAATGCAATGCAATTTCAAATGGCTCCAAATGAGCCTATTTCTAATGTAAACTCTTTATGTCAGAATCTCACATATTTGTATTAAATCTATTCCATTGATTCAAAAATTATCAAATATATGGAAGATATAAAATAATCATGTTAACAATGAACATTCATGTATTCACAGCCATTCTAAAAACAGTTATATTAAAATTACCTTTGAAGCCTCCTGTGTGCCCCTCCCCAATCCAGTTCCCATGCTGTCACTCTCAAATGTCACCACTAGCCTATATTTTATGCTTATTATTCCTTCATGGTATCTAATAGTGTTACTGAAAATGTTGTGACCCTAAATATATATATATATATATATATATATTTTTTTTTTTTTTTTTTTTTTTTTGAGATGGAGTCTCACTCTGCCCTGAGGCTGGAGTGCAGTGGCGCAATCTCGGCTCACTACAAGCTCTGCCTCCCAGGTTCACACCATTCTCCTGCCTCAGCCTCCAGAGTAGCTGGGACTACAGGCGCCAACCACCACGCCCAGCTAATTTTTTTTTTTGTTGTATTTTTAGTAGAGACCGGGTTTCAGCATGTTAGCCAGGATGGTCTCGATCTCCTGACCTTGTGATCTGCCCACCTCGGCCTCCCAAAGTGCTGGGATTACAGGCGTGAGCCACCGCACCCGGCCTATTTTTTTTAAAGCTTTTTATTTAGAAATGATTTTAGACTTACAGTGATGTTACAAAAATAACACAAAGACCTCCTGTATATAGTAGGATCTTAACCTAGCTTCCCCTAAAGTTACCATCTTGTATAGTTCAGTTACCAAAACCAGGAAAATAGCATTAGAGAAATTCTACTAAACTGAACTACAGATCTTTCTGAATTTCATCATTTTTTTAAGTGGTGCACTTTTAAATTCTGTTCCTGATTCCAATTCAGAGGCGTGAATTTCTTTTGAAGAGTGCTGGTCAGTTATTTGGTAGGATATCTCTTCATTTTGATGTTTAAGTATTTACTTATCATTAGATTGAGATTACTTTGGTAAGAATGCCACAGAAGTAATTTTGTTCATTATATCACCCGGTGTATGATGCCAATATGTCTACTTAGTTGGTTAAGGTGGTATCTGTCAGGTTCTCTAGTATTAATATAGAGTTACTATTTTTCCTTTGTAATTAGTAAATCTCTTTGGGAAGGCATTTTGAGACTATGGGAATATCTTGTTTTCCTCAAACTTTTACCCACTAATTTTTGCATCCATTGGTTAATCTTGCATGCAATAACACCTATTCAATGTGGTGTTTGACAAATGATACTCTTTCTATTCCCTTTGTTCTTCTACATTTACCAATTAGAATTCTTCTGTAAATCCTTTCTTCTCCTTCTATACATGTATTTAATTATTTATATTAGTATTCGCTCTGAATATTTATTTTATTCTATATATTCCAATGCATTGTTCATTGTTTTCTTAAATTGTTCCAGTTTGGTTATTAAGAGTTTCTTCAGGATGGCTTCTGTGTTCTTTTAACAAGCTCCCAACTCCCTTTCAGCAGCTTCTTACCTTCTGGCACAGCAGGATGGTCCAGGTTGTTATCTTGCATGTTTCTTGCTCAGCTGTGGAATCAATCATTTATCCAAGGAGTTTTGGTTCCTTCTACTGAGGAATGATATTTGGATTTTGGAAACTAAAATCCAGATACTAGGTGTGTTCATTGCTTGGGATTGGTATTACTTCTAGGCAATAGACCCCAAAAACACGTGCGCACAAACACAAACACACACACACACAAACACACACACACAACCATTAGCTCATACTGATACTTCTGATTCCAGTCCAACACCACAGGGTTCATTCTAGTCTTCCCTCATTTCCTTATTAGTAGCTAATTTCTCTAAAAATGAAAAACCCGACTCTCATTATTTATATTTACCTATTTGTTTAATCCTAGTATAAACATAAATTAATTTATGAATTGCCAATCCATACCTGTGTGAGAAGCAAATCTATCAACAAAAGTATTTGTGTACAATTCCATTTGTCATTAGTGTGACAGTATACAGTCAAAACACAGTTTTTATAAGTTACTTAGATTAATTGTCTTCTCTGCTCCCTTCAGTGAGGTAAAGTTGTTTATTTGTAGTACAGTTGGGTGCATTGGTTACTGTTTGTATTCCTCTTGGGTTTCCCAAATGCTGTATGATTTTAATTCTCTATTTGTTATTGGGGCATTTGAAACATGACTTTGAAGCTTAGAGTCAGAGCTACACAAATAGGGGACTTAGAGAAGTGTTACATCTTTCTCATGCTAGTCCAGCTCCACTTCCACTTCTTTGAACATCTTTCTCATTCGTTCCCTGTAGGTAATTTTCTTTTACACACAAGAGCGGATTCATATATCTTTTCTTATATCCTGTTTTTACAGTTGAAGGAGAGTATAGACATGTTTATTTGTTTGTTTTGTACTTTGCTGTTTATGCTTAGCAGTATAATCTGGAAATCACTTAATAGCAATACTCAGTGATCATTTGCATCCCTTTTACCACTGTATATTATTCCACTGAGTGGATGTACTGTAGTTTATTTAACCATACACTTAAGCGTGTACATTTAGATTGTTTCTAATATGTTGCAATTATAAACAATGCAGCAATCAATAACCTTGTGCATATGTATTTTTGTAGTGTTAGAGGTGTATCTTCAGGGTAGATTCAGCTAGAAAGTGATTGCAGGTTGAAAGGTAAGTGTATATGTAGGTTGCCAAATTCCCCACCAGAAGGATTGTAGCAGTTTGTATTTCCATCAGCAATATATGAGAGTGGTTGTTTACCCACAGCTAGTCAACAGAATGTGTTCCCATACTTTTAATTTTTGCCAATTCGTTAAGTGAAATATGGTAGCTCAGTGTTGTCTAATTTGCATATCATTATGATCAAATTAACATTTTTCCATAAGTTTCAGGGCTTTTTAATATTGTTTTGTGTGCGAATTGTTTATTTATGTCCTTTTCAGAGTTTTCTATCAGGATTTTGATCCTTCGTCCCTCTATTTGTAAGAGTTCTTAAATTACAGTCATGCATCATTTAACAACAGGAATACATTCTAAGTAATGCATCTTTAGGAGATTTTGTCATTATGTGAATATCATAGTGTGTACTTACACAAACCTAGATGATACATATAGCCTACTACAAACCTAGGGTATATAGTATAACTTATTGTTCCTAGGCTGCAAACCTGTATAGCGTGTTACAGTTATGAATACTGTAGGCAATTGTAACACAATGGTAAATATGAGTTTATCTAAACATACCTAAACATAGAAAAGGTACCTTAAAAATATGGTGTAAAAGATAAAAAATGGTACATCCGTATATTCACTTATCATGAATAAAGCTTGCAGGACTGGAAGTTGCTCTGGTTGAGTCAGTGAGCAGTGAGTGAATGTGAAGGCCTATGACATTACTGTAGACTACTATAGATTTATAAACACTGTACACTTAGGCTACACTAAATTTATATAAAATATTTTTTCAATAATAAATCAACCTTAGCTTACTGTAACTTAAAATTTATCAAGTTAATTTTTTTATTTTTTTTGACTCTTTTGAAATAACATTTAGCTTAAAACACGAGCACATTGTACAGCTGTACAAAAATATTTTTTATATCTGTATTCTATAATCTTTTTTCTATTGCATTTTTTTGAACTTTTAAACCTTTTGGTTAAAAAATAAGACACAAAGACACATTAGCCTACGCCTACCCAGGGTCAGGGTCATTAATATCACTGTTTTCCATCTCTACATCTTGTCCCACTGGAAGGTCTGCAGGGGCAAGAACATATATGGAGCTGTAGTCTCCTATAATGACAGTGCCTTCTTCTGTAGTACCTCCTGAAGGATCTGCCTGAGCCTGTTTTACAGTTCAACTTTTTTTTTTATAAGTAGACAGTATACACTCTAAAATAATAGTAAATTATAATAAATACATAAACCAGTAACATAATTACTTATCATTATCTAGGATTATATACTGCACATAATTGTATGTGCTATACTTTTATACAGCTAACAACACAGTATGTTTGCTTTCAGTAGCATCACCACAAACAAAACAGTAATGCACAAACAGCATCACCATAAACAAAAAAGTAATGCACACATACTGCTTACACTAGCATCATCACAAAAAAAAGTAATGCACTGTGCTACAAGGTTATGATGGCTACCATGTCACTAGGAAATAGAAATTTTTTAGCTCCTATAATCATATGGGACCACCATTGTTGACTGACACATGTCAGTGTGTGTCACATGTGGCACATGACTGTATTAGGGATTTAGCCCTCTGTTTGTATATATGTTGCAAATATTTTCTGCCAGTTATCACTTGTTTGTTGACTTCATTTCTGGTATCTTATGTCATACAAAATTATAATTTTTATGGCAAAATTTATCATTTTTATTGCCTTTAGATTTGGAGTCATAGTTAAAAAGCCTTTATCTACACTGAAATTAGAGTAGCTTACTAGCTTACCCAAGTTTCCTACTAGTATTTAAAGGGTTTATTTTACATGCAGATCCCTAAACCACTGAGTTTCCTTTGTGTATGGTATGAAATATAGATCTACCTTCACCTTTTTCCAAGTGGCTAAATGGTTGTCTCAGCATCATTTATTATAAAGTCAATCTTTGTCTCAGTGATTTGAGATGCCACCTTTATCATACATTGAATATACATATTTTTATATGTACGTGAGTCAATATCAGGGCTTTATATTTTATTCCACTGGTTTGTCTAGTCACACTCCAGTACCACACTGATTTAATTAGTGTCTTTATTATAATATGTTACAATGTCCAGTAGAGCTAATCTTCCTCATTGTTTTTATTTCTTGTGTTTTTCCAACTACTCTTGCATATTTGTTTTTCCATATGAACTTTAGTATTATATTGACTTTTACTGTTGATTTTTTGTTTTGTTTTATGCAGGCAGTATTCACTTATATATCCCTTTTGTGTACTATTCCATTATAGAATATATCATAATTTACCTGTTCTATTGTTGATTGGCACTTAGAATCTTTCAAGTTTATTATCATAACCTCTAATATTTTGAACAATTTGGAGTATGCCATTAATACTCCAAATGCAGGATTTTCTCTAGAGTATGTATCTACAAGAAGAATTGTGGGACCATAGGATATAAATATCTTCAGCTTTACTAGATAATACCAATTTCTTTTCCAAAGGAACGATTTCAGTGTATTTCCAACATGTTTAACCATACAGATTTTTCTTCCTATTGTTTTTATTACAGTTTCTAAAGTAATTTTATCATGTACTATTTTGTTCATTGATGCCAGAGCCTGTAGTTGTGCAGTAGACAACTGTAATTATTTACTAAACTGTGGTCAGCCTACCAATTCTTTGGAATTAATTGATATTAGCTTAAGTTGCTAAATATTTTTTATATTCTTTAAAAGGGACACATGCTGTTTTTTTGTTGGGTGCAGCGTTGTATGCAAAACCATTAGGTCAAGTTTTTATTTATTTATTTATTTATTTTTTTGAGACAGAGTCTTGCTCTGTTGCCCAGGCTGGAGTGCAGTGGTGCAATCTCAGTTCACTGCAACCTCCACCTCCCAGGTTCAAGCAATTCTCCTGCCTCAGCCTCCCTAGTATCTGGGATTACAGGCACCCACCACCATGCCCGGCTAATTTTTGTATTTTTCTGTAGAGACAGGGCTTTGTCAGGCTGGTCTCTAACTCCAGACCTCGGTTGATCCACTCGCCTTGGCCTCCCAAAGTGCTGGGATTACAGGCGTGAGCCACCGCTCTCGGCCAGATCAAGTTTTTAAATTGTGGTTTTTGATTCTTCTATATCCTTATTAATACTTGGCCTTTTAAATCTACTCATTGCTGGGGTGTGTACACTGAATATATCCTGTGATTGTTGATTTTTCTATTTCTCCTTATAGTTTTGTGAATTTTACTACATATATATTTTAAGGTTATGTTATTTGACACATAGAAGCTTATAGTTATTTAGCACTGAACATTGTACTGTTTGTAGTGACCTTCTTTATTGCTATTAATGATAATCTTCACATTTAGAATGAAAACCTGGACGTCAGCACTATGCTTCAGAGGGATAGCCTGGCAAACTTTCTAGTTCTAATTTGAGGAACAGACAATGGAGTTCCTAAAGCAGAGAAAGTGTCAGAAATCTCACTAGTTTTTCGTCTCCTTTTTCTCCAGTCTTTCGCAGTTCAGATTCCAACTGTTCTACAGTAGTAGCCACAGCAAAAATAAACCAGCTAGAGGAGATTACGAGGGCCCAAACTCTGAAAGAGGAGAAACTTCTAACAGTAAAGCTGCAGTTCCAAGATGATGAGGCCACACTCTATTGCTTTTTTCTTTCTCTTTCTGTCTTCAGTTGCTACAGTGAAATAGTGGAAACGTCAGATTTCTAGTCAGAGAACTAAATGGAAGAGCTTCAGGAAATCAAAGAGTACTGGATATATAGTAGAGGTGAAGAAGTTAGAGAAAACAACTCCATTTGTAAAGCTTTGAACTCACTCCAATATAGAAATGAATGTTTTTGATACTAATTGGCATCCAAAGACTTTGAGAATGAATCTAAGAGATAAACCTCCAACCAGGACAAAGCAACTCTTGGGTGGCGTGGATCTAGATAACACTGCAAAAGTTTTGAAAACTGAACTGATAGTAGAACCACAGCCCACAGAAGGCTGGTGGAAACTTGCCTGTTGAACTGAATCAGGTAGTGCCTCTTAAAACATCAACATCCTCCATGGGATTTAAATGAGACCCATAGTCTCAGAACATAATATTCAGGCTATCCAGGGCTACAATCTGGAAGTACTCGGCATAGCAAGAATTATGAAATTGCAACTTGTATGGGAAAAGACAAGTGATTCCGATGATGAGATGACATGATGTTTGAATTATCTGACAGATCTTTGAAACAAAACTTAAAAGTTTTCACAACCAAATAGAAGATATAAAGAAGAATCAAATATGAATTTTTAGAAATTAAAAACACAAAAACTAAAAAGAAAAACTCACTGATTGGACTTAAATGAAGGTGACAGAGGAAAGATGGTGAACCTAAAGGTAAATGAATAGAAATTATCTAATTGGAAAACAGAAAAAAATAAGAGTTTCAGGGACCAACAAAAAGTCTAACACATGTGTCATCAGAGTTGTAGAAAAAGGAGAATGAATGAGGTGCTAAAGGAAAACATTTGAAGAAACATTTGCCAAAAAGTCCTTAAATTTGGTGAAAGGCATATGCCTACAAATTGAAGCAGCTGAATTAGCCCCCAAAAGAATAAAACTCAAATAATAATTCCCAGATGCACCATAATCAAATTTCTAAAAGCTAAACACAAAGAAAAAGATATTGAAAGAAGGTAGAAAAAAATAATAGAACACTCCACTTATTAAGCAGAAAAATAAACTTTTTAATTTTATATAGAATATTCACCAAGGTGAACCGTAAGCTGGGTCATAAATTAAATCTTTACATTTTTAGAAGAACTGAAATCATGCAAAGCATGTTCTCTGATCATGATAAAATAAAATTAAAAATAAATAACAGAAGAATAAGAGGAAAATCTCTAAAATGTATAAAGTAAACAATATACAGCTAAATAATCCACAGGTCAAGTGAAAGTCTCAAAAAAAATTTCAAACTATCTTGAACTGAATGAAAATAAAAATACAACATATGCAAATTTGTGGAATATAGCTAAAGCTGTGTTTAGAAAGAAATGTGTAGCATCGTATGTTTAGATTAGAGAAGAAAATGAACTAAAATATATAATTTAGGTTTACACCTTAAGAAAGTAGAAAAGGAAGAGCAAAATAAATCCAAGTCAAGCAGAAAAAGGAAGAAACAGTTATCTATTAAAATAGATAATGAACAGATATCAACGAAATTGAACACAGAAAAACAACAGAGCAAATCAATGAAACCAAAAGTTGGTTCTTTGAAAAGATCAATAAATGGCAGAGCATGCTGAGTCACACATCACCCTTGTGGGTCTTTATTAAGGACCTTGGCCCAAGCCTACTTCAGATGCTTGCTCTCAGGAAAGGCCAGTAGTTGTGGTAGTCCATGTGATTCTCTAGGTGGCTGCCTTCCACAGTGCACCATGATTTCTATTAGTGATTCTTAACCTTAGGTGCAATGCTTTTTTTAATAACATTATGTGCATCCTTTACTGTCATAAAATTAATTTATGGGTGGTATAAGTTACATGTATTAGTGGTACAAAAATGAAACATAATGCTTAAAAGTAACATGGAACAAACTGAATTAAAAATCTGTATATAATCTTTTCTTTAGGGGAAAAATTGACAAACTTCTAATAAATCAGAAGAGAGAGAGAAGATATAAATTATCAATATCAGTATTAAAGAAGGCATATCAGCATATATCCCACAACATTAAAAGGACAATAAAATTATACTATAAACAAATCTACATACATAAATTTAACAACTTAGATGAACTGGATTCATTTCTGGAAAACCATAAGCTACCAAAACTCCTTGTAGATTAAAGATAACCTAAATAAACTGAATAGTCCTTTGATGTTTAAGAAAATTGAAGCCACAGTTGAAAACTTTCTGAAAAAGAAGTCTTATGTCCTAGATGGTTTCACAGGCAAATTATAAAAAAAAAGAAAGAAAGAAAGAAAGAAAGACATCTCTTCCAGAAAATACTAGGGGAGGAAACACTTCTCAATGCATTTTACAAGGTTAACATTACCCTGGTACCAAACCAGACAAAGATAGTACAAATAAAGAAATATTCCTCATGAACATAGATGCAAAAATCCTCGAAAACACTTGTAAATTTAATAACAGAAATATATAGAAATAATAATATACTATGGACAAATGAGGATTATTCCAGGAATGCAAGGCTGGTTCAATATTTTAAAAATGAACGAATGCAATGTATTAGCAGCCTAAAGAAGAAACACCATGTTATCATATCAAATAATACACAAAAACTATTAGACAAAATTCAGCACCCATTCATGATAACAACTCTCAACAAAAAATAAATGGAAGGTGCTATAGTTTGATTATTTTTGTTGCCTCCAAAATTCACGTTCAGTATTAGTCCTTTCCAAAATCCAATTGTGGCCAATGTGATACTTTAAGAAGTGGGGTCTTTAAGAAGTGATTACGCCATGAGTGCTCCTCCCTTATTCATGGGATTAAGACTCATAAAAGAGGTTTAGTGCAACATTCAGCCCTTCTGCCTTCTGCTATGTGAGGACATAGCAGAAAGACCCTCACCAGATGTTGGCATCTTTATCTTGGACTTCCCTACCTCCAAAATTCTGAGAAATAAATTTCTTTTCTTTATAAATTACCCAGTCTCAGGTATTCTGTTGTAGCAGCACAAATAGACTAAGTCAGAATGGTATTTCCTCCACCCAACAGAGAATATCTGAAAAAAAAAAAACCTAGATTATTTTCTTATTATCTTTACAGATTCTTTTTATTATTATCTTACTCTGTCACGCAGTGGCATGATCATAGCTCACAGCAGCCTTGAACTTGTGGGCATTCCTCCTGCCTTAGTATCCTGTGAAGTTAGGGTTATAGACATGCCTCCACTGTAGGCTATTTTTTTTTTAATGTTTTGTAGAGATGGTCTTGCTTTGTTGCCAGGCTGGTCTTAAACCCCTGGCTTCAAGAAATCCTCCTGTGCCAGCCTCCCAAAGTCTTGGGATTAACAGGTGTGAGCCAGTGTGCCTGATCTCCTTATTTTTATTTTTATTTATTTGAAACAGAGTTTCACACTGTCTTCCAGGCTGGAGTGCAACAGTGTGATCTTGGTTCACTGCAATCTCTGCCTCTTGGGTTCTCACAATTCTTCTGCTTCAGCCTCCCAAGTAGCTGGAATTGGAGGCACACACCACTATGTCCAGCTAATTTTTTGTATTTTTAGTAGAGGCAGCATTTCACTATGTTGGCCAGACTGGTCTCAAACTCCTGACCTTGTGATCTGCTCACCTCCATCTCCCAAAGTGCTGAGATTATAGGCATGAGCCACCGTGCCTGGCCAATCTCCTTATTTTTAATGGTGAAAGTCTAAATGTGCTCTTTCTAAAATTAGGACAAGGCAAGAATGTTCATACCACTACTAGTCAACATAATAATGGAAATCCTGACCAATGAAATAAGACAAGAAGAAAAAATGAATATCATACAGAGGGTTGCAAAGGGAGAAATAATACTATCTCTATTTACAGATGGCATAATAGTTTTCCTAGAAAATCTCAAGGAATCTTCATAGAAAAATAGTATTAGAACTAATAAGTGAGTTTTATAAGGTCTGTAAGAGAATGAAAAACAAGTTACAAACTGGGAGATAATATTTGCAAATCACATATTTAACAAAAAGCTTGTATGCAGAATATAAAAAGAACTGCTAAACTCAACAAGAAAGCAAGAAAAATTAAACAAAAAGACAAAAAAATTAAAAATGAAGAAAGAACTTGAAAAGAGGGTATGAGTTTGAGAAATAAGCACATGAAAAGATGTTCAACATCATTAGCTACTACAGACATGCACATTAAAACTATGATGGGATACAATTACACACTTAAGTAGCTAAGTTTAGTAGCTTAGTTTAAACTCAACTAAGTAATTTAGTTTATTATAGTAGCTAAAATAAACAGTCTTGACAATACCAAGTATTGGTAAAGGTACAGAGCAATTAAAACTCATACCTTACTGGTGAAAATGAAAAATGGTGTATCAACTTTGAAAAATACTTTGGAAGATTTTTATAGTTAAATATACACTACTTTATCCTATTCTTGGGTTTTTACTTGAGAAAAGTGAACTGATGTTCACACAAATGTTTATACCAGCTCTGTTAATAATTTCCCATAACTGGAATTAACCTCAATGTCCTTCCTTGGAAAAATGGGCCAACAAATTGTTCTATAGTCATGTAATGTATGATACTGTGAAATATATATCTGTTCTTTCTTCCCATTTCCTGGCATACAGCTCCTAAAATTCTTGGAATTGCTAAAGTGATGAGTATCTTCTGTATGCTAAATAAGATGACCAATGACTGCAGGCCCCTTCTTTGCTTCAGGATAGGGCTGGTTGCCAGAAAGACCACAATATGATTAGCGCATTGGCACTTAGATTTTTATTGCCCAACCTCTGGGGAAGGGAGATGGGCTGAAGGTTGGGTTGATTACCAATAGCCACTGATTGAATCAATCGTGCCTACATAATGGAGCCTCTGTAAAATCCCAAAAGTACTGGGTTCATGGAGCTTCTAGATATCTGAACATGGAGATGGGCCAGGGGATGGAGTGATTGGAGAAAGCATGGAAGCTCCATACCCTTTCTCCCATACCCTAAGTATCTCTTCCATCTAGCCATTTATCTATATCATTTATAACACCCTGTATAATAACTGGGCAAACATAAGTGTTTGCCTAGGTTCTGTGAGCTGCTATAGCAAACTAATTGAAGCAAGGAGGGGATCATGGGAACCTGGATTTAAAGCTGGTGGGTTACAACTTTAAGTGATAATCTACTACTTGCAACTGGTATTTGAAGTGGGAGGTAGTCTTGTGGAACTGAGCCCTCAACCTGTGGGATCTGACACCATCTCCAGGTAGAGAATGTCAGCATTGAATTGAAGGACAATCAGCTGGTGCTTGCTGATGAATTGCTCAAAGTGTAGGAAGAGATTTCAACACATCAGTGTCAGGAGTATTTATTGTGCTAAATTGTGTGAGTATAGAGTTGGAAAAACACTTTAGTTTTTCCTATATCCTTATAAAATGGCATATTGGTCAGCAATAACATAGGAGCTCACAATTGATACCCACAACAACTTGAATGAATTTCAAGAGCATTATGCTGAATTAAAAGGCCAGTTTCAAAAGGTTTTATATCATATAATTCCATTTGTATGACCTTCTTGAAAAGACAAAACTATAGTGTTGGAGAATAGATGAGAAGTTGGCAGGGTTAAGAATTAGGAGCAGATATAGAAAGAATAGAAAAGGATATCCAAAGGGAGTTTTTGTGGTGATGGAACTGTCTTGTATCTTGTTTGTTGTAAGAATAACATGAATCTATACATGTGTTAAAGTACAACTGTATATCAAAAGGAAAACAGTATACTTTGTTTTCTGTTGTTTAGAAGATTAGATTTATATACCCCTAAATTGGAAGCCGAGTATTCATTAACTGGTGAAGGTATAAATCAAATGTGGCATAACACTATATAAAATGCTATTTAGCATAAAAAGCAAGAATCTACTAAAACATACTACAACACGAATGAACCTCAAAAACATGACACTATGTGAAAGCAAGAAGCCAAACAGATGGTCCCCACCCAAATCTCAACTTGAATTGTACTCCAATAATTCCCAGGTGTTGTGGGAGGGACCCAGGAGGAGGTAGTTTAATCATGGGGGCGGGTCTTTCCTGAGCTATTCTCGTTATAGTGAATAAGTCTCATGGGTCTGACGGGTTTATCGGGGGTCTCCGCTTTTACTTTTTCCTCATTTTTCTCTTGCCACCACCATGTAAGAAGTGCCTTTCACCTCCCACCATGATTCTGAGGCCTCCCAAGCCATGTGGAACTCTAAGTCCAATTAAACCTCTTTTTCTTCCCAGTCTCAGGCATGTCTTTATCAGCAGCATAAAAACTAATACAGTAAATTGGTACCAGTAGAGTGGGGTGTTGCTGAAAAGATAGCCAAAAATGTGGAAGTGACTTTAGAACTGGGTAACAGGTAGAGGTTGGGACAGTTTAGAGGGCTTAGAAGAAGACAGGAAAATGTGGGAAAGTTCAGAACTTCCTAGAGATTTGTCGAATGGCTTTGACAAAAATGCTGATAGTCATATGAACAATAAGATCCAGGCTGAGGTGGTCTCAGATGGAGATGAGGAACTTGTTGGGAACTGGAGAAAAGGTGACTTTTGCTATGTTTTAGCAAAGAGACTGGTGGCATTTTGCCCCTGCCCTAGAGATTTGTGGAACTTTGAACTTGAGAGAGATGATTTAGAGTATCTGGCAGAAGAAATTTCTAGGCAGAAAGGCATTCAAGAGGTGACTTGGGTACTGTTAAAGGCATTCCATTTTAAAAGGGAAACAGAGCATAAAAGTTTGATAATTTGCAGCCTGATGATGCAGTAGAAAAGAATTTGAGGACAAATTCAAGCTGGCTGCAGAAATCTGCATATGTAGTCGCAAGGACCCTAATGTTAATCCCCAAGACCATGGAGAAAATGTCTCCAGGTCACGTCAGAGACTTTCACAGCAGCCCCTCCCATCACAGGCCTGGAGGCCCAGGAGGAAAAAGTGGTTTTGTGGGCTGGGCCCAGGGTCCCTGTGCTGTGCGCTGCCTAGGGACTTGTGCCCTGCTTCCCAGTCACTCTGGTCATGGCTGAAACAGGCCAACATACAGCTCAGGCTGTGGCTTCAGAGGGTGGAAGCCCCAAGCCTTGGCAGCTTCCACGTGGTGTTGAGACTGAGGGTGCACAGAAGCCAAGAAATGAGGTTTGGGAACCTCGGCCTAGATTTCAGAAGATGTATGGAAATGCCTCGATGCCCAGGCAAAAGTTTGCTGCAGGGGCAGGGCACTCATGAAGAACTTCTGCTAGGGAAGTGAGGAAGGGAAATGTGGGGTTGGAGCCCCCACACAGAGTCCCTACTGAGGCACCGCCTAATGGAGCTGTGAGAAGAGGTCATCCTCCTCCAGACCGCAGAATGTAGTTCCACTGACAGCTTGCACTGTGCACCTGGAAAAGCTGCAGACAGTGCCAGCCTGTGAAAGCAGCTGGGAGGTAGGCTGTACCCTGCAAAGCCACAGGGGCAGAGCTTCCCAAGACCATGGGAACCCATCTCTTGCATCAGTGTGACCTGCATGTGAGACCTAGAGTCAAAGGGGATCATTTTGGAGCTTTAACATTTGATGGCCCTGCTGTATTTCAGACTTGCATGGGCCCCGTAACTCCTTTGTTTTGGCCAATTTCTCCCATTTGGAACAGCTGTATTTACCCAATACCTGTACCCTCATTGTATCTAGGAAGTAACTAGCTTGCTTTTGATTTTACAGGCTCATAGGCAGAAGGGACTTGCTGTGTCTCAGATGAGACTTTGGACTGTGGGCTTTTGGGTTAGTGCTGAAATGAGTTAAGACTTTGGGGGACTGTAGGGAAGGCACGATTGGTTTTGAAATGTGAGGATTTAAGATTTGGAGGGGCCAGGGGTGAAATGATATGGTTTGGCTCTGTTCCTACCCAATTCTCAACTTGAATTGTACTCCCATAATTCCCACATGTTGTGGGAGAGACCGGGGGGGTGGGTAATTAAATCATGGGGGCCAGTCTTTCCTGTGCTATTCTCCTAATGGTGAACAAGTCTCATGAGATGTGATGGGTTTATCAGGGGTTTCCGCTTTTGCTTCTTCCTCATTTTTCTCTTGCCACTGCCACGTAGGAAGTGACTTTTGCCTCCCGCCATGATTCTGAGGCCTCCCTAGACATGTGGAACTGTAAGTCCAATTAAACCTCTTCTTCTTTCCAGTCTTGGGTACGTCTTTATCAGCAGCATGAAAACTGACTAATACAATATTTTATGATTCCATTTATACAAATGAGACTTTAGGTTTCACTTACAACATGTAAAAACCTTGAAAGTCATCACACTTACCCTTACAACAGAAAAAAAATTAAAAGCTGAACAAAAAAGATGACTTTTCCTAGACTTAACAGAAAACCGATGTTGCAGGGAAAATCTCCATTTTGACATTTGGAAAGACAGTCTCATCCAGAGAGATACAATCAAGGCCTTCTTATCTAACAGAAAGCTGCTAGAGCTGCCATAAGCTGGTACAACCACTAAAAAAAAAAACCCATGATTTTGATAAATTGCTGGCAGTTGTAATAGTCAGGATTCTCCAGAGAAACAGAACCTACACACACACACACACACACACACACACACACACACACACCCCTATATCCAGCAAGCTAGAAATTCAGGTAAGAGTCGATGCAGCCTTGATTCAAAAGGTAGTCTGGAGACAGGATTCCTTTCTCCTCAGCAGACCTCAATCATTCCTCCTAAAGCTTTCAACTGATTGGATGAAGTTCACACACACAGTGAAGAGTAATCTGTTTTGTTTACAGTTTACTGATTTAAATGTTAATCACATCTAAAAATATACCTTTATAGCAACATTTCAGCTAGCATTTGAACAAACAACTGGGCATCACAGCCTAGTCAAGTTGACACATAAAATTAACCATCACACTGAATGTGAAGTATTACGATGGTGAGAAACTCCTAGGGATCGCTGTTTTAGGGGGTGCTCCACACTTTTTTTGGCTTTCCCTCCAGGAACTCCACCAGATTCTCATGGTGAAGATCTGAAAAACATTGCCTCATGGTTCTGACAAAAATAGGAGAAGAATAATTGCTATGGATTGCATTCTGTCCCTCCTACTCCACTGCCACCAAATAGGTATGTTGAAGCCCTGATCCTCAGTGGAGATGAGGTCTTCAGGAGGTCATTAGGATTAGAAGATACCATGAAGGTAGAGCCCTTATGATGAATCAGTGAAATTCTAAGAGAAAGAGAGAGATAGCTCTGACTGTGCCACAGGAGGACACAGCAAGAAGATAGCTATCTGCAGGACAGAAGAGAGCACTCGCTAGGAACGGAATCAGCTGGCATCATCTTGATCTTGGGTTTTTTAGCCTCCAGAACCATGAGAAATAAATATCTGCTTTTTAAGCCACCCAGTCTGTGGTATTTTGTTATACCAGCTTGAGCAGACTGACATGGTAACCATTGTGAAATATGCTCAGCACCTTCATAAAAAGGCTTATGCTCTAGAAACTAAGAGTCTTACCCCAGTTGGGTAAAGGTTATACTCCTACTTCAACCCCCATTTGCCCTCCTGTTTCATTTCATGGAAAAAACAAAAAACACAGTCAACAGAAGTCAGGGCTTCAGAGAAATAGATCGGGAATGCTGTGGCCAGAAAAGGAAGTAGAGGATGCCGAAAAAATTTTCCAACACATAAGCTCACTAAAAGACTGAGATTAAATCATAGGATTGTAGAATGCTTCCCTTCCCCAACACCTGGTCATTACACCAACAAGGCTCTAGGAAAATCACAAAAGACAGCTGAAAGAGCTGCAGGACACAGTTTCTCTCTGAAGATTAATATGTTGGGAAGCCCAAGGTCAAGAGGAAAGACAAAAAATAGGGTGCTAGAAGAATCTGAAGACTCTGTCACTTATAGTTATAGAAATTATTAAACATAGTATTGTAGCCAGGTTGCTGTAAGTCCTCACACTAAGGGCCTATTTAACCTCAGCTTTTATTACCCAGTACAACATGTCCTGCTTTAAAAAATAATTACAAGTCATGCCAAAAGGCAAAAACAAAATGAAACGAAAGAAAAACATTCTGAAGAGAAAAAGCAATCATTAAGAATAAGATTGGAATGTGGCATTGATATTGGAATTATCAGAGTTAAAATAACTATGATTAACATGTTAAAGTCTTTAATGAAGAAATAAGACAACATGCAAAAAGATGAGTAAGATTTTGAAACTTTAAAAAAGAACCAGAAGGAAATTCTAGCAAGCAAAACCCTAGTAAAAGAAATGAAGAGTGCCTTTAAGAGGCTCATCAGTAGACTTGACGCTGCTGAAGAAAGAACCCATGAGCTTGAAGAAGGTCAAAAGAAATGTCCCAAACGTCAATGCAGAGAGAAGAAAGAAAATGACAACAACAGAGCAGAACATCCAACAACTATTGGAACAGTTGCCAAAGGTGTACTGTATGCAGAATTGGAATATCAGAATAAGAAAGAGAGAATGGAGTGGAATAAATATTTGAAGCAATAAAGGCCAAAAGAATTCCAAAATTAATGGTAGACAAGAAGTCACAGATCCAGGAAACTCAGAACATCAGTCAGGATAAATAAGAAATAAAACACACCTAGGCATATGACATTCAAGCTGCGGAAAGCCAAAGAGAAAGAGAAAATATGGTGGTGATGGTTGTACAACTCAATTTACTAGATATTGAATTGTCTAATTAAAATGAGTGCATTTATGTTATGTAAATTCTACCTCAATAAAGCTGCTTAACAAATGAGTCAGTGACTCTGAGAAGCATTAAAAGTAAGTGCTAGTATCAGGTAGAAAAACATTTATCTACATCAAAAAATCATTCATATTTTTCCTAAGTAATCAAGACTCTCAAGAGGTAAATTAAAAACAGAGGCCAAGTCCTTGCGAGGTTCTGGGACAGGTGGCTTACTGAGTAGAAATTCTTGACATTACTGTGAATTTTCTATTTGGTAACTTCTTTCATCTGCATGAGGCAATGTGAATAAATCAGCATTGTATCTGTTGAGTTCAACAGCCCAACTTTGAATCTGAGTGTGTTTCAACCGTGGACTTTCTCTCATTTTCAATTTGCATGTGCAGTTAACATTTACTTTTCTACCTGACTGACAAATATTTTTTGGCCCAACTCTTAAAAAAAAGATATGGGCAAACCATCACAGCATAGGTTTAGAAGCAAAGAAGGCAAGAGGCTACTGGGAAGATAGGAGTTCGACAGGACTCATGTCTCGGTTTAAAATGCACACACATTTTCTACTTCTAATCAGTGCTTTTTCCTCTCAACAGAAAAAAAACATAGCTTCCAGAGTGAAATAGCTTCACTGATACTTTCCCTTTGATGCAATGCTTATCTACTCCCCTCTGAAGGTTTCTCATTGGGTTTATTTGTCTTATGCTTTCAACAGTTTCTCATCTGATTATTGTTATTTGTACAGCCCTGAAGCCTTTTACTCTCCAAGGGTGGGTATCTACTGTTAAGGGTTTATTGCTTGAAAAGGACATGATTTTCAAAAAGACTTTTTTCCCCCACTGGTAATCAGCACACAAATGCATCGTTGCTTTAACCTTTGTTGCCACTGAAGAAGTTTTCATTTGGGTTTATGTTCTTTAATCCTGTAATTAGCTAGAACAATTTTATTAAGGAAAAAAAAAGGCAGTGAGAGAGAAAAGAATACTGCTTTAGGAATGAGGAAATTCATTCCGGGTTTACTGTCCTTCTCTGCGTAACCCAGGCTGAGCAAATCATTTCTGGCAGTTTGGCTTTACAGCACAAGTACCCATGAAGCATTTGGGGTTAACCTGATATGGTTTACATCCATGCAACAAAGCAAGTTATGCAGGAAAGAGTAACTGAAATGGTTACATTCAAATTGATTTATTCCATTCAGATAAAAGGGGCAAAGGGCAAAGAGATTCTTATGATTTTGGTAAATTCTTCCTTAGGGGGCAGTGAGCCACTCTCCAAATGGCTGATGCATAGGCTTGCTTGCCATACTTCTAATGGCCTGCCCAGAAAAACCCTGTTAGGTTCTGTTATGTTCACAGAAGAATGCGAATGGAAGATTTTCTTCTTCTTTCTTTTAATAGTAGAAAAAAGAAATGGCATGGACAGAGTACTGGGTTCAATCAAGGAGTTACACTTAAGAGAGAAGTTCCTACAAGAAAAAATGGAAGAACTGTAAACTTCCCGAAGGGATTCAGTAGCATTGATGTGTAGATAAAAAGACTGTCCTCAGGCTGTGAGCAACTTGATTCATTCATTTTATCTCCCCTTTAGAGCTAATGTGTAAATCTTACCAATAGGGCAGGACTTAAAACCTGAGATTAAACATCCTCGCCATGCCCCTGGACCTACAGATGTGAAGCCAAAATCTTGTACTTGATCCAGAAATTACACTTCTCTTGCATTTTTCAAACAAATTGATTCATGATATAATCCTTAGATTTGCTTTCGTGGGATTTTTGAAGGCAGACAATTTTAGTGAAATCTACTTAAAAAATGTAAGGTAGGTAAATGATGTAGCACGAAGTAGATGCCAGACAAAATGAACAACAACAAAACATAAAACAAAATGTCACAATTTCAAAGACAATTGTATAGAGGAATTTTCTTTGGGCCTTAATTTTTAATAATTTCAAAGTACAACTCCCAACTGTGTTATTGGGGCAAGTTGCATTGTCTTTTTGGGACTGAGTTTCTTCACCTTTAAAGTGGGCATAATAATTCCTAACTTTCTTGACTGTTAGGAATATTAAATTACTGAATATATTTAAATGCAAAGCATAGTGCCTAACATATAAATTATAATCTTCACTTCTATTTTCTGTACCTTAATTTATTATATTGCAAACTGGAATTGTTTATACAACCTGCCTCACAAAATTATTGTGAGGGGAAGGCATGATAAATAATGGAAAAATATTGACAAAATCATTACAGGACACACTGAGTATTACTAGATTGCTTGTATAATTTGAATTCTAGTAGTGTTTGAGCCTGGGGAGACCTTAAAAGTTCTGCCATATGAAGATGGTGAATAGACAAGAAAACATTTGGCCAAGTTATTTCACGAGCCTGTTGGTAAAAGAGCCACAACAAATGGTGACACTAGTATTTCTAGTTCCCCCATGCGATTTGACCATATGGACAAGCACTGGCTTTTCAAGCTGACCACATTTTAAAATCCTGGTTTAGTTTGTTTACCAAAGGGCACAACGTCAAAGACATACAGTCATTATGAGACTTTCGAGAGAGAGCAGTACCTCTGAGGGGGTGACGGTGTTTGTAAACATCACTGGGAGGGCCCATACAACAATTCCCGGCTAGTAAGATGAGCAAACAGGATTGAAAAAGGAAGATATAAAACTGACTGGAAATTTTGAGGATAGCAGAACTGTTGGGTGTCCTTGGATAGGTCTTTGCTTTCCCAGTGAAGTCACTGTGAGCAGACTGCCCAATCACCAAATGGTATAGCAGATCTTGAAACCAGCCTGCAGATATTTGAGCATATTGACCAGTCTGCAGATATTTGAGCATATCGACTCTAACTTTTTCATCCCGTTGCATTCCTCCTTGTCAAAAACACTGCAGAATATCTATGGTTTCTTATATAATTATATTGTTCAGTCAGTGTTTATAGTTCTTTTCCCACATGCTAGAAAGTGTGTGGTGCTAGATAGTTCCATCTGAGTTTCTCACCATGGGCTGCAATTTCCCTCAAATTTCAGATCATTACCTCACGTGCTTTTGTTGGTCAGGGTAATCTTTTAGGTATTCCTTAAACTCCATAAAAGCAATTGTTAGGAGTTTTCATTATTTAATTAATCAAAGATGTTCCAGGCAATCAAACAGTATTCAGTATTCATAGAACGATATTGCACATATGTGCCATAAACTAGAAAAATAAATCTTAGTTACAGACTTTATTACATGCAGTTAGTGCTTTCTGGGAAAATAATTAGTGGGTTATATGTAGGATTATTTTTCTGTTTTGTTTCTTTTTAACAGTAGATTCTAGCTTTTGTCTTAAGCATAAGGTTGCTAATGAAACTATTCCTTACAGAACACATCTATTCTCTTTGTTGATCAATGATTTCAAATCATCTACTTTCTAAGTCTTAAGGTTCTTAGTCTATTCTGTGATGACCAAACCTTAAAGTATTATTTGTTATAGTAAATAGTCTCTGGTGATAGAGAGGAGTCAAAAGCTTTATAAACCCAAACTGTGACTCAAGTCTGTGTGAGATGCAGTAATAATTAGGAAAAGCTGGCTTGCTAAATTAGTACTAAACTCTCACAACAGGCACCAGTCAATAGTCCAGACATCTGATGAGTTTAGCAGAGGCCAAGGAGAAAATTAATCACAGGTTGTCTATAACAAATTTCTGAAGTGTATTTATTTTGCAAAACCAAAGAATAAATGTTCTAAGAATATTTAAGATAAATAAAGAGGATTGGCAAATATTCACCAGATTATCTTATCATTTTTCTCTTTACTTTAGTTTTCATTCAATTGTGAGATTCTCCTTGTATCCCATATGCTTAAAAGAGCATAGGACATAGTAGAGGCTCCATAAAGGACCATTGAGTTAATGAGGGACAGCACATCCTTACTCATAAAAAATATAATGCTGGGTTTTTTTTTGTAATTTATTATACTCGTGTCCATCTTTAGCTGTGAAATAGTTACGTTGATGTGTATGTGTATGAAGACTAAATGTAGCCATTCCTTTACTTCCCAAATATCTACAGACTACCTATGCTAACTGTGTGGGATACAGAAATAAATATGGTAGAATATTCAGTTTTCAAAGAGTAGGTAACTGATCTCTCTTCTAATGGGCAGGAAGATAGCAAAAAGAAATTAATTTCGTGGTTAAAAACTTTAAAAGTTTCACTAAACTTTCAGAGTAGGTTTGCTAGGTAAAATACAGGACACTTATTTAAATTTGAATTTCAGATAAGAAATAAATAATTTTTAAAGGTAAGTATATCCCATGCAGTATTTGGAGCATACCTATCCCAAATATGGTATTGTTTATTTGAATTTCAAATTGAACTGGTCATCCTGTATTTGTGTATATGTGTGCTCACTAAATTTGGCAACCCTACATTTTAGGCCACTTTTTACATAGCAGAATTGTTCAAATTGGTTTCCCGTTTTGCACCTTGCACACTGTGAAGATGGGACAAGTTGTAAAATGCTTTAGACGGGGAGATAAATAGATAAGAACTCAGAAAAGCATCAGGAAGGAGAATCAGGCACCCTTGAATGGTAATAATTAACCATGACAAATCATCTGTTCACAATATGAGAACAGAAGTATTTATTCACTTGTTTGTTTGGGGGAGAGTGACACTTTTGAGAACCTGGGTTTTGAAGTCGGACAGGTCAGCTCTACAACCTAGGAGCACTATGACTCTGGACAAGGATCTCAAGCTCTCGATGACTCAGTTTCTTCTGTGACAAATGAGGACAAGCGGAGTAATACTATATAGAGTTGTTTGGAAGATTAAATGAAATAGTACTCATAAAGTGATTAGCAGTGCTTGCTATATAACAAGTGCTCTCCGTATTACAGATTTACTTTTATCAACTATTACTGTTGAGGAGCAATAATCATCTATACTTTGTCTTAAGAGAAAAGCAGTTCCTGGCATCTAGAAGCTAGCTTGGCACTCACAGCTAGACCTTCCCCTGCTGAGTATAAACAATTGGACAGAGCACCAAGATCAGACAGAGCCACTCTGTGACCATGATAAATCAAGACAAAAATAAGACTGCCCCATAACCATATCTGAATGCAGACAAAAACATGAATATTAACCAAACATCAGAAATGACCTAACACCATTCTATCCTGGGTCATATGAATACTCATTCATTCCTTTCTTACAAATTCCAACCTCACTCCAGTTTCCCCTCTTTCTGGGGAAGACACTCAGTTGCCCAAGCATGAACTCTAATACTTTTTTTTTTTTTTTTTTTTGAGATGGAGTCTCACTCTGTTGCCAGGCTGAAGTGCAGTGGCAAGATCCCAGCTCACTGCAACCTCCACCTCCTGGGTTCAAGTGATTCTCCTGCCTGAGCCTCCTGAGTAGCTGGGACTACAGGTGTGTGCCACCACACCTAGCTAATTTTTGTATTTTCAGTAGAGATGGGGTTTCACCATGTTGGCCAGGATGGTCTCGATCTCTTGACCTCATGATCTGCCTGCCTTGGCCTCCCAAAGTGCTGGGATTACAATTGTGAGCCACCATGCCCGGCCGAACTCTAATCCTTTCTAATGTCATTTTACTGAGATGTCCTTGACCGCATCCCCCTGCTCCTCACCCCCATAGTGTCCACCATACCCTATGATCCTTTACTGCAACAAACCATAAACTTAATATGTTCAACTACAGGAGTGTTCCTAGTGGTCTTTGGCTAGAGGGCACTGACAGAACCTTCCATCAGCACCTTCTTTGTCTTTCTTGTCTTCAATGTTCAGTGTTCTCCTTTTGTCTTCTCCACTTTCCATCACTAAACTGTATCCTAAATATACAGGTGTAATAAAAAATATCAGTGAAAGAATGATCATCATGTAAAGTTAAATAAATAAAAGCAAAGGCCAGATGCTGGTAACTGGATGGCTGCATCTCAGTTTTAGATTAGCGTTTCAGGTCTGATCATTTTCTAGGTCTTTCTCTATTTTAGTAAGCAATCTTTTAAGAACACGAGAATGTATCCATACTGGTTCACATTTTCCTGTTTTCCAACAGAAAAGAATCCAGTGATACAATACTGTAAAGAAAAACGTTTGTGGGTAACATTTGTGCTAGTTTTTCTTGGATGTAGTTTGAGAGAACAGTGATGATTGACACAGTAGGCCCTTGGCATCCGCAGGTTCCGCGTCCATGGATTCAACTAACTTGAATTGAAAATATTCAGAAAAAAATTATGTCTGGACTGAACATGTACAAACTTTTATTCTTGGCATTATTCCCTAAAAATAGAGTATAAGAACAATTTACATAGCATTTATATTGTACTAGGTATTATAAGTAATCTAGAGATGATTTGAAGTACTTGGGAGGATGTGTGTAGGTTATATGCAAATATACCACATCATTTTATAGCAAGAACTTGAGTATCCCTGGATTTTGGTATCCTCAGGTGTTCCTGGAACCAATCCTCCATGGATACCAAGACACAACTGCATATATGGGAAGCCAATGATACCTGCCACCCTTGAAAGTATATTCATCTCCAGGCTAATCTCTGGAGTGTGAATTCTGCTATGGACAGCAACCGTAATTGCTAGGATTCTTGGTGTCCCACATTCCTTTGATTTTCTCTTCTATAGTTGGGAGCAAAAACATTTTCCTTTCTTGTTTGTTTTGGCTGAGTGAGAAAGCCCCTATTATTTTAGCTCCAAGCTTGGTAATATAAAACCCCGCCCAACCATCTCTGTAATCTGTGATATTAGAAGGTGCTGCATACCAAAAATATCAGATCGTTTTCCCAATTATATATATCTAACAGTAGAGAAAGTTTAAGAATTGGACTGGGGGACTGACTCAAAAATATGAGTATTAATATACTTTAAAAACTCCCTAGGTGATTTTTATTTGACCCAATTCCCAATCTCCCAGAAGCCTCTCCTTAGATGTGATATCCCCTCCCAATCACAGGAAAAGAGTACCTTAAAGAAGCCAAATTTAGGATCAACCTATGATCTACTATTTAATATTATTTGTAGTGCGAACCCTTAACAAATTTAGAGCTGAATCATGCGTCGACCTGAGCTGACCTAATTGCTTGTTCTGTTGTCTGCAGTTCTGGGACATGGAATAGACCGAGGCTAAGCCCTGAATAGCAGTAGCAGATCTCACTGAAAATCTAATTTACGGGACAGCAATAGCGATGCTCCAGCTAAGGTTGCTGAGGCCACAGTGAACTAACCTCTATTTTCCATTCTCTAATCATTTCTCCAGAAAAATACATTTAGTTATATAATTTATCTTGCTTTGTTTGGGCTCAAAAATGAACTTTTGAGAGGAAAAACTGTAGTGAAATTCTGTATATTTTAAGTTATACTGCTGTGATCAGCAGAAGTTACTTTGCTTCAGAATATCCAACAGAATTTGCCTCAGAATAAATGTACATGACAGTGTATGTGACTTGATGTTTGTACCAGAATGAGGCCAGAATGGTGTTGACATCAAGTTATATTTGGATATCAAGTTTATATGGACATTGCAATGTGAACAGAGATGAATGATTAATGAAATTGTAATAATATGTTTCTTGGCTACTGAATTGTTTAAAGCATGATATAGATATGATCTAATGAATCTTTCCCTCTACACTGAAAAGCAGACGAATAGTGAATGTTCTCTGCTTAATTTAATCATGATGTCTTCAATACAGAGGCCACAAGTAATTTACTGAAGAGCACAGTCTAATCATTGTACAGCCCAGTAGTTCAGCTTGGAATTTTTCCAAATAGGAAAGAAGGCTGACTTTAAAAATACATTTTTGTCACGGAATCACAACTTGGGCTTTAGGGTTGAATAGCGTGTGAGCTACTCAAAGGCAAGATGCAAGTCTTTGTGCCCGAGTACCTGTCATACTGTCAGATACTAGATAAAACTTCACACATGAAGACATCACAAACAAACAAACGACGACAAAATGAGATAGACCCTTGGCTTGCCATTATCAACTCTGTTTCAAAAATGAAGACCTAGAGATTCTTTGTAATTCTTAGGTTCCCTTAAAAAATGGATAATCACTGGAGTAAAATACCAAGATTCGAATGTGGAAGGAAATATTGTGAAGTTTTGACCAATCAGCAAAGTTTCAAATATGTCACGTCTATTAAGTGGTAGTTAAAAACCACCTTTCAAGAAGCCTATCACAGACAGCCAGATAATTACATTTCCTGTGTTTATTTTATTTTTTACTCTTTTTGTGCAAATTATGACTTATAATTATTGTTTTAAACACTGTCTTTTAAAACATACAGGAAAAAAGGAATAAGCCAAAGATGTAGAAATTCTAGATTTTCTATGTAGCAGGTAGCTCCCTTTACCAGTGTTTTTTGTAACTGTATATAAATAAGATGTATAATATAATGCTGTGCTTATGCACAGTGTAATGGTTACCATAGCCTAGCAAATGGACATGTCCAGTACCTCATATAGTTACTCATTTGTGTGTCTATGCATGTGTTCGTGTGTAGTTAGAGCACCTAAAATCTACTCTGTGAGCAAATTTTCAGTATACATTATTACTCTAGTCTTCATGTTGTACATTAGATCTCTAGACTTATTCATCCTATATAACTGTAACTTTGTATCTTTTGACTTACATCTCCTTATTTTCTCTCCACCTCTGGTAACCACTAACTATTCTCTGTTTCTATATATTTGACAGTTTTGTTTTTTAGATTTCACATAAAGGTGAGATCATGCAATATTTTTCTTTCTGTGCCTGGCCTATTTTACTTAGCATAATGTAATACAGATCCATTCATATTGTCACAAATGTCAGGATCTTGATTTTAGGCTGAATAATATTCATATATGTATATACATATACATACACACACATCCCCCATATTTTTTAATCCATTCATCTGTTGATGTACACCTAGGTTGTTTCTCTGTCTCAGCTATTGTCAATAAAGCTGTGGTGAACATGAGAACGTGAATAATTTCATCTTCCTTGGGTATATACCCAGTAGAGGACTTGCTAGATCTTAAGGTAGTTCTATTTTCAATTTTTTGGAGAACCTCCATACTGCTTTCCGTAACAGTTAAACCAATTTATATTCCCACCAACACTATATAAAGGTTCTCTTTTCTCCACACTGTTACCAACACTTGTTATCTCTTTATTTTTTATAATAGTCATATTGACAGATGTGAGGTGATATCTTATAATGGTTTTGATTTGCATTTCCCTGATGATTAGTGAGGTTGAGTACCTTTTCAGATACATATTGGCCATTTTTATGTCTTCTTTGGATAAATGTCTATTCATATATTTTGCCCACTTTTTATCTAATTTTTAGAATATTTAAAATTTTTTTCATTTTTTGCTATTGAGTTGTGTGTATTCCTCATATATTTTGGATACCCACTCCTTATCAGATGTAGGATTTGCAACCATCCTTAGGCTGCCTTTTCATTTTTTTATTGTTTCCTTTGCTGAACAGAAACTTTTTCAGTTTGTAGTCCTACTTGTTTATTTTTGCTTTTGTTGCTCGATTTTTTGGTGTGATAGTAAAAAAATTATTGCCCAGAACAATGTTGAAGAGCTTTTCCCATGTTTTCTTCTAGGATTTTTATGGTTTCAGGTCTTGCGTTTAGGTCTTTAATCCATTTTGAGTTGATTTTTGTGTGTGGTGTAAAATAAGATTCCCATTTTATTCTTTGCATGTGGATATTTGGTTTTCCATACATAATTTATTGAAGAGACTATTCTTTCCCAACTGTGTCTTCTTGATGGGCTTGTTGAAAATTAGTTGACTGTATATGCTTGGGTTTATTTTTGGGTTCTCTATTCTGTTCCATGAGTCTATTTGTCTGTTATTATACCAATACCATAATATTTTGGTTACTACAGGTTTGTAGTATATTTTGAAATCAAGAAGTGTGGTACCTTCAGCTGTGTTTTTCAAGATTTCTCTATTTGGGGTTGTTTGTGGTTCAATACAAATTTTAGAATTTTTTTTTCTATTTTTGTGAAGCATAGCTTTGGAATTTTTATAGAGACAATGTTGAATCTGAATATTGCTTTAGGTAGTATACAAATTTTAACAATATTAATTCTCCCACTCCATGAATATGGAATATATTTTTTATTGGTATCTTCTTCAATTTCTTCCACCAATATTCTATAGTTTTCTGTGAAGTAGTAACTAAAAATCTTCAACAACAATAAAAAAGGCCAGGACTAGAGGGCTTCATGGCTAAATTCTACCAAGCATTCAAACAAGAATCAAACAAATCCCTCTTAAACTCTTCCAAAGAATAGAACCAGAAGAAATACTTTCAAACTCAGTTTATGAGGTCAGTATCACCCTGGTCCCAAAGCCTGACAAAGATACTGCAAGAAAAGAAACCTATAGGCCAATGTCTCTGATGAACATAGATGCAAAATTCTTCAGTGGAATAGTTGCAAACTGAATTCAACAACACATCAAAAAGATTATGCATCATGACTAAGTTGAATTTATCTCTGAGATGCAAAGCTGATTTAACATATGCAAACCAGTGTGATATATTAACAAAGTGAAAAATAAAAACCACATGATCATCTAAATTGATGCAGTAAAAGCATTTGACAAAGTTCAACATTCTTTCTTGATTAAAAAACCTCTCACCGAGTATAGAATGAAATTTTGTCTACATAATAAAGGTCATTTATGAAAAGTCCACAGATAACATCATAATCAAAGGGGGAAAACCAATAGCTTTTCTTCTAAGATCTGCTACAAGGAAACGTTGCCTACTCTCACCACTTCTATTCAACATAGTACTGGAAGTACTATCAAAAGCAATCAGACAAGGAAAAGAAATAAAAAGCACTCACACCAGAAATGAAAAACTAAAATTATTCCCATTTGCAGACAATATGATCCTATGTGTAGAAAACCCTAAAGACTACCAAAAAACTCTTAGAAGTAATAAATGAATTCAACCATTCATAAGATACAAATTTATAGTATACAAAATCAACATGAAAAAAGTTACATTTCTGTTTACCAATAATAATCTGTCCAAAAAAGAAATCAAGAAAAATATCCCATTTATGATAGCATCAAACAGAATAAAATACTTATTAATTAATTTAACCAAGAGGATGGTTTGCTTTTTAAAACAGTAGAAAGTAGTAGGTCACATTACAAGGTTTCTGTCCATTGTTCATTTTTAGAACTTTATAAATGTGCTAGTGATTATGTTGGTGAAAATGGAGGTGGCAAGGGGAAGAGAATATGCAGTAACTCCTTTAAAGCAAAGGTTATTTTCTGTAACAAAGAAAAAAATGGAAAGAGCTTCTTTGCCTTCCTTGTCTCCCAACTTGCCTTGTTGCTCCTTCTGCCCCCAGTAACTCCCAATGCTTTTTTTTTTTTTTATCTTTGGCCTCCATTACCCCTTTCCTTTAACTATTCAATACCAGGGAAGACTCTGGTTCCATAGTAACCTACATAAAGAATTACAATAGATCATGTTAGAATTAGATTAGTTTAGATTATACTTGAGCTTTCCATGTTTGAATATTTTGTTTATAACTTTACAAAACTCTAGAACATTAAATATATTTATTTATATCATAAATTACACATTAGTTTCTCAGTTGCAAGGGCTGATCTAGAATTGAGTCATTTTGGTGTTGAATATTTCTGTGGAACTGCTGAAGAAAATTTTAACCCATTGTTGTCATCTGGAGTCCTTTAAAGGTTAGCTTAGACCAAAGGCCAGGGGAGGCATTGCCAGCCTGCTATTACTGCCAGTTGATAAACTTAAATGGAGTTTGGCTCCATGAGGAAAGGCTGACACAGGGAAGAGGGGCTACAACATAGGATGACAGGGTGCCAGACTCAAGGGAGGAATCTGGTGATGGTGCTTATGTATCACTGATCCCCATGCCTGGAATCATCTCATAGCAACAAGTAAATTCTAGAAAACTAAAACCCTAAGGGGCATATTTCTGATACATCACTTGGTTAAGACATGTTTTTTTCCCCTGAATACTTATTATACAGTTTCATTTTATTATTCAACCCTTTATATATTTAACTGCTTTAACTTTTGCTGCTTCTCTCACCAGAGTAGCCCTTAGCAATCCTGGACATAAGACCTTATTATGATGTCAAATGTAGTGTCTAAAATCTTGGAAGCACTAAAAAATAATACTTAAGAAAAATTATTAAAATGCCATCTATGGATATCACTGGCCTAGTTGTTTGATCTGCCTCTAGTTTGCTTGTCATTAATGCAATTAATATATTTGACACCAGTATGTGGTGGCACTTGTGCAAGAAGATAACGAAAGGAAAAAAAAGTAAAGAACATCCACCTTATTGTCCACAGTTAAGTGATAAAGAGAAGAAAGAATAAAATAGTGAAACTGTGAGAACACTAAAGAGAAGCAATACTTTCTGCTTGCAAGCTCTCTTTGAAAATAAACTATTAACTCTGTCTAATTTCATAAATCTTTACATATGCAATTGTGTGCCAGACTCTGTGCTAACTGTTGGGCTGTGAGGGTCAATAGAGCTTCCAGCAAGGTGCTCAGAGTCAAATAGGAAATGGACAGATAAACAAGTGAATAGTCATAAATGGGGCATGAGACATCATGGCCCATCTTTAGAAACTACATGTAATTTACAATTTTTGTAAGGAATTCTAATACCTAAATGTTTTCAGAAACTTTAAATCATGCCATCTCTCCCAAGACACAAGAGGAAGCGATTGGAAACGTATGTACAAGCCAGATGAAAGAGAACCTTGAATGTCGTGCAAAGGACAATGACTTGATCATTAAATTATTCTGTTTTTTTTTTTTTTATGTAAGATGGATCATTGTTAGCATTAGAGCGACTCAAAAATATTCATCCATACCCCTATCATAAGACGTATATTACATATGATGTGTTCTAACTCAGTTTCTTTTGTTATATTCTAAGTTCCTTTGAGGTAATCCATATATCTTACCATACTTTGTTCATTGTGGGTGTTCAGTAAAGGTATTTTTAAACTTGTTTATTAACACAAATTGTTTTGGAGGAAAACATACACTTAATGCGGCCAACTACTTCTGAATCAGTTGTTTTCAAAATAAGTAGGTATTTTCCATACTCAGACATGTTTTTTTCTCTAAACCAATTGTTGCTGCAGACACAACCTTAATTGCAAGAATAAGCATTCCCTATAATCCTAAAACTACCAGTGAATAACAATTAGCATAAGTAATAAAAATGAATAGTTTGCTATTATTAGTTTCCTTTTCAATGGAATGTTTGGTGGCATGTTTATACATCATCCAGGGATAAAACCACCCTAAATTCTTTTATCCACTACAGGCTTTTTAATAAAGAATTCTAATACCTAAATGTTTTCAGAAACTTTAAATGATGCAGCTCCCTCTTTCATGATTTGAAAACTCTTATTTTGAACCAGTCATGATTCAAGCAGTTAAAAATCAGGACCAGCTAATCTATTTTAAGTTGAATCCCTTCGGTAATCTGGGATGCTCAAATCTTGACCCAGACACTAGTTTAGCTGTTGGGCCACTTCTTAGATTCCCAGGGAATAAATGCAGCAAATGCACATGATATGGATCCATGATCTTTATTTTTATTTATCTGTTTATTTATTTAGAGACAGAGTTTCGCTGTTTTGCCCAGTCTGAAGTGAAGTGGTGTGATCTCGGCTCACTGCAACATCTGCTCCCTAGGTTCAAGCGACTCTCCTGCCTCAGCCTCCTGAGTAGCTGGGATAATACAGTCTGGCTATAATATCCTGAGTAGCTGGGAAAAAATAGCCTGGCTAATTTTTGCATTTTTAGTAGAGACAGGGTTTTGCCATGTTGGCCATGCTGGTCTCGAACTCAGGTGATCCACCTGCCTTGGCTTCCCAAAGTGCTAGGATTACAGGCGAGAGCCACCACACCTGGCCTTAGACGCATGATCTTTATACTCACCTGGGTTTCAGCCCTGAATCCCTGGTTGTCTTCTCCTCCTCCTATGCTATTGAGCTGTGTTATTCTATGACTGTGGTACAAGGGTCCGTGAGTAGACTAGCCCATGCCTTCATTTCTCCGAAGCCTTCCCTGGTCCCACTCTGCTTTCTAAAAGCGGGAGAGGTCCTACTATAGTAGCTACACATGGGATATAAGACAGAGAAGAGAAGAGAGCCATATGAAGAAAGCAATTTTGCTTGAGTTATCCTAGTCCTGTGCTATTTATAATTTATTTCCTCCTCTAAAAGCTGTGATAATCCAAGTGTACGTTCTTGACATATAATCTTCTCTTAGAATGAGAGAAGTCTTTGATTAATCCTTAAGGAATGTGACCAACTCAAACCTACTGAGAATCCACGTCAGAGCTGGAAAGGACTTTGGAGCTAGTCTAGACCAGTGGTTCCCAACCTTGATTTTGCCCAGAAGCCCCTAAAGAAAGGAACACTTCACTCCATCGGTAACATCCAGTGACATTAGTGAAGGGATTCTTCACAGCAGAGCACAGGGAGGGACCTTATAGCACCTTGGTTATAAGGAAAATAGGGGGCTTGTAATTTTAAAAGACCACCTACCACCAAAGCTAAACAAGAAATTCTATTACTGCCTGGCACAGAACTGGCTGGGGTGGGAGGGCATTGGTGGATTACTGTTTTAAATAACCGTCTTCATTTAGTTATGAGAAAACTGAGGCTCAGAAAGCTTAAGAGATTTTTTTTCTCATCCCCCAGATAGTTAGTGACTGACTCAGCCCCAGACACTGTAAATCTTACCTCCTTAAATAATTTTATTACACTCTACTACATCTTCCACAAATTCAGATTTTGTATAGAATTTTTCTGTGCCTAGTTAAAAATGAGAAAGAAAGCAAGAAGAAAGGAGGTTAGAAAAACAAGAAGGGATGGAAGGAAGGAGGAAGGGAGGATAAGAAGGGAGGGAGGGAGAGAGGGAAGGGAGGGAGGAGAGAGGGGAGGGAGGGAGGAGAGAGGGGAGGGAGGGAGGAAGGAAGGAAGGAAGGAAGGAAGGAAGGGAGGGAGGAGAGAGGGGAGGGAGGGAGGGAGGAAGGAAGGAAGGGAGGGAGGGAAGGAGGAGGGAGGGAAGGAGGGAGGAAAGGAGGGAGGAAAGGAAGGAAGGGAGGAGAGGAAAGGAGGGAAGGAGGGAAGGAAGGAAGCACAGTCGCCAAAATACAAGGGAACAAACACAGAGGGCATGACCCAGAGTAGGCTGGTAGCAGAATGCAGGTTGCATAAGGTGTTTCAGTGCTGTCATGCAATGATTGGGCTCTGAAAACAGACTAGAGGAGCTGGTAGATGAGCAACTCAAAACAGAATTACTTGGGAGAATTTTAATTCCACACTGATTTTGCAGGCAAGAAGAATGGCTTCGATTAGAGCAGGTTGTTATTTGTGGCAATGTGTTTGTTCCCTAGGAATTCTTTCTCCCAAGTGGTGACAACCCAATAGAGGACCAGTAAGACTCTTCACCTGTCAAATCCTGTCCCTTCAGAACTGTTGGAATTCCAAGGTCAGAGCTTCCCCCCGCCCCCCCAACTTATATTCTTATTTCTGTTAAAATGTAAACAGTACAGAGAAAGTACCCGAGAGAGGTTTTGATAGAAGCTGAATGAGGAGATCAGTGGCTCCTGGCTTGGGGTGGAATTACTAAGGGAACTTCCCTCTGAAGGTGGAAAGACTCTAGGAAAATTTTGTGGAGCCTGTGCACTGAAGATGAATGTGACATGTAGGACATTTCTGCTTAACTTTGAACCTGCTCTGAGGGAATTCTTGCCTAATATTTCCTGCTAAGGTAGAAGATGATTCTTTTTCCGAAAAGTATAGAGAAACTGAAAAATAGTTTAGGTGAAAATACTTGAAACAATTTTTTGAGGGCACGAATAAGACATACTTTCCAAATCAAATGTGTTCTTGAGTTTATTTATTCTAGGCCTATCCAAATACATCATCATGATTAACATTTATTGAGGACTATGTTTTTGTCACTCTGCAAAGTAGGTTATTTGAATTTTGTCCTTTTTTTGTGGGTGTGTTAGGGGATGGCAGGGTCCCCAGACATATACTCAGGTATCCCCTTCTTTCTGCTGATGCAAGCATTCGCCTCTCATTTGATGTCCCACCCTGCCTCCATCCCTGGGATCTGGTGTGACTCTCACTTGTTTCCTGAATAAAACTATCCTCCCCTCTACCCCTTTCCATTCTTGTCCCCACCCCTCACCCCCAACTCTCCAAGCTTACTACAGGGAAATACTCATGTCCCAAGCTAGTGCTGATGAATTATCTTCCAATTATATGAATTTTGAGCAGTGGTCCCCAAGGCAATGAGGAACTAAAGCTAAATGGTCTCATCCAGGAAGCTAAAGGGTGGTCTGTGCTTCCTGCTTGTTGAGCCCTCCAAAGCTACCCTCGCACTTGGCCTTCTCAAGGTCTGATTGCTCTCTTTTCTTTTGACCCTCTGAGTCCCTGTAGATTACAATAAATCCTCTTTTCTGGCTTAAATTAGTCTGATCCTATTCCTTTAAAGAGAAGAACGATTTTGCATATGTAATCTTGCAGGATTAGAGAGGTTATATAAAGTCACACAACCACTAAGATTTTTATAGAAATTACCTTTAAAGAGATAATTCTATTGTTCAGAGATGTCTCAGGTTATCTTTGTTTTTTAAAAATGTGGTCACTCTATCCTTTTATTCCTTCAGTTAAACCAACTCCAGTGCCAGAAATGGAAGGATTGCCTTTGGCCGCCTTGAGAAAATACTCTGATACTCATTTTAAGTGTATATGTTGATATCTGGTGTAAAATCCTGATTATCCTTTCTAGTGAACTCTAGGGTGACAAATATATGCTTAAAAGGGGATTGTTTGCACTTGAAAGGGTTTTGCCCCACTTCTTCAGTATCCTCAAAACAACATTGCTTCTTTACCACTCTGAAGTTAAACTTCAAGGCTACTCTTCTCATTTCTCCGCATTTTTCTGAATAACATGCTTGGTTTGAAACAGGTCCTTAGGGTAGTGCGAAGATTGGGTATACATATTGAAGAATGTGGTTGGCTAATTCTTCGATTTCTGTTACTGTGAATTAGCAAATATATTTCTGATTATGACTCTTAAATCAAAGGTGAATGCTGGAGAAATTAAATATCATTAATAATTCAGCAAGTACAAAGTATAATTTTATCCTTTATAAAATGGCATGCTGACATTGCTATATTCAGGACGGCTCATTAAAACAGGTACAATTAGAGTGTGAATTTAAGGGACTGTTATTATGTCTTTTTACCTTCAGAAAAGATACAAAGAATCTTTCCCCCTTACAAAGAATGATATTTCTGATAATGGAAATAACAAAAGATTCTGATAGAGATATAAAGTTAAACACATAACTTTGGAGGTATTAAGTTCATTTTATGTTGGTTACTTTGTTTGTAGAACACTGAAGGTGTCGAGAAATATATTTCTTTCTTTCTTTTTTATGAGCCAGGGTCTGGCTCTGTCGCCCAGGCTGGAGTGCAGTGGCCTAGCTCACTGCAACTTCCACCTCTCCTGTGCTCAAGCAATCCTCCCACTTCAGCCTCCCAAATACTTGGGACTACAGGTGTATTCCACCATGCCTGGCTAATTTTTTATTTTTTATTTTTTTTTGTAGAGACGGAGTTTCATCACGTTGCCCAGGCTGGTCTCGAACTCCTGAGCTCATGTGACATCCACTTCGGCCTCCCAGAGTGCCATGAGCCACGATGCCCAGAGTGTGTGTATATATATAAAAATATATATATATATTTTTTTCTAACAAATCTCTACTTAATGGCAAGTATGGTCAAAAGAAGTTCATAAAAATATTTGCTGAATAGCCACCCTAATTCCCCTTTGTTTTTTTTCTGGAGAATTTTTGGTAAAGGGAACTATGGATTTAACTGAATAAATAAAGCATGGTTATCCAGTGACTCCTATCCAATTTTTCTTTCACTGGACATACAATTATTTTCATTCATTCCCCAAAGTCTCTGCTATTAAAAAGATGAGTGAACTGCAGATTGAAGCTTGTTAAAGGCATCTATAGCACAAAGAAAAGGAATAATTTCACTTTTCTGAGAACTATTGTATTGGTTCTAGAGTGAGTTTTATTTCATCATGAATATAATTTCAATTCAAAGAAAATTACATAAAAGCAAATGACATTGTCGTGTTTAGAAATCTAGAGACAAATAAAACATCCAAAATGTATACTTAGATGCTATTCTCACCATTTTGATAGAAGATAAACTTGGTAGTAGATTTCTTTATAGCAATTCAGAAATATTTTTTTCCTTTTGTCCCTTTACATTATAAAATATATAAAAAAGGATCCCAAAATACTTTTTGTGGTAAGTTTTATTTTTTGGAGCCATTTTAGTTTCACAGCAAAATTGAACAGAAGGCACAGAGTTATCTCATATACCTCCTCCTCCTGTATATCCACAGACTTCCCCCACTATTAACATCCCACACTAGAGTGGTATGTTTGTTACAATCTATGATCCTACCTTGACATGTCATTCTCACCCAAACTCCATAGTCTGAGTCGGGGCTCACTCTTAGAGTTCACAGTATATTTATAGAGTCATTATTTTCTTTTTCTAACCAAAAAGGATGCATTTCTTTGGCTAATCATTTTTAATGAAATAAAACCATGTTTGGTTTAATAAATATTCACCTCTTTGGATGAAAAACAAAGCATGAGAGAATTAAGTGCAAATGCAATGGATTATTTATGATCCTGAAAATGATTACTACTGAGAGTGGCTGCTGGTTGTCCAATACCACCATGTGCCAAGTACCTCCATGGTGCTCTTTCTGCATTCTCTCTCTTGATCCTTACAACCGCCTTATGAGAATTGTGGTCTTATGAGGAATATAAAGCTTAAGATGTGAGATGATAAAGCAGTTACTAAAGTCATGTGGTTTATAAGTGACAGTGAGGTTAAGAGGCAGGGACTCAACTCTGGACCAGATTGAAGACTAGCTGAAACAGGAGGCGGTGAAAGTACCTTTCCAAAAGACATTCCCACCAGGGCTATGTCAGTTTTCCATTGCCATGGCAAAGCCCAGAAGTTACTGCCCTATTCCATGACAGCTGCCCAGAAGTACACCCCTTTTCTAGAAAATTCTGAATAACCCTGCCCCTTCATTTGCATACACTTAAAAGTAGGTATAACTATGACTGCAGACCTGCCTCTGAGCTGCTGCTCCGGGCACGCTGCCTATGGGGTAGCCCAGCTCCGCAAGGAGCGGTACCACTGCTGCTCTACGCTGCCACTTCTATCGAAGTTGCTGTCGAACACCACTGGCTCACCCTTGAATTCTTTCCTGGGTGAAGCCAAGAACCATCTAGGTTATACCCCAGTTTGGGGGCTTGCCTGCCCTGCAACAGGAGGGCTACATTGGAATCTGACTCTAGAGCCTGTTCTCTTAACTGCTAGACTATAGACTAGTTTGTGTTTAGCAGCATTTGCTTTTTCTTTTCCAGTTTATTCTCCACCCTTGATAATTCTCTTCATTTCACAGACCCAGACTATAATAGATGGTCTAACATAGTGTCAGCTTATATTCATTAAGTTTACTATGCTCCTAGCATTGTTTCAAAGGGTTTTATTATTCTTATTTAACAGATGGAAAACAAAGAAGTTACATAATATGGCTAAGGAGAAAAAGAAGAAGGAAGCTGTTATGGGCTAATTGTGTTCCCCCATAATTTATATGTTGAAGTCCTACCCCCAACACCTCAGAATGTGATTGTATTTGAAGATTAGCCTTGCCAGGTACAGTGGCTCATGCCTGAAATTCCAGCACTTTGGGAAGGAAACCAAGGCAAGAGGATCACTTGAGGCCAGGAGTTTGAGACCAGGCAACACAGACAGATCCTATCTCTACACATTTTTTGTTTTAAATTAGCAGGGCACGGTAGTGTGTAGCCTGTAGTCCTGGCTACTCAGGAGGCTGAGGCAGGAGGGTCTCTCGAGCCCAGGAGTTTGAGGCCGCAGTAAGCCATGATCACACCACTGCATTCCAGCCTGGGTGACAGAGCAAAACCTTGTCTCTTAAATAGATAAATAAACAAAGATAAGGTCTTTTTTTTTTTTTTTTTTTGAGACAGAGTCTCGCTCTGTCGCCCAGGCTGGAGTGCAGTGGCGCAATCTCAGCTCACTGCAAGCTCCGCCTCCCGGGTTCACGCCATTCTCCTGCCTCAGCCTCTCCGAGTAGCTGGGACTACAGGCGCCCGCCACCACGCCCGGCTATTTTTTTTTTTTTTTGTATTTTTAGTAGAGACGGGGTTTCACCGTGGTCTCGATCTCCTGACCTCATGATCCGCCCGCCTCGGCCTCCCAAAGTGCTGGGATTACAAGCGTGAGCCACCACGCCCGGCCAAGATAAGATCTTTGAAGAGGTAGTTAAGTTAAAATGAGGTCATTAAAGTGGGCCCTAATCCAATTTGACTGATGTTCTTCAAAGAAGAGGAAATTTGAACACAGAGACAGACAGAGGGAAGACCATGTCAAAACATGAAGAAGGTTACCATCTACAAGCCAAGGAGAGAGGCCTCAGAAGAAACCAACCAGCTTCACTGCTGACTTATAGCCTCCATAGTTGTGAGAAAATATATTTCTGTTGTGTAAGCCACCCAGTTTGTGGTATTTTGTTATGGTAGCCCTAGCAAATGAATATAGAAGCTGATAAAAAGATATTTGCAAGAATACGGGCTTTGGGTAACCTGTGCAATAAGCTTATTCCACAATCCCTATGACTAGTGTTAATTGGATCTTACATCTAAATGCCATAAGCTGAATTGTTATTATCTCCAGATATGTTACATCTTCTGTGTTCCAAGTTCTTAAGACCCCCTAGTGGATGCCTAAAACCATGGATACCAACCCTCATGTATATTATGATTTTTCCTATACATAACATACCTACATTAAAGTTTAATTTGTAAATTAAGCACAATAAGAAATTAACCACAATAACTAAAAATAAAATGAAATAGTTATAATATACTGTAATATAAGTAAGTGAATTGAATGTGGCCTCTCTCTCTCAAAATATTTTATTTTACTGTATGCATGCTTCTTCTTGTGAGATGATCAAATGCCTGTGTACTGTGGTGAATGACATAGAATAAGATGACACAGGCATCCTGACACAGCGTTATGCTACTGTGGACCTTTTGATAATATCTCAGGAAGAGCATCTGCTTCAGGTGACCTTGGATCATGTAGCCATGACATTTTCCATGGTTGGATGTTAGGAGAAGAGGGTGTCCATGGTTGGGGCGACTTGAACGCAGGCACTGCACACCACAACAGTAGATCTGTTAACCAAGATGGCGACTATGTGAGTAACAGGTGGACACCCAGCATGCAGATGCTGGGAGAAGGAAGGATTCATGTCCAGGAAGGACAGGATGGATGACTTAAGATTCCATCATGTTCCTTAGAATGACATACAATTTAAAACGTATGAATTGGTTATCTCTGGATTTTTCCATTTAATATTTTTAAACTGTGGTTGCCCCTGGGTAGCTGAAACCAAGAAGAGAGAATGTGTGGAGAGAGGGATACTACTGTAAACATCAAAATCTAGGGCATTTCTTATTTCTGTTGACCAGTAAGTATTACCAAGTGTTTTAGTGCTTAGATTACATTTAAGAATGGCTATAAGGTAAAAAATTAATGGATTTGTAACAACTGATTACCAAGTAAAGGCAGAATAAAAGCACATAAATACAGAATAATCAATTAGAATCAAATGCCAAAAAGGATGAATTTAAAAAATGGGAAATGCTTAAATTAGAAGACATGAGATGAAACCCGTGTTTATGATCATGTGTTGTTCCAAGAAAGATGACTGCTTTTATAGATTAAACTGAACTCTGAGAAATCTCTCCTCCTTTCTTCCCCAGTAAAGATTCTTTGTTACAATGCATAACCACTAACACCTATTGCAACTGGATTTGTAAGGGGACTTTCAGAGTTACTTTAAAACTTTGTTTCATGGTTCTTCATGTCTTTGGTGGGAAGTAAGATAATTAACTTTTATCTGCCTTTTCCTTGTTCAGTCTTTAAAAGAGCAGAGTATTTCACCTGTGACATTTTCCATTTAGCCATCATCACCTCACAGTAGAGAATTCTAGAGTTTCACAAAACTCTAGTTCTATAGGCTATTAATATAAGTTGCATCTACTTACTTACAACCTACTTTTGAAAGAAATATGTGCTGTATAATTACTGGCATCATAGCAATCCAAGTTCATTTTTTTCTTTAAATGTCCAAAATTATGAAATCAAATGTTTTGTAAATTTATAAAATTATTTTAAATCTAGATGAAAAATTAAAGTCAACTGACTGCAAGAATCTGAGAGACTAATCAATTAACTATAAAGTTTCAAGTTTCTGAATTGAGATTTAATTTGTAGCCAGTAAATAAAGAATGATGATGATGATGATAAAGATGATAAGTATTTGAGCATTTGTTGAATGATCACTAGATTTCAGGCCGTGGACTAACCACTTGTTAGAGGCTTTAAATATTAATATATATCGAGAGGCTCTAGTAGTATAATGTAGTGTGTACCCTTTTAAAAAATTATTTTATCATAGCGACCCCCCTTGTCATGAGAATCTGGTAGGACTATTATTGATGGAGGACAATTTGGGGAATGGTGTCTTAAGCTCACACTTAGCCTTATAATTAACATCAGCTTTAAGTTGACTATTTATCACTATAGAATTAACTCTTTCTGTAGACTGTTGAGGACCCTGTGTCAGCTTGTTCTATTCTCTCTCCAATATTTAGAAATACTCATGCAAACGTATGAGTTAGCTATGTTTGCAGAACAAGCCCACTAAACTTTAGTTGGCTTAAAATAGTAACAACCACTATTTAGTTCACGAGCCTGCAAGCTAATGACTTAGACCAGACTCAGGTGTGTGAGTTTTCTGGTCTTTGCTGGGCTGACTCTACGGTTTTATTCACATGCGGCTGTGGAGAGGATACATGCTCTCACAAGTCTGGAAACGCAGCTAGAGCAACTGATTTCTCCTCCATGTGGTCTTCCATTCTCCAGGAACCTAACCTGGGCTTGTTCACATGGTAGTTACAGGTTTCCAAGAGACAACATGGAAGCATAGACTCTTGAGACCTAGGATTACAACTGGCATGCTGTCACATTCTGTTAGCCAGAGCAAGTCACAAGTACAGCCCAGCTGATGCAGTTTTAGTTTTAGGTTGATCTTTTAATCTTGTTTATAGTATATTCTTGCCAAGCATAAATATTATTAAATAGTAACTTTTATCAATTGCTTGTTTATAGATTCTGGGTTTAGTGTCTTGCTTAGACTTGATTATTTGATGATTATCCCTCAAAAATTAAAAAATATATATAACATTCAAAACCTTAGAGAAAATATAAGGATTTTAAAAGCCGACCTCAATATGGAAGAGGATTCCTAAGCTGAAAAGTTATGGAAGAAATTAAAAAAAAAAAAAAAAAAAAACGGGCCCGACAGATTTGCCCCATTTAAAACTAAAGCATGTGTCACTCTCAGCTGATGAAATTGCCTTTTATTTTGCTGAGAAAACAGAAGCAATCAGAAGACTTCCAAATGTCTACCATGTTCTCCTATTCTGTTAGCATTTATTTTACATCTTCTTTCTCCACTTATGTTACTGTCAATAAACTGTTCATGCTCCTTTCTAAAGCCAAATCCCTATTTTACACTAGACCCTAGGGTCTCTCTCCAACTCAGTATGTTGCTCCATTAAATATTTTTCTACTTTGAATCTTTTTTATTCTCTCTAGATCTTCCTCATCAACAGAAAAATATGCCATATTACTCCTTTCTAAAACAAATCCGTCTCTCAACTCACTTCTCCTCTAACTACCACTATTTCCCTTTCCAACAAAACTCTTCCTTAGTGTTTTTAGCTGTTGTCTCCAAATTGTTTCCTCCTATTTTCCTTCAGATTTGTTCTAAGAGGCTCTCATTCCAAATTCCTCTTGTCAAAGTCACTGAAGACTTCCATGTTGTCATAATCACATCACACCTGAATGTCAGTCTCCCTCTTATCCAATCTCTCACCAGTATTTGACCCTAATGATTATTCTCTCCTCTCTTGACATATTTCTTTCCTTGTATTTCAGAAGTCTCCTATCTTTCCTCCTCCTAAATGGCTACTTCTCATTATTCTGCTGGTTGAAGTTCCCCAGAGCTCAACCTTTATCTTTTCTTTTTATATCTGTGATTACTCCATTAGTAATCTCACCTAATTTCATGGCTTTATATACTACCTATTTGCTGATGATTCCCACGAGTATCTCTAGCTTTGACTTCTCTCCCAAAGTCACTTTTTTCCAAATGACTACTGGTCTTCATGGATGTCTAATAAGACACAAATTGACACGTCTAAAACTCAGCTCCTCATGTTTCTCCCCCTGAATCTGTTCCTCCTGAAGTCATTCTCATCTATGTGACAACTCCATCCTTCTAGTTGCAGGTTACAAACTCTAGAGTTTTATGTTCATTGTAGCACTATTCACAATAGCAAAGACATAGAATCAACATAAATACCCACCAATGGTAGACTGGAAAAGGAAAATGTGGTACATATATACCATAGAATACTATGCAGTCAAAAAAAAAAAAAAAAAAAAAAAGAAAAAGATCATGTCCTCTGCAGGAACATGGATGGATCTGGAGACAATTATCTTTATCAAACTAATGCAGGAACAGAAAATCAAATACCGCATGTTCTCATTTATAAGTGGGAGCCAAATGATGAGAAAACATGGACACATAGAGGGGAACAACACACACTGGGGCCTATTGGATGATGGGGGGATGGGAGGGGGATGGGAGGAGGAGGAAGAGGATCAGGAAAAATAACAAATGGGTACTAGGTTTAATACCAAGGTGATGAAATAATCTGTACAACAACCCCCCACCACAAAAGTTTACCCATATTACAAACCAGCACATTATCCCTGAACTTAAAATAAACAAAAAAATTCAGAGTTGTCATTGCTTCATATTCACCTTCCAAACCTTGCTTTGAGTAACTCCTGTCACTTGTTTCTCAGTGTATATAGGGGCTGTGTTTATTCCAGATTACTATCACTCTGTTCAAGCTTTTGTTTAGATTATTGCAATAGCTTCCACCTGTTCCCAATCCACCATCCAGAATGAGCTTGTAAGTCAGATCATAGACTTACCTATGTAAAATTCCCCAATGGTCCATTTCTCACTCAAAGTGAATGCCAAAAAATGTACACCAGGCCCTTTGTGTTCTGGGGCCCATAACTCTTCAATGGAATCCCAACCTCAATTGATTCCAGCCACGCTAGCATTTTTCCTATTCCTTAAGCCTGGGTGGCATCTAACCTGTAGTCTTTTGTACTCAGTATTTCTTCTGCCTGGTTTGCCTCCAACCTCTTTCAAGTGTTTGCTCAAATGTCATCCTCCCTGATAATCCTGCTGAAAATCACCACCTCCATCCCTAGCATCTTTTATTTCTCTTTGCTGTTATCACTTTTATCCATAGCACTTATCACCTCCTAATATATCAATTTTCAAAATTTGTTGTCTTTCCTCTGAACTAAAATTAAAACTTCCTGAAGGCCAGGATTTTTTTTTACTGTTTTGTTCAAGTTTTACAAAGTCCATAGTTTTGACTCTTTGTTCATTTCTAGATTACCAGGGCTCGGAATAGTGTGAGGTCCATAGCAACCTTTCAGTTGCTACAGTCATTTGCTTCATAACAACATTTTAGTCAACAACGGACCACATACGCAATGGTGGCCCTTTAAGGTTACAATACCATATTTTTATTCTATGTTTAGATATGTCTAGTTACAAAAATACATACTGTTGTTCCAAAATTGCCTACACTGTTCAGTAGAGTCATATGCCATGACAGGTTTGCAGCACAGGAGTAATAGGCTATACTCTATAGCCTAGGTGTGTAGTTGGCTAGACCACTTAGGTGTGTATAAGTATACTCTGTTGATGTTCACACAAAGACGAATCATCTAATGAAGCAATTCCCAGAATATGTTCTCATTGCCTGACTGTATTGCACGAACTAATGTCAAAAAGAACTCTGAATAAAATTAAACTAGGAATAAAAATTGAGGAGATATTTCAAAAATCATCACTTTATATGTTTCATATCTTGTGTGTTTATAGATTACTATGAAAAAAACCAAGATCTATTGAAAAATAAGCAAATTGAATATAAAAATAATTTGCAAAAAGAAGGTACATGTACAAAACTGTGCAATCTCATTAGTATTAAAAATACACATTAAAATAATAAAATTTTATAATTTTTCAAGAATTGGATAGAGAAAAATTTTAATATTAAATTATGTTAATTTTTAATGAAGTAGACACTTTAATGCACTATTGATGGGAGTACTAATGGTCTGGAAAACAATTTTGTAATAATGTAAAAATGCTTTTATGACATATAAATGTTTTAACCCCTAAAGTCTACTTTTAGAGATTTCTTTTAATAATTAGAGAGCCCTAACAATGTATGAAAGGAAAAAAAATCTTAAAAACCACCTACGTATTTACAATGAAGAAAAGAGTTAAAAAAACATAACTAATTTTAATGATGGCCATTCTAACTGGTGTGAGATGGTATCTCACTGTGGTTTTGATTTGCATTTCTCTGATGGCCAGTGATGATGAGCATTTCTTCATGTGTCTTTTGGCTGCATAAATGTCTTCTTTTGAGAAGTGTCTGTTCATGTCCTCTGCCCACTTTTTGATGGGGTTGTTTGTTTTTTTCTTGTAAATTTGTTTGAGTTCATTGTAGATTCTGGATATTAGCCCTTTGTCAGATGAGTAGGTTGCAAAAATTTTCTCCCATTCTGTAGGTTGCCTGTTCACTCTGATGATAGTTTCTTTTGCTGTGCAGAAGCTCTTTAGTTTAATGAGATCCCATTTGTCAATTTTGGCTTTTGTTGCCATTGCTTTTGGTGTTTTAGACATGAAGTCCTTGCCCACGCCTATGTCCTGAATGGTATTGCCTAGGTTTTCTTGTAGGATTTTAATGGTTTTAGGTCTAACATATAAGTCTTTAATCCATCTTGAATTAATTTTTGTATAAGGTGTAAGGAAGGGATCCAGTTTCAGCTTTCTACATATGGCTAGCCAGTTTTCCCAGCACCATTTATTAAATAGGGAATCCTTTCCCCATTTCTTGTTTTTGTCAGGTTTGTCAAAGATCAGATAGTTGTAGCTATGTGGCGTCATTTCTGAGGGCTCTGTTCTGTTCCATTGATCTATGTCTCTGTTGTGGTACCAGTACCATGCTGTTTTGGTTACTGTAGCCTTGTAGTATAGTTTAAAGTCAGGTAGCGTGATGCCTCCAGCTTTGTTCTTTTGGCTTAGGATTGACTTGGCGATGGGGGCTCTTTTTTGGTTCCATATGAACTTTAAAGTAGTTTTTTCCAATTCTGTGAAGAAAGTCATTGGTAGCTTGATGGGGATGGCATTGAATCTATAAATGACCTTGGGCAGTATGGCCATTTTCACGATATTGATTCTTCCAACCCATGAGCATGGAATGTTCTTCCATTTGTTTGTATCCTCTTTTGAGCAGTGGTTTGTAGTTCTCCTTGAAGAGGTCCTTCACATCCCTTATAAGTTGGATTCCTAGGTATTTTATTCTCTTTGAAGCAATTGTGAATGGGAGTAAATCAGGAAACAACAGGTGCTGGAGAGGATGTGGAGAAATAGGAACACTTTTACACTGTTGGTGGGACTGTAAACTAGTTCAACCATTGTGGAAGTCAGTGTGGCGATTCCTCAGGGATCTCGAACTAGAAATACCATTTGACCCAGCCATCCCATTATTGGGTATATACCCAAAGGACTATAAATCATGCTGCTATAAAGACACATGCACACGTATGTTTATTGCGGCACTATTCACAATAGCAAAGAGTTGGAACCAACCCAAATGTCCAACAACGATAGACTGGATTAAGAAAATGTGGCACATATACACCATGGAATACTATGCAGCCATAAAAAATGATGAGTTCGTGTCCTTTGTAGGGACATGGATGAAACTGGAAAACATCATTCTCAGTAAACTATCGCAAGGACAAAAAACCAAACACCGCATGTTCTCACTCATAGGTGGGAATTGAACAATGAGAACTCATGGACACAGGAAGGGGAACATCACACTCCGGGGACTGTTGTGGGGTTGGGGGAGGGGGGAGGGACAGCATTAGGAGATACACCTAATGCTAAATGACGAGTTAATGGGTGCAGGAAATCAACATGGCACATGGATACATATGTAACAAACCTGCACATTGTGCACATGTACCCTAAAACCCTAAAGTATAATAAAAAAAAAAAAAAAAAAAAAAAAAAAAAACATAACTAGGCCAGGCACAGTGGCTCACACCTGTAATCCCAGCACTTTGGGAGGCCGAGGTGGGCATATCACGAGGTCAGGAGTTCAAGACCAGCCTGGCCAAGATGGTGAAATCCCATCTCTACTAAAAATACAAAAAAATTAGCCGGGCGTGGTGGTGGGCACTTGTAATTCCAGCTACTTGGGAGGCTGAGGCAGAGAATTGCTTGAACCCGGGAGGTGGAAGTTGCAGTGAGCCGACATTGTGCCGTTGCACTCCAGCCTGGGCAACAGAGTGAGACTCCGTCTCAAACAAAACAAAACAAAACAAAACAAAAACCATAACTATATAATTAAATGTTATATAGCTTTTAAAAGCATGTTTTGTAAAAATAGTTCAGGAAATAAGAAAAAATTTTTATAGATATGACCTTGACTTTGAATTGGTGTATAAACCCAAACCAAAACTTAACCCTTACCCAAAAACTGAATATATAACATAACCACAGTTTTTCAAGAATTAAAATGTATATATGCGTATATAAAAATGGAAGGAAATGCAATAGTGTTTTAACAGTGGTTTGTTGTACTGTTGTAGCTCTATGGGTAAATATCATTTATTTCCTAGGCATTTGCTAATTCTCTAAATATAAAAATGAGCATATATTTTGATAGTCAAAACTAATGCAACTTAAAAAATCTTAAAAACTAATTTGAATAAAAATAATTACTGTTCTTTGTCCATTTTCCCTTCAACTGTAGATGGTCGTCTACCTTCCTGGGGAATATCTGCTTACAACATGCTTTTGCGTATTGATGTACTGATCGTACTAAGTGGAATTTAAATTCCCCTCAGTGGATAGAACAGGTATCTTGTGAAACCAAAGCTGCCAGTATCTACATCTACTTTTTAATTAAGTACAGTAATTCCTAGCCAGTACCAGCTGTTATCATGTTTCTTCAATTATGTGCCTTGATAAATAGCTCAGGAATGCTATATAAAAGACATAATCATGCAAGCCTCTTTTCACTTTTTAAATAAGCTTTGAAAATAAAATCCCTTTGAATTTCCACTTTCTTGAAAAGCTGTGATTGGATGTTTGTTGAAAATAAACCGCATTCTCCTACTCCCACACCGACAACACCCATCACATTTGTTCTTCCGAAACAGGTTTTTGTTTTTGTGTGTTTTTTTGAGATGGAGTCTCACTCTGTCGCCCAGGCTGGAGTGCAGTGGCATGATCTCAGCTCATCGTAACCTCTGCCTCCCAGGTTCAAGCAATCCCCCTGCCTCAGCCTCCCAAGTAGCTGGGACTACAGGTGTGCACCACCACACCTGGCCAATTTTGGTATTTTCAGTAGCGTCAGGATTTCAGTATGTTGGCGAGGCTGGTCTCGAACTCCTGACCTCAAGTGATCCGCCCACCTCAGCCTCGGCCTCCCAAAGTGCTTTCCATTACAGGCATGAGCCACACACCAGGCCCCAAAACACCTTTTTAGTATCAGATTAAAACACTTTCCAAATATTAACAAAGACACTTGAAGAAAGCACAATCATTATTACTCCATTTTATAGCTGAAAAACCTCAGTAGAGTTGCTCATTCTTGGACTTCTGAGTTCCTTGATCTATTCCATACCTGATTTATAGGCTTGGACTCCTGCTATGATCCACTTCCAATCTGAAGTTGCCAATCTCTTTTCTGAAAAAGAAATTTTAAAATATTTAAAAGAAATGTAAAGAAATCTTGAATTTGCTAAAGGTTATGTATGCAATGAGGGGAGTGGGAATGTTCAACTAAGATATTCTGATCTGTGCTATATGTTTCTCATAACCGTAAGTGGACTCGCATGTAGTTGAACGATATCCACTACAGTTGCATGCCACTACTTTTAAAAGAATCTTTGTGTGAGCTGAGGAAGACAAAGGGAAATGATGGCAAAATTTCACTTTAAAGTCAGCATAACACCTAATCAATCAGTCCATTCAGCTCATGTTGATTGAGCAACTATTAAATATATATTTAAAACTTCCCAACATGGAAACAAAGATTTTCTGTTTATAAAACCTGAATATATTTATGATACAATATATTGGCAGATAAAGAGCTTCATGTTTGAAATTTTGGTGGGAAACTTCAAATTTTGGAAGGTTGCTTCAGTCCTATAGAGGTGTTGTAGAGCTATATAAGAAGAGAGGGAACTTCGTAAGAGGGGGAACTTCTTGAGAGCAGGGATGGTGCTTATTTCACCTGTGTATCTTAGCCATGTAGTGTCTGGGACAAAATTGCTTCAAAGAACGCTTGTAAGGTAAAAAGCAAAGGGGCATTTTCTGGTTTTCTAGACCTTGTCTCTCATGAGATAAAGGGAATTAATATGTTTATATTTTACCCCTGCCCACAAATGTAGGCAAATGGTTTGCTAGCCAGATACATAGAGAAGTTTCTGTTACTCATCAAAGGTTTTTTTCATGTAGTCAAGCATTTTATTTTTGCAAACAATGCCAATATCCATCACTTTAAGTATGAGCATGACAAGCTTTAAAATCTGTCAGGTGAATAAGAATATTTTACTTTTAGGGGTAAAAACCAGAAAGGTAAAGGAACAGAAAAAATATAATCCTTTCTTGGCATTCATTTATTCATGCATTCATTTATGTCTTGAGTGCCCAGTCTATGAGCAGAACTCTGCTGATTGCTGAGGATATAATGATGAGAAGATAGAACGTGATCTCTTGCAGTTGAGGCTTAGAAGCTAGGGGGGAAGAAGACATTAATCAAATAACTACACAAATATATAAACTGGTGCTAAGCACAAAGAAAGGTAGAGGATGTTGATTGAAAGCACAATAGTAGATCTGACATATTCTGAAGGGATGGGAAAGGCTTCCTTGAGCTGAGATTGGAAGGGTAAGTAGAGTTAACTCAGTGAGTGGTTGTAGGAGGGCAAACATTCTGGCAAAGGATGAGTAGCAGCAGCAAAATCCATGATATTGGGTGGGTTGTTAGGTAGGGAGGATACCTAGTGATCACTAGAGAAAATGAAAGGTCAGTATGAGCAAAGCACCAAGAACAGTGAGGGCAGGATGAGATGAACGGAGAGACAGGTGGAAGTGAGACCAGGCAATAACTTGGAAGCCACATTAACAGGAGGTCACAGAGGTGTTTTAAGAGGAAAGAAGTGGGGAAGGGTAGAAAGTAGAGGTTATGGTGAGGAAAGTGTGATCCAAATTGTGTTCTAAAAGTATCACTGTGGCTCCAGTATGAGAACGGATTGAAGTGGGCAGCAGTTTATGTGAGGCGATGAGTTAGGAGGTTGTTTAATATATGCTGCTTGGAATTGGGTGATGGTAAACATAGGATGGATCCACTTGAGGGCCACTGGAGAGTTAAAATTTGGGTCTTCCAAATAAAAATTTAGAAATTTATGTGAGCAATGAAGTTCTGGGAGAGAGAATGTCATGTTGAGGTAACCAACTGTAGCAATTTGCTTACACAATGAAGTAATTCTTGTCATCCCTTGGAGAGATTGATTATTAGGAAAGAAACTCAACTACCTATAAAATGTGACAAATTCAATAAGACACTGGAGCCAGATGGGCTTTCAGCCTAATTTTGACAAAGTTATGCCTGACATGCATAGTTTTTTTCTTAGTGTTTTTAATGATACTTTGAAATCTGGGGAGTTGCCAGAGTCAATAAGAAAGGCCATAGTGAAGCTTCCCAAGAAGCTAAGCCAAGTTGAGTTTTAAGTCATATATATTGCCTGAGTTATTTTATTTCAGCTTAACTACCAAGGATAGCATCCTTACACGAAATGATTCCTGAAATCATGGTACTAAGAGAGGGAAAGTTTCCTCCAAAGAACAGCACTCCTCATTATGTTGGTTGTTTTGGTTAAGAGCTGGTCATCAACCACCCCTATACTATTTAATTTCAGTGATGGTCAGGAGGATGTTAACTGAATTAAGTTGTTTAAGGTTAGATTGTATGTTTGAAAGTTTCTATGAACTTAGCTTATAGAAAGACCACTGAGAAGAAGAATAACAGAAATAATAAATCTGTTTTTTCTTCAGTATGTTTTCACTTTAAAACTTCTTCCATAACTCTCTCAGCTATAGTGTAAACTGGTGGCAATTTCTCCATTCCCCTTCCAGCTGGTGCTCTCCTTTGAGCAATCTCACACTCTTTAATTCACTCCTTGCCCACTAACTTTTCTCAGGGTCACAAAATTAATCTGAAGAAGAATAAACGAACATTAGCAATACAAAAGGAGTAAGGAATAGTTTTGTGCACATTTGGAAGCAAAAGAGCATGAAGTGTGTATGGAATGCAAATGAAGCCTGGGAAACACCTGGTGCTTTGCTCCCAGGAAAGGGTGATAACATGCTGGGAACCGAGACCCACTCCCAAGCAGAGGAGCAGAAAGCCATCTGGTCTCTGCAGGTGCACCTGGAAGAATTTGCTGCTGCCAACATTATGTTAAGAGCATCATGAAACAGAACTATGACTATCCAAAAGAAAAGTTGTGGCCACTCATCATGTATATTAAAAATAATACTATAATTCCTAGAGATTTTTCTTGGGAGAGAAAAATAATAAAGTGATCATTTGAAAACTAATACTAAATTTTTCTTTCGTGCCATAGAGATTGGCACTGACTGTATTTCTTTAGAAACACCAAACTGCTAATTTTTCTAGTGACAGTACACATATACATCATTTTGTGACTATGATTTTTATATATTGCATCAATAATTAACAAGTTAACACATGTAGTTTTTCATTGTAATTATATGTTAATTTAAAAGCCTCTATAAAATTTAGAGGTCTTTACTGCATTAAAAATTATTTGCTGATTATTGCAAGATCACAGATTGTATTTGCATTTTTTAGTCCAACTCCTTCCCGCCCCTCATTAGAATCCTTCTTTGAGCATTCTAACAGTTCCTACTGAAAATCACAGACTTCAGGAATTAAATATACATCATGAATATGATGACTACATCATCTACAGATGTAGTCGTTTTCAAGGGTTAAGAGAATAGCACAAAATGTTTGACCTATGAATTCATATGGTCTGGGCTAATATTTACAATGATTTTTTCATTCTCAATTGACCATCCCTTGTAAGCTATCTTGACTAAACAAATATAGCATATTTACTCATAGAAATAAGTCCCTTCAAAAACCAAACAAAAGGACTGTAGAAAATTGACAAAGTTTTTAATGCCACCACTTGATTGCCAGGGTGCCCACACCCCAATTTATGGGAAATTCTGGATACAGAGACATGTAACCCAGTATTTGCTTAATTCCTTTATAGATACCTAAGTAAATCACAGTGAAATCTAATTAAAAAAGACCTACATTTTTAAGACATCAGCTTAGAAATCTAAAACTTATTGGTCAAGGTAAGGATTTTAGATCAAGAAGAAATCTTAAAAACCCTAGAATTATGGCCTACTATATTCTATATGAATAATGCATGTGGAATCTCTATTTTAGGGACTTGTATTTATTACAATATATTTTTAGAAAATATAATATTTACTAATAAATTTAGTTTAGTGTAATATATAATTTCTAGAGAGATAGAAATTCTTATGAACAATTTCCATAACATATAACAGCTTTGAACATGTTTCATTTAATTCCGTTTTTTCCAAGGAGAGTTTATTGGAGGGCCTTTCACTCAGGCACTGTGCTAGTAACTAAAGACAAACCAAGCAAAGCAAAACCCCACAAAACACAGAGACACATTATATTATTTTACAAAGTCTACTCTAGAAAAAGTAAAGAAATCAGATTAGTGTTGCCAAAAACTCAGAAATAAAATTAGGTAAGGAAGACCTTACTTATTATCCACATATTTTGAAAGAATAGCAGTTTGGTGTTCATAAAAGAAGTAAGAAAAGTCCCACTCTGTACAACCGTCAAGAAAAAATAGTTTCCAAATGATAGTTTTATAAATTTTCCTTTTTTGTTTTAGGCCTTTTCTAGGATAGTTTTAATAGAAGAATAGATGTTAGTGAAACAGAGTAAAATATAAATATCAGAACTGTTTTTATACCTCTGGACAAGCATGTGAGGTTAGTTGTTTTATCCTCATTTCGCTCATGAGAAATCTGAGGTTTGGAACGTTAATAACTCATCCAAGACATTATACAACTGGGATACAGAGGACTTGCATTTGAATATAGATTTGACTACCATCAGCAACCCTGTCTTTTTCACTACAATATGCTGTCTCACCATTTTACTACAGAGCCACAGAAAACCATTCATTTAATGAAACTGCAATTACAATTGTCAGAGACTGAACTGAATTCAAGAACAAAACTGCAGTATACCATGTCATATGAACTCTATTGTCCTGATAGAAACTTCTCACCCTTCCTGATATGTCACACAGCCAAAAACCAATGACACTGCGGGGCTATGGAAGGCATGACTTTATTTAAAACTGACCCAGGGTAAGAGAAAGGTCATATGTTTTTCCTTAATTGTTCTTAAATAACAACAAAAATAATTGCTAATATTTTGATAATTTTTAATATACTGGCATAAAGTTATTCATGCTATCCTCTTGTTTTGTTAATATTTTCAAAAATGTTTTATTGTAAAATAATTTCATATTTATAGGAAGGCTGTAAGAATAATAGAGAACTCCCATAGACCCCTCATTCAGATTCATATGAATATATTCAATATTCTACCTGTATATACTTTATATGTATATCTATTATTATTATTTTTTGAGACAGTCCTGTTCTGTCACCCAGACTGGAGTGCAGCAGCGCAGTCTCTGCTCACTGCAACCTCTACCTCCCAGGTTCACGTGATTCTCCTGTCTCAGCCTCCAGAGTAGCTGGGATTACAGGTGTACACCACCATGCCCGGATAATTTTTTGCATTTTTTTTTTTTTTAGAAGAGATGGGGTTTCACTATGTTGGCCAGACTGGTCTTGAACTCTTGACCTCGTGATCCGCCCATTTTGGCCTCCCAAAGTGCTGGGATTACAGGCGTGAGCTACTGCGCCCCCGCCTATTATTTTTGTTTTTTATATATTTATTTTGTTATTTTATGCATACATATGTATATTTATTTTGTATATACACGTCATATATATTTATGTATACATGTAAATGATTCAGAAAAAATACATACACATAAGAATGTATATATATATTTTTCTAATTCATTTGAATGAAAGTTGCATCATAATCATTTACTCTGAAATGCTTTAAGATGTATTTCCTAAGAACAAAGACATTCCATTACATAATCATATTTGATGATCAAATTTGGGAAACTAAGCACTGATATACTTATATACTATTATTTAAAATGCAATTCATCCTCAAATTTTATTAATTGTTTCAATAATATTCTTTATAATAATTTTCCATGATCCTGGGTTTAATCACCAATCATGTATAAAATGTGGTTGTCATGTCTCTTAGGTCTTTTTATTTTTATTTACTTATTTCAATAGGTTTTGGGGGAAGAGGTTGTGTTTGGGTACATGAATAGTTCGTTAGTGATTTCTGATATTTTGGTGCACCCATCACCCGAGCAGTGTACACTGTCTCTAATGCATAGTCTTTTATCCCTCTCTCCCTCCCACCCTTTCCCTGAATCCCCAAAGTCCATTTTATCATTGTTATGCCTTTCCGTCCTCACAGCTTAGCTCCCACTCCTATGATATTTTTAATGAATGTACAACGGGTTCTGTATTGAAGACTCCCTTTTCATTTCTGATGTTGGACCCTCTCTTCTTGATTGATTTTGTGAACTTTTTATTATCCTGATTCTCCGTGTTGCATTTTGTTTTTCTCTTTCACAACTTTCTCCTCTTATTATTTCTTTCATTCCATTTTTTTTTTTTTTTTTTTTTTTTTTTTGAGATGGAGTCTTGCTCTGTCGCCCAGGCTGGAGTGCAGTGGCGCAATCTCTGCTCACTGCAAGCTCCGCCTCCCGGGTTCACACCATTCTCCTGCCTCAGCCTCCCGAGTAGCTGAGACTACAGGCACCCGCCACCACGCCCAGCTAATTTTTTGTATTTTTAGTAGAGATGGGGTTTCACCATGTTAGCCAGGATGGTCTCTATCTCCTGACCTGGTGATCCGCCCGCCTCGGCCTCCCAAAGTGCTGGGATTACAGGCATGAGCCACGGCACCCAGCCTCGTTCCATTTTCTTTGGGATTAACATGGAGAGTTTAATTTTTAAATATGGGAGTTTAATTTTCTTACTCCATAAAATGGATGCTTATATAATTAATTTTCAACCATTTTTTTCTAATTAATGCATAAGAGACTACAAATTTGCCTATAAATATGACTTTTGCTGCATTCCTGAAATCTGCTGAAGACCTAAAGCCAGTGGAACTCTTATACATTAATAATAGAAAAGTAGCATTTTCTACAGAAGTTGAATGGATGTATTCTTCACAAATCAGCACTTCCAGTCCTAGGTACATACACAGCAGAAATATATACATATGTGCACAAATACATGCACAATAATACATATTTCACTTTTTGGAATTCTTTTTAAGTCATAAATAGAAAACAATCTGTCAATTGTAGAATAGAAAAATGAATGATAAATTCTTCAATAGAATACTACATAAAGTCAGAATAAATTAATGCTAAACGTGACAATGTAAGTATTTATAAATGTTGAATGAAAAATGTAGACAAAAAAGGATATATAACATCAATCTATTTATACAAAATTCAAAAACATACAAAGTTAATCTCTAACATTATTTAAAAATCACGATCTTTGCCTCCTGTGCCAAGGTAATCATTATCCTGTCTTTTTCTTTATTTTTTAAAAAATTGTAAATACAGGCGGTACATATGCAGGTTTGTTACATGGGCATATTGAGTAATGCTGGGGTTTGAGCTCCTAGTGAACCCATCACTCAAATGGTGAACACAGTACCCAATAGGTAGTTTTTCAACACTTCCCCTTCTTCCTGCCTCCCCACCTTTTGGAGCCCCCAGTGTCTATTGCTTTCATCTTTACATCCATATGTACCCATTGTTTAGCTCCCACTTATAAGTGAGAATATGCGGTATTGGATTTTATGTTCCTGCCATTAATTCACTTAGGATAATGGCCTCTAGCTTCATCCATGTTACTGTAAAGGTCATGATTTCATTCTTTTTTATGGTGGTATGTATGCCATGGTATATAAGTACCACATTTAAAAAAATCCAATCCACCATTGATGGACACAGGTTGATTCTATGGCTTTGCTATGGAATAGTGAATAGTGATGTGATAATCACACAAATGTGGGTGTCTTTTTGATATACAATTTCTTTTCCTATGGGTAGATACCCTGGGGTGACATTACTGAGTCAAATGGTAATTCTATTTTTAGTTCTTTGAGAAATCTTCCTAATGTTTTCCACAGGGGTTGAACAAATTTACATTCCCACCAATGGTGGATAAGCATTCCCTTTACTCTACATTCTCACCAACATCTGTTATTTTTTTACTTTTTAATAATAGCCACTCTGATTGGTATGAGTTAGTATCTCGTTGAGGTTTTAATTTACATTTCTCTGATGATTAGTGATGTTGAGCATTTTTTCATATTTTTTGACTGCTTGCATATCTTCTTTTGAGAAGTGTCTCTTCATGTACTGTGCTCACTTTTTAATGGGGTTATTTTTTCTCATTGATTTAAGTTTCTTATGAATTCTGGATATTAGTCTTTTGTTGGAGTCATAGTTTGCAAATATTTTCTCCCATTCTGTAGGTTGCCTATTTACTCTTTAATTTCATTTAAACAAGAAACTTATTTAAATAACAAGATGGTTGACTTGAAGATAAAACTGATTCATTTACTTTAATTCATCCTTATTTAAAGATTACATGTTCAAAAAAGTTCATAATTCATTTTGCTAAATGCTTTTGTGCATTCATGTAAGACTTGAGTTAAAATGTAAATTAATGAACTCTTGGTTACCTAGAAAATAACAGAGTAGGATTGCTAAGGCCTTTTTAAGTAAAAATTTGATGCTTCTATACATATTTATTAAATTATGAAAAGCATTATTTTTTCATTATTTCATAAACAAATGTGACAATCAGGTAGGATTTTATTTTTCACCATTATATTTTTATTTTTAATTTTTAATGAGTACCTGGAAAATTATTTTTCTGGAGCTTTAGGTGGGCTAATTAAAAAATAAATTTACCCACATTCAGAATTTACTGCATTATATATTAATATGTCATTTATTTTCTTTCCACTTTTAACACACTCATCTTCAGCATTCATAGGCTTTCACACTAAACATTCTAAATGTAACTCTACATGTCTTCTTTCAAAGAAGATCTGACATGCAGTGTTCACATAATTATACTTCCTTGTTTAGGAGGGGAATACAATCCCATCATCCCCTTTCCTATACTTTGACTCTCCTCATCACTACAGGATTTACTTACCAATCTGTTCAGCTCCACTCCAAAATAGCAATACCTATAGATTTGAAAGTTGGCCCCTAATTTTTCATGACCACAAATTGCTTCTTTCTCAGACACTTTAAAGGTATGACTCGGTAATAGGCATCCCCAGACCAGGAGTCACCAAGGACAACTTGAGGAATTTTCTCTGGGAAGGAGCAGAGCCCATCTATCAGGTGTGTGTGCTGAGGAGGGCACCAGGGCCTTGTGTGTGCAGAGAAACCAGAGAGTTCAGGTTAAGAATGAGTGTAGGACCCATGGCCATAATGAAATGTCTTGGTACTTCATTTTTCATCCAAAAATAAAATGAATATTCAATTCTTGCTGGGTGACTGTAACTTTTCTATCTGATTGAGTAAAAGCTATTTCCCAAAGTTAAAAAAAGTGAACATTTCAAACACTGGTTTTGTACATCATTTCCTTACTTAAATCTTTTTTGCTGTAGACTCTGAACGAAATGAATATATGTTGAAGATGTTGAGTGTTTGGCTCAGCCTGTATAAGGAAGCCTTATTTTTCTTGTTGAGGGACTTACATATACTACCAAATTCCATTTAAAAATAAATCCTTGGGCTGGGTGCAGTGGCTTATGCCTGTAATCCCAGCACTTTGGGAGGCCAAGGCGGCGGATCATGAGGTCGAGAGTTTGAGACCAGCCTGGCCAAAATGGTGAAACCCCATCTCTACTAAGAATACAAAAATTAGCCGAGCATGTTGGCGTGTGCCTGTAATACCAGCTGTACTCGGGAGGCTGAAGAAGGAGAAACGCTTGAACCCAGAAGGCAGAGGTTGCAGTGAGCCGAGATCATGTCACTGCACTCCAGTCTGGGTGACACAGCAAGACTCCATCTCAAAATAAAATAAAATAAAATTAAGAAAAAAAAAATCCTTTTAATAATACCAAAATTCTCTCTTAAAAAAAGACACCTTGAGGCCAGGCACGGTGGCTCACGCCTGTAATCCCAGCACTTTGGGAGGCTGAGGTGGGTGGATCCCCTGAGGTCAGGAGTTGGAGATCAGTCTGGCCAACATGGCAGAACCCCGTCTCTACTAAAAATACAAAAAAAATTAGCTGGGCTTGGTGGCTGGCACCTATAGTCGCAGCAACTTGGGGAGGCTGAGGCAGGAGAATCGCTTGAACCCAGGAGGCGGAGCTTGCAGTGAGCCAAGAATGCACCATTGCACTCCAGCCTGGGCAAGAAGAGGGAAACTCTGTCTCAAAAAAAAAAAAAAAAAATACACTTCACCACTTTAGGGCAGACACATTTTTGGTTTTAAGTGAGATGAACCAAAGGTGAGTTCCAAGATAATTATAACAGCTCTCCCTCACCAGGTCCTCTGCCTACAAAGCAAAGCACCTCCCACCCCATCCTGTCTGACCATATCAACAACTGAGAACGTTTAGTGCTTATATCTATATATTAGATATATAATACTTTGCACACACTAGTGCAATGCATGAATATTAAAAAGGTTAAACTGCACTCAAGCCCCGAGTTAAGCCATTAGTCGCACGATATAAAGCTTAATGTCAGCACCATATGGTGTTGGACCATCCACTGTGTGCTTTGGAAGCTTGCTTCAGTTCCTGAATTTCAAGAAAAAAAGTGCCCACACAATAAAAACACCTAGGAAAGTAATTTAGGGCTAATAAATAAAATAAAATGAAGTCTCCGGTCTTTCAGAGCTGCAGTGGCAGGGTCTGACCTTGGGCATGGGTGACAGAGAAAGGTCAGGGCTGCAGCCACATGTAACAACTGCTCCTGCAACAGCCAAAAGGGGCAGTGCCAACTCAGGCTAGAGAGGGAATCTGCCAGTACTTCATCTGTCTTAAAGAGAACAGCAAAGAGTAAGGCATTAGCTGGATAATTTCATGATTGCGAGTAATTAATGGAATTTAGACAAACCTACCCCTTGACTTAAAAAAAGTTGTGAGTTGGTTTTTCTGAATTATTAAGAGAAAAAGTCATATAATTTTGGAGCCGAGTGGGAACTTAGAGATTTTTACCAATCCACATATTATGTATTGAATTGTGTCAAATTTATCTGTTGAAGTCCTACTCCCTAGTATTAGGTTGGTGCAAAAGTAATTTGTGGTTTCTGTCGTTGAAAGTAATGGCAAAAACTGCAATTACTTTTGCACCAACCTAAATACCTATTTGAAAATAGGGTCATTACAGATGTAATTAGTTAAAATGAGGTCTCTAAGGCAGGGCTTAATCCGAAAGGACTAGTGTCTTATAAAAAGGGGATATTTGGACAGAGAGACAGACATCCCTAGAGAGATGATAATGTGAAGAGACCCAGGAAAAGATGGCCATTCGATAGCCAAGGAGAGAGGCCTGGAACAGATCCCTTCCTCACAGCCCTCAGGAGGAACCAGCCTGCTGACACCTTGACTTACCTTCTACCTTCCAGGAAGTAAGAAAATACATTTGTGCTGTTGAAGTCACCCAGTTTATGGTTCTTTGTTATAGTAGCCCTCGCAAATGAAGGAACCATCTTTTTTTTTTTTTAATAGTTGAAGAAACTACTATGGAAGTAGCAGGAACGGCCAAGGAGACCCTGTCATCGAGTTTGTATCCAGGAATTTACATCAGGTCCTTTCCACATCATGCTGTCTCCCAAACAATCCCTTCATTTGCTACTCAGGCAACATCCAAACTTGTTTTTATTCATGCAGTTGGCTCTCCTTATTCACAGGTCCCATGGATTCAACAAACCATGGATGGAGACCATTTGAGGAAGAAATGGATGCCTGCATGTATGCAGAGCATGTACAGACTTAATTCTTATCATGATTCCCTAAACAATATATAGTATAGCAACTTTTAACATAGTACTTATGTTTTAATTAGGTATTATGAGTAATCTAGAGATGATTTTAAGTATACAGGAGGATGTGTGTGGGTTCTATAAAAATACTATGTCAATTTGGGTCAGGGACTTGAATGTCTGTGGATTTGGTACCACTGGGGTTCCTGGAACCAATATCCCCAGGGGATATTGAAGGACAACTCTATTCCCTAGCAGAAGACAGTAATGAAGATCGACTACTCTGATGCACTTAATTTCTGAGGATCATAAGGAGGCAATTTATGTTCTAGTGTATCTTTTTTTATCTCTTCTTTTCAGAAACAGATGCCCCTCATAGATCATTATTTATTATTTGCATTTGGCCAGGGCTTTATCAAGATACTGTTTTCTCTGGTTGAGCAATAAAGAATTGTGTTCATCATGCACTTACATGCATAGCCAAGATTAAATTTGAATCTAGAGAAATTATAATCATTTGCTCTCATTATCTGTTTGAAGGAGCCAAGCTGCACTGCACTCCCACGGAGATAAGAATAGCCATTCCCTTTGCCTACAGGGCACAAACCTGAGAACTTGAACCTGAGGTAGGAGCAGTAATTGAAAGAACACTGGTAGATGGCGGAAATGGAGACCCGTTTCTGTCTCTGGCCCACTCAGAGGCCACGCCAAAAGACTTTTCATGTTACTGCCTTTTGGATGTTTATAGAAAACCCAGAGGCTGTTCATTTTAAAGCTCTTGATGAAAACCAGGCTCACCAGAAGTGATAACGCTGATGAGCACAAATGTCCTTTCAGTTGAAACCTTGCTGATACAGATTAACCTTTTCTCGTAGCAGAAATATCAAGAGAAAAGGTTCACTAAAAAAAGACTAGTGCGTCACTGGTATCCAGTAAAGTCTCAATGAGCCTTGTAATCCTCATAATTACTCAATTAGAAATTGCCTAGGGGGAAGACATAATTTCGATAATTGAACCAACCTGGCTGTTTGGCCGGTACATTTTTTCATAATAAGAATAATCACCGATCTGATAAATATTTGCTATCGGCATAAGAGAAACCTTGATGAGTACCGAGTGGCAAGGGGCTGGGGCATTTGTAAAGAGAGCAGTGAGTAATCAGGGGCCAGGGATGGGCATGCTTCACTGAGCAAATTACATTTTCCAGCCAACGCTGGGTCCTATCAAATATCGCTGTGTGAAAGAACATGCATATCGTGCATGCTGGCCCTCCTGGCAAAGAGCAGGCTGTTTCCTCCAGGATTTATTTACGGCTAAATCAATTGCACCTTAAAGGGATAGTTTTTGAAATGGTTTTGCTCTTGCAGGAGAGATCATGCAGCCGTAGCTATCCTGAAATCAGAGACGCAAGGTGGTTTAAGGTCTTCCAAATACAGGTTGTGGATAATTGATTCCTTTCTTGTTTCCCAGTGCTGTGTAATGCATATGGCTTTGGGATTTCTAACTCTGTGGATCCAGTCAGGATCCAGGATGAGGGAGTCCCCTGAACCATTAAAATTATTCTCGCTTCAGATGACAAAGGTCATGTTTCTGATCTTTTTATTATGTGATTTTTAGGGGGTTAATAAAATTGAACCCCACTGTTTCCTTTTTTTTTTTTTTTGGTGTTTTTAGAATTTTACTGAGTCCAGGGAGGTCACTTGAGAGACAGAAAGATTGTATATTCCAGAAAGGTGCTTGTAGAACAAAACTCACAATTTTACCTGTGCTAGTTTAACTCACCCTTAGTGGGATAAAAAGCAAGAAAGAGCTTTATGGTGAAATTGCAGCAAAGCAGCAGCAAGCAGGAAGGCAAGATGAATCCTGGGAAGGCCCAGGGCAGCCCAGCTTCAAACACAGTTGTGGGCAGCCAGGAAGCCACAGAAGCTGCTGAGCCAGCCTGGTCGGCTGCAGTCAGCAAGAACATGGCTTCCCAAGAGTGAACATTCTGGGCTGACCAGGAATTTCTTAGTACAGTGCCAGGCTCTGCAAATAGCAGCTGCAGATCAAAGGAGTTTTACATGGTGTACAGCAATAAAGCATTGCTGCTGAGGTGTAGAAAATCTTTGCCATCGTGTCATTGTCTTCTTTTAATGAGCATATGCAAAGAACAAGAAAAAATATTTGTGTGGTTTTTGTTTTAGTTTTGTGTGTGAAAGTGAAAGTGTATGATGGCTGCAGCTAATGCCTTTTTGAGAATAAGAAGAAGTTGTCTGGTCCACAAGATTGGAAGAAAAAAAAAAAAAAAAGTTAGGCTGGGCTTGGTGGCTCAGACCTGTAATCCCAGCACTTTGGAAGGCTGAGGTGGGCGGATCACTTGAGGTCAGGAGTTTGAGGCTAGCCTGGCCAACATGGCAAAACCCCATTTCTACTAAAAATACAAAAAAAAAAAATTAGCCGGGCATGGTGGCATGCACCTGTAATCCCACCTACTCCAAAGTCTGAGGCAGGAGAATCGCTGAGCCTGGGAGGTGGAGGCTGCAGTGAGCTGAGATGGCGCCACTGCACTCCAGCCTGGGTGACAGAGCAAGACTCTGTCTCAAAGAAAAAAAAAAAAAGTTAGCATAACCTGAATACCTGTGCCCTGGGGGAATTTTCCTGCGCCCTAGCAGACACTGACATTAGCTAGGCACACACATGCTTATTTGCTTGCCTGCTTACACACATCCAAATGCTCTATAAGGTCAAGAACAGGAGGAAGACACTCCAGGCAGAGGCTGAGGAAGTGGGGCAGGCTTACTCTAGGTGACGAGATGGATTAGGCTTGTCAAGCAAAGGCACAGGAAATAAGTGACTCAGGGCACATCTGAATACAGTTGCAACTCAGCCTCCATACCTGGTGTGTTAGGACATGTCCACAAGGAGAATGGTCTACCTAGTGCAATATGCAATCTCAGCATTGTTACATAGCAGGCCTGAAAAGGGTCCCCATTCATCTCTTAGCTATGATCCAGAATAGATGTGTGTGTGTTTGTGTGTGTGTGTGTGTGTGTGTGTGGAAGAAAAGTCTTAAGACAAATGTTATGCCATATTTGCCTCTCCTTTTTGCTACCACATTCTAATACGCGTATCTCTGTGGATAACCCTGGTACTCTGTTATAAAATAAGGTAATTTTCTTTCTTCCCCACTAGAGAACAATAGCCCCTTGTATTCATGTCTTCTTTTTTATCTCCATAGGCTCAATGCCTGGAAAAGTACTGGTGCAAAAATTGATTAAAGTCCCATAAATCTATGGTAGAAAGAAAACGACGTTAAATTAGTCCTTTTGAATAAATACCCTGTACTCTTCCTGATGTTTCTACTTCTGAGGCCAGGTGAAAAATGCATTGCCAGTTATCTCCTACCCTTCTAAGAACATAACCAGTAAAATACTAGATATCCAGTCAAATCCTTTCAAGATAACCTTGAGAAGTTAGGAATCACAGAGTGTCTCTAAGAGGAAGTACCCTCTTCTTAAGCGACCACTTTAGGTAATCCTTACGTGGTTTCCAGCAATAGAAGGCAACATTCACAGTTAAATGCAAATCTCCAAAATTGATGGGTTGTCTCTGGGTATTTGTTTGCCTGGAAGCAGTTTCACTGTAGTGGTTTGCATTTCTAATTGTTTAACGGGGAATGTATTGCTTATGTCCAAATAAAAAACAAGAAATACCCATGTTGTGTTGTTGGGTTTAGTAAATACATAATTAGGATTTAAATAGGTATTTTAGATCTGATGACAGCTTTTTGTAGACCGACATAATTAGAAGGCATGAGGAATTTAGAGTGCTTCCTTTGGACAATACGATAATTTTTCTTGGTTTGCTCTGCTGACCTGACCACATCCAAACCAATAACTTCATACATTCAATAAACAATGATTATTTATGATACCTGCTACATGAAAAGTATCACAGTAGGCCCTAGGTGTCATGCCGTTCCTTCTCGAGCAACGTGTTTCTGAATATCACTGTGGTTTATGTATTCCTAAGGGTACTTGTGATTATATTTGATTGTGGCTTTTGTGCTTACGTTAGATGCTAACCTCATCACAGAGTGGTAATCCACTGTAAGAGCTTTATTTTAGGACTATATTAAAATATCTAAATGGAGATAACTAGTAGACTGTTGTACATGTGGGTATGATTCTCAGAGGAGAGTTTGGGAAGAAAAGTATAGGTCAGGACACATTATAGTTTGCTTTTATTGTTGTTACTCCTTTTTTCTGTAAATATATGTTAGTATTTATTATATGGATTAAGTAATGAACAAAAACAGTCATGATCTTTGCCCTCATAGACTCAACATTATAGCAAGAAAGGTAGACATCACACAAATAATGTGAAGTATGGGAAATATTACAATAGGGTGAGTATAAGGTCCCATAAGGAAGTCACAAGGGAGCCTAATTAGTGCTATGAATAGAGGGTGTTACAGGAGGCCTGGCATATTTGAAGATAATAAAATTTTAGCTAAGACCTAGATGAACTTCCTCGGTGAGAAAGACACTGTTTTGTGCTCAACAACATACCTTTCTACATGATTCTTTCTGCATTTGCTTAAGTGGTAGATGGAGGTACCTTGATGTAAAGCTTTGCATACTTAGTGTAAGTCAGTCATGGTGACCCACACTCTCTAGGCCACATCATCATTTCCCCCAAGCCAGGGATATGATAATAAAAAGGTTCTGATTGATAAGATAGAAAGAGAAATCTGCTGGTGGGGACAAATATAAAAAGGATGGGTTTGCCTCTGTCTGTCCTTCTTGCTTAGGACACTGGTGTGAGATCTTGTGACAGGCACTGCTCCAGTGGCCAGTGGTCAGTGGCCAGTGAGGGCCACATTTCCTGACATCACTGGCCTGCTGGATGCTTTATCTCTAGATAAGGAGCCTGTTTTGGTCCTTTCTTATTTGTGCTTGAAAGCATTTATAAAACAGGTAAAAGAAGTGGAGGTAATTAAATAGGGGGAGACAGTTCCAAGCAGACATGAACAAATGCCAAGAGGTGAAAGAGCACGTGGTCTAACAGTAGAAGTAAAATCTATATCCTGCATGCACGGGGTCTGGAGAGTATCTGGCTATATGTAAAAATTGAAAACCCTTCCTGCTTCAAAATAATTGATACATACTGAATGGGCAAAAGCTAGAAGCATTCCCCTTGAAAACCGGCACAAGACAAGAATGCTCTCTCTCACCACTCTTATTTAACGTATTATTGGAAGTCCTGGCCAGAACAATCAGGTAGGAGAAACAAATAAAGGGCATCCAAATAGGAAATGAGAAAGTCAAACTATCTGTTTGTAGACAACATAATTCTATATCTAGAAAACCCCATAGTCTCAGCCCAAAATTTCCTTAAGCAGATAAACAACTTCAGCGAAGTCTCAGGATACAAAATCAATGTAAAAAAAAAGAAGAATCATTCTTATACACTAGCAACAGTCAAGCTGAGAGCCAAATCAAGAATGCAATCCCAGTCACAATTGCCACAAAAAGAATAAAATACCAGGGAATACAGCTAACTATTGGAGTGAAAGATCTCTGCAATGAGAACTACAAAACAATGCTCAAAGAAATCATAGAAGATATAAACAAATGGAAAAACATTTCATGCTCATGGATAGGAAGAATCGACATCATTAAAAAGGCCATACTGCCCAAAGCAATTTATAGATTCAATGCTATTTATCAAACTACCAAAGACATTCTTCACAAAAACTTAGGAAAAACTATTTTAAAATTCATGTGGAACCAAAAAACGGGCCTGAATGGCCAAGGCAATCCTAAGCAAAAAGAACAAAGCTGGAGGCATCTTGCTACCCAACTTCAAACTATACTACAGTGCTGCTGTAACCAAAACAGCATGGTACTGGTATAAAAACAGGCACATAGACCAATAGAACAGACAAGAGAGCTCAGAAATAAGATCACACACCTACAACTATCTGATCTTCGAAAAAGCTGACAAAAACAAGTAATGGTGAAAGGACTCCCCATTCAATAAATGGTGCTGGGATAACTGGCTAGCCATATGCAGAAGATTGAAACCGCACCCCTTTCTTACTATATATATATATATATATATATAAAATATAGGATTAAAGACCTAAATGTAAAACCCAAAACTATAAAAACCATGGAAGACAACTTAGGCAATACCAGTAATTCTGGACATAGGAATGAGCAAAAAAATTCATGATGAAGACACGAAAAGCAATCACAACAAAAGCAAAAATTGACAAATGGAATCTCATTAAACTAAAAAGCTTCTGCACAGCAAAAAAAGCTATCAACAGGCAAACAGACAATCTATAGAAAGGGAGGAAATTTTTGCAATCTATGCAGCTGATAAGGGACTAATATCTAGCATCTATAAGGAACTTAAATACATTTAGAAGAAGGAAACAAACATCCCCATTAAAAAGTAGACAAAGGGCATGAACAGACACTTTTCAAAAGAAGACATACATGTGGCCAACAAACATATGAAAACAAGCTCGACATCTCTGATCATTAGAAAAATGTAAATCAAAACCACAAGGAAATACCCTATCACACCAGTCATGGCTACTATTAAAAAGTCAAAAAATAGCAGATACTGGTAAGGTTGCGGAGAAAAAGGAATTCTTATACACTGTTGGTGGATTTTAAATTAGTTCAACAATTGTGGAAAACAATGTGACAATTCTTCAAAGAGCTAAAAACAGAATTACCATTTGACCCAGCAATCCAATTACTGGGTATATACCCTAAGAAATATAAATCACTCTATCATCATAGCACTATTCACAATAGTAAAGACATGGAATCAACCTAAATGCCCATCAATGGTAGACTGGATAAAGAAAATGTGGTACATATACACCATGAAATACTACGCAGCCATAAAAAAGAACGAGATAATGTCCTTTGCAGGTACATGAATGGAACCGAAAGCTATTACCCTTAGCAAAATAATGAAGAAAAAGAAAACCAAATACTGCACGTTCTCACTTGTAAGTGATAGCTAAATGATGAGAACACATGATTACATAGGAGACAACAACACACATTGGGGCCTACTGGAGAGTGGGGGGCGGGAAGAGGGAGAGGATCGGGAAAAATAACTAATGGGTATCAAGGCTTAATACCTGGGAGACAAAGTAATCTGAACAACAAACCCCCATGACACAAGTTTACCTATATAACAAACCTGCGCATGTACCCCTGAAGTTAAAATTAGAAGTTAAAAAAATTGATGCTGTATGAATATTCTCTTCTTTCCTTCTTCTTCTTTCTCTCTTTTCCACCTTTTCCCCCAATCATTTTTCTTATCTTCTCTCCTCCTTTTTCTTCTCTCTTTTCTTCTCTCTCCCTCTGTCTCTCTCTTCTTCCTCTTTTCTTTCCTCTCCCAATAAAGCTGAGTTCAGAAGAAGGTAAGATAAATCCCAGGACAAAAATGGAATGAACTGAAGACCAGAATGACAAGCAAAGCTACAGGTGCTGTGGGCACATTTGCCTGCATGAGAAACTTAAAAGTTATTGCCACCTGGTGAGGCCAGGAGATAAGGCTTTGGGCCTTTGCAAAGCAGGAAGTAAGAAAAGAGACAGTTGCACAAAGCTAGAAAACTTATAGGGCCACGTCCTCATTGAGGGGTTAGGAAAATTTGCCTCCTGACAAAGGAAGATGACACTTGTCTTTCCCAAAGGACTTACAATCAGGTACGAATTCCTCACACAAATTTAGAGATTCAATCATCCTCTTTGGTGTCATAAAAATCTCAAGACAGGAAAAGAAATTTCAAGAGGACCTCATTTGATATGCTGGGGATCACTCAGCAGAACCCAGATTCACATGGAGGAACAAGCTTGTGCTCTCTAATTCCATAGATTCACTCAGTCAAATATAAATGCACAATCCAAAGTCATTGAGAACACAAGGAAATGAGCCCTGGTGACTGCCAAGGACTTTAAATACTGGAATAATTGCACAGAAAATCAAGGATTTAAAAACTGTATAAAAACCAAAAATGGAGTAAAAAAGGAGATAAAAGAAAAATGCCATAAATATAAATCAGGGAAGTCTAAAAAAGAACAAACAGAAGTTTTAGAAATTAAAAGTATAATCGTAATCCAGCATATAAACAGAACCAACGACAAAAACCACATGATTATCTCAATAGATGCAGAAAGGGCCTTTGACAAAATTCAACAACCCTTCATGCTAAAAACTCAATAAATTAGGTATTTATGGGACGTATCTCAAAATAATAAGAGCTATCTATGACAAACCCACAGCCAATATCATACTGAATGGGCAAAAACTGGAAGCATTCCCTTTGAAAACTTGCACAAGACAGGGATGCCCTCTCTCACCACTCCTACTCAACATAGTGCTGGAAGTTCTGGCCAGGGCAATCGGGCAGGAGAAGGAAATAAAGGGTATTCAGTTAGGAAAAGAGGAAGTCAAATTGTCCCTGTTTGCAGATGACATGATTGTATATCTAGAAAACCCCATTGTCTCAGCCCAAAATCTCCTTAAGCTGATAAGCAACTTCAGCAAAGTCTCAGGATACAAAATAAATGTACAAAAATCATAAGCATTCTTATACACCAATAACAGACAAACAGCCAAATCATGAGTGAATTCCCATTCACCATTGCTTCAAAGAGAATAAAATACCTAGGAATCCAACTTACAAGGGATGTGAAGGACCTCTTCAAGGAGAACTACAAACCACTGCTCAATGAAATAAAAGAGGATACAAACAAATGGAAGAATATTCCATGCTCATGGGTTGGAAGAATCAATATCGTGAAAATGGCCATACTGCCCAAGGTAATTTATAGATTCAATGCCATCCCCATCAAGCTACCAATGACTTTCTTCACAGAATTGGAAAAAACTACTTTAAAGTTCATATGGAACCAAAAAAGAGCCCGCATTGCTAAGTCAATCCTAAGCCAAAAGAACAAAGCTGGAGGCATCATGCTACCTGACTTCAAACTATACTACAAGGCTACAGTAACCAAAACAGCATGGTACTGGTACCAAAACAGAGATATAGACCAATGGAACAGAACAGAGCCCTCAGAAATAATGCCACATATTTACAACCATCTGATCGTTGACAAACCTGACAAAAACAAGCAATGGGGAAAGGATTCCCTATTTAATAAATGGTGCTGGGAAAACTGGCTAGCCATATGTAGAAAGCTGAAACTGGATCCCTTCCTTACACCTTATACAAAAATGAATTCAAGATGGATTAAAGACTTACATGTTAGACCTAAAACCATTAAAATCCTAGAAGAAAACCTAGGCAATACCATTCAGGATATAGGCATGGGCAAGGACTTCATGTCTAAAACACCAAAAGCAATGGCAACAAAAGCCAAAATTGACGAATGGGATCTAATTAAACTAAAGAGCTTCTGCACAGCAAAAGAAACTACCATCAGAATGAACAGGCAACCTACAGAATGGGAGAAAATTTTTGCAATCTACTCATCTGACAAAAGGCTAATATCCAGAATCTACAGTGAACTCAAACAAATTTACAAGAAAAAAACAAACAACCCCATCAAAAAGTGGGCAAAGGATATGAACAGACACCTCTCAAAAGAAGACATTTATGCAGCCAAAAGACACATGAAAAAATGCTCATCATCATTGGCCATCAGAGAAATGCAAATCAAAACCACAATGAGATACCATCTCACAACAGTTAGAATGGCCATCATTCAAAAGTGAGGAAACAACAGGTGCTGGAGAGGATGTGGAGAAATAGAACACTTTTACACTGTTGGTGGGACTGTAAACTAGTTCAACCATTGTGGAAGTCAGTGTGGCGATTCCTCAGGGATCTAGAACTAGAAACACCATTTGACCCAGCCATCCCATTACTGGGTATGTACACAAAGGATTATAAATCATGCTGTTATAAAGACACACGCACACGTATGTTTATTGTGGCACTATTCACAATAGCAAAGACTTGGAACCAAGCCAAATGTCCAACAATGATAGACTGGATTAAGAAAATGTGGCACATATACACCATGGAATACTATGCAGCCATAAGAAAGGATGAGTTCGTGTCCTTTGCAGGGACATGGATGAAGCTGGAAACCATCATTCTCAGCAAACTATTGCAAGGACAAAAAACCAAACACCGCATGTTCTCACTCATAGATGGGAACTGAACAATGAGAACATATGGACACAGGAAGGGGAATATCACGCATCAGGGCCTGTTGTGGGGTGGGGGGAGGGGGGAGGGATAGCATTAGGAGATATACCTAATATTAAATGACCAGTTAATTGGTGCAGCACACCAACATGGCACATGTATACATATATAACCAACCTGCACGTTGTGCACTTGTACCCTAAAACAAAGTATAATAAAAAAGTATAATCATTACAATGATAATATTAATAAATGAATTAAGAAGCAGATTAGATACACCCAAATAGAGAGAATTTGTGAACTGGAGCCATCCTTCTCAGCCTTGAACGTATACGGCAATCACCTAAGGAGTGTGTTAAAATACAGATTCTGATTCTGTAGGTTTGGTGTGAGGTCCAAAAGTTGCCATTTCTAATAAGCTGTCAAGTGAGACCCACAGTTTGAGGCAAAAGGAACTAGAAGGTAGATTTCAAAATTGTGTCCCAGGGACACAAAGATAGAAAATCTCTCTTCGAATAAGAGATAATAAGAAAAGAAAGAATAGGGTTGAGGCTATATTTGAAGAGATAATGGCAAAGAATTTTTCGGACCTAATGAAAGACATGAAGCTGCGGATTAAGGAAACCACACTCAAGGAGGGAAAAATGAAAGAAAAGAAGCGGGGGGCGGGGGTGGAGAGAGAGAGAGAGAGAGAGATTTTCACCTCAGACAATTGTGTTTTCAAGAAAAGGAAGATGATAAAATTGACCAAAGAGGAGAAAGAAAGTTTACCCACAAAAAGAACAATTACATTGATATTATACTTCTCAACAGTACAAATAAATGTGGAATAATATTAATATTGATAATAATATAATAAACTCTGGGTTTGTTTTCTTTCCCTCTTTGTCTTAGAAGAAAATATTATTCCACATGCATCTGTACTGTTGAGAAGCTTAAGAAACAAATCAACCTAGATTTGTGTGTCTATCTAAACTATCCTTCAGGAAGAAAGGCAAATTAAGTCATTTTTCAGACAAGCAAAGACTGAGAGTTTGTGACCAACACAAAGATGGATTAAAGATGTAAATGTAAAACCCAAAACTATAAAAACCAGGCAATACCATTGGAAGACAATCTAGGCAATACCATTCTGGACAAAGGAATGGGCAAAAATTTCATGAAAAAGATGCCAAAAGCAATTGCAACAAAAGCAAAAATTGACAAATGGGATCTAATTAAATCAAGAGGTGCTGCACAGCAAAAGAAACTATCAATAGAGTAATGGACAACCTAGGCAAGGGTCTTCTAGTGATTCTCAAAGTGTGGTCCCCAGCAGCAGCACCTCTCGGGAATATGTAAGAAATGCATATCTTCAGGCCCACCCTGCACCAGACACTGCGGCGGGCCCAGCAAGCTGTGCTATGTCAAGCTCTCCAGGGCTTCCGATGCTGCTCCTGTTGGAGAACCATAGCTCTACACAACATATATGAGGCAGAAGACAAATGGTTTCAGAGGGAAGGTCTGAGATGTAAAATGGGATCCTAAATTATTTAGTAAACTTTAGGTTAACCTAAACCAATGTTGACTGAGTAAAAAAAAAATAATATCAAACTTAAGGATAAAAATAAGATATAGGTAAATTATTGAACAACACAAAAAGTAAGATAAAATGGGTGTGATTGCAGTTAAAATATCCCCTTCTTTAAGAAGGAGAGAAATTAGATAAAATATGGCCTGGTGTGGGGGCTCATGCCTGAAATGCCAGCACTTCGTGAGGCCAAGGCGGGAGAATCGCTTAAGCTCAGCAGTTTGGGATCTGCCTAGGCAACAGAGTGAGACTTGTCTCTATTTAAAAAAAAAAAGTAAAAAGAAAAAAAAATGGATAAAATTTTTCTGACTAATATACTAAGACTTAAAATTTTTCAACAATGCAATCTAAATGTTAGCAGTGTTAATGATACCTGTAATGTTTTATTTAAATATTTTACATTATATTTTTCTAATGCTTTCAAATGTATTACATGATTTAATCTTCACAACAATTCTGTTAAATGGGTAGCTGAAATATATTCTTTCTTTCAACAGATGAGAAAACTGGAGGATGTTATAACTTGGCCAAAATCATATGACTGGGGTGTGGCAGGGAGAGAATCACAATATCCAAGTCCTTTTGATGTGATTCTGGCTTTTTCCTTTACATTATCTCTTTTTATAATTAACGAAATTTTATGCAAACATTCTCAATTGGAGAATATAAATAACAGAGTGAATCAAGTTCATCTGCTTGGGACTATCAGACTGCGTGCTGGCTGGTGACTATTATGCCATAAGGTAAACCCTAGTCCCTGTCCCTGCAAACCATTGCAGAAAATAAACAGGTAATCCCCCTTTCACAGCCATCAGAGGCAATATGTGTATGTGTCTAAGACTGGCCATTACCAGAGCTGTTGGCTTTATATAGTACTGCAGAATTTTCTGTAACCTTTAACTACAATTTTAAAGTTAAAAGATCATTTGATTTTAAAATTTATGAAGGGCTGAAACCCGAGGAGTCATTTATGGGATTTCTTCTTAGAATATTTGAAGGAATTTTCCAGTCGAAACAAATGCCAAGATGAATTTCTTGGCCTTCTGTAACACCTTTCACATAAAGGTCTTCACGTACATCGCAGACAAGAGCCCTTTAGCTTCCTGACTGCCTTGGGACACAGGTAAGTGCTCTCACATGTGGAAACTGTGGCTTAAGGAGATTAACATGCTGTGAATGCTGGTCCATCTTGGATTCAAATCAGGAGCTCAGTGTCTTTTCCTTGGAACATAGATTTTTATTTTTACAGGGCTTTATAATTACATATTTTAGAGTGCTCAGTATAGTTTGAAGTGACTCAAATATGGAAACATTCATTACATCTTTTGGGAGATGATTTTGATCTCGCGGAGGGCTTTTTCTGTCTAACTGGTTTTTATATATTTTGACACAGTAAATCTCATTCCATCTAAAAGAGTTATTTTTCCCCTATGGGAAGGGACTTGATTTTCTTTTAAGTCTCTGCCTAGTTTAATAACTTTTCGAGATATAAATGTATTCTGTTTCCTCAGTAAACACTGTAGAACACCTACTATGTGCTAATTTCTATGGTACATTGGGGTATACAGAGATCAGTAGACAGTTTTTCTGCACTGGAAAATAGGCATGACATTAAATTAGTGCATTGGTTGCAAATTAAAGTGTATGCAGATAAGTAACTCGGGGTTAAGTAGACTACGAAAATACTTTTTCCAGTAGAGAGGGTCTGATACTACAAATTCCTTTATGCTTCTGCCACAGGAGAAGGGAGAGTTTATCTCATTGTTCTGGACCTTGCAAGTGTAGTTTAGAGTAAAGAGAATAAAATGACTCCAAGGCTGCTGGAGAATGGAGTAAAGACAAGAGACCAAGATGCCAAACAACTGGAGTTGTCAGGAAGGCCTGTTACTGCTGGGTAAAGAAGGGAAAAACAGAAAGAAAAACCTTTGAAAGAAGAGCTAGATTAACATCTTTACGGCTCAGTCATAAACACTGACACACTGTTTGTCTAAGTCTGCAAGATGTGTGTACAGCAGAGTTGGTGGAGCCAAACATTCGTTTATTCATTAAATATTTATTGTGGGCCAACTCTGTCTCATGAAGCTTATCTTTTCCTGAAAGGGTATAGGAAATGAATAATAATAAGATTAATTCAGATAGTAACCATAGATACAAAGGAAATAAACTGATGTGATAGAGATTTGAGGAGGTTTATTTTAGATAAAATAAGAGGCATCTTTAGCTGAGACCTACATAATCAGGAGCCAGACGTACAACGTCCCAGGGAAGCAGTATTCCAGACAAATGCAACAGTCTGTGGAAAGACTCTAAGCTGAGAGTTGACTTGATATCTTCAAGGAATAGGCAGAAGTATCACTGAAGTGGTGGGGATCAGGGTGAATGATGGGGGAAGTGATAAGAGATGGGATTCCCTGATAATATATAAGCTAAAAGGTTATAGTGAGGAGCTTGGATAATACTCTAAGTCTGGTGGAAAGTCATTGAAGTGTTTCAAGCAAGGGAATCACAGGGGTTTTAAGTGACATGATTTGTTACAGAAAATTCTGAAAGTCACATACAGAAGAACTGATTGTAAGGAGGCAAGCATAGAGGACAAGCAGAGAGACAGTTAGGTGGCTGATGCAATATTTTAGGCAAGGGCTCATGGCATCTTGCATCTATGTTGTAGCAATGGTGACGGACAGAAGCGGGCATATTTGGGTAGTGACACTGACAGCTTGCTTATATCATATGCTGTGGTCTGAATGTGACCCCCAAGCTTGTGTGTTGAAAAGTTAATACCCAATGTAACAGTGTTGAGAGGCGGGACCTTTTGGGAAGTGTTTAGGTCATGAGGGCTCTGCCCTCATAAATGAATTAATGCCACTTTGAAAAGGGCCTATAGGAGTGAGTTTGCTCTCTCTTGCCTTTCCTCCTTCCACCATTAGAGAACACAATAGGAAAGATCACAGCAGATAGTGGGATCTTGATTTTGGACTTCCCAACCTCCAGAACTGTGAGAATAAATTCCTCTTCTTTATAAATTGCCCACCCTGCCGTATTTTATTATAGCAGCAGAAATTAACTAAGACACTGTTTCTTTGTTTATATTAGAAAAAGGTACAACTTACTCAAGTAAAAATACATTTTGGCTACTATTCTACAAAAAGAACCACTTTTCAGACTTCCTTGGATCCAAGTTAACTTTTTAATAGTCCAGATGGTCATCAGCCCTGGCTGCAACACAATCAAACCCACTCACTCACTCCATGGCACCAGAGATGTTTACACTAAATGTACCCTAGACCCTCAGTGAGGCAATAATGCCAGACTTAGAGTTGTATGGGTTAGGGGGTGTGTGGGAATCAAACTTCCCAAAATTCTGTTGGGATTGGGCATACCTGCCTGTACACGTGTTTCAGCGAATTAATGTGTGTTCTATGTGTGTGCACATGACGCTGTGTACCAATGTGAGATTATGGAGCAAGAAGCTTTGCTTTGCTGCTGTGTGATGTAGCCAGCAGACCACAAAGAAGTATGTACTTCCTCAGAAGCATGAGCTTATTCAGAGAAGGAATGGCTGCTCTGAGGAGATACTTATTGGGCTGAAATCTAAAGAATAAATAGGGTTTAGGTACATGTAAAGGGTTCAAATGTGGCCCCCAAGAAGATAAGTCTAAGTTCTAACTTTATGCAGGAAGAGTCTTTACAGATATACTTAAGTTAGGGATTTTGTGGAGATCACTCTAGATTAACAGGGTGAGCCTTTAGTCCAATGAGAATTGACCTTTTAAGAATAGGAAATGTTGGCTGGGAGTGGTGGCTCACGCCTGTAATTCCAGCACTTTGGGAGGCTGAGGTGGGCGGATCACGAGGTCAGGAGATCGAGACCATCCTGGCTAACACGGTGAAACCCAGTCTCTACTAAAAATACAAAAAATTAGCCGGGTGTGGGGGCAGGCGCCTGTACTCCCAGCTACTGGGGAGGGAGGCTGAGGCAGGAGAATGGCGTGAACCCAGGAGGCGGAGCTTGCAGTGAGCCGAGATCGTGCCACTGCACTCCAGCCTGGGCAACAGAGCAAGACTCCATCTCAAAAAAAAAAAAAAAAGAATAGGAAATGTCACAGAAAAGATGAACACAGGCACAAGAGGAGAGAAGCCATGTAGAGATGAATGCAGAGATGAGTTATGCAGCTACGAGTCAAGAAATGCCAAGCAGCCATCAGGAGCTGGATGAGGCAAAGGACAGATTCTCTCCTGGAGCCATCAGAGAGGGCATGGCCCTGCCATCACCTCAAGTTCAGATTTCTGACCTCCAGAACCTGAGATTAAATGTTTCTTTTATGAAACCACCATGTTTCTTGCAATTTGTTATGGTGTCCCTAGGAAACTAATGGAGTGGGTCAGGGGGTTTGGGGAGATGATAAGTGATTTCTAGGCAGAGAGGGGAGAACATAAACATAGGTTCTATGGTGGGATTGAGCTTGCTGTTGTTAGAAACAGAAAGGTGTCTGCTGGAACAGGTGAAGATGAAACCATAGCGATCGACAGGAGTGGAGAACTCTTGCCCCTGAAAGTCTTGGTAAGGACTGTGGTCTTTAATCCAGGAACACCAGGTACCATTGAAGTATTTTAAGTGGGGAATGGAAAAATTCTATTTGCCTTTTAGCACATCGCTTTGGCTCTATTAGAGAGAATGAATTGGAGCTAGACAAGAATGGCTACAATAAGACTGGTTGAAAGGCTATTGACTGCTGTAGTCCAAAGCGGCATCAAAGGTAGAAATACTGGATAGATCCAAGAGACATTTGGAAGAAAAATCTATAGGGCTTGGCTACAGTAAGGATATGGAGGGTAAAGGCGATGGGATCAAAGGATCAGAAATGCTGTTTTGGTGGATGCTGGGAGTTGCTGTGACAGTTAAACCCCAAGACTTCTTGAAGAAGGTGGAGAGTTCAAATAAACATTTGTGGGTTGTGGTCTTTAAGATATCCAAGCAGGGACAGGAGGCAGGCTGTTGAATATGTGCAACTGGAGATCAGAGGAGAGATCTGAGGTCTAGGCATAATTTATATATAAGTGGTCACAGAAGCCCACATGGATGATATTACTCAGAAAATAATTTTAAAAAGAGGAAAGACCTATGACAAAGTTTTGAAGAATTGCAATATTTAATGGCTGTGTGAAGAAAGAGTCTCCAGAGAGGCATGAGAAAACTAGAGTGTGGATCAAGGAAACTTAGAGAATAGAGAGTTCCAGGAAAAGGGGAATGTTCAAAATAGTGGAAATACTGAGAAGTCAGGTGAGATGAAAATAGAAAGTGAGCTCTTAACAACATCTCCATGTCTCTGGCGGCCCTAGTGAGAGGTGTTTGAGTAGAGTCATGGACAGTGAGGGGAAATAGGATGCATCAGGACCTGTCTACATCTGTGGTTCTTAAGAGGGTTGATAGATTTCAGTTTAAAGAGTTTATTAGTCATAACATAAAGCCAATGAATGGTAACTTTAAGGAAATTATGTGAGTGATAAGAGAGATTTCAAGGCCCCTCAGAAACCCCCCCACTTTTCTTACTGTCACACCCCCCCAAACATAAAACAACAAGCTTTTCATCATTCCAGTGACTAATACCAAAATTATGCTTGCAAGGATGCCATTCTTCATATTCACATTGGGAATCAATTGCCCAGAGGAGGGATAACCTCAATTACATTGTTAGATTCATTTCTGCTTTTAAATTTCCTGATTCCATGATTGAAGCATTGGTTAAGAAAATGTCTGAGAACGGACTTAATAGCAGGGATTAGAAGAGAAGAAAAAAAAGTGATGAGTCCCTTGAGCAGGAAGCAAAGACACTGAGAGCAGAAAGTTGTACAAAATGGGATTCTGTGGTTATCTCTGGATCCACCTGCCATGGGACCCATTCAAGTGAGGACACCTTGAATATTGGCATCTTAGAGTGTGGAGGCTCTGGATATGCCACTAGATTGGACTGTGCCAGGAAGGGGAGGGGCACTCGCTTCATGCTGGAGATTGCATATATATGTATATATGTAGTATCATTAAATTCTCACCATGATTTTAGGATACCAATATTAATACTCTCATTTTACAGAAGAGTAAATTGGGAGTTTTTAAAAATCACATAGTGTCCACTCATTGTGAGTCTTGGCACTGCATTTCTTAAATTCCAGATTGTTACTCCCACAGCTTAGTTAGACCTACTGATGAAAACTTGCTAGAATTACTCTTCTTTGGGCACAATATGTACTCAGTTCTTCTAAGACAGGGAGAACAAAGTAGAAGTTTCCAGATTTGTCCAGCAGGTTCAATTAGGAATAGATTCCTATCACCCCCGGCAGAAGGGTCAGCAAGTCCCAGAGTAGCCTGCGTGCCAAGCCAATTTCTTTCCATGAACCAGAAATAAAGAGTGGAATTGAATTTTGGGGGTTGTATGGGTCTCCCATGGTTCTGCACCCCACCCTTCCATCCCTGGTTCATGTTTTATAGTGCAATTTCTGGCAAAATTGCCAGTGGCAGAAAACTCCTAGTGGGAACCAGAGTTAAACAGTCCATGCCATAGTTCTTGGACTTTCAAAGTTCTACCTCCAAATGAATGGATGCCATTGTTCCTTTTTTTTGAGGAAGGCGAGAATGAGCTGCTTTTTTCCACGATCTTCCTGCCAATCTTGAGGGTTTTTGTTGTTGTTATTCCCATCTCGCTTGCATTTGAGCATGTGCATATAATATGGCTTTGTCAATAAAACATTTAGACAGAGAGTGGAGAATGCTGAGTTTCTTTCTTGGCTCCTTCCCTGACATTGAAATAAGAGGATAGGAGATAATTTATCTCACTTTTACTAATTAGAATATCAAAGTAAGGAGAGATTTAGTGATGGAGTCAGATTGACAAAATTGTCTGTGACTTGCTCAGGGACTCAGATCATTTCCCCTTTTGGGGTCTCAATTTTTTTTTTGGATGCTGATTTTTTAAAAAAATGTAAGCACCTTTATTGCAGAGGTAAGATGGAAAATAAGTGTGAGCAATGGTGATGGGAATGGTAATTAATGTTACCATTAATGTTTTACTATTAAGCCAGTCTTCTTTTATGACTTGTCTTTAAAATAGATAAAAACTTCAGCTTTCAATAAAATGATACATTTTTGGAGGCAGTTTTGGGTGGGCATCTCAGCTCTGTATTTTTCACCCTTTCTCATTGGGTGGGATGAACTTTTCTGAGGCTCTTCCTTTACCCAGCGATAATAGGAGTTACCCCCACAGGTTTATTGTGAAGGTGTTAAAAAACAGGTGCATTCCAACAATAACCATATATACTAGGGATCTGAATGTGATTATATAACTTCGTATACTACATCTGGATCCCTTCAATCTAACAAAGAATCTCTTTACCTATTTTGCATCTTATGAAGGCTTCTGATTCTAGCAGGTTTTTATACTGCTTCAGAAAAGGTTTCGGAGCTGAGACACAGGTTGTTAATCCAAGCATACCTTGGAGATATTGTGGGTTCAGATCCAGACCACCATAATAAAGCTTATATGACAATAAAGCAAATCACACAAATCTTTTGGTTTCCCAGCACATATAAAAGTTATGTTTACACTATATTGCAGTATATTAAATGTGTAATAACATTAGGTGTAAAAAATGTATGTACCTTAATTTAAAAATGCTTTATTGCTAAAAATTGCTAATGATCATCTGAACCTTCACAGAGTCATAATTGTCTTGCTGGTGGAGGGTCTTGCCTCAATGCTGATGGCTGCTGACTGATCTGGGTGGTGGTTGATGAAAGTTAGGGTGACTGTGGCAATTTCTTAAAACAAGACAACAGTGAATTTTGACACATCAATTGATTCTTCCTGTCATAAAATATTTTTCTGTAGCATGCGATGCTGTTTAATAGCATTTTACCCACAGCAGACCTTCTTTCAAAAGTGCAGTCAATCCTTTCAAACCCTGTTGCTGCTTTATTAACTAAGTCTGTGGAATACTCTAAATCCTTTGATGTCATTACTACAATGTTCATAGCATCTTCAACAAGAGTAGATTCGATCCCAAGAAACCAATTTGCTCATCCATAAAAAGCAACTCCTCGTATATTGAAGTTTTATTATGAGATTGCAGCAAGCCAGTCACATCTTCAGGCACCACTTATAATTCTAGTTCTCTTGTTCTTTCTACCACATCTACAGTTCCTTCCTCCACTGAGGTCTTGAGCCCCTCAAAGTCATCCATGGGGACTGAAGTCAACTTTTGCCAAACTACTATTAAGGTTGATATTTTGACCTCCTTCCATGAATCATGAATGTTTTTAATGGCATCTAGAATGGCAAAGCCTTTCTAGAAGATTTTCAATTTATGCAGCCCACATCCATCAGAGGAATCAAGAACTATGGGAGCTATAGCTTTACAAAATAAATTTCTTTTCTTTTTTTGTGTGTGTGAGATAAGGTCTTGATCTGTTACCCAGTCTGGAGTGCCATGGCAAGATCAGGGCTCACTGCAGTGTCCAACTCCTGGGCTCAGGCAATCCTCCCACTTCAGCTTCCTAGGTAGCTGAGACTACAGGTGCACACCACCATGCCCAACTAATTTTTATATATATATATATTTTTTTCATAGAGATGGAGTTTCACCATTTTTCCCAGGCTAGTCTTGAACTCCTGGGCTCAAGCAATCCATCAACCTCAGCCTCCCAAAGTACTAGAATTACAGGCATGAGCCATCACACCTGGCCTTACATTTCTTAAATAATAATATTTAAAAGTCAAAATTACTCCTTGATTCATGGGCTTCAGAATGGATGTGTTAGCAGGCATGGAAACAACATCAATCTCCTTGTGCGTCTCTATCAGAGATCTGGGATAACAAGGTACATTGTCAATGACCAGTAATATTTTGAAATAATTTTTTTTCTGAGCAGTAGTTCTCAGCAGTGGGTTTAACACATTCAGTAAACCATGCTGTAAACAGATATGCTGTAAACAGGCTTTGTGTTTCCATTTCTAAAGTGTAGGCAGAGAGATTTAGTATAATTCTTAAGCACTCTAGGGTTTTTGGAATGGTAAATGAGCATTGACTTCAACTAAGTCACCAGCTCCATTAGCCACTAACAAGAGAGCAGCCTGTCCTTTGAAGCTTTCAAGCCAGGAATTGACTTGTCTTCTACAGCTATGAAAGTCCTAGATGGCACGTTCTTCTTGGACAAGGCTGTTTTGTCTCTATTGAAAATCTGTTGTTTAGTATAGCCACCTTCATCAATTATCTTAGCTAGATCTTCTTGGATAACTTATTGCAGCTTCTACATCAACACTTGCTCTTCCACCTTGAACTTTTGCTATGAAGAAGCTTCTTTCCTTAAACCTCAGGAACCAACTTCTGCTAGCTTCGCACTTTTCCTCTGTGGCTTCCTCACCTCTGTCGGCCTTTATAGAATTGAAGATAATTAGGGCCTTGCTCTGGGTTAGGCTTTGACTTAAGGGAATGTTGAGGCTGGTTTGATCTTCTATCCAGACCACACAAACTTTCTCCATATTAGCAACAAGCTGTTTTGCTTTCATATAATCATGTATTCATTAGGGTAGCACTTTTAATTCCCTTCAAAAACTTTTTCTTTGCCTTCACAACTTGGCTTTCTGTTTGTCACAAGAAGCCTAGCTTTCAGCCTGTCTTGGCTTCCAACATGCCTTCCTCACTAAACGTAATCATTTCTAGTTTTCAATTTTTAATTTAAAGTGAGAGATGTATGACTTTACCTGCCACTTGAACACTTACGGGCCATTGTAGGGTTATTAACTGGCCTAATTTCAATATTGTTGTGTCTCAGTGAACATCATGGCCCAAAGAGAGGGAGAGAGATGGGAGATTAGCTGGTTGGTAGAATTGTCAGAATATACACAACCATTATCCATTAAGTTTGCCATCTTACGTGAGTGCAGTTCATGATATCCCAAAACAATTACAAGAGTAGCATCAAAGATCACTGATCATAGATCACCATAACAGATATAATAAATAATGGCAAAGCCACAGAAACATGAAGCAAGTACTTGCTATTAGGAAAATGCTTTGATAGACATGCTCAATGCAGTGTTGCTACAAATGCCAATTTCTAAAAAATACATCCGTGGGGCACAATAAAGTGAAGCACAATAAAATGGTATGCACGGTATGCATGTGTATCCTCAGGAGCTAGCAGTAGCCCTTATTTCTCCTATTTATAGGCCTATGTGACTCAAAAAACAAATGGGCAGCTGCATGCAGCGTGTCTTAGTCAGCTCAGGCTGCTGTAACAAGGTGCTACAGACTGGGTGTCTTATCAAAACAAACAGAGATGTATTTCTCACCGTTCTGAAGGCAGGAAGCCTGAGATCAAGGTGCTAGCATGGTTGAGTTCTGATGAGGGCTCTCTTTTGAGATTCAGACTCCTGATCTACGTTGCATCCTGTTATGGTGGAAAGAGAGAGAAAGTGAGCTCTCTAACCTCCTGTAAGACCACTGATATCATTCATGAGGGCCTCAAACTCATGACCTAATTAGCTCCAAAGGCCTCACCTTCAAATATCATCACTATATGGATTGGATTTCAACATATGAATTTTGGGAGGGACACAAACATTCAGTCCATAACACAGGGCTGTTTCCTTGTATATGAAGCCAAAGGGGAAAGTCTTTCCATCTACAAGGTCATTCGAAAAGCATCCAGTGTGTGTTAGAGAGTTGGGCACACAATTACTATTTAACATCTTGCCTTGGCCATGGAATGAATTTATCTTGCTCGGATAGTGAACCGAGATCTCTCTACATTTTCAAGGACATACTGTGACCAACAGAGTGATACTGCCCAGGTAGGAATGATGCTTAACTATCATTTGCTGCTTTGAACAGTCCTGGAAAGACAGCAATGCTTGCACCATTCGTATGTAGTTGCTGGCTTTTCACACCACTACCTTCCTGAGGGTGATTATAGTTTTTCTTCTGCTCTAACCTTTGGAACTCCTTAATCAGCTTATTCCTAGGCTTGAGGCCATTAGCACTGATCTGAAACTAGAGGTCTCCAAGCATCTCAGTGGTAGATGCACAGCACATTGGTACAAACCATCAACCAGGCAGCTGGTCTCAGGCTTTCTAAACTTTGTGATTCAGCCAGGTGGTGAGATGAGGCATTACCAAAATTATTTTTCTTAGTCACAGTTATCAGTCATACTGGTTGGTTGGGGGCCAACGAACAGACAAGCCAACTAACTTTTCCAATTTGCACTTAATTACATCATCGTACAGGCAAAGTAATGGGCTCTGGTTTCTGGCCCTCCTCTAAATTCAAACAAAATTACATAAGCATTAAGAGAATCATATCACCTTGACTCACTCTGGCCTCTGAGCATGAATACAGAATGAGGGAAACCACCAGATGTTAAGCTGATCATATCTGCTGAAAAAGACACATCCAAGTGTTGTGTGCCAAGGGGTTTAGGGACCCTGCAGTCATATCAGTTTGGCTACAATCTCATTGGGTCTTATAAATAAAAAGAGTGCAGATCAAGCCAGCACCTGGATGGCAGATGCCGAATCTCCTAGAGAGATGCAGTAAGTAATGCATGGAACCCAAGTAACACTTCCCCATTTGTGCCTATAATAAATCAGTACCTAGTAGGAGACAAGAGATTGCCTTTTAATGGGCCCTGTCTCTTTACCTGAGCTTTTTTCTAGATGGTCCATAAAAATAACTTGTGCTTTTATCCATACTTTGAGATGAATTGGTTATTTCTCCTCCAAATAAAATTAACCTTTATTTTTCATCACTTATCAGTGAAAAAAATTACTTGGTTAAATTCTTTACTTGGTCATGGCTACAAAGATGTGTCATGACTTTTTGTTTGTTTGTTTCTTCAAAAAGATGGTAGAGCTTGAAGATGAATAAATGAATTCCCCCTAACATAGGTAATAAAACGCCTTTTATCATTGGATATAAAAATAGCTATAAAAATGCAAGTGTTTCTCTAATGGTCCATCTTGCTTTTTTATGAGTCTCTCTACTGCCATTGCATAGGTAGATTTCATGTTGGGCTATGCAAATCTCCATTCGCCTGCCTCTTCTGTTCATAAATGCATTACTCCAGTCAGGTTTGAATTAGGAAAGCTTCCAGTGCTTCAATATTTATTTATTTTTCATGGTAAAAATAGTTAACCGTAACCACCTATACCTTTATGTGTGATGCTCTATTACTTGAACAGGGTTTCAGCTTATCACTGCATATTTAATGTCATGTCTTCTTAGCTATGTCTCATATAACCAGCTTCTAATTTCAGCCTCTGCCTAGTTAAAACACTTTGTCAAACTTCCCTATCACATTTTTTTTTCTCACACACATCATTTCGTCCTCACTCCTGAAAAATCTGTTAGTGGCAATTCCAATATTGGCAATGTAAGAGTGAAAAAAAAACTTAAAAAGGGAAAACTGAATTTAAATTTCATCATTGCAAAAATGAAACATTAATTGAACCCCCATAAAGAAAGGGCACATTATATCTCAGGCATATGTGGGCTGTTGAGCAAAGAATTACTACCCAAAGGTTAAATAATGTATCATTCACTAAAATAAAAGGAATCATTTACATATTTATTTAAATAAATACTCCTCCAATACTTTTAAGCCTAGTTTATGTATTATTAATTAATCAAGAGAAAAATTCTGGCACAACGTAAAATGTGAAAAACTACTGTCATTTGAGGTTTAATAAAAATGAGTACATAATACTTAAAATGACAATGTTATTCGCTTGAAATATATAATTTGACTTTTAAGTAACATTTTTGGGAACATAGTTACTACATAAGGCACTTTGTGTGATTAGGAAGTTAAATAGCTTTAGACAATGTAGAATATGAAAATAGCATATTTCTATAGGAAGGACATCAGGAGTCTTGGAGGTGGTATTTTAGTCTAGATTTATTAAGTACATCGCTTGGATGATAAAATGAATTCTGGGCTGGAAATACTTGAGGGAGAAAAATAATAGATCTGTTTATAGAGTAAAGAGCTTGAATACTTCTAGCAGAGCTTGAGAAAGTAAGGGCTCAATATATATTTTTTGTTGAATGAATGAATGAAATCTCCCCAAAGATACTAAAATGATAATGATGCTTGTTTAACTTTGAGATGTTACTAGACAATATTTATGGAACACCTATAGTTTGCTTGGCACTGTACTGAGACCAATGAATACTAACCAAGTGAACAAGACAAACTTGAACCTCCAAGAGCTGATGGTCTAGTCAGGAAGGCATGCATAAAAGGATGTCATCATTAATGTGCTGATGGCTTCACACACTGAGTGTATGCAGATGGAGCTAGCCAAGTAAGGTGTCAAAGTGGTCTCTCTGAGAATATCTCCTTTAAATTTAGACCTGAGTGATAAGAAGGTGAGGAAGATAAATCTGGGGGCTTAATAAACCTCACATGTGAAGTCACAAAGACCAGAGAGATGATGGCCTGTTAGAGGAATTGGAAGATGTCCAAAAGCTGAGCCTAAAAAGCAAAAAGGAAATTGGGGAGAGGGGAGCTGAAGTGTAGACAAGGGCCAGGTGGTAGGAAAAATGAATACAGTTGAATTCAATACCAAAAATGAATACAGCGCAGCTATTTTCCTAATTCATTCTGAAATGATTTCCACATTCTTGAAATTTACCAAAAGGAAAGTGCTTACAGCAACACTTTTATGCAAATACTATTATTTGTGTCCAGTTAATGACTGTGTTTTGATATTTTAATCTAATAGTTTGGGAGCCATTGCTATGGGGTACATTTGCTCATTGATTTGTTGATTCACTTACCTATTATTACACACGTGCCAGATACAAAGATACACAAGCCATTCCCTGCCTTCAAGCAGGTGATGTAGTGTTCAGGGAGTAGGAGATAGGGGATGGACTATAAACCTGTTAGACTTAAGAGGTGGGATGTTGAGAGAGGAACATAAGGGATTAGATCACTGATATCATCAAAACTTCTCACGGCAAATACAAACAAAATTGAAGATCCTTGCCCTGACCCTCTCTCACCAGCGGGAAGTTTCTGTTTTAACAAGTGTTTACTTTGGGAGCATCTCCTAGTTCTTTTGGGGAGTTAGAGGTTGTGAGAATGGAGATGTGGCCCATGAAAGCAACTCCCTATCAATGAGTCACTTTACACAACTTGAGGAGCATCATTTATACTATATTCTATGTCAGTGGGTTTATGGTCCTCATGTACTACTCTCAGAGAATTTGGAAGAAGTCCCTGAATTTGCAAACTAACCCACATTCCCCTCTTTAAGGACATTCTTCAATAGTTAGTCATTAGCCGTCATAACTGAGCCAAGTTAAATGGTGAAGATGTATATTTCTAGAGTCTAAAATTATCAACTAGGGAGAATATTCTGGGATTCCTGTTTAGTGCTGTGAGTTTGGTCTCTTCCAACTCAAAGTTGGTCATTTTGAAGAAACAGAGCTCTTTTGTGTAGTTGGAGACACATACAAACATATGCACATGCACACGTCCCCCTTGTATTTTTCTTCTCACATGGAGCCTTGCCTATCTAACTCCACAGAATAACATGCTCTCTTGGTTAATTGAGACTCTTTCTTTAGTTGGTCCACTTCTCACTCCCTTGACATACAAAGCCTTCTTCTCACAGGTTGCTATTTTCCCAGTCTCTCACAAATAATATTTACAACCACATTTTTAAACCATAAGTTACATATAATGTCAATAAATGGCCCCTGTTTATAGCCAAGAGAAGTAAACTATTCAATGGAAAGAAGAACATTTATAATATTTCTTGAGATTTTTCAGATTGTGTGTATGTTTTCTGAAAACATATCTCCCAGTCTTGGCAATATAGTGAGAATCCATCACTACAAAAATTAAAATAATTAGCCGTGTGTTGGTGCCTGTCTATTGTCCCAGCTACTTTGGGAGGTGGGATTGCTTGAGTGCAGGAGTTTAAGGCTACAGTGAGCTATGGTTGAGCCACTGCACTTCAGCACGGGGTGACAGAGTGAGATCACGTCTCAAAAAACAACAAAAAACATCCATATAACCAGGGAATGTTGGAAGTAAAGTTAGACCTCTGAGAAAGACACACAGGAGTGAGTTGCTTGAGTGGATAATGGTCAGTGGCACTATCGGAACAGTCCAGGTGGGAAGCACTGGAAACTGGAATCAAGGCAAAGGCAGTGGGAAAGGAGAAAGGATATAAAATAGAAAGATATATTGCACAGCATAAAATGGAAAATAACCAGCAGCTAGACAGAGGATCAAGTTGTGCTGATGTGTTGAACCCAGACGAAAGGAAAGATGAAGTGACATTATCATAAATAAGGTAGGAAGAAAGATGAATTTAAGGACAGGATAGACGATGGCAAGTTTAGATTCTCTAGATGAACTTTGAGGTTCTCACAGGAAATCATGCTTTGAGGGCTGAGCAGAGGCTGAAGCCCACCTAAGCTACTTTCTTCCCTTTCTTCTCTCTTTTCCTTTCACACCTCCCTCCTTGACAATAGTCCTTTCTGGAGAGCCCTCAAAAAGCGGGAGAGGCCTGACTGCTCTGACTCATATTCCAGTTTGAGCTCAAACCCAAGTGCATGCCTGGGCATCATTCATAACAGACCGAGCTACCTATATGCATGCCTGGGGGTCATTCACAACACACTCAGCTACTCATGTGGATGCCTGGGGGTTGTTCACAACAGATGCAGCTACAAGCTACAGTTTAGTTTTGCCTATTGGTCTGGAAGACAAATATTTGGGACTGAAGCTCAAGAGAGAAGTCAGGCCTCTAGATAGCTACTTGGATGATCTCTGCTTAGAGATGATAATTGAAAGAGTGAGAGTAAATACATTTTTCTAGAAGACAGAGGGTGGAGAAGAGGGCTAAATAGAAAATTCCATGACATCTATGGTTAGGTCCTAGAGGCAGGAAGATAGACCAGAGATAAAGTCACAGAAGAAGCGATTCTAGAGAAGAAAACAAACAAACAAAAACAACCACCACCCTGAAAATGAGCAGTGCAAGGAAGGAGTGATTTAGGGAAATAGGTGCTGATCAACAGTGTGAGGCTGTGGAAAAGAAACACAATTGAGAAGGTGGGTGGACTTGGTAGCTAGAGAATGACTGATGTCTATTGCAAGTGGGGTTTCAGCAGTGGTTGAATATAGATTATAGAAATAAAGCAGGGGTAGGTGGTGAGGTATTGAAGGCTGAACGAAGAAGAATTAGAGGCAGAAATGATGGCTTGGGGGGATTAATAATAAATGTATGCAAAGTCTTAAGTGCATACATACTTTACAGAATGCTTTCTGGCTAAGTGGAAACATCCAACAGAAAGGAAAAATTTGAATCCATAGAGTAGAGGAGAAATTGTTGTGAGTTACCTGTTTGTGTATATTTATTCTCCAATAAGCCACACAATGTTTTTGTGCAAGCTACACAAAAGTGGCTCTCCCCTGGATGGATGGAGATCCTCAACAGAGTGAATGAATGGCTTGGTGAACAGAAAAATGGGTGCTTCCTTCAGCTCCCACATGCAACTTGGCATCTATACCATGATACATGACAAAACTGTACAAATACGACCTATTGTATTCACACTTAGAAAAAAACTATCCATGTACATTTAACTTGGTTTCTTCTTTATGCTCAGCGACATTCATTACTTTCCCCAAGACACATGCTTGTTCTTATTTATAACCAGAAAATCAGTTAGTCAATGTCCAATGTTGAGCTCTTTTCAAATACTCCCTCCCCAGGGTCCAAAGAAGCATCCGTATAGAAAAGTCCCCAGCTGAAGTGTGTGGTGGCCAATAATCACATTATTAAGGACACTTTTTCTTTGTAGATGTTCCCAATCAGCTCTAATTCTGCCACTGCTCACCAGGCCATAGGGACAATTTTGTGGTGTTATGTTTTGAAAGCAACATTTTTTTTATTTGAGTGGGTAGCTTATAATTAGAAACACACAGTTTAATCACAGTATGCTAGAAACAAAAATAATTGACTTTTTTTTAATTTCCCACTTGGCAATAAAAGAAAAAAATTAAGAATAAAGATAGTTATGGGTATTATTTAATTTCCTTGGGAGGACACAAGCCATCAAATGTTGAAAATTTTTTTTTAACATTTGTGCTTTCTTACTTTGTGTGAAAATGTTACATGTATATTTTTGGTAATTTCTTCAGGGATTTTAAAGAAGACATTTTCTATTTTAATATATCTCGGTGACAGTGATCTGGGTAAGAATCCACTGGGGAATTTAGCAAATATTCTGTCAATGAAGAAAGAAGGCAGGAATGAGCTCTAGAGCTCTTCAGCTCTAGATAAGAAAGCCACTCTCCCAGTCCCCTTGTCTCTGTGTCACCTTCGCAAGAAGGGGCTCCAAAACTGTGAGCTACCCTGCTTGGATTAATACTTCCCTTTCCCAGAGATGCACAGCTTTACACTAGTGTTGGCCTTGAGACTGTAATTAACTCGTTATGTCTCATATCCCTGTTCGTTTCAGTTACCACAAGAAGCTGAGAACAGCAAGTCAGCCCTCCTTCCCCTAATTCTAATCCTCTTTGCTCCAACCCCCGCAGGACCTATCCCCTTCACCATAAATTAACATATATTATGCATTTTACTTATTGGTTTGTCTTTTTCTCCAATTAGAGTGTAAACTAGTTTTGTCTGTTTTGCTCATTTCCATATCCCAATGCCTGGTACAGTGACAGGCATGTGGTGATTATTATTATAGAGGCACGTGACACTCCATAATTATTTGTTGAGTAAACGAAAAGAAAAAGAGAAAGAGCACTTGAACTTGACACTATCTTAGATGTGGTCTATGAGAGACCACAGACATGCAGCATGAACTGTAGGACTGTGAGCTTGAGATGTTTGTAGGGTCATGTGCGGTGGTCAGTAATAGGAGAGCAGCAGTACAAAATAATGGGCATGAAGAGTAGGAGTTATTTTACTGCAAAAATTAATTTGATATCATGAGTGTCCATCTTGTTAGTGAGAGATTTGCTGTAGAAAAACTATTGCTTAAAAAAAAACACTAACAAAAGTTTCAAAGCTTTTGAATTGCAGCTGCTATATATGTAGGTCTTTCCACCATGGAAGAATTTCTTAGTGCTGCATTAGGTCATTTGCCTTCACAGAATCTAAAGTAGCATGAAAAAAATGCAAAACTAATACAAGCTCCCAGCATATAGGTGGTGCTCAATAGATCCTTGTGGGGTAAGCAGAGGTATTGATGCCTGGACACAATTAAGAATTAGGCAAAATCTGTCTTCCACTAGAACCGTGCAGAGCTGCTTCCAGGAACTTGAGTCTGCTCTCCTGGTCTCTCATCAGACTATTCTTTGTCCTACCCATTCTGAAAGAGACTTTTGCACATAACCTAACTTCTCTCTCTCCTCTCCTCCCTCCCAAATATAACTACATGACTTTTAGACACATTCATGCAAAATCATGCTTTCTCTTTAAGAGTCGGTGATACTGGCTTAATTAGACAAAAGAGTTCCAGCAAATTTCTTGCTTGATAGACCATAGTGCCCAAGAACAACAATGCCTAAAATAAGTTAAAATAATCAGGTTTTAAAGACTCCCATACCTTCCCCAAGAAATGATGTTGGTGTTAGACATGTCAGGTAGTATGACAAGACTTTGACGTAGATATTTAAGAATGATTAGATTTTTTGGATTAAGAATTTAAAACCCAATTGAAGGGGCTAAAGGAATGTATTTACATTTCATTGGAAATGATAGGACAATATAGCCTTTTTATAGGAGAAGTGTATATTGTCCTAACATTTCCAGTAAGAGACATGCAGAGGACAGCCAGGCATCCTTGTGTGCATTTCAACCCAGTATTATTTTCATATATTCTTTCTTAATATGAGAAATTTCAGCTTTTAATGTCAGATCTCCCCATTTTCCTGTGTATCAGGAATGAATTGAGCATGTGTCAGACTCCCTAAGATAAATGTTTTGTAATTTTTTTCTGTTGCTGAAAGAATCGATGCATAGACGACACCCTTAGATAGATTGTCAACTTGGAATGTCAGTTTAGATCTAATTTTCCATAGATTCTGTTATTTGGAGGTGGTAGAGTGAATATCATCATTTAGAAAAATTATATAGGTCTACAATCTGCCCCTGGAACATGAAGGAACTGAGGCACAAAAATTATATAATAGAACACTTTGGTCGCACACCCCTGACTCTGTGTAGTAGAGGAAAGAAGTGAAATTATATTTTATTTCATGTTACCTCAGAGACAATCAGTAAATTTTTCTATCAAAGTTTTAATAGATCACTTAAAATGTTTCAGAATGCCTAACTTATTCTAAATACAAAGAGTATCACATATGTCAAAATTTCCTAGGTGATAATTATGGTTCATAAATGGAAAATGTAAGGGAAAAGATTATTAGTGATATGGTTTGGGTCTGTGTTCCCACCCAAATCTCATTAAATTGTAATCTCCAGTGTTGGGGGAGGTACCCAGTGTTGGGGGAGGCAATTAGATCATGGGGGCAGATTTCTTTCTTGTGCTTCTCATGATATTATCACGAGACCTGGTGGTTTGAAAGTGCACAGCACTTCCCACTTCACTCTCTCTCTCTCCTACCTCCTCCCCTTTGCCCTTCTGCCATGATTGTAAGTTTCCTGAGACTTCCTCAGCCATGCCTCCTGCATGGCCTGTGGAATTGTAAGTCAATTAAACCTCTTTTCTTATAAATTACCCAGTCTTAAGTAGTTCTTTATAGCAGTGTAAGAACAGACTAATACAGTGAGTAAGGTAAAAAGAGAATGAAGGGAAGAAAATGAAAGAATGAAGCATTTTGAGTAACATTTAAGTGTTATGTACATTCTCATATACTTTGAATCTTCACAGTGTGACTATGTGCAGTAGGTTTGGTTGGAACTCCCAAGATTTCCTACCCAGCATTTAGGAAGCAATGTCTTCCTTAAGTTGCCACCCTCTCTGATTCTTCCTCTTCCCCTCCTTCTCAATCAGTCCATTACACAAAGGTTTATGAGAATGAAATGAGCCTCCAGGGAACTTAGAACTTATTCTGTTCTAAGAAAAATACTTGTTTAAAAAATGTGATGATTGCTTTAAAAATAATCTATCTTCTACTTGGTCTGAGAACATCATTAACATAAAGAAAACCCATTCACCCAGAAACTCTTATGAGAGATATAAAAATTAAGACTAGAGTATAAGTTCCCCAAACCATCATCATTTTCACCAAAACTTGCCTCATTGGAGGAAATGTGGAAAGTTACATCTAAAAGCCTCTACTTATTATACAAGTTGTCCTTAATTAAAAAGAATTTTACAGTCCCTAAAATAATGGGATTGTGAGGTAAATAGGTAGTCACAGTGAAACTGTCCCCACAGGGTTAACGAGAATTTCATGCTAGGTTTTAGACACAATTATGCATGAATCAGGTTGCCTTCTGGCCTACTTTATTATAGCTACCTACTAACTGAAAGTCAAGTAGCACTAGATGCTGACCATTTGCTTCCCTGTTTTTTCTATAGATAGAATTTATAGGGCCTTTGTGCTTAAGACTCAGCTAAAATGTTTTCAGATCCTGAATTCCAGCAGAATGGCTGATGCCAGCTAGTCTGAAGACTCCCACCAAAGAAACAAGTCAGCACAAGAATGTTCTTTCCTCATCCTCTCATTTTATGACCCATCTTTCACTCTTGACCTATCAGTGATCCCCAGCCCGCTACTCATCCCAAATCCCTTAAAAGCCCTAGCCTCCTTAGGGAAGCAGATCTGAGTTCTCCTCCTGTCTTAAGCCTCTTTCTCTGCTGCAATTCATGGTGTCTTGGTGTATTAACTTGCTGCACACCAGGCAACTGAGCCTGGCACAATTACAATGATTGCTACTCATGTTTTGTGAAATTCACACTTTTGCATTTACAAATAGGGAATGAAGATATTTTAACAGATATTGTTTAGGTAATATTTCCAAGATTTTGTCTAAATTGATGGGCAAGAAACATTCAAGATGAAAACTGCCACTCTGTTGAATCCTGTTATGCCCAATAACATCATAATATAAAGCAAATGATACCAACATCCATATTAAATTTAGGTAGACTACTCCATTGTTAATTCAAATTGGAGAATTTGTTTTCAACTTTGGGTCTAAATCACTGATTTGTGTGTTGCTTCCTGGAATTCAAATTTAGTTACCTTTTTTTTTTTTTTTTAAATATTCCTGGTGATTGTGATGTGAAGTCAAGTTTAGTGGAAGAGTGGCAAGATTACATGTGAGACAGTGTGTTCAGGGCTGCCAAGAAATCAGGACCAGGGTGTTAGTCACCTTCATTCAGCAAGGAAACCAGGCTGAATGAAGCAGAGACACCCCCCAGGAAGGGGAGAATGTCTGAACAAGTGAAGAGAGGACGTTGCTAGAGAGGACAGCATGAGAAGCTGTGGGAATTAAAAAAAATAAGAAGGGGCCAGGCGCGGTGGCTCATGCCTGTAATCCCAGCACTTTGGAGGCCAAGGCGGGCGGATCACAAGGTCAGGAGATCGAGATCATCTTGGCTAACATGGTGAAACCCTATCTCTACTAAAAATACAAAAAAAATTAGCCTGGCATATGGCAGGTGCCTGTAGTCCCAGCTACTGGAAGGCAGAGGCAGGAAAATGGCATGAAGTCGGGAGGCAGAACTTGCAGTGAGCGGAGATGGCGCCACTGCACTCCAGCCTGGGCGACAGAGAGATACTCTGTCTCATAAATAAATAAATAAATAAATAAATAAATAAATAAATGAAAAGAAAAGAAAAGAAAAGGAGATGACTAAGCTTACTGACCTTGAGGAGTACAAGAAAATATTGTAGAACAGTAAGGATGCATTTTGCCATGCCTGATACATAGCAGGTGCTCAATATATATTTGTGACTGAATACATAGGTGGACCAGATTACAGAGGGACTTCAGAGGCAAACAAAATAATTTGTATTTCTTGTTCACCATATATGTCCAGTGCCTAGCATATATTATGGATTCTATAAATATTTGTTTAAATGTCAATTGACAAATGTGCCTTACAGAGAGTATGCACTCATTAAATGGTTGATGTAATTATTCTAATCAATAGTTGAATACCTTTGTTTTTCAGATGGAAAAATCTAATGATTTGTGTATATAAGGCCATTTTTATTCTAATCTGAATGAATAGTATAGAAAAACCATACTGTTTAAAGATATTCTACAGTGTTCCAAAGAGAAATGTTATAGACCCATAGTAATATATTGCCAGCCAGAGAGTTAAAACTTCCAAAATAAAACCCTTCCTTTAAAACATGAATACAATAAGACTGAGAGGATTAATAATATACCCATTCATTCATTCATTCATTCATGCAATAAAGAATATCTACTATGGACTAGGCACTGCTCTAGTTAAACAAAGTATATGAAAGTTTCTGTCCCTATATGGTTTACCTTCTAACTGGGGCAGCAGAACACAAGCAGAAATGTATAGCAATTTACAGTATGGCAAAATGTAAGGGTAGGGAGGTGAGAAATTCTACTTCCAAGAATGGTGGCCAAGCAAGACCTTGCTGAGAAGGGAGACATTTGAGTTAAGACCTAAAAATAGTGATAGAGCAAGCAATGATGCTATCTGGGGGAAGAGCATTTCAGGGAGAGGAAACAGCATATGTCAAGGTCCCGAGGCAGCTGTGCGCCCGTCACAGTCTAGGAGCAGCAAGAAGGCCGGTGTATCTAGAATGAATAAAAAGAGTGGGAGGAAATCTCCTCAGAGAGGTTAATGGAGGACCTTACATGTCAAAGGAAGGATTTTGGCTTTTACTCTGAGTGACACGGAAGCCGCTAGGGATTTTTGAATAGAGGAGAGTTAAGGGTCTGATTTGGTTGTGCTCTGGGCAGTCACATACCTTGCAATGAAGCTGTCCAAAATTTTATTAACTATAATTTATTGGTCCCTCTTGGGTTCTCACATTATTTCTTTCTATTGGATTACCACACTTGTTTTTTTTTTTTTTTTAATAACAATAGGTATAGTTTTCCATCTTTGTCCCTTGGGATAAGATATAAATATCTGCAGGTTATCTTGTTCATATTTATGTGTCTGGTGACATCATATGTAATCTCTCTACAAGGTAGGTAATTGCCAAATATGTGTTGTCTTTATATGACTTTTCAGCTTGTTTATGGTGTATCCGATTATGAAATGTCACACAAGTGCAAAACTAGTGGTATTGACTATGATCTTTGACATGACTGAATGAAACTTGTGAATCATTTGTTTGAAAAATTATGTCTGTATTTACATTTGATTTTTCGAAGCAATAAATTGGTGTGTCATTCCATGGATGGCCAGAAACACTCAATCAACCATGTCACAGTTGCAATTTTATTTATAGGCATTTGAAACAACCCTGCAATTTCTTTGGAGTTCATTCGGTGAACTATAGCACTGGAATTAGTCCTACGAGGGTAATTTGAGGGTATTGAAAATCCCCACTTGCCTGAAAAAATTTCTACTATAAAGGCTGCCTCCCCTCCCCCCTCTCCAGACCCTTCAACCTTCAGTTTCCACCTCTGGAGCAATTCCTTTCTTACCTAACAAAAGTAAGTGTGCTGCTCTTAGGAAGCTTCTACAGAATACACGACTGGCGTTAAGCACTTGGAATGTCTCAGAGCACAGCCTAGCATGGACTTGGTAAAAAACCATACTTCACTTGCACCTCTCTTAGCCAGCTAAAGACGTGACCATTATTTTACATTTTATTTATGTATTTATGTATTTATTTATTTATTTATGCCAGGTCGTCTAACTCTGCAGGCTGCTACTGACAGGGAGTATCCCTTTTCTGCATGAACATCTATTAGATAAAATGATTTAATCAGCTTTGATGATCTGGAATAACAGGACTTTACCAAGGGACTGGCTATTCTGATGTGAAAGTAAATGTCTTAACCTCCCTCGCCATGACATTTATTTTCCATTAATGATGCTGGCTCTGCCTTGGCATCCTTTTAACGGCAGGAGACCATTATCCTGTGAGAATGTTCTCTCCCCTTTCACATTCTCTCTTAATTATTGCCCTCTTTTCTATAGACAATGCCCATAGGAATTTTCATGTAATTTCTCCCCTCCATTCCTCCTCTGACATGTACTGCCATGGGAGAGGATTTGGGTGTTAACCCCAGAAAGCCCAGAATAATGAATCTTGTAGACAGTTGGCTCAGTATCCAAGGAGTCCTTTGAGAGGTGGCTGAGATGCTGTGAGCAACGCACAAGGCAAACGCTTGGGAACTAAAAAATTTGCATTGAAGCCTTCCAGGGAGAGGGGAGGATGACAATGGAAATCAGAAGGTTGGCCGGGAGCGGTGTGGAAGATTTAGTTTTTCCCACAAGCTAGTCTTCAAGACCATCCATTTTATTTATATTGGAGAAAAGGTTTCATCCTTCCCACTAACAAAAATAGCCTTCACTATGTAAATCCCATCTCTGCCATTTTGTTGAGGCTGTAGCCAGCCAGATTAAAACAGCGGCTGCAGAAAACTCCTCTGATGCATCTTACCGGCTGTTTGTTAACCTCAATGCTGACCATTTAAATGCTAATCCTATTAAGTAATCCCTACACAAGCACCCAGTTCAAGTCATATAACATTTAATTATCTAACATTTTTTGTTTTTAATTTACAATACAGGGTAAATTCATACACACACAAACACACACACAGTGTATATGCATCTATACACATACACACTTTAATTTATTGACATTTTACTTTTTCTTCAACTTTTATTTTAGAGTAGATTTAAGGGGTACATGTGCGGGTTTGTTACCTGGATATATGATGTGATGCTGAGGTTTGGGGTATAAATGATCCCGTCACCCCGGTATTGAACATAGTACCAAATAGTTTTTCAATCTTTGTCCCCCTCCCTCTTCTAGTAGTTCCCAGTTTCTTTGTTGCCATCTTCATGTCCCTGAGCGTCTACTGTTTGGCTCCTAAGTGAGAGCATGTGGTATTTGATTTTCTGTTCCTGCACTAATTCGCGTAGGATGATGGTCTCTAGCTGCATCCACGTTGCTGCAGAGGAGATGATTTCGTCCTCTTCCATGGCTGTGTGGTATTCCATGGTGTATATGTACCACATTTTCTTTATCCAATCTGTCGTTGATGGATACCTAGGTTGATTCCATGTCTTTGCCATTACGAATAGGGTTGCAATGAACATGTAAGCGCATGTGTCTTTTTGGTTAGAACAATTTGTTTTCTTCTGGATATATATCCAATAACGGAATTGCTGGGTTGGATGGTAGTTCTAAGTTTTTGAGTAATCTCCAAACTGCGTTCCACACTGGCTGAACTAATTTACATTCCCACCAACAGTGTATAAGCAATTCCTTTTCTCTTCAACCTTGCCAGCATCTGGCATTTTTTGACTTTCTAATAATGGCCATTTTGACTATTGTGAGATAGTATCTCATTGTGGCTTTGATTTGCGTTTCTTGATGATTGGTGATGTGAAGCATTTTTACATATGTTTTTGGCTGCTTCTTTTGAGAAGTATCTGACCATGTCTTTTGCTCATTTTTAATGGGGTTGTTTTTTGCTTGCTCAACTGTATAAAATTCTTTACATATTCTTAATATTAGACCTTTGTCAGATGCATAGTTTGTGAATATTTTCTCAGGTTCTGTAGGTTGTCTGTTTATTCTGTTCATAGTTTCTTTCGATGTGCAGATGCTCTTTAGTTTAATTAGGTCCTACTTGTCAACTTTTGTTTTTGTTGCATTTGCTTTGAGGACTTAGTCATAAATCCTTTTCCAAGGCTGATATCCAGAGTGGTGTTTCCTACGCTTTCTTCTACGATTCTTATAGTTTGAGGCCTTACATGTAAATCTTTAATCATTTTTGAGTTAATTATTGTATATGGTGAAAGGTAGGGGTGCAGTTTCATTCTGTATGTGGCTAGCCAGTTTATCCCAGCACCGTTTATTAAATAGGGAGTCCTTTTTACCTCTGCTTCACATACACACTTTAAAGCAACATTTTAGAAAACAAGTTTATGAAGTTTATGTTCAGGCATAAATGTTTCTCTTGTATTATTTATGAATTTGTGGGACCCTGTGTGAAGGTTACTATTTTCTGTAGAGGCGCATACAAAATCTATTGAGAAGTACTCCCCAACCCCATTGCATTTGCATGTTAGCTAAAGGGATCCAGGGAATTCTCTGGAATTTGCCATTAATATTTATTGACTGTAATTATGATGTCATATAATGGGGAATATAAGCTCTGATTGCAGGCATTTCTGGCAATGAAAGAGTAGGGCTTTAAGTCTTTTCCCTCTTTCTTTGACAATACAGGGAAAAAATTCCTGGTGTTTTTCAACATAATATAAAGGTCACTGACAATAGCCCACCTATTGATGCTGATGTGTGACATTTAAACTGAATACAAAGAAAGCATGATAAGCATTAAAAAGAACTAGTTGCTTTCAAGATAATGCTGTTTACCAAATCATTTCTCTTTGAAAAAAAATAGTAACATTCCAATTTATTTCTTAGACATTGCTTGAAAATATACACATATAGCATATTTTGAATAAACAGTATCTAGCACTGATATTTAATCTACTACTACTACTATTTAATTCATCAATAATATATTTTAAATATGGCCTAGGCTGTGAAACCTAGAACCTGGGGAAATATTCTTTGGATGATATGATCAGTTGTTATGTTTTAGTTAAAAAAAATTAAAAAGAAATTGGACCACGTGGTGGTGCATACCTGTAATCCCAGCTCTTTGAGAGGTTGCGGTAAGAGGACCGCTTCAGGCCAGGCCTTTGAGACCAGCCTGGGCAACATAGTGAGACCCTGTTTCAAAAATAAAATAAACAAACAGCCGAGTGTAGTAGCATGCACCTGTAGTCCTAGGTACTTGGGAGGCTGAGGTGGAAAGATTGCTTGAACCCAGAAGTTCGAGCCTTCTGTAAGCTATGATCACTCCACTGTACCCCAGCCTGGGCAACAGAGAGAGACCCTGCCTCTAAAAAATATTTTTTTAAAAATCAGGGTGTTTATGTAACAGGAGCTGGGCATATATGTTGCCAAAACTACCAGTCAAAAAAAAAAACGAAGTCATTTAGAAAATTGTTGTATTTTTGCCATATATGTTAGATACCAATAAGTGGCTGAATTGATTTGATTTCTCTCTGTGAAATGAAATGGTTTAGCTGAATTTATAAAATTAACTCCTGTTTTAGCATTTTGTTATCTGAGCCTGGGTGAGGAGTTAATAGGGTATGTTTCGCCAAAAGAACTCCCAATGGACTCTCCCACCCAGCAACAAAGATAGCTTAAAACACATTGCTGAGACAGGTAGGTTAGAAGAGTCTGAGGGATGAGTAGGAAGAAAAGGTAGGGAGCAGTAGCAGTAGCTTGAGTCCATTCATCTGAATGAGGATCCACACTGTAGTTTCAGATGTGGGATTCAAAGGTTCTCAGCCATCTGAATTAGTGGTTCTCAATGTTTGCTGCACATTGTGATATCCTTTTAAACATTGATCAGACCATATCTGAGAACAGTTAATCACCATCTCTCAGGCATGAATCCAGGCCTCAGCTATTTTCTCAAACTCCCTGAGTCGTTCCAATGTGCAGTTAAGTTTGAGAACCACTACTGTAAATGCATGGGCCTTACACAAGAGAAGATTCAGCTTCTCGAGGTGAAAGTATTTGTTCCTCCAAAATGCATATGATAGAACTTAAAGCCCAAGGCAATGGTATTAAGAGGTGAGGCATTTGGGGAAGTGATTAAGTCACAAGGGCTCTGCCCTCATGGTTGGGTTAGTCCTCTTATAAAAGAAGTTGAAGGAACCACCCTAGTGCCTTTTGCTCTTTCATCTCTTCTGTCAAGTGAGGACACAGGGTTTGTCCCCTCCAGGGGATGCAACAAGAAGCCACCATCTTGGAAGCAGAGAGCAGCCCTCACCAGACACCACATCTGCTGGTGCCTTGATCTTGAACTTTCCAACCTCCAGAACTATGAGAAATAAATTTGTGTTATTTGTAGATTACCTAGTCTGAAGTGTTTAGTTACAGCCACACAAAGAGACAAAGACATAAGGTATGGGAAAAGGAAAAGCAAACTTAAATGCCACTTCCCATTTGCCAAAGGACCCAATGAGGAAGAAAGAGACGATTCGTTCACTAAAGTGGGTCATGAACAAGCCCGATTTTCACCCTTGCAGGCAAAGTAAGTGCTCACTGAGTAGAAGTTGGGGGAATGGTAATTTAGACAGCCAACTTCACCAGGTCAGGAGAGGAACAATATTTCCATGAGTGGGTCTTGCATACATCACATGTGCAAGCTGAGGCCTCAGGTTGTCCTGGAAGAAATGCCATCACTTAACTAGATCTTCAGGGTCAGCTGAGTGTGCTCATTAATTCAAGTGGACAGACAAGCTGGAAATTTTTGTCCAAACATAGTTCCTTTTGAAATATAGAGCCAAAAGTCAACCACAGTTTTATATTTGGAACATTGCATTGTCACCTAAATTGATACAATCACTTTGTATTCTTGCCTATATGTTTCAGATAATTTAGGCAACAGTATAGTGGATGAAGGAAATGTGTTGTGAGAAAGAAGGTGAAGTCAACACTTCAAACATCACTATCAGTTGAACAGGGGAAAGGAAAACTGGCATGTATTGAATGCCTACTTTTTCTGTATACCCTGCTAAATATTTTTAATATATCTTCACTTAACTCTCACATATAATGCGTAAGACTTTCCCCATTTTACAGACAAGTTCTTTGAGTTCTGAAATTAGACTAAATGACAGGTCAGATGGGCAAGATGAAAGTTTATCAGACAATATGAAATCAGAGTTGATTTGTAGACTAACTGAAAGGAAGTCGTTGATAGTAAACCATTGGGCTTCACTTTTGCTCTGGTATTATTCCACACAAAGTTGCCAATGGTATTTAATATTTTGGAAAACTGGCTTAAGATGAAGAACAGACTTGAGTTAGCTGGAATGATGGTTCCAGACCAGGGTAATAAAATTAATCATATTTAAATATATTTGCCTACATGTGTATTTTTAAAATCAACTGTTTTAAAGATAGAGCTGAGAGGACCTGAAATCACAATTTGTATTTAAAAAATATAAGAACTCTAATAATATTGCTTGACTCACTTGTCCACCATGTGGCTGTCAAAAAAATGGAATTTCGGGCAATTTTGAGATGTAATGCATATTAAAAATTGATTAATAAACGCAGTGAAAGCACTTTGCACAGTGACTAGTAAAAAGTAAATGCAGACTATTGTCAGCTAATGTTATTAGTATTATTACTGAGTCTTATATTATTAATGTAGGGTAGGAAAATATTTGTCTTCTTCAGCCATCATTAGATTCATGGCTGAGGTCCCTATAACAAAAGACAAATTAACAAGAAAAAAATACAAATTTATTTAATATAGGTTTTATGTGATATGGGAGACTACATAAGGCAAAGAAGACCCAGAGAAACAGATGAAAACTTGTGTATTTTTATGCTCAGCTTTGAGGAAAAGGAGACAGTCATGGAGACATATGATTGGAGGACAAAAAAGTATGATCTAATGGGAGTAAATTGTGGGAAATTCAGCAAGGACTTATTGTTCAGATTCTTTTCTGCTTCCCTGTGCCTAAGGGTTAAGAATGCTCCTTTCTTCTTGGCATAGGAGTTCTGAAATTAGAGTCCTATGCCTCTGGAATGATGATCTTATGATCTGCTTCAGGAGAGAAAGGCAAGGGGAAGGTGAGAGTGACCTTCCTGCCTCAGCTGTTTTCTCAAATGCCAAAGTGCTGTATTTTGAGGTAGTTTTCTTGAACCCTGTCATTAATTAGGGCAAGTCCCCGCCATTATATGAAAGACTCATAATCTCCAAAATGCTCATTTTACACATGAAGAAAGTGAGGCTTACTGAGTGCGTGTAACTGTCCAATGCCCTTAGATAATACCTGATTTCTTTTCTCCCAATTTCTATGTCATGACACTGCTCCCATGTGCTGGACATTTACTATGCTTTTTGTGTAAAATTTTATCTTATCTTAACAATAACTTAATTACAAGAGACATCAGCATTCCCGTTTTAACAGGTGAGAAAACAGCTGCAGAGATATTAAAAAAAAACTTGTACCAAGTCATGCAGCTGTAAGTCAGCAGTCATGGGTTTCACACCTGGGCATTTGGACCTCAGTGGTTGGTTGGTCCTTAAGGTTTTAAGACTTGGGTCATTTTGAATACTGAGATTCCAGATATTTTTTCTTTCTTTTTGTTAAATTATGTACTCTAACCAAATATGGCTTCTATCTCATTTGTTTACACGTTTACTTATACTACCACTAACAACAATTAACATAATTATGAAAATATATTAGTGTTCTAATTTAGTGAATGGAACTCTAATGTACAAAAAAAGACTTAGTTTCCGGCCAGGCATGGTGGCTCAAACCTGTAATCCTAGTACTTTGGGAGGCCCAAGGTGGGCGGATTACCTGAGGTCAGGAGTTTGAGATCAGCCTGCCAATATGGTGAAACCCCGTCTCTACTAGAAGTACAAAAAAAATTAGCCAGGTGTAGTGGCAGGCACCTGTAATTTAGAGGCAGGAGAATCGCTTGAACCTGGGAGGCAAAGGTTACAGTGAGCCGAGATCGCCTGGGTAACAAAAGCAAAACTCCATCTCAAAAAAAAAAAAAAAAAAAAGACTTAGTTTCCAAAGCTTTCATCATTTATCCATAAGTTTTTATCCAATAACACCTGGCCTCGTATTCAAAAACTTGGCCATCATAAAAACGAATGAGGTCATGTCCTTTGCTGGTACATGGATGGAGCTGGAAGCCATTATTCTCAGCAAACTAATGCAGGAACAGAAAACCAAACACTGTGTGGTCTCACTTATAAGTGGGAGCTGATTGATGAGAACACATAAACACACGAGGGTAAACAACAGACACTGGGCACCTGTTTGGGGTGGGGAGGCAGAGCCTCAGGAAGAATAGCTAATGGACACTGGGCTTAATACCTGGGTAATGGGAGGATCGGTGCAGTAATGCACGACAGCACATGTTTACCTATGTAACAAACCTGCACATCCTGCACATGTACCCCTGAACTTAAAAGTTGAAAGAAAAAAAAAAAACAGAAAGGAAATCTGTGCTATTCATCATCATTAACCAGCCCCATCTCAATGAACACACTACCTCCATCATGTAGAGGAATCTTGAGAATTTATCTCAACTTGTAGTTTCTAATCCCAAGCTTGAGTCTTGCCATCAGCAGAGAAACAAATGCATACACATACACATTTAAAAAATACTTGGCCGTATTTCAGTATGAAAATAACTTAACTCTCACATTTAACACTGTAAGACTTAACTCTCAACTTTATCTTTTTTTTCTATTTAGAAATTTTACTATATACACACCATCCATGAACTTTTTATGGTAAATGCTTCTCTTATTGAACATGTTGCCAGTTTGCTCTTGCCATGTCTGTTAGGGTTTCAGAAGGATTTTGGTTTTGAATATTTTAAAATTTCCTAATGAAGTAAGCCTCATGGGAACTCTGAGCCCTTCCTTATCTTACTTGATCCCCCTCCTTTCTTCCTGTAAATGTTTGCTGTGTGGCTCCCACGTCTCGGGCACTGCTGTGGGCATGGAGTTTCAGCCATGAACAGAAGACAATCATGCCTGCCCTTGTGGAGCTCAACTTCCCTTCCTCTCTGTTACCATTTTAAATGTTTACTACTCTCAGACCATATTTAGTGGTAAAGAAATCTTTGTTCCTGGCTATATTTTTTTCTTCTAGTGGACATACCTGTGAAATGTAATGTCACCTATTCTATTAATTATTTGGAAATATCTTGGTCTCTTCTGGTTTAAAACTCTTTAGATTTAATTTGGTCTCATTTAGAAAACTGTCTTTGGTGGATTTAAGCTCAGTCAAGTCTGTCTTCTCCCCTTTCATCCTTCTACTGGTATACTTCTAGCTTTCCAAATAGCTACTTACATCTAATCTGCTCTTGGGGAACTGGAACTGAAAGAGCCTAGGGAATTTCACCCCAAAATATGGCACACTGCCATGCTGATTATTTGAAAATAAAGGATCTTGAAGGTCAGCAGATGCTGGAAGAGGCTCTGCCTTGATATTCCCTTGTCTGCCCTAAGACTGGACCTGCCAGAGAAAAGCAACTGCCTTCCATTCCTTCCCTGAAATCTCATTATCTATGGCAGAAAAGAAGACCGAGGACTGCCACCATACCTGGATGGACTTTTCCACAGGATAACGTCTGACTTTTGGGCTTATTCAAACTTCACAGAGAATCATTTACAAATTAATTCCTGTCTCCTGGCTCCATTCGTTCTCTCTAATAATTGTTTACTACCCATCAAAAACACTGTTTACACTCCCCATATCCCCCCTCTCCTATGAATAAGGGTATACAAACACCTGCACCTCATTGGGTTATAGGATAATCATTCTTCTGTAATTCCCCTGTGTTCATGAATGTTAATAAAATTGTAGGACTTTTACCTGTTAACCTATTGTTAATTCATGTCAACAAACTTAGACTAGAACCTTCACAGGGAAAGTTTAAACTTCACTACAAAACTAACACACGAGATGTGAGAAAAGTGAATTACTAGGGGCAAGAAATTCTAGATTCACATAGAGCATAGATTTAGCCCAAATGGAATTTAAATCCTCATCACAGTGTTGTATATTTTCTTTGAACTCGATGTCATTTTGTTGCCAAATCTTCCTAATAGTGTGTCTGTATTATGTAGTTGTGCAAAAATCCACACTAATTGTAGAAGAAAAGCATAGTGAAATGTGACACAGACCTGAGGCTCAGAATGATTGTAGAGGAACAGTAGTCCACAACCTCTTCGACAGGAATCCCAAGTATAACTTACGCTAATGAAATATAAATGTCTAAATCTAACAACATATGACAGGAATTTTAATATTTTATTGTATAATAAGAAAAGGTCTTTATATTTCTATTTTTAAAGTCCTGATGCAACATTTGCTACGTGACCTGGGTCTGATTTGAAAACAGCTTTTTTCACAGTGAACACTACTAAATGCTGAAGCTTGTTTAAGAGAAGGCTGGAGCAACCACAGATTGAATTTTTATTAGCATAGTAGGAATAACGGTGAGGGAAAAGACAAAAAAGTTCAGAGCAGTCTGAGATACGTGAGGTTTGCAGGCTCAGAGGAACTTCAGTATGGGACTTCACGACTGGCAAGGCCAAACCCCGCCCCCCTCAACCTATGACTGGAGGCAATTGGTTGAAGGCATTTTCTTCCTAACTAGCTGCCTGGTCCACTATCTTCATGTCCGTAGAATTTGTGATACAAGAAACAATATATAGCCAATCAATAGCTAATGTAATTTCAATTTAAATTCTTGGTAAACAACTCAGGAACTGCCTCCTCTTTCCCTTTAAATATCCTCCTGTAACTCTTAATTGAAGTTGTATTCAGGGCAGCTGGAACCTGCTCCTGGATTGCAATCATCAAGCTTGGCCCAAATAAACTATTTATATTAATTTTGCCTCAGCTTCTTCCTTTTAGACCGACAAAGGATAATGTATTTCGGTTTCTATTTTATTTTTTCGATTTTGTTTTAGGGACAGCGTCTTGCTCTGTCACCCAGACTGGAGTGCAGTAATGCTGCACTCTATATATAGCTCACTATGAACTCATGGGTTCAAGAGATCCTCCTGCCTCAGCCTCCCAAAGCATTGGGATTATAGGTGAAAGCCACTGAGCCCGGCCTCTATTTTCAAGTAATTGCTGTTGCATTTTCCCTTTTGATTTTTTTCCCCTTGTGCAACCCTTTAGCTTTAAGACTTGGCTATGGGACGGCAGTCGGCAAAAAAGCTTGGCTGTGCTAGGTACGCTGTGAGAGACACACGTCAGAATTGTTCCACTAAGGGGTAAGAAAGGTGGAGTACTTACCTATTGACGTGGATTCCTTGTTGGTTGAGGACTGCCCCAAAAATCATGAACTGTGACCTGCTCTGCTCACTCTTTGGCCTCAGGCGGAGGGCTGGGGGAAGCCGTCAGCATGTGGAAGCTCTCTGTAGATGACCTTGTAGTAGGCAAGAGCATACAGGCAGGACACCAATAGTCAACTAGTCAAATTGATTATTTACTAAAAACAAATACTTATTAGCAACTGATAGAGACAGGCGACAGCCAAGGTCCCCAGCAAAACCCCGGCTTCAAGCCAAAAACAGTCTGAAGGCTGAAAAGCCGGACTGCTTGTCCTGGATGAAGCCCACCCTTTCCTGACTGATTCTCTCTGAACCGTGCCCACTTGTGCACCGGGAGGTTGGGGTGGAGCCTCGGAAAGTTCGTGCGGCTTGCAGGTGGGAGGAGTCTGGCCTCTTCAGTTCCTGGGTGGTAATCTGGGATTCAATCTGTGAGAAGGAAACCTGCCAGCAGGACACTCTCTCACTTTGCTGAGAGTTATTTTTCCTTTTTCTTTTTCTCCCAATAAATTTAATTTTCCTCAACCTTCTATGTGTCTGAGAGACTAATCTTCCCTGGTCGTGTGACAAGAGCCCAGTTTTAGCTGAATTAAGGAGAAAATTCTGCAACACCACCTTTATGTACATTTTAGGTACTGTATTGGTGTGCAAGGCCTGCCATAACAAAATGCCACAGACTGGGTGGCCTAAACCACAGAAATATTGGCCGGGCGCGGTGGCTCACGCTTGTAATCCCAGCACTTTGGGAGGCCGAGGCGGGCGGATCACGAGGTCAGGAGATCGAGACCACAGTGAAACCCCGTCTCTATTAAAAATACAAAAAAATTAGCCGGGCGTGGTGGCGGGCGCCTGTAGTCCCAGCTACTCGGAGAGGCTGAGGCAGGAGAATGGCGTGAACCCGGGAGGCGGAGCTTGCAGTGAGCCGAGATCGCGCCACTGCACTCCAGCCTGGGCGACAGAGCAAGACTCTGTCTCAAAAAAAAAAAAAAAAAAAAAAAAGAAATATTTTTTCATAGTTCTGGAGAATGGAAGTCCAAAATCAAGATGTCAGCAGGGTTGAATTCTCCTAAGGCCTCTCTCCTTGGCTTAGAGATCACCATCTTCTCTCTGTGTTTTCCATGGTCTACTATGTCTGTGTTTCTATGTCCTAATCTCTTTTTATAAGGAAATCAATCAAACTGGATTAGGGCCCAGCTGATGGCCTTATTTTAACTTAATGACCTCATTTTAACTTAATTACCTGTTTAAAGGCCCTCTTTCCACGTAGTCATGAAACACATAATGACCTTTTGGTCAATGAGGGACCACTTATATGACAGCAATTGCATAAGATTATAACGGGTCTAAAAAATTCCTATCGGTATAAGGTCTTAGTGCAATGCATTACTCATATATTGTGGTGATGCTGGTGGAAACAAACCTACTGCACTGCTGGTGTATAGAAGTATAGCAAGTACAATTACTTACAGCACATAATACTTGAAAATATTAATAAATGACTACTAGTGGCTTATGTATTTACCCTATTATACTTTTTAGTTATTTTAGAGTGTACTCATTCTACTTAAAAAAAGTTAACTGTAAAACAGGCTCAGGTATGTCCTTCAGGAGATATTCCAGAAGAAGTTACTGTTATCATAGGAGATGACAGCTCCATGTATGCTATTTCCCCTGAAGACCTTTCAGTGGAACAAGATATGGAGTTGGAAGAGAGTGATATTGACAATCCTGACCCTGTGTAGGCCTAGACTAATGTGAGTGTTTGTGTCTTAGTTTTTAATAAAAATGTTTAAAAAGTTAAAAAAATGTAAATAGAAGAAAGTTTATAGAATGAGGATATAAATTATTTTGTACAGCTGTTTAATGTGTTTGTGCTTAAGCTAAATATTATTATGAAAGTCAACAAGTTAAAAACATTTAAAAGTTTATAAAATAAAAAAGTTTCAGTAAAGTCAATTCATTATTGAAGAAAGAAAAATATTTATGTATAAATTTAGTGTAGCCTAAGTGTAGAGTGTTTATAAAGTCTATGTTAGTTTGCAGTGATGTCCTAACCCATTGCATTCATTCACCACTCACTCACTGACACACCCAGAGCAACTTCCAATCCTGCAAGCTCAACTCAAGGTAAATGTCCTATATAGGTTGTATTAGTCCATTGTCACACTGCTATAAAGATACTATCTGAGACTGGGTCGTTTATAAAGGAAAGAGGCTTAATCAACTCAGTTCTGCATGGCTTGGAAGGCCTCAGGAAACATAATCATGGCGGAAGGGGAAGCAGGCACATCTTATGTGGCAGCAGACGAGAGTGAGCATGTGAGAGTGAAGGAAAAACTACCACTTATAAAACCATCAGATCTCAGGAGAACTCACTCACTATCATGAGAACAGCCCGAGGGAAACCACCCCCATGATCCAGTCACCTCCCTCCCTCAACACACGGGGATTACAGGTCCCTCCCTCAACATGTGGGGATCACAATTTGAGAAGAGATTTGGGTAAGGATGCAGAGCCAAATCATATCATAGGTGTACCACTTTTAATCTTCTATACCATATTTTTACTGTGCCTTTTCTATGTTTACATATGTTTAGGTACACAAATACCATCAGTCCCCTGGATTCATGGGTTCTGCATCTGTGTATTCAACCAAATGGAGATCACAAATATTTGAAAAACATAAAATTTCATCTATACTGAACATGTACAAACATTTTTCCTGTCATTATTCCCTAAACAATATAGCACAAAAAGTACTTAGATAGCATTTGTATTTTGTTAGGTATTATAAGTAATCTAGAAATGATTTAAGTACCATATACAAGAGGATATGCATAGGTTATATGCAACTACTATGCCATTTTATATTAAAGACTCTAGCATCTGCAGATTTTGGTATCCATGGGAGGTCCTGAAACCAATCCCCCATGGATATCCAGGGATGAATGTATTTACTTTTGTGTTATACTTGCCTACAGTATTCAGTACAGTCCTATACTATACAGGTTTATAGCCTAGGAACAATAGGCTATTCCACATAGCCCAGATGTATAGTAGACCATACACTTAGGTTTGTGTAAGTGCATTCTGTGATGTTTGCACAATAATGAAATGGCCCAGTCATGCATTTCTCAGAAAGCATGCCCATCATTAAGCAACACATGACTATGCAATTATATTCTGAGAAGCTAGGGGTTAGGACTTCAACATATAAATTTTGGGAGGACAAAACTCCCTTCACAACAGATACTATTGGACGCATAAGGGAAACAAAGATTATTTATCCAAATCTTAAAGTAACTTGGGTAATGTGGGTCACTACAGAGAGATATTGGTCACTTTTCTGTGTGATGGGCTGTTTTATTGATGCCCCCTCTTGAGGGAACAGTTTGAGATTAAGTATAAATCTATATACTGAATGGCAGCTTCTCCAACTTCCTTCATCTACTGTTTCTGTAACTCATACTCCTGGGTAGAAATTTGGAAGGTTTTTCTCATAAGAAACTCAACATCTATAGGAAATAGTAAATATGGACAGTTGGAGGTCTTCCAAAAGAAATCCAGTTCATATCCTGAGTGTCTTATAAGTAAAATAATCCATAGTCCAAAAAATTGGTCAAAAAAAAGTGAAAAAAGCAGGACATCAAACCAGGTTTTCAGTGCCTCATTCTAAAGTATATGTAGAAATCAAAAAACCAGGAGATATTAAAAGAAAACCTCCAAAATGAAAACTCACTAAAATAAACACAGGAGTAAATTACAGACAATAGAGACAATGAAGAGAATAATTTTTAAAAGTTTAAAATTATAAAAATATTATCAGAGATATAAAATCTGTGAAGATGCTCCAGTGATAAAAAGGGGAAAATCAGAGAAAAAAAGCTGAAATAACAAAATTAAAGCTGAAATAGAAAACAACATAAAGAGAATTGCATCATAGAACAGAAATATGAGGTATTTATGGTATTGACTAGGACATCTAATATCTGACTAATAGGTTAAAAGAGAGAACAGAAAAAAAAAAATGAGAGAAAATCAGCTAAAAAATAATTGAAGAAAATTTCCCAAAAGTGAAGGGCCCACAGAGCATGTACTATAATGAATATAAAGAGACTTATATTAAGGAACTTCATTATATAATATTAAAAGATTAGGGATGAAAACTTACAGCAAGAAAACTAAAAAAAGCAAATACAATAAGTGGGGAAAAAAATATGGCATCAACCTGGAGGTGGAAAGTATGAGTGATACCTTCAAATCCTGGTGAAAAACTATTTTTAACCTCAGATGCTATTCACAGCCAAACTGATATCATGTATTAGTCCATTTTCACACTACTGTAAAGACATACCTAAGTCTAGGTAATTTATAAAGAAAAGAGGTTTAATAGATTCATGGTTCTATGGGCTGTTCAAGCTTCTGCTCCTGGGGAGGCCTCAGGAAACTTACAATCATGGCAGAAGGCAAAGGAGAAGCAAGCAAATCTTCACGTGGTAGGCGGGAGAGAAAGAGAGTGAAAAAGTGAATGGAAAGGTACTACACACTCTAGATCTCTAGAGGTGCTAAACAACGAGATCTTTTGAGAACTCTACCATGAACACAGCAAGTCTGCTCCCATGATTCAGTCACCTCCCACCAGGCCCCTGTTCCAACACTGGGAATGACAATTTGATGTGATATTTGGGTGGGGACACAGAACCAAGCCATATCGTATCAAATGTGAAATGAAAGACATTTCAAACATGCAAGAACTCTAAATATTTACTTCCCCTATACCCTTTCTCAGGATACTGCAGAAAGATATACACAACCACAATGAGTCAGTAAGACAAGAAAAAGACAACTTCAGGGTCAGGCAAGAGTGCATCCAAGACAACCTAAGAATGTGGCTGGGCGGTTCTATATAGCACTACAGCTAGGCAGGCTTTCTAAGGGAATCCCTAGTTCAAACTCTAGGAGGAAGTTCTCTATTTAAAAAAAAAAAGAGAGAGAGGGAGAGAACTGTTATGCACATTTAGGAAGAGATGCTGTCGTGTCTAGATCTGATGTCTATGTGATTGCAGCATCACTTTTGTGCCCAGGAGAGAGCAATGATGAGGGCAAAACTGATGAATTGCAAACAATTGGGCAGAAAGATGAATTCTTGGTGATGTCACGGAGCCACTTAATTAAGCAACCCTGGAGCTGTCTACATCTGGATTTCATGGTATGTGAGAAAATATATTTTCTCACTATTTATGGCAGCTGATGTAAGTACTTGCATTTGAGGGATCCTAAGTGATGGAAGTATTGGCAGGTGTATCTGAAAGAACCGGAGTCTCAGTGAAAGCTACGCTGAGGTGTTCCTTAGGGAAAATCATGAGAGAGAATGAAGTTTAGCAGGGCAGGTCAGACTGAGGAGCAGGCTGTAGCTGAGGGAAGGGACAGTGTTTTCCACTAGCTTTAATGCCCCCTTTCCCATTCTTCCCCAACACCGGCATAGCTTCCCTTGGAATATCTGCCCTCAGAATAGGAGGAACATATAATAATGTAATGCAATGCAATATAATTTGATATAATATAGTACAATAGCATAATAATATAATGTAATACAATGTAGTATTATAATACTACAATATATTATTTTAATATGCTAATATACTATTACATATCACAGGAGAGCCAAATATTTCTGCTATGTAGAGAGTTAATTGATCACAGAGCTAATCTCTATGTGGGCAGTTTGTCATGGATAGCATATTGTATTAATTATGTATTGCTATATAACAAACCACCACCAATTTTAATGGCTTAAAATAACAACCATTTATTGGGTTCAGGACTCTGGGGGTCAGTAATTTAGGCTGGTCCCAGCTGGGTGGTTCTGATATTGGCCAGGTCGCTTCATGCATATGTCGGGAGCTACAGGCCAGCTAGGCAGCCTTGCTTCTGGGAGCTGGCTGGCTGTCCCCTGGCTGATGGGGGTGACTGAACTATATGGTCTCTCATCCTCCTGCAGGCTAGCTGGGTGTTTTTCTCTTGATGGTTGTCAAAGTCTGAGAAATCATTGTAGGTAAGGCACATGTCACTTCTGCTACATTCTGTTTGTCCAAGCTAATTGCACAGCTAGCCCATATTCAAAGGGGGAAATTGACTCCACTTCTTGAGGAAAATGTCATGGATAAAGGAAGTGGAGGTTGGAGAGTTGGTGCCATTTTTGCAAACAATCTACCATACATATCCCAGTGGAAGATGGAGCAGAGAGCCGTCTGAAGTATCAGGCAATGAGCAGAGGGGTTGCAAATGTATGGGAAACAGCTCTAATTGTATGAGAGGAAAACACCCACTTGACCATAGAGCAAAGTCAGTTTTGACCATCTGAAGGGTCAGAACAGCATCTGGGAAGGGGCAGCAGCTTCTGTTAGTGCTGCATTCCAAGAGGCAGGGCAGGCAGCCCGGGATAAAACACCTTGTCAAGAAGTCAGGAGAGAAAGTGAGTGAACTTCTTTTTGAGTTATGTAACACTCTTGGTGATTTTCAGAAATAACAAAAGGGGACTGTGCCAAGGCTGGTGTGATGGAGTTGAGGTGGGTTGGGGTGGCTGGAATCCAGGGTAATTTCAGTATTCATGTGTCACATTTGCACTTGTCATTTATCTTGTAGAGACAGAGTAACTGCTCATAGAATATATGCAGCATGGTTCTAATGCTAACGTCTAGTTCTTCATCAAATGAGTTTGCTAGCCACAAGCAGCCAAGATCACCATTTCTGCCCAGGACCCGCCTAGGACATGCCTTTTTCATCATCCTGGATCTACCTAGGTTGTTACCCTCTTTGGGTAACAATCCAAGAGTTTGCTCAGTTACAGCCACATTTGCTTTGAAACAGCAGTTACCCAGAATCAGATTCTTTGCACTGACTGTAGATTTCTCAGGCTCCTCGGCCTGAAGATTCTCAAATTCAACTACCAAGTCGACATTTGATAGTTTCAGTGTTTTCTTTTCCTGTTTTTATTCTGTTTGTTTGTTTTTTTTTTTTTGGTACAGGGTCTCCATCACCCAAGCTGGAGTGTAGTGGTGCCATCATAGCTCACTGCAGTCTTGACCCCCTGAGTTCAAGCTATCCTCCATCCTCAGCCTCCCAAGTAGCTGGCACTATAGGCATTCACCACCACACCTGGTTAATTTTTAATTTTTTGTAGAGATGGGGTCTCACTACGTTGTCCAACCTGGTCTTGAACTAATGGGCTCAGGCGATCCTCCTGCTTTGGCCTCTCAAGTTGCTGGGATTACAGGTATGAGCCACCACACCTGGCAAGTGGTCCCTATTCTTATAAGATGATGCATAGATTTTTGGAATTCTGGACCTGAAGGAGCTCTATGCTTTTATAATGCATATTCCAAAGGATTTTATTTCTATGTGAGAATAATGTCACTGCACTCTGGTCTCTATTCTGATTTTTCTGTATATGTTTCAGTTTTAGTAGTTGTGGAGTTCATCTTATTCTTTGATATCTGGAAAGGAGTTTCCAAGTCTATAGGCCTTGAATGCCTCCTTCACTATGGAAAATCACTGAATTTTCATGTTATTTTGTCAAACATTATTTTACTCTTTGTTTTCTTCTCTGCTGCTTCTCTCCAGCCTGTTTAAGAATCTGTTGCCCATCTGGGGTCACACTGACCATTTATCCAGGGTAACTAACTTCCATGAACTAATAAAATAACTAAATGCCAAGCCTTGTTTTCTTGATGGAAAACAGGAAACAGGGATATCAAGAAGAGTGATACTAGTTGGAGGAGACCAATTTATGCACAGTGTGTAGAAAAATTGAGGATGGGGAGGTGGTCAGGGAGAACCATCCCATTTCCCTACAAATCCTCAATTTATACAGACTGATGAGAATAATGTATTTTGATTATATTCTTATGATGTATTAAATGTGTACATGTATTAAATGTAAAGTGTATTTTAAAGCCACAGATTTCTTATTATATATTTAATTATTCGTTAGTGTTATCTTTAGCCTGAAAAGTTTCTTATTCTATTTTTAGAGGAAAGGTAAATTGCAACACATGCAAAACAGCTTAGTCTTAACGCATATGGAAGATGACTAATGCTTATTTGTAAAATTTTCCCCATAGTGTTAAAATGTTCTGTGTATAACAGTTTTTCAAATAATAATTTATTAAGCATTCCATAAATATTCATTACTGTTGTTAAAATTGATATAGTCTGTTACATTTTTTGATGGGATTAGTTTTGGGAGAGATGGCTTTTAAGAGAAAACTTCACTCAGTAAAGGTTTCCCTACGTTTAGATTTCACAGTGAATCAAATGAGTTCTGAGATACTATGTGTATCTTACTTATGTATGTAGATTGTTATGCGAAAATTACACAGTGGAAACATTTTTTTGTGTGTGTGTAGAATATACATTTAGATAGATGTATGGGTGGATAGATAGATGATATATATATACAGATATAAATTCATCTTTGCAAGCTTCTAGGATTGTGGCAGAAGAGGGTCCACTAAAAATGCTAAATCTCCCTTGTGGGCTGAGATAGTCCAGAGAAAATTGTTCTCCTAAGTAAGATTCACATATACAGGCAGGTTGCCCAAGTGTGAGAAATCTGAGCAGGGTGGCCCCACAGAGAGATGGAAAAGAAGGCTTCATCCAGAAGGAAGTTTTAACAGCTGGGACCAAAATACCAGACTGCTGGTTTTATTTCATATGATACCAGGAGGTCCCATTGTTGGGTAAAGTTTGTAGATGACCAAAGGAGAATGATTTCCATTATGAGGCACTTCCATGGGTCTCCTTGTCCACTTGTGTCTCCAGCTTTCCTGGCTGTCTAGAGCTCCCCTTCTATCAACTTTCCTCTTCTTCCCATATGATTTTGTGTTCTGGTAAGTTAGGGATGAGGTGGAGGAGGGAATAACCATAAATACCATTGTAAAAAGCCATGAATCTCTGCCTTTCTCTTAGTCCTGTCCTAAAAACAAACAAACAAAAAAAAAATGAGAAGTTTTTGCTAGGGAGAAAGTTAAGAAACTTTAATTAATGTTTTAAAATTTAAATCAAAGTCTTCAATATTCAAACATTGCATAAAAGTTACAAAAATCATAAGAAATAATGTACAATAGAATTTTCATTGTAGTAACCCTTGCACTTGCGTTTATCTGTTTCTGTTTATCTAAACATAGCCATATTTTAACAGCTTAGACTCTAATTATTATGTCTAATGTTGAGATCATTCTTGTTCATTAAAAGTTACATTACTCATGTCTTTATAAGCCTTTTTCAATCTTTCTATGAATAAATTGGCATTTATTTTCTCTGAATGTGTTGGTTTTAAGTATTTTACTTATTCAAAGACTGCAAAAGATTTGTGATATTATGCAGAGGTTTATATTTGCCATGAAGTATTACTATAGGAAAATTCACCTATTTTAAATTTAAGAAAGTTTTATTTATAACTTTCATGTTTTCTTCAGTTTTATTTGCTGTTTTTTAAATTTTATGGTTAGGGATCTCGAGTACGAAGTCTTTCTAAACATGAATCACAGAGTATTTGCCATTATTTTGGGGATGTGACATTTGCAACTCTGTTACTCTCCTCAAAGAAATTACTCACATTAGATTGCATTCTAAGATACTAAATTATGAATCATTTCTGAGGATTCACACTTCCTTTTTTTCTTATTATCTTTGACATGAGTCCCCTACAGCTGAGTAAATGTAGTTTTTGATGGGAATAGAAATTATAGGTTCGCAATCCCCTAATTGCCCACCAAAATCCAACAAATGCTGAAAGTTGACAAATTTTTCATAATTAATTTGGTAGCATGTTGACCTATTCTGAATATGTTCAGAAAAATGTGGTAAAACCAAACCTAAAACGACATGCAACTCATTAATTGATGAGGAAACCAGTTAGATGGCAAGTCTGGTTCGAAGGAGAATTTAAGTGTGTAAGTTTATATAGTCAGGCAGTCAAAGAAATGCTGTAAGAAATTTTTGTGAATACATTTTAAAAATGGTTAATGACATACAAAGTAAAGAACTGGGTTATCTTTTCTACTCCACAGGACTCTATAAATTATCATGTAATTTCAGAGTCTTTGGACTCTAATTAAAAATATTAAATAACAAAATTAAATATAGGTGGATTCTCCTTGATATTACTCTAATTAAAAATATTAAATAACAAAATTAAATATAGGTGGATTCTCCTTGATATTTATATAATCTATAATTAAACAATGATACTGAAAGAACATGTAGCTATTATATTAATCCATTTTCACACTGCTATAAGGAACTTCCTTAAGACTGGGTAATTTATAAAGGAAAGAGGTTTAATTGACAGTTCCACATGGCTGGGGAGGTCTCAGAAAACTTAACAATTATGGCAGAAGGGGAAGCAGGCACCTTCTTCACAAGGCGGCAGGAGAGAGGAACAAAGAAGGAACTTTCAAAGACTTATAAAACCATCAGATCTATGACAACTCACTCACTATCATGAGAACAGCATGTGGGAAACTACCTTCATGATCCAATCACCTCCCTCCCTCGGCATGTGGGGATTACAAATCAAGGTGAGATCTGAGTGGGGACACAGAGCCAAACCGTATTAGTTATCCTTAAACTTTATTTCAAATTTTGAACAATTTTCTCAACGGCACCCCTACCCCTACCATGATCATAACTAGTCTCTAAAGTTTATTCTTTTTTATTGAGGTAAAATACACATATATAATTTATCATCTTTACCATTTTCAAGTGCACAGTTCAGTGGCAATAAATACTTACATTCTTTTTTTCCCTTGCATCCCTTCCCTTTCCCCTTCCATTATTAGCCTCTGGTAGCCATCAGTCTGCTCTTTACTTTTGTGAGATCCAGTTTTTTAGCTCCTGCATATGAATGAGAACATGGACATTTGTCTTTCTGTGGTTGGCTTAATTTACTTAACATAATGACCTCCAGTTCCATCCATGCAAATGGCAGGATGTCATTTTTTTTATGGCTGAATAGTATTTCACTGTGTATATATACCACATTTTCTTTACCCATTCATGTTTTGATAGGAACTTAGGTTAATTTCATGTTTTGGCTATTGTGAATACTGCTGCAATAAACATGGGATTATAGATAACTTTTTGATATGTTGATTTCCTTTCTTTTAGCATATACCCAATGGTGGAATTGCTACATCACCTTAGCCAACTTGAGTGTGAGATGCCTCATTCATTGAACTTTTTTTTTTTTTTTTTTTTTTTTTTGAGACTGAGTCTCACTCTGTCACTCAGGCTGGAGTGCAGTGGTGCAATTATGGCTTACTGCAGCCTTGAACTCCTGGGCTCAAGCGTTCCTCCCACCTCAGCTTCCTGAGTAGCTAGGACAACAGACATGCGTCACCATGCCTCGTAAATTTTTTACATTTTTTGTAGAGACAGGGTCACACTATATTTCCCAGGCTGGTCTCAAACTCCTGAGCTCAAGTGATCCTCTGACCTCAGCCTCCCAAAGTGCTGGGATTACAGGTATGAGCAACCATGCCAGCCTGTATGTCTTCTTTTGATAAATGTCTTTTCAATCTTTTGCACATTTTTAAACCAGATTATTGATTTCTTTGCTATTGAGTTACTTGAGCTGCGTATACGTTGTGGTTATTAATCTCTTGTGATGAATAGTTTGCAAATATTTTCTCCCATTCTGTGGGTTATCTGTTCACTTTGTTGATTGTTTCCTTTGCTGTGCAGAAGCTGTTTAGCTTGAGATAATTCCAATTGTTTATTTTTGCTTTGGTTACCTGTGCTTTTGAGGTCTCACACAAGAAGTCTTTGCATAGACCAATGTCCTGGAGTATTTCCCCAATGTTTTCTTCTAGTAGTTTCATAGTTTCAGGTCCTAGATTCAAGTCTCTAATCCATTTTTATTTGACTTTTGTGTGTGGTAATAGATAGGCATCTAGTTTCATTCTTCTACATATAGTTATCCCTCTAAAATTACTCCTCACAACATAAAAAGGCTACCCTCATTTAATTTTGACCTGATTATTTATGTAGGTACAGCAAGAAGCATAAATTCACAATATAAGGCTCTTCAAGCATACTGTATTTCATAAACTAAGACAAGAAAATTAACTTCCACATGAACATTTTCTAGAAAAATCTTGTCTTGGACTTTTAAAAGCCTAAATTATTTGTTCTTTTATCCTGAGTGTAGAAAACCAAGATCAAGAAATGCCTTCTGTGAAATTTCACATGTGGTACCTGTAAGTCAGAGTGAAATCCTACCTCATAAATATCCCCAGGATTTTATAAGATTCTGAATACCAATAAATAACATTCCTTGCCCCTTTGAGTCTGGAATCTTCCAAACAATGAAACAAGTTCCAGGCCAGTTTTCCTAGGAGGGCCTTGTAGTTATTGGCTCCACATATCACGTGCAATCTTTATTCTTTAATGGTGAGCTTGTGAAACCATATCAAAATAAGAATCTTTCCCAAATACAAAACTCCAGTTGTGGTCCTGGTTGCACAATTAATTTTTACAATGATACTCTAGTAAGAAGGTGGACAGACTCTCATTGAAAACATGCAAATAACCACGTTTTCATTAAAAATAAGAAGACTCTGTAAAAGTATTTGAATTCTGAGAGGAATCAGATGTCATTTACCAAATATTTCATTTCAATTGGGAAAAGCATAGTCTACTAAATTATGAGTAGAAATAGATCTAAAAAAAGAAAAAGAGCTTTCTTATATACTGATTAAAAAATAGAACTTTAAACATAATACTAAATGTATTCCAAAATAAATAACTACATTTAATTTTTTTCCATTGTTTCATTTAGTTTGATGTAATTGATTTTTGTTTTACTTTCAAGAAATTGTCTCCTTCTGGAGTAAAAAAACATGTTTTGCAAATCCTGGCTTTGTCTTCAGGAAAAGTTAGTTGCTTAAGTAACATCATCTTTAAGTTCTAAACCCTGACCCTTGAGTCTTTGCCTTAAAATCACTGGTATAGACCTTCCAATGAGTTATTGAGACTGTCTTTTGACGAAGATAAAAATTCAAGCCTGTGGTTTATAGCAGAGTCTTCAGGCAAGCATCCAGGGTAGGACAGAAAAACCTGATTGGTAATGAATCTAAATGCTGTAATTGATTTATCACAGTAACCAATAATATAAAAATGCAAGAGTATAAAATTCTCTATTTTAGTAAAATACATAACACTTTCATGAGGATTTGACCAATGTTTCTCCTGAGGATAAGAAAACATAGTGGACAGTGAGGATATTAACCAATTTCCAGGGCCTTTCCATCTATTCTGTAACGCAGCGGTTTTTACCCTTTATCAGGCATCAGTATCGCTTGAAAGACTTATTAAAACACAGATTGCTGGATCCCATCCTCATAATTTCTCATTTGGTAAGCCTGGGATGGGACTCTATAATTTGCATTTTTAACAAGGTCCTGGACGATGATGTCTAAGAACCTCATTTTGAGAAACACTGCTGTAAAGAGTATAATCCCTGAAACTGTTTTATTAATAATATTTAACCCACACACATTTATCCTTCGATTTGACAACTTACAACAGTATTGAGCTCATTGAGAAATATGGAGCATACCTATGCTTTCTAGCATCCCTCTTTTTATAAGGCAACAGAAGACATATTTGGTGATTATCCAGGGGCCAAGTGTAAAACCTCAAAGTTAGTTTTAGATAATAATAAAAAGTATCGTAAAAATTTGTCCTTTTCTAAATTTGAGTTCTGATCTTGAGAAGGTTAACTCAAGAGTTTTTACAAGTGATCTCTTACCTGATTAGGCAAGATCCAGGGATTCCTGAGATAGAATAGTTGGCTACTTATTGAATCAAGGTAACAGTACAATATTTTAAAATAAACATAGCAGAAGGTAAGGTGACTGTAGTAGATTGTGGTGGGCATGAAAGTGAACTGCCCAGATTCCAGTTCATGGAGGCACTTGGTGCCCAGCTGTTAGCAGGCTGCCTTAAACCATCAATTCCCTCAGGGCTGTGCTCAGCTAACAGCTCCCAGGGTGGCCCACAACCAGTGACCCATCAGGTCTTGGGTATAAAGCTCTGGCCATTTTGGTCCAATGTTGGATACTCTGATGAGCCATTTGTGTTCCAGAGCTCCCCTAGGGTTAGGAACTGCAATGTTGTTTGACTTCTGCCAATTCCTTACCTTGCTTCTGCCCTGCCCTGTCCCTGGAGATGTTGAGCCCTGCCCACCAAAGTATTTCAGCATCTGCTTCTGCAGAATCCATTCTCTGACCTTAGCACTATTACGAGAACAAATTTTATTTGTTTTAATGATAATCAAAGACATTATAAAGCAACACAAAGCACAGAAAATTATTCTGGTGTATGGAATACTATTTGGACAGGTTACACAGAAGTAAAGAACAATAACTTATTAGCCATTGTTCAGACTAAATATTTCAAGATCAGTTGTCATTTCAACAGACAGAAACTGACTTTCTAGTTTGCATGAATACTTGTTTGTGTTAATTTCTAGCTGGCAGTAAAGTGTTCTCAAGCTTCTTGACAAATTAACAAGAATAAGTCCATCAAGGCTGTGCAAAGTTTTTCAAAATTTCAACATAATTCTTTTTTTTTCAGACTTGGATATTATAAACCAAGGTAAATAAAGTTCAGTTCCCTCAAAATGTCTACAACTTGCTAGACAAACTTAAATTTTGTTCTTCGCTATGATGTTTTACAGTTTAGAACAAGCTGACACTTTCCTTTAGGTCAACACTGCTCTCAGTCTTCTGGGAAAACAAAAACATATCTCATTATTTTGCATACAGAGTTGTATTCCTCTGATGCTCTGTTTCTGGTATAATCTCAGTTACCCATGCTAAATGTAACTTCCACCAAATAAACTAACTTCAATTTTGCCAAGAGATAGGTCATTCATAATTTTCTATCACATAAGCAGTATAGCAAACTAATCAGCAAAGCTCAGTCCCTGTAGCCACATGCATGAGTTTTATGCGTTCTTAAAATGTCAAGAATGAGCAAATTTACTAATATTACTTGAAACTGTAGCCACTCTATAATATATTAAAGCAAAAGTACATATATTAAACCTGTACTTGGGTTTCAGTATTCTCTTTTACTTAGAAATTATCCAAGTGTCTGAAGATTATCCAATAATTAACTCTATTTAAAATTAGTCCAACTTTTTGTAGTTAACTAAGGATTTTGAAAATCACATTGAGATTGAAACCCTACAGAATATCAGAACATAATTGCTGTTTATATCCAAAAGCTTATCAAGTTTATAATTAATTTTAGTTGAATACAGTTTTATATTTTTTAAATTTAAAAAAATAATGTAGGAGTAGAGTTAGCTTATTTGATCAATAAGCCTGTATAAGAAGTTTTGCAAATTTATTTAAAAATTTAAAAAATTCTTATACTAAACTCTAATTAACAAGAAAGATATGTAGATAGTTTTCTTAATCAAAATTATCAACCAGTCTTATTTGTCCAGTGGTTCGTCTTGATTATGTGAATTTAGATTATTATGTACAACATGTTTCTGGGCTAGAAGTTAACTTGTTTTGTCTTAAAATGCTATCACATTTAAATTTCTGTTTATTTTCTGGGGGAATTTAAAGAATGTTCTACTTACATAGGCATTTATTACATCAATACAATACAAAGCTTCTTTATTTTGAGGGATTTTATCTTCAAATCTATTAATACTCTTCAGAGGTAGGAAAATTTTCAAATTCACAAAATGAGAGGTTAAGGCTTTTCTCAATTATAGACACACAGACACACATTTCACTTACATAATCTGAGCCACAGGTTTTGCAAAGTCAACTGAAACACAAAAAACTCACCAATTTCTATCTCAAAGAGCTGTTTTCCTTTTTAGTGGGTACAAAATATATTCTTAATTGGTTTGGAGACGTAAAGAGACATACAGAAAAAAAATATTATCTTTGGTCTCTCCTGTGACAGAAGGCAGATGTCCATCATCCTGATACAGATAGCCACACTGTCAAGCCATGAAACCAAGTCCCCGTCGCGGCCTCCAGTGGGAAATAATGCACTGGCTGTGTACAAACTAGAATCAGAACTGAATGTGGCCAAGAACCAGAAACAAAACAAAAACACAGACAGGAAACTGAAAAGAGAAACAGCGAGTCAGCAAGAGTCTACTGCTGCTTGAGATTCACTCAGAGAGCCAAGAAAAGATGTGCCTGGGTTTAAACAACGCAAGAACTTACACTTCTTGGCCAACATGGATTAATTGGCCTTGGCAGGTAAGTGCAGCTGAGATCTCAGTGGTACTCCAAAACAGTCAAAGCACAATTCTCAAAAAATTCAAAAACATGACTCTCATACAAATATAAAATGAATGCATGTCAATTCTTTCATTCAACCTGTTGCTTAATGAAAGAGTCAGTAAGATGGATTCAAAGGAGAATTTGACAAATTCATATGTAGTCAGGCACACAAAAGAACACTGAAATAAATTTTTTCATAGATGCAAACCTGATTAACATTCTACAGAGCAACACAACTCTAACTTTTGGGATTAGATACAAGTTTACATGTAACTTCACGATGTCTGGTCTCCAAACTAAATATTAAATAGCAGATACTCTCCCTTATTAATTAATATTCTTTGAGAATGTTAAACCATAGGATTGAAATATAATAATATACAGTCATTTGCTTGCTTTAATTAACAAAAAGTTTCCTGATAATAGAGCGTACACAGACCTGTATTTACTTTAGCAACTTTGATTATATAATTATTCAACTAATTTCCATAATGTTTATGGTTTGTGACATATTCTGTGAAATTTTACTTCTCCCCACCATGATACCATGGCCATCAAAATAAAATGAGCTCAAACTGCCAGTAAGCCTGAGTTGATCCAATTCAGTACTTAGAGACAGTCATGGTTCCAATATGGCATCCCTTTAAAGCCGTTCTATTAAACAACTGCATTGAAATCACCTAAGATATTTCTTAAAAGTACAGATTCCTAGTGAGATATCAGATGTACTGACTTGAAATCTTTAGGGATGTGGCTTGGAAATCTAAATTTTATAAATGTTTCTAAATAATTCTTACGCATGTTAAAGCTTAGAGTTATTTGTCTATGGGAAAGAAAAGAAGCCTGCCTAAGATAAGTTAATACCAAGAAATGCCCAGGAAAAACATATCTAAATCATTTAGGCCTCCAGAGATCAAGTCACTGTTTGAGGAAAAAGAGATATTGTTGACAGACTATTCCAGGGTTAAAATCCTATATGTACTTAACGGGAACTTGTATTTCACGAAGGTATTGGTGCTACTGACCACTATTTATGTAATTTTAAGTGTGATATTGAAAACTCTTGTTGGTTTACAGTCTTTAATTTAACCTTCATGTAAAGTTCATAGTGAACTTTGCTGCTGAATAAAACCCTGGCCTCAAAGTAAAGGAGGCCAATTTGTCATAAAATACATGTGTGCTCTGGGAGAAACCGAGAGGAATTTTCTCTAAGGAAGGTACTGGCAGACTTCCCTTTTTACATTACCTTCTGTGTTGCTTGTCTACATAAAATCCAGACCATTGAAATTTGTGTTTTAATAAAGAATTTCTAGGAGCTACACTAGAATAAAATTTTAGTATTTTAATAAAAATAAGTTAATTGTAGCTGGGCATTTATTACTTTGGAAGTATAATTATTTATTACATGATTTGTACCAAAAATAAGTATTTGCTAAGCTTATTATTTATTAATAGTTAAATATAGTGTTTAAACAAAATGGAGCTATTACAATTCTCATCAGCTCTTGGTTTATTGGTGTGGGTATGCATATGTGTGTATTGAAGGGGATAGAAAAAGGGAGGGAGTAGGTAAAGAGTGAAGGATATGCATATTAAGTTTTGAACAAACAGAATTATGAAAAGGAAAAAATCATAGTAGCAAATCTTATTCCTTATCCTAAGTCATTTTAAAAACAATTTCTTCCTGGCCAAAACCTTCAGGAAATAGTATCAAGACTGCAAGTAGCAGTTTGGGTTACATTTGTATTACTCCTTAAAAAATTCATTTTCTTTGAAACAGATCTCAAATGTCTCAAATTCCCTTGCTTTATTTTAAAATTCCTTTATCAACAGACATAGAAAAAAAAAAGAGGCTGAAGAATGTGTCTTCGGCAGGAATTGGGATTTGGAGCAAGAAAAGATACAGGGACTCTAAAATCTTTCCATTGAACTGTCAGAATAGTCCTCAGTTAATAGGAGCTAAATTTTATTGGCTTTGACCTGATTTTCCTGGTGGAAGTAATCAGCAGAATGTTGGTAGCAGGAATTCTAAAGGCTTAGCGGTTTCCTGTTAGCCATTATTAGCTATACATCTGCCTATTGTCATGTGGGATCCCCAAAGCTCGCACAGTAACAGCAAAGCTTGCTTTCCCGTTTCTCTCAGCTTCATTAAGCCCAAGGCCCCAGCCATGCAGATCTTTAAAGTAACACTGAAAGAGCAGAAATGGTCTTGTGATTGTCAGGGTTGCTCTTAGATCTGGGTAATAGGAAGCCCCTTTTGGAAGTCCTTGGCCAAGCCCTCCTGAGGCTGGGCCCTTCCCCATGGTGGGTGGGTCTGTGGGCAAAGGGCTGTGTCCCTCAGGATTTTCTCCTCCTTCCCATTCTAGGCAGAGCTTTTCTACCCATTTATGGGTAAAACCCCAACCCCAGCTTTAAAAATTTCCTATTCTTGGCCCACCAATATCTATTTTTTTAATATGAAATCCTACCCTTGGATGTTGCAGCAAATGTCAGATTGCAATGAAAAGCTAGAGATGCGTATTTTCACTTTCTGTACTTTTCTTGATGCAGACTAGTAATAAACAGTTTAAGGACCAAGATAGGTTTAAAGACAGTACTTCGGATATCACTTTATAGGCCATACTTGGGTTTCCAGGACCTCCTGTCCAGAGGAACCTGAGCTTGCTTCTAGGACTTGTGTGGGACTTTTCCCTAAATCTATACTCTGGAGGTGGATCACATAACCAGTGGCTAAGGGACAGCTGTGTGGGGGTTGTGGATGGAGCTTGGACATGTGGGATGGGGTGACAGCATACATGCATGCCAGGTCTCTTGTAGTGTGGGACAGAGCCAGAACTTGGAAGTGTGTGTGTGTGGGAGTTGGAGGGGGTGGACTTGGGTAGACAAGGTGCCGTGTTTTGAGCTGAGGGATTCTAAATTTGACCCTGACCTTCCAGTCATTATGAAATATATTTATCAAGGCAAGTGTATAGAACGTATTTTATTTAACAGCTTGTTAGATTGATTTATTACTTTTAATATTGAGACATATGGTACGTGGATTTTCATTTGTATTCTTGTCCAAGGCCTTACGAATGATGTTAAAGGCAGGCCTGGTTACGGTCCAGAAGTCTACTTCCCAGATAACAAGTCCCCTTTCATAATCTCAGACGCTGTTAATAAATGTCATCATTTAAAAGTCCTTGGAGGGAGCTCTGTTTTTTTCTGGATGTTGTATACTTTTTAGACCACAGGGTTTAGGACTGATAAATGTATATTTGAATCCAAATTCTTCTACTTACAACTTATGAAAATTTAGGCAACTTACATAATCTCCCTGATTCTTAATTTATTTATCTGTAAAGTAGATGTGATAATTTACTATCTGTCACATAAGGTTTTGATTTTCTTAAGTGCCTAATACATGGTAAGTAGTAAATGAATGGTAGCTGTCATGTTTATGAAGAGTTCTTTATTGTTGGCAGCTCTGATTACAATCTCATTTTTTTCAGATGTAATTTTAGAATTAGGATAGGCTGGGGACATATGTGCCAACAAGTAGAATTTATTCCCAACAACCCATCTCACCAAGACTGATGAAAATCTAGTCCTCTGTTGAATATGGCAACCAATCCCAAGAAGAGAACACCTTCTGTCCACTTAAAAATTTACCAACCCTGGGAAATGATCATTTTAATTTTTTGAGTTTGAGGGTCTTTTCTAACTTTTACTTGAATAAGATGCTACTGATGAAAATCCTTTCCCTGTTCTCGTGTTGACCCCGTCTGCCTAGCTTTTAAATTGGGATTAAATTTTAACAGACTCTCAACTGTGTGTGCTGATGTTATCACAGAATGTTATATCAGGCATTATAAATAATTCCTAGGCAATATTTAGAATGGCTGCAAGCCATTTTTAGAATTGGCTGAGAATTATTTACAATACCCTGCTCCCACAGTTTGCCTGTCATATGTTCACTATGCATTTTTCTTAAAATCCTTCAAGGCAATGAGGATATCGCTGCTACTGAGGGGTGTATTCCTGAGCCAAGTTAAGAATGGTGAAAAGTATATTTTTCTCCCCAAAAGCCTAAGTGAACTATTCGCAGTTCCTTAAATTCACCGTGGTTTAGTTTGCCTCCAGGTTATGGCTCATACCATTTCTTCTGTCTGGGGCCCCTTTTTTCTTGTTCCCTTCCTATCCACCCATCCCAATCTCTTTGCTAATTGCTACTGTTGCTCCAGAAAGCCTGTCCTGACTTTAAAAGTTAGATTTAGTGCCTCCCTCTACAAGTACCTTATGCTTATCTATGCTCTGTTTACTAGTCTGTCTTTCCCATTGTACTAAGAGCTCATCAAGGACAGAAACTTTTTCTCTATTGTGTACAGGAGGGATAGTAAACATATTTAACAAGCAGTGGTAAATATTAACAAGCCTGGAAAACTGATAGAATGGGGTTCCGAAGGTTCCCTGCTGTGTCAGGGTATAAGAAGACAATGTGAATGACTTTTAAATGAACCCAAAGTTTAGTAGGTGTCTTCAATAGAAAAACAGCACATGACATTGAGCACTTTCTCCTAGACCATTTGATTTTATGCAGTTTAGACCTTTCATTATCTTGAGCTATCCTATAGCTCTGTAGACAGAGAAGTTAGCTTGTAGAAAACTGATAGTAATGTAATTAATTATTGTCTATAGGCATGTGAAAAATATTGCCTGGTAGATGTTCAATTGATTCTGCCCTGCCTATACCCAGCTCCCCCCAACACCCTCGTCCACACCTACTGTGGAAGAGGCCAGTGTTACACCTATTAAGTAAATTAATTTCAACATATCTGAAGAGCCTATGTTTTTCTGGTCTTTGAATTCTCCTTTGAACTGATTGTAACAACTTTCCCAGTTCCTTTATTCATTGATTAATGAGTTAAATAAAATCTTTGACACATGTTCATTTTATGTCTGTATGAGAGTCATGATTTTACCTTTTTTCTTTATAAAAATTATCTTAAAGGGATGTAGAGATTTTCTACTGAGATTCTTTAGGGGAAAAAAATCTAACAAAGAACAAAGCTTCCTCTTTCATGAAAGGCTAAGGTTCTTTTTAGTTGTGTTACCTTTATGTTTACTTTTAAATGCTTTGTTGTCTCTTTGATTAAATGAACAATCATGTATTGTCTCTCAGGCACCCACAGGAGGTTCTATCTTAATCACATCTCTAAATTTCCTCTGACATCCTTTTTGATTTTTGCCTTCAAAAAATAAATTCTAAAAAAAGAAAAAATAAAACTTTCAGAATATCTTTTATACCTAAAACTGTCCTTGAGATTTCCCAGAAGATCTCTGGAAAATTAATGATTAGTTTCTATTAAATGATGCTAGAAATAATTAGGTTTGTTTAGCGAATTGGCACAGCAGAAGACATGCTCAGATTTCTCAAGGTTAAATTGCAATACATAAGATGTATTAATATAAATATTTCAGAAATTGTGTGTTGTTTTCATGAGAAATTCTTAGAGGTCTATCAATGCCCACATTATCCAAAATATGTTCCTATTGATCAGAATTCTGGTGGTAGTTTGCCTGATAATATTCCACAAAAATAGTATAGTGTTAACAGTCAATTTCAGCTATTTTTTAAAATGCCTACTTGGAACAAACCTACTTTTGTAATTTGAATCTAGCATCGTCTGGCCAGTGATCCTAAATTAGAGAGGCACATCAGACTTACCCATAGAGTTTTATAAAAATACACATGTCTAGTCACTACTCCAGAGTTACTGAATTCTTTACTAGATATTCCTGGTATAGTCTTGGTATATTATGTATGCAACATCTCAGAAATATTGTATATTATATCTCAGGGTTTTTCTCTATAAAAATTATATTCATGCATTTATAAATTAGATATAACATTTGTATATGGACTTAATATTATCCTTAGAAATATTTTGTCTAAACTTAATATTATCCTTAGAGATATTTTGTCTAAACTTTTTTTGGAATGGTAATATGATTTTGTTTTGTATCCCACAGAAGAAACCAAATTTCAGTTGCTTTATTCTGAACTAATATAAGATCTTTCATATTTGAAAATTATCAGTAATAAATAACCATACCTATTTCACATTTCTGTCATGTGCAGATGACTTTTACTTTACTCTGATTCTCACCTGAAGAAGCAGAATTGTATCAACATTTGTGTTGCCAATGATCAATAAGAATCATCTAAGAATAAATTCTTATGTAAAGATGGCATTGCTTACCAATGGGCCGAGTCAGGATTTTCAAACTCTTTTTAGCCAAGAGGCATAAGGCTTCTTGAATCCAAGATCTGGTGGAACATAATTTAATTACATAGGACTGAATGAACTGATGAAGAAATTTTTATTACAGATCTTTGTTTAGGATACTGTTGGTGTTCTTTTAGTGTACTCTCTTCTTTATCTGTAAGCAAGTCCTCCTTTTTTATTCTTAACCTATCTGTAACCAATAACAGTTTAGTAGATGCTGCTATTGGAAACAAAAAGGAAGCATTTTTAAATGATATCTAATTGTCACTAACCCGTTTCCCTTTCCCTTCCTCCCCTGCCTCCCATAACCCAAAATCAGAAATTCTTACTAAATCTCCTTATGGTTCATGGCAAAATAGTTATTTCAACAGGCTCAGTAAGAATCTGTCCTCCTTTATACCATGATATAATTGGAAAAATCAGGTATGCAACTAAGTTATTGCCTGGAATGTCATATTTGAGAATAATTCTCATTAATCAGGTGTGACAGCCACTGTTAAGCAAATAAAATTGAATATTTTACTTATGACTTTCTTATGGAACGAATGCCCACAAAGTCCGCTCAGAAAGACTGGCCTGGAACCTGGCTTACAGGGGCCCTGCCTGACACATACTGAGAAAAGCTACCTTCTGCTAGACCGGGGACATTGAGAAGAGAGGAATTCACCCACATTTGTAGGTACTGCGGGTAAAATTAGGTAGAGAGAATTTTTTGGGCTTAGTTTCCTAGCTTTGGGATAACAAATAACAGGCACTTTGAAAAGCCCAAACTGAAATTCTTTATGAAAACTTCCCAACAGAGGTTAATTTTGTGATTATTCAATACTGCAGAGCTCTAGATTTCCAAAGCAAACTTTAGAAGTCCTCTCACTGCAGCTGTGCAAACGATCAGGCCAATTCTAATGAGACTGGCCTTAGGAGAATTTTTCCTTATCATTATTCTTGATCAAGGTGGGGGAGATAGTAACAAAAAATTTGAAATATTTTTAATTGGGTCAAAAGATTACCAGGTGTCATCAGTGGAAAACTGTGCCTTGTTTGAAGCACACCATTCAGTTCAGGATTAGCTGATTCTGTGGGGTTTGTGCTTTTAATTGTCTGAGTTATTTTATAATTCTATAGAGATACATAGATATAGTTAACTCTATAGAAGTAAATTGTACAACACTGACATAAGGCAAATAATTCTTGTCTATAGACATGCAAAGAGTTGTTGTGCTGTAGAAATTCAATTAACTTCCCTCTCTGCTGTGGAGGAAGCCAGTTTTGCATTGCTTAGCCAAGTTTGTTTCAACATTCCCTCCTGATGGGCTTATATATTTGTCTGGTCTTCGGGTTCTCACTGAGGTTTTTGTGACAGCTTTTCCAGTTACCTCATCATTTAATAAGTTAAATAAATTGTTGACATTTGTTTATATCTGTATAAGAGCTGTGATGATACCTTATTTTGAAAAAATTTCCTTGAACTAGGTATAAACCTTTCTACTACTGGATGACAAAGCATCCCTGGAAGTTTGGGGAAGAGTCACTGGGGAGCTTAAGATAGCCACTATAACTAGTGAAATTATTTTAACACCTGAATAACTGGTTTGTCTTCATGTTGTCTGAACACTAGCCTGGTCATGTCCTAGTATGTGCATGGTACCTACTAGGAGCAGGCACACCAAAAGCCACATCCACCCCCACTATCACACTGAATCATAGATTAAAAAAAAAAAAAAAAAGACCTGTATAGATGATTGGATGGAGACATGGTTTGGACGTTTGTCAACTCCAAATCTCATGTTGAAATGTGATTCCCAATGTTGGAAGTGGAGCCTGGTGGGAGGTGTTTGGACCACAGGAGCAGATCCCTCATGAATGGCTTAGCACCATCCCCTTGGTGATAAGTGAGTTTTTGCTCAGTTAGTTCACGGGAGATATTTGTGTTCAAATTTTCTCATGATTCCACAAAAATTCCAGACAATTCCTAGAATAAAAACACAAAAATAATAAAGCTTTTTTTTACGTAGAGTTAGTAGCTCAGGTAAAGAAGTTTTAGGAAACATCCTAGAGCTACTTCCCTGATTAATAATAATGAACATTTAATAAACATATGCTATGCATATGCCTGTTACCACTGTAAGAATGTTACTCATATTCCCTCATTTAATCCTAAATAGACCTAAGACCAACATATTTCTATTAGATCCATTTTTTGCATGAAAACAATGGGGCACAGAGCTATTAATTTGCTCAGATTATATAGCTAGTTGCATTCTCAGGATGCTAACACAGACATTCCTAACTGTTCTCCTGTATCGCTTCTCATGAAATGTGAATTTAAAAAGCTTACAACTGGCTGGGCGTGGTGGCTCACACCTGTAATTCCAGCACTTTGGGAGGCCAAGGTGAGTGGATCACATGAGGTCAGGAGTTCAAGACCAGCCTAGCCAACATGGTGAAACCCTGTCTCTAGTAATAATCCAAAAAAAATTAGCCAGGCGTGGTGACGCATGGCTGTAATCCCAGCTACTCAGGAGGCTGAGGCAGGAGAATCGCTTGAACCCAGGAGGTGGAGGTTGCAATGAGCAGAGATCACACCGTTGCACTCCTGCCTGGGCAACAAGAGTAAAATTCCATTTCCAAAATAAATAAATGAATGAATAAAAGCTTACAACTGTTCACATACCATAGTTTTCTTTTAAGATTAGAGTCAATTTACTCAGTTGGTCTTCTGATCAAAATTTTATTTTCCTGCAGTTCTCACAACAGCCCTATAAGAGAGGTGGTCTTATTCCCATTTTGCAGATCAGAAAACTGAGGCTAAACTGTCATAATGTTTAAATTTATCACCACAATGTAACATTTGCTGTGAAACGTTTTCTGCTGAATTAGCCCATATTCTTTTCTACTGTGCCCACACGTGCTTTGCCTGGTTTTAATTTGTATAATTGCTGGAGCCTGCATTTCCTTTGTCATAAGCATGTGATTTCAGACCTTTGGCCTCTGCACCTGTTGAAGTCTGGAGTGCTCAGCTCTGTCCCTCATGGAATAGGTGCACCCCTCTCTAACAGGAGCCTTTTCATGCCCTTGAGGGCGCTTGGGAAACTGTTTCGGGAGGTTATTGTACCTGCCAGTGGAAGATGTAAAGAATGTAGCCAAGCAAGTAAGAGGATCACAAGGGTAAGCCCAGAGATAAGCGCATCTTCGAGGGGAGTGACACCGCTTCTTTTTCTTTGTCTTGCCATCCTATGTGCTGTATTCACTAGCTTTAAGTGAGTACTTTTTTTTTTTTTCCTGTATTAGCAGTTTTCCTGCATGCTCTGTCCATCTCCTCTGATCTAGACTTCTGTCAGAGTAAGAATCACAGCCCTGCTGCTCCTGTGACAATCCTAGTATTGCTCTGTAATGACTTCAGTAGTGTGTTCTTGGCTGCCTCTAGCTTGATTTCAGCTGGTTTTTGTTCACTCAGTGGCAGATTGTTAAATAACATGTGTTTCTTACGTACCAAGTTCCTCATTCGTGTGGCATCTGACATTTTCATTATTGCATGCAACAAACTTCACAGCATCTACAGTTGCAGTCCTTAGCTCTTAGTTCAGCATTTACTTATGCTGGGTCTTTGCTCTCTAACACACGGAGACATTGCCAACCCGTTGGGGTGTTAGATCAGTCAATGTGAAAAATAGATTTGTTGTTTATTTCTTGTAGCCACTGTGTGTGTTAAAGCTGGGGCTTAGTTCCTCTTTCTGGCATGGGAACATGGAAAACCTCCACCTCTGCCGCTGTAGGGGTGGGTGGAGACAAGAAGCCAAACTCCCTCTGGAGCTCCGGCCTCTGTTTCCAAGTGCTGGTGAATGTCACGGAGATGTTTTTGTTTCAGCATGTTTAAAATCGGACTCACTCACCTCTCTTCTCTTATCTCTGAATCTTCTCCCTTCCCCTCTGTTTCTATTAATGCAATCGCCATTTCCCCATTAATTCCTTCTCTGAAACTGCTTTCTCTACCTCTTTTCATGCTTGTTGTCTACCTGGTTGCAAGTCTTGCCACTTTACCTTTTGCACCTTGCTGCTATCATCTCTCTTCAAATTCTCTCTGTTCAGTTGCTCTGTATTATTCGCTTTTTCTTCAGGAATTACATTTAGGCAGGACTCCATATCCCTACGTTGTCATACAGTTGCCTATCACCTTCCACCATATTAGGTCCCTAGAGAGATCTTTGCACAGTGGGGAGGGGGTGTCCCAGGCAAAAAGTGTCTTCCTTATTACTAATTAGGGTTTGAGTTTCAAAACACTTTCAGCTCTGCTCCAGTGAAGGCGGCTGGGCTGTATTTGAGATTCGAACCCCCCTTCGCTCCAACTCCCATACTCTTTACTGCCGAGAGAAGATATCGTTTAAGGCACGTGTTCCAGCTTTTCCTTACCTGAACCTTACTGAATTTGGCTGGAAAAGGGAAGTCTGCCTTCCAAGCAGGAGGGATGCCAGACATTGCTCTACTGCTCTACTAATCAGATAAATTCAAATATGAGCCAAATTATTCAAAAAGTAACTTTCGGCTCTTCTTGCCTCCCATCAATCCTTCATGCTACTAAGGCAACCCCATCCTCCACCCTTCTGGATCCCATTCTGGCCTTGACATCCCTCCACAGAGCTTAGACTGGAGAAGCAACAAAGGACCAGTTAACTTCAGTTGGATGCAGCCTTCCAGCCTCGTGCTCATCTCCGCATGTGCGTCCTCCGCACACACAGCTTCTTAAAATGTCAAGTCACTGCACCTACTTCAGTCGCTTCAGAAACGGCTTAGTACATTCAGAACAATGGCCACACTTCCTGTCTCTCCTCTCTGACTCTTCTGCCCCATCCTCCACTTGTCCCGGTTCCTCTCCAGCCCAGCTGGACTGCACTGGCACCTGCTGCTCGTTACCGGAGACATGGCCACTGCATTATTCAGTAGCTCCTCTTAGGATGTATACTTGGTAGTGTTCAGTGAAGTGGTTCTGCAGTCCGTGGGGTGCGAGCATGAACAGGTTTTATTTTTATTCAATCATCACTTTAAACCGTGTTCTGTTGACTCACTCTTTTGTCCCCTGAGCTCAGGAACAGCAGTACATTCACTTTCAGTTATTAAAATCCGGATCAATCTGGCTGAGACCTCAAGTGTCATGCCTTCCTTGGCCAGTGCAGGGCTAAGCCCTGCCCTGAGGTATCCTCACCTGCTGTCAGCAGTCACGGGGAGGTCTGCTTTGTCACCTCCATGCCTCCTTTCCTCAGGGTCTTAAGCTTCTCTGGGGTGGGAGACACTGGGAGAAGATGAGAAGAGGGGAGCGATGGCAGGGATGGTTCTCTGTGTGTTCTTTTTGAGGTGGTATTCCATGCTGCTGTCCTCCAGAAGGCCTTCCACACTGCATAATTCCTGGGTGGGGTAGAGGAGAGCAGGGGGAGAGGAGGAAGTTCCCTCCAGATGTTCCAGAAAGTGTGAGGAAAGACTCACCTTTTAAGTGAACCTTAACTGGCAGGCAGAAGTCCAAGTATATTCTTGAAATTACTGGACTCTTATTGGGATCATCTTTTTATTTGGAATAGCAACCAAGAAAATAATTTTCTTTACTTAAAAATAGATTCTGGAGATACACTTTGTGCTACACAGCCAGCAATGCATTTGACCACTTTTTTCTTCATCTCTGGCTATGGTAAGTGAGTTGAGAGGACTAAGGAAGGGAGTGACTTGTGTAGGAACTCTCTCTTTGTGCCAGGGAGAAAATGGTCCTTTCTTCTGCTGTAAAGCACTCAAACAGGGAAAATCAAGAACTGGGTTTCTGATGACTGCCTCCTTGCATTTCAGAATTTTCTCAAATTCCTGAATTTTTTTTCATCTTTATTCTCTTTCTCTCTTTAAAAGCTAGTTTTGGCCAGTCATGATGGCTCACGCCCGTAATCCTAGCACTTTGGGAGGCTGAGGTGGATGGATCACCTGAGGTCAGGGGTTCAAGACCAGCCTGGCCAACATGATGAAACCCCGTCCTTACTAAAAATACAAAAAATTACCCGGGCGTGGTGATGCACCCCTGTAATCCCAGCTATCGGGAGGCTGAGGCAGGAAAATCACCTCAGCCCAGGAGGCAGAGGTTGCAGTGAGCCAAGATCGCACCATTGCACTCCAGCCTGGGCAATAAAAGCAAAACTTCATCTCAAAATAAAATAAAACAAAATAAAAAAAATAAAAGCTAGCTTTGCCTTTTTATTACATGGACACAATTTCCTTCTACCTACCCCGCAACATCTTGCCGATTACTGAAGTTAACTCCAGGTGGGCTAAGGTCCCAGTGGAGTACAATCAAGTAGCCTTGGTGCCCTTCTGGGGCCCCTCATAGCCCTGCTGTGCTTTTGGGACTACAAGTCATCTCTCTGGGGCTGGATCCTGGTTTTCCTCTGAATTCAGAATTAACTGTGCTCAGCAATAGTTGCTACTGGTCCCAGTTGGGAACATCACATTACCAACTGCTATTTCTGCCTTGTCTTCATTGGAGGAGCAAGTATTATGGCCAATGAGTGTTTTCATCGCTTTTCTTTCTGTAGCTGTCCTTGCAACCAGAAGTGATTTTACTCTTTCAAGTTTAACACTTCCCTTGATCCGAGGAATGAGAGGAAGTTCTCAAGGAACTGGGCTGGAGAGTGTATGTGAGGCTGCCTCTCTCACACTTGATGGAACTTTTTAAGGCTTAGAAGGGGATTATATTTCACTGAGTCCTTTGCAGTTTAGGGCAATGGCTCTGAATTACAGAGCAGTGAGAGTTAAGATGTAACCCCCCCCCCATATCCCACAGAACTCTAACCCATCCCAAGTTCTCTTCCTGGGCTCCTGGGGGTCTCAAAAACCTCTCAGATGGGCTTTTTTGCGAGTTTTATGTCATGTCCAAGGTGCTGGTGACCATAGAATAGTAAAATGTAGAGTGGTCTCTACAGTAAAAGTAATTTGTTTCTAGTCTCATGTAATTGTTATTACAACATTGCGATGCAGGGAGAGATACTGGAACTAACATTTGCTCCATGCCAAGCATGTACCAGGCACTTTACATATATCATTTTATTTAATGCTCTTAGGACTTTATGGAGGTTTATTCTCACTTTCCAGATGAGTAACCTACAGCTTGGAGATGTTAAGTGAATTGCCTAAAGTCCACTAGTAAGTGGTGGCATCAGGATTCAAACTCAGTTTTATGAAACTCCTTCCACGATGCCCTCTCTAAAAACACAAAGGGATCTAATAAGGCAGTTGTCAGGAATCCAGTCCTTGATTTGTCCCTCTTTAAGTGCTTCTTGAATGCCTTTATTAATTTCCTAGGGCTCCTATCGTAATGTACCGTAAACTGGGTGGCTTAAAACAGAAATGTATTGCCTCTCAGTTCTGGAGGCTAGAAGTCTGAAATCAAGGTGTTGGCAGGGCCATATTCCCCCTGAAACCTGTAAGATAATTTTTCCTTGCCTCTTTCAGCTTCTGGTGGCTAGTTGCTAATCTTTGGCATTCCTTGATTGGCAGCTGCTCATTCCAATCTCTGCTTTTGTTGTGACAAGACAAAACACACACAGTCCCGGTCCTCACATGGCCAGTTTCTTCTGTAAGAGCCAAAATCATATTGGAGTAGGGGTCCACCCTTCTCCAGTATGACCTAATTTTAATTCAGCTAATTACTTGTGTAACAGCCCTATTTCCAAATACAGTCCATTCTGAGATACAAGCAGTTAGAACTTCAGTGTATCCTTTTTTTGGTGGGGGGCGGGGGTTGGAGACAGAATTCCACACATAATAGTTCCTTTTGTGTACTGGGGCTGTATTAGACACAAGGACAATAACTTGATGGAAGTAATTATTCTTCTTACCCAAAATAAATCTGTTACTCAAATTTAGCTCATTTTCTCTTTAGAGTACTCCATTTTAGAGTAATAATAATAATAACTAATTTTAATATGTAAAAATGCTTTTCCACAGGAGTCCTAGTAGGAATTACAATGTTCACATTCTAGTACAAACTTTATAATTGAAACAATGTGTATTAGTCTGTTTTCATGCTGCTGATAAAGATATAAACAAGACTGGGTAATTTATAAAGAAAAAGAGGTTTAATGGACTCACAGTTTCATGTGGCTGGGGAGGCTTCACAATCATGGCAGAAGATGAAAGGCACGTCTTATGTGGCAGCAGGCAAGAGAGAATGAGAGCCAAGCAAAAGATGTTTCCCCTTATGAAACCATCAGATCTCCTGAGACTTACTCACTACTACCACGAGAACGGTATGAGGGAACTGCCCCTGTGATTCAATTATCTCCCACTGGCTCCTCCCACAACGCATGGGCATTATGGGAGCTACAATTCAAGATGAGATTTAGGTGGAGACATAGCCAAACCATATCACAACATTTGACTTGACAACTCCATTCTCCTATGATTTCATGTATCACTTTGAAAGAGTCATATTCACATCTTGGATTTTCTATTAACCATATCAGATGAATTCTTAATAAACTTGAGTATAGTCTTCAGCAATATTCTTAGAAATGATGATTTATAGCTGGTACAATCAAACTCATGGCAAAGTAAAGAAAGGATTAAAATCTGTAGTTCTCACAGTTTGTTGTTTATACCTCTGCAGTGCTTTGTTTTTTTTTCCTTCTTCTTCTTCTTCTTCCTCTTCTTCTTCTTCTTCTTCTTCTTCTTCTTCTTCTTCTTCTTCTTCTTCCTTTTCTTCTTCTTCTTCTTTTCTTCTTCTTTTTTTTTTTTTGAGAAGGATCATCTTTCTTTAGCACACACTTTGGGATTCTTGATCAGGAAGGCTCAAACCGGCAGTTAGTGAATTGTGTCTGCTATTCTTTTACTTGATTTTTCTACAACATTCACATTGACCCAATTTAGCATTTTCTAAATTTTCTTTAAATGAGAATATGAGGGAGAAGACTCACATGGAAACTTCTTATCACATCTCTTGATTGTCCATTGAGATTTTATTTAAATCCACTTTCTATGACACAATGCTAGCTTAAACATGTTTCTTTTTTTTCCACAAATTATGCTATGGCATTCTCTATGTAAGAGAAAGGTTGTTGGTTATTGCCTTTTAAAATTCTGCTTTCCTCTAAACACATTGTGTAAACTATCCCATGTGACCAGTTGCCATGTTGAGTTTGAAATTCCAGCTCACTAGACAGGATCGTGTCTAATACACTTGGTTCACCTGTCACTCTCAATGAATATTTGATCATTGCACGCAGCTATACATTTTATATCTCCCATGCCTAACTACTTATTCCCATTTCTGTACAGAACCAGCTACAAACCCTCATTTCTAAAGATATTGCTGAAGACTATACTCAAGTTTATTAAGAATTCATCTGGTATGTTTAAAAGAAAACCCAAGATGTGAATATGACTCTTCCAAAGTGATGCATAAAATCTTTAAAGCGTTAAATTTAATTGATGGAACTACTTTAAAATAATAATTACCTAATGCTTTTTATTGTTACATGTGTACTGCTTGTTCTCCTTCTCACCCTTATAGCACTGACATCATTGGAAGCAGATGTAGGATATTTTACATCAAACCAATTTTATGACCATTCTCTTCTCCCTGGTTTCAACCAAATCTTCTCCTAATGTGGTAATGGAGTATCACGGTGCATTACAATATTCTCTCTAGGAACACTGGAAATGAAGATATTGACATTTAAATACTTTTAGGTTGTCTGAAGCAAGACAATTTCCTGAAGAAGAAGTCAAGAGAATGGCCTAGAAATAAGAATTCTAGCATCCTAAGATTTTATATAATTTTATTACTTGCAGAACCACTGGAAATTCAATGTTTTCTTTTTTAACTATTGTCACTCCATGGCTATTTGTACTACGCAACATTGGGCCAAAATCCTGACATCGAGCCTCTGTATTTCTTTTATTCATCCAGCAGCCTCTAGAGAAAGTGAGGAGCATGAGGTGGTGATTGAGAGCACAGGCTCTGAAGCCATACTGCTGACCACCAATCATGTGACTTTGGGCCTCAATTTCCCCTCTTGAGAATTATGTTGGGTCTGTGAAATTCTCAGAACTCTGCCTCTGTACACTTGTACACTCACTATACTAATTTAATTGTTATTCCTCTAACCTGGAGTTACTATTAGCTTTGTGATTTTGAGCAAATCCTTTAAATTTTCTTATGTGAAATGTGAATAATAAAACCTAACTAACCCACAAGCTTTTCGTGGGGATTAAGCTAAATATTTTATATAGAAATTCATTGTGCATGTAGCTGATTTCTATTAACTATGCCAGGTTGCATATATATATACTTTCTTAGCATATTATTCAAGGCATCCTGGTGTCCAAAACAACTAATGTCTTCAAAGTCTCTTAAAACCCATAATTTTCTGAAAGTGATTTAGACATTGGGAGCATCTAGATCATTACGAATTGTTCCATATGTTGCTTGATATACTCCATATGTAATATTGCGGTATATGTAATATTGAAACATATCCAACTACTTTGTTATTGTAATTCAAGCCATAATCATTGAGTAGTAGCTTATCAAACCATAAAGTACCAAAGTGTCTTGAGTAAAAATAAACCAAGTGGGAGAAAATGTTATGTGCCACCTTCTATCTCATCTTCCCAAGACTCACGGCTCATGAAAGCAGTTGCTGCTAGAAAAATAACAATTTGGCTATATAAATCCCAACCATGACTATGACTAAAAGTCTAGAGCTTTCAACTTAAAAGTATTGGACGTCATCATGTCTTCATATTTTTACTGTGGGTGGGAAAGTAATAGAGTGAGTCAAAAGTATAGCCTGAAGTTTTATTGAAAAGAAAAGGTTACACATTTTTTGCAGTTTTATTTGAAGTTCATGAGAACTACCTACATCCTTAGGGATAATATGGGGACATTGTAAGACTTACTGATGGAGCTGATGATATCAAGTTTGGGAGGTAGTACTTTTTACCATTTACGAGTATAGTAATTTCAAAAGAGTGCTATAACCTTGTTTTGTGTTTCTAAGCAGCCTGACTCATTCAGTTTTTGGTTTCCTGGTTCATTATGTGATCATCATTCCATATGGTGCTGTTATCTTCCAGCTCATATTTTCATCAACCAGAGCTAGCTTGTTGCCCATTTAATGATGTAGAAATTTAAATTCATGGATGGCAGTCTCAGATGTTAAAATACCGTTGCAAATTTACCTAAGGAAAATGAGTAGAAGAGCATTTTTGAATTCAGAGCAAAATGGGTGTTTATGCTAAGGGAGAATTCTTGATCTCTTCAGTTCTCATACCACACAAAAATATCACCCAATTAGAGAATGCCGAAAGTAAAAACTTTAGGCTCCTTAGCTTACTATGAAATGAGTTGAAATAGGGAGAAATATATTTTAGCTCCAATCATGTGTGTGGAGTTTACCAAACTGCCATATGCCTCCATTTGTCAAAATGATTCATTTCAGAAAGAGAAAAAAACATATTTTTCCTCAGGTATCCCTCAGCTTGCCTTCATTTTTTTTTTAAGGCTCAAAGCTAAGTTCTCTTAGATCCATTCATAATTTCCATGCTTTAAACATCTGGCACATGCTAGATGGTCTCCTTATGTGTGGATGGCTGAATCCAGCACATGAGTTTAGTTATTTCTGTAGGTTGATAACAGTCCAGCTCCATATCAGCTGTGGCACTCAGAGTCACTGAACAAAATTCATAAAGTCCATGAATCTTGAGATAAGGAGCCTAGATAGAGACCTGGAGCCACATGACTGCTGCTCATTGTCTTTGAAACAATTACTAAGCTGCATGACTGTGAAAATTAGCATCTTTCACAGATGGAGGAAGGTTACCCAGGTTTGTTTTTTTTTTTTTTTTTTTTTTTTTTTGGCAGAATGGTGAGATATTCTGATGACTTCTCAGTGGGTGCCTTTTCAGGAACAGGTGAATAGGGTTTCTGTAAATTGGTTTCCTAGCTTAGCTTTCTCATTGCTTCTATCAAGGAATTAGTCTTCACGCAGTAGGTTGCAATGCTTGCATATTTTAGTGTTTGTGGTTCTTCTTTTGTAGTAGTGAAAACAAATTCTTACTGCTTCATTGAAACTCACCTTCATCTGTTTAGGATAGCCAAGTAATACCAAACTTTCTGAAAAGAGGTGTTAGCCCTTGATGAAGTAGACTAGCCACTGAGTAAACGGAGAGTGTGTTTTTTTCTGAAGCTAATAGCCAAACTTGTTTACTTAAATGATTAGGTTTCAGATGCTTTACAATGGTTATTTTCAAAAGTAAGTTGATGGTAAACAATAACAACAAAAACCTCACATTCTGATTTAATTTGAATAGGATATTGGGGCCATTCATGATTCTTTTTCTGTTTTTATTGCACCCCTTACAGACAGCCCATGTCGATACTAAGAATTTATAATTTTTATTCATGATACAAAAACATGCTCTAGGTATTTGCAGATGCTTAAATATTTTCCAACATATAAAATAATATGAGCTTATTTGTCTAAAATATTTTAAAAATCTGTGCATTTCTTGTCATTGGTCAGCTGCTATATCATCTGAAGGTTAAAATTAAATCTAATGGCTGGGAGAAGGAACTGGGTATCACGGTGCTTACTTTCTGCCTCTAGCACCAACTTGTGGAAGTTTCTGATATTGATCAGAAATCTCTACTCCTCTCTCTGGATTTCAAGCACATATCCCTCTCTTTGCAGGTTTAATTAAACCTGGGGAAGTCACTGGATGGTTGGCTTTAAGCCACTGAGCAAGGAAGAACACCATTTACTCACCAAACACCAAACACCAAATGTCAAATGGCATTACTTTGCTCTCTCCCCCTTGCCTCATTCTTTTCCCATCTAAATTTTAAAAACTTTTATTGAATGGAAAAAAGAAAAATGCTTCCTTTTTTACAAAATGTACGAGACTACTACTTGTGTATATGAATATAATTTGTTCCTCAAGGCCATGGTCTAACATCTTGGAGGCAATGTCTAAAGAATAAGTGGGACCAATATAAAGAATATGTTCATTTAGAATACAAGCAAATAATTTAGAGCAGAGGGTGTGGGAGCAATAATGGATTGAGAGCTCTGAGTGTGGGTTTTTCATAGCTTTGTGAGAATGGAATGCACAGTGACAAGGATCACATAGCAGTCCGTGATGATACTGTCCTTGTGCACTGGGCAAGGGCATTTTATTTCATGTATTATGTATAAACTCTCTGCTATGATGTCATGAAGTCCCTCCAAACAGAAATTAAGCAGAAAGAAATGCAAGGAGACAAGTTTACTTTTTTTCTTGGCTTGTTGCCTGCTGATATTCAGAGTTACAAAGTATCTGGATGGAGAGAGAGAAAAGGGCCTCTCACAGCAGTGGTGAGAATGACTCAGCATTTGGTTTTTGAGTGTTCCATTGTGCAGTTGGTGTGCTTCACAGTCTTCACCCAAGCCCCATTCAGAATAGTTTCTCCTTCTACTCTTTTCCCAGTAAAAGGTAAGCAGGAGATTTTGTATTTCCAAAAGTGTACATGAGTAAAGACTACTTTGTTGTCATCTTTCTGGTTAAATGTGTGAACCTGATTCAGCAGCATATTCTCAAATATCTCAGTATCATTTGGGACGTATGTCTGAAGGCCTCCCCACTAAATTCTCCATGAGCGTAGACTTATTTCAGGTTTGCAGATCATTGCATAGGCTTCCTCCAAGTGCCAAAGTTCACACTAACTTTCTTGTGCATTTTCAGTCATTTTCCTGTGAAAGGTGTGCTTCTTAGCTTACTTCTAAGGTTTAACATAACCAATTGTTTAAAAAACACACCTTTTCTTGATCTTTGATTACTTCCTTTCCAAATCATTTCATGTGCTCTGTAATACTCTCAATTACTTTCTAGCCTCAAAGTTTCTTAATGATCCTTAAGTTCAATAGTTGTTATTCATACCAAAAAATCAAAACCTGTTTACATTAATTCTGCCATAAGTAATTAGCTCATGTTTAAGGATGTAGTCAATATGGAATGATGTGGCTATGAAAGTGAGCAACAGTGTGGCCAGAAAACACTCTCTACTTAGGAGCTACCCAACTTGCCATTATGTTGGGATGTTACTGTAGCCCATGGTCAGCCTCTCTATTTTGTTGTGCAATGTTGTATAGACTTGGAGAGGCTGACAGATGCTAATCAAAATGATATCAAGGTATGTATACCATAAGTGTTTAGATTGGGGTTATATTTTTATATATTTTATATTTTTATATTTTTTTCCTTGAAGAAGATGAGTATAAGGTACCAGAATGTCTGGGAAGTGGACTTAACCTGAATTGTTTGGGAGTGCAGTGGAGAAGGCAGCTTTGAGGGATATTTCACTAAGTTTGTCTTGAACTTGTTGAATCCATCTCTATAGATTACATCACTATGTGAACAAAGAAGTTTATGTCTTTTATAGAATTTGATAAACAAGGTCAGCTTCACATTCCTGGTCTTGATGCTCTATTTTTGAGGCTGACTGTCCTTTTCTTCACACAATTTTTATCCAAATTGGTTACAGTTATGTTCCTGCTTTCAAGATGATAAAAACAGCTTCCAAATCTACTTTTCCTCTATTATATTCAGGTATTTCTAGTTTCTTGAGAAACAAATGTAAAGATAACCTCCTGGTTTACTCCTACAAAGGCAAATTCCATCCATTTTGCATGGATTTTACTAGTTTACTTACTAATTCTCAATTCCTAGTTGGGTGGCTGACCTTTTCTTGACATCTCTGTGGGCCACTAACATGTAGCAAAATACTTATTATCATGATACTTTCATGATTTGCAGACTGACAAAGCGTGCATGCCTTTCAACCAACTTCTCCATGCATAGTACGTTAGAAAACAAAACAAAACAAAAATGCTAGTATTTAATGCAAATACTTCACAGTAGGGAAACTGAGGAGTGAGTAAAGAAGCCCAGCTAGAATTATATAAATCGATCACAAATCATTAATCAAATAAACTTGCACTTTATGAAAATTATTTCCAATGCATCCTAACTGCTAACCATGCAGTGGGAATCTACACTAACAAGAAATTCACCATTTCATGGAATAATCTAATGTATGTTGGGATGACTCTAAACTGTCAGAAAGTCCTTCACTCTTATTGAGATTATTGGTAAAAGTTTGATTATTTTAGTATGAGAGCAGTTTTCCATGCTTCTCATAATCATTGTTCTCTTCCTCTCACCACTTAAACATTTTCCAGTGTTAATGTCTAGAATTGAACAAATGTATGGATTTGGTCTGGAGGGACCGTCTTTTAATTTAAAAACTCTGATGATTTTTATTGCCCACATCACACTATTGGCTCAAAACAAGATTGTGATAAAGTAAAACCCAAAGTATTTTTTATAAATCCTGATGGCAAATGATGTCGCTGCATTCTGTGATAACACAAAAACACCCTTTGATTCTAAGTGCAGAAATTTTCATGTCTCCTCGTTTAATGACATTCTATTGTAAGAGTTTAGTCTTTCACCCCTTCAAGGCCCCGTCGAATTCTTATTTCATCATGCAGTGTATTTGCTCAGTATAACGTAATCAGAAAGATTAAAACAAAACAAACATCCAGACCCTCTGTATCTCCATATAAGACATGGATAAAAATATTATATTTTAAAAGACCAACTAGAAGATACTATATCATTACTTAGGGTTGTATTTTATTAATTCATTCACTAATTTATTGAAAAATTCACAGAAGCCTAGTGCATGCCAGGTATTGGGTTAGGCCTTAGAGATACTCAGTGAATAAACAAAGAAGGTCTTAGCCTTGATGCAGCTGACATTGTAGTGGGAGAGATGGAAAATAAACAGAATCTAATAGGTAATAAACAGAGGGATAGGATATAGAGTGACAGGGTTGATTAGGTGGCTGCGTAATTTGAAGACAATATCTGCATAGGTGACATTTAAACTAATGCCCACAGTTTCATAAGGATCCAGCTATTCAAAGAGCTAGGTGAAGAGCATCCCAGACAGAAGGGAGCAGCAAATGCAAGCAGGAAAGAATGAGTGTGGCCTGGTTAAGAATAGAGTCATCGGCACGAGTGGAACTTGGTGAACAGGAGAGATGTAGGTGGAGCAGATCACGTAGGACATTGTGGATCATCACATAGAGATCAGGTTTCTGTTTTACTTTCCGGATTGCCAATAGCTTTTCTTCAGTTAGTAAACAAGCCATCTAACTGTACTATTATCCAACCCACATTTCACCATGCTGTTATAAGAATGTCATGAGACATTTTGTCAGATATGTTAGCAAAATTTTGGTTTACTGTATACAATATTTTTCCTTTGCAAAATTCAAAACAAGCAACTGGGTTAGCTTGTTTGTTCAGTTTTTCTAGACCACGTGTTGATGGATCCATTGTAGAATTTTATCAGATATTAGAATCAAGTCGAGCAATACATAATTTACAGCATTTACAGTTTTAAAATTTGGGTCAAGATTTTCCCTATCTTCAGTCTATTTAAATTTTTCCCATTTTTCCTTATTGGACAAAGATGATCATAAATGGTTCTTGGTAACCTACAAGATGGTTTAATATTAAGCAATATGATTTACTTTGTTTAGAGCAACTAGGTTCTTTTTTTCCTCTCCACAAGTATAGCAGGATTTGCTCTGGTTCATTATGGCTTAAGTGTGGAGGCCTTTTTCCTTAATAAATAAGGGGACAGCAGAATAGCACTTACATGGTTCTGTTCTCTCTCTGTAACCTGGCAACTTTACTTCTTGTGTCTCCATAGGTGGGCTACCATGCCCAGGTCAACTCTTTGTCTCTATACCTTGCTTTAAGCATGGCTAACGTATGACACCAAACAAGAGTCGTTTTTAAAATAGCAGTTAGTATTTTTGACAGATATATTTTACTTAAACAAATAGAATTTGTTAATTAATTCTGCTGTCAGAAGAGAGCTCTTTGTTTGCTTCTGCTGACAACAACAGCCCACGATGTACAGAAATTAAAAAGGAGAGAAAAGATATTGCATTGCCTTTTCAAAATTAGAAGAGTTGGGGAAGGGAGCCATCTAAATCCATGGAGTCTATCTCAAATGTGACCACAGGCACTAGAACCTACTTTGCTATCACTGTTAACTTTCTAGTTGTAGGTACTATACACAAGTGCATACTCTTTCTTACTTTTTGGTTTATATGAGTGAAGCAAATCTTCCATACAAATATTAGATTTGAATGTTTAAGGTAGCTCATAGAAAGCTTAAGAATGAAGATGATCATAATAAGTCTCTTAAATTGTCTCACCCCCAGTTCTCTCAGCAGTAAAGATAACAGGTAAGAAAGATCATCTCTGAGGCTCCTTCCAGCTATAATACTGTATGACTGTAAAAAAATGTTCTTCCTCTTGAATGGAAAGTTTCATGTTCTTTGTGGTAATTTAAGCAGAGCTAAGATTTACTTTTTCTATTTTGCAACAATTTTATGTGCAACTTTTACATAAGCTGTTAGAAAATTGTATCAATTTTTCCTTGGATTTTTAAAGAACTCTAGAAATACATTCCATGTACCAGTTAATATCCCCTCACTGCCATGTGAGCCAACATTATGCTGGATGTTTAAAGTGGCCAAAATTTAGGTCCTAGGTCATTTTCCAAATTGAACAATTTTTATCGTACCACATGGAGTTCCTTGTAGCCAAATACTGTTTGTGAGAAGATGTTTATTAAATCTTCTGTTTTTCCCAGTTTGAATAAACAGTGTATTTTATCACAGCAACTTACAATATGTGATTTTAAGCCTTGTAAAATATCAGGAACATCTTTGAAGAAAGAGTTAGTGCTAACCCCTTTTTAGATGTTGATTTCCTCTTTAAGTTGAAATAACCTCATTTTAGCCAGAAACTTTATCCAGAAATTGCCACCAACATCAGTTCCAGGGAAATTTCATATAACCTTCTAATCTAGAGAGTTAGAAAGAAAAAACAGTCATAGAACATGTATCATATTTGCCAGACATGAAAGGTGAAAGTATTTCTTTCAATGACATTTTCTTTCAGCCTGCTCAGTTTTATGGGATATTTGGTTAAACATCATTTGCCACCCAGGCTATTCCTAATATGGAACAAATATTAAGATTAAATTTCCTAAAAAAAATTCACTTTTTATAAATTGTACCAAGGCATGAAGAACAGGTATGAGAGAGAGAAGTTAAATATCGTGCTAGGCTATATTCTCATTTGAGAGTGAAAAAGGGGGATAGAGGAGAAGAGAGAGATATGTTGAAACTTATTTCCTCTTTTTCTTTATTATATTCATCAAATCTCATCTTTATCTCAGTTTATGGATACTTATTTCTTATTAGTCTCAATAAATCAACTTGTGTATAGTCTTTGAATACTGAAAAGTAATCTACAGGTGTTTCATAAATATTGACCACAGAACCTGATTCCTGATGATCAAGTGATGCTGAAACGGGAAATAAATATTATTTCAATACATTTAATTAAATAAGTTGATCAATGCATTAACTCCACTAATTGTTTAGAATGGAAATCAAAGTTCGTACAGACTCAGATCTGTGCTTTCACTCCTAGGAACAGGTAAAGGAAAGGAAGAAAGTTGCCTCTTTCTTTCTTATTCTTCATTAAAAAAAGAATGGGGAATATATAAAATTCTATTAAAAAGCAGAGATGCGACATACACATTTGTTTCTGGTGTGAAATAACATGCACTGGGCTTCTCCAAGTGTGGATGCACATGCAAACATCATTATATGTGTTCGTGTGTTCATACATATGCTATCACCACCATGACCACTCTGAAGCGCTTTTTATGACCACATTTCCTCCAAGGAGGGTAAAAATGCTGAAAAATGAGAGAAGAATGTGGGCCCTAACTTTAAGGCCACAGCATTTCCTATTCTAACACAGACACACGTTGAACTTTCTCCTCTTTAGCTGGCTGTGAACACAATGTGCTATTTGTTATTCTCCTTAACTCCCCAAGAAGTAAAAAGAGATGCCCTTGGCCAATTTAATAGGGAACAATCCACATCTGTTAAGAAAGAGTAGTTAGGAGTGTTTCTTGCATGCCATCAGTCTCTGCACGCTGCCAAAATGTAACATCCCTGGCACCATTCTGAATGAAGGGTGGGCCACCATCCCTTCGTGGCCACAGTCTATAATTCTAATAGGGAAGTGATTCTTTTCTTTCTGATAAATAAAACTATTTTAGACTTTTTTTCAATGTGAACTGATGCTTCTTCTTTACCATCTTACAGTTAATTGTTGTGAAAACTTATCTCAAGGATTCTCTGTATCTAATTTTCACATTTTCTCTCAGAAAGCATTTGTTGCAGGCAGGTGCTTTTGAACATGTTACTTTTTCCTTCTTTTTATCCAGAAACAGTTAGTGTCATGCTTATTGGGGGCATCAGTGTTACATTTTTGTGGTATGACAGTGTGGTATGTTGCCAAAGGGAGAAACTTGGGAGTCATGTAATTTAGCTGTGTAGCACTCGTTGGTATTCCTGCTAGTGCCTGTGAAGTTCTGATGGGAGTTATAATGAACACACCCAGCAGCAAAGAAGACTATGAATAAAACGGGTTCCTGAAAAGTCTTCTGAATGTGGCATGTTTCCCATGATTTTCTACAATTATAAAAAGTCCAGTCCTGGTCAAATAATATGACATATTCTAAAACGAATAATTACAAAAGGCATGACTGTAAATGCAACACAATGCTTGCTTTCTCTTCTCTCTATTGTATAGCATAGAAGAAAATGTGACATTAGAGGCTTCTGTTCTTTAAGGAGGGAGGAGTCAAATAACATAGAAGACTCAGTGGAAATATTTCAGATTGGGAAACAAGAGATACCTTGTAAGGAAGAAAGAAGGGTAGTTCCTCCTGGAGATGCCAGCTTTGACATATTCTTGAGTTGATGGCATGTTGACATCACAGTAGGTACAGCAGAGCTGACCAACGCAGGATATCACTTTCTCAAATAATAAAGAATTATCCCTAAGGGATCAGCATTAAGCAAATCAGGAATAATGGCAAGAAAATCCTCAAAAAGCCTGAGATTTCTAGTTTCTCTTGGCTAAATAAATCATATGCATATTAACAAATGAATAAATGATAGCTATTATCCGCCATAGGAATAAAGGATATAACTGAGGAGACTCATTAGGAAACATGGGGTCGCTGTCCTAAATAAGGACAGTTACTCTCAAACCTGCCTGCATATCAAAATCACCCAAGAAGGACAGCTTTAAAAATGTTGGGGCTGTAAACCTCACCTCTAGAATTACTGATTTGGGAGGTCAATGTAGATGCTCAAGAACCTGTATTTATAAAAGTTATAAAAGTTCCTCCCATCTGGACTCTGACAGGAAGAAAGGTTAAAGAAACTCTCCTCTATGGCAGCAGGGTGACAGAGGAAAGGGACTCAGCTTGGAGAAGTACCAATTCTCCCCATCATTCTGTAGAAGGTCCCTTTAGTAACCTTTCCTTGGGCATATACCAAAAACAGAATCAGAGGTGATTCTATGAAATCCTGCAAAAACTAGACTTCCTTTCTGTGTTTACGAATGCAAAGAAAATATTTCAACAGCCAAACAAAATGAAGTCAAAAGGAAACTAAAAGCCTTAAGATTTATGCATATTTTTGAAGACACAGTGGCTTTACTTGGCTGAATTATCTAATTATTATTAGATGTGTTTTTTTTTTACTTTGCATGCATAGAAGTAATTTTTTATTCCAAAATAACAATACAAATTGCAAACATTATAAATTATACAAGCAGATCTAAATGGGGTTAAGGGTTCCGATGTGCAAGTACTTTGGGTATAATTGGGAGGTGATTAATTTTCTACCAAGTCTTAGCAGGTACCTACGACTGCTAATTTATCATCTCTCTATGTGGAATGTGAAGGCTATTGAAGCCCATTGTATAGAACAAGACCTCTCTTTTGTAAGGATGGAGAAATAAAAGAAGGAAATGGTAAGGATAATTTCTCCCATCCAAGTGCATCTTGCTCTTCCCTGCAGTCTAATTATATAAATCTTAAACATGTTGCCATCTACGACTTTCTCGTATCTGAGGTTTGAAAATGTTGCACCCACCCCGGTCCAATAAAACAAATAAATAAAAACCAGGGCACAATGCAATGGGGGGAGAAGGAGCTATGAAAAGTAGACACTGGCGAGGTGCTCTGGAATAGAAAGTATTTTCTTGCTGCTGCTGGAGAGCCACAAATATATCAAGGAGGAATAACTCACAAATATAAAAGGACATGCTTTAAACTTGATTATTTTAAGTCCTAATTCAAAATTATAATATTTTTAGATCATAGTTCTTTCTTAGGTAAAAGAGAGACTCTGTTGCCTAATGGAAGGTTCAAAAGAGAGAAAAAGAGATAATTGCTTTGCTGAGTTTTGAATACTCAGAAAATGCTAAGTTTTGGTGTTCTGAACTGTTGCTCTAAAGCTGAAAATTACACGAACTGATTCTAACTAGGAAGCACCTGGTTAAAATTGCTGCTGGATTTGTGTGAGTTTATTTTTAGTCAATAATAAAGGACAGTTTCACATTAATATAGGCTGACATTGGTCCTCTAACTTTTTTTTTTGTTATAAACTGAAATAAAATCCTATCTCATCTTAATTGTTTGGTTGAGATTATAAATACAGCATAAAAACAAAGAATTCCTGTTCTACTTAAAGCATTATGCACAGGTATAGATTTTTGCACATTCCTTAACTAGTGCCATGTACATGCTACCATTTTGCATTGTTAGTGCTTCTGCTAAGAATAAATGGTAATTGAATGAAGAATGAAGGCTGTTAGGTGGCCTGAGTTTACTGGAGAAACTTAAAGACCAGTGACTCAGAGAAGCAGGTGGCAGAGAACAGGAAGTAGCCTCACCAGCTGTATGAGAGGTGGGTGGTAGAGGCGCTATCCAGAGCTAAACTACAAAGCAGAACCCCAGGGGATGGACATTCAGGACTTCCTTCTATGTAGGCAGACACAACTGTGCTTATAAAGGAAAGCTCCTTTATCTTGTGCACATTTTGAGAGTGGGAAAGCTACAGATACCCAGGGAAGCCTGCCTGCCTCTTCTATTTTTTCCAACCTCAGCTCCCTTTTTGGTAGTAACTATATTGTTGGAGGATGCCCCTGTTAGCTTGTCCTGCTGTCCCCTGTCCACAGTCATTGCTTTGTGCAAAGCAGAAGCAGCCCTGGGAATCTAAGACCTTCCTCTGTCATGGTGAGGAGAGAGGGAGGGAGGGAGGAAGGTGGGAGATGGGTTGAGGAGAGAGATGTGATTCTTGATCTGGATCTAGAATTGGAAAGAGAGAAGCATGATTCACTCTAGAGTCAATGATGGCCAGCAGCGGTGGCTCATGCCTGTAATCTCAACACTCTGGGAGGCTGAGGCAGGCAGATTGCTTGAGCACAGGAGTTCGGACTGGCCTGAGCAACAGGGTGAAACCCCATCTCTACAAAAAATACAAAAAATTAGCCATGTGTGGTGGTGCACACCTGTAGTTCCAGGAGGCTGAGTAAGGAGGATACTGGAGCCCAGGAGGTCGAAGCTGCAGTGAGCTGTGATTGTACCACTGCACTCCAGCGTCGGCGACAGAGTGAGACCCTGTCTCAAATGCACACACACACACACACACACACACACACACACACACACACAGTCACTGTTTGATTAGCCAGGTAGGAGGATCGCTTGAACTCAGGAGTTCAAGGCTGCTGTGAGCTATGGTCCAGCCATTGCACACCAGCCTGGGTGACAGAGTGAGACCCTGTCTCAAACACACACACAGACACACACACACACACATGCACAAAATAGTCACTGTTTGATTAGCCAGACATGAGGCAGGAGGATTGCTTGAACTCAGGAGTTCAAGGCTGCTGTGAGCTATGGTCTAGCCATTGCACTCCAGCCTGGGTGACAGAGTGAGACCCTGTCTCTAAAAAAAGAAGAAAAGAGTCAATGACACCCCCCCCTCAGAGTTCCAGGTGCTGTGTTAAGAAGCACTGGGGACACAGAGTAAACTCGGCAAAGACAGTCTTTGCCCTCATGGAGCTTACAGATTGCTTTTGTGCAGAAGAGTTAAGCTGGAGTCTCAGTTTAGTGACTTAATCTACGTAAAGCTGGCCCAATAATGACAATGCCACATTGTGTTACACAAATGTATACAAAGCATCTAGTCCAGTGCCTGGCTTATAGCAAACAATCAGTAAATGTTTTCTTTTTCTTTTCCTCTTCCTTCCTACTGAGACTGAAACTTAACAGTCTATGTAGAAACTTTTGAAAAACAATAGACAGATGGTCAGCGGCAGATTCCTTGTACAAATACTCAGCACTCCAACACCTTTCTCAGCTGGCACCCCTCCTTTATTCCACCACATGTTTCCTTTTGATAATGATTTCATTTATCCTCCAAGGTTGTCCTTGATGTTCTTTTTAACCTAATTCCACCCACATACCATATGCTGGAGGGTGTTGGTATAGAGGAGAGGTGCTGAGATTTGTTCTGCATCCTGCACCTGCCTGGGGCTGGACCTGCCTATATATAGATAGAAATGTGCAGTAGGAATCTCTGAAATGTCAAGCCAAAGGAACAGGCAGGTCCCTTTGCTCTGTTGGGGAGTGTGCAGAGTGGTAGCGATGGACCGGCATGGAAGTGCTTTTAAATCCCTGAGCACAGATGGAGGGACTCCAGTCCTTCTCTTCCCATCTATGTTCATCCTGAGGTGTGCAAGCTTCTAAGGGGTAGGTCCAAAGCAAGTTTGGCAGGTACTGAGGGGTCCCTAGCTGCCTTTATGATTGAGTGTAGGGGCTTCGGTCTACTGACTTGGTTCAAAACTACTCTCCACCTTGTAAAGCTGTGCTACCTGCAGCAAGCCCATAATTAATGGGAGCCTATGTAGTCTAATTTTAAAAATAGAATGCAAATCATAACCATCTCACATAATAATGCTCAGCTCAATAAATAATGTCCAGCTTCACTTTTTCTTTTACTTAGGCCAAAAGCTTTGGTGTCACCCATAATTTCTTTTTTTCTGTCCTACTCCAACCTAGCTGTCAACATCTCCTGTTGACTCCTCTATCTTCAAAATAAAAGAAGAGTCCAAACCCAACCACGTTCCTCTTGTCCTTGTGTTTGTAGGGAGTCTTTTCTGAGCAGCCTGTCCTGGCCACTGTGTATTATGTCCACCTGTCTTTCACTTTCTCCCAGGTTGTATTGTTCATTGGGCTTTTTTCCATTCAATGTAATGTATATTTCTATTTTCTTTCTCCCTGTTATGGTCTGAATGTTTGTGTGGCCCCAAATATATATGTTAAAATCTTAACCCCCAAAACGAGGTTGGGTATTAGGAGGTGGGGCCTTTAGGAGGCTCTGCCCCATTGAATGAGATTAGTGCCCTTATAAAAGAAGTCCATGGGAGATTGTCCAATCTTCTGTCATCTGAGGTTAGAGTTAAAAGATGACAGTCTAGGACTCACGTCCCCTCATCAGATACTGAGTCTGCCAGCACCTTGATCTCAGAGTTCTCAGCCTCTAGAACTATTAGCATAAACTCCTGTTGTTGTTTATACGCTACTTAGTTAATGATATTTTGATACAGCAACCTGAATGGACTCACACACCCTCACTAGATGATAAATTCCATGATGATAGGGCTTTTGTATATTTTGTTCACTGCTGTACCCTTGTAACCGAGTGCATTGTTTAGCCCAAAATTGTTCTTGTGAGGATCTATGTCAAGTAAAGCATTTAGCCCTTCGATTAAGCCAGAAAATATATGTAAATCACTTGGCACAATAGCTTTGTGTTTTTCCTTAGGCATTTTGAATCATAGGGAGCTTTTCTTTTGATGCTATTCAGCAGCTACACAAGTCAACTTGAGATTCTAGGACATTGCTCTGTGAGAATCTTCCGAAGGACAAGTTGCCAAATCCCTTTTAGAAGGAAAAAATAATATCAAGCTTACTGTGTCAAAAACAATGTACAAAGCTTGCATATAAAGTTATGATGATGACGTTGCTTCTCTACAGCAGTGGTTCTGGATGCCTGGTTGCCAATCATCAGCATCAGAATAATATGGGATGCATTTTAAAGTATAGATACCCAGGATTCAAGCCTCATTCTCTGTTGGAGAACTAGTTTGTAGCCATGCTTTGTGCATTGCTCGTTAGAGCATTTGCATCATCATCATCATCAACAGTATCATCAACAGCAGCAGCAGCCCATATCAACATCTGTCAGAGGCATCTACTGAGTGTCCAGTAAATGGTCCAGGGGGCCAGATGTTGGACCAAGACAAATCACACAGTCCTTGTACTAGCTATCATCTAAGATGCATAGATAGATTGAACACTTAGGTACTGGCCAAATCAAAATAAAAATGCTAAACCTCCACCTAAACATGAGATCAGGCATTTTAATATCATAAGCAGATTCAGATGGTTGGGGTATTGGGTGTGTACATATTCTGGATCTCTGTGTTAAAAAAAAAGAAGATAATAGAACTTTAGCTAGGTTTGTCTAGCATGAAAGAGGCAAAGGGTCATGATGGAAGATTAGAAACTTTTATTTTTGTCAAATTCAGCTTGATTATGCTTCTAGTTTCACCTCATAAGCATAGATCCATGTGCAAATTTCTTCATTTCAAAGAAGAATGCAGAACAGTATGGTTTTAAATATATAAATTACCCAAATGTGCAGAATTTGTATTTAATTCACAAAATACAATATGGTCTGACTCCCTATAACTCTTGGAACCCAACATGATTGACTTGTATAATACATTTCATTTTAGTAATAGAAAAGAATGAACGTTATTAATTTCTACTTTTCCCTAGGACTTAGAGTTTAAAAACTTTTCATTGCGTGAATGAAACATAAGAAAGAAGAGTACTGTCAAATTGCAACTTGATATTTTAATTTACTAAAACTTACCAGGAGTTACCTAGGTGAATATAGGCCTCAGCTGAGGTCATTAAAATCCATAGTCCCAAGAAAGACTTATAGTCACAACTACTGTGGATTCTGTTTTTTGATGATTAAATAAAATATGATTGTTGAAAACAGTAAACTGCTTTTCCAAGAATAAGTTTAAGTTAATATGTGTTATTTGAGTAATTTCTAATAAAAGAATCTAATCTGAGAAGTGAAAGATTGAATTGCTTTTACACTTTTGCTAAATATATTAAGCCAGGGTAATATATTTATTACCTCTCCACTCACCTATATCAGAAGCACTGTGCTTGTTACACACTTCCAGGATGGAATCTAAACCACGCACTTAAAACCTTCTTATTTCAAATTCATGAAATATACCTATCATTTTCTCTTTTCATCATCAATTCAAACTCAGCTGTATATGATAGTGACTGATAAATTCTTTTATCTGTCACAGTCTTGTGGGAGTCCCTACCTGATTCCCTGGGGTATTTGGATCCTCTGACAATGAATTCTAATAATTTGATCTGAAAGGAATGGATATATATATAGTATTTTGTTAGCTGAAAATAAGAATGACCCACAAATTTTGTGGATCTCTTTTCTTTATTCCTATGCCACGTGATTAAAATTTTAAAAAGTTTATGACCCCCCAAGTAAGGATAGCTTCAGCATTCCTTTCTGGATGGGTTAAGAAGCAGTGCTATGGTTGAAAAGGAGGGAGAATTGTCTTAAAACTGTATTTAAATAGCACATACATGTTTTTTACTTAGTATATATGTTAATAGACAATCAAAAGTGTAAAGTTTTTCAAAGATAGTGTTATCCACATCTTATATAAGATTGAGAAAACATGAACTGTCAATCCATATCAAAGAGCTAAATCACCAAGGGTGGTGGAGGCTGGCCCATGGAGATTATAGGGAGCTAGAACCTTGTAAGTCACAATTTGTTGCTGTGATTACTTTTGAAAAATACTGAAACAAATCAGAGCAAAAACGTACCTACATTACTTAACTTGGTAAATATTAGATGACATACTGATGGTTGGTGCTTTCTGGTAGTACCAGGTACTATCATTGGCAGAAAGGGAACTAGATGGTGGTGTCTGGCATAGGGACTAGTGTATAATCCTCACCTTTCTTTGCTTGGGGAGGTATAGGCAAAATAAAAAGAGCCATAACTTGGTATCTGTCTCAGTGTGGCACGTGGGTCTTGTTTCCACAGCATTTCCTACATCTTTTGGTTTGAGTATATATTAACAAAATGTCCTGCCAATAGTAGTTCTTGAAAATTGTTGATAAGACCCCCACCTCGGGATGTTCAGAAGAGCAACTTTTCCAACTGCTCCTTTGAGTGGAATGATTAAGTCATTTCATGAGTGAGGATTTTTATTTCATGGGGATTTACTCATTCCTGAATAGCTTTTTTTTTTTTTTTTCCTGAGACAAAGTTAAATTTAGGAATCACAGAAATCTTTCTAAATACCTCTTCCTTTCAAACATATAATGGTCTGTTAGTGAGGAATTTGTTTTTGAGAATGTAAGTTTTGAGATTGTTTTACAGCATACTATGTTTAGATTTGATTATAATGATGTCCCTTGGCCAATATGGTTGTCTGAGAACACTAATCAGAGCTTTCACTGACACTGTTGTAGTGGTATAGAGAACACAGAAATGAACCACACATGTATGTACGTGCCTGAAAATGTGAAATCATTGAATAGCAGAATATAAGGAACGACCTAAATTGTTATAGAGTTGAACCACTGGGGTGTATACGTATCGTATCAGTGGGTCAATACTCTAAATTAATATCATTTTAGAATTTAGCATTGTACCAATTAGAAATGAGAAATCTGATGCTTCCACGTCAGATTATTGGAAATCAGATTAATAGATGAATGGAAATCAATGATTTCCATTAATGTCTTCCTTGTTAGAATTGTGTGACTTACATAAGTATAGAAAAATAAATTCAGTTATTTAGCTTAAGTCATATTTGATGGCCTTTTGGGGAACTACCTAATGATTCAAGAATCTTAGTATATTCTCTGGCCAAAAAACTTACAGCACAAGTGCCAATGTTAACAATATCACTGGAACAATGGGTAAAATACTTCAGACTTCTTGAAGCATGATGTTTACGCCCAAGCTTATTCCCAACCAAAGTGGGGACTTCTTGGATTTTAGAGTCAGTTTTATCTATCACATATCTATCACATTTTGTGAATGGTATATTTTATTGCAAATTTTGTTTTTCAATGCTATTAGATAATTTTGGCTTACTTAGCAATATATCATTTATTAAAAAATAAAACAATTTTTTTTCATTTCTCACCATATTGTGACCCTGTAATACTGTTTTTCATATTGGAAAAATAAGACTTTCTGTTCATCAAACTGTTGAAGATATGTGTCAGCAAGAGATTATTCTCTGAACCATGAAGAAAGATGTCAAAATTCACACCATTGCCTAATTAAGCATTTTCTCCAAACATATTCCCCAAAGCTCTACAGTGTTTGTAAATTGTCAGTTACATATTAATAGGAGAACACATAGAAATTAACTCTTTAACATAATTATGATAAATAAATATGGGGGATATAATTACAAAAATATCATTATTTTAATTTCTCAATGAAGTCGTCTTCCTAATACAAATATTAACTGCTACAAGGCAAAAGTATACTTTGAAAAGAGTACTTAATAAACACATGAGGAAGGGAAAGGCCAACAGTTTCATTATTATACTGTGTATATTTTGAAGTTTGAAAAGTAAACCATATTTTAAATGCCATAGACTAGCTTATAATTTAAAGAAACTAAAAATCAAAGAATATAGTGAAACATTTTTCTGTATAATATGAGTACCATTTCTATTATTCTAAATTATCTGTGATTTTCTATTTATTTTTTATTTTTTGGTATTCTTATGTCTTGTATTCAAGTTCTTTTCAAAGCCCGGCATATTTGTGGGCATGTATTTTAAACTTAAATATAGTATTTAGCTTAATAGGATGCAAAATACTCTTTAGTATACCTGTACTGTTGCTATAGAGTCCAAGTCTTAAAAAAATGGTAATTTCTTGGAGTTAATTATCCTTTACATGATAATCATTATACTGAAAAAAGCTATTAAGCTTATATTAGGAAAACAATAGATACTCAAAAGCTTGTGAGTTTAGGACCAGAAATGTATTATGAGGACCCGAAGGCTAAAAGAAGCACAGGAGGATAGGACAGAGAAAGGTTTGAGCTGCAGATTAATTAATCCTCAAATGACTCTATTTACACAAAGGGAATTTTGTGGAAATCATTAGGGGCTTGGTGGTTGCTTTCTAAGCTATGAAGATACTCAAACCTGAAAATCTCCTCCTATCACTTTCTCCTTCACTTGACACTCTTGAAAGGAATGTCTGGTAAGACAGAAAAAGGGAATGAGCTGACTGTAATTATCTTTTAAATCGGAATAGACTCTGCTTCCCTAAGCTTGTAATTGACCTTTTTAATATTCTTTTACTGTGCGAGAGGCTTCATGAATTTCTTGTTATCCTCCCCAATTTTAGCCTGTTAGTTTACTATGCTGTTTAATTACCATGTATTTGCTATAGAATCTAGAGTAAATAAATATGTACAATCACATAATTAAATTAGAATCTGCAATTATGATATTATTGTGATACATAACTTTCTATTAAGCTTTATCAAATGAATTGTCCCAGGCATATACATTATGTTCAAAATCTCAATAGATGACTCCTCCAATTTGTTCTTTTTCAAAACAATTGAATGATTACTATACTTTCTGTGTTTACAAGAAATGACCTTGTATGTAATTTGTAAGTGAGTTGCATGTGTTCTCATTAGCTCCCTCTGGAATTCTACAGGGTGAGTGTTCAGCTCTGGCAATTTGTAGAGTAGAATGGTCAAAAGAATATGGTGGATGACGCTGCAAGTGACAGCTCAGCTGCGTGACAGACATCCTGGGGAATAATAAGGGGTAGATTTATCAGGATATTAATGAAGGCAAACTCAAGATGTGCAAACACCTTCAACCCCGGGGGAGGGCCCCACCATGGTCTTAGCATAGTTACAGAGTCAGTGAAATTTCCTATCTCTTTCCAATTGGACTTTCCTCCCATTACCTCCTCTCACATTGGGTGGTATTGGGTGGCTACGAGTTATCTTTGGTATCTGGCTAAGGCATAATTGAACTGAGAATACATTTGTTGGGTTTGATGGGACATATTTATATGGCTTTTAGTCACTTCTATATAGCAGTAAAGGAGTGTTAACTGTCCTGGCACAGCAATGACTTCCTGGATGCTCCCACTGTCCTTTGTGCCAACTGACCAGGCACCTTGACCCAAAGGTGTCAGGTGATTTGAAAAGATGTTTTGGAAGGTTTTAATAAAATAAAAAAAATTACTCAAGTTAGATGTACATGATAGGTCCCTTCTTTAAAGAATTGAGAGAAATTTTAGATTAAAAATGCGTGAAACTGAAACAAAGTAATCAAAATGATGAAATCAATAGAAATTATGCTAACATTGGCATATAATTATAACCAGAATTTTTCAGAGTATCGCAAAAGAAATAGTTGAGAGGGAGTGATCAATTTCTAATGGAAGTAGTGTATAGGTTCTTGGATTGAACCATATGACTGAATGATATGAGCACATTGGGTAAATATTAAAATTTCTTGATTATTTAATGTAAAATACTAATAATATAACAATAATAAAATACATATTATACCTTTATATTGAGGTTATCAATGACAAACTGGTTAATGAATATCATCAAGGTAAAAAACATTTAAATTAGTCACAGCGAAAAAACCCTCACAATGCTTAAAAATAAAAAGATTTGTTTTTCAAATTTGATGTCTATCATGAAATATACTTATTAACAATGATGTCTACCATGAATATACCTATTAACAATGATTTGAGAAGTTTAAAGTTAACTTTTATAAGCTGTCAATAATACAAAACTTTTATCAATCAAGGTAGAACAAATGTCATGAAACTATAGTCTACATTTTTGTATGGTCCCTGTGCTAAGAATGATCTGCATTTTTAGATTACTGGGGGAGAAACAGATACATGACATGTGTAAATTATATACAATTCAAAATTCAGGGTCCATAAATAAGTTTTATTGGAACACAGCCATGCTCATTCATTTACGTATTGTCTATTGCTGCTTTTGTGCTACGACGACTCAGATTAAGTAGCTACAACAGCGACTGTATAGTCCATTAGGCATACAATATTCACTATGTAACCCCGTATAGAACAAGTTGGCCAGAGTCTGATGGCAGAGCAAAGACTGAATTTTCTCCATAATAAATGATATTATCAAAATGTTTGTTACAGGCCGGGCATGGTGGCTCACGCCTGTAAACCTAGCTCTTTGGGAGGCTGAGGTGGGCGGATTGCCTGAGTTCAGGAGTTTGAGACCAGCCTGGGCAACATGGCAAAACCCTGTCTTTACTAAAAATACAATTAGCTAGGTGTGGTGGCACATGCTTGTGGTCCCAGGTACTGGGGAGGCTGAGGCACAAGAATCACTTGAACCCAGGAGGCAGAGGTTGCAGTGAGCTGAGATCGGGCCACTGCACTATAGCCTGGGCGACAGACTAAGACCCTGTCTCCAAAAAAACAAACAAACAAAAACACAACTTTGTTATATAAAGAGGTGATTAATGAGTATCAGCCAAATTACGTAAGAAAAAGAATATGACAGTATTGAAACAGCTAATTTCATAAGCATAACTTGTTATCCTTTAGATTTTATATTTGTAATATTTATCTGCCCTTTCAAACTTTTCTCATTCTAAATATTCACTTTCATGTCTAATTTTGTATTTGTAATTTTGTCTTTTTCTTAAACATCACCCTCCTAAATTATTTAAGTTCTAGGTCCAACAAAGCTGGATGTACCACTTTATTATAATGTACACTTTCTGACTGAACTGTAGCTTGAATGCAGTTTTCATGCTACATGTCTGTCCTATTTATAAACATCACACATTAGATTGAAATTAGTTTTCAGAAGGCAAACAAGCATCGAGGGTGATATTAAAAAATAGAATTCTACTAAATGTTTTACCTCATTAGAACTTGACCCCCTGCTAAAACTTTCTCAAATATTGTTCCTAAACAGTGGAAACTACTGGTTTGAGTCTTGGAATGGCACATTATTGCTCAGAGGGATTTTTATGACTAGGTTTAAAATGGAAATGCCAACAGGTTTAATTATGGTACTGCTGTAGAAGGTATAGCACATTAACATTATTGCATGAAAAAATACCAATCTGCTCTGGGAATATACTGAGCACCTTTAATATTTTCATTTGCATTTACAAAAACTCACATTTAAATTTTTCATGAAACGTAAATAAGATTTGGCTGAGAAATGCCCTCTCAAGGTCCTTCAGTTTGAAATTCCTTACTTTAGAAAAGATGATAAGAGAATTAGAAGAATTATGATTATTGATACAAATCAAATGGGCTTGTCATTCTTCACTATGGCTCTCCAGAGTATCACACTTGATGCATTTTTCTGAGGGGCAAATAGTGTTATAATGGGCTGAACATTCAATTTAGGCATGTAAGAGAAATGCAGCCATAGATATTTAAATAACTCAGGATAGTGCTGTAATAAAGCTAGATGGAGCCATTGGCTGAGATATCTTGGGCCAAGTTGTTTTCTTTTTCCTTTTTAAAAAGTCAATATATATGGCAGAAAACAATTTTTATATAAGTAGACTCTTCTTGGATCTGCTAAAATTTTGATTCTGTGCTACCATAGAAAGTATTCTCATCTGAGCTTTAGTCTTCTCCAAGACACCAGGTGGTTATGAACCTCCTGGACTGGCCCATTGCTACTGACAAAGACTCTGCTTGACCAAACTCTAGCAGGGCTTCTAGAAGCTTAAGGCCATGTCCCTAGGATGACCCAGGTATCCCCCCTCTTACAATGTTCACCTGAAAAAGTTGTCAATTATCAATTATTTCTCTGTTCTTTGAGATATAAATGTTCTACCACACAAAAGTGGCTCCTCAAAGGTCTGGGAGCCATCTCTTTGAAATGCAAACATCCCAGGAGGTAAGCCCTACTCTCTTCTCTCTGAGTCCCCATGGGAGGAAAAGCGTGGGCACCTTGCTCTAGCTCTCACCACTTAACTCCTGTCATAAAGATACAAAAAGTTTGTTTCTCCTCCAGACAAATGGCAATTAGCAAACTCAGATGTCCTGGTCAATTGTCCTCTCACTCCTTGCTCTTTCATGCTTACACACTGGTTTCTCTCCCATATTGCAATAGTTATTACTGAACAAAATCTGTCTTTACCACTTGTAACTAATGTCTGGTTTTATCTCTGACACTGCATTAATTCAAATGTGCTAATGATGATTCTGTATAACTTTTTATTTCTTAAGAGTCATAGCAAGAAGGGACTCAGAGCCCATTTTTTCCCACTCTCTCTCTCTTACAACAAAGACATTGAAGCTTAAAAAGATTATTGACTCATGAGCCAGTAACTGTGGAGCTGAGATTAGAAGACAGTGTTTCTGACCCTTCCCTCATGCTCTTTCCATTGCCAAGTCCATGGTTTTGGTGTAGAATTTTACTCTCCACAAAATCACTTTTATGCTAGAAGGAGGGATATGTATGGTCTTGATAAATTCTTTAAAATAGCTTCTGAGATTTTTTTTAAAAAGCTTTATTTTTAAATTTAAGTGCACAGTTTTACAGAGAGTATATGAAACAAGACCTATACTTATGTTAAACAACAAAAATAATTTGAAATTTCTTAAATTAGGTAATGAAATTCAAGAATTTTATCAATATAATGTTCACTGAACTAGAGATTCCTCCCCCACACCCACTGGGCCGACACTTAGGGCCAAGGTGAAGATTTAGCTCAAAATTATAGCGAATGTTAGAGTGTATTAGAACTCCTTTGATGCATAACTAATTTCAGAGTTAAAACGCAGTTGTTCTGTTTTCTCATGTATTTTTTCTTTTATGGCTTTTATATCCCCTCAGAATAAGACTTAGTTTTGACATATTTAGCATCAGCAGTGGGACAGATCTAAAATTCTTTGATTCTCTTAAATCCATTATAAATATGAGTAAGCAAACTAAATTAAGCTACCAAAAAAGACCTTTAGGGAAAAAAGAAAAGAAATAAGAAAATGAGCTTTTAAAATAGAGATGTCCGCACTTTTATTCTTACTCTAAATATGTGAAAATAGCAAATAATAGTCTACTATGCAATGTATGCCATTCACTGCATCTAAGTGTGCTTTAAACAACTCTGTCTTGGCCATACAGTGCATTTCTGCAGGCATGGGAGTGATTAGGAAGAAAATGGTACAATTGCAGTGAAAGGCAAAAACCAGCTGTTCTAATGGTTTAGAATTGAGATCAATGATGACACAGTTCAATTACAGCATTAGTTCCTGATGTCAGAGAGGGGTTAAAAATGGATCATAATGACTCTTTAGTAGATAAATTTGGAGCAATTAGGGTTCTGAAAATGTCTCTTTATGTAACAAACAAAAAAATTGCTCTTAAATGATCTGGGCTGCAGAACCTGTTTCTTTTGCATGACAGAAGCTAATCTATTGCTTCTCAATGTGGAGTTAATCAAATGAGCTTCTAAACCCCAAATCTCAAGTGAGGACAGACTAGATTTCAAGTTAGTCCAAACTACAAGCATTTTTAAAGGTTAGTAAGTAAACACATAATGGAAAAAAAAACAACAACAACCAAAGGTAACTTCATTAAATAACCTAGTACAGTTCCTCACACGCAGTAGGCATTACATGAATGCTTGTTGAATTAAATTTTTTATTTCTTTCTTAGATATGCCTGAAGTATACAAACTAGTTAAATGTCAGTCATGTCAAACAATTGTTGTAGGTCAACTGTATTATCTCCAAATATTACCAATTATCTTTTGTTTGATACAAACGTAAGTGGAATAAGTTTAACTGAACTAAACCAACACAATTTTTATTATAGATTTGGTGGGCTAAAACTGTTATTTTCTAAACCCAAATCTGCAACTTGTTGCTGAGTTCCTAGCCTGGTAGTAGTGCTGAAGCCAAAACAGTTATCACCTTTTTGCTATGTCTACTGCTAGAATTATTGAACTGACATCCTTATTGCTTCATTTCAATCCGTAGATACATTTTAGGGAGAAAATTTAAAACTAACTTGGTTGTTTTTTGAGTTGCACAAATGAACATAAAGAAGCTTTGAATTACAGGCATTTCATACAAATTAGCAACGCTTTCATCTTACTACTGTGAAGCAACTCTAGACCTTGAATATGAAAAAGAAAAACAATGTTATATTTCCTTGCTCTTCCTTTTGCATTAATCTGGTCATTTAGTTCTCTGTGTTTCTTACTCCCTTGCTCCTTTTGGATCTTTGTTTCTGTGCAGTCTCATTCTACCAGTTTTTCACAGAATTTAAATTAATGTCAATATGGAGAAAGCATAAAGGAAGAACACAGACTTCTTGTAGAGTTATTGTTTGTTGATGCTATATGTCACGTAAAATTCTCTGTGTTTTCTCTACCAGGTGTAGGAGTTTTCTCTTGCTCTTAAAAGTTTTGAAATCATCGGGTGTGGTGGCTCACGCCTGTAATCCCAGCACTTTGGGAGGCCAAGGTGGGCAGATCACGAGGTCAGGAGTTCGAGACCAGCCTGACCAACATGGTGAAACCCCATCTCTAGTAAAATACAAAAATTAGCTGGGTGCACACCTGTAATCCCAGCTACTAAGGAAGCTGAAGCAGGAGAACTACTTGAACCCAAGAGGTGGAAGTTGCAGTGAGCTGAGATTGCACCACTGCACTCCAGCCTAGGTGACACAGTGAGACTCTGTCTCAAAAAAAAAAAATTTTTTTTGAAACCATAGATACCATTGTATTGCAATGGCAGAGGTAAATGAGCAGAACTTATATCTAATGATGAATTAATATTTCTGACATGTTCATAATCTCATTGTAGACACAACAATACTTGGAGGTAGATATTATTACTCTTTGTTTACAGAAGAGGAAACTGAGGCTCAGAAAATTTAACTAAGTTGCTCATTTTTGCACAGTTGATATTTTACAGTTGGCCGGACAACTTAAAGAGGTAAAGCAGGGGTAGGTTTCATAAATTTTAAACACTAATGATATGCTAAGAACAAAAAACAGATTCCTAATGCTTTGAAATTTACAGAATATTTCAAGAGAAATAATATTTAATTTTAAGAAAATATTTTTTCTATGAATTTTATTTTCAAAGGGTTTTAGAAAGGTTATGCATTGTCAGTCTCCCTGTATTTATAACAAACACATGCATCTAGCCTATTTTTAGAGATTTTATATTGTTACTACTTGAGTTATTCCTGAGATTGAGTTTATATACAGCCAGAGGATCTCAGTTCTTCCTTAGAGCCTGGTTCACCCTTAGTATATAATGTAACGATGTGAATTTCAGAGCCAAGGTACATTGCAACCAAATATTGTGAAACTTAATGGACTAACTCAGATTTGTCTTTTATCTTCAGAATTTTCAAAAGTGTAAATTTCCTTTTTCAAGACTTGGAACCAACCCAAATGCCCATCAATGCCTGACTGGATAAATAAAATGTGGCACATATACTCCATGAAATACTATGCAGCCATAAAAAGCAATGAGTTCATGTCCTTTGCAGGGACATGGATGAAACTGGAAACCATCATTCTCAGCAAACTAACACAAGAACAGAAAATTAAACACTGCATATTCTCCCTCATAAGTGGGAGTTGAACAATTAGAACACATGGATACAGGGAGGGGAACATCACACACCAGGGCTTGTCGGGGGGTTGGGGGCAAGGGGAGGGACAGCATTAGGAGAAATACCTAATGTAGGTGATGGGTTGATGGGTGCAGCAAATCACCATGGCACGTGTATACTTATGTAACAAACCTGCATGTTCTGCATATGTATCTCAGAACTTAAAGTATAATTAAAAAAAAAGAAAAACATGACAAAGATGCCTCCACCTGCACTCTTATTATTCAATATTATAGTTGTCAGGCAAGACAAAAATTAACATGTGATCATTTACCAAGGGGGCTTAATTTTTTATCTGTGGGTTTAAGGCTACTTTCTAACATAAGTAAAACTGGTCCTTTTAGTTAATTTTAGTTTCCATATCTACAGTCATACATGAAAATTTCCCTTGTTAGACTCATAATACTTTGAATGTTTTACTGCTTTTCGGTTGTCAAGAGTAAAGGAGAAAGTCATTTAGATTTATGGTGATTAATATAACTATGATTTGGGGACAGGCACACAATATAGGATATATGATGTTAGTTCAGTTAAGCAATCACTTAGAGGGAAGCTGGTATGTTCCAGTACTATGCTAGGAGATAGAGCTATAAAAATGGAAAAGACGTATTTCCTGCTCTCAAAGATCTCTCAAGGTAGTGGAGTGTTAGACGTACTAAAATAGTAGGAGTCAAATGAGCGGAGAGGGAATTTAAGAGGAACATTGATAGCCAACATGGTGGCATATGGCCCATCAGCCTTTCCGACCTTGCTCTCCAGGTGTTCCTCTAGAGCTGTGGACTCTTCCTCATAAACCCTGGACACTTTAAAAAGGACATGGACATCTGCAGGAGTTACATGAAAATGCTTCAGTGACATTTTGGTTGCTCAGTTCCCCAAGACTAGAGTAATGATTCTTTTTGTCTGGGAAATCGTCCCTCTTCAGCCATCCTTGTAGCTTCATATAGAGAAAGAAGAGGAACTGTCAGATCAATTAGATCAACAGGGTGGTATTTTGCTGTCAAATCAACTTCATACCTTTGTGCTACAAGGCATTTCCTTGACTGGCCCAGGAGAGTCCACGAGCAGAGATGATTGGATCTCCCTAAAGCGTTCATTCTCACATCTGGCTCCATCTTCTTTGAGAGGCCATACTGTGAGCCAGTGTATGAGAAGAGAAGGAGGGATTGGATTGCTGAAGTAGCTGGATTCCATGCATTAATGCACATGGCTCTGCCCACCAGCCTGGCAGCAATTCCACCCAAATCACCTTGCTATGATAGGTTATGACCTCTATAGCATCTATAGATATAGATATAAAATCCATATAGGATCTCAGAGCAAGCTTTGAAGAGTAAGGGATAAAATAAATAAGACAATCAATACAAAAACACTAATAGAGGGTCTCAGAGCCACATTCTAAGATTAATGGAGGAAATAAACAAAGCAATGGATGGAAAATATTTGCTCTATTGTCTAGCTTTTTATACCCATCATTTTCCAGGTCTTTATCCTGCCGACACGTTTGACAGATATAACATTTATCTAAGTATGAAACAGCTGTCTGTGAGGATATAACACCCTCACCTCCCACATTATGCCACCAAAGATGCAGTTCATATTCCTAAGGGAAGCTGAATTTGAAGAGATAGGAGTGTGTGTGCCACCCCCATGATTTTCTATGGGACACAGGGACGTGCAGAATCCTAGAAATGTGTCAGCTAAATAGTCTGGTTGAACACGCTGACTGAGAGTCTGGGTAGCACAAGTGGTTAGTTAGTTCAGTAACTCAGCACAGCTGAAAGTAAGTACGTGAGCTGATGATGCAAATAATATTTGCTTCAATTATAGCAGCTGTCTCAGTACTAGTCAATTTTAGTAGTTCCAGGTAATAATGTCTTTTGAATATACCAACTGCATGCCTTGAGTTTCCTTCTCCTTTTCCCTTCTCTTAGATCCTAGTCCAGTTAGAATCCTCTCCTTTGGCAGCGTGGGTTCCAGAGGTTAAATAACAATTGAACTCTCATCCTTCTCAGAATTTCTTGCTATTCTGAGAAACTATAGATGGTTCTTCCAAGTTGATCAAATATAATCCCAGTGGAAAGCTACTAGAATTGTGAGTTCAGCCTTCATCATAAGCGGTTTCTCTGTCTTTATAGCAATAGCATATATAAAAAATCCCTGTTGCATTTCCCATATGTATGATTCAATAGGAATTGAGTAGACTCTGTAGGGGAGAGTTGTCTTGAAATCTTTTGAATTAGATATGATCCAAAAATCAATGTAGTAACATGGGTTTATTCCACTGGAACATCTCTGTGCACTGTAAGTTCTTTGAGGCAGAGACCCTGCCTTATAAATCTTTGAACCCCCCACAGAGTCTGGTACCCTACTTTTAACAGGAAAGATTCTCAATAAATAATTGCTGGTAAAACATACATGCTTTTGAAGCAATGTTTTCTTACTTTGAAGAATGAGTTATCTCAGTAATTTTAGAAGAGTGAAATACAATACTTATTTTATTATAATCTCTTGCACCAACTGCTTTAAATTAGTTTCATCAGCATCTTTTAAAAAATGCTTGTAAAAAACCATTAATAAATCCAGCCTCAAACTTCCCTTCAGAATTAATGCAATCTGTTTGGGGAAGATAAGAATGAGGATATTTTGCAATTTGTGCAGTGAAAACTCACTCAATCTGGATTTGGCCCTTGTTAACCTTATACACACTGATTCTTCTTACATCCTAGAATAAAATTATTAAAGATAGAACTGCTGTGTCATCTAATGTGAAGAAGTTTGTCACGTGCATTCCTCCTCACCCACAGAAGTCATTATTTCTGAAATGATTGAATTATAATACTTTTCTTCTCCCTCCTGCTATCTAATGCAGTTTTACCTCCTTTGTATGTCTTAATGTTACTGAAAATTCTGTTTATGTGTGTGAGTTGAATTTTTTTTTTTTTTTTGAGATGGAGTTTCACTCTTGTTTCCTAGGTTGGAGTGCAATGGCATGATCTCGGCTCACTGCAACCTCCACCTCCTGGGTTCAAGTGATTCTCCTGTCTCAGCCTCCCGAGTAGCTGGGATTACAGGCATATGCCACCATGCCCAGCTAATTTTGTATTTTTAGTAGAGACGGGGTTTCTCCATGTTGATCAGCCTGGTGTCGAACTCCCGAGCTCAGGTGATCCACCCGCCTCAGCCTCCCAATGTGTTGGGATTACAGGCGTGAGCCCCCGCATCTGGCCGGATTTTTTTAAATTACTGAAAATACACTTCTGTGATGCTGTGTTAGCAATGCTATCACACTCTGACATTTGGCTTTTCCCTTTCTCTGTGTTTTTCCCTTTACTATAATCCCAATTTCTTAGCTAGAAGAAAGTTCAGAAGTTTAGGATTAAGAGAAGATGAAGGAACAACTGAAGTAACTTCTCTCTCTCTTCTATAGGAGATCGCCCCCCCGACACACACACATATGCACACACACACACGTGTAATATGGCCTGCCCCGTATTCTTCAACCTAACAGTAATTTGGGATTCCCCATCTGATGGGTGCTCACACAATGATCTCTTTCATATACAGGGTGGTAATTTCACTCTAAACACTTCAATTATTTATAAATGGATCTCAGAGACAGCAACTAGCAGCTGGGCTATAGAAGCAGCTCTGACTGAGGCGTGGCCAATAGAACCACATGTCACTTTAAACAGTGTTATTAATATTTATGTGACTTGATCAGCTAGTTTAGATGCAGGTCTTCCCTGGGCTGTGTGGAAGAAGCCTTCCTATTTTCGCTCGCCTGTAATTATAGGCTCTGATTCTTCTCTTTGTCAAACTTGGGTAATCGAAGGTCAGGTTCCTGGGATGAAAAGTGTGCCAAACACATCCAAGTCATAATGCTTTCACCACTCCTCCGTCAGCAATTTGGAGTCAATTAAAACTTAGGTCTGGAAGTAGAAGATCTAGAAGCCCAAACTGTCAATCTTGGACAAAGATTCTGGTTTTAACTTTTAACAGGGTGAAACTGATTATGTAAACAGCACTAAAAAATCTGCCATAAGGTAAACTACCAAAACAGATTAAGATATTCAGGTAAATGAGTTTATAGCTTTAAAAGAGAAATACATACATTGATACATACCTACAGATATAGATAGATATGCATGTGGTAGATCATCAGTGTACCTAAAGGGCACTGCTGCACACTTCGGGTCTCGCCTGCTTCCTGAAAAATGTCTTCTTTGCTCTCAAGGACAATACATTTGTATTACAATCTAAAGCAGGATCCTTCCTGCTCCAAAATCTATTCATGAAAAAGCATATAGCATTGGTTTCTGAGAGCTCCATAATTTCTCAAGTCAAATACAAATGTTAAAAAGGTCCAATTCTAGTCCTGATGAAACAATGGTGATTCCTTTGGAAAAGATGATGTGCATTTGGTTCAGAATCTGTCTTCTGCATTTCCTATCTGGTGATGTCCCTGACAATAGTGGTTCATCAGCTCAACGCTGGCAACCTTGAGCCTGTGGGGTGACAACCATTAGAGGGCAGCACAGTTACGTTTTCTTAGCCGTGAACCTGAGGAAACAGATGATGCATGCATTCCTTGCACGATTCTTCATGATTGAGGTAATGGTCTCAGCCACAAGGCATTTTTTCTCCCTCCCCATTTGGCCTGATTGACAGTAGAAGCTCAAGGTAACAAATGAAGCTGTATCAGTAAAATGTCAGTGGAGGAATAGAATTTAACTTTTGTGTAAAGTTACATATCCTCATATTAAAATGACTCCGTTTAGTACCTTATTCTTTCTTAACCAAACAGCAGTTGACCTTTCTGATACAGTTTTCTCATTATCGTTTGTCCCTTTGTGAGTGTGTGTGTGACTGTGTGTGTGTTTGTGTACTTTAGAAATTTTAAGCAAACAAATTATTTCCCACCTAACAAAATCCAAATTCCCAAATCTCCCATGACCCAGCACTATAGCAGAAAGAGCAATTGTGAAAAGACAGGTTTAAACACTTAAGAACTAATGACCTGAAATAATGATAAATCACCTTGTATGTTATCTCATTTGTTAGCAACGGACGTCTTAGCTATAGCTGCCAGGGAGATGAGCTCTGGGTAAATAATCCATAATTACAGTAGAGTAGATGAAGATTGATAAAGGGAAGTTTTTATCCTTTGGGATCAAAGAACTTTTCCTTTGACTTTGCTGATGAATTAATTGTTACAGGATAAAAATTACAGACAGTGTAGCATGCTGCACAATTAAAATACTCTCTACCTGAGAACTTCACTCAGTAGATCAAAGACCGTCTCAGGAGCAGGAATGAACTCAGCAGCTGAAGGGGTGGAGCACAGAGCACAGTCAGTGCCCCAGAACCCAGAGTGACCCAGGAGTGCTCATTCCACAGGCCAGTGGGCCGGAAACCGGAGTAATGAGATAATCAGCTCAGTCTTTAAACAACCAAAGCCAACATTTTCCCCAATTCTTGCTCTTTTCCCTTCCTTTACTCTGACCTCCCAAGGATCTGCTTTCTGCTGAGGCGAGGCTTGACAGAAATAATTCAAGATGCTGAATTTGAAAACAGAAACAAATTTTACATGTAGAAAGATAAAAAGAATCAAGTTGAGCTGGAGAGTGGTTGCAGATAATTAGCATGTATGCAGGTTCCTCACACTGAACATAGACGGGTATTTGCTTTCCTTTTTTATGGAGCGGGAATAAGAGGTAATAGGTGGGGAGTTTTGATTGGGTGCCAGAGGCTTGAATATATACCACCAAGGGAAATATAAAAGGTCAAAGAAATATTCAGTGCACATTCTAGAGATTGAATAAAAGCTTGTATTACTGGATTAACTTTTTAATCAACCAATCTAACTGTTAGGACCAATGTTCTCATTTTTTTCCTACTTACTTTGACATCATTTTTGACTCAAATACTAAGAGCTTTGGCAGAATTGTGCTTTAGGGTGCTTGACAGACAGTGAAAAACAGAAACACAGACACATGCACACATGCACAGCTTGACTCACTGTAATTTTCACTGCCACTTTCAATCAGCACCACTATTTTTAATCATTAAGTTGCACAGTCTATGATCTTAAAGCAGATTATACCTTTGCATTACTCTATATTAACAGCACCATGATTTACGCTAATAGATCTGATTAACTGGGTAGGGTAGCCTATGTCTGAACACAAGGTCAGCTGCATTCGAGTGATGCCAGACATCCGAGCGCAATTCTTAGGGGTGGGAAGTTTGGCTATGATGTGTGACAATGATGAGTGACTTAGGAGGAAGAGAGGGAGGGTTTGGTGAGCAGCTTGGGTATCACAGCACTGTCCCAAGACTCTTTTTACCAAGCAAGCCACAGATTGGTACCTACGTGGGAATAATGCTAGACACCTCACCCATTGCATCATTTATAACACTTACTGTTTACTTTTCTGTGCTGTTAGACTAAAATCTATTTGTGGCCAGAGGCAACATATTAGTTTTCTAGGGTTGTCATAACAAAAACCACAAACTGGGTGGCTTAAACACAAATATTTGTTGTCAATTTTAGTGTCAATATTGGAGGCTAGAAGTCTGAGATCAACATGGTAGCAGGGTTGGTTCCTTCTGAGGAGTGGGAAGAATAATCGATCCCATGCCTCTCCTCTAGCATCTTGTGGTTTGCTGGCAATCTTTGATGGTCTGGCTTTTAGAAGGATCACTCCAATCTTAGCTTTGATCTTCACCTGGAGTTCTCCTTGTGTGTTTACATTGTCTTCTCTGTATGCATCTGCCCCCAAATTTCCACTTTCCATAAAGACACCAGTCATATTGGATTAGTGGCCCACCACTTCAATCTGGCCTCATCCTGATATAAGTAATGACATCTGCGATGACCTATTTCCAAGTAAGTTCACATTCTGAGGTGCTGGGGCTTATGACTTCATGTGAGTTTTTTTGGGGGAGGATACAATTCAACCCATAACAGGCAGAACCATATTCAATATTGTATATTTAATTTATTTAAATATAGCCTTGCAGTTGGCCCTTTATCTGCTCAGAGTTAAACACAGTATTATTTTAAAAGGTGTAATAGAAATACTTTTATGATGGTTTATGCATTTTTAAAATTTCTAATTGGAATAGTGTAATTTTCTAAATAGTGTAGCTCTACACAGTGTAGGTCTTGGAATTAACATAACAACCAATTGAGACAATCAGGGAATATTACTTTCCTTGCCTGTCTTCGACATAAGAGCTCTTCAGTAAATTCAAACCTCCATGGCATCCCCACCAAGCAGATTATAAGGCTTAATAATCCTCAGTATCACCAAGTTCTCTTTGTCTTTAAATCCCCCAGGCTTCAGATTAAGTTGCTTCCTTTTGTTTCTGCCTTCATAGAAACAAAGAGCAGTTGGCCAACGTGTTCAGTAGAAGAACTTTTATCTACCTGACAAACATTATTAGGTTTCCTCTTTACATTCTATCCACTAAATGATAATCTAACATTCACGTAGCTCTATTTTCAGTCTTCATTGTCTTTGTGGCTTTTGCAAAACTGCTCCAGGATCTTCTGACACTATTAGTTATCTCAGTACTAGAGACCATTTCTAGGCAGGATGTAAGAAAATAAATTGACTGGAGTTCAAAGAGCAAGATGAATACAGAACTTCAAACAGTGGGGTAATCACTTATATTTGGGACACACGTGCCATATACATTTGCCCAAGTAGAAAACATAATATTGATGTAGAAAACAAAGCGTGCATGTGGGGTGGATGTGCCAAAGCCGTCCACAGAGGCACTCTACTGGCTTCCCGCTTGCTGTTTTGTCTTTCGTTCTTTTTTTTTTTTCAGACGGAGTCTCACTCTGTCGCCAGGCTGGAGTGCGATGGCACAATCTCAGCTCACTGCAACCTCTGCCTCCTGGGTTCAAGCAATTCTCCTGCTTCAGCTTCCTGAGTAGCTGGGACTACAGGCACAAGTGACCACGCTCAGCTGATTTTTGTATTTTTAACAGAGACGGGGTTTCACCATGTTGGCCAGGATGGTCTCGAGCTCTTGACCTCGTGATCCGCCCGCCTCCGCCTCCTAAAATACTGGGATTATAGGCGTGAGCAACCACGCCCAGCCTTTGTCTTTCATTCTTATTTCCCCTCTGTCTAGTTATCATGGTCTCATTACTTGCTCACTTAATTTACTGTGTAACTGGATAGTCAGAAAACAAAAGCCTCCTTCCAGTATCTCATTCCCCACATGCAATCCTTGGAATGAGAGGGTCAGAGTTTCTAAAAGGCCATTTGGGTGGTGTATTAGTCAGGGTTCTCTAGACGAACAGAACTAATGGGATAGATGTACATATGAAGGGGAGTTTATTAGGAGAATTGACTCACACGATCACAAGGTGAAGTCCCATAATAGGCCGTCTGCAAGCTGCAGAGCCAGGAAGCCAGTCCAAGTCCCAAAATCTCAAGAGTAGGGAAGCCGATAGTGCAGCCTTCAGTCCATGGCCGAAGGCCAGAAAGCCCCTAGCAAATAACTGGTGTAAGTCCAAGAGTCCAAAAGCTGAATGTAGTCTGATGTTCGAGGGTGGGAATCACCCAGCACAGGAGAAAGATGGAGGCCAGAAGACTTAGCCAGTCTAGTCTTTCCACGTTCGTCTGCCTGCTTCTACCTGGCCGTGCTGACAGCAGCTGATTAGATGGTGCACACCCAGATTGAGGGTGGGTCTGCCTTTCCCAGTCAACTGACTCAAATGTTAATCTCTTTTGGCAACAAGCTCACAGACACACCCAGGAACAATAGTTTGCATCCTTCAATCCAATCAAGTTGACACTCAATATTAACCATCACAGGTGGGATCCTGAGAAATTGAACTGATAGAAGGGCATTAGAAGCCAATGTGTTTCAGGAGATTTGGGATATCCAGACACTAGGAAGAAGAAATGGGTTTATTTGTCTCAGGAGTAGCTGAGACCAGCCTCCAGTTACCCAGCTTCCATGTGAAAGTCCCTGAGAAGCCAAAGGTGGAGGTTGTAATAGGAATGGAGGTGGTGGTACTGGGAACAAAACACTAAAATTTTTATCCTAAGGAGGTGAGGGAAATTTTCATGATAAATAATAAGGCACCCATCTTCAAGCACCATGGATAAGAAAAGATGGCCTTTCTGCAGATATTCTGGACCATGTGTGCACCACAGGAAATGCAAACTTTTGTGAGATGGGAATGGGAAAAGACCAGTCTCAAAAATAGCTAAGATAGAACTTACTGCCATCCTAGTGGGATGGTTTCTTTATTCTTTACTCTTTTTCATTTTTTTTTTTTTTCAGAGCCTCACTCTATTGCCTAGGCTGGAGTGCACTGGCATGATTATAGCTCACTGCAGCCTCAACTTCCCAGGCTCAAGGGAATCTCCCACCTCAGCCTCTTGAGTAGCTGGGACTACAACTGTGCACCACCATGCCCAGCTAATTTAAAAAAAATTTTTTTTTTCTAGAGATGAGGTCTTACTGTGTCGACAAGGCTGGTCTTGAACTCCTGGTCTCACATTTGAGAGGCCTATTATGTCGGCCTCCCAAAGGGCTGAATTACAGGCATGAGCCACCATGTCTGGCCCCCACTACTGGGATGGTTTCTAAACATATAACATTTGATTTAGGAGAGAAGAGAAAGTAACTTTTCCTTCTTCTTTTGTTTTTAACATCTAGCATTACAGGATAAAATTCATGTCTATTAGCCAGCGTTTTCTTTTCCATTACCATGGTTACCAATGATGATGATGATGATGATGATAATAGCTGGTATTCATCAAACTATTGCTGTGTAACAGACACTAAGCTAAATGCTTTACATGGATCAATTTCACTTTCACAGTAGTTACTATTATTAATCCCTTTTTACAGATAGAAAATTGAGGCTGGAGAGTTTATGTAATTTCTTCACGTTTACAAAGCAATTAAGCACAAGGGCTGCATGAACTTGCACTCCCCATTCACCTCATCCTGTTCTGATGAAACTCTATGTGCTATGCTGCCTTTATATTGATCAAAGTGTTGACAAATGAATGAATATGCATCCAGAAGTAGGGCTGGACAATAATTTATCTCTTTTTTTCACCCTAACCCTTAATTTTTGATTCTTGATTAATAGATACTTAATGAATCGAAAGAGAATTGGAAACAATTTTGCAAAGAAAGGAGAAAATAGCTTTAAGATATATGAGAAGAGGGACACATCAAGAGATTGTGCTGATAAAGCAAGGTATCTGCATGTACATGCTGATAAATTATAGATTGCATTATAGCTCTTGTTATTCCTGTATCCCTCCCTCTTTTCTAAGACGTCATGTATTTTTTTCCTATTGCATTTCAGATTTCTGCATATTATACCAGGAACTCTTAACACTGTGCTGGAATGAGCTGGTGAGGACTGCTCCCCGCAAAGGAATAAAGCCAAAATTAAAATCTCTCTTTTTTATGTTTCTTTCTTTCTCTCTCTCTCTCAAACTTGACACAAGAAGAAAAATCACCAGGTGCCAGAAATGAAATGGAGACTCAAAAACGATGCCATTCTGATCTAGTAGAGGAGCAGCTAGTGAATATTTTCTGTAAAGGTCCAGATAGCAAATACTTTAGGCTTTTGAGGCCATATGGTTTATGTTATAACTATTATAGCCCAGAAGTAACAGACAATATGTATGCGAATGAATGTAGCTGTGTAGCAATAAAACTTTATTTACAGAAAAAGGCAGCAGGCCATAGAGTGCTGCCCACTGTAATAAAATATCAAAATCAACATAAGCCCCAGAGTAGGGTCAATGCCCACTGATATGGTTTGGCTCTGTGTCCCTACCCAAATCTCATCTCGAATTGTAGTTCCCCACATGCTGAGGGAGGGACCTGGTGGGAGGTGACTGGATCATGGGGGTGGTTTTTCCCATGCTGTTCTCATGATAGTGAGGGAGTTCTCACGAGATCTGATAATTTAAAAGTGGCAGTTTCCCCTGCCCTCTCTCTCTCTCCTGCCACCTTGCTTCTCCTTCGCCTTCCGCCATGATTAAGTTTCCTGAGGCCTCCCCAGCCATGTGGAACTGTGGGTCAATTAAATCTCTTTCCTTATAAATTACCCAGTCTCAGGCAGTTCTTTATAGCAGTATAAAAATGGACTATTACACCCACATGGGGATGGGATACTGAGCTTTGGGCCAAGATGAAGTCTGGAACAAGAACTGAGACAGTTGCCTAAATCTGAGTCATCTAAAGTCCTAAACCATTACGTAAAAGAAAAACACATTTTTTTCTTTTTTCTTTTTTTTGGGGGGACAGGGTCTTTCTCTGTCACCCACGCTGGAGTGCAGTGGTGCGTTCTCTGCTCACTGCAACCTCCTCCTCCCAGGCTCAAGCAGTCCTCCCACCTTAGCCTCCCGAGTAGCTGGAACTACAGGTGCACACCACCACACCCAGCTAATTTTTGTATTTTTTGTGGAGGTGGGGTTTCATCATCTTGGCCAGGCTGGTCTCAAACTCCTGAGCTCAAGTGATGTGTCCACCTTGGCCTCCCACAGTGCTGGGATTACAATCAGGAGCCACTGTGCCTGGCCCTTTCTTTCTTTCTTTTTTTTTCAATTGCATTGATTTGTTTGAAAAATCAGTTCATTGCACAGGAAACTAAAGTACTTCACCCATTGGCCTAGGGAAATAGCAAAGAGGCTCTGGGTGACTGACACTCAAAGGCCTTGGTTGCAAACAATATTAATAACCTATACACTTCAAGCAGAAAAGAATATCAAAGAGGCCCAGAAAGTTAGAATCTGGAGCTTCCAGCCAGGTATAATGGCCAACCCACTATAGGATGTCACTATGATCCTCAAGACTGGATGCCAGAAGCTCCACCTCTGTCTCTTCTCCCGGGGCCTCTGCTATCATGTTTGCCAGAATATTTATCCTCCTCTCACAGTGACTTCTTCCCGTCTCTCCTTCCCAGAGTCAAAATATCTCACTGCTGGAATCCTCACTACTGGGAGTCCAGAGATACGAATTTTCTTTTTCTACCTCGTAAAGGAGGAACTTTAAATGTGAGGAATTAATGCAATGTAAACACGTTTTTCAAAGATATTGGTTAGCCACCAATAATTAAACTCTATGAGGATGATGATTTTTGGTGTGTGTCTGTGAGAAATTTTAAAATTCAAAGATTTTGGTTAGCCACAAATAATTAGAATCTATGAGGATGATGATTTTTGGTGTGTGCCTGTGAGAAATTTTAAAATTCTAGCCTCTGCCACATTTGGGGGAGCACTCTGTTATTCTTCTTAAGGAAAAAAAAGGTATTTAAACTTTTAGCCCATGGGTTGAGGTAGAAAAACTTCCCAAGTGTCTAAATATGTCTTTTAGGTATTAATATATTTGAATTAATAAAAACTCCCCAATTGTCTAAATGTATCCTTTTGGTATTAATATATTAATATATATATGAATATTTGAATTCAAACAAGATCCACATCTTGCATTTCGTTCCTTTTTAAGTCTCTCTCATTCTATAACCATCATCCCCTCTCACTTTTTTTTTTCATTTCTTTGATTTGTTCTAGAAAGCACTTCACATAGGAATACTGTATTCTGGATTCTAGTGAGCATTTTCTTCCAGTGTTCTTTAACTTGTTTATCTTCCATATTCCCTGTAAGTTGGTAGTATGATCTAGAGAATCATTTTATTCACATTCAGTTTTTGTTTAGATAAGAGCCCTCCATTCCTGCTGTGTTAAAAAACAAGGCACAGAAGATCTGGCTCTTCCCCTTTCAGTAATGCCAAGATGAATTATTGGGTTCAGGTTGTCTTGGCTCATTCATCCATTATCAATTTACTAATCATCATTTCACACGATAGTTTTAATATTTATGACAATCATTGTCTATATCCATTATTTATTTCATTATGGGTTTCAAAATAGTGATTTTCTAAGTCCACAATTCTTTGTGCATTTTAAAGAACATTCTATCACCAATTATGTGAAATATAATTTGTACAGAAAGGCACGTCTTTGATTTATTTTATCATTTGCATAGTGAGTTGGTGCTCTAGTGAACTCCTGTGATAACTGTTTTAGTCCACTTGGGCAGCTATAATGAAATACTTTAGACTGGTAGTTTATAAACAACAGAAACATATTAATCACAGTTCTGGAAGCTAAGAAATCCAAGGTTAAGATGCTGGAAGATTCAGTATCTGTTGGATGCTTACTCTCTGCTTCATAAATAATGGCTTGCTGCCTGCATCTTCACAAGGTGGGAAGAACAAAAGAGGATAGGAGCTCCCTTGAGCCTCTTTCATGAGAGCACTAATCCAATTCATAAGCATGGAACCCTGATGACATCATCACTTCCCAAAGGCTCCACCTCTTAATACTATCGAATTGAAATCTGGTGAGACACACACACATTCAGACCATAGCAATGACCAGTGTGTGTGTTTTAAAACATTTTTCAGTGTTATTATAATTTAATAAATTTTTAATATTACTCTAAATGCATGGATTTCTAAAAAAAGTATTTAATTTGCTTCAATATGTCTATTCTGTCTTTGCCCAAATTGTGCCAGCTTTTGACTGGTGAATACTCCTCTATATTGGCCGCTATAATCTTGTTACAATATGTCTATTCTGTCTTTGCCCAAATTGTGCCAGCTTTTGACTGGTGAATACTCCTCTATATTGGCCGCTATAATCTTGTTACTCTTTGATAGCTTCCTTGCTTAGTAGCCTACTAAGATATCTCCAGCTCATTTTGTACATTTTCTTTGCAAGACCTAGAATAAGGAATTTTTCCAAGAAGCTTTGGTTCTTTGTAGTGGAAAATGAAATTTAGGGTCTTGGGTGATGGCTAAGTTCATTGCTACTAGAATATCATTCCTTCTTGGTCTTTTCAATGAACAGAGCAACAAAACACAATTTTTGAAGGAAAAATAATGCATTTATATTGATATTTCTAATTTAAAAAATGTCTTTTTTGGCCGGGTGCAGTGGCTCATGCCTGTAATCCCAGCACTTTGGGAGGCCAAGGCAGGCGGATCACAAGGTCAGGAGATCGAGACCATCCTGGCCAACATGGTGAAACCCCATCTCTACTAAAATACAAAAAATTAGTAGGGTGTGGTGGCACATGCCTATAGTCCCAACTACTTGGGACGCTAGGCTGAGGCAGGGGAATCGCTTGAACCTGGGAGGTAGAGGTTGCAGTGAGCCAAGATAGCACGCCTGCTCTCCACCGTTGTGGAGAAGAAAAAAAAGCTCCTTCAAAAAAAAAAAAAAAAAAAAAAAGTCTTTTTTAAAGCTGAGAATTTTATGTATATTGTATTTTAAAAGATACTGAGTTTTCCCAGATAATTACAGTTGACCCAGGAAACAAACAAAAGGGAAGAGACAAGGATATAGGAACTTAAGATTTTAAAATAGGAACCCCAGGGATTTGGAGCTTTTCCTTCTGAGGAAGAGACTTTACTAGCATCTCTGCAGTTGGCTTGTAGCCTCCCAGGGGACACACTAGTCCTTATGCCAGTGTCTCTAGTTACTTCATCCAAAGCTAGCATAAAATGTTATTAAAAATTAACAACTAAACGCTTTTGCCTATCTCATTTTCTTTCCCTAATAAGCATCTTGGTTTCGTTGCCTTAAGGCTCAAGGAATTTTTTCTTGATCTTTGAAGTCCAGTAATTTTATTAGATAATGTTTTAGTGGGTCATCTGTTTTTTTCCAGATACCCATTGTGCCCTTTCAATAGTTAATTTTTTTAAAAAAATCTTTTTTGGTAAATTTTTCTTAATTTGAATATTTGTTCTGTATCATTCTTGGATTTCCTCTTTAGGAGCCCCTTTATACATGTTAACGATGTTTGCCACTCTCTCAACTACTTCTTAACCTTTTTTTAATTCTAAATTTTTATCATTTTTACTTTCTACTTGCTTTAAAGTATTGTGTGTTGTCTCTGTTTCCTCATGTGTGAATTCTAGTTCAGGCTTCATTTCTGAAATACTTTTTTCTTTCATTTCTAATTCATAGTTCCCACCTTATATCTAAGTTTTCTAATCCTAACTTATGTTTGTTAATTTTTAAAATTACATTTTAAAATTTCTTTTGGCTTGTTTGAAATAGTTATAGTTTTCATCTGTTTAATGGCTATATATTTCTGGAATACTTTTAATATCTGTAGGGACATTCTACTCATTATTTATTTTATTTTTTGCATTCGACACAGTTCTGTTCATTGCTTATTTTTGTGTACTATTGGATTTACTGACCTTTTAGGAGGCCAGGTGGGTCAGGTTACCTTTGCTAGCTTCACAGATGTAAAACTTGTACTTGTTTTATCTTTGTCAGATGTTTATAAATTAAAAGCTCAGTAAATACGACTCTCTTTCCTGAGATATTCTACCTCCTTCCTCCTCTCCTACTTTAAGTTTCCCTTAACTTTTACTTGTATTTATTCTGACTTGCTTACTTTGGAGACAATTCCTACCAGTTTCTCCTAGGGTTTTTTTTTTTTCCCCCTCAAAAGGGGCCTTATTTGTTTAGTTATATGAGCCCATTTTCCCAGAGTGCCTGATCTTTCAGAGCCACACCTAATAATTACCTGTGAGTGTTCAAAACCCTTCCAATTTTATTTTGGCCTCTCACACGTCACAATAAATACCTATTGACAGTTTAGGTATTCTCTATTGACAGTCTACTGACAGTTTAGGTATTCGCTATTGATAGTCTAATTTAGGGATTCTCCATTGACAGTCTATTGACAGTTTAAGGGTTCTCTATTAACAATGTTAATAGTTCCGATGTTTTCTCTTTTTCAGGTCCAGCAGACAGCTCATTGCTTTCCTCCGTTATCTTCTACATGGATGCTGATAGCATGTTTTGTTCACATATTCTTCTATTTTGTGGACTGTGGGAATGCTTTGTCACTTAATCTTCTTGCAAATGTTGCCTGTGTATTTTTGGTTTTGTGTTCCTAGTTGTTCTGTTCATTTTTCTGAGGGTACTTGGGAAGCATATTTACTTGTTCCTTATTTTTTACTTATATTACTGATGCTTTTCTCTTATGCTGAAATCTTGGTTCATAATTTCAAAAGATGAAGTTATAACAATTTAAAGGAATTAATTTGCTTTATTTGCAGCTTTAGAGTCAGGTGACACTTCATTTCATTACATACAATAAGTGTTCCAATGAGCTGAGCAGAGGGGATTGGTTTTACAGACAGAAGAGGGCTGAAGAAAGTAGACACAAAGAGCAAAAGGTAGATGGGTCATTTTAAAGTTATTTTCTTTGTAAGGCAGACACAGGGAAACAGAATAATAGAAAAATAACTGATTAGTTAACATCAGCTTACTTCAAGATAATTTTATTTTTCTTGGTGTGGATTAGCACAGAGGAAAGTTTATTATTATGTCGACTGACACTGGCCTATTTGAGAAATTTGTCTATTATTTCTCTCTTCTGATTTTCCAGAAGGTCAGGTAACAACTTACTTTTGGTTTGGTGAAGTGAAACTTTAGTATAAGTGACTTCATTTTGGTTTTATTCTGATCTCTTGGGGCCTACTGCAGGAGCTCAATCCAAGACAATGGGCTCTGATAATTTTTATTTAACAATAACAACACTGTGAAATAAACAACAGTGTTAAATAAATATTGTTATGCTGTATTTATTTATCTAAATCTACCTTTTGGTTTTTGTGTCTGCTTTCTTCAGCTCTTTTCTGTCCATAAAACCAATTCCTTCTGCTCAGCTCATTGGAACACTTATTCTATTTAATGAAATGGAGTGTTGCCTGGCTCTAGAACTGTCGTTACTGTTAAATAACAACATTAATATATTACTTTATCTTGCCATATATTTATAATAGCTCCAAAGTAGGATATAACTACCATATTCAAAGTTTAAGATTTCCTTGCATTTATTATTTGTCTTAGAATTAGGGGGATCAGCTTGTTTTGGTTTACCTGGAACTTTCCCAGTTATAGCATTAAAAGTCCTGTGTCTTAGGAAACCCCTCAGTCCTATGTAACACCTGGATGATTTGTCAGTCTACATGTGCCACTAGAGATATAGGGTCAAAACACCCTGTTAAATATTCACTTGGATTCATTTGGTTTTAAATATGGCATGCCAATTGTTAGGTAACTTGTTTTCTGGTTTTTACTTGTGGAGAATGCGCACATTTTCAATTAAAGTAAAATATAGAAAAAAGTGTTAAAAACACTTCTATGAGGAAGAGTCATTCACATTTTGTTTATAGCCTATGCACATTTTTTCTATTGGTTTGTTGGTGCTTTTCTTCCCAATGTTTAGAAGCTCTTTGGTATAGTAGGAATATTAACGCTTTGTGGCATAAGTTGAAAATAGCTTATTTTGCAGTTTTTTAACTGGCTAGTGAGTTTTTATTTTTAATTTTTATATAATTTACTTTTGAATTTTGAGTCACAGTTCAAGAAGCTTTCCTTCCTCTCAGTTTTTATGTAGGAATTTGTTCATTTTTTCACTAGTTCTTAGGTAACTTCCTTTTTTGCATTTGGATATCTAATTTTAAATTTTTATTAACATCTTAAATTGTTTTGTTAAAAACTCTTTAATTTTTTACACTCTTGATTATTTTTGAGAGTAGGATAAAGTACTTCTACCTCCATTGTTGATTTATCAATATTTTATAGTATGTCCATTGATTTCTGCTTCACTTCTTATGTGGTTAAGTTGCTAGGTGCATTAAGATCAAAAGTATCAAAACTTTCTGGTGAAAAAATTGTCTTTTATGATTACACAATGATTCTCTTTATTACCTTAAAGTTTATTTTCAGTATAGCTAAAACAGACTTCTTTTCTACTTCGTATATTTTTCTTTATACTCATGTCTTTAAATTTCAAATATATCTCTTACATGGCACATATAGCTGGATTTAAATGTTTTTGAATTAAACGTGAGAGACTCATTCAAATATCTAACACATATATTAAGATTTATTTATATCATGTTATTATGCCTTTTCCATTTTACCAAGTTTCTTATTTTTGCCTTTCCCCCATTTTGTCTTCTCTTATGAATTCTATCTTCTTTGTTCCTCTTAATAATGAATCCATCTAATTTCATAGTCACCTGAATAGGGGTATTAAAATAATAGCATTCCTATGCATTTCTAAATAAACATTTGCTATTTAACGTTTTTGGAGAGCTATTTGAGCCTTCTTTGTAGCACTGTCTGATGCAGTGTAGCTTAAGCAGAAGGAGTAAGGGAGAGATACAACATTCTCCTTTTCATCGCACCTCTGATAGGGTGGGGTAGAAGAAAAGGGAATGGGAAAGTGCAGTGAGCCTCTGCCCATCTGGATGAAGTTCTGGTCCTTTTATTGATTGGCTGGCTTTAAATACCATTTCATTTTATATCCTATGCACTCAGAGATTGGATGCGTCTCTGGTGTTCTCCCCATTCAGTCCCACAAGGCCAGATTTGAGAATTGCTACCACTTCTGTTACTTCTAGGGTACTTATATGGTATTAATGGTCTCCTTCTCCACCCTGAAGACTGCTCTTTCACTCTCTCTCCAACTCTCTTTTCCTCTACTCAGTATTGGGAGAATCAGCATGTCTACTGGCCAAGTTGAAGTCCACAAGTAAATGAAATTCAAGTTTCCCCATTCTTATAACTCATTCTACTATAAAGACACATGCATGTATCTGTTCATTGCAACACTATTCACAATAGCAAAGAGTGGAATCAACCTAAATGTCCATTAATGATAGGCTGGATAAAGAAAATGTGGTACATAAACACCATGGAATACTATGCAGCCATAAAAAGCAATGGGATCATGTCTCTTGCAGTAACATGGATGGAGCTAGAGGCCATTATCCTTAGCAAACTAACACAGTAACAGAAAATCAAATACTGCATGTTCTCACTTATAAGTAGGAGCTAAATGACAAGAACACATAAACACATAGAGGGGAATAACACACACTGGGGCCTATCAGAGGGTGGAGGGTGGGAGGGAGAGAACCAGGAAAAATAACTAATGGGCATTAGGCATAATATCCAGGTGATGAAATCTGTACAACAAACCCCCACGACACAACTTTACCTATATGACAAACCTGCGCATGTGCCCCCGAACTTAAAAGCTTAAAAAATTTCCCCATTCTTGCCTGACTTAACTATTAATCTTTATGAGAAAATTCTCGGAATTTTACCTTGGTCCCATGCCTTAGAGGGAAAGAAAGACTCTCTTTCCTTGTTTCAAAATGAAAGGGAGAAAATAACTTTTTAATGTGCATTTTACTTTCTACAAGGCTGATGAAAAATCCTCTTCCTCTTTCCAGTACTATTAAAATACCAAGTAGGGGTAAATATGGGAACTGGTAGTTATAAGTGGGTGTGTGGCCACTTGTTTGTGGATAAGCTGTATCCTAATACCAGTGGCTCCATTATAATGTGTGTAGGGTGGTGCTAAGCACCTTTTTGGAGACTTTTTCCCCTTAGTCACAGTAATGAGGTCCCAGGGAAAGTTTTACTCAGGATCTTATTATAATTGCTTAGATTTACCTACTTCTGCCACTTTCTTTCATTGTTAGTTACTTCTTGAATCCACCCCCTTTTATCTTTCTGAGTTAATTTCTCTTTTCTTGAGGGATGTTCCCTAAGTGTTTCTTTGAGCTAAGTCTGCAAGTGGTAAACCCTTAATTGTGAATGTGTCTGTTTTGTTTGCAGTCTTTAGTTTTATTTAGCTGGGTATAAAATTCTAGATTTTCTGTTATTTCTCTTCATCAATTTGAAGATATTTATTTTCTTCTGGCATCTGTTATTGTTAATGATAAATCTGATGCTCAAATGTTCTTCTTCAATAAACAGTGATTTTTCCCTGTTTGGCCATAACTCCCTTTTTTCCTGGATAGAGGAAATCATGAGTTATGTACTCCATGATTTACCATTGAGTTGCTTTTTAATATTTTCACTATATCTTTGATGTTCTGTAGTTTCATAACTCTATATATGGATTCATCTTTTGGGGACTCTCTTTGATTCTCCTTTCTGAAATCTCTTTCAGATATCTTTATATTAAATGTTTTTACCCTAGAATTTCTATTTGGGACTTTTTTAGTTCCAGCAACTGGGAAAATTGTGCTATTAAAGTCCATCTCCTGCTACAAATCCATGAGAATATTGAAGCTAGGTACAGTGGTACACATCCATGTTCCAGCTACTTGGGAGACTGAGGTGGGAGGATCACTTGAGGCCAGGAGTTCAAGACCTGCCTGGGCAGCATAGTGAGTACCTATCTAAAAAAAAATAGGTAAAATATAATTATTTCATAACTGAGCTTGAAAGAAAGGAAAACCTTAAGATAACTAAAACTAAGAAGAATCCCAAAACCCAGAGCTATAAGCTTGCGAACTGTCCTGGGAGTGGGCAGGTATCTAATGGTCACAGCTGTAGGCTCCAGTACTTAGGAAGAAAGAGAATTTGGCCTTGGGGCCATGCAGAGAGACAATGAGATGGCACAAAAGGAAGAAGAGTAAAAGACATGGAAGATAAAATGAGAAAGTCCAAAAAGAAATTGAATAAGATGAGCAAAAGGCATATTGAAAAGAGAGTGGCATCTGGGACTGGGAGCTGTTCCTCTTGCTCTGGACATAGGCACACACCTGCTTGGTGGATGGCCTGAGATGTGTCTGCTTGAGAGTGGTCCATGGGCCTATTTTTCAGGTGCAGAGGAAGGGGTAGGGGAGGAATAGGACTGTTTCGCAGGCCAGGACTCACGCACAGGGCTGCTCAGCAGTGCTTGATGGGTCCAGGTTCATGCCTGCCAAAGAAAGGTGGCTGTTTCTCAGGCCCAGGACACGGCTGCACTGAGACTGGAAAGGATAGAAGAAAGGTAGGGATAGGGAGAGATTTGTTAAAATATACAAAATTACAGCTAGATAGCAGGAATAAGTTCCAGTGTTCTATAACATTGTAGGATGACTGTAGTTAATAATAATATGTATTTTTAAATAGCTAGAAGGAGCATATTAAACATACCCAACACAAATAAGTGAGAAATGTTTCAGAAGATAAATATGCTAATTACACTAATCTGATCACTATACATTCTATGTATGGAAAATCACTATGTAACCAATAAATATCTACAATAGACAAGATTTATCTATTAAAAAAAAGAATAGCTGAGAATTTTCCAGATCTGAGAACTGAGTGAAGTATAGAGATTCTAGAATGGAAAAGTGAAATTAAACCATGAACAGGATGCTAGCTGCTGGCCATAATATATTTTTATGAAATATTAGGAGAAAAATAACTTTAGTTTCAGTTATACATTTACTGAACTTTTTTTTCATTCAAGAAGTATTTATTGATAGGTGCTAGGCAAGATATAAAGATGATTCAGACACAGATCCTGCCCATAAGGAGCTTACAGTCTAATAGGGGAGAGAGACATTTACTGAACTTTTTATTGTTACTTGACACAACTCAAGAAGAAACCAGTGAATTATTTGAACAAATGTATATTAATAGTGTTATTAAAGAGAAGATGCTAGTGTGCTGTCTGGCATATACTAGTTTACCATAATTTTACCACCTATGTGCTTCAGAATGCTCACAGAATTATTAATCTGGTTATATCTACAATACCAATTTTAATACCTCGCTATAAACATTGAGTAACTGAGGAAGACATCCACAGCCAGGGGTTTGGTTGTTGATTGACCCATGGTTACTCTGAGCATTATGACATCAGCTGTCAATTATGCTATTGTATTTGCATAAAAAGTACACAATTTATACACACACACACACTATACACACACACACACACACACACATACTATTTTTCCAATTCAGGAAACATAGCACAAATTACCACTCAGTAGGGTAGGGGTGGGAGAACATTACTCTTGTAGCTCACAATTCATCATTAAAATGGAAGGGTTTTTATAAATGCAAAGCATTCTATGAAACCTTATTAAACCAACTAGTTGTGAAAACAAACAAACAAACAAACGAATAAACAAGCAAACCAAGAGGACAACAAAGTAACAGTACAAGAGCAAACCAAGACATGGGAAGTCCCCGTGACTAATTCTCAAAAAGAGAAAGAACAGGAGCATTTGAGCAATAGGCACCCTAAACTCATTTCTTCCCCTTCACGGATGAAGAACTTGAGGTCCAGAAAGATGAGGTGATCACTCAAGTCCCAGAAATGGGACAACAGCAGTGCATGATAGTGGAGAGCAGTCTTGTGAGACTCGAAATATTTTGTTCTACAAATGACATTACGAGATGACCCAGCATGTCTTGTTCAGGCCATGGAGACGGTGGACTGAATGACAGCTGCCTCCCTGTTATTGTTACAGTTAGTTCTCCACATCCACAGGTTCTACATCCCAAATTCAACCAACTGTGAATTGAAAATATTTAAGAAAAATAAAACAATAAAGATAACAAAACAACAATGAAAACTAATACAAGTTTAAAAAACAATATGGTATAACAACTATTTGCATAGCGTTTACATTGTATTAGGTATTATAGATAATCTAGAGAAGATTTAAAGTAGATGGGGGAATGTGCATTTGTTATATGCAAATACCATGCCATTTGCAATAAGGGACTTGAACATCCATGAAATTTGGTATTTGTTAGGGGTCATGGAACCAATCCCCCATGGGTTGGAGGAATTGGAGGGATGACTGTTTGTGTTTCATGTTCCTACTCCACAGCAGAAGGAGTGAGGGGCATCACAGCTCAGGGAGTCTGACAGATGGATACCACCAGCAGTCATGGAGGAAAGAGTAATGTTTCCTCAAGCAGAAGTTTTCTGATTTGGGCCTTGAGTGTCACACGTCTCAGCAAGGGGAGGTTAATTTTCCCTTCACTCTTCCCCCTTTGGTCTCATCCTCATCTCTCCCCGAACCTGCTCTCCTTGTGTGCACTACCCTAGCCATCTTCTCTATTTACCACCCTGGCTCTAGCGGGGTCATGGCATCGAGCTCTCCATGTCCATGATGATTAGCTGCCCAGGAAAATGAAGAAAATGAAAACAGAAATTGCTTGAGAACTTTGCTGAACTCAATAAGCTCTTTAACCTTTTCCGGACCTCCCCAGTGCTCACAGAACAGCTCTTTTGACCTTTGAGACAGTGTTTTTGTCATCACTCAAGAGAGACGCCCAGCCTCCTGCTGACACCTTAAAGATGTGTTCCTGGCTTCCTGTCTGCCACCTCCAGAGGCTGGTACATTTGTCAAAAGGCGTGATGGTCAGTGCCTTCATTACACAGACTTGATTTCAAAGTGAGGCACAGTTAGCACCTCCATCTGCCATTTCTGCTGGTTACCTGCTTCACAGCCCCTTGAGCTTATTTCCTTCAATAAAGAGACATTATTATGGGTGCCTCCAAAAGTCATGTTTTTGGGGCCATCTGTTTTATACCTATAAATTAGATTCTGAAAAGATGAGGAAAAATCATTTTGAAAAACTGCCTCTAACCAAACATTTTCATTCTGTTTAAATCAGGGTCCTCCAGGTCCATAGAATGAAGGAGATAATTTTAAAGTTTTCTCCTCTGGGTACTCCCCATTTCTCTCAGCATTTTTGGCTACTTGATACTTTGCAGCCAGTTTCTTATTAAAGATAAAATATGCTGGCTGGGCGTCGTGGCTCACGCCTATAATCCAAGCCCTTTGGGAGGCCGAGGAGGGTGGATCACCTGAGGTCAGGAGTTCGAGACCAGCCTGGCCAACATGGTGAAACCCTGTCTCTACTAAAAATACAAAAAATTGGCCTAGTGTGGTGTTGGGCACCTGTAATCCCAGTTACTAAGGAGGCTGAGGCAGGAGAGTCACTTGAACCAGGGAGGTGGAAGTTGAATGAGCAGAGATCGCACCACTGCATTCCAGCCTGGGCGATAAGAGTGAGACTCTGTCTCAAAATAAATAAATAAACAAATAAATAAATAACATAAGCTAAGCTTTTAACCTACATTCTTCATAGCTTTTTGTTTATGTTTGCTGGAGGATACTATGAAACTGATTTAAAGAGAAAGAAAACATAAGATTTATGACATTTAATAATATTTATAAAACCATATCTATGTAAAATTACATGATGCATAGATAAAACAGTGTTAATACCTTACATTGAGCACATTCATGCCAACTTTCTTCACACGCTGCTTTACAGAAGAGAGAGAGAAACAGGAGGCAACCAAAACAATCAGGCATCACAAACCGCATGCAGGCTTCTCATCCTTATTCAGAGCACAATATCAACATTTATTTTTGCACTGTGGCAGGTTTCAACCGGCTGCTGAGAATGAGAAAATAGCTCAATAACCCAGGAGTTTTACTCACCACAGAACTCAGTTCATAAGTCTGCAGGAAACTCTATATACCTTAGAGGATACATGCCTCTTAAAATTCTTGGGAAAGAGTTTGGGAGAGGTAGGGCTAAGGGAATTTCGGGATAGCCAAGAAATCGTCTCTAGGTGATTTCTGGTTAGTACAGCTTATCTGTGATAGGGCTTTATTTATTAGCAACCAATATTTCCTTGGGAAATATCCACATAAGTCCTTTCATTCTGGGAGAGACTGCTGCTTTTCCAAATAAGAGAGTTCTCCCTTACTCTCTGGGTCAAAGAGAGGTGGATGATTCTCTAGTCTGTATGCTTCCTACCAAGAGTAACCTGAGCCTTAGGTAAATGAGAGAGAGGAGCTGACAGCTCCCAACACTATCGCAAATGCAAAAGAACACTTTGAACAGAATTAAATTGTTTTCTAAAATAAATATATTTTCTTGCTAAGAACACTATGATTATAATAAAACCGTCATATATCTGTGGACACTCCTAATATTTGCAGGCTTTTGTCATGGTGGGGGGAAAAGATGAATTTTCAGAACCATCACATAGCCATCATAATCTGAGGTGGGACACTAGGAGCAGTTGACTGTAAGAGCCACACAATTTATCATCCTTGCCATCCTACTCTTAGCAGCCGACTGAAAACAGGCACAGTGCTTGGAATGACTGAACTGAGTAAAGATGGGTAAAATTCCATGTTTTCCATATTTAGCTTTCAACATATTCCTATGCCTAAATTGGTATCAGCAAGGGAAGTTTTCCTGCTGAAAGAGATTGTTTTCCTTTAAGGTTTAAACTTTTTGTTACTTCCTGGTATTCACACTGAATTTGTTTTGAAAAGGACTCTCATTATTACTTTGCAGGGGCTTGTTCATTACAGATCCAGTTCTGAGGTTCAGGAAAAGATATTCGCAAATTGCTACCCATAATGCAAAACTAACCCCCCAAGAAGCTGATTTTTTTCACAATTTCTATTTTATGATATAGGATTATGTTGATTTCATGAAAAATTTTAAAAAGAAAATTCCTTCCTGCTGAGTAACACTGCTCAATAAAAACCCAGGAAAGATGAGGCTTCCTAATCAGACACCCAGATGAGGGCTCCCAGCATAGTGGAAGAAGGTTGAAGAGAAAAAAAAAAAAAAAGAAAGAAAATAAATTTCTAAACAGTACTTGATGGGGATCCTTTTAGGATTAAAGAATGTGACTTTTCTTTCTCTTTTCTGTTGGAGCTCATTGAAACACGAGTTAGACTTGTGGTAAATAAAATAACATTGTTCGTTCAGGCCAAAAGACAAGTGCTCCTCCAAAAGTAAGAAGTTTCTCTTTCAATTAAAGTACTCAGAGAGTGCGTAACATTTTGTCAGAGATGTTGTGAAGAGGTTGAATAGATGCCCTTTAAGGTTCCTGAAAACTGAAATTCTATAGAACTATAAAATTTATTAGTGTTTTCTTACTGTCAAGAGAGAAAAGAGGCCGGGCACGGTGGCTCACGCTTGTAATCCCAGCACTTTGGGAGGCCGAGGCGGGCGGATCACGAGGTCAGGAGATCGAGACCACAGTGAAACCCCGTCTCTACTAAAAAAAAAAATACAAAAAATTAGCCGGGCGTGGTGGCGGGCGCCTGTAGTCCCAGCTACTCGGAGAGGCTGAGGCAGGAGAATGGCGTGAACCTGGGAGGCGGAGCTTGCAGTGAGCCAAGACTGCGCCACTGCACTCCAGCCTGGGTGACAGAGCGAGACTTCGTCTCAAAAAAAAAAAAAAAAAAAAAAAAGAGAGAGAAAAGAGAGGGAAATAATATTTTGGGGCATCTACTAAGTGGCAGTTGCCAATATAAAGCACATGGTTATCCACAGCTGGTGTTGGTGATTTTAATATAGTTTAAAAAGAGTAACAGCAAATTTCTTAAATTTATATATTTAAAAACATTTTTGGCCAGGTGCAGTGGCTCACGCCTGTAATCCCAGCACTTTGGGAAGCCGAGGCAGGTGGATCACGAGGTCAGGAGTTCAAGACCAGCCTGGTGAACATGGTGAAACCCCGTCTCCACTAAAAATACGAAAATTAACCCAGCATGGTGGTGTGTACCTGTAGTCCCAGCTACTTGGGAGGCTGAGGCAGGAGAATTGCTTGAACCCGGGAGGCAGAGGTTGCAGTGAGCCAAGATCACGCCACTGCATTCCAGCCTGGGCGACAGAGCAAGACAGTCTCAAAAAAAAAGAACAAAAACCAAAAACACATTTTCACATGCACTATGTTATTTGATTCTTCTATCAGCCAATGAGGTGGGAGGGCAGATGTCTCCATTCTCATTTTGTAGGTGGGGATATGCAGCAGAAAGCTGTGTGACTGGCTTCTCACACACAGCTAGTCACTGAAGGTTTATCTAGGGCAAACAGTGACCAATAATCACCGTCCAGAAGGTTGCCGACATCTGTAACAACTGCAAAAATAAGACGCTGGGTGAACCAATTCCCAGTATCTTTCTCACCTGTTTAATGAAGAGAAGTAATAACCATCCAATCTACTTTAAAGGTGTTTTGAACATAAACAAAGAATAGCCAGAAGCGAAGCAATGATTTTGATGCAGTTTTTAAAGTAACATGATGGGTGTGGGGGCGTAAGGTACAAGGGGTGTAACCATAACAGTAGCAATTCTACAATAGTCTTTCATTGTATATTTCAGTATGCCAATGCAGTCTCATTCACAGTTTTAAAATTTCTATTTGTTGAATTTGTTCATTTGGTCTCTGCTGATTAAAATAAGATATCTCTGAGTATAGAAAGATAGAAAGGATAATTTTTAAAAGGTCATAGTTCTACAACAATTTACTAGTAATGTGGTAGATTTTTATTTTTTTCTCTATACTCAATTTTTAAAAAGTAGTTTAACATTATTTATAATTTAGTAGTTTTCTTTCTTAAATATAAATTGCATAGTTTTTAAAAACCTAATTTTTAATGGCCATATGTAATTCATCAAAGAGATTAGCCATTTATTGATTAATAGGCCTTTAGGTTAAAAAAATCATAATTAACATTTATTCGGCCCCTTTTATGTGCTAGACACACTTTAAATTAAAAGTGGATATTATTTTCCTTTTTTTTTTTAATGAGAGAACAGCCTTAGGGGGGGCAAAGTCAGAATTTGCATTTTTCTAGTTGTTGGCAATCAGAATATGATACCTCAATATCTTTCACCTTGGCATACTGATACTTTAAGCCAAAGGAAACTGAGAAAACTGCAGAAGCAGAAGGTCTCTGACCTTCTCCTCCCTCCTCTCTCTTAGAGATCCTCATGTGACAGGTGTCTTGCCCTTTACCTGTTGGAAAGCAATGACAAGGGAGGCACAGAGAATCTGAACAAACAAGCCCCCCAGTTTATTACCATTAAGTTATGCCATTTTTTGCCCAAATATATATTTTACGTGATCCTCTATTTTTCATCAGATCTAAGCATAAAAATATACAGTTGTCTCTGGGTCTTTGGGTCTTCATTTCTTTTTTTTCTTTTTTTTCAAATTTTATTATTATTATACTTTAAGTTCTAGGGTACATGTGCACAACGTGCAGGTTTGTTACATATGTATACATGTGCCATGTCGGTGTGCTGCACCCATTAACTCGTCATTTAGCATTAGGTATATCCCCTAATGCTATCCCTCCCCCGTCCCCCTACCCCACAACAGTCCCCGGTGTGTGATGTTCCCCTTCCTGTGTCCATGTGTTCTCATTGTTCAATTCCCACCTATGAGTGAGAACATGTGGTGTTTGGTTTTTTGTCCTTGCGATAGTTTGCTGAGAATGATGGTTTCTAGCTTCATCCATGTCCCTACAAAGGACATGAACTCATCATTTTTTATGGCTGCATAGTATTCCATGCTGTATATGTACCACATTTTCTTAATCCAGCCTATCATTGTTGGACATTTGGGTTGGTTCCAAGTCTTTGCTATTATGAATAGTGCCGCAATAAACATACGTGTGCGTGTGTCTTTATAGCAGCATGATTTATAATCCTTTGGGTCTTCATTTCTAAATGCTCTCTGTTGTGTAGAATTTATAAAATGTATTAAATACATTTGTCATGCTTGTCCCTTATTAACCTGTCTTTTGTTAGAGGAATATCAGCCAAGAACCTTGGGATGGGTGATGAGAAGATACTAACCACACCCCTTCCCCACCACATAGCCCATGTCTATTGCTGTAACACAACTTTTAAAATAAAGCATTTGTCTTGTCTAAAACTAGTTGCACACACTATAGTAGTTTGAGAGTCAAAGAAATTGAGCATAAGGTTTTTTTTTGTTTCTGTGACTGCATTCTATATATTTTCACTTAAAATTAGATCTAAGAACTAAGATTCCAAGAAAATAAGAAATTGCTTTGGTAACCCAAATGAAACAGGTTTAAAACCTAAGAATACGTAGGGCAGGATCTGGCCTCAAGAAATTGATTGACAGATGGAGTTCAGTAGAGTTGGGTTCTCAATAGAGTACGGGATCCTATGAAAAGCTAGGACCTTCACTAACTTTATTTCCTCCTTGAACTCGAGGGTAGCTATAGGTTTCATAGTGTTTTTATTTATGATGTATTAGTGCTTCTAGGTCTAAAAGAGAAATGAAGGACAAAAGTTCTAACATGGAAAATGAACCAAGGAATGTATTCCCTAAAGGCTAATAAATGTATCTTTTTAAAAACATAGAAAAATTCGTTAATTTAAATGATCACATCTGTGATTCAAAATACATCTGGCCTTACAGAAAACAGCTGGGTACAGAAGCCAAGCTAGTGAAGGCTGAATACATTGTAGCAGAGAGATAATTGGTCTCAGAAGTAAAGATTTCCAAATGCGCAGCTATTCAACATTATTTCAAGGAGTGTCTCTGGAGGAAGATTGATCTTGACATGCCATTCTTCTTTCCGTGGTGTCCTCTGACTGTGCATGAAGACAATGACAGTTAGCAGGGGAGCTGGAGAGGAAAGCTCCTGGAGCATTTGCAGGAGAGTCATCTTGTGGCAGACAGACTCAAGTCGATCAGGATGTGGACTCTGTTTCCGTCCACTGTCTTCAAAGCAAGCCCTGACTCAGTACAGGAGTAAGACCATTTGAAGAGGCATCAAATGCTCTGGGGAAAGGTTGAACATTCAGCTAGCCCTTCGTGCCAACAGTTTTAAATTCACAGGCTTGGGATCCCTGGAAAATGGTGTGACTACTGTCAATGTTAGATTTTTGATGTTCCCAAGAGTGAGTTTTGTGCACTGAAAAGATTATTCAGAGGTAACTTTGATTTTAACTATTAATATTCACTTTAGTAAAGCCATTCACTTAAAACCTGAGGTTTTTTTTTTCTTAACATGTAAATCTCAATATTTTATGTATAACACTGGTAAATTTTTGTAGGGCCCTTGATTAATGTTTGGTAGTATTTACAAACTGAAATCATTAACCTCCTGTAAATATTTTAAGCTGCATGTATAAATTTAATATTATTGACTTCCTTTTTAAGTAGTCTGATTTAACAAACTTCCTCAAATTCTTAAATAATTATTATAAGTTTAATAAATTGCTTCTGAATAAGGTGAATCTTAAGATCCTTTAAATCATTTGTTCGCAAAGTGTGGTTCCTGGACCAGCAGCATTAACATCACCTGGGATTTGTTAGCAATGCAAATTATCAGGCTCCATCCCAGATCTACTGAATAAGAAACTGATGATTGGGCCTTAGCAAGCTGTGTTTTAGCAAGCTTCCTAGGTGATTCTGATGTATGCTAAGGACTGGGGACCAATGAATTAATTGTTTCAATAGTATATGCAGCCCAGGCTGAAGTGCAGTTGAGCAATCATGGCTCACTGCAGCCTCAACCTCCTGGGCTCTGGGATCCTTCCACCTTGACCTCCCGAGTTGCTGGGATTATGGGCATGAGCCACCATTTCTGGGCCACTTATAAGATTTCAAGTTAATTGCACAAGTCTAAATCAATCTGTTAATTAAAAATTTTCTATCATAATCATGAGAATTATGTGTTGGAACATCCCAATATGTCAAATCTCTTATGCGTTTTCAATACCCAATCTCATATGTATATCTCTGAATCTAACATAAATATGTAAATACTGAGAGGTATAATGTACTTAATTTTTTTCTTAAAAAATTTGCCCTCTAAGAAAACAATTGTGGTGTTGCCTATCAAAGGAATTAAATTCTAAATTGGCTCCTTAGCTCCAGGAGGCTGCTAATTGACCTGAGATTTTGTTGGGTGTAAGGTCTGGAACTGCTGACATGAAGGTTCCTTTTATAGTCACTGATCCATAGAACCCTACATTTAACAAGAGGTGTGTGGTCCCCTTGGCCAACTTTCTTGAGTGTGAGACGCCTTGTTCCTTGAATTTTTTTTTGTTTGTTTTTAGAGTGTAGTGTTCAGGCTGGGGTGCAGTGGTGCAATCATAGCTCACTGCAGTCTCCCAACTCCTGGGCTTAAGCTATCCTCCCGCCTCAGCATCTCAAAATGCTGGGATTATAGGAAGCAGCCACTGTGCCTGGCTCATTTCTAGATTTTTAAGGGAAATTAGAGTCCACAGGCTTCGCTCAACTAAACCACCTCCCTAGTTTTTGCTAATTAATTTATTACTTTCTTCTATTCTGAATTCATTTCTTGCTCTTCCTGTCAGGGTGACAACTGATCTCCATATTTAAATGACTTCTGGTAGAATTCACACAAAGTTGCATGACTCTTTTCCATGCATGTCAAGGCTATTTCCATGACAATGACATGGGACCTGTGAAACCTTATGCACCTTACATGTGGTCAGTGAATCGTAAGTATTTGGTTTTGTGCTTGTAACTACAATTACTTTTCAGTTGAGTGGAGATGCAGTTGTACTTGTAAAATGTGGCACTTTCAAGTGTTACTGGTTTTATAGTAGTTTTTTGTCATTATGTATTATTTTCATCTCCGGGTGTTAAAAATACAGCTGTAGGTAAGTATTCACACAATTGTTTTCTGTTAACAGTCCTCTCTTGGAAACCACACTATAAGCAAATAAAAGGATAGATACTCTATGTGAAGTGCATTTAGCCATTTGTCTTACTAATTATGATCCCAAAGCAGCATATTTGCAGCCACAATGAAGCATGCAGTGCAGAGAGACTGCAAATATATGCATTTCTGTATGATATGCAGGCCTAAAGATGATACTGCTAACCTAGCATCATCAAGAGGATATATTTAGAATGGATTTTCAAGTGAAGTATTGCAGATATAATTCTGGCTAGCTCGAGCACTTTCCTTTTTCTCTTTTTATGAACAAACTACTTATCAACACCTCCACTACTCACCACCATGGGACATCTCTTGCCAGGATTATTCCAGTGGTTTTCCTGCATCTACCCTCACCATCCGCATCCCTACATATACCCCTCCATCCATTTACACAGTCTCCCTAGTGAGCCCATAAAGCCCTAAATCAGATTATGCCCCTCTTTGGCTCTAGATCCTCCAATGCCTTTCCATCTCATTCTGAGGAAGAGACATTCTTCACAATGGCCTCTGGGGCCCCCTGTGACGTGGCCTTCATTCTCTTTTCCGACCTCATTGCTGCTTCTCTCCTTCAGCCACACTGACCTCTTTTATAAACACACCAAGCGTATCTTGCTTTAGGGCCTTTGAATTTGTAATTTCCTCTGTCTGGTATGTTCCATCTTTGGTGTTCACATGAATTCTTAACTCATCTTCTTTAAGTCTTTGCCCAAATATTACTTCTTTGATAAGGCCTTCCCTATTTACCTAACTGAAATGGCAGTGTTCACCTTTGCACTGCCTTCGCCTCCCACCCTTCCCCACTCCCTGCTCTCTCTTTTTTTACCACTTTAACTTACACTATTGTCTTCCTCTCCCTTGTAGAATGTATACTCTTTGAGGTCAGGGATTTTTACTTGTTGTTTTTTCCCCCTCTGCTATATTCCCTGTGCCTGAAATAGTGCCTGCACATGGTTAGCACTTAAATTAATAATGGTTGGGCCAGGTGTAGCGGCTCATGCCTATAATCCCAACACTCAGGGAGGCTGTGGCAGGCAAATCACTTGAGCCCAGGAGTTTAAGACCAGCCTGGGGAACATGGTGAAACACCATCTCTACCAAAAAAAAAAAAAAAAAAATACAAAAATTGGCTGGGTGCAGTGGCTTACACCTGTAATCCCAGCACTTTGGGAAGCCAAGGCGGGGGGGATCACAAGGTCAGGAGCTCAAGACCAGCCTGGCCAACATGGTAAAACCCCATCTCTACTAAAAATACAAAAATTAGCTGGGCATGGTGGCGGGCACCTGTAATCCCAGCTACTTGGGAGGTTGAGGCAGGAGAATCGTTTGAACCCAGGAGGTAGAGGTTGCAGTGAGCCGAGATCATACCATTGCACTCCAGCCTGGGCGACAGGGCTAGACTTTGTCTCAAAAAAGAAAAAATACAAAAATTAGTAAGCATGGTGTTGCACGCCCATAGTCCGAGCTACTCAGGATGAGGCGGGAGGATCACTTGAGCCTGGGAGTTTGAGGCTTCAGTGAGCCGTAATTGCACCACTGCACTGCAGCCTGGGCAACAGAGAAAGACACTGTCTCAAATAAATAAATGCATAAAAAATAAATAATGGTTGAGTAAAATAAATACATAAAACCCGAAATAAAGAAGAAATCTGTTTATTATTTATCCCCACCATCTTTCATTGGCAGTCCTATAATATAATACTACACATTGTGGGCATGGTCCTTGCTAAAGGATGGATGTACTGTGAACAGTTATCATAGAGAGTGCCGTAAGTGGCTGTCATAACAGAGACTCCTGCTTTCCAGACCTAGAGTGAGTCAAAAACAGGGTGTGGTGTCAGAGCTTCATGTGACAGGGTGGATATAGCATCCTCCTATAACTCCCGTCTGTAACCAGGGCTGAGAAATTTTGAAAAATTCCTCCTTCTCTAGCCCTGTCTTCTCTCTGCCCTCCCACCCCTAACACCACCTTGGGTCCATCCTCAAGGCTGTAACATCAGAAGTAGGGAGGATGGGGTCTACCTCTCTGTTGCTTGTTTCCTCCTAGGAACATGAAAATATAGTATTATGGGCTCAACTCCTTTATCTTATTTTAAGGGCAAGTTTAATAAATCAGAACATACTTCTGATTTGGATTTATAAGCCAGTGTAGGTCAAATGTATTTATTACAGGTACCAGATACCGTCTGCTGTTTTTTCAGCTCTGCACTGGCCCTTCTCCCTGCCACTGGATGTAGAAGTCAGAAGACCACGTCTCCCAGACCTTCTTTGCCAGCTTGTTTCCTGGTATAAAATGCTTCCTGGCTTCTAATAAAAGGCCTTAGCAGGATATTGCAAAGATAAAGGGTGAAAAGCACACTTAAATGCTTCGGGCACTAGCCTCTGGCATTCACAGCAACAGCAGCCACCTGAGGTGCTACCAGTGGGTATGGGTTCTAATGTCATTGTGGGAATGCAGCTCCCATTTTTCTGCTTAGGAGTGGTGTGGTTCCATCAGAACAGCAACTTGTGTGAGCCCACAAGATCCAGTCCAGGAGTGGTGGTGGCTTCCTGATCTTAGGGTAACAACCATTCTCTTGCTTTTTAAACACTCTTTCCTTCAACCTCAACAATTCCAACTCCTCTATAGCCAATGTCCTTTAAATATATAGCATGATCTCTCTCTTCCTGACTGATGCTGATTCGCTCTCTGAATCCTAAACATATGATTTTGCCTCTCTTTTTCAAATGGATAAATCTTAACAGTATGGTTATTATTCTCTAAAATCAGGAAATCACAAAGAAAACCTTAAGAAATATCTCATTTAAGAAGCAATGAGTTGTGGAAATAAACAAAGATCAACCAAATGAGAACCTGCAAAGGCTACTTATTCAGAGCTTGCTGTAATGAGGGAGTTAACCTCTGTAACTTGTGTTTTGGCAGAAACTCAAAGGCAGCCCATAAGCGAAAAAGCTTTAAGAGTGGAAAAAAGGGAAGGCTTCAGGTGTGCTCTGACTGGAGGCTATTGGCATGGGGAACCTGTAGGTGGGCTAATTAGAAGTGGGGCATACCATGTGGTTGATTAGGGATGCATATTTGGCTTTCATTGGTTGGTCCTAAGTTGGTAGAAGGGTCAAAGCTTAGAGGAGCTCTCAGTTATTAATCAAGTCTTGGCCATTTTGGCCAATTGTTACAACGGTTATTGTTTGACTTCCTGTACTGTTATAGAGATAGCAGTCTGACTTTCTATGAGTCTAATATTTGTAGTTGACTGGCTTCCTAGGCTGGTTATTATAGATTAAGGGTTAATTTCTTGAGCAGATTGCTGCTGGTTGTGGGTCAGAGTTCTATTTTTATACATGTCCTGGCCATTGTTCATTTGTATATTCAGTCTCTCAGGGTTAATACTCTTGTGGCTGACCTTGGGGAAGAGTGTTGGGACTAGGTCAAGGCGATAAACTTGGGTAAAAGGGAAGAACTATATGTCTTAGGTCTTTTGAGCACTTTAAGTCAGATCATGAGCCACACAGTATAGTAAGGGTTGATATCAAAAGACAGATTTGATATTTCAGAATTGCCTGGCCCATCAGCCTTTTTTCTTGGGATCTGAACTCCTAAATACAATTCAGAAAAATGTGGGAAGTGAACTTCAAGTGCTAAATAAGTTGACAATTTATTTATTTTTCAGATAACCTCTCCACCCCGAATTATATTTTGAGGCTTTTGCACAGATTTTCCAGTATGCTTTGAGCAATGCTGCACACATTTTATCTCTTTGTTGATTTTGGTTTGAAAAAAGCCTTGCAAGAAAGTCCCAAAGGAGAGCGAACAACTGCTTCAGCATGCAACTACATGGTATGGCTCTGTGGGTGTTCTTGTCTGTCTGGAATGGGGCCCCAGCAATGCTCTTTGCATGACATAATTATAAATGAAAATACATCTGTGATGAGCATAAGCATTTCAGTCCATGCAATTGATCCTGCATAATGTCTCCTTCAGCTAGGAAGTCATGGTTTGTTAAAAATACAATATATTTTCTGCTAAAAATTTCATTGCTTATGCAATGGATTTTCTATTTTGTAAAACCAGCTCTTGGATTTCTCATAAATGCACCTAGTACCATGGACACAAAACGGGAAAAAGAGAACATGACAGAGATATTGCATAAACCCACTGGCTGTGGCACAAGACCAGAAGGAAATATAAACACAAAATCTGTTGTTTCTGGATTAATTCTGCAAAGCTAGCAAGTAGCCCTTGCTTTGTTTTGTTTTCTTTTCTTTTATTTGTTTCTTTTTTTCCCTCTGTTTGTATTCTTAAATGATCTGGGTCATCCTCCACTTTGGGGAAAAAAACAACCTCTGAATCCAGGAACCTTCTCCTTTATTGACAAATTTTATTGATCCTTTAGAGTTTCTTTTGCTGGGCTGACTGCTGTTCTCAGCTAGTGTCTCTTGTGATGATGACATAGCACTGGCTCAAGTGTTTAAGTAGTCCTCACATTTTCCCCCCTCCTGGAAACAAAGAAAGGTTCCTGTCATTCGATATCTTTGAAGCAGAAGCAGGAGCTTCAAAGGAGACCCAGGGGAGTTGCAGGAACACAATTCCCCAGCTGCTTTCTGAATGATGCAGTTCATGTAAACTTATTCCAAAATCATTGGCATCCCCAGCAAAAGGCTCCATGAAATTTGCATTTGGAGGAGGCAGGCCTTAAAGGAGTTAAATTTTTTGTTTGTTTGTTTAGTCTATGTTTGCTGGGAGTATGTGTTTTACACTGATTCCACAACCATGCCTTTGAGATGTCAAATAACCATAGGGACATTGAGATGCTCAACCACATTCAGACATTACAGGACATTAGGAATTATTTCAGCATGTGTAGTGATTAACTTCTGATGGGAAGATTCTGAAGGGTGCCCTTTTCGTTGGTGCTAAGCTCTATTTTTGCTAAGTGTAAAGTTAATAATTTTAGGGGCTTCTTTAGTTAAGAAGCATTTTACTGTGAGTTTCGATTCTTTATCCAAATTAGTTGTCCACATGAATCACATGACACAATGCATTTTTTCCTATAAGAAAACATTATTCATTACCCAGAAAGGCCCCTCTAGTTTATATGGGTAGAGAAAGGGCTTTTCTTTTGACCGTTTAAGCCAGCCGTAAGCAGGATGCAACAGCAGGGTTTTTTAAAAAATTTAATTTGATTAAACCTTGTGATCTTCGGGCAAGCATGAAAGAGCAGTATTTTAGATTTTGGCTTTCACTGTGACCTCTATAGTGATCCCTGCCCCTTTGCCTTCTGGCTCTCTCTCCATCTCTACCTCAAATAAAAAGGGATACTACAGTGTTGACACCCAGGGGGCTCGACCTTCTTCAGAGGATGTGGCAGAATACTCAGGCTGCCAAATTCCTGATGATCAGAGAGGTCTTGCTGAAGACCAATTTAAACTGGAAAGCACGTAAGCTTCATTGGGCTATTTCAAAGTTCATGCAGCTTTAGTGCTAATCCTCTTAACATATTAGGCCAGGTGGACTCACATACCACAATGGCATTGCCATAAAGGCCTCTCCAACCTTTATTTACCATTTCTCTGCATGGCAGAGTGCAAGTCAATTCATTCTCCTTTCTAGCTGCCTTCCTCACCATCATGACCTGCTCCAAGGTGATTCCAATTGTTTGGAGGCCAAATTGCTTAGGCTAACATATTAAAAGATTTTACATAACACTGCTTGCTCCAAACCATGAAACACTTGCAGTATGCTGGCTTAGTAATTCCTTTTTTTTTCCTTCTCCTTCTCCAAAGGATAATATCTTGGCTGTGGACAAGGTAAGCATTTCCAGTATGAATGCTTAATGAAGATGAAGTCACCATGCAGTATGCTGTTTATTTTGCTTTCTAATAAACCCATGTTCAGCAATAGTCTTACTACTGCTGTGACTTCTTGCAACCATTTTTCAGCTTCTTCTATACTCAGAGGAAATTTCTTTTGACATTACTCTCCTTATGATAAACTAATTACACAAAGCATGAAGAATTTAAGGTTGGGAAGAGATGATGAGCTAAAAATAACCCCTAAGAACTTTTTTTTTTAACCTCCAAATACCATATGCATGTTCATATATGATAGAAAGAATAAAGAAGAGTGAGCTCTGAGGTTATCTGAATAGATTTCAGATTCCAAATGGGTCTCAGATATCATGGGTACTGCCAGAAAAAATAAAAATCTGTCATTGGTATTATAGACTAAAAATATTTGTGTGAGTAAAGAGTTAGGAACCAAAACAATTTTTTTCTTAAATGTTGAAAGTCTAGAAATACTAGAAATACCTTTGAGTAAGAGGCACCAAAGGGAGTGAGCATAGGGCAGAGGAAGAAGTTTATGTTTCAGGCCTGGTTCAGTTGCAAGCTGGCTGTGTGACCGTGGGCAAGTCATTTTGCCCCTCTGGCTGAACTATACTTTCTTATAAAATTTCCAGGTATAACTAGTATGACCCAAACATGCCTTTTAGTTTAAAAACTGGATACTAACAGCATGACTAGATGAGCACTCACTGAGGACTTCTTATATTCCAGCCACTATGCTAGGTGCAGTCCATGTATGTTTTAGGATCCTCAATATTACCCAGAAAGATAGGTGTTATTACTTCCATTTTAAGTTGTGAAAATGAAGCTGGAGAATTATCTGCCCAAAGTCACACAGTTTGTAAATGTCAGAGCTGGGATTCACATTCAGGTTTATCTAGCTTCAAAGCCCTTGCTCTATTAACTATGCTATAGCTGCATCCTCACACTGGCAAAAAACTCTAGTGGGTTTTGATAAATATGGAGAAGTAGTCACAACCATCTATTTTCCCCTCCTCTTTCCCTCACGTATCATAAAGAATACTTGCTTTGTATGTCAAGGCAGATTGATGCTGGAGAAATAGAGAAATAAAGTCTACATTTGTTCAGATTCAGAAGACAGCTTCTGGTAGAAAGAAAGGAGCCCAGGAATGGAAGGTGAAGTGTTGGAGTATGTGTCACTGTGTTAAAAAAAAAAAAAAAAAAAACCCGCTGATTTTTAAACCAGGGGGAAAATAGAAACAAAATAAATGGAAAAGCAATCATTTTAAAATAAATTTAATATCTTGTCCAAAGAATGAAAGACTCCATATGTCATTGGAAAATCTTCCAGCCTCAAATAGGCACACCTCAAAAATATGATGTCTTGGAAATTCGGTGTTTTTGTTGAAAAAATAAAAGTAACAGTTACAGTGTTTCAAATATATTTCCCTGTGTTTTCAGTCATGGGTCCTGATGCTGCTGGTACTCATAATAATTTTACCAGGTGGACAGAGGGACTAATTGGTATATTTCTATCTAAAGATAGAAACCCTGTTATAAATAGATTGCAGGCTTGGAAGACCAGCTGACCTATCCCAGATGAAGCAATGGAAAGACCTTTGGCCTTGGAATTAGATGAGTTCCTGTCACAGATCTACAGTGTGTGATGGTGGGAAGACGGGAAGGTATTTAGCTTCCCTGAGTCTTAGTTTTTATGTCTGTAAAATGAGACTAGTAATATGTACCTCAAAGTTGAAGATTAAGTGTGATAACGTATACAAAAGAACTTAATGCAGTTGGTGACACCTGGTAGGAACTGAAAAATATAATCTATTTTTATCATCTCTTTGTATTTTACTCAAATCCCTTATTTCACAGTTGAGTTCAATTTGTCCTATGGGGTTGGTGCAAGCAGAAGAGCCATTTGTCATCTTTGTCATAATTATTTTACAAATGTCTATCGAAGTACAGTGTGTACTTGAGCCTCAGACACATTCTCCCAACTCCAAAACGTTTTATAGATTCTGATATAATCTTATTTTCACATTTTTCATTTTCTCTGACTCCTAACATATCACTGGATTTAATATATGTGTGTATATTAAGAATATAATAATTATAGACTCACAAAGGTTAACATGAAAGAAGAAAATCTTAAAGGCAGATGGAGAGAAGGGGTAGGTCACTTACAAAGGAAGCCCATCAGGCTAACAGTGAGCATTTCAGCAGAATCCTTACAAGCCAAAAGAGATTGAGGAGATTTTCAGCATTCTTAAAGAATTTCAACCAAGAATTTCATATCCTGCCAAACTAAGCTTCATAAGTGATGGTGAGATAAAATTCTTTTCAGACAAGCAAACACTAAGGGAAGTAGTTATTGCTAGGCCTGCCTTACAAGGCAGTCCTTAAGGGATTTCTTGACATGGAAATGAAAGAAAGATACCTGTCACCACAAAAACACACTTAAGTACATATCCCACTGACACTATAAAGCAACTATACAATTAAGTCTACATAACAACAAGCCTACAACAAGATGACAGGATCAAATCTTCACATATGGATATTAACTTTGAATGTAAATGGGCCAAAGTCCCACTTAAAAGTCATAAAGTAGGAAATTGAACAAAGAAGCAAGATCCAACTGTCTGCTGTCTTTAAGAGACCCATCTTACATGTAATGACACCAATAGGCTCAAAGTAAACAGATAGAGAAAGATCTATCATGCAAATGGAAAACAAAAAAGAGCAAGAGTTGCTATTTTTGTATTAGATAAAACAGATTTTACACCAACAATGATTTAAAAAAATGACAAAGAAGGGCATTACATAATGATAAAGGGTTAAACTCAATAAGAAGAATTTACTAAATATATACACATCCAACACTGGAGCACTCAGATTCACAAAACAAATTTACAGAGACCTACAAAGAGACTTAGATAACTACACAATAATAGTGGGAGACTTTAACACCTCACTGATAGTGTTAGATCATTGTGGAAGAAAACTAAAAAAGATATTCTGGACTTAACACTTGACCAATTGGAACTAATGGACATCTATAGAATATTCCAACAAACAACAGAATATACATTCTTCTCATGTGCATATGGCACATACTTTAAGATCAACCACGTGGTTGGCCATAAAGCCACTCTCAACAAATTTAAAACATCAAAATCATACCATCCACACTCTTGAACCACAGTGCAGTAAAAATAGAAATCAATTCAAAGATAAGCTCTCAAAATCATGCAATTACTTGAAAATTAAACAACCTGTTCCTGAATGACTTCTGGGTAAAGAATGAAATTAATTTACTAAAATTTTAAAATTTCTTTCTTTCTTTTTTGAGACCGAGTCTCACTCTGTCACCCAGGCTGGAGTGCAGTGGTGTGATCTCAGCTCACTGCAACCTCCTTCTCCTGGGATCAAGTGATTCTTGTGTGTTAGCCTCCCAAGTAGCTGGGATTACAGGTGTGTACCACTACTTTGGGCTAATTTTTAAATTTTTGGTAGAGACAGGGTTTCAGCACGTTGGCCAGGCTGGTCTTGAACACCTGACTCTAGTGATCTGCCTGCTTCAGCCTCCCAAAGTGCTGGGATTATAGGCATGAGCCACTGCGCCCAGCCAAAATTACATTTTATTAGTGAAATTTAAAAATTCTTTGAAATTAATGAAAACAGGGACACAACATACCAAAATCTTTGGGACAAAGCTAAAGCAGTGTTAAGAGGAAAGTTTATAGTGCTAACTACCTACATCGACAAGTTAGAAAGATCTCAAATTAACAACCTAACATCACACTGGAAGGAACTAGAAAATCAAGAGCAAACCAACCCCAAAACTAGCAGAAGAAAATAAATACCAAAATCAGAGCAGAACTGAATGAACTTGAGATGCAGAAATTCTACAAAAGGTCAACAAAACAAAAAAATTGGTGGTTTAAGAGAATAAAAACGATTTATAGACTACTAGCTAGATTAACAAAGAAAAAAACAGAGATGATCCAAATAAGCACAATCAGAAATGAGAAAGATGATATTATAACTGACCCCCCAAAATAAAAAATACCCTCGGAGCCTATTATGAAGACCTTTATGCATACAAACTAGAAAACCTAGAAGAAATGGATAAATTTCTGGAAACACACAATCTGTCAGGATTGAACCAAGAAGAAATTGAAACTCTGAACAGACCAATAGCAAGCTCTGAAATTGAATCAGTAACAAAAACCTACCAACAAAAGCCCTAAACCAGATGGATTCACAGCCAAATTCTACCAAAGGTACAAAGAAGAGGTAGCACCGATTCTACTGAAATTATTCTTAAAAAATCAAAGAGGAGGGACTCCTCTCTAATTCATTCTATGAAGCCAGCATCATTCTGATACCAAAAACTGGCAGAGATGCAACAAGAAAAGTTTAGGTGAAATACTAGCTGATCAAATCCAGCAGCATATCAAAAAGTTAATTCACCACAATCAAGTAGGCTTTATTTCTATGATGCAAGGTTGTTTCAACATACATACACAAATCAAAAATGTGACTCACCACATAAACAGAATTAAAAACTAAAACCATGTGATTATCTCAATAGATGCAGAAAAGGCTTTTTCAACATGGCTTCATGTTAAAAACGCTTAACAAATTAGGCATCAAAGGAACATACCTCAAAATAGCAAGAGACACTTATGACAAACTCAAAGGCACATAATACTGAATGGGCAAAATCTGGAAGCATTCTCCAAGGACCTTAAACAATTCAACAAGCAAAAAAACCAAATAATCCCATTTAAAAAATAGGCAAAGAACATGAACAGACAGTTTTCAAAAGAAGACATACATGTGTGGTCAAGAAATACATGAAAAAATGCTCAACATCACTAATCATCAGAGAAAAGCAAATCAAAACCACAATGAGATATCATCTCACACCAACCAGTCAGGATAGCTATTACTAAAAAGGCAAAAAATAATAAATGCTGGTCGGGTTACAGAGAAAAGGGAATACTTATACATTGCTGGCAGGAATGTAAATTAGTTCAGCCATTGTGAAAAACAGTGTGGTAATTTCTCGAAGAACTTAGAACTACCATTTGAACCAGCAATGCCGTTATGGGGTATGTACCCAAAGGAATATAAATCATTCTACCAAAAAGACACATGTACTCGTAAGTTCATCGCAGCACTATTCACAATAGTAAAGACATGAAATCAACCTAGATGCCCATCAATGGTAAGCCGAATAAAGAAAGTGCGGTACATATTTACCATTGAATACTACACAGCCGTAAAAAGAATACAATTATGTCCTCTGCAGCAACATGGATGCAGCTTGAGGCTATCATCCTAAGAAGATTGACACAGGAATAGAAAATCAAATATCACATATTTTCACTTCTAAGTCGGAGCTAAACGTTGAGTACACACAGACAGAAAGATGAGAACAATAGACACTGGGGACTACTGGGGTTAGGGAAGTTGGGAGGAAGGGGTAAAAGCTGAAAAACTAACCATTGGGTAGTAGGCCCACCACATGGATGATGCGTTCATTTGTACGCTAAACCCTAGCGACATGCAATCTACCCATGTAACAAACCTGCACATGTACCCCCTTGAGTCTAAACTAAAAGCTGAAAACATTGATATAATAATTATAAAAATATAACAGTTAAACACATTTACAATGTAGTTAGTTTGCTGGATTCAAATCCCATGTCCAACATCAGCAGCTTCTATGATCTGGGGGAAGATATTAATACTTAACCTTCTAAAACTCATTTTTTCTCAGTTGTAAAATTAGATTAACAATAGACCTAACTCATTATTGTGAGATAATACTTTTAAAGGTCTTGGAAATAGCACCTGATAAACAATAAGCACTCAAAAAGTGCTAGCTGTCACTATTGTTGTTATTTTATCATATTTATCATATTTATAAAAAATATGATAAAAACAGCTTATTACCCAGAATTTTCATAAGTATCTGAACATTGTGTCCATTTAACATGTGTTCTTTCAATTTACCTCCACAACTTCATTTGCATTTATAGGTATCTAAGGACCATATGTACAGTTACTTAGTGCGTGGTTTAAAATATATTACATACATTTTATTATATCATACATTCTGTTCTGCTTAGCTTTTTATTCATCATTATGTTTGTGAGATTTATTTTTCATATATAAGTGGAAATTCATTTTTTTTTGAGTCTGTATTCCTTCATAGGCACATAACTCCTTTTTATGATTTTTCTTTGATGCCCATTTAGGTTGATGTAACCTTTTGCTTTTCCCACCAAAGCTATGATGAACATCTTTAAATATATTTCCTCATGTACCTATGTGAAGGTTTCTCAGGGATGCACACTTCGAAATAGAATGACCTAGTTGGAAGATATGAGTGGTCTCAATTTCATTCAACACTGCCAGCTTGAGCATCTCTGCAAGTGCTCTTTTGCTATTCCAGGTTAAACTTAGAAGAAATTTCTTGTCATACAATTTCCCTGTTTTCCCATATGGGATGCCTGCCTCTTGTCGGATTGTAGGAATTCTTTATGTATCTTATACATGAATCCCTTGTTAGTTGTACATGTTGAGAAGCAATGTTGTGTTGCCATGATTAGCACAATGTTGAGCCAGACTACCATGGTTCAAGCTGGCTCCCCCATTCACTAGCTTTGTGACCTTAGCAAGTTCCTTGACCCACTCTGAGGTGTGGTTTCCTCATATGTAAGACAGGGTACTAACAGTGGCCTCCCTCACAGAGAACTGCAGGACTGAATGAGTCAATGCACGTAAACCACTTAGCATGGAGCCTGGCACAGAGGGAGGCTTTAGTCATTTTTTTAGAAACATTTTTTTGTGTGTTTGTTTCTGCTCTAATTGTTTTACCCTACCCTTTGTTCTTTGGATCAGGGACCATGTCTCAGTAATTTTTTGTTTCTGCCTGGCCTATATAGGGGGTGTTTGTTAAATGTTTATAGATTGAATGGATGGATGCTTCTGGTGTCATGTTGCCTCCCTCATTACTGAAGTCCCCTTTCATTGCCTTAAGATGGAGTTATAGGCCCCGCAGAAAAACAGCTTACTTCCCTCCGCTTTATCGGTGATTAAATCAAGGAAGGGGCTCCCTTTGGGGATTTATGATAGCTTGGCTTCTGAGACATAGTTTTTTATACATTTTAAATTTATCCTCGACAGAACTAGCTGCTTTCCACATTTTACAACTGTCTGCAAACTTAAAACATTTATTCCAAGTTCCATAATGCAGGTCAATTTTGAAGCTTAGAAGTCCCTGTGGTACATGAATGGAAAAATACCACTGATAAAAATTCTCTGAGTAAGGCCCAAGGAGCTCTGCCTAGAGCCTAGAATGAACTGTAGATGGATTTAAGATCAGACGCCCAATCCCCGACTTACAGGTCAGCGTTTTTGTTTGTTTGTTTGTTTTTACCTTAAAATTTTAGAAATATTCGGCCGGGCGCGGTGGCTCAGATTATCTTAAGAACTGACCTTGAGTTTCTAGAGCCTCTGTACATATATTAAAAATATGTTTCCAACCATGGCAGTTTCCCCTAATTTGGCATGGAGCTCCAATTTTGAGAAGAATCAATGACGAGTACAGCATGGAACAAAGGGTGAATGACTTAAAAGTATGCAGTTATGCAATTTAGAAGGGCTGAGAAAATGGAAGAAAAATGAAAATGAGCAGGCAAAAGAGAAATGACATTGAATGATAATACTGTTTTTACAACACATAAACATCTAGTAGGACCTTGTTCATAATTCATGTACTAAATATTACAAGTAAAACTGTGAGGATAAATGGAAAGGAAAGTAATATAAGAGCTGTGTAATGTTTTCTCTAAATATTGCCAAAGTAATCAAAAAGATGTATAGTGACATATTTGCTATAGCTGTTAATGAGTAAATAAAAATTTATGATCACTTTATTAGTTCTTATCTAGGATTCTCACTAGTAAATTTTTATATATTTTTCCTAATCTATGAAGTATAAGACTTTCCATGGAGCTGAGCCATAGGGAACAGGACTATGATATACAAGTTTCCTACATCTTGGTTTAATCTACCAGTAACTTTTGCTTTTTGTGACTCTAATTTCAACCAAGTTGCCTTGCTGAATTTTGTCTAGCAATTTTTTAGCAAATGAGTGAAAATTAGATCTTAGCAACTAAAGAATTTCCTGCCTTGTTTCTCCTCCTCTAATTTCTTTCTGGCTCTTCTAGGTAAATCAAATTAATGTAGCCTGTGTATGACACTTGGATTGAACAGCAAAATCGTGATTTTCATTGACTATTTCCAGCTGAGTTTCCTTCCTCCCTTGTTCTAGGCAAAATTGTGCAGTCCCAGAGCTCCTCTCATCCCTCAAATTTACAGGCCTTCTGAGGTTTATTAGTAACAAGTAAGGACTAAACTGGGAAGGCATGAACTCTCCCCAGCCTTCTCCTGCTTGCATTCACTCATTCATCCATTCTGCAAACAGTAATTAAGTACCAAGTGTAGGACACTTGCTTGGTGCTGGAGATGTAAAGATAAATAAAAGGTGGTCCTTTTATTCTATAAGGAACTGACAGTGAGTGGGAGACAATAAAATTATTGCTATATTGTGAGTTAAGTGCCTTGGTAGCTGTGGAAGAAGATCTGAGGAATCTCTCACTGATCTGGAGAGGGGAGAAGAGATAGAAGAGTCTTTGTGGGGGGAAGGAAGGAATCGAGTTTCCAAGAACGGATAGAGATTTGTCATTGGAGAGGTGGGCTAAGACCATTCTAGGCCTAGGGAGCTACAAAAACAATGGCTTAGAAGGATGTAACCCCACGTCTAGTTTGAGAAAATTAAAAATCGCTCACTATTTACAGGTGGAGAAGAGTGGAGACAAATGAGTCCAGGAGATTTAGGAAAGGACCAACAAGGAAAGGGAATTGTTTGTCATACCCACTTGCCTGGAGTTAATGCTGGAGACAACAGGGAAGCATCCAGGCGTTCTATGCAAGGGAGTAACATGGAATGAAACCGGATGGAGAAGGGATTTCATAGCGGCATGCCTGCAGAGAGGAAATAAGATGGGCACCTGTCAGGGGATTCAATGGGTAGGAGTAAGAAATAGTATGAAATGGAGCAGTGGCCTTGGAAATGGACAACCGACAAGAATGATAGTGAGAAGGTAGGGCTCCCCAATTTTAAGGACAGAAAGGGACTAAGGGCAAAGCGAAAATGGAGTTAAGGATGAAGGACAAGTCAGTCACGTTTCCTGGTTGGGACCTGAGTATTTAGATGATGTCATTCTCAGCAAAAGAAAAATTAGGAGAAAGAAGATATTTGGGAGGAGAGGAGAAAGGAATTGCATTAGAGATGTTTTAAGTTTCAGGTGCAAGTGCTATCTGTAGGTTATCCAGGTACATTAGTATGCTGGTGGCATAGACCCAAATACATCTGGACAATCTGATTTTACAGTGTGGTGTGATTACACCTCATACTAGTAATACCAGAAGAAGAAGTAATAATACTATAACTCATATCTTGTTCAATGAGTGAGAAGCAAAATTGATCTCTTCTAAAGGGTCCTTTTCCCCTTCCAATTCCAGGAATCCCTATGTTCTTAATTAGATACTAGTTCCCAGGTTCAAGTATGGGTGGATGGGAGGGAAGTCTGTTTTTCACTGCACCTGGATCGTTGAGATAAACTGTAACTCAGGTGGTGCCCTTTGCCAAAGACTGGAAACCACAGCAAATAAGCCTGCCATAGAGATTTATTGCTTAGGGTGGGCCTGCCTATTCCCAAAACATCAGCTGCAAGCTAGTGACACACCTGTCTGAGAAGTTTGAGAGTGGGAATGAGACATTCCATTTACTGCCACTGCCTTATGTAAGGAGTCCTTTATAGTGTTGTGATTATTCAGGAAAATGCCATGATAGAAATTGGCCTAGTTTCCCTTTGCAATTTGTAACTCTTTAATACATCCTCCTCTCACTTCAGGCAAAAAACTGTCTGATGAACAGGACATTGTCTATGTTTAAAAGAGGCTTTTTCCAGTGGAGATGTTCTGTATTTGCAGTGAAGAAATAGGTTCTAGAGTAAAAAAGTGTTGTGCCCATGGGTTGAGATCTGGGTCTGAAGTGCTGTGGCCAAGTTGCCCACTCCTAAGTCCTCTATTCTGGATGTTACCACCAGTGCTAGATCAACTCCCAGCTCCAGGGCTATCAGTTCTTTGGAGGAGGATAACTTCATACTCCAATAGATGCTCAGTCAACAGTAGCTCATGACAAAGGCCAGAGCCATTAAGAAGAGAGTATGTTCAATCTGCTCCTATAGTCCCCTCTTCGAGGGTGTTATCTGACCCCACTTTCTCTCTGCCTAGAATGCTGGGTTGCTGCAAGTTCTGGGAGCCAGGACATCACCCACATTATCTTCCCCACTGATTCAGGGCAGTGGCTAGGCTACTGGGTGCTGTCTTATATAGATCTAGGGCTCAAGAGGAAGATGGGAATAGAACATAGAAATCTTGAGTAAGGACATCTAGGGCAAGATTGCAGAGTAAGAAGCTATTGCAGAGTGGACTGATGTTTACAGAACAATAGGGATTGGAAGAGTAGGTAAGAGGAGAACAAAGAAGATGGGAAAAGATTGGTCAGAGGAGAAAAAGTTGTGCCAAGAGCCAACAGGGAGAGAGTTTAAAGAAAGGAGTGGCCTAGATTGAATGTCAAATGCCCAGGAATTTAAGTGAGACAAAGGCTAAAAAGTGTTTTCTTTTATACTTACTCTCTACAAGCAAAATGGAGCCTTGCAATTGTGTTCACTATAGATCCCCATTTGCATGGGCCAAAATAAAAGTACACGTGTGAAATATATATATATATATATATATATATATATATATATAGATAGATAGATAGATAGATAGATAGATAGATAGATATATGTCTGCCCCTGGTTCCTGACATAGAGCTCCTGAAACCCTTGTAGACAGGGACACTAGGAGAATCTTTTGTTCTAATATTTGATATTTGACTCTAGCTCCAAACACAGAACTCCTAAGACTTATATAATTTCCTGAGTAATGGGAACCTCTAACACAGTGTTCCTAAATCCCTAAGGATTTCCTGGGCAATGGGAGCCTTTTACTCTAATGAGGTGACTCTTCTTGGGCTCCTGGATAGTGTCAGAGTGGGGCCTGTTTGCCAGGGGAACCAGCCATGTAATTAGAGGGATGGAATTTTCACCCCTACCCACCAACCTCTGGGGAGGGGAGAGCGCCTAAAGGTTGAGCTGATCATCATTTGCCAATAATGTAATCAGTCATGCTTATGTAACGAAGCCACGACAAAAACCCAAAAGGACAGGATTCAGAGAGATTTCAGGTTGTTCAGCATGTGGGAGTGCCTGGAGGGTGTCTGTGCCCAAAGAGGGCATGGAAGCTCTGCATCCCTTCTCACATGCATTGCCCTATGCATCTCTTGCATCTGGCTAGTCATCTGTGACATATTCTATATTAATATAATCAACCCATAAACATAAGTAAGTATTTTCCTGAGTTCTGTGAGCTCTCCAAGAAAATTAATCGAACCCAAGGAAGGAGGCTTGGGAATCCCAACTCATACCTCTCTCCTCATATGCATAGGTGACACTCTACAGCTTGCAATTGGTGGCTGAAGTGGAGGGCAGTCTTGTGGGACTGAGCCCTTAACCCACACGGTCTGACTTTACCTCCAGGGAGATAGTGTCAGAATTGAATTGGATTAAAAGACATGCAGTTGCTGTCTGCTGGAGCATTACTTGGTATGTGAAAGAAAATAAAACCCACATATCTGGCTTCAGAAGTGTTCTGTGTTGAATGTTGTGAGTGAGAGTAAAAATAATTCTATTTATTTCCCCCTATCTCTTACAGTATGTCGGAGGAAAGCACGAAGGAGTCTGTCGTAAACATTCTGTAAGAGAACCTGGGCAGGACAGGGGCTCTGAGACACAGAGTAAAACAGGACCAGGGTAGAGGATAAAGCAATGTGGCAGGAACGTGAGAATTATAGAGGATGAAAATTATTCTTAGGACTTTGGGGGAGGTGAGGAGTGATTGGGGAGAGGGGAGTGCTTTTTCTTCTTTCCTCCTGCCTGCCTCTGCCCCAGCTAATGCTGACCTCGCTAATACTGGTTAGGAGATGAGGTGGGAAGTGCTTGGGGATGAGGTTAAGGTGTAGTCAGAGAAAAAATTTGACTAAAAAGGAAAAAAACAAAGGAATGGGGGTAATCCCAAAAACTGTGGAGGGGACTGACAATGACTGCTTGGAAAGGATTAAAAATAAATAACAAGTTATAACATAAATAATTCCATCAATACTTCAACACCTTAACAGTTTTGATGTTTTTTAAAAGTTAAATTGACTAAATTTTCTTAGACACATCAATGACACACATTTAACCAACCACGATTATTCTAAAAAGAAAATTGAAAAAATGAGCCCATCTATGTGGTTTTTTTGTTTTCAATTATTTAAGGATTTATATTTATGTTGCCAAAACAGGCAGTTAATGTAGTTAATTTAGTCAACCAGCCAGCCATTTTAGGAGGAAAATAGGGCTTTCAGACAAATGGTGTTTCAGAATGCATGTCCCAAGCCCCAGCTGTTTGGCTGGAGTTTCTACTTTTTTATTTGTAATATTGGCATGAACAGATACGGCTCTTTAGGCCTGGGATGGAAATGGGAAAAAAAAAAGGCTGTTAAAATGTGAACAGTAGTTGAGGATTATAGCAAAAAAGATAATCCTACAATATCTCCTGCTGATACAGTGACTATTTCTAAAGAGCTTAATACTTCATTGTATGATTTCCCATAAAATCATAGAGATAGACGAGATGCAGGTATGGGCAATATTTATACTCTAGATAAATGGAAACTAGAGTCTCAATCTGTTATATGTTTAGAGCAATTCCAGGCAACACATCCCAGGCAGGACCATAAATAAGGCTTGTGTTTTTCAAAATCCCACTCCATCCTTCATCCATTATATTGCATGATCTCCATATCTTGAGGAAGCAAATTTCCTCTAGTGGCAAGCCCCCTGTAGGTGCTAAGTGCTTATTTGTTGAAGATGGTGGTAATGATCAACATAGCTGTTATCATCTGGAACAAACAAATGGTCAGTAGCCAAAGGGAACCCAAAGGCAGATGAGTGTTTGTAGAATTTTATTGTGAGTAATAATGTTGTGAGTGGAAAAGTGAAGTGAGCATCTAAAGAAGAAGGGAAATGTTGAAGGCAGGCCCATCCTCATTTCAGTTTAGTTAAGCTTAGATTTTTATGACACTGAAATAAATGGGAGAATGTTTTAAAATAAGCTCTTCACAAAAAAGAAACATAAAGACAAGGAAGTGATGACAATTTTCACAGAAAGCAACTGATAAAAACCCAAGTGGGAATACCCATTAAAATTGAGCATCTAGTATAACAACTGGCAGATGTGAGAGCTCTTTACCCTGAAGTTATAAGGCAATGAATTAATGAATTTACCAGCAATTCTTTTTCTAACAGTCACATAAGAAAACTTGAGGCAACACCAAAGGAATAAAGTGCTCATGATAACCAATTCACTTTGCGTCTAACTGATGGCAATGTAAACCCCCATAAACCCAAGATTTTTATAATGTTGGCCTTAAGACTTCAATGATATATTTTGCTTCTCCCATCTACAAAATGAAACACAGCAGGGAAACTTTGGTTATGGACTTTCTGTCTATGACACATCATCTTACTTTTCTATCACACTTGACATTCTTTCTTTCCTAGCCCATTTTAGAAATAAAACCACTCAGAGTTGGAATTGACTTTCTACTTGAAGGGTAGCAGGATCTGGTCCAAATATAGCACATTGTTAGCCAGACCTTTCTATTAAATTCTGCTTCCCTATAAAAGGTTTAATTGGTTGTACGACTTTGGGCAAGCGACAGAGGTTCTGGGTCTAAATTTCCTAGTTTAGGAGTTAGGTTCTTTCCGGGCTTAAAATTATATCATTTTTTATCTGTTTCATCTAGGCAGTGAATCATACACACATTACTTTAGCATGAACTGTTACAAATTCTATAAGAAATCAAGGAGAAATTACCATAGGGACATTCTTGAGAGCAGGGGATCTATAAGGATACTTGCTGTGGGACCTCAGCAAAGCAAGCAGAGGCAGGAGAAAAAAGTGAGGTGGATGCACTTCCAGGGCTGCTTAGTTCAGTGCTCTCTGCGGTGGAGCAGGTGGAGTAGAATCAACTGCCTCCTCCTCAGCTGGGAGTGAGACCAACAGACAGATTCTTATCCTGGGTCAATATTCTGAAAATGTGTTCTACAGAACATTATTGCAGAGATTTTTAATATGAATTATATTAAAGAGGGCTCTGTAGTAATATAAATTTGGGGACATGCTGGGTTATAGAAAATCAAACAGAATTCTTCCCAGGAAGGGCTTTCAGGGTCCTTGATGGACTAATACACATTGTGAAACTCCATAAGGGGAATTTCACAGTGTTCAGTAGTTCCCAAGCTTATCTGAACACGAAACACTTATTTATTTTTTTTTAATGGAGATTCTCAAGGGTTCAATTTTCTGATAAACATACCTTTGGAAACATTCTTGGTAGAAATCTGTGGCAAATTCAAATTCACTCCAGTGGGTCAGGGTGGGGGTTCAAGGGATTCCTTTGATGTAAAATCCTGGCATACATATTAATTAAACCTGTTTTTAACAAGCCCCCAATTTACAGATAACTGTGGGGGCAAAACCAGCTTCCAGAACTCTTATGTTGAGCTTCAACCTGTTTTTATTTTTTTAGATTTTCTTTATTTGCTTGATCTTACCTACTAACTAAGGTTTAGTTGAATTTTGATTGAAAAAATATTTTTAAAATGTGTACCTATTTATGTTCTTTCCTCTGAGGTGTTAATAATACATGCTTTTTTTATTCACACAGGATTTCAGAAAATATTTCATCATTAGCCTTTTATAAAATTGATGAACTTTACAACTCACCTTTACTTAATGGCAGCAAAATTCACCATTGATTTTTCTGGTTAATTTAATCACATTGAAGAGCCACCATACCCCATGTAATCCATAGTGTATCAGGTTTCAAATTTCCAGTCATTCCAAACTAGGATCAAAATTTGAAAACAGACCAAAATGTATATTGTGTATATATTTTTAAAAATTTTTATGATTTTTTAAATTCTTGAATGAGACAAAACTCCTTTTGAAAATTAACAAATCACGTAAAAATAGAAAGATCTCCATGTTTTCCTTGTTCTTCCACTCTAACATAAAAGGGATTTTATAGTGCTATGCATTTGGGAAGAACAAGTTTAAATAAAAGAAAGCAGAATCCCGACTGGAGGATTAATCTATCACTACATAGACTGTCTCCCTCAGCCACCAGGCAGTAAAGAGTCATTTCTGTGTCCAAGAGGAGTTTAATATTGTTTTTTGTTTTTTTTTCCACCTGCAAATACCCAATGGAAAAAAAAGTCGGTAGATAGAAAAATGGCAAAGTGATTTGTATCAAGGTACTGCATATATTACGCATTCGACAAATACCTCTGATGATTTTTCAAATGTATTCAGTCTGATGGGTCCCCAGTAAAGTCTTGCTCAGCATATTTCCAGTCATTTTGAAAGCCTCATGTAGGCCCAGTGAAATCTTGGCTGACCAAGATTCATTTAATTTGATTTTATGAGAATATTGTTAGATGAGACCTATTTTGCACCCAGGCATTTCTCTACTCTGCCAAGATATAACATTCTTAACGAAAACAGAAACAAACAAAAAAAACAAACAAAATAAAGTTCAAGAGCAGATTAGATTTACTGGCATTGCAGCCCATTACACAGTACTAATACTATATTGATCCTATCAGATGTAGAACCACCTATGCAAAATGAGCTTCCCTAATAAAATGAAATAATTGTTGGGGAGTGGGGAGTGAGGCACAGTTGGCTTAATATTTGAGACCAGAGTATGAGAACAATGAATTACAATCAGAAAGTGAAGACTTAATTTCTTTACTATCTTTGAAAATATTTAAACTATTAATTCTGTATCCTTATACTTTTTGACCTTTGGAACCCTTGAATTCTCAGAAATGCTCAGGCCCCCAAAGAGATTTTGTTTGTATGTAATTTTATGTGTTATATGTATCCATATATACAGTGTTTGAAATTAAAACTGAGTCATTTTTAAAATGCAGCAATGCACAAGTACACATGAGATTCATTAGCTGCCAGAGTGTTGATGTCATTATACAGCTTCTGGAAAAGTCACTGTAAGTAACAGCCAGAGCAACCAGGCAAGAGAAGGAAATAAAAGGCATCGAAATAGGAGGAGAGGAAGTCAAACTATCCCTGTTTGCTGATGACAATACGGCTCCATTGAGTGGAGGAACATCAGGGTTCTTGGTCCTCACGACAGTTTAGATAAAATGACATGGACACACGTGGAGTGGTTTTAAAGAGCAGAGAATTTAATAGGCAAGAAGGAGCAAGAAGGAAGGGAGAAGGAAACAGCTCCCCTGTACAGAGACAGAGGGAGGGGGGCTCCAAAGCCGAGAGAGGGAACCCCAAGCGCAGTGGACACCAGCTAGGTATATATGCAGAGGCTGGAGGAGGTGATGTCTGGTCTGAATTGCATAGGGCTCAGGGGATTGGTTTGACCAGGCATGTCATTCACATAGCTCTGGAAAAGCTGGCCCTCCCACCCTAGTCTTTAAATATGCAAATGCAGGGCGCCATGATGTTCTACGCATGTGGGAATACGTGGGGGGTGGCCATGTTGCCAGGAACATGTGGGGAAAGGGCAAGAAGGCCATGGGAATTGCCATGTTTGGGTGGACCCAGTTTCTAATGGCCGTCATTTGCATATCAAAGGTTGCCGGCCTGGCTCTAAAAGCCTGGGCTTTCCTGCTAGACAAAAAACATTTCTGGAGCTGCTCTAAAAGAAACAACTTTCTAAGGACCCCTTTTCCTTTCTATCTGACTAAAATAATTTCTTAATAACTCCTACCACAATATGATTTGATACATAGAAAACCCCATAGTCTCTGCCCAAAAGCTCCTTGATCTGATGAATAACTTCAGCAAAGTTTCAGAATACAAAATCAATGTGTAGAAGAATAGCATTCCTATACACCAACAACATAAAAATTGAGAGCCAAATTAAGATTGCAATCCTATTCACAATAGCCACAAAATAGAATTAAATATGTAGTAATACAGCTAACCAGGGGGCGAAAGATCTCTGTAATAAGAATTACAAAACTGCTAAAAGAAACCAGAGATAACACAAACAAATGAAAAAACATTCTATGTTCATGGGTAGGAAAAATCAATGTTTTTAAAGTGGCCATATTACCCAAAGCAGTTTATAGATTCAATGCTATTCTTATCAGACTACAATGGCATTCTTCACAGAATTAGAAAAAACTATTTTAAAATTTATATGAGACCAAAAATGAGCCCAAATAGCCAAGACAATTCTAAGCAAAAGAAACAAAGCTAGAGTAACCACATTGCTTGACTTCAAACTCTACTACAAGGATACAGTAACCAAAACACCATGGTACTGGTACAAAAACAGACATATAGACCAATGTGACAGAACAGAGAGCCCAGAAATAATGCTGCATACCTCCAACCATCTGATTTTCAACAAAGTTGAGAAAAGCAAGCAATGGTGAAAGGACTCCCTATTCAATCAATGGTGCTGAGATAACTGGCTAGTCATATGCAGAAGATTGAAACTGAATCCCTTCCTTACACTATGTACAAAAATCAACTCAAGATGGATTAAAGACTGAAATGCAAAGTCTGAAACAATAAAAACCCTGGAAGATAACCTAGGAAATGCCATTTTGGACATGGGACCTGGCAAAGATTTTATGATGAAGATGCCAAAAGCAATTACAACAAAAGCAAAAACAGACATTTTAAAGCTAATTAAACAGCTTCTGCACCCCAAAAGAACTATCAACAGAGTAAAAAGACAACCTGCAAAATTAGAAAAAATATTTGCAAACTGTGCATCTGACAGAAGTCTAATATCCAGAATCTAAGGCAAAAGATTGGAAACCCCTGTGTCCAATCTTTTGGCATCCCTGGACCACATTGGAGGAAGAGTAGTCTTGGGCTGCACATAAAATGCACTAATACGAACAATAGCTGATTAGCTAAAAAAAGAAAAAAAAAATCACAAAAAAAGCTCATAATGTTTTAAGAAAGTTTACAAATTTGTGTTGAGTCACATTTAAGGCTGTCCTGGACCACATGTGCCCTGCGGGCCATGGGTTGAACAAGCTTGATTTATAAGGAACTTAAACAAATAACAACAACAACAACAAAAACAAACATTAAAACGTGGTCAAAGGACATGAACAGACAGTTTTCAGAAGAAGACATACATGCAGCCAACAAGCTACATGAAAGAAAGCTCAATATCACTAATCATTAGAGAAATACAAATCAAAACCACAATGAGATACCATCTCACACCTGTCCGAATGACTAGGCAAAAAATAACAGATGCTGGTGAGGTTATGGAAAAGAGGGAATACTTATACACTGCTGGAGGGAAATGAAAATTAGTTCAGCCATTGCGGAAAGTAGTTTGAACATTTCTCAAAGAACTTAAAACAGAATTACCATTTGACCCAGCAATCCCATTATAGGGTATATACCCAGAGGAATATAAATTGTTCTACCATAAAGACACATGCATGTGTATGTTCACTGCAGCACTATTCACAATAGTAAAAGTCCATCAGTGGTAGACTGGGTAAAGAAAATGTGGTACATATACACCATGGAATACTACACAGCCTTAAAAAAGAATGAGATCATGTGCTTTGCAGCAACATAGGTGGACCTGGAGGCCATTATCCTAAGCAAACTAACATAATAACAGAAAACCAAATACCACATATTCTCACTTACAAGTGGGGGCTAAACACTGAGTACCCATGGACACAAAGAAGGGAACCACAGCCATGGGGACCTACTTCAGGGTGGAGGGTGAGAGGAGAGTGAGGATCAAAAAACTGCCTATTGAGTACTATGCTTTTTACCTGCATGATTGAGTAATCTGTACACTAACCCCTCGACATACAATTTACATATATAACAATCCTATACATGATCTTCTGAAACTAAAATAAAAGTTAAAAAAAACTCACTGTACACTGATGAAAGAAAGGGAATAAAACAAAGAAACAAAATGTTTTAGTATTATTAAAATAGTTTTGCTTTATAGACCCCTGCAAGAGGGACACAGGGACCCCCAGGGGACTCTGGGTCACACTTTAGAAGTGCTATATTAATTCATTAATTTAATAAATGTTAACAAATAACTATTTTGTATAGGGAACAGAGAGAGACACTAGAGATATGTGGTTAACAGGACAAAGTCCTTGACCCTTTGATGCTTTTATTGCTCAAACAGAATGCAGTTCAAAAGTTTCAAAATAAGCTTCTTGAAGGAGAGATCATGTTTTCCTTATAATTTGGCCTCAAAATTCTGTGGATGTACATAGTAAATGCTCAATAAACGCTTGCACAATAAAAGGAACGTTCCAAGACTTACCTGAAACACTAAAATTTCTGTCCTTTTATCACTGAACCTATGATTATGCACTATATCTGAAAATATGCCACGTTACATCATTTTCAACATGGGTAAATCATGAGTCCCTAACTCTTATTCTGCTATTCCCCAAATAATGTAGCATAAGAAGAAAACTAGATTAGGAAAGCCCAAATCAAATGACATGACCAAAGAGACACAGAGATAAATTGATTGTTATTCAACTGTGTAGCATTATTCTCTGTGAATTTTTGAGTTCTAAAGATTCATGGTACAAAGAAATAGATATCCTCTTAGAATCAACTAAACCTGGGTTTAAATGCAGCCACACCTGAGTACGAGCTGTGGAGCCTTTGGAGAAAGTTTTACATCTCTGAGCCTGTTTCTTTCTCCTTTAAGAAGAAAACAAAATGAGGTTATTTTGAAAGCCAAATTATATAATGGATATACAATTTAGAACCTGGAAAAGATGATATAAATATTATAATTGTTAGTTTTAATCTTCACAATAATTGTTATTGACACTGACAGGGAGAGAATACAATAGAAAATAATTCCAAGGATATAGAGAAGAAAATGAGTTGGGTCCTCAATTCTTTGATGAATTTAACAGAAAGGGTTGAGATTGCAGAAGTAGAATCAGGAGAAATTCTGGGACAGGCATGGTGGCTCATGCCTGTAATCCCAGCACTTTGGGAGACCGAGGTGGATGGATTATATGAGGTCAGGAGTTCGAGACCAGCCTGGTCAACATGGGGAAACCCCATCTCTACTAAAAATACAAAAAAATTAGTCAGGCATGGTGGCGCATCCCTGTAATCCCAACTACTTGGGAGGCTGAGGCATGAGAATTGCTTGAACCTAGGAGGCAGAGGTTACAGTGAGCCGAGATTGTGCCAGTGCACTCCAGCCCAGGTGACAGAGCAAGACTCTGTCTCAAAAAAAAAAAAAAAAAATTCTGATGACAATGACAAGAGGAGGCAGCAGATGCCATAGATAGACATAAAATATGTACCTCTCAGAAAGGTTTTTTTTTATTTTTATTTTTATTTTTTGCATGCAGGCAGAGGTAAAGTGATTTTTAAAAAACACTGTAGAGGCCTAAGAGATCCCAAGACCATTTCATGCCCATTTATGGGTTAAATGTTCATTTAAATGGATCATTGTCCATCATAGATGAGAAGCCTCCTTCAAGCTTCATGGTTTCTTGGTAGTTCTGATAGTTATTTCAGAAAATTTTTTAGGCGATTATACACAGACACATATATAACTGTTTCTGGAACTACAAAAGTGTGAAGCTCAGAATGACAAGAATCCTACTGGTTTTAAGTGAATGGAAAAAATCCTCAGTATTATATTTTCATTAGAAATAGTCTTATAATATTTTACCATGAAAATTATATTTTTTTCGTTTTAGGGTATTACATTAGCAAATGCCCAAGACACATTAGTTTTTAAACTAATTTTTGTCTTTTAAACTAATTTTTAAGCTTTGTTGGGATATACTTCACATAAAGACATATTAATTTGATGAAACAGAAAATAATAAGGTTACAATACACGACTTCAATTTTAAAAACAGCCATTTCTGGCCGGGCATGGTGTCTCAAGCCTGTAATCCCATCACTTTGGGAGGCCGAGGTGGGCAGATCACCTAAGGTCGGGAGTTCGAGACCAGTCTGACCAACATGGAGAAACCCCATCTCTATTAAAAATACAAAATTAGCCGGGCATGGTGGCACATGCCTGTAATCCCAGATACTCAGAAGGCTGAGGCAGAAGAACCACTTGAACCCTGGAGGTGGAGGTTGCGGTGAGCCAAGATTGCGCCATTGCACTTCAGCCTGGGCAACAAGAGGGAAACTCTGTCTCAAAAAACCAAAACCAAAAACAAAAACAGTCATTTCCATAGATCCTTAAGTGATAATTAATTTTGGGAATACTTTCTGTTAACTTTCTCTTTCATTTTCAAGAAAGCTAAATCTCTGAAAAAGTCCTCGAATTATTATTGCAAACAATCAGCTTAAAATTAACTATGGAATGGATGAAGATAAAGTGCTACAATAAGGAGAAAAGAATTGCTGAGAAAGAAATAATTTAAGACCCTTGTAAAATATAAGCCAAACTACCTAGTTCACCTACATTTACAGCTACTGTAGAACATGACTTATTCAGTATAACTTTCATCGTGGCTGAAGATTTCAGGGATGTATGTGATTACAATTGTTCATGCTCAAGAGCTGAACACTTGGATACGAATCAAGATTCAGAGTTGCTCATGAATTGATTTTGCCTCCTTAAGCTCAATTCTTCTATTGATACTGAATAAGAATCTTTCACCAATTCAACAGATTACTCTACAGGCACTACACTTTGAATTTACTGTGTAGTATTGAAACAGAAAACTCCAATTTGTCATGCTGAGAGAAGTTAAGTACTTAATGAAAAAGTAGAATAATATTGCACCACATGTCTAAAAGCAAGATAAATAAGGAAGTATTAGGTGAATGAACCATGTCTATGTACACCTACAAAACTTTGTATCTGATTTTTAGTTAAAATTTTTCTTATTTGTTTTGATGGTGACACCACATTGATTCATTATAGTTGTGTCAGTGACATGGGAAGGCATTAGGCTTGCATATTTAAGCAAGGCAGAAAAATGATTTATTGGACTTCTGTCATTAATCTGTACTAGGTTACTGAATCCATTTACGATTTTAGACACTGCTATTGTATTTCTGTCAAGTAAAAAATTACTCATGACTTGGCTAGAATGCTGTGATAAACATGAACATTTAACACAAAAATTTGAAAATTTAGGTGAATTGGAAAAATTCATTGAAAATCACAGTCTAACAAAGCAAAAACATAAAGAAATAAAAAAATTTTGAGCAGTCCTATTATCTGTTAAAGACACTGATTTCATTATCAAAAACTTTCCCATAATGAAAATCTCCTGGCACAAAGGACATAAGCAGTTAATCTTTTCAATTATTTAAAGAATAAATAACAACAGACTTACATAAATCCTCCATAGGCTGAACTCCTCAACTTATTTTGTGAGTTTGGCACAACACTGATACCAACAAAAATTACATGGCAATTTTTCTTATAAACATAGACACAAAAATCCCAAGGAAAAGATTAGTAAATCAATTGAATCTGGTATGTATAAAAATGATAATAACAATGAAGATGGGTTAGCCCTAGTAACAAAGGTTTTGCTTAATATTTGAAAATCAATTACTGTAATGCTCTGTTAACCGAATAAAGAAGAAAAATCAGATGATTAATTCAATTCAGAAAAGGCATTTAATAAAATGTTATATTTGCTTATGATTAAAACTCTTGGAAAGTAACCAGTAAATAAATAGAACTTTTCTAATCTGATAAAGAATACCCATGAAAATTCTAAAGAATACCCATGAAAATTCTCAATGGCATTTGATATTTCATTATCAAATGTAACAATGAAATATTGAAAGCTTTCCTCTTGAACTCAAAAACAGAACAAGATTGCCAATATAACCACTTCAATTCAACATCGTTTGGGAGATGTGTCATTGCATAAAGCAGAATAAAATAAGTAAGTAAATAAATAAATAAATACAAATAAATAGTATGAGAATTGGATAGGAAGACTTAAAACTCATAATTGTTATGTATAAAACCCAAAATATTCTACCAATAAACTATTAGGATCAATAAGTCAATTTAGCAAGGCCATTAGATGCAAGGTCAATAGTATTTCTGTACAAAGCAAGAAACAACTAAAAATAAAATAGAAAAACATATTATTTAAAATAGCATAAAAGTATTAAATAACTAGGAATAAATCAATAGAATACATTTTTATAAATGCCTGTAGACAGAAATCTATGAAACATTACCTAGAGAAATCAGGAACAAAATAAATATATTGTAAGACTCAATGTATTAAATACATTAATTTTCTTTGAATTTATTATTAAATCAAATGTAACCTCAGTTAGATTACAAAAAGCATGCTTTTTTGAAATGGACAATCTGATCTTAAAAAATATATAAAAACTGAAAAAGTCCAAATGAGTAAGGACAGTCTTTAAGAAGAATAAATTTGATAGACTTACACTACTAAATCTGAAGACCTACTATAAAGGTATTACAATTAAAACAACCAGAAATTCGTTCAAAGATAAACAAGTAGATTAGTAAAACAGAATAGAGTCCAAAAACAGACTCACATATATGGTGAACTGATTTATAGAAAGGAGACACTGCAATGTAGTTGAGAAAAGATGGTCTATTAAATAAATTGTTCTGAACCATAAAAATATATGTTTGGTAGAAAATATTGAGTCCTATCTTATACCATGTAGAAAAGTCAGCTCCATGAAAGTTGACAAACATTTCAGTCTCTCATTAAAGACATGAAAATTAAAACCATGAAGGCAATATTAAGTACAGGAGAGAAACTGGCCCTCTCATATATTACTGGAGTGGGGGGAGTCTAAATTTATACCACCACTTTGGAAAACTGTTTGGTAGTATTGGCAACAAATACCTTATTATCTTTATTACTTTGTTCTGTAGTAAACTTTTAAAATAGTCATCAAGTAAGTTGGCATTTGTTAGGTTCTTTTCTGGATGCTTTATGGTTTTATTGTTCCCTGAATGGGGTCCTTGTTTTTATTCTTTGAACTGAATTGTCTAATTACTGTGCTATAAAAAGCTTGCTTTTCTATGTTGATCTTGTTTCTTGCCATGTGTATTTAAGTAGGAATTCTTAGCATCTAAATCAGCATAGCTTTTATCTTTCTTCTATATAGTTTTCCACATTACTTTTTCTTGTGTTATTGTTTTGGCAAGCATCTTTATTTCACTAAAATTACTGAATATTAGTAATGGTTGCCAAAATATCTTGTGTCTGACATTTTTAATAAGATACATTAAAATGTATCTCATTTAATCATTTTAACATTGAAAATGATAAAAATGATGTTTTTGTAGGTTTCTGGTAACTACTATTTATCAGGTTAAAAGGTTTTCTTCCATTCTTAATTTTTAAGAGCTTATATTAAGCTCTTTATATATCCCTTTGCTTATTTTAAAATATATCCCTTTGTTCTATTTAAAAATAGTGTGTGTGTGCATGTGTGCTTGCATCAGTGTTCATATACTATATACTTTTTGTCCTTCTCATTAGTTTATTTTAGGACACAGATAATGCTAGGTTTTAAAATCAACTGAGAAGCCCTCCCTCTTTTTCTGTTCTGTAAATCAGAACATGGCTTTTCCTTAATGGTTTTGAAAAACCCACAAAATCATCTGGATTCATTCTTTCTTAGAAGTATACCTTGTCAGCCTTTGCCTATCTATTTAAAATTTTTTTTTAGGTTTACAAAATTTTTGAGTCAGTTTTGGTATTGTACATTTGTTGAGGGGAGTCAGTGATACTTTTCCTAGGTTTTCAAATGTATTGTTATACATGTTTTATATATTTTTAATACTGTAAATCCCCTCTTTATGTGCAGTTAAAGGATATTATTTATAATACTATTGATGTATTTTGTTTTATCTTATTGATGAGACTTAATAAAGTTTTTCTTTTTAACAATTTTGTAGTCTTTTCAAAGATCCAGAATTTGGTTTTAATGATCCAGTCTATGATGTTTTTTCTATTACACTACACTTTCCCAAATGTAACTATATTTATTTTTAATTCTGTCAGATTCTATGTGCTTTCTAAAATGATGCATTGTTCTTGTCTATATGGTTCCAATTGGAATAGTTTCAATGCACTGGTAACCAGATAAGATCTTTTATTATTCTGCTTAACTTATCTTAAAATATATTCTGTTTAAAAGGATGTAAAATCTCAAATGTAACTATGGCTGGAGATCCTTTTGTTCAGCCTCCAAAAGCATTATATCTCTCGCTAGATCCAATCCCATAAAATCAAGTAGAAACTTTTACTAATGGAGGGCCTCTATTATTTGTTTCTTCTATCTTCTTTTCAATAGAGAAACAGAAGGGCTACTTACCGAAATCCAGTATTCTATTGTACACTGAGGTTGTCCAGCCTTGGTCAGAATTACAACTGTTTTACTCCCATTTATTGTTTGACCTTCTAAATATCCTTTGATAATTTTACCTCAAAAGACTCAAAACTGCGAATAATTTTTCCATGTCTATAACTATAATGCAAGCATTTCATGTGCTATTTGCATGTCTTCTTGACTCTTTCACCAAATTTGAATGGCTTTGAATAAATGAACTCCAAAATGTAGAGTATTTTACTTGAGAAACAGTCCTTCCAACATATTTGCTCATTCAGCTTTCACAAGAAGTGAAGAGCGTGAATACTTTTTGGAAACAATGTTTCAAAAGATTCACTCAGACAAAAAGCATGCTATGCATTTCTCCCCCTGCTGGCCTAAAGTGCCATAAGCCACTGACCAATAAAAAATGGAAAAAAAAAAATTCTTCTTGACTGGCTGACATTTTACTTTCATCAGGAAATAAAGGAGATGTCCCTAAAACTGCCAACAGCACTGCTCAAATTGAAAGGCAGGTATCTACTTCTGCAAGAAACAAAGTTGCCAGTTTCTTGATAGTTTCAAGTCTCAGAGCAAATGTGGGTCTAAAGTCTGCAGTTACTCTATTGCTCATTTCCTGATGTACAGATTTCAGTGACAGAGGATTGACTTGCAACAAAGAGAGATTGTTGGGAAAGTGGAAGGCATGGTATACCGATAATTATGTTTATAGAGAACTTATATACAATACCTTAAATGTGGCCGGGAGCGGTGGCTCACGCCTGTAATCCCAGCACTTTGGGAGGCCAAGGCGGGTGGATCACGAGGTCAGGAGATCGAGACCATCCTGGCTAACATGGTGAAACCCCGTCTCTACTAAAAAAAAAATACAAAAAATTAGCCGGGCGAGGTGGCGGGCACCTGTGGTCCCAGCTACTCGAGAGGCTGAGGGAGGAGAATGGCGTGAACCCGGGAGGTGGAGCTTGCAGTGAGCCGAGATTGATTGCGCCACTGCACTCCAGCCTGGGCGACAGAGCGAGACTCCATCTCAAAAAAAAAAAAACAAAACAATAACTTAAATGTAAACATTTACTTATATACTTAGATGTTTTGCCTTCTTTTTTATCTCTATGTTTGCATTATACTCAATCCAACCTCAGATCAATTTTGTAGAGCTAAATTAGGCAGATTGGGATGCTCGTTTCCACCTGCTCTAAACAGACACATTAGTTATATGTTGCAAAAATAAACTACCATTTTCTCTTCTGATCTCTTCAAATCTCTATGATTGCTAAAGTTGAGCTGTTTTCACATATGGAGGAAAAAGGCAACACCCTCTGTGCTCTGCAAACTGCCATTCATTTTAGGAAAATAACGGCCTGTTGGCTGGAGATCCAGCTGCTTGTCATGTTAGACCATGTGGCATCTGCTGCTGAGTCCAGCTGTACAGCCAAGATCAGTGCCCTAAGGACTGAGCACAAAAATGCTGTGATCCCTGGTGGTGACACGGTCTCTGCTAACAAGGCTCCAGACATTCAAGATGAAATGTCATCACCCCAGCACAGCTATCACAGAGAATGAAACAAAGCATCTAAAGACCTTTAATAGCATCAGAGTCTGAGAAATAAGTGAAGCATCCCAGGTTTAGTTCCCCGATCTATGGAGCTGATGTCAATTCTGTGAGTAATTGTGACCCCTTCTCTGTTACCTTTATCCCCAATACTCAGAGATAAAATGTTAACTTGTAATAATAGGTTTTCCCATGATTAAGCTTAAAGCATTTTTGGATCTTACTGATAGTTATCATTCATTATTCAATAAGTAATTATTAAATATCTGTGTATGAGTTCCTCTGCTCAAAGTTTAGGTAGGCAAAGAAATTGAGAGTCAAGTTTCCTACCTTTATGGAATGGGAGGAAAAAATCATTCAATTTTTACTTCAGGCCCCCAATCCTACTGTTTTGGCTGAATTCTTTCATCTCAGTCTTTCTTGGGGTTCCTTTATCTTTCTGTGGTGGCCTCAGGATGTGTGGAGATGAGCTTGGTAAAGGGCCCCATCTTGTCTTTTTGTTAACTGCCCACACAGGTTTATCTGAAATGTTCATTGTACTGGTTAACATAGCTATTCATTGGCTCTTTGCTGTTGGGAGTACCAGAACTATTTCTTCAAGTCTGACTGAGGCACCAACTTCCAAAATTTATTTCCTCCATCGGGTATTGTCATCTCCCTGGAGAAGCTTCTGGGCATCCCACCGCATTACCCTTCCTAGAGAAATCTGTCTAGATTGATGTGGGTATTCCCACTCTCCTTTACTTCTGGGCAAGTCATTTTCTTTGTATCCCAAATTTTCTATCTCACTGCCTCTAGCGAAGACATTTTGGCCAAGGCATTTGGTCTGTACCCTGAATCCTCCCCTTCTAGAGATGTAGCCTTATGAAAGACTGAAAAACAAAGAAATTCAATAGGCTGTTTTGGCTTTTAGCTACAGTATGACTTTTCTGAGGTCTGCTTGTGTAGGAGGGCGTGGGAATGAATGGGAGAGGGAAAAACAAAGAAAAAACAGTGAAAAGTATCAAGTTGTTGGAAAGATGTGGAACAACCCCAGCTCTCAAACACTGCAGTGTAAATAAGTACAATCATTTGGAATAACTATTTGACCCAGTTTGCTAAAGCTGAACATAAACATATCCTATGACCAGCAATTCCACCCCAAGGTTCCACTCAATCTAATTACACACACAATAGAAACGTATACACATGTTCATCAAAAGAAATTTACTATAATGTTTATAGGAGCACTCTGTAGTAACCCCAAACTGGAAATTACCGAGTATCTATCTGTAGTAATACGGATAGATACATTGTGGTATAGTAATATAATAAATACTATATAGCATTTGATATCAACAATCTATGACTAGATGCAAAAATATGGATAAATTTCATACAAAAAAATGTTCAGTGAAAGAAGCCAGGCAGAATAGAGTACATAACGCATGCTTTCAATTACATAAACTTTAAAAACAGGCAACAGTGGTCTTTGCTGTTGGTGATCAGAACAATAGCTATCTTTGGATATTTAGTTACTAGAGGAGGGTGTGAGGTGGGCTTCTAGAAGACTAGTGATGTTCTGATTTTTGATTAGGGTATTGATTACACAAATGAGCTGTACACTTATATATTCAATTTTCTAGTACACCTATTGTACTGGGTTGAATAGTATCTTTCTTTCCAAAGCACAAAGCCACCTGGAACCTCTGAATACGGCCTTATCTGGAAATAGGGTCTTTGAAGATAGAATCAAGTTAGAATGAGGTCACACTCGATTAGGGTGAACCCTATTCTAATGACTTGTGTCTTTATAAGAAGAAGAAAATTTGGACACAGAAATACCCATAGAGGGGAGAAAGCCATCTGAGGATGAAAGCAGACATTGAAATGATGCATCTGAGAAAGGGAATGCCAAAGACGGCCAGCAACCGCCGTAAGCTAGAGGGGAGTCATAGAACATACTCTTCTTCAGCCTCCAGAAGGACCCAAGCTAGCTGAAACTTTGATTTTAGACACTGGAACTCCAGAAATCTAAGACAATAAACTACTATTATTTTAGGATACCTAGTTTAAGGCAATTTGTTACTGCAGCCCTAGGAAACTAATATATGTTATCTACAATTCTTGGCTTAGGTTGTAAAAGAGAAGCTTTTAGATTGAGTATAGTTCAAAGAATTTGGGGAAGATTTAGAATCCAGTAAGTAGTCAACAAATAACACTTGACTATGATTTAATCCTTTAAAGTGGGGGTCCCCAACCCCCAAGGCTGCAGACCAGTACCAGTCTGTGGCTTGTTAGGAACTGGGTGGCACAGCACTAGGTGAGTGAGGGTGAGTGAGCATTACCACCTGAGCTCCACCTCCTGTCAGATCAGCAGTAGCATTAGCTCCTCAGAGGAGGATGAGCCCTGTTGTGAACTGCACATGTGAGGGATCTAGGTTGCACGCTCCTTATGAGAATCTAACTAATGTCTGATGATCTGAGGTGGAACAGTTTCATCCCAAAACCACCCCCCCCCCCACACACACACCCTGGTCCATGGAAAAATCATCTTTCACAAACCGGTCCCTGGTGCCAAAAAGTTGGGGATCACTACTTTAAAGCTCTATTAAACTAGCTTTGATCTTTAAACAAATGATAAGAGCCAGGATCATTCTGTGACTACTTCTACAGGTAATGCTACCTAGAGAAGTTTCTATAAGCCAAGCATTGTCAAGGCATTGGTAAGTTGGGATGTTTTCCTGTAGCTCAATTCCTTTGTTGGAATAGATAACACTCAAGCCCCAGCTCCTTAGAAAAGGACACGTCACATGTGCTATTATTTGTTTTCTATCTTTGTCAGGGGTGAAAGCACAGTCACTAGAAAATTACATTATCCTGCCTATGAATATGGGTGGACATTTTTAGTGTCCAGTATTTTTTAGGCACTATATATAATGTGTGACCATAACCATTGAACGTGTTTTAAAAACATGCCAGGGGAGAGGCTGAGGCAGGAGAATGGCGTGAACCCGGGAGGCGGAGCTTGCAGTGAGCCGAGATTGCGCCACTGCACTCCAGCCTGGGCGACAGAGCGAGACTCCGTCTCAAAAAAAAAAAAATAAAAAATAAAAATAAAAATAAAAAAATAAAAAAATAAAAATAAAAACATGCCAGGACTGATATATGCAAGAGTGCCATCCATCAAAATGGTTACTTTTGCACCACACACCTCACCATTACTTCCATCACTCAAAATGTACTGGAACTCCTCTTGTGGAATTTTCTTCAAATCTAGTTAATGAACCACACAAGAAAACTGGCCTCATAAATTTATAGTCACACATAATTTTGACCATTAAGGATGTCATCTTGCTCGATGGATCATACCCACGTCATTCATCAGAATTGACTTTGAATAACTTTTGACCATTTTCTCCAATAAAACCCACCATCCATGGAGAAATATTTGCCTCAAATGAGCACATTCAAAAGAATAATAGCTTTCAAAAATCCTTTCAAAAGGATGCTTAGCACAATGCCTTGCAGTTGGTTGTCACCCAATAAATATTTGTGAAATAGCTTTGAATGCATTGTGTATGTTCTGAAGATGGTTCTAAAAATTTCCTGAAATTGAAAAAAAAAAGATACTACAAGTAAGTAGATTTCTAATATGTATCGTAGGCAGGAAATGTGTTTAAATTTTAACTATGTATTTAAATTTTAATCCATGTTGAAAATAAGTAGTATGACTTCATTGGCACATCAATACAAGGCATCTTAACCTTTAGAAGGTATGATTTTATTCATTTACAAAGAACATGCATGCAACTATACTTATGATTAGATTTTACTTTTGTTTACTTTTTATTTTCTTGGATGATGGATAGCATAGCGGAACATGATTTCACATACATTTATTTTTTGTTCCGTTTTGTTGTTTGGCACCGTCTATTCCTTTTTTGTCAAACCATAACTGTGAATCTAGAGGTTACATTTGTAAAAGCAGCAGGAAAGCAGCTAAATAGACTGAAACAAAGACTAAAGTCACTAGCACTGGGATAGCTAATGCAGAGTACTGTGAATTGTTTTCTTACACCAAGATCACTGCTGGATAAAATTCAGAAGAAGAAATGAATTATACCTGAAGGATTAGATGACAAGTATGACTGAATTGTCAACAGAAAAGAAAGTGACAGAAGATGTTAAAGCAGTTTAATGATTTAATGTATGATAATATTTTGCTTTAATAGTCTTATCACTTAGCCTGGCTTCTTAACCAGTCACTCTAACAGATGTAAAATGGCAGGTCAAAGCAAAGCCATTAATTTTTTAAAAAGTGAACATGTAATATTAGGCTTTCAAAGTGGATCAGATGGTAGGGATGTAAAATGTGCAGTCACTTTGGAAAACAATTTGGCAGTTTCTCAAAAGGTTAAGTATAGTTATCATATGACCCAGCAATTTCCCTCCTATGTATATGCCTAAGAGAGATGAAAACATGATCACACAAAAACGTATACACAAATGTTTATAGGAGCATTATTTGTATTCGCTAAAAAACAGAAGCAACCTATATGTTGACAAATGGGTAAAAAAAAAGCTGAGACATATTGATAAACACAAATTGATGTATCCAGGCAATGTCATATTGTTTGGCAATACAAAAATGAAGTAGTGATAGATGCTACAATGAACCTTATAAACATTACACTAGGTGAAAGATACTGATCAAAAAGGACCATATATGATATGATTCCATTTATATGAAATGTGCAGGGTAGGCAACACTGTAGGGACAGAATATATATTAGTGGCTGCCAGAGACTGGGGGGAGATGGGGGATGAAAGAGTTACTACTAGTGGGGATGGAGTTTTTTGGGGGGAGGTGACAAAATGTTCTAAAGTTGATTGTGGTGATGGCTCTCTCTGTATATATATATGTGAATATACTGTATACAGTTTAAAGTGGATTGTATAGTATGTAAATTATATCTCAATAAAACTTTTAAAAATGGCTTAAATCTTTTTCAAAAGCCCAAAGGCCTTTGTTAAAAGGACTTTCTCCCTAGGTAATATTAAGTCCTCCAGAGAAGAGATAGGGAATGAATTTGGACTTTCAGCAGCCAAGAAAACTGCAGCTTCTGCTGCTTCTCCAGCAATAAAATAGATTAAGTCAAATTTGGAGTAGAGATATTTCAGCTTCTTTGTAGGGTTTTTTTTTTTTTCTTTTCAGGGAATATCATGCTTACTATGAGTCAATAGAGAGGTGCTTATATGTGATGTCTTGCAACCAAATTAGCTCTTTGGAGACCGCATTAGCCTCTGACTTTTCTGAGTTTCCCCAATGTCTCAAAAAGTTGAGGCTATTACACTAAGCATTTCAAGGACATTGGGTTTTGTTTATATCCACAAATTCTGGTTGAGTTAGAGTGTCTTTAGGAAATGAACTGTGACTGATGCCACTTCTATCATCAGTTATGTTTCTGTTATTTTTTAAGTTCTCAGTTATTGGGCATTTATTTGTGCAGGGGATATATCTAATTTTATGGAGTATTCTCATTCGACCCTTACAACAATGTAACATTGCATAACACCAAGGGGAACACCACACGAAGTGGATGCAATGTTCAACTGAGTGGCCGTAAGTTTTGTTTGTTATCCTTTGTTGCTCAGAGGAAGGTTCAGAGCCTTTCCTAAGAAGATATAACCAGTAAGTGGTGGAGCCATAATGTGAGCTTTGTTCTACCTGGCTTGGAAACTGTGTTAGATGAGACTCCTGGGTGAGTTAGCAGAGACATCTCATTAGCAGAGTATAGGGACTAAGATCTAAGGCTCTGTTTTCAGATGACAGGAGTTCAAATATTGGTTGTATCATATAATATTGTGGGCTATGGTTAATTACTATGTTCTTTTTGCCTCATTTTTCTTGGCCATTATATCAGAATGGTAATAATTTTATGACATTTTAAGACTTTAAGATAATCCTTGTAAAAAAAGTAATTACAATTTCTGATATACTACAAAGCTATCAACAAGTGTCAACTCTCTATGAGTTTATGACTTCATTATAGAATAATTACATTACTAACTCTATGCACACCTCAGAAGGAACAGTGGAATGACAGGGCTATCCAATTATTCTAGCTGCCTTAGTGAGAAAATTAGGGCTCCCCATCATGGATGGATCAGTGAATAATTAATTATTGATATTTTGCAAACCTAAATTGGCTTCACAAACATCAGTCTACAATGTAAATTATATATGTTCTTATAAGTTCTTCTAAGCCTTGAACAGTGGATAATGTGTATTTAACAACTGTGAAATAATGTGTATTTAAGAACACGTGAACTTTTTTTTTTTTTCCGAGACGGAGTCTCGCTCTGTCGCCCAGGCTGGAGTGCAGTGGCGCAATCTCGGCTCACTGTAAGCTCCGCCTCCTGGGCACGTGAACTGTTTTTTACAGAGTGAAGTACTAGAGCTTATTTTGCCTTGATTCAGTTATGAACAGACATGGAATAGTGTTTAGGTATCTCAATTCCCCTGCACAAAACACCCGTACTTGTGAAACTATGTTTGAGAAACATGTGTATTTGAGAAACAACCCATCAATATGTACTTTTGAAAAATCAATGAGAATACTCTATACACTAATATGGAAGTGCTGCAAAGTATTAAGCCAAAAAAAGGAAAGAAAATCAATATGTGGAACAGTGCACTTTATATGATAAAACTGTCCTAAAGAAGAAGGAATGCGGATGTATAGTTGTATCTTCTCACAGAGTGCAAAGTGCCACTGCCGATTAAAATATACGGATGAACAGTAGCTACCTCTGAGAAAGGTGGGAGGATGCATATGGATATGGACAGCCAGAAGGGATGAGAGTCTTAGCTCAGGGCCGTGCTATTCTTATTGATTTATACTTGTGAACGGACTGTTTATTTAAAAAGTTTAACATATAATTTTAAAAACAAATCTCTTGAATGATTTCTGGCTAAGGAACATTGAAGAAGCATACATCACTTTCTAATACATGATCACTGTTGAAGAACAGAGTAAAATGGCACAGAAAATTCTTAGTTATCACTTAGGAAAGAAAACACAAGTGAAAAGCCAGTTGTTTTCAAACACTATATTTATAATTATGGACCTGATAATTAAAAAAAATAATAATACCACAGAACACAAGGAGAAAGCTCAGGTGGTGGTGGCTGGCTAAGGGAGGAAAAGATAACCGGGCAGCCAGACACTTTCCTAGGGGAAGAGCATGACCTTGGGGCCAGGTGCGAAGAGGTACGTCCAAGGAGAGTCCAACTCAACTATATTTTTTGTGCTTACCATTTTAAGCCAGATGATCGTTTGCTCATAATGTCAAAAAAGCCAAGAGCTCCAAAAATGTTGTTTTAGTGCATTATCTATGTTATGTAATATGGAACATAAAGTATAGTAAAATTAATGCATAATAAATGTACTTATATTAGAAAGCTTTTATTTAGTAAAAATATATCAAGCAAATCAATTAAAGTTATGTTGTATTGATCGCATCAAGATTTGTCTGAAAATAGAAAAATAATACATTCACAGCAGGAAGACTGTACCATCACCACATGCCCTCTGCTACAGCAAATCACTTTCAATTGTTTTATGGTGTGATTTTTAAAAAACAACAATGAAAAAGGTCGATTATTTGTTAACGTGATTTAGAACAATTCTGTTGTTTGGATTCATCTAAATGGCAAATAATCTGTAAGCTGTAAGCTCCTTGAGGTCAAGGTGGTCTTATCTATCTTCTACCCCATTATTAGGCAAAAATAGACACTAAAGCTCTGCCTGTTTGTTTTTCAAACTGATTTAGGGCTAAAGGACCCAGCTCTACCTGTGTGAACAGTGAAAGGACAGCAGATAGTGATTTGATGTAATTTACAGTCCCATGAGGAATACTTTCTCCTTTTATTTCAGCAGGAGGATCCAAGAATGTTAGGTCATCTAGTCTGAGACACTGTGTGTCGTATGATGAATTTTCAAAAAAGAAAAGAGCAGAGATTGACTCTGGGTTCCTCCTCTGGCCACTGGTTGACTTTTATGTCCAAAGAAGAAAAGAACTAAGTGATATACTGGATGCTTTGAGCCTGGAGGCATGTTTGCCTACAGGCTGCTTTTTAGACTGGAGGAAATGTTGCACAGAAGCTATAAAACTTAAATATAGGGCCAAAATCTGCTACTTCCAACTGTGTGACCTTGGACAATTCACTTTACTTAAACCTTAGTTTCCGTCATTGGCAAAATGGGGTAACGTAGAAGGCAGACTACTAAGACCTCTTGTAGATTCTAAGCAATCCCACTGAATATCCTATCGGACTACTGGCCACTATTTTTTTCCCATGCTTTGGTGGTTTGTCCATGGATTTTTGTCCACATAGACCACGTGGGTTCAGCTGTATGAATTTATCCTGTTAGGAATTTGTCAAATCATGTTTGTTATTCTTGGATCCCATGCCAACCATGCCTCCCTAGAACCCCACCTCTCCCTTCACCCCTGCTTATATAGCCAAGGCTTTAAATTTTCCCCATTTTCCAATCCTCCCAACAACCCTTTGGTCTGATGTTTTATGCCGAATTAATAACTCAACTTTGTACTGCAACAGGGCATTTCTAGCTCTGAAATTGTATGATCCTTAGTGAAATAGCTGCTTGCAAAAATATATATATATATTTTTAAGTCTCTTTATTCAGAAATAAATACATTTATTCCTAAAATGATACTGAGCACAATCAAATTTTTAGTGATTCAGAGGCATTTGAAATCTCTCAGTGATTTATAGTCATTATTATGTATATCAATCTTCATTGTATGCCATTGTGAAGGCGTTCTGATGATTGGAGTTTACTGCAAATGGGCCTATATTGCTGTTAAGATAGGAACAGCACTGGGTAGTCGCAGGAGGGTGGAAAAACCCAAACAACAGCTAAAACAAGAACTAGGCAAAGAAACTACAGGGTAACAGAAAACCCAAAATAAGAGAGAGAGAGTATGGCCAAAACCCTAGTCAAGGTGACATGTCCATGGCTCTTCCAAGCAAACCCAAATGAAGGAGAAAGAGGGCAGTAATGGAGGAAGGAGGATCCTTGAAATCACCTCCTGTTCCAGAAAACCTAATGATTATTCCACCCCTTAATTAAAGATACAGCCATAAAATAGGGATGCTGGGTTGTCACAGGAAAAATGGGAAAATGCGAATCAGTCATTTCATATAACATTAAGAAAGGAGCTGTTAAAAATTATCTGCAAGGACAAAGAGGAGGCTGGGCTGGTAAGATCCTAACAAACAGGATGAGGGCTAAGCTGGTTGAGACCACCGGGTTCCACAGGGAGCTGGATTTGACCCAGGCCTTAGCCCAGACCTAATTTTACACTCATTACCATACATACACCCACAAGCCCCATGATAGAGCCGAGCATACCCATACTTATTATAAAAATGGGTGGCATCTCAATTGTAAGAAATCTCCACCTTTTTCCTAGAAAACTTTATGATTACTCTACCTTCTAAATAGAAGAGCCCATAAAATCAGAAACTCAAACTCCCTTGGGTGATACTCACTTTCCAGAACACACCCACACTTCTCTCTCAAGTGGGTGCCTTCACTTCGCAAGAAAATCTTCTTGTCTTTTGCCTCATTCTGATTTGTCCCTGAATTCTTTCTTGTGATGGTGTCAAGAACCTGGACACCAGCTTGGGCTAGAGTCTCACTGGCTTCAGAAACCCCCTTGAGCCCTCTGGCTATACTGTGATCAATGAATCTCACTGTTGTTAGCTAGCATTTATTAAGCCTTTGTGTTCTTACATTCTTTACTACCTGTCATTGTCTTGAGTTTTTCGATTGACTTGTATTGATCCTCTACCAATTCCTATAGAGCTTTCACTCTTACTCTTCAATTGCTTATTTATGCAGAGACAATTTTTGCTATTTTCACCTCTACACTCAGATGTTTTCTCCATTACATAATCTTATTCCATATACTACTATTTTAATCTCCCGATTATCCAAGAAGCAAGTCAAATAAATTGAGAACATGATACATAGACGTATATATACCTTTCTTAATAATCCAAAGGGTAAATTAACTAGTGCCACTCTAGCCTTTTGTACTTATATTAATGCATTGAATAAAAAATACAGTTAAATATGATGTCAGTTTATTTTAAACAATCTATACACATATCAGTGGTAATTGTCTGACAAGGTTTCTTATGGCATTTTTAGAAAAATTATGAGTCTGTGGTGGTTCTACGGGGAAGCAGAGAGGCATTTTATTGTGTTATTTACAGACCACAAGAAATCTTATCTTTCCCTAAACATCTCCCCTACAACCCTACCATAGTGCCAGATGTCCCTACCACTACAGTCACCTGCTTTGTCAAAGCACTGTTCAGAACATCTATATCTGATGCAGACTTATTCCTTAGGGAATAGGGCACGTTTATCTGTAACCAAACTGAACATGTTTCGAAATTTAATTGACAGGTTATTTAACTACCTCCTGAGTGAGGGTAGAGTTTAGAAATTAGGGAAAGGAAAAGAAGATGGGTACGTTTTGAAGTGGAAGAAGAGAGACAAGACAAGAAAATATTTAAATTATGAAATACAGGGTAATAAAAGTTGGTCATGATAACTGTATTCAGGCTGTAGGAAGGTTATTTGGATTTTGTATAAAGAACAAGATCATAAGATAGGACTGGGAAATGAGTGCCATATGACCATGTAGTTCTGGGGTATGAAGGAATGGAGGAGCCAGAGGGATCAACGGGACAGGGCTAGGGAAAGAGCTTCAAGGCACAAGGAAAGACTTGGAATGCAGGATTAACATAAATAATCGGAGGAAGAAGAGGCTTAGTAAACCACAGAAACAGAGACCACAAAGTGAGCAGGGCTTTGTAGAATTTCATGGCATTCCTGGGCAGCAAGCTTCAGTGGCTGATTTCTTGAGACTTGCCCGCATCAGGCAGGCGACTGCTTGAGCAGTTACAATTAAGCTCCAATTGGCAGAGAGTGACAGAGATTGTCAAGGCCACACATACTACTGAGAGGTGACAGCGTGCTGGCAGCCCTCGCCTGCTCTCGGTGCCTCCTCGGCCTCAGCACCCACTCTGGCTGCGCTTGAGGAGCCCTTCATCCTGCCGCTGCACTGTGCAAGCCCCTTTCCGGGCTGGCCAAGGCCGGAGCAGGCTCCCTCAGCTTGAGGGGAGTTGTGGAGGAAGAGGCACTGGTGGGAACCGGGGCTGCGACGGAGGCGTGCCGGCCAGCTAGAATTCCAGGTGGGCGTGGCTTGGCAGCCCCGTATTCCAAGCGGCCAGGCAGGACCTGCTGGCCCCGGGCAGTGAGGGGCTTAGCACCCGGACCAGCAGCTGCGGAGGGTGCGCCAGGTCACCCAGCAGTGCTGGCCCACCGGCGCTGTGCTCTATTTCTCGCCAGGCCTCAGCTGCCTGCCCGCAGGGCAGGGCTCAGGACCTGCAGCCTGCCATGCCTGAGTCTCCCACTACTGTCTACCCGACGAGCACTGCCCCCTGCTCCAGGGCACCAGGTCCCATCCACTGCCCAAGGGCTGAGAAGTAAGGGGCGCAATGCGCGGGACTGGCAGGCAGCTCCACTTGCAGCCCTGGTGCGAGATCCACTGGGTGAAGCCAGCTGGGCTCCTGAGTCTAGTGGGGACTTGGAGAATCTCTTTGTCTAGCTAAGGGATTGTTAATGCACCAGCCGGCACTCTGTATCTAGCTCAAGGTTTGTAAATACACCAATCAGCACTCTGTGTCTAGCTCAGGGTTTGTAAATACACCAATCCACACTCTGTATCTAGCTAGTCTAGTGGGGACATGGAGAACTTTTGTGTCTAGCTCAGGGATTGTAAATGCACCAATCGGCACCCTGTCAAAACGGAACAATCAGCTCTCTGTAAAACAGACCAATCGGCTCTCTGTAAAATGGACCATTCAGCAGGATGTGGGTGGGGCCAGATAGGAGAATAAAAGCAGGCTGCCCAAGCCAGCAGTGGCAATCTGGGTTCCACACTGTGGAGGGTTTGTTCTTTAACTCTTTGCAATAAATCTTGCTACTGCTCACTGTTTGGGTACACACTGCCTTTATGAGGTGTAACACACGGCGAAGGTCTGCAGCGTCACTCCTGAAGCCAGCGAGACCACGAACCCACCGGGAGGATGCGCCACCTTAAGAGTTGTGACACTCACCGCGAAGGTTTGCAGCTTCACTCCTGAAGCCAGCGAGACCACGAACCCACCGGGAGGAACGAACAACTCCAGACATGCCACCTTAAGAGCTGTAACACTCACCGCGAAGGTCTGCAGCTTCATTCCTGAGCTAGTGAGACCACGAACCCACCAGAAGGCCGAACACATCCGAACATCAGAAGGAGCAAACTCCGGACACGCCGCCTTTAAGAACTGTAACACTCACCGCAAGTGTCCGTGGCTTCATTCTTGGAGTCAGTGAGACCAAGAACCCACCAGTTCCAGATACACTACGGTAGTTACCCTTCCAGTGTCTGGATGCCTATCAGACTGTGCCCTGGAAGCATCATTTCTGCACCCAAATTATCTAAATATTTTCATTGTTTGTCCATCACTTTGGCATCTAAGCTATTACCTTATGGATTCACTTTTTTCTTTTTCAAATGAGGTGCCTCCTTAAGATCCTTACAGGAACTGCCAGGAAAACTGGAGAATCTCCCAGTCAGTGATTCTTAGCAAACACAGTCCAAAGTGGCATTGTAATACCCAAACTCCCAGCTGTCCTTCCTGCTGATGGAAACTTTTGTGGCAGAGTGCAAATAGCTCAGCAAGTGATTTTAGGGTGGATGTGAAATTGCTGCTGCACTGCCAAAGGGGGATTTCTCGGGAGCTTTTCTCCACGTCAGTCTCCACAAACATCAAGTGGTGCCCAGTGGCAGCTGGAATGACATTTACTGAATCTTCCCGTTTTTGCTTATACTTAGACAAGGTTTTGGTGTCAGCATGTAGATTGTATGGGGATAAAGAGGCGGTTATCTGACCCATCACCTTATCCTGGGTCCACACAAGAGCAGGAACAATTTCAGTTTGCCAGGTGGAGGCTCTGAAACCTGTTGTGATGTAAAGCCCTTAGCTAAGGGAGAAATTGCAGTGAGCTTATCCCGTTTCCCAGCTAGCTGAACTGAATGAACTCTACATTTAGTGTGCTTTTGGTGATAGACTATGCAGTGTCAAAGAATAAAATCCAATCTTTAGTCAGATGGAAAGAAGACAAAGCCACTTTTGGCCCCTTCTAATTGGCTAGAAAGGGGATTGTTCTCCAAGTAACCTTATAAGCTTCGTGTAAAACATGGTAGAGCCACCATTTCGAAGAAAACTGGGTTCCTGTGCATCAGGACCTGGAAAAGAGGTGCCTGCTAGTTACGAACACTCAGTTTGGACTTCAAACAAGCAAGAAATAAGTGCCTGCTAGGGTTGGCCTTTTATGTATTTTGGAGTTTTCTGCAGCAGCGTAACTGACACAACCTTAACTAACACTGAACTAATACTAACAAGCCTTGAAAACTTCCACGTGGAAAGTCACTCATGTTTTTCTGGCAGTTTGAGCTTTATTGGAAACAACTGTGAGCCGTCTGGACGATCACACATCTACACCCTGACAGGGCAAACGAAGAGTTTGACCAAAAAAGAAGACACTGAATAGCATGTCAATGAAATATTTTTCTTCCTTATCTCTATACAAATTGACTGGAGACCTTAACGACAGTCCATCTTAGACTATTAATTCTCTAGATCACAGTGGCCTGAACATTTGGGGGCTATCTACATAATTGGCAGTTAGCGTTTTCACGACCTTGCATTTCTCAGGGGAATCTGCTTTATTTGTTAACATGGAGCTTCATAAGGACAAAGGAAAAAATGCTTTTGGTGTAGTTTTGCCTATACTTGTTCTTAACACACTATAGGCCAGGCGCGGTGGCTCACCGCTGTAATCCCAGCAGTTTGGAAGGCTGAGACAGGCAGATCGCCTGAGGTCAGGAGTTTGAGATCAGGCTGGGCAACATGGTGAAACCCTGTCTCTACTAAAAATACAAAAAGTAGCCGGGCGTGGTGGTGGGCACCTGTAATCCCAGCTACTTGGGAGGCTGAGGCAGGAGAATCACTTGAACCTGGGAGGCAGAGGTTGCAGTGAACTGAGACTGCACCATTGCACTCTAGCCTGGGCAACAAGAGCAAAACTCCTTCTCAAAAAAATAAAATAAATAAACATACTATAGAGGGAAGCTCCTTCTGGTGCCCAACTGCTCCAGTTTTTGCCAACTTGCAATTTCAGCCACTCGGGTGATACATTTAGGAAGGACCAAGATTTCATGGGTATCTGTGTGATAGCAGGCAGGTGGCTAAATTTGAAGACTTGACAGAGACAATGGAAGAATAATTTGTATAAAGGTCATATGTTTTGGTGCTTTTCTAAAGCAAGCAACTAGCTACAGAGACAATGTTTTAAATGATGACTGAAGCTAATGAGAGGAAAAGGAGAAAAAAAGTGGCTACCTCAAGAACTTAAAACAAGTGCAAACTTTAAGAACAGAGCAAAAGGACTTTCCATGAAGGTGCTTGTTTGGTTTTAGCCATGAACAGACGCCCAGATAAGCACAACACAAATCTCTCAAGACTTTTGGGTCCAGGAAGTATATTTCCTTGAGACCCAAAAGTCTCAAGATTTTTGAGGAAGTAAATTTCCAAGGGGAAGGGATGGCTGTTGAGTCACACTCCTTAACTTTTACCAAGGAGGCTTCTCTCATCCTCATAGTCAAATGGATCCTGAATATTTAGAACTATCCCCCTCTTCAGTGCTTTCTCTGTAATCTGGCTTCAAGTAGCTTGGCTTCCAAAAGTGCCACTAAGGCATGCTGGTTTATATATACACACACACACACACAGATATATATATCTGTGTGTGTGTATATATATGTGTGTATGTATCTATACACGTATATATTATTTGTACATATTACATATACATATATATAATACAATACCATATATAATATATATTTCCCCAAACATATTATTATATATGGCTAATACTAAATACCAACTCAGAACACATACAAAATTACAATGGAAATGTAAAGAAACACATATATAGATGTCTCACACCCTGAAAGAAACAGGTCTTCAGGCTTGAATGCCTTGTGCTATTCCATTATTTTCCTATGATAAACCGCCTGAAGGCTGCTTCACTCTGGAAAGCAGCCTCACTTTCTGAGCCACTCTGGCCTCTACATGTTGCTTGTCTATTGCTTTCACAGGCAAGGTCAAGAGAAAGGTCCAATTTCATACTGCCTACCTAATTCCCTTTTCTTACTTGTAGAGCCTTTTTCAATTATTCTATGTTTTAATTGCGAGACTGTTTATTAATTTCCAGGAGTTACAATGTTTTGAGTCATTTTAAAATAATAGATTTCCAAACTTTTCTTTGATCAGATGGAAAAAAAAGTTATGAAAAATTGGTTAAAGTTTCCTTTATACACAAGTATCTGATCATTTCTTATAACAGTTTTATTGATACATAAAACATATATTCTGTATTTATTGTATGTTATAGTTCTCTATTTGTTTAATTGAGCCTCTCAATTGAATTATTCTATTTCCTTATGTTAATGACTTATTGTTTTCTTTTTTCTACTGAATTTTAAAATTTATAAACCATATTTGTTAAGATCAGAGGTACCTTATATGCTTTCATTGAATCTCTTTAGTTTCTCTTATTATTTGTGCGGTCATGTTCTAGTGTATCACCTGTAGCTATGTATTATTTACTTGGACTTTGGTTCCAGATGCCTCAGTTCTCAGGTAATGGCCCCACGGTAGGCTGCAGGAAGTGTGGGCCTGCAAGTTGTCACCACTTTATAGGTACTGAAGGAAGCCTCACTGCCTCCAGGTCTCCTTTGCTGTGAAGGCCACCTGCTCCCACCGTGAGGAGTTGGGGAAATGTACTCTTGCATAGCTCCCTGGGTTGAGGGAGACAAGCACCTCCTCCCCGAATTTCCTCTAGGTTGGTGTTGCCTTCTCATCAGGGACCATGGATCTCCTCTAGCTAAGCTCCTTCCAGCAAACTAGTCATTTTGATCCACCTCCATTCCTGAGCTTCCTTTTGGGCCTGACCAAGAATGTTCTGCTGCAGTCTTTTCACCTAGACTCTGGAAGAGCCTTAGGTCCCACTCACAGGCTCCGGGTCTCCCTTCAAAAGACATAGAAGTCATACTGACAGTGGGAGGGGAGGGCAAGAGGGTCACATTTAATCCTGTCTTCTTCAGCTCCGCTTTCTGTCTTGTCAACACAGTCTTTCCTCAGACAATTGGCTGCACAGGCTCTAAACCATTCAACAACCTTAGCATCTGCTACAGAGGAATTATGCCCAGTGGTTTACAGAAGGGTGATTCTGGATGAAGCACAAAGCCTTTCACTCTTGCTTTCTCCAGCCTCCTACCCTTTCGTCATTCAGAGTACGAGCTGCAGACAGCTTTTTAAATTATACGGACAGATTTTTCATTTTAAAGAAACTAACTGGACAAAGAAAATTTGTACTGATTATTATGGTTTTCTAGGGCCTTCTGAATATGTAGAGTTTATCAATAGTAAGCTTAAATTTCTCTTTCCTCTGCTCTAACAAAGAAAACAATAATTCTCTAAGCAGGTAAACCTGTTCTCTCTCTCTCTCTCTTTCTCTCTCTATATCTTTATCTATATCATGTATATCTTTGTCTATATGTGATTGAACACTACAGAACCTCTCTGCTTATGTCATGCAGGGATGAAAAATTCTGCTCCTGATCATAATATTACTTGAGAATGTCATTTGATGATACAAGAAGTTCATAAAACATTAAGATAATGATTCCTAATATTACTTGTCAGTAAAATATGGAAATCATTTCTTGTTACCCATTTGTACTAATTTTATCTTACACATATTTAGTCAGCAGCAAAGCCTTCCAGGGGTGATTGTTTCCCTCTGATTAATTCCCAGTTCTAACAGTTAGATCACCAGATGATACATAGTAATATTTTCTTAACAGTGCATTTTTACAGAAATAAAGATTTATATTGCAACTGACTCACTTAAAAGGTCTCAAAATGTGAGGGAAAATGGTTACACATTTTGCCATTGGCCTGTGGATTCTTACTGACATACTCAGAGACTCTCAGCACCAGGGTTACTTGTGAATAGAGGGAAGCCTATTTCAGTGTCCCTTGTAACTCATTTACCTCCTTTGGCCTCTTTTTTTCTATCTTGCCTCTGTTCCCCTTTACCACTCACTCTGGGCTCAGAGTTGACCTATGGCTCCAGATACCCCCCATAGGAGCTTCTGAAGAGCTGCCCAGCTCTTAGGTTGCAGATGCCCTGTAACTCTTCCTCCTGAGTACCCAGCTCAATTTAGAGTACTAGAGCACCTCTTCTTAATTTACTCACACTTCTTCTTACCAGATATTGTAAAATAATTTGAGCTGATACATGGTAGCTTACACAGGGTCTTGCCCCTCTCAACAGTGTTTGCATTTTGAATAGGTTCTGCAAAGCAAATCCTAGAATTACTGCAAGCACTAATGGCTGGAATGGATGTATTTGTGTGTGAAGATGGAGTCAGTAGAGGGAAGGAGAGAAAATGAATTTGTAGGATCTTCTCCAAATCTTTCAGTCTCTATATTTATCTGCTTCTTTATAAGTTTGGACTTGTCCCTGGATATGTGTGTGTGTGTGTATGTGTGTGTGTGTGTGTGAGAGAGAGAGAGAGAGTCCCATTCTGTCACTGAGGCTGGAGTGCAGTGGCACGATCTCAGCTCGCTGCAACATCTACCTCCTGGGTTCAAGTGATTCTCCTGCCTCAGCCTCCCGAGGAGCTGCGATTACAGGTGCCCGCCACAATGCCCAGATAATTTTTAAATATATTTTAGTAGAGGTGGGGTTTCACCATTTTGGCCAGCCTGGTCTCGAACTCTTGACCTCAAGTGATCTACCCGCCTCGGCCTCCCAAAGTGCTGGAATTACAGGTGTGAGCCACTGTGCCTGGCGCATCATCTTTTCTTAATGCTGTGGGTTTGTTGCTTTGGAAATAATCACTGTGATATTTGCACCATAATGATTTTCAACTGTGCACAGTTCTTATGCATCGTTATCTCATTTTATTTGCTGTGTCAGCAGTAGCAGTAGCAAATCATGGGACTTTACTCCTGTCCTGACAGTCGAACGCTTTTTGAGATGAGAGTCCACGAGTAAGAACCTCAACCCTATTCAGTCACTCACAAAGATAAAGAAACGTTATTTTTATCTTGGTACAGAAAAAAAAAAAAAAAAAAACCTTGTGCACTGCAGGGACCTTCACCTAGTCTAGAAACTACCACTTCTTACTCCAGCCTGACCTCTGCATAGCCACACAGCCATGCAAAGAAGGCATCTTCCTTTTTCCCAGGAGAAAAGATGCAATTTTAAAAATAGAAGAGATAATAGAAGACAATGGAAAAGAATCATGTGTCACTCCTTTCCCTTCTTCTCTTTTTCTGTAACACTCAGTATAAATGCTGAAAAAAAAGAACCCAAACTTCTACAAGAAAGAATTCACAATTCTCAGGCATAAATCTCTAGTCAGGCAGATACTCTATCTCATTTTAAGCAAGAGTGGCACCTTTGGGAGATAAAAATTGTACAGGATTATGCAAAAAATTGGAGGCCAAAAGGGGAGCATTTAAATATATTAGATAATCCTAAACAGATGTCTTTAGGATCAAGATCAGGCTCTGTTTCTTAAGCAGAGAAGGGGCCTGAGGCTGGTCCTCCTTTGATGGATCCCAAGTAGCAATCCATGCTGCTCTGACACTGATCACATACATAAAATGTAAGAGATGCTATTCCCAAAAGGCAGTCAAAGTTATGTGGTTACAGACAATCTCTCTGTAAGTAGATAATGAAATATCTAGCATGATTTTCCCAAAGTCTTACAAGGGGAAAAAACTAGTATTTACTTACCTTAATGCTTGAGTGGAGTAAATATACTTAATGCATAATTATAACACTAAATTGTCAGTTAAACATGACAAATATTTCTCGGTTGGAATTGTGCTGGAACACAAGGTAATCCCAACTGTCACTGAGCAACCATATTAAACTTGACATCCAACGATGGTTTTCCATCTAAGGCCTCTGACATGTTACAGTGAAATTCCAAGGGGCTTTATCAGTTAATTGGAAGACAAATACTGACAATTCCTTCATGCAAAATACTTACAATTTAACCTATAATAACACTGAAGCCAAAAAAATAGTTTGCTGAAATTGAACCTGTAGACTAACGTGATTATGTCTTGTTCTTGTTGAATAATAAGGAAAAAGTGTCCCATAGAGGAAAGTGGAATAACTGGGGTTTCTCCCAGAGGCTTCCAGGCGAAGCTCACTGACCATCCCCCCCAGATGGTTTAACCATGGTAGGAAAATGATATTTTGAAGTAAATGACTAGTTTGCATATTAGCTGTACCCTTAGTGTTCAGGGATTGGTTTGCATTGAAACATTGATGGGATTGGAGGAAATGAAAGGTAAACACAAAAATTGATGAACATTGCTTGGCTATTCTTGATATTCATGAAATGATCTTCTCTATTAGGAAAGGATGCTGAAAGAATTAATTACCTGGGCATATCTTTGAGTCTCTTGGAGCTGTATAAACAAAAGGAAGTAGTAATAATTGAAGAGAGCAGAAAGAAATGAATTCCAGGGCTGAAGTCAACAAACCAAATGAATACGTCAGCTGGAGCCCCAATCCAGACATGCAATAATGAGAACAGCAGCAATTTTCCTCTGCAGTCCTGGTTCACACAGTGTAAACCCAATAAGCACGAAGAGGCAGAGCTTCAAGACCCAGAGCTAAAGTGCAAACAACAGCAGCTTTGCAAGTTGGGAAGTTTGCAAGTTGAAATATCTGGCCAGCAGCTCTTCAAAACTACCACAAATCTGAGGAATGTGTCGCAGCTGGGCTGAGCTATTTGGAATAGCTCGTGGTATTTTAGAATCCCTAAGGAGATTGAAGTCTCCCGCAGGCACTGCAGTCATTATTATTCCTGGTGGGAACATAGGAGTCATATTATACAGATATTTATATTATATTTGTAAAATCAAATAAACGAAAAACAGGCCCTGAGAAAATAAATAAGTTTTCCTAGGTGAGGCACTGAGAAAGTAGAATAGAGTTAATACCTAAATGTGAAAATGGTGTTTGTTGGTCCTGGCAAAGTGAGAAAACATGGTGAAGCTTACTAATTTGTACTTTAGGCTAACTATTAGTGACATTAAAAATAAAACCACCTGCCGGGCACAATGGCTCATGCCTGTAATCCCAGCACTTTGGGAGGCTGAGGCAGGCAGATTGAGGTCAGGAGTTCGAGACTAGCCTGGCCAACATGATGAAATCCTGTCTCTACTGAAAATACAAAAATTAGCTGGGCGTGGTGGTGGCAGGTGCCTGTAATCCCAGCTATTCAGGAGGCTGAGGCCAGCGAATCGCTTGAACCGGGGAGGCAGAGGTTGCAGTGAGCCGAGATGGTGCCACTGCACTCCAGCCTGGGTGACAGAGTGAGACTCTGTCTCAAAAAAATAAAAAATAAAACCACCCAGGCAAAACAACAAAGCCCCATCAAAAGGTGACTGAGGGTATTGGCCATTCTTTACTTTAAAAATAATTATTACGTTATAAACATTAATATATGAAAGTGTCATTCTTGTAAAATATTGGGTAACAAATGTGAATACATTCTAAAGTGACTGAATTTTAAAGACTGATTTCTGACTACAACTTTTTTCTTTTTCCACATGACCTGATAGGAGGACTATTCATACCTACCCTACCCTGCCCCTAACTTCAGACAAGAGTGATGTCTTCCTCCTCTGAATTCTCAGGAACTTACACTATTTTAATGGAGTTTTTTTTTTAATGTTGCCTTGTATTATGCACTTGGTTTTGCCTCTTCTATTTCCTGTGGAACAGTAGATTTCTTAAAGGTAATGTCAGGCTCATATTCCTTTTTGAATCCTCAAAGCATGAGTCAAACGCCTTGCCCATAGTTAGCACTCAATAAGTGGTTGTTGAGAAAATGAATGAATGAAAAATGAAAATATTTCACCAAAATTGATATAGTGAAATATCAATGAAATGACCACCAAGTTACAGTGAAATCACAATAAAATTACAAAGAAAATGTGGCACCAACTGACATGCCCTTTCATTTTCTCATAATGGAACATAGAATAGATTGTAAATAAATACGCACCCATCTTACCATGAGTCTTAATTTTTTTTGTATTTTAAAGACAAGATCTAATTACACATATAGACCATCCTAGGTTCCGTGTATCATACGAAGACTCGTCATAGCGAGGCCTACACTTGGCAGAAAAAGTATAGCATATCCAGCTGTAATTGAAATTCCGATAAACAATATCTAATGTTTTATAGAAATAACTCTTTAGTATATGAATGTCCTAAATGTTTCATGGACCATACTTATATTAAAAATTATTTACACTGAATATTATACATTATTTGTCTGAAATTCAAATTTACTTATGCTAAACAATTATATTTGATCTGAAATTCACATTCAACTCTGCATCCTGCATTTTTATTTGTTAGATCTAGCAATGATATGGTTTGGCTGTGTCCCCACCCAAATCTCATCTTGAATTGTAGCTCTCATAATTCCCACGTGTTGTGGGAGGGACCCAGTGGGAGATAATTGACTCATAGGGGCATACTGTTCTCGTGGTAGTGAATAAGTCTGTTCTCATGGTAGTGAATAAGTCTCATGAGATCTGATGGTTTCATAAGAGGTTTCCCCTTTCACCTGTCTCTCATTCTGTCTTCCCTGTCGCCACGTAAGACGTGCCTTTCACTTTCCACCATGATTGTGAGGCCTCCCCAGCCATGTGGAACTGTGAGTCCAGTAAACCTCTTTTTCTTTATAAAGTACCCAGTCTCAGGTATGTCTTTATCAGCAGCATGAAGAAGGACTAATACAAGCAATCTTAGTAGTAATCAAAAAATCAAATGAGAACCAAATAGAACACCGGTGCCGCAGATAGAGCATTGTGAAACTCTTCGCTTGCTTACATCTGACCAAAGGTCCGCGTTTGTTGTGTGCTATTCCTGAAGACAACAACACAAGACTTACACTTTCTCCAGAGCTGCACTGATGTGGTGCACTGAGAGCTCTGCAATAAGCATTATCTGCCTTGCTGCGCTTTTCTTTCTAAAGATCCTTATAAGGAGTTATTTTAAATAGGACTGGTGAGGAAGAACCAGATGTTTCAATTGAATAAAATGTTAATTTCTGACCGAAGTCCTAGATTTCACAATCTGACAGCAATAAGGCAGACCTTTTCTTAGTTGGAGTTTCAGAAGGGACAGGGTTGGGAGACAATCTCTGTAGGATGGAGAGGAGGAAAACACAAATCTGGAGACGGCGTTGGAGGGAAGATCAGGAAGGCTCTACAGGGCCTGGGTGCCAGTCATTGTTCTACTTAGTTGTTACATAACTTTAGGAAGTCACTGATGCTCTCGTAGCTTCAATTTTGTCACTTCTAAAGTAATAAAACTGTTTCTATCCTTCAGGATAGTTATGAGGATATTAAATGAGTTTGCTCTTTATTGGCATATGGTAAGTACTCAGTCAATGGTGTGCATGATGATTTCTATTTGTGTTGATGCGACAGCTTGAGCAAATACTTCTGGGATTTCAACTTCCCTTTCTGGAGGTTAAGATAACTTATGTTTACTTTCATTTTCCTTAATTTCAGTGGTTCAGTGCCTTCTACTCTACGATTTTTTGGCCATCACAGCACCCAGTTCTTTGTTTGCAGCCTGACTATAATCAGGAAAGCACCAAACAATAGTGAAAGGGTCCCAATCAGTAGAGAGGATTTTTAGGGGTAGGGGAGGAAATAAGGGCAAAACCAAAGCAGAGATTACAAATTCAAACTAAAGCATGGATGCTTGAGATTTTAGAGAAAAGATCATTTGATTTCTAGAAGTCATATGCGTTAAAAACTAACCACTTGTAGAAGAAAGCTGAGTGTTCCCTTCTTCCTCTCAGTTGTCACAAATATTACCTACCTAAAAAAGCTTGAAAGACTAATCCAAGTAGCCTCTCTTCTAGAACAAGTGGTAGCAAATTTCTGCATTTGAATAAACTACGGGTACTACAGACCACTATACAAAGAAACTTTAAGCTTTCTTTCACATTTTGGCCAATACATCCTTAAGGAAACATTGCAAGTAGAGAAGTTTCATTTCTTCTTTCTTTTATTCTTACATTCTTTCTTTCTTTCTTTTTTTTTTTTGTTCATAATAGGTTCACCTTCTACCCTCTAATCACTACCTTTTCAGATGATCAAAGGGCTCGCTTGGCCTTCCCTGATGTAGGATTCATTTGAACAAGACACTAAGGATTCTTTGTTTTGCTAGATTCCTATGTCCATTAGGGTTCAATGGAGCCTTTGCCAGCAGACAATAGACTTGATCTGTGGCCTTTCTGCTTGGCTAACTGCTCCTAGAATGCTAACACTGAAAGGCACTAAAGGAGATTCATATTACCAAAAGCGAATTAGCAACAAAAGATCCAACAAAAGGGTTGCACAAACCAGGGTGATTTTCTGCCATGAATCTATTGATCGTTCTCCTTTCTGTAATCTTTCTACAGACAAAGCGAATGGCTTTGCCTAACCACCGTACTGCCTACTGATATTATTGTGAACCAAAAGATGCTCTGGATGTTGTCTCTCTTAAGAGTGATTATCTTAAAGCCTGCTTTCTCCTGACTGACTCTAATGAGTTCTCTAACAGCATTGCTTTCATTACACTCCTTTTGTTCTGCCACAGAGAAATGAATTGAAACAACAGCTGTTCAAGAGCTGTGGCATTTATCGATTGGATAAACACAAGTCTGAGATTTGGTTGTGTTCCTCTGAAGCCTGCCAGCTCTCTTTTCTCTTATCGGTTAGCCTGTTTTGACTCCCACCTGCTGGTGGGGAATCTTGCAGTTCTGATCTTAGAGGGGGTTTCCCTTTGCTTTGGGTCTTTATTTCTGAAGGCTCCTGTACCACATAAAAGTTTCTTCCTTTAGGAATGAAAGGGGCTGTAGAAACTTGCCTAGCATATTCCTGAATCTCCCTGTTATACATTTCCAAAAGTGTCTGCAGATGCTTATAGGGTCCATTTATGGATGAGTAACAACATACACGAAATTAGAATTATTCTACTTTTCTAGAGAATGTGGACAGTTCCATGCAAATAATGAACCAAATTCATTAAAAGCCGGTGAATTTTGTGGTTACACATCACAAGAACCATAATATTTTTAGATCAAACATAACAAATATTGGCATTTAACAAGATTTGTAAGTAAGTTTGTGTCTGTTTCAAAGGAATTACTCGCTTTGGAAACATGAGATTGTGCTTTTTCACCACCTAGAGATAAAAGCACCTGCTGGAATTGCACTATAAAAGTAATTCTCAGCACTCATTGCAGGTTAGGATTATCTGATATTTTAGAAGACTACAAATCACCAGGCTTTGAGCCCCATCTCCTGAAATTCTGATTTAGTTTGTCTTAGGTAGGGCCTGGATGCTGATACATGTTTAAAGGTCACTAGGTAATCTTATCATGGAGCCAGGGGTAAGAACCACTAGAGCTTTGGCTACGCATTAGAATCACCAATAGAACCTTCTAAACATACCATCATCTTGGTTCCACCCAAACCAAATGAAACTAATGGGGTTCAGGACATGCTACCCCTAAATATGGAACCTTGGTATTTGAGAAAGCAGTAGAAGCAGGAAGGTCTTTTTTGTCCTCTCTCCCTTCTACCCTGAAGAGGCTATGGGAGAATTATCTGACTTTCCTCTGAAGAAGGTCACAAGACTGTGATGTGAGTGGGGTCCACTCTATACCTGAAGGAAAGAATTGTCCTTAGCTTTGAAGACACAGGGAGGGACACAGAAAAGAATCTGAACAATCGGGCCTTGCTAAATTCTCCCAGTTTATTACCATTACATCAAACCTCCTTTATCCAAACCTGTTTCTCCACAACTATCTACTTCTTTGTGAAACTTAGAATAAAAATACACCGGTTTCCCTCTCCTTTGAGTCTTTCTTTCTGAAGGCTTCTGCGCCACATAAAATTTGTATTAAATGAATTTCATATTTTCTTGTTAGCCTGTCTTTTGTTACAGGGGCCTCAGCCATAAGCCTAGCAATGGGTGGAAAAAAAAAAAAAGATATTTCTTTTCCCCTACAAAACCAAATCACTGAGGCATGAGCCTGGTCAACTGATTTTTTTTAAAGTTCTCAGGTGTTTTGATGTACAGTGAGAATGGAAGTCCACTCTTGTAGGAATATAATGCAAAGATAGATTTTGATTCAATGTTAGAAGGAATGTTTTTACAACTGAGAACTTACCCAAAATATAATGGTTTGATTGATGATTTTATGAGCTTCTTAGCAGTGTACTTGACATTGATGAAACTGGACAAACACTGACTAGCAGTTTTTGCATTGCATAAGGATATAGTTCAAAATATTTTTCAAATTTAGGACCTCAGGCCCACTACTAGTGTATGCAAGCCTTCAGGCAAATTTTTTTGGTAGGCTTTTGTCTATATAAACTGTTTTATTTTTGAAGTGTATTATAAAATGCATGACTATGTAAATTCACTGAGTATAGAGATTTATTGATGATGATAAAAAACAATGGGTAGAAAAGAAGTATTTATATATCTGTTTATTATCCATCTAGTGCAGGTGAAATGTTCAGGGACCATTTCTTTATACACTTTATTGTCAAGTACACTGCCTCGTGGCTAATATCACATCTCCTACCATGAGCAAAGGGTGGTATTGCTGCTATTTCTCAAAATGCCATGGTTCTTTAGAGCTTCTTTGTATTGAAGCAGCACAGATCTTGTTTTCATAATTGTTTCATAGTTCCCTGATACAATTTACTTAATGTCGGTCACATGATTACTCATGATGGAGCAGCATCCCTTATGCCACCTGGGAATATTGGCTTCCTGTGTACGACTCTGAGAAATAAAAGTTCCTACTGTGTTTCATTCAAGATGAACACAAAGGCAAGTCTTAGCTCATGTATGCAGAAAAAAGTGAGCAATAGTTTTTCTGATCATGTAAAATTTACCATTCCGAATATTATGGTGTAATCATAAAACACACATGTTTTAGCATCTTCTAACTACTCTTGTACTCTGTAATCACTGCATTCCTGAATGTGAACTGCCATCCATATACCACCAGTAGGGTCCACAAGTCAGGGACCATGGGCAGAGTGAGAAGAGTAATCCCACGGAGTTAGAAATGCTCCTTCCTCCTTTAGCACAGCTTTGAAAGTCTGTACAGAAACAACCATTGTATGTCAGAAACAAGAGAAAATTATGGATTAAAAAAGTCCTTAGAAGCCCTGGGACAAGACAACTGCAGCCACCCCCAAGACTGCCTGATGTGACATGGAGCCTGTATAGCAGGTGGGGCACCCAGGTGCCAGCTGCAGCAGCACACTGGGTAAAGGATGCCTATGGTCACATTGCCACACCCAGGTGCTGTAGACTGGAGGCAACATGGAGATCAGAATATGGATAGGCCAGAATCACACATGGGTCTATACACACGGCTCAAGTTTGGCTGAGAATTCATAGCCCAGGGTCTTGACTTGGCCTGAATCTGACATGATTGTGGTTTCCCCCAAATCAGCATGGAAGCACTGTTTTTGTGGTCCATTCTCACGCAATCTTGTGAAAGAAATCACAGGCCAGAGACCCAGAGCGATATGCTTGCCAACCCGCCTTCCTGGAATCTGGTCCCATCTCAGGGATAAACCCACAGATGTCGGTGTTTGAGCTCCTCAGGGCATCTGGTCAACCCACTGTGTAGGGGAGAGGTTTGGAGAGTGCCCAGAGAAGGTCCAAAATCCAGGACTGAGGCCCATGTGGGTCCTGTTGCAGACTTTGGGCACCCCATTCACGTGGCACTGCTGGCTCTGGCTGGCCGCAAGCACCTGAGGGGTCATTAAGTGTGGGGCCCTGCCCAGTTGCCTACATCTAAGGGTAGTTCTGTTGGCCCGCTACAGAATTCTGTGTCTCAATGATACATGGATTATTTATGTGTGATAGTGAAGTTAATCAGAGAATCCTAAGAGGATGCATGAATTTTTCTTTGCTTCCAATTCTCCAAAAAGAGGGGATTTAAAAAAAATCTGATTTTTATATACAACAACTACACATTTCTCCACCTTTGAAATTGAATTTTATAAAGCCAATGCAACTTCAGCTTTTTGAATAGCAACTCCTTATTTATGTCACATAGAAAATAAAAACCACATTTTATGGTTCGTTTTGGTTACAGTGACAAAATACAGATTACATGATAGAAGTATATTCTCCTTGGTGGTTTGCAGTGGTGGCTTACTAGAATTAAAAATATAAAGGATCAAGAGAAATAATTCAACGTGTAGCTATTTTAATAAACTTCATAATTGTAAAATTATGGTTGTGTATAAAAAAAAACCTTCTTCCTTGTTAACAGAATAACACATTGGGTGATATCTTAATCTTATTCTTTCCTTAGACTTATTGATTGCCTAGATATCATGCTCTGATATTTAAAAAATTGAAAGTACTAAAGCAAATTCCCAGAAGTAATAATTTCACAATTAATCTGAATCCTCCTACAGTTCATCTAATCATTATTTGATCAAATCTAACTCTTACAGAGTTATGGTCTCATAGGAGTAAAAATATTAATGATTTTTCTTTCAAAGTGAACTCACTTATTAATAAATCACACCTGCTGGTAAGAAGCAGTCTCTCATTGACATCTGTGTTGTTTCTCCTTTGTTTTATTTTTTTCTGTAAAGTCATTTATAAATAATATGTAATACTGTTTCACAACAGAGGGATGCTTAGAACAAAGATGACAGGGAGTGACTTAAAACTCAATGAACAATTATTAAAACAAAATAGATAATAGATATTGGGAAAACATTTGCCAATCTCCATTTAAATTCAGGCTCAAAAATGTAGCAGGAACAAATAAAACTCATGAATCAAAGGAAGGTGCACATGAATTGGAAAACGACTGAATAGGGGCTATTAGGCATTTCACATGCATTATCAAAATTACTTGCTCTAGTTTCAACCTAAGTATATTTCACTTTAAAGAACAAACAACTTAAATCAATAAATATTTATTAGTGCCTACTACATTTAGACAAGGCAGTAAGCTGAGTTAGAGGATATCAAAATGAGCTAGTCATACCTAATTTATTTAACTGAGTTGACTAAAGAGTTTACTTAATCACTAAAACGTCTGTCTAGACTTCAGAGGATTAGCTTTTAAAACAACTTAAGAAAACTTCAATATCTGAACCAACATGGTTATGATTAGACAAAAGTATTTGCCATTTTTATCAGTATTTTCTTAAACACTTAAGACACTTAGGAAAACATGCTTAACATGTAAGGACAGAAACTGGCTGTTATTCTAGAAAATATGATGTATGTGATTTTTTAAAAGTACAAAAGAAATGCTTTACAGAAACTAAAATTCACTTTGGGTTCATGTTGTGCCTAAAAGAAAAGAGGATTGTAAAAAATTTAAAACATACATATATGGATGGCATTCATTTCAAAATTTTCACTGTATTATATTTGTCTCTCTCAAAATGTAATAACTGAATGAAATTTTCTGTTGAAGAACAAACATAGCCTTGTAGTCACACCAAGGGCATTAGAGAAATATGCAAGCACCTTAGGGAAGCCACAGAAACATGTCATTCAGTGGAGGGCACTAAATGATTAATCAACTCAGCTGTGTTGTGTTTAAATTATGTCATCCACTTTTGTGAGTGCTCAAAGGGAATTGCGATCCAAGTCTGGGACATTTTATCACATAACAGGAGCTGAATAATAACACTTTTGTAGGATATGTTTTACTTAAGTTCTTATCACATTATTTAAACAGAGGGAAAAAAATGTAAGCCTTGAAAAAATTAAGTGGCATTTTGAAATAATTAACTATAGCGGCACCTACAACTCAACAGGCTCTGATTTGGAAGGCGTGTGAACACCATGCCACGGAATCCTGACAACTAAGCAAAAGAGGATCATCCGCATTTTACAAAGGAGGAAGCTGAAATTCAAAAAAATATGTGGATTTGCCCAAAATCCTACAGCTAATACATGACAGAGCCAATAAGTGAATTCTCATCTACCTGGTTGTCATAAGCAAGAAAGAGGTTTGGATGAAGTTGAGCAGTAGTTATAATTTACAAGTCTTATCTGAGATATTTGGATTCACTGGTTAATTAGTTGGTTGATGGAATCATTCATTCAGCAAACTACATTGAGCACCTGTTTTACTTCAGAAAAAGGCTAGGGCCCTGAAGTGACCCAAAAAACCTTCTCCTCCCAAGAAGGTTAATGTCTAGGGATAATATTTTGTTTCAGCATTAACTTTTTCAGAATTTATACTTTACCAAGGCATTTGGTGGTGAGTACTTCCCTGTAGAAATTATGTTCTTAACAAAGGAGTTCCTCCAAGCTGTTGGATTCTCATTCCCAGGAAGTAATCAGTAACTATTGCATTGTGTACTTCTAGAAATGTTCTATGCGTATTAAAATATGTAGATAACATGTTTTTACAATTTCAAAATAATATACAAAATATCCTACATTTTCTTAAATAGGCAAAGATACAGAGTTTTGTGGGATTTTATGTGTGTTCGTTTACCTTTTTTGCATTATCAATTCATTTAACTCCTACTGCTTTCTGTGACTCTCCTGTGCTACAGGCCATGCAGGGACTCTGCCAGGGGTTTTGAGAAATAGGCTGGGAAGATATCATTTAGGGTCCAGAAGATACCTCCTGTGCTTAGACTGCTCTCATTACTTGATTACAAAACTCCATCCTTGGAATGGTTCTGTTCCTTCCAACTCAGTGCTCTAGGCAGCCTCACTCAATCAGTAGAATTTGACACAAGAGAAGAAACTATTTGTCATTTGCAATCCAGATTCTCTTCTCAAGAACTACACATTTTTAAAGCATGTATACAGAATTTACATACAAGTTAGAATTTCATCAGTCCCTTCAAAGAAGAAACATAAAGTATTAGTGAGCAGGAGGATTCAGAAGAAGATAAAATTCAGTTTCAGACATTTACAAATCTGGGTACTGCTCGTGTCAGCGGTAACATTTTCTACCACAGTAATCTAGTTGCAAGCAATATTATGGTCTGGAAAAGCGGAGGAAATAAAACAGTTACATATTGCAATATCATGGCCATACCTTTTCCAACAAGAAATATTGAGCGCCTAATACATGCAGATACTGAGATTTTTCTGGCTTGAAAGGGTTGGTGGCTGTCCTCAGCCTCTCTGGCCCTTTTACTAGACACATCTGGATGTCCAGCAGGTGACCTGCAGGTAGTGCCTCCTCTAGTGAGCTGTGCTGCCTTAATATAATCTAGTGTCTCCACTTTAGGAGCACTTGCTTTATAAAGCATATTTCCAGGAGAGAAAAGGACTGCACTGAACAACACTCAGTACACCCGGTTTTGTTTTTGTTTGCTTGTTTTTGGAAGGTAGCAAACTTTGCAGTATAGTTGTTTAAAGCTAGGGGTACAATCTTATTTTTCATCTTGGAGCAGAAGATTCATTCAGGAAGCAAATGCAGAATGTGGAAGCGACTTTCCATGTTAGACTTTAAAAGTACTTAATATGTTTTTAAAAAGTAGAATAATATTGAGGTCTGGAATGACTTCATGATTATCTAGACGAGGTGCCCAAGGGGCCAGCAATCCTTGGACATGAAAAGCATAGCTCTGAGTCTATCTGGCTTTCACAGCATGGAAGGAGATGATCTATAACTTTTTTTTCAAATTCTGAAAGAGCCCATGGCTTAAAAGAAACTCATATACACTCATTGATCTAGTCCAACTTCCTAGAATCACTGGAAGTTTCCCAGGACCTCGTGGCTCACTCACAGCAGAATGTTATATGGTTCTTTGATGTGCATGTTGATGCCCTTTCTACCACATTGCCTTCCGTGGCTTCTACTAGTCTGCGAAAATATAAGTCTTTTTCTTCTACAAACTGTTTGTTTTAAAACACCACTATAAAACTGTTTTTTTTTTTTCAAAGACATAAAAGCCTTTCCAGGGAGCTATGAATGGGTGGGCCTATGGGATTCTTCACCTCCACTTCCAATAGAGCAGCTGTGCTTTTATCTATTTTATGTATGGTGCTCTGAATAAGATTTGTCTATTTAAGATTCAATTCTTCCATAATGAAAATTATTTCTCAAGGGTTTCTAAAATGATAAAAATGGATTTTGGGCAACAGTGCAGACTGCCCCTTGTAGTCTAAGTGATGTAAGCCTCTTAGAGTTATGCAATGAATAATTACACAATGGCATGTGACGATCTGAATAAATGATAATACCTCAGAGAATCATTTTCCCAAAGGGTTCAAAATTGCAAAACATCTTCCTCGGGTGATTTATCTCAAAACAGACCCTTTAATGTCTTATCTACCCATTTTGTTCTGTGATTTTTATACTGTAAGATGTTTAGTTCACTTGTGTTAGAAAGTTTATCCCTGGTGCTTCTCACAGTCTCAAAACATAATTTCTGAAAACATTTATTTATTTAAAATATTTATGTTTATTTTTATGCTCACAAAAATAGTATTTAAGAAAATGTACTTGGGAACATTTTTCTTTAGATATGAAAATTGAGAAAATAATTAGTTTCACGGGAGAATTTTTTTAAGTAAAATGAAACAAAGTGTCCTAATGATTTTTTTCTTGAATAACATTTTATGATGCCCAAATAATAAATAATAATGATTTGAGAATAGATGATGCTATTCTCTCGATCTGCCTCCCCATCCCCACACTTTGCCTTGTCCTACTGATGTTCATCGTTTCTCATGTCAGGACTAAAGCCAAACAGAGGACACAGGAAGAACTCCTGAGAGACCAAGAAGGCTCTAACATACAATTTATATGAATTTATACTTAGCCCCATTGAGCCTTTATTTGTTTTTATATATTTATTTATGTATTATATGTCTTTCATAAAGTAATAGCAAAATTTAGTAGAACACAGAATAACTTATTTCTTCCTCAGTGGCCCAGCCCATAGCAAGATGGGGTGAAAGAGTTCTGAGTTAATTTGAAATCATAGCTTCTGGCCAAGGAAGAAGCTTTCTAAATCCCTTTGTGTGTTGAAGTGGAAGAAAGAAAAATAGATCCCACAGGACATCTGGGGTTATCTCAGACCTCTCAGAGAAAGCGTTTTGAATACCACCATGATTACATACTTCTGAAACATAATGTATGTAGGATAATACTGTGACTATTTTAATGGAGAAAATTTACCTGAATCGACCAAGCTATATAGCACAGTTGTGACTCAGCAGATATTTACACCATCTATAGTACTCTTGAGGAAATATGGAAACTTTGCAAGATGGGTAAGCAGTTGGTATTGTCAAGTAATTATGAAAGCCCATAGGTAAGTACCTTTTCAGAGCTGGCAAGCATCAAATGGTCATTAATCTCTTCTCTGTTGTTTTTCTTTGATGAGCTATCTCAAATCTCATGGGGAAACAGGAAGACAGGCTGGTAAGAATGGTCTCAGTTAGCCAAAGAGTAAGAACAAAAGAGAAAGTAGAATTTGTGCAGTTTTCAATACATTGAGTAACTCTGTAGTTATCTCAAATTCCAAAGCACTCTAAAGGACTGAGGTTAAAATAGAACAGCAATTGTCTTGAGGGTGATGACAGCAACCAGAAAAGTCAGGGCTGACTATACTTGGCTCAGAGAAGTGGTGCCAAGTCTATTCATACACCTGAGAGAGATGTGTTTCTTAAGTGATATTTCTCCAGGGAACCAAGCAAAGTTACAAAAAGAAAGAATATCTACCTGCTATAGGCATGCTTAAGTTAGGAAACCTTTGCACCATAGTTTCAACTTCACTTCTCACTTTTGAAATTGAAATACAGATGGATATGAATCTGGTTTAAAAACTGTTTCATTCATTCATTCATTCATTCAATATTTTCTTTCTTTTGACCAAGTGCTATACTGAAGACCCTGAGGTGTGTGTTGTGGAAATACAAAAATGTGAAAGGTAAAGTACCCATCCTCAGTGAGTTTACAAAATTAGCAACTTGGAGATGAAAGAGAGCATTTGGAAAAGTGAAGAGACCGTAGAATAGGTAACTGTTATAACCAGGAATATGACGGTTAAAATGGGGAGACATAGCCATGAGTTTATTGTAATATGTGGTATCTCATCACAGCTCCTACGGATTTTATGAGACTGTTTGAAGATGGAGGGTGGGGTATTGAGTAAGGTGTATTTCATCCAGTCCCAAAGTTTGGTGGTATTCTTTTGTTTCCTGAACAAAAAAGACACGATTCTCAATAAAGCTTCAACTTTTCATCATCTCATGTTTTAAGAAAGGTGAATAAAGTTGAAATGATTTGATACTTATCTTTTCTGACGTATCACCTATAAAAACACCAATGTCATCTCTAGCTGGGAGAGCATTCTGTGTAAATGAATAAAGCAAAATCACAGTAGTAAAATGAAGCCTATGACAGTCTTATACTAAATATCTTATAAGCCTGTTCACTTTTTTCTTTCAGAATTTATAACAAATAAATAGTCTCTTAAATTATAAAGACATTATATGATCCTTTCTTCTATAGAAGTGAGTTTTGGGGATGCTAATTTTATAGCAAGACAAAGTTGAAGGATATTAACAAAAAAATGAATACATCTTTGGGCTAGAGAAATGAAATTAAAGTTCAGAGCAAGAACGAATGGTTGTTTGTAAATATGATCAAATTCAGGGCACCTGACAAGAAGAGCTCACATGGACTTTAATGAGAAGATCATCCACATGGTCTAGTTGGCAGCCATGGAGGAACTTGGGCTCAAACTTAGAGTCTGACTAGAAAGAATCTAGGAATTCAAAGTATTGCTTTTGTGGCAAACAGACTGCCAGTTCTGGGGCTGAAACAGGTCTTAAGATTGACACAAAGATTTTTGTATTAAATTATTCTATGATTAAACTGTTTAATCACTGATTTCTGTGATTAAATTGAATATTTCTATTTGCCTATCTATATTTACTTTGCATTTTTAAAGAACATTTGAAACCCCTGAAACCAGAACAAATTTTCAAAAAAGAAATAATAACAAATATAATGAAAGAAAAACATTTCTGAATAAAAGAGACCTGAACACACACATTAAAAAGTGCTTGCATTTTAGCTTATAAGAATAATGAAAAAAGAGACCCATGCCTGGATGCAGAGCAATACTGTTTGATGGAATTGGAAAGGAAGGAAAAGGAAGAATGAGAAAAAGGAAGAATCCTGTAGTAAAAACATCTGGAAAAATTTATACAAAGGCACAAAACCAGGTTGTGTTTACAATTCTCTGCAGTTTGAGATATCAGCAAAAACAGAACTATGCAGCTATAGGACTGGGAGGCGAAAAGTTGTACCACAAGAAGTCTCTTTCCAGCAATTTTAGATATGAAGGCAAAGGCAAGACATTCTTTCAAGCAATTTTCCTGGAAAACTACTGTAAGATTATAGTGTAGCCAAAGAACAGAGGAATTCAAAGCAAAAATTTAGAGTCATAAAATAAATGATTGGGACATTGAAATCAGTTAAAAATACTGAAAACAATCCTTGACAAATGCTAAACTGTGTAGATTATATGGGGAAATTGTAAGGAAATTGAATCATGTCCTACATGTCTAGATGTATATTGGCAGTGAAAAAAATTATTTTATACTTGACTTTTAGAACAAAGCATACATACTTTTGAAGAACTTAAAGATTCTATCTCATAGAAGTTTTAAAAAACAAACATGCATATTTCAAAATCCTTAGATAATTCAATTCTCTAAAAACAGAGCAAAACCACAGTTCATACGACAAAATACAAAAGATAAAGAATCATAAAAGAAGAATAAGAGTATGCAAAACAATATCAGAATTAATATTAGATATCAAATGTGAATACAATATTAATTAATAGTTTAAAATTGTATAATAAAAGGCAAAGAATTAATAGAATGTATTAGCCAGGGTCTCCAAAGAAACAGAACCAATATAGGTTATATATATAGAGAGAGAGACAGAGAGAGAAAGAGATTGTGAGGGACTGACCTATGTGATTATGAAGACTGAGAAGTCCTATGATCTGTTATCTATAAGCTGGATGCCCAGGAAATCTGGTGGTGCAGTTTTAGTCTCAGCTTAAAGGCCCAAGAACTAGGGGAGCTTGATGATATGAGTCCCAGTTGAAGTCAGAAGGCCCCAGAACAAGGAGCCACAGTGTCCAAGGGCAGGAGTAGGTGAATATTCCCACAGAAGCGGAGAGCAAAGTTACCCTTCCTCTGTCCTATTGATTAGGTTTAGGGGTTAGATAATTCCTATAGGAACAAGCACATTTTTAATTGGAATTATTGCTATCATTCGAGAGCTGCAGGAGTAGCAGTGTTGCTGAATTTGGGACCTCAGCCGATTAGATGATGAGTACCTGTTCTGGTGAGGGGATCTTCTTTAGTCAGTCTCTCAATTCAATGCTAATTTCTTCCAGAAACACCCTCATTTACACACCCAGAAACAATGTTTTTTCTACCAGTTACCTGGGCATTACTTAGCCCAGTCAAATTGACACATAAAACTAATCACCATATAGGATAAGAAAATAAACTCTAACCATAGAGTTTGTAATTCTTTACAAGAGACAGACATAAAATGAAATAACATAAAAGCATTAAAAATGTAAAAACAGGAAAAGGTTTATTAGCAAATATGAAGAGAATTGTAAATGGACTAGATAGTTGGTTGGTTTCAGTCTGGATAAAAACTAATTACTTTTAAGGAAGTAACCAAGGATCTGTTCCTCTTTAGGGCAAGCTCATTCTTGGGTACAAATAGGTCTGAAGCATAAGAAGCCTGTTTTCTTTGTAAGAATTCTTGGGATAATATTTATTTATTTTGACTATACTTGTAAATCAGGATACTTCCAGATGTATTCTATTGAGTGGAAAGAAGCCTAGAACTGCTGAGGGTTACTAAAAGCTGTCAGTTCATTTCATTCTGGGGATTTTTATATTTAAGGCATATGCATTTTCAAATCCTTATAAATGCATAAGTATTTGCATACCCACATAGAAGTACATACCCACAATGCACTGGGCACTGCGATGTTAAAAAAAAAAAATTAGCCATAGTGAAATTTTCAGTCTCATCTCTTGCCTCGCATTCATTCCTGTAAAAGCTACCCTCCCTAATTTAGACAGCTTGAAGAAACTTTGATAGCTTTCCAAGCAATTTCTCTATAGAGACACAAATGACATGTTTTTTTTCTTCTTCCTGCCTATTTCTGTTTTTTTAATGGGGACAAATGATTAAAAGCAAAGCAATATCAACACAGAGAACTGAAAACCCAAAGACAAGAAGAAGAGGCATTAATTATCTTTATTAAAAGGGTTTATGGGTTAGATAATCCATACAGAAGTAAGTACCTTTTTAATTGGAATTATTGCTATCATTCTGCAGCTACAGGAGTAGCAGCATTGCTGAATAAGTGAATTATAATTCTAAATAAACCAACTGGGTCAGATGGACAGGTGCAGCTGACCATTAATTTCATCCTCAGGGAGGGGGAAAGACAAGGAATTAGAGAAGAAAAAAGAAAGAATAAACAATAAGGGGTTGTAGGACTTTTAGTCCCTAGGACAAAAAACTCCCTGACTACTTAATTTTCCAGACCAATAGAGGATGTGCTAAGACTTGTGAAAGTAAATTCTTGTGTCTTTTAAGAAATCTCTTCTTATGAGGATGAAACACTGTTTTATAAATGAGGCTATGTGACTGGTTTTGAGTAGCATATTTTGAATTTATGCCGGTGTATTGCCTGCGTTTCGATTTTTTTTTTAAGTGTGATTGAATTAGATCACCCACCAGTAGTTTTGAGTTATTCTCACTGGCTGAGAAAGAGGTTCAGTGTACTTAATCTATCAACCCCTTTCTCCACCCACTCCCACCCAGTAACACATTTAATAGCCTAGAATTCAACCTTCCACATTTTTCTCCACACAGAGGGTTTTCATTGTTAATGGTCATGTTTTTAAAATGATATATTATACACACTTTTCTGTATTTTGCTTTTCTCACATGAAAATACCCCTTAGACATTTCTGAAAGACAAATTGCTATAGCTCAAATTCATTCTTTTTAATAGTTGCATATTATTCCCTGTGGATACACCAGAATTATTCAAACAGTCTCCTTTGAATAGTTTTACTTTCACTTGGGATTTTCTTTCTAGGAGATTCATTACCAAGAATGAGACTGCTGGCTCCAAAAAGGTATACCAATTATTAATTTTATGAAATGTTGCTAGGTTGGTTTCCAGAAAAGCTCCAACACCTCCCATTCCTACTGTACTGTTTTCTCATGGTTCCACCTAATGTATGTGCTCTTAGTCTTTTAAGCTTTGCCATTCTGATGGTTATAACAGTATATTTAATTACTTTAGCTGGCATTTGCTTGTTAGTGACTGTGAGCTTCTTTTCGTATGTTTTTGGCCATCGAGATTTCTTTTTTTCTGTGCATAGCTTTAAATATTCCATTAGTTTGTTTCTTTTTGGTCAATACAAGACATATCTTTGTATATTTTAAATATTAGTCCTGTAACTATCTGCTTTGCCATTTTTTCAAAATAAATTGTTTTGTTGACTTTGCTTTTGATGTTTTTGCTCTGTATCTCTGAATTATTTAGCTGAATAAGAATATCTCTAGTTTTTTGTCCATGAATTTTATTTTATTTTATGTTAAAAATTATCTAGAAATTGTATTTATATGAATTCCAATTTTATTTTCTTCCAGATGGACGACCAATTTTTCCACTACCATTTAGAATTATTTTTATACCTAATTACAACACTACTTGTTTCATATATTAAACTTAATCAACAAATATATAACATATGGATAATTAGATAGGCTTCTGGGTTTTTCATATCAATTTTTATTGTTTATTTCTAATTTCATTGGATTATGATCACAGAAAGAGACCTGTAAAATATCAACTTTTGAAAAACTGTTAGGGTTTTCTTTGTGACCAAATATACACATCACCTTGTAAATGTCCCAAAAGTAATCAAAAATTATAAATTCTCTCTGAGAGAGATGTAAGGTTCTCACTAGGTTGCTATAAATCAGCTTTACTAATTGTGTAAGTCAGTTCTTCTAGGTCATTATTTTTAATTTATTGAGAGATGTGTATTGAAATTTCTCATTATAGTACATTATAGTCCCTGCATTCTAATAGTTGTTGCTGTTTATATTTAGTTGGAATGGTGCATAAAACACAGCTATTTAGGTCTTGATATTTCCTTTTTAGGTGTCTTTGTTGTTACGTAACGTGTCTCTTTCTATATAATGTCTTTAAGCTGAAATTCCACCTTATGTGATATTAATATTATTTGTTCTGCCTTATCTTTTTATTTGAATTGGTTGTGTCTTAGTCCATTCTTTATACTCAAACTTCTTTTATTACTTCACTTTACATAAATTTCAAATAGGCAGCATATATTTGTATTTTGATTTTAAACTACTTAGAATCTGTTTTTGCATAGGAGAATTCAGTCAATTCACATTTAGTGCAGTAACTGATATTGCTGAGTTAATACCTTCTGTCTTATTGTATTATTTATTTTATATTTTCCTGTCTTTTACAATTTTCTGTATTCTCCTTTGATTATATTTCTGTTTATTTCATTTCTTTCCATTGTAAATTAGAAAGTTCTTTATTACTCTTCTGTTCCATTAATGGTTGCTTTTTATGTTCTTTTAATCTGTCACTAATTTCCCTCCTAATATTTGAAACCTCTTTCACTCATCAGGATGTTCTATTTGGCTCCATTGCTACCTTCACATCTTTGTTTTTTAATGAAATTGTTGAATACTTTTAATTCTAAAAGTATTAAGAGATTCAATGAATGAATTAATTTATTAATATTTAATTTCTCTATGTCCTTATTTATTTTTCACTTACTACCATGATAATTTTGCTTTTAGTAGATTCCTTATGTCCTAGGAGGTCATCATCATCTGTTGTACTACTTCATTGCTGGGAGGGTGATTTGGCGCTATCTCCTGAGTTTTAGCATCCATTTTACCCATGACTCAGCAATTCCACTTTAGAGGAAATCTCCATGAAAGAGAAAATCTTGCACATTTACAAAGGGAACATGCACAAAAATGTCCACAGTATTATTTCCAGTTGTAAAAATGGAAACAATTGAAATGCCCATTTTTGAGGGAGTGGATTAATAAATTGTCATTCATGCAAAAGAACATTAGCAGTGAAAATGAGTGAATGATAGCAAGAAAGCAATACCAAGGAGAATCATAGCAATACAATATTATAGGAAAATGTGAGTCCCAAAAGACCGTGGCATAATACCTTTTTGTAACATTAAAAATCTAAAACAAATAAACAAATGATAATTGTAGAGTATATACAAATGCAACAATTTATTTTTAAAGAAAAGCTAGAAAATGTTGAACACAGAATATTAAGTGATGTGTATCATGGATGGCTCAGCCAAGAGGGCTGTGCTGGCAGAAGACACATGTGAGTAGATGTAAGTTATGCTCAATATAGTAGCTTTTGTTTTGGGGTGGTGAGTTAGGAGGTGTTTATTACATTATTCAAAAAACACGAATTGAATAACTAATAAAAGCAAGCTATGCATGGACCACTGATGTTCATATTATAGCACAAGAATTAGGATTCATCCTATACTGTGCACTTGAGGTCAAATGGGGGAAAATTATTTAAATACATGGTTTATAATTGAAGCATAAATGGAAAAGTTGCTAATTGTACCCTGTTGTGATTATTAGATAATGCCACTATTTTTAGGTGAAATATAAACTCTTAGCATGGAAGACTAGAAAAACACCTTTTGTTCAGAGAAGAAGTACTTTTTCCAGATGTAGAACTACTCTTTTGAAATAGCTTGTATTAAAATCTAATACAAAAATCATTTTGGGTGTAATCTGTTTGCATAAGTTCAGAAAGAGTTCATTTCAATTTGATTTTTTTCTTTCTCTCTCTAAAAGAAGTTGTTCTTGAGGCTTATATTGTTGAAAATTATAAAACCTAAATCTTCCAACCCAGAGTTTGCCTACTTTCTTTTTCTTTCTTCTTTTCTACAATTATGGCAGAAATTATGCTTTTTGTTCACTCGGTCTCATCTTTTGCACTTCAGTTAATTGCCCAAGTTTATGGCAAATCACGCTTGATAACATTGGCCACTCACCTTGAATTTCAGCTTTGACTGACTGCTGGTCTCTGAATTCCCTTATAGTACTTAGAGATTATAAGCCTTTTTAGCAACTGGGTATTTTTATGTACCTTTTTTTATTCAACACTCAACTCACAGTGAATTCCTTGGGTGTTTACAGCATAATAAAAATAAGGAGGTGTTCCAATCAGGGGGATATTGTGTTTGAATAGGCATGTTATTTTCATTTATGTTGAGGAGTTGCACTTATATCACCAGGAGGACTTCTCCTTTGTTGATAGTCATTTTGCTAAATTGCAAGCATTTCTGTATTATAGTTTTAAATTATCCATATTCTTCATGTTTTTTGAAAATTTTATTCCCCTGAAAAGGGTACGTTTTGGCAGTTATTTTATGTGTTAATTATGTTGATCTCATTGGAAATAATGTGAGATTGTTTATATGACAAAAAGAAGACATTCATATATGTAGTGTTCAAGATCTTGCTTTGGCTACTCAGCTGGTATACACCCGTAGGGCCTTACTGGTTATTAAAATATTGAAATTCTTCTATACTGGTTGTTAAGTGCCTGCTCATTTGAACCTCTCAAGTACCCCTCAATTTTTCCAGACTTTTCCCCAAGACCCCAGAAACTATTCCCAACCTGCCACCAAATAGTTACTATCTGGCAAGCTGGGATTTGGCCTAGCTCTATAGTGATGTGTATATTGTTACAATTCTCATGATAGTAATTATGTCATACCAATTGTTAAAAAAATTTTGACTTTCACCCCTGGATATGCCTCTTTTGTTTTATGAGTAATGGTTCAAACCTTCATAAGAAAACTGAGGACTACTCGCATCTTTAAGAAACAATGTGTAATTAGCAAGGTTAATTTAGGTGGATGATTCTTATTATACCAATGAATGTAATCCCCAAGCTGACAAATGCATTTTAATAACTTTATTATAAATAATACCTACCCTGCCTTCTACATTATTCAGCAGATTAATGCTCACCTAGTATAGTGTGGGTTGCCCAAGAAGGAGACACTGATACAAGGGTTCAAATGCAAGCCATTTATTTGGGAGGTACAAGGAACACCAGCAAGGAAAAAGTGATATAGAAAAGGAAGGCATTGCATAAAATACATGTGTGTATCTGAAACTGAAGCTTAGTTCCATAGGAAAACTCTGCTTGGGAATTGCTGAGACACATGCTTCATGTCTATCCCACTAGCGGTGGAGAGGGTTGAGGTATTTATGCACTCACCCTGCCAGTCATTAGTGGAGGTGTGCTCTTGGAGAATATTAATTCCTTGACACCAATGATCTGTGAGCCCCAGAACAGGGCAGCCTTCAGGAAAAAATTTCAGGTACAGAGAGGCCAATACTGGCATGTGGAAGTCCTGCTTTTTGAAGTGATAAGGCTGACAGATATGGGCTGGGCACTGAGAGCAGCTACTATTATTACTGTATTATGATCAGAGTTTGGTTCTATGTTTTGCAGCTCTGAAATTGCTCCTTTAACCTGTCCTCATTGAAGATTCACTTTGTTCTGTTAAAGAACTATGTATTTTAGCCTTTTTTGGGGAGAGACAGAATTGAAAAACTTCTTTTTAGAAAAGCCACGTTCCTTAAAATAAAAGGGCTTAGTAAATTTGAAGTGGTTGAGGATTTAACTTGCCCTCCAATTTCAAAATTGCCTCCTGTGTTCATGCGAGGCAGTATTTATTTCCATCTGTTCTGTGCAACTATCAATGTGTTCAGTTGGTAGCAGTTTACCTTTATGCTCCCAAACATTTAAAAATTAAATAATAGGGTAAGGTTTTCTCTTATATATTCCAAATGTGGATGTTGGTACGCAGAAAGGAAGTCGTAATGATAAGCCATTTAGAAGTTCAAATCAGGGCCTCAAAGTTCAGGCAAGCCACATGTACAGAGCCAGGATAAGAAGCCGTTCTGGTTTAGCTGATGATAACATAATTTAGAAGACCAAAATAAATGTGTTCAGTTATATACCCAAAGTATATAATCATTTCAGAAAACCTGGATAATAGAAAACATATGGAGAAGAAAATAAAAATAACTTACCATTTTTCTATTCAAGATAACTACTATCATTATTTGTCATATTTACTTCCATTCATTGTTTTTTGTTTGTTTGTTTTTTGCTTGTTTTGTTTTTTGAGACAGAGTCTTGCTCTGTTGCCCAGGCTGGAGTGCAGTGGTATGATCTCAGCTCACTGCAACCTCTGCCTCCAGGGTTCAAATGATTCTTATGCCTCAGGCTCACGAGTAGCTGGGATAACAGGCATGCACCACCATGCCCAGCTAATATTTGTATTTTCAGTAGAGATGGGGTCCCGCCACATTGCCCAGGCTTGTCTTGAACTCCTGACTTCAAGTGATCTGCCTGCCTCAGCCTCCCAAAGAGCTGGGATTACAGGCATGAGCCATCATGCCTGGCCCCATTCATTGTTTTAATGCTCATTTTATATCACTAAAATCATATGTGTAAGCACTTGTTTTTTTCCTTTCTATAACAAAATACATTTTTCTAGGCTACTGGCTCTTAAACCTTATTGTGCCTCAGAATCACCTGCAGGCTTTGTTAAAACAGACTGCTAGGCCTCACCCACAGAACTTCTAATTTGGTAGGTCAGGAGCAGAATCGGAGAATTTGTAAGTTAGAAAATCGAGCAAATTTCCATGTGAGTTTGATGCTCTTGGTCCGAGGAGCATGATTACAGGACCTAGGTTTTTAAACTTTTCATATACTGAAATGAGGGTAATGTTTGGTTTCTTGGTCAAGACATGAGAACACATATGTGTTTAATTTGTAAAAATTCACCGAGATGTGAATTTTTGATGTGTGTACTATAGATCAATAAAACCTTAAAGAAAACTTCCAAAACATGATTGTAATGGGTTAGTAATATTCTATCTGTGCGTATGCCATAATTTACATAATTATCACCTTAATTTTACTTGTTTTTAATTTTTTTAGGTATTAATCTTTTAGAGAATTTCAAATTATTTTATAGTAATGCAAATCTAGGATAAAAACAAACGTGAATATTTCAGCACTGCTGATACATATGCCATAATACTTTTCCCAAAAGTATAATCATTCCAATTTCAAACAACAGTTATGCAGTTTGTCTGTTTGCTGAACAACTGATTGCCTTTTTCGGATGAAGGTAGTATGATAATGTTTCTTCATTGTTTAGGTACATTTTAAATACTTAAAGCATAATTAAAATGAATGACTTTCCTATATGATTTTCTTGTGCCATGCCTTCAGAGCATGGATCACAGCATTCTCTGAAAAATACAAGTTCTTTGAAAACTTCCACATAGCTTTTACTTAGGTAAAATCCTTGAGATTAAGCATTTTTTTTTTTAAATTTTAAAGACTGGCAGCTAATAATGCAATTTCAATAGACCCAATCATTTTTGTGTTCTCCAGAGTATTCCTTCTAGTATTGTACTGCAGTCAGTAAAACTGAAAGGTTCTCCTTAACTTCCCTCCTTCCCCATTACAAAAGGAAACCACCATTATTTGAGAATCAGAACTACTTTGTTCTAGGACAATGGCGTGGGAGAATAGGGTTATCGAAACTCCTGTAAATAAATGTTAAAATGAATGTGATCCTTGAGTTTAACTTTCATTGAATTATAAGTCTTAAAGACGCTCTATACTGGAAAGTAGTCATTAAGGACAATCAGATTTTGTGTTTATCTCTAAATGGGTATTCAAAACGTAATGCATTATATTGATCAAGAGCCATTCAAGTAGCCCTTCCTGTGTGTGTGGGTGTGTGTGCGTATACATGTACTTTTTCTTAGATTCTTGAACCTAAATATTAATGTAAATGAAAAGAAATTTTCAATACATGCAATTTTTCTATGTTTAAAGAGCATTACAAACATGGTAATCAAATATTACTATATAACTCATTTTTATACACAATAAAAACTTCTCACAAATATGAAAGGTAGTCAGCTCTTTCCATTTAATAGAATAATTCCCAGTATTTCCCAATATTACCTATTTCTCATAGTGAGGTATTTAGGGTAGTACTCTCATATATGTCTGGGCAAGAGAGACTATGGCTAAGTGTAATGTGAAAGTGGAATGTTTAAGAAATAGACACACAGTGGGTGCTCAGAAACTTTTTATTTTTAGTTTTCAACTTTTATTTTAAGTTCTGGGGTACATGTGCAGGATGCACAGGTTTGTTACATAGGTAAAGCTGTGATACCGTGGTTTACTGCAAAGATCAATCCATCCCCTAAGCATTAAGCCCAGCATCAATTTGCTATTCTTCCTGATGCTCTCCCTCCTCCCATCCCATTCACATGGCCCAGTATGTGTTGTTCCCCATCATGCATCCATGTGTTCTCATCCTTCATCTACAACTTATAAGTGAGAACATATGAGGTTTGGCTTTCTGTTCCTGTGTTACTTTGCTGAGGATAACAGCTTCTGGCTCCATCCATGTCCCTGCAAAGGACATAATCTTGTTCCTTGTTTAAGGCTGCATAGTATTCCATGGTGTATATGTACCACATTTTCTTTATCCAATTATCATTCATGGGAGAAATTTTTGTTGCACAGATACATTATAGCTAAAACTGTTTATTTTTTAACTGGGGCATGCCTCTGGGTTAGAAGTTAAAAGGCTTGTTGATGGACTGCAGTTGCTGGATTGTTTTCTATATTCTTTGCAAATGTTTTGCAGATAAATAAGGGTAAAATTTGAAGACAAAGGGAAAAAAAGACAATATAATATGCTCTTCATCCATTTCTTACTTATTTTATCTGGATGTTGGTCCTTTATTGCAAGATCTAAATTTATTAATAAAAATTGAAAAAATTTACATAGAGGTGTATAGTTTTTTAGTTGTTTTACTATTCTGTTTTTCTATCCTCCAACTTTTCATTTGCCTTTTTCTTCATTCTTTTCATATTTATAATTTATAATTAAAGTCTGTCTGAATGTACTTCACAGATGTTATAAGAATAGAATAGAATTACAGGCAATAATGAAAAGGTAGTGAGATGTGTTTGAAAGAAGTTCCTTGAGCCATGTATCTTTCCCCTTTGCTCTATAACTACCGGTGTTTTGGGATTTGGGAAAGGTGTTGGATTCAAATTTTGCTATATTCAAAAGTCTTTAAGAAAGAAAAACACGTGCTCGTTTTCAAAATTATAATACCAAGGAGGGGAAAGGTATGCAGCAGCAGGATAATATAGTGGAGTAGACAACTATAAATTTGGCTTATTAATGACATTTTAAATTTATATGTGAGATTACATCTATATATTTTACAGATATATATATTAAAATATGTATAATATGAATATATAATATTATATATATACCACAGTTCATCTAAAAGTATCACTGAGCACTTCACAGCCAATTACTGGTCTTAAATGTCAGTGAGAGGATGTGTTAATTTTTAAGCAAAACCAAAGTGACTTTCCCATCTGAGCAGCCAATGAAATTCTGTATCTAAGGGATTTTCTTTCTCAAATGCCAAACTGGATATATTTGCATATGTTCTTTCTGATGTATCAAGAAGTTGAAAATTGCACATGACTTTAAAACACTTTAAGAAATTGCTTTTACAATCTGGGTGTTTACCTCTATGTATGATTCCTTATTTTAATTTTTGCTGCTAGGTGATTCTAATAAATAACTAAGAAGAATGGATTTCTATTTTTTCTGTTATCTACATATAGGTAAACTTAACACCATTAATTTGGTACTCAAGTTTATAGATATGATATAAAGTATAATAAGTATTCTTGGACCAAAAACTGTAAACATAACTGAAATTTAGTGTATCAATTAAAGGAATATTATGCTTGAAAATCAAAAAAATCAACTCGATACTATTATGTCAATTGTGACTCTTAAATTACTGGGAACTTCTCATTAAAATCTATTTCAGAAATTAGGTAGTCATATGTATGTACCTTCCCCCTTGTGATTAACTGATTAACTGATATTCATAAGCAACAATGGCCTCAGTCCTTCTTCACTGTGGGAAACCATTTGTCACTAGGTTAACTCCTTTTGTATTATATTCAAAGAACCATTAAACTTCTATTTCATCATGTACCTTTTATGTAACCAGGAAATTCACCGCTTATTCCATATAAGTTTCTGAATAAAATCATATTTAAAGTGACAACATTCACATATGAGAAATATGACATCATGTAGCCAGTAATAGTAAGGCATACTGAATTGTTTTGGTGTATTTTAGGGATTATCTGTATAAAATTATATTTTAATTATATGATATATAATAAAAATAGTTAAAATGCTAATAAACACAATTATAATGTTGCATAATTGTTTAACAGTTTATTACTATTACTGCCCAACTTTTAAAAACCAGTCTTTTCCTGCCGAGCCACCCAGACAACTCCATAAAGTGCCAACCAGGAATCTATGAATAGATAATCTTTAAGTAAACCAAAGGATGTATAAGTTCCTAATTAAATGAATGCTTTTGCTAATGTCGGGCAACCAGAGTTTTGTTTTTGTTTTTGTGGTTTTCTAAACAATCATTAAAAAAAGAATCTAAAATAAATCAGAGGGTAGTGATAAGAAAAGAAGTGTCATTACTTGTTTGTCTGCAAATACTGGGTCAGAACACCAAGATATGGAATAGGTAAAATGAGAAGATGTTTTAATTTCATGCCAGATATCTCTGATTTTCCTTCATAAGGCATCAATACCTAAAGAGGTTTCTCCATGCGTGCAATCTTTCACAGTGAAAAATAATATCCTTAGGTTTGGAATTTATATTTTGGCAGAATGTGACAAAGAAAATTCATTCCAAAAATATTTATTAAAAATCCCTTACATGCCAGGACACTGTAAAGCTAATACTACACAGTGCCCCCTTTCCCATAATTACTACGGCTAAGTGAAAACTGCACTGTTTAATTTCGAGCAGCTTGAAATAGACCTTTTTTTATTTGATGGAATAAAAAGAAAGGTGAATCTTTTTTTAATATCTGTTTCTAAAGTGTAGTTAGTGTTCAGTGTCCTAACACTGAACATATAGCTAATCCTTGGATTTAGGAATACAATACATCTTCATTTGATATGGTCACTGTATACCAAGCATTGTTCTAGATGCTACGAAGATGATGAAAAGAAACGGGGGTTGGGACCTTTTCCCCAAGTGGTATTAATCTACTGTCAGAAATATTGTGAACTCAGAACTAAAAACAAAACAAAAAAACAAATGAATAAACAAAATGAAAAGCAACAGGTTTAAAAGGAACAAGTTCTCCCAAGTGTGGTCTTATTGGTATTGAAATATCGGATGACTAAGAAAGATCTTACTGTCTTTACATCAAAGGATGGTTTATTTGGATCGATAAACCCACACGTTTATGGAAATGTGTGGAAATGATTTGCACAGCAAATATGAAAGACAACTTCTTAAACAGTATCTATTGCGTTGATTGTAACTGGTGCATTAAAAACCTCAGAGTGTCCACATCAGTCTTTTCTAAAGTGTTGCTGTTAAAGAGGAGTTTCAAACTAATGCCTCCTGAGATGGGGTGTGTTTAACCTTGTCTGGAGCTCACGCATACACTCACAGGGAGAGATGTTGCATTTAGGGAACTGCGAGTGAGTCTGTGTTATGGCTGGAAAACCATTTAGAACACAGGTGATTATTTTCTGAGTCCAGATACTTTTATGCCCTTGTTTTTGAATAAGATGGAGGGTCGATTGCTTGTTTCTTCCATGATTTTAGAACTATTCGAACGCTCTTGAGCACTTTATGGATTTTAACAATGATAACATTTTGCGTTCCTTATCCCAGGATTTCATAGCATTTTATTAAGAACATGAGTGCCCTTGCTTGGTTGAAGGTGAAGAGCAGGTTGATCATGAACTCCACAGAGGCTCTGGGCATTGGTTCACGCTGCTGGCATTCAGGGTTTTATGGTCTCCTGGGCCAGACATATGGCAGCATAATGGCATCATGCTCTCTTTTTTCAACATCTTTTTCCTTGGAGACAATGTGGTCTCCTTTTAGAAAGTGTTTATGAAGCAGGATGAGTCTGTAGCGATGCAAGTTCTTTGTTTATCCGCAGAGCCAGCGGATTGTCTTTCCTCGCTATTGTTGGCTTAATTTAAATACATTGTTGAAAGGGCTAAAGAGCTTTGCGACGATAGGCGTTTTCGTTTATGAATGCACAGGATACCACGCAGAGCCCCTTGGCCGGCATCCCATCTCTCCCCATGAAGTCTCTTAAAGATGACATGACTTCAGATTTTCTTCCTTCTGTTAGAACTTTGAAGGGTGGAGTGTGAAATCTGGCTTCCCCTACGGCTCTTGTGTGAGTGTGAGTGTTGGCTTCACAAACCATCTCGAAAAAGGGTGTTTGAACAGACTGTACAGATGCCGTGTCTGGCTTTGTGGTGCCAAACAAATTGAGGGTACTCTGCCACCAGGTTTTCTATTTCAAGATGGCTTATATATTTCCGCTGGTTTAATTTTTTTACCAAATGTTTTGCTGCTGTTGAGAACTGACCTAAACTCTGTGGTCAATGAGGTGGAAGATGGCTCATATGTTCCTTTCTAGCTAGACAACTCAGATTTGTGAAAGGAGTAAAATCCTCGAGTCATATACCCACACGGCAAACATTTCCAAAAGTGATTTGAATATTTGAAAATATGTGGAACGGATATCTCTGTCTTTGAAATATTTATTTGAATGCAAACTGCTCATTTCTCCTTTCCTGTCCTCAACAGGAATCCCATGTGCATGAGGCCCCTACCTCCCTGGACCACACCAGCATGAGCTGTCTTTCTGCGGCAACGAGGGTCATGTAAGAGCCTGTTTCCAGCTCTGTTCTCTGTAATTCTAGCGATTATAGCCTCACCACAGTTCCCTCTTCTCCTTTCGGGTATTTTTAGTAGGTATCTTAAGAATGCTGGTGAAGTAGCCCTCGGCAGGCTTGGGACACTTGGCATTTTCCTCCCTTTCTGTGATTTTCTTTCTGGCATCTTCTCTGTCACAACTGTGGGCCGGTCCAGCTGGCTGCTCTGGCACTGAGTCTCATCTCTGCCTTGGTGGATTCAAACAGTAGCCCCAGACAGAGGCTTTCCCCAGGTTCTGATACAGGTGAGCAGTGAGGCTGTTCTGACCCAATACCTTATTGGAATGAGTGGCTGTTTAGGTTTTTAATAGTTTAGTGGTGTGACATGTTCCTAGAGGTCAGACATGTAGTCCATGAGAACTGGAACAAAACCCAGCAAATTCCCGTTAAAATCACTCTCTCTTTTGAATCCTAATCTATCCTGCCCTAGACCAAACTTCTTAGAATGAACTCTTTCCCAGGAGGGACCTGGCTCTCCAAAACTATCTTGATCATGTCTGAAAGACAGAGGACATGCTTATCTTGTCAATGGGAACTCCAGCTCCCTTAGCATCATGCCTTCATTGAGAGGGGAGAGATGATAAAAAGCAAAATATATTAAAATTTGAAAAACCTTTTAAAACACTAATTATTACTAATGTTGCTAAATTCTTTAAGCCTCTCTTTATTCTCCTCCTAGACTCTGATTAGTACTCATATTCTAAAATCAGCATTTTGTGGCTTTTATTTTTTACTTTTATTTTAGGTTTAGGGATACATGTGCAGGTTTGTTACACAGGTAGACTTGTGTCGTGGGGGGTTGTTGTACAGATTAGTTCATCACCCAGGTATTAAGCCTAGTACTCATTAGTTATTTTTCCCGATCCTCTCCCTCTTTCCACCCTCTCCCCTCAAGTAGACCCCCATGTCTGTTGTTTCTTTCTTTGTAGTTAATAAGTTCTCATCATTTAGCTCCCACTTATAAGTGAGAACATGCAGTATTTGGTTTTCTGTTCCTGTGTTAGTTTGCTGAGGATAATGGCCTCCAGCTCCACCCATAGACATGATCTCGTTCTTTTTTATGGCTGCACATTATTCCATGGTGTATATGTACCACATTTTCTTTATCCAGTCTATTACTGATGGGCATTTAGGTTGATTCCACATCTCTGCTATTGTGAATAGTGCTGCAGTGAACATACAAATGCATGTGTATGACAAAATGATTTATATTCCTTTGGGTGTACACCCAGTAGTGGGATTGCTGGGATGAATGGTATTTCGGTCTTTATGTCTTTGAGAAATCATTGTGGCATTATTTTTATACATGTTAATTGTTGACTCAAATGGCTGAGCAGTGCAACTACCTTGTCATCGGAATGAAAGGGCATAATAGACATATGAGGCATATGTCTGGGGCTACTGTCGGACTCCACCAAGGCGGAGATGAGACTCAGTGCCAGAGCAGCCAGCTGGACCAGCCCACAGTTGTGACAGAGAAGATGCCAGAAAGAAAAACACATGTTTACAAAAACAGCGGACACCACACTGCTAAACTATTTGGAAGTGTGACACCATCAAACAAAGTTTCGGATATTCACGGATTCAGATGAAAATTGAAAGAAAGTTCAACTAAAGCCTAGAATAAAATCAGCTATATATTAGCCTCAGAGGGATAATAAATAGGTATCAATACAGGAGAGCTCTACATCAGAAGCCTTATTTATTTCTATAGCTACAGTGTTTAAAATAAATACAGTAAGAATAATATGAATATATAGGTATGATTATGATTTATAATTTTTTACAATAAAAGGATATAATTCAGAAGAAAAACTATGGGAAGCCTGGCTGTATGAGACATTGGTCACAGGCAATACACTACTACCCTCTTTTTAGCGAATAATTCTAATTGTAGACAAAGCCCCCAGGTCAAAATGATCCCAGGAATGTAAGTTTTTAAGCAGAGACTACTCATTCACCAGAATATGTTCTCACCTTCTTCCAAAATGATAGAAGCCCTGCTCATTTTGCAGCAACATATGCAGGCACTTCAAAAACAAACTCCTAAGGTAAAATCCAACTCCTTAGACAATGTGCTTCAGATCATTGCTAAAAGTATATTTTAAATGTTAGGTAGTGTATATATTATGATTCATACAACTTATAAAGCATTTTATTAAGAGTGATTGGTAGACTCTCCATTAATTGTTATATATTCAAAACCACAATAACCGAAACTGAAATTGTATCATTGTTTCATTCTGGAGGAGGGGATCAACCATTAGACCCTTAAATCGTTGAAATTTTAAGTTGAAGATAGCCATGAGCACATAATCATGACCAACTTCCACTGTTTTAAAATGAAGCTATTATGCATGAAATACAAATATTTCTAACATTTAGTGGATAATTTTTCTGTCTCTCTTATGTAAATATTTATCATGTATTTAGTCTATTAAATGATACATGTCAAAGAAACTATTATAAGCTTCAGCAGTCTCAGGGATTATTTTATGTTTACTTGCAGTGTTCCCGATAATCTGACATCTGACCGTTTACATGGGTTGGAATGTTGACAAAGTTGAAACATGTTTAGTCTCGGGTTATAAATGTGGGAAGAAGGGGAAAGGTGAGGCTGGAAGGTAAAGCCCCTCCCGTGCCTTCTGTTCTCATCCTCACTTTGAGAAGATGACTTCATCATCAGAAAGGTCATTCCCTCAACTCTTTGGAACCCCGTCTACCACTTTATTTTCTTCCTCCCCCATCCTTGACCCCTTCCTTCGAACTCTGGAGGGCATCTTGTCTTTTGTAATCCAAGGTTAATCCTCCACACAATGTATTTATTATCCTTCCTTGTCTTTTCCAGGTCCTTGTTGTGTCTCTTTTACCTTCTTTCCCTCTCCCTTGGCTCAGTCCTTTCAGCAAGTAAATGTGTTTATGTCTCTCCCTATTTACAAAAAAACAAAACAAAACAAAAAAAAACAAATTTTTCCAACCCCACGTGGTGCTCTCATTGCTATCATCTCTCTCTCCGGCTCATTACAGTCGAGTGACTTGACAAGGTAATCTATACACACCGTTTTCAATCGCTTACCTACCATTTTCTCCTAATCTTCTTCCCACCCACCAAAAGTGCTCTTGACAAATCAGTCACTGAAAATCTCAGAAAGGCTCAGTCCAGTAGGTACTTTTCTGTCATTATTTACTGTCATTATTTTACATTATTCTCTACTTCATTTAGTATTGTTAAATTCCTTTTCCTTGAAACTCTCATGATTTCTATGACTTCCCATTTTCTCTCTTGCTTCTCCTGATACTCTCACTGGAAATATTTTCCTCTATTTTGCCCATAAATGGTAGATTTCTCTGGGATTTTGTCCTTCACCTCATCTTTTCGTTCTCTGCACTCTCCCTGGGAAATCTTACTACGCCTTATAACTTTATCTCCTGTCTTGTCTTTCGAATATCTTTCTCCAGCCAATCTAGGCAATGTTGATAACTCCATGGCCCAATCTGTCCATTTGGAGCCCCCAGGAGCATCTCTATCTCAAGATGTATGAGAGTGGACTTATCACCACCCAGCCTCCTTATTCTCCTCTATTCCCTCTCTTGGTGTATGGCACCACTGTGTCTTTCTCAACATTTCCCAAATAAACAGGATCTGCTTTCTCATTTCCATGCTTTTACACATGCTAGTCCACCTTCCAGGAATGTTTTCCTAGTCCATTTCACTTAAGTAGCACTATTTGTCATTAAGATCTCAGCTAAAAGAAATCTTTTTTGTCAAATCTCAAGTCTGGGCTAGAAACCCCTACTGCATACTTTTCATGACCCTGTTTACTTGTCTATAACCCTACTAGGCTTTGAGTTCCTTGAGGCCTGGGAGTGTGTCTTGTTTATTATTGTATTAACAGAGCCAGGGACATAGAACAGGTTTTATTGTCTTATACCTATATAGTATATATATTTATTAACATTATATATGTATAAATAAAATATGTAACATTTTTATTAACATATAAACATCTAAAACAGAAAATGTTATATATCTAACACAGAACATGTTATATATATAACATAATATTAATATATATACACACATACATGCCATACACACATACGCATACGCACCTTCTGAATGACTGAATGAAACTAGAATCCCGGAAATCATCCTAGACCTCTTCTTGTTTTTCCCTTAATGTACTAGTTTCTAAGGATTCAATTTCCTGGATATCTACGAAATCAATCCTTTTGCCTTCTTCCCCTAACTTGATTTCTTGTCTATTAATTGTAATGGTCCTCTACTTGTCTGCCTGCCACTATCATATTCCTCTCAAATTCTTCACATATGTTTGCCCCAGAATTATATTGCTAAAACATAAATTTGGTCCTGTCACTTACCTACTCAAAATCCTTCCACGGCTCCCCATCTATCATGTGTGTCAAATGACGAAGCACAACATACAAGGCATTTCATGCTTTGGCCCTTGCTACATTTCCACACCTATTTCCCACTTCCCATACATGCACACTACATTTAAGTCCTGCCAAACTTGTCCTAGTTCCCCGAATGTGTCATATTTACTCCCTTGTGGCTTAGTACAAAATCTTTCTTCTGCTTACACCACCCAGTTCAAAAGTTAACCTTTAAAACTTGGCTGGGGTTTCACTTTCTTTGGAAGGACTTTCTTGCCGCCTTTAGACCAGGTGAGGTGCCCCATCCTCTGTGTCTTCATAAAATTTTCTGCATAATTTTTTATTTGAATATGGGCTAGAAACTCCAAAGAGTTCTTGGAACTGTCACACGTGTACTTTTCAAAGCTGGAAACCCTGATGCTACTCGATAACAATTTTATATTTCCAATGAAATCCTTTTTCCTTTGAGATTTTTTATTTTTAAGTCTTAATATTAAAATCTCCTCACATTTTTCAGGGCTGTTACCTATCACTATAGACTGAATGCTTTCAGTCTGCTGAATGCTAACTGTTACTGTACGGTAGAACAAAGATCTATCACTTCTCCCTGGAGTATATCACTGTGTTTCCTCTATAAACATACTCAGCTCTCATAGCTGTACTCTTCTGGGCACTTCTCTTTCCTTATGTGTTCTCTTGAGGTTGCATTTTTGTGCCTACTCAGGAGGGAGAGAGCTGGTACAGCATGGCAGTGTTTTGGTAGCTGCTGGGAGAAACAGAAGAGTTTCTTTACTGAGCAGCTGTTCTAGGGAGCACCTCCAACCACGTGTGGGAACTCTGATCTGATAGGCTTTATTTTAGTGCAAAAAAGTACAACTATGCAGCAGACCTCACCTCACCTCACTCCACCCATTTATTTGCTTAGTTCCCAAATAATTATGGCACTTGCTAAGTGCTGAGGATACCCACATGAATGAGGCAGAGCTCTTTCCCCCTGAACACTCACAGATTAGCAGAACAGGTAAGTAAAAAATGCATGCAGTAAAGGTCAGTATTAGACAAGAAAGATTCCTCAAAGTCGAGCCTGATCAATTGTAGCTGGTGGAGAGAGTCAAGAATGAAAGATGATGGCTTTGGTTGTGGCCACATTGAGTTTGAAGTGCTTGTGTGACATTCAGGTGGAGCTGTTGCATAGGCAAGTGGCATTACAGGTATGACACTCCGGAGATGGCCTCATCCTGATAACATAGATTTGAGATTTACCAGGTGAAAGAAGATATTTGAAGCTCTGTAAAAACTGATAGGAAAAGGTCAACGGCAGCAATATTTGAGATTTTAGATGGGGAAAAAAAAGGAGCCAGTAAAAAAGAAGAGCAATACTCAGGGATTTCAGAAACAGCTTAAAATGGGGATGACATTTCTGAAGTAAAAGAAAGAGATTTAAGAAGAAAGGTGTGGTCACCAGTCAGGTGTCACCAGGGGGTCAATAACAGGACATTGAGAAGAGTGCATTGGTTTTAGCATAGAGGAGGGAATTGGAGAGCCAAGGCAAGGTAGAGAAGTTTAAGTGGTGAACACAGAGTGTCTTTCAAGGATCGTGGCTATGAAGGGAAGAAGAGCAATACAAGAGAAGCCAGGAGAAATATGCCTAATGAAAATACCCTTTATATTTTAAAGACATAAAAGACATCAGAATGTATACATGCCGAGGAGAAACCAGTAGAGTGGAAAAGACTAAAGATTCACCAGAGAGAGGAAAGAACTGATAGAACAAAATCCCAGAGAAGATGGTTTCATGCTTCCCACACATGAGATTGGGCAAGGGAGCAATTCAAATGGATGCACAGGTGCTCGCAATCACTCTGGCAATATGAATGTCATTAGGAAACCCATCTAGCCCCTTTCAATAGTATATTCCATAAAGACTTGGGCAAAAGTGATGAATTTATTTTTTAGTCACATTAGCAAATAAGACAAACGTTCCCAAGTGCCACAGAAGTATTTCCAAATATTCATTTTTTTAACTAGAACAAATCTCTTTGGTTCTCTCTGGTACTACCAAGATCGCTTAACTGCTGCGTTGAGAATGTTCAACCTCCCTCACTTCACTGATCATCCAAAATGAGCTTCAGCTGCATCTTGAGCAGAGCTGGGACTGTCTTTGCAGTTCTTAAATCAGACTAAAAATTGGGTCATCACCACAGTATTTATTAAGTGTTCAAACCTCTCTGATCTTTTTCTTCAACCAATAACTTATAATTCATTTCCAAACAAATGCCATGCAAAATCCAATGATCATAAATAGTTCTGTTCTTTCCTTATTTAAAATGAAATCCATAATAGTTTGGCCAGCTGGGCATCACAGTGCACATTACTTAGTCAAGGGCTGATTTAATTTGAACAGGTATTTTAATAGATCTAGATTGTGGTAAATAACTGCATTCTAAATTGAGCAGTGTATCATACTCTTATGCACAAATAATATTGAAATAGGAAGTGAAGATTATTGATATTAATGTGCCCAACAGAGGATCAAGTTCTCCTTAAAGACAGGCATCTGAGTGTTGCAGGGTCTCCAGACGTCAGAGACTGTTGGGGCAGTTGAAGCTTTAGCTCAAGCTGTTCTTGGAGCTGAAACAGTGCTTTGCTGGCTTTAAGTCCAGATGTGTCTCTTTCTGAAACTCTGTCTTCGAAATTCTCAAAATGGGTGAGGCGTTCCTCCTTTGATCTCATGCATCACTTACATACACAGACAGCTAGAATGAATTTGCTGCATTTCTTGTCTGCAATGCTCAACTAGACTGTGTCGTTAATTTTTCCACCCCTGGTTTTTGCCCAGGCTCCAGCTTCTAGTATTTAATAAAAGATCTGGAACGATGAAATGAAACAATGAATGTATCTAAATCTTGTTGATTTGGATTTGGAAATTTACAAAAATACACCTGCCCCATGCGGTGGGGGCTCACTTCCCACTGTGATGTGTTGCTGCTACTTGAGTGCCCCAATTCTCTCAGTGCATTTAATACCGGGAGCTTTTCTATCACCTTGCGTCCTCAGGGAATCTCATATCCTCAGAACACCTGGAGGGATAGTTTCTGGCTGTCAGTTTAGTGGGTAATTTTCTCTTCCTTTTTCAAATTTTCATAGCTTTTTCATGATTTTTTTTCTTCCATAGCATTTACCACAATCTGAGATGTAACGGTGCTATTTTAAAAAATTATCCTATTTCCTTACTGGCTTGTAATCTACTTGAAGGAAGGGACTGCATTTATTTTATTACCTCCAACAGTGCCTAACACTGTGCTTTGCTTCTAGGTAGTGACTAATAAATGTTTGTCATATTGAACATCATCTATAACTGCCACTTAAATGGGGGAGCAAAATGCTAAGGGACTTTGGCAGAAAGCCATCAGTCCAGGGTTTCCTCAGCTGCGTTTTCCCTCCAGCACTACGGTTTCTGGTAACGAAGAGGCATCTCACAGCTTCGCAATTGCCTGAAACTGCCACGAAGAGAAGAAATGCAGCACAGTCCCAGAATGGCTTACTTAGGAATGTTTCTTTAGAATGCACTGCAACTAGAACTACAGTGGTGGTAGTTTATGGTATGGAAGTGAGGCCGATGGATGCCGCTAATCACCGCCAAGTGGTGCCTTCTTGCATCAGCACGCTCCTGAGGCTCTGACAAGGCAAGTGAGGCAGCCCTGTGCTCCTGCTTGGCAAAGGCTGATAATGGCTGAGCTAATGCATATCCCATTTGCCAGCCAGTCATTCAGTAAGTAGACCAACGTAGCAGAGAGGGGAAACTCATCCAAATGGGAAGGACCTACAGGGAGAATCAGGTGCTTTATAAACTAATGTATCTTCCTGGGGGAAAATAAATCCCAATACCGCTTAAATAATAGAACTCCATTTACAGTTGAGGTCTCTTGGGGTACCTGGCACGGTATGAGACATGATGAGGTAGGTTTAAATGAAATAAGTGAAAAATATGCAGTCTTGTTACGACAAAACATACTCATTACAGCCAAATAGATAATCTTATCTGAATGTGTAAGATTAAATATTCAAATGTCTACCTATATGAAAAAGGGATGGGACAAGTTGCATTCAAAGTCAATGCCAGACATTGCATTTGTCATATTATTTTCGCCAGTATATTTAAAATCTGTATGACATTGCATTCTAAAACAACAATTGAAATTCAGCAATGCTTAAAAGATAGCTTAAAATGCAGTATCTTTTCATTTACTGAAAAAAATCAGTCTTCATATAAAATTTTTCAACATCCATAGAATTTATAAGAAAGAACAAAATGACCTTTCTATGTATAAGAGGACTAAAAATACAAAGATAAACATATTAACAGCCAATTGTTTATCACACTTAATAAATTAAGGTGTTTAGAGAATTGTAAGCTAGAAAAAATTTCCTGCCAAACATTAATTTTTAGAAGCATAAAATTGTTTAAGAAATAAAAGTGTGTATATCTGTATCTTAATTTTTAGTTATGTAGAAAAATAGTATTAAAGATAGATCACTTTGAGGCTATGTTGAAGACACAAAGGAAACCTTAAGAGAGAACTACTACAATTCAATTCCGGGATTTAATTAAGGTTGATGATTTCTAGTATAACTACAGAAATTACACAGAGATCTGTTATTGTTGAGTTAATAGTAGAAAACAGGCTGGTTAAAAATTTTTCTGAATAAGAATAAACGGTCAGTTTCACAGTATCACCCATCAGATTATTTATTAATTACGAAGGGGCAAGTACCTTTACAGTAGAGAAATCTGGTGGATACTACGTTAACTAAGTGGTAAAACCTGCTTCAAAAATGGACAAATGATTACAAATTATCCTGATTAAAGCTATTTAACCTAAGTATAATCATCAGGAAATAATGAAGCAAATCCAAATTGACGAACATTCTTTGAAGCAATAATTCTACATTCTCCAAAGATGTCAGTGACATGAAAAAAAAAAAAAGATGAATGAGTTGCTCCAGATTAAAGGAGAAAAAAATGTGACAACTAATTGCAATGTATGATCCTTGACTGAATCCTAGATCAAAAAAACCAAAAAACTATGAAAGACATTGTTGGGACAGCTAGGGAAGTAGAAATATGGGTTCTAATTTGATGATATTCATGTATTGATGTTAAATATCCTGAATGTGACAACTGAATTATGGTGATAAGGGAGGATGTCTTTGTTTTTAGGTGATATAAGCTGAAGTTTCATTACAACTACAACTTATTCTCAAGTTAATGAGAGAGAGAGAGAACAGATAGATAATGTGGCAACATGTTAACAATGAATCTAATTTAAAACACATAAACTTTATATAGTAGTTTATTTTCTGTTGCTTATAACAGAATACTTGAAACTGGGTAAGTTATTTATAAAGAAATTTATTTTTACAGTTATGGAGGCTGAAAAGTCCAAGGTCAAGGGGTCACGTATGGTGAGAGCCTTCTCGCTGGTGGGGCTCTCTGCAGAGTCCCAAGGTGGTCCAGGGCATCCCATGGCGCAGGGTTGAGCATTAAGTGTGCTAGCTCAGGTCTCTTCCTCTTCTTGTAAGACCACCAGTTCCAATTCTGCGATAACCTATTAATCCATGAATCCATGGATGAATAAATCCACCCATGAGGGCACTGCCCTCATGATCCAGTCACTTCTTAAAGTCCTTGTCTTTTAATACTGCTGCATTGGGGATTAAGTTTCCAGCACACGCAATTTGTGGGACACATTCAAACCATAGCATATGGAAATCCATTGTTCTATATATTTTTCACTTTTCCATAGGTTTGGCATTTTTAAAAAATATAAAGTTCGAAGAAAAAATAAGCAATGATAGTCAAACCTATGTTTAAAGACAAATCACCAAGGATACTTTTTAAAAATGTAAATCTCTGAGCTGTATCCTCATAAATTGAGTAGAACTCAAGTGGCACCTTCTAGGACAAGAGCATGCATAAAAATGTAAGAATTGGAAATGTCAGCTTTCTGCCACATTACTTCCAAATACATTATTATTCTAACTTGGTCCTTTATATGAATTCCCTCACCAAGTTACCAATCAGGCTAATAAAGATGAGAAGTTGAATACAAATTTCTGGGCCTGGTGGTCTGGGAGGGATTCTGGTATTCTAATGTTATGAATGAATGTAAATACCAGATGAAGGTTCTAGCCTATCCACCTTATGGGGTGAGGGTACTTTCCCAGTTTTGCACCTAGGTTCTTAACTGCTTTCAGCAGCCCTGGTTACCAGTCAGTCTCAACTCCGCCTGTCTTCTTGGGAGTGTAGTAGAAGAAACTCAGAGGTCAGTACAACAGGCATGTGGATGTTCTTCAGATTGAGCCAAGTATATCTGGATCTGGGTTTTATTAAGCTCTATAACTTTTTTTAAATTGAGATATCATTCACATATCATACAATTCACTCTTATAATGTATACATTTCTTTCTGTAGGGACAAAGTCTCACTCTTCATTGCACTATACTCCTGGGTTGGAGTACAGTGGCACAATTATAGCTCACTGCAGCCTCAAACTCCTGGGCTCAAGTGATCCTCCTTCCTCAGCCTCCTCAGGAGCTGAAACTATAGGTGCCCACCACCATGCCTGGCTAATTTTTAAATTTTTTGTAGAGACAGGGTCTCACTGTGTTCCCCATGCTGGTTGGGAACTCTTGAGCTCAAGTGATCCTCCTGCCTCAGCTTCCCAAAGTGCTGGGATTACAGGTGTAAGCCACCATGCCAGCCCAAAGTATACAATTTTAAAGTAGTTTTTATTATATTTGCAACGTTTTACAATCATCACCACTATCTAATTCTAGAACATTTTCATCACTTTAAAAAGAAATTCTGTACCTATTAACAATCGAACCACATTTCCCACTCTCTCCAGCTCCTGGTAATCTTTTTGTCTATGGATTTGTCCATGGATTTACCTATTGTGGACATTTTACATACACGGAATTATATAATATATAACCTTTTATTCCTGGCCTCTTTCACATAGGATAATGTTTACAAAGTTCATCCATGTTGTAACATATATCAATATTTTATTATTTTTATAGCTGAATAATATTTCATTAGATGAATATAACATTTTGTTTATCTGTTAATCGGTTGATGGACATGTGAATTTTTTCCACTTTATGGTTATGATGAGTAATGTTACTTGAATATTTTTGTACATTTTTTTGTGGACCTAAGTTTTCATTTCTCTTGGGTGTATAACCAGGAATGCAATTGCTAGGTTCTATGGTAACCCCATGTTTAATTTTTGAGAAACTGCCAAACTGTTTTCCAAGGTGGCTTCACCAGTTTACATTCCCAACAGAAACATACAGGGTTTCCAACTTCACCATATTCTTTGCAACACTTGTTTCTTTTAAAAAAAAAAAATAGTAATCATCCTAATGAGTGTGGTTTTGATTTGCAGTTCTCTAATGATTACTGATGTTGAACATCATTTCATGTGCTTCATCATTTCCTCATTTTTTTTTTCTTTTTTTTTTTAGACAGGTTCTCACTCCCATTGCCCAAGCTAGAGTGCGGTGGCACAATCTTGGCTCACTGCAGCGTAAACTTTCTGGGCTCAGGTGATTTTCCTACCTCAGTCTCCTGAGTAGCTTGGACTACAGGCATGTGCCACCACACCCAGCTAGTTTTTGTATTTTTTAGGGATACGGGGTTTTGCCAGGTTGCCCAGGCTGATTTTGAACTCCTGTGATCCTCCTGCCTTGGCCTCTCAAAGTGTTGGGATTACAGGTGTGAGCCACTACACCTGGCCCATTTCCTCATTTTAAAATTAGGTTGTTTTTCATTGTTATTGAGTTTTAGGAGTTGCTTATACAATCAGAATATTAATCTATATTTTCTTTTTCATCCAATGTTTTCATGTTGTATTCAAGAGATTATTTCCAAATCCAATGTTATAAATCCTTTCCCCCAGTGCTTTTTTTTTTTTTCTGAGAGTCTTATAGTTTTAATTTTTACATTTAGGGCTTTGATCCATTTTGAGTTCATGTTTGTATATGTTGTAAGGTAAGGGTTCAACTTCATTCTTTTGTATGTGGATATCCAGTTTTCCCAATACTATTTGTTGAAAAGACTGTCCTTTCATTATTGAACGGTCTTGGTACCCTTGTTAGAAATTATTTGACCATATATATGTGTGTTTATTTCTAGACTCTTTATTTTATTCCATTGGTCTTTATATCTGTGTTTATGCCAGTACCACATTATGATTACTTTAGCAAGTAAACAGTGTACAAGTTTTTTGTTTCCTTGGTTAAGTTTATCCATAAGTATTTTATTCTTTTGATACTATTGTAAACAGTGATGCTATTGTTTTCTTTATTTTCCTTTTGGATTTTTTATTGTTACTGTATAGAAATGCAGTTGCATTTTGTGTGTTGCTTTTGTAGCCTGTAACTTTGCTGAATTTTTTTTTTTTTTTTTTTTTTTTTTTGAGACGGAGTCTCACTCTGTCGCCCGGGCTGGAGTGCAGTGGCGCAATCTAGGCTCACTGCAAGCTCCGCCTCCCGGGTTCACGCCATTCTCCTGCCTCAGCCTCTCCGAGTAGTTGGGACTACAGGCGCCCGCCACCACGCCCGGCTAATTTTTTTTGTATTTTTTAGTAGAGACGGGGTTTCACCGTGGTCTCGATCTCCTGACCTCGTGATCCGCCCGCCTCGGCCTCCCAAAGTGCTGGGATTACAAGCGTGAGCCACCACGCCCGGCCTGCTGAATTTATTTATTAGTTCTTACAGGTTTTAAGATGATTTTTTAGAGTTTTCTACATATAATGTCATCTGAGAAAAGATAGTTTTACTTTTTTCTTTCCAACTTGGATGCCTAAACATTCATTTTTAAGCCAGGTATTTTTGTAATAAAGATAAAACAATTGTTTACATATCCATTTCAGTTCTGAAGTTATGCTTAAAATCTTAGACATAATTGGGAGGCTTTGACATCACTGGCATATTTTAAACAAAATGACACATTTTAAGTATACTCTAGTACCTGTTATTTTTATCTTCTCCTCAGATTTGCTTCTTCTGTATGACCAGTCACAAATTTAGGCAATGAAATTTAAAGTGAACTGATTAAACTCCTTTGCAAACAGGACTCGCTTATAAAAGGAAAAGAAAATCTTATTTTACTGCCTGCATTTTCTACTGGCTCTGGGCTGGATCTATATAATTGACTCTTTCACACTGACTGTTGACAATTTGATCAGCTCTTTGTGACCAACATCAGTGATAGAACCCAAAACAAATTGGCCTATACGTATTGAACTTGGTAGTGCTATGAAATGTAACTCACATAGAGCAGACTTGTAGCAGTTCAGCAGCAAAGCCATTAGTAGGCTGAGAAAGGAAAAGGCCATGGAGAAAAAAGCCATTTGAGTGATGGGGCAAATTACTCCAGGTCAGCTCCATCTGGAAAATATTCTTTCTCCATCTATAATCCAGGGTTCTGTAGAAATTCTCCAGGGTAACAGTAGAAACCTGGTAATGGATTTGCACAGCTGCATGAATGTTACGTGAGTAAAAGTCATATAAAAATGGATTTTAAGCAGTTAGTACTTTCTGGAATCTCCAGCTTGGGGAAATAAGAAGAGCAGAAATAGAGGCAAGAAGAGCAAACACAAGAGCAATAGATTTCCAGGCGTTTAAACTGGTATGGTTGATATCAAAAAGTTCCTTCCTCTAAGGAATGATCTTTGGATAGGTATAGGGAGAGAATATAAAATCTGTTATTATTTTTGACCCCAGGAAGTGACAAATCAAAACAAGTTTCTTAACCTCAAAATATATCACAAGCAATGTTGTGTGTCCATGTTATAACTCATTTGCAGGTACAGTACAGAAGATTTATATTTTAAGAAATTTTGCTTTTTGTAACATAAGAAATAAGGGATTACTATTACCTTGGTCTGATAGGATTTAACTAATGAATTTCTGAAAGAAAATACTTCTGGCTTGCATTTTCCAAGCACCTCTGAAAAAGGGCTTGTTTATTATAATAATCACTCTATCAGCATAAATTTAAGAAAACTGCTGTGGTAAATTTTATGAAAATGGGCTTCAAGCTTTCTTTGGACCCTGTGATTTAATCTTCCTTTTAACAGGGCAATCTACAAAACATGAAGCTGAAAAGTGGCATTTTTTCCACCAATCTAAATTCATGTTGAGTATTAAACACTGGTAGAGTCTGAAATGAGGAACAAACAGTCACTTAGGCAGCACATATTGCAGAAATATCCCATAAAGAGGCAAGAGTCTGCATTAATCATCTGAGTAGGACAATCGGTGACCTTTTCTAATAAGAACTAGAGCATCGAAAGTGAACATTAAATTTCACTGCAGCCCTATTTGCTGTATATCTATGGCATTCATCACTGCTGAGATGTAAATGTCCTGAGACTTTTGGAATCTGACAATCATACTTCATGGAGAATGTTCTGAAGAGCACAGAATGCTTGTTCACCCCCAAATTTTGGCAACCTTAGGGCCATTACAGCTTCGTTTCTCTTTCATTATGTAAGCAGAGCAGCTGTTGAGCAAGCAAGGTTAACAAACCTTGGAAAAACATTAAAGTTAATTTGTTTTTAGGGCTTTTGTAAGCCCAGAAGTTGGAAGAAGATTATTTTATACGGACCCATTAGTATTTCAATAGTCAAATCTGTAGAGCTACTTACAAGATTTACTCTTCGGGTTTTAAGTAGATATTACCAAGGGTGGGCATCTGTTTAACTGGCATTTGGAGTCACTGGGGGCTATGGGTTGGCCTTAAAAGTGTTTTGGACTAATGACCTGTAGAGAGACTGGAGAGTCATGAAATCTCAGCTCAACTCCTGACATTTAAAAAGTCTTTGAAATTACTGGTGAGCAGGGTCCATGTTTATACAGAATTAAAACTAGGTAGAGAGAGAGAAAAAGTGGTACAAAAGTTATTTGGGTAAATTTAAACTTTTAATTTAAAATCAGAAATTTAGTCAATCAAATTTGAGCAGGCAATATGGAAATGCAATGAATACTTTGGGTCACTCAAATCTATTTCTTAGCTGCCCCAAAGCTATGTGACCTTTTTAAACCTTTGTTTCTTCATCTTGAGATTGTTACAGTAAGTGTGATCTGCAGATGTAATTTGAGGATTAAACATAAGAGATGAAATGTAATAAGGTACTAGAGTCTCATGCTTACATAATTGGTGATCTACATAAATGATACTGAAGATCATGCAGATAGTATGGGAAATCTGCAAATTTTCTTGAAACTCTTAACAGTCTTTTAGGTAGAAAAGATAGAACACCTTTAAGACTAAGGGATTAAATTTTAAATGGTAACATTTTCGGCACTGTGGCAGACAGGCAATAAGGAAGATAGTTTTTGAGAGACCTGTACAAGGCTATTCAAAACCTACCAGTTTGAGTTAAATATTCTGAATTTCAATTCTAGCCCAGATGCTCTCTATATGGATCAGTAATTTCCCTAATCATGGGCCATGAGCAGTATCTTTCATTCTAGGAGATAATTCTAGAAGCTCAGTGGCTAATGAACTCTGACCAAGGGTGGTTGAAATATCAATCAGATAATTGAGGCTGAAGGTTAGTTCAGAAAAGAAGGCTCAATGTGAGTTTAAGAACGTTGGGATTCGGAGGGAAGAATTCCTGGGCACTAAGGGTCAAAGAACTCCATTGAGAGGCCTACATTGGAACTCACGGGACTCGCGGGAAACGGAGCATAACCTGGAATTATCACCAGCTTCCTGTGGGCTCTTTGAAGCTGGTATACCTCGCTACCCTCCAGACTTTTTGCTACAGACAGAGCGGTCAGGTGGCCCAGGACTACAGGACTTCACTGGGTTCTATGAGGCTACACTCCTCAGTCTTGGACAGGGCATGCAGTGGTGTCATGCACACAAAGCATTTAGCACAGTGTCTGCCACCTGATAAGCATTCAGAGAATCTTGCTATTATTAGTATGATTGTGATTGGAGAGACTTCAGGATTTCCACCAGGCATTTGAGTACTCCTGTGTGTGGACATCCGGCTGGGTCATGAGGAGGATTTCCCAGGAGAAGGGTTTGTAATAGTGGGAAACGGATCTGCATTTACTGCTAAGCATAACATAGGAGGCTAAATATGCTTGAAAATATTTTGATTTATTTCAATATTTGCATTTAAGCCCAATGAGCTGAGAGAGAAAAGAGGAGCTTATTTTTTAAAAGTAAAATTGAATGAAGAAGTGACGTTTTTGTAACTGGAGATCAACGATAGAACTACTCTCGTTGCCTTTCCTGGTTCACAAACTTACTTTGTGTCAGGAACTGTTTTAGTTGCTTTAACTCACCTGATGGTCTCACTTTAAGCCTACGAAGTTGATACTATTACTATTATCTCCATGAAACAGAGAGTGTAAATAATTTGTCCAAAGTCCCAGAGCTAGTCCTGAGCAGAATCAATATTCAAACCCAGGCACTTGCACTCTGGTGCCCACATTCTTAACCCCTATGCCAGGCTGCCTCTCACGTATGCCTGCTTCATCCTTCATGCCACCCAGATCCCACAGCATTGAGTGCCTGCTTCCTCAACACTCCTAGGGACATATAAAATCCACCTTTGTTAACTGGAAGTGAACATGACTAACATTGACAAATACGATCTGCTCTCAACTTGCTGAAATCAACTCATGTAAATTAGACATTACCACAATGTCTTTAAAAGGAACTCATTCATTCACTTAACAAGTACTCTGAATGGCCACTGCACAGCAGGCATTAAGCTAGATATATAGAGGTGGGTGGTGTGGTAAAGGCCATTCAATAGCCTCATCTTACTCTTTGGTGACACCTCTGAAATAAAATAGCTTTGATATCTTAAAGCTGAATTCTCAGAGGTCAAATTCATCCTAGGGATAAGCTTTAGGATGCCAAACTCCAAGCCCTAGGAGGCTGACCACTTCTGACAGGAACCAGTCAAAACCAAATTTATATATCTATATACATACACCCCACACACCCATACACACATTTCAAGAATTTATATATTTGAAGAATATGTGGTGTGTGTGTGTATGTGTATAAAATCAGTTTAGATATTGTGTACAAGTAATGCAGACACTCATGTAAAAGAAAAATCTACCTAATTACAGAGGAGGGGGTGAGGAATGTTAAATTCATGCTTTTCTGATGTTTCTACTCCAGAAATAACACTTCAGGAAAGATGGGAGAGCAATTTAAAAGAAAACAATGATTTGATACAAACCAGTCAGCAAACAAGTATAGAAACATGAAAAGAGTTTTGGTCAAAGGTTTTATGCATTGTGCTTTCAATGACCTCTGAAAGCACAGTATTAGACAACTGGTTGGAGAAAAATTGAAGGCTGCAGTTCTATTATATAGTAATTTCATGTCAAAAAGGAATTAATTGTCCAGTCTCTTTGTGCTCTTGATAGTTGTGGTCAATGAATTAATCTGACACTGAAAATTAATGCCTGCCATATATTTTGTGTGAAATGGTGATACTATGTTCACCAAGTTGTCAAGGCCAACTGTTACCTTCCCTGAGAAATCTATCTAAAGATTAGCTTTTACAAAAAAATGAAACATCTAGAGGTTTTATCAATCAACCACACTTTCCTTTCAGCATAAAGTTCTGCATACCCAGTCACAAGACCAAAGTTACCTTGAGTTTTACTTTCAAGTAAACCATAGCCGATGCTGTTTACATGTGGCACTCTGAGGACAACAAAATTAGAACAACAAATGGGAACTGATGAATGGGTCTTACTATCTCACGCAGCAGCCAATACAGAATAATCCCTTTAGGGATTTAAGGGGTGCAAATTTCAACTTTTTTTCTCAAGCTATTAGCACATAACAGACACACAGTAACAGTTGAATCTTAAGACGGAGTTGAGGGTGTTTTGTTTTGTTTTGTTTTCTCTTGGCTTATCTGCAAAATGTAGATAACACCATCCTTGAACAATGTTAAAGATCAATGAGGTAATATATGTAAAATGAAATTGATTGTTCCAGAAAAAAAAAAAACCTCATCTAAAGGCTAAGTGCTCTACATGTCAATTTTTACCTGATCTTATTGTTAAAGAAGCAAAATAGTGCCCTTAAAAAACGTTATCATTAGATAGCAAGTCCTTCATTTGAGAGATACAATGTGATTTCTGGCTAGAATTGAGAAAACATCTGAGTCAATGTTTGTCATAAACAAGGCAAGCATTCCATTTAATAGTTTGTAATATGTTGGCTATGGTTTGCTTTGTTTTTGCTTTGCTTTGATTTCATTTTTGTTGGAAAAACGCATAATCAGATGAGATATAGCCTCTTAGATAATAAGTACAATTATTATTTAAAACTTGCTTGATAATCAACATCTTTTGTGTAGAATATTTTAACAAGTAAGCCAAATATTTCCATTTTCTCCTTTTATTCACATCTACTTAAGGACTTTTTATAGATAATATATAAATGCTCTTGGTTAACATAACTTAAAAACATATCTTAAAATTTTTGAAGACATTGATTACCTTTCAAGAGTCATGATTTTCTCCTGTTTGCGTTATGCATTTCTAAAATCTTTTATACAAGTTGCTACTTCACTAATTATAGATTGGCAGTGATCAAGAGAACTATTAAGAGTAAGCAGATTTTCCTTAAGAATAATTCTGCTCTGGTGTTAATAAAAGGGGCAAAGTTACAATGTCAGATCAAGAACTGTTTTCTTTTCCAGACACTTGTTCTTGATGATGAGTTTTACTCGAGGAAGACAAATACTGTTCTTTCCTAAAGAACTCATTTTTCCCCCATGATGGCGTTTTTGAAGTCTATGATTTGTCACAACTCTCGGCAGGAAGTATAATGGCCAAGCCTGGCTTAACATGTCATTTATCCAAGTATCATGGTTTCAGTACCGTGGCTGACAAAAGTTCTCAGTCTGGATTGCCCTTGGCCACAATTTAAGCCAATGAAAATAGTGCAAGAATAAAGTTTGGACTTTCAGAGGTGCTTTATTGTGGTAAAGTTCAGAGCTACTTTGTTTCACCCTATGGAAATAGTAATTATATATCCAGTAAGGAAAACAACACCACCAACATCAACAAATACCTTAATTACTTTTCCATATATGCAAAGTAGCTTGAGACTAAAACAATCCCTTTCCATATATGGAAAAATTCCCCAGGAGAAATGTACATATGAAATAAATACACAGTTTTCCAAATATTTTCAAAAGCCAGCCCAAGTTGTAACCCCTGGTATAAAGAAAATGGTAGTATGGGAGACTAGAATATGCCACCCAATATATGCCTCTTTGGCATAATGATTGTTTTGATCTGAAGGCAACTGAGAAGAGGCAGGTGCAGGAAAACTCTCCATTCTCCCACTACTTGCCTAAAAGCAGGACATAAATTTACAAAGAGAAAAGGCATCCTGCGTCCCCTCTCTACCAGTGAGAACAGAGGTTAACCACTGAAAACAGCTTTAGACACTTGTCAGCCTGGAGATGGCCCCAGAGTAGTCTTCATTAACAAGCTTTCCTCACTAGCCTTTATCTGCCATTTATTTGCTTTCCCGCAATCTGCTGCCCCCAGAGACTTGAATTCCTTTTTCTTTGTCCTATTACTTCTCTAAAAATTTACTGTTCTTTGTCAAAGATGTTATATAAGCTGGAATTCAAAGCCACCTCTTTGAGAACTACTCATTCCCTGGGTATCTTTCACGTATATATGAAATAAACATATTAATAAACTCCTGGGTGTTTTTCTCCTGTTAATCTCTCTTTTATGGCACAGCTCTCTTTCAGCTAAGAACTCATGAGGGTTGTTAACAAACTGGTAGGTTGTTAAATCAAGTTTAGCTGGTGATGATGAGCTTTTTTTCAAGTTTAGCCTAAAGCTGCGTCCTTATGTTGTAGGACTTTCTCCTTAGTTCAGTTAAAAACGGAGTTCACACTACCAGGAAAGATTAGGCTAGTGGACACATAGAAGTGTGGGAAAAATGGAATTTATTGGGTGAAAAGAAAAAAAAAATCCTCAACAAAGCGAGAGTTTCCTGTTTTCAGGCCCTCATCTCACAGATTGAATCCCAGGTTACCACCCTTGAGCAGGAGAGGCCAGGCTCCTCACCACTGCAAAGGGCATGAACATCCTGAGGCTCCACCACAGCGCGCACAATTTGCTTCTTGTGAAATTAAAGAAAGCCTCTATGGGTCCAGGCATCATTTGTTGAACAAGCAAATTAATATACTGCAAAGAGCATAGAAGTGAGATCACCTGGATTCTATTGACCCTGGCCCTGCCTTTTCCTAACCAAATAACCTGAAGATAAATGTGTTACCCTGTTCTGAGCCTTTTTGTTTTTTTTGAGACGGAGTTTCACCGTTGTCGCCCAGGCTGGAGCACAGTGGTGCAATCTTGGCTCATTGCAACCTCCGCCTCCTGGGTTCAAGTGATTCTCCTGCCTCAGCCTCCCGAGTAGCTGGGATTACAGACACCTGCCACCATGCCCAGCTAATTTTTGTATTTTTGGTGGAGATGGGGTTTCACCATGTTGGCCAGGCTGGTCTCGAACTCCTGACCTTAGGTGATCTGCCTGCCTCGGCCTCCCAAAGTGCTGGGATTAGAGGTGTGAGCCACTGCACCCGGCCTGTCCTGAGGCTTTGTTTATGCATCTTAATAATGGTGATAATAATATCAATTCCATAGGATTATTGGGATGTTGAATAAAATAGTGCAGTAAAAAATCACTTATATGGAAAAGTGCTACAACAAAATTGTTTTTTTCTTTTTAAAAATGTGCAGTTTGAAGAAGAAAGCAAAGCAATGAGCTTAAATGATTATATTCAAAATGGTTTCTTCCTAAAAGTTGTGCATACGGCCTTTTGTAGAGAACAATTTAGAAAGAGAAATTGAGGAGTAGCAATATTCCTTCTTGTACTTGTCTTCCCTTCTTGTACCAACACAAAGCACAGGGATTTAGGCAAAGCTGTATATTTGGGGTTTATTCGTTTGCTAGGTTTTCAGAGGAAGCATGGTTAAGGGTGATAGGATACTTTTTTAAAATTATTGTTTTACTTTAAGTTCTAGGATACATGTGCAGAATATGCAGGTTTGTTACATAGGTATACATGTGCCATAGTGGTTTGCTGCACCTATCAACCCATCTTCTAGGTTTTAAGCCCCACACGCATTAGTTATTTGTCCTAATGCTCTCCCTTGCCTTGCCCCCGACCCCCCGAAAGGCCTAGGTGTGTGATGTTCCCTGCCCTGTGTCCATGTGTTCTCATTGTTCAACTCTCACTTATGAGTGAGAACAGGCGATGTTAGGTTTTCTGTTGCTGTGTTAGTTTGCTGAGAGTGATGGCTTCCAGCTTCATCCATGTCCCTGCGAAGGACATGAACTCATCCTTTTTTATGGCTGCACAGTATTCTAGACATTTAAAAATTTTGTTCTATTAGTCAATGTTTCTCTGTGGCTCTCAACTTACATGTGACACATTTTCTTTATCCAGCCTATCATTGATGGGCATTTGGGTTGCTTCCAAAACTTTGCTATTGTAAATAGTGCTGCAGTAAACATACGTGTGCATGTGTCTTTATAGTAGAATGATTTATAATCCTTTGGGTATATACCCAGTAATGGGATTGCTGGTTCAAATAGTATTCCTGGTTCTAGATTTTTGAGGAATTGCCACACTGTCTTCAATAATGGTCGAATTAATTTACACTCTCACCAACAGTGTAAAAGCATTCCTATTTCTCCACATCCTCACCAGCATTTGTTGTCTCCTGACTTCAATAATTGCCACTCTAACTGGTGTGAGATGGTATCTTATTGTGGTTTTGATTTGTATTTCCCTAATGACCAGTGATGATGAGCTTTTTTTCATGTGGTGTTGGCTGCATGAATGTCTTCTTTTGAGAAGTGTCTGTTCATATGGTGATAGGATACATTTTACATTTTAGAATATATCATTCTTAACAAAGTGACCAAAATCTTTTAAGTGACATATCACTGGCCTTCATTCTACCACCTCCTCTCCCATCTTATTTCCCTGTGAGTGGAACAGCTATTGTGATATATAAGCTAGATCTGAGCAGGATAGTTATTTGAATTCGAGTATAAAGTCTCTCTAGCCTCATCCATTTCCTTCCCTACCTTGGACTGATACTTCTAAGCATTATTCCTATAACTTGGGATACATAATGTTTTTTACTCCCCTTTTATTTTTACACATTCATGATCCTCACCCTTGTTGTTAAGTCTCCATTCTCTTTCATGCATGGTGTCAACTGAGGCTGTGCTCCCTAAAGTCACCATTGTTTGACACATGGCTTCAGGCTTGAGTTGAAGCCTGGTTTCTGGCTTCCATGGAGAATTTGACAAGTTGATCTTGTCCTTCTTTCACAGGCTTATCTTGACTTGCCTCTTAATTATACTAGTATTCCCTCTCCAAGTCAACCTTCAGTCTTCTTCTTGTCTCATTGCAGAAATAAATGCTCAATGAGTTCATTATCCCCTAAGGTTTTAATTAGCACTTACCCAGTGATAATTTCCATTGCTTGTCTCGTAAGCATTGTTCTTATTTCCACGGTCCAATAGGTATCTACAAATCAAACATAATGCTAAAATTCAAATCTCATTATCCCAAAAAAAAAAAAACACCAAACAGAAAAGAGACTTATCATATCTCCTATAATTCCTATTTCAGTTAGCTCTATCACTTTCCACCCAGTCTGGAAATGTAGAAAACGTTGGGAAATCTTTGGATGCCCTGTGCTCCTTTATCCCCCTCAACAAGTCTTTCAGCAAGCCTTGTCAATTGTGCTCTCAAAAAAAATGTCTCTTTAATCTATTCATTCCTTGTACCACCACTGTACTTGTCCCAGTGCAGGTCCCCATCAGCCTTTTATTTATTAACATCTGACACCTTCTTGGTCTTGTCTTCCATCTACCTCCCATGTGGCCACCTAACTGGTCTACCCAAGACAACATCCAACTATGCTATTTTTTTTCTGCTTAAAAACAAAAGCAAAAACAATGCAGTGAATGATTTCAACTTATTTGAAGAGTCTCCATTAGCAAGTTATTCTCAGTGTATCTGTCCAGATTCATGCCTCTAGGATTTTACACATTTTCTTTCTGGTGTATGGTATCTGGTATAGGGCATGCATTTCTGGTATATGGCATGCAGTTGTCTTTTTAACTCACCCTTCAAGACTTTGCTTAAATGAATCTCTAACTCTCTAGCTAGAATGAATCATTCCTTATTCTATATTCTCTTAGCATTTTGAACATGCCCCAGTAATTGTGATGGGCATCACATTTTCTGAAGCAAGAATAGAAACATGTAGCATTACAATTGATAGTGCTTATTAGTAGAACAAAACAGAATATTTGAAGTGGATAATGTCTCAAGATATCTAGTAAGGATGGTCATGGAAAAGATGACATGTATCCTACATAACTGAAGAGAAGGGTAATTTTTTTCCTCGTCCGTCTCCCCTACTGGATCATAGGCTCCTCTGTGATCTTGGTGACTATGACTTAGAGTTGTAATTTTTCTAGGATCGATCACAGAGTCTCCATAAATGTACATTAAGAAATAAGTGGTGAATCCATGAGTGAAAAAAGGTGAATACATTGTTTCAGTTGTTTATAAAAGTATGCCAATTTCATGGCTTGAGTTCTTGTGTGCTCTACATAACTGGTCTTGAGAACAGAACTCAATCCTCTTTCATAGACCACCCCTTTAATACTGACCAGGTGCTATCAAACTTCCAATTTCTCTTTGCTCTTCAATCTTAGCTGATTACCTTGCTTCTCACTCTCTGGAAAAATTGAGTAAGAAGCTACTCTTCCATCACCATCTCTATCCACCTGCTTACATTTGTGCGCATAGCTCACCATCTTTCTGGTTGAATTGAACTTTACATTCACTACTCAGTCCCTTTGCTGGGAACATACGTACCTCCATTCTTGGCTACCCAGTGATAACACTCTCACAAGCATCCCTTCTCTCACCTGTCAAAAATTGTTCTCTTTCTACTGGATAATTTCCTTCCCCGTATAATTATGTTAAAATACCTCAATTTTTTAAACAAGGAGAATTTGTTCCTTCTTCCTCAAGAGGTAGTACTCCATTTTGTATTCCCCTTTCAGCAGAGCTCAAAGAAGTTCCTGTACTCAAGATGTCTATCGTCTCTACTCCAATTCTCTCTCGATTTCACTCTGATCAGTTTTTCATTTCCAACAATTCACCAAAACTTCTGTCAACATCAAGTACAATTTTTATGTTGTAATTTCAGAATTATTTTGGTTCTCATCGTACTGTATTAGCATCGCTCAACAAAGCCGGCCTCTCCATTTTTGAAACACTTTCTTCACTTTGACTCTGAACTACTGTTTTCTTTTGATTCCCCTCTTTCCTTCCCAACATTCTCTACTCGTTCCACCTTATCTTCCAGATTCCAAATATTTGAATGCCTGAGGGTTCAAGCCTCCAAGTCTTCTCTTCCTACTCTCACTTCTTTGTTAATTTCATCCATTCCCATTGGAATAAATCCCCTATGTAAGTTCATGATTCCCATATTTATAACTCTGGCCTCAACCTTATTACCGAACTCCAGACATGTTTGTGCAAGTATCTGCTTAATATTTCACTTGGATGTCTAGTAGGCCAATGACATGTTTAAGTGTGAGCTCTGCCTCAAATTTAACCTGCTCAACCTGCTCTGTAGTCTTCCTGATTTTTAATTTGCTCACATCTCATACCAAACAAGATAACTTCTAACCCACCTCGCTGCTACTTTACTAAACGAAGCCAAGTTATTATCCCATTTACACCATTGCAATGGCCTGCTATCTTGTCTCTCTACTTCCATCTTCGTCCCCTTTGGTCTTTTCTCACATAAGGGCCAGAGTGATACTTTTAAACATATGTGAGAACATATCATTTCTCTGTTCAGAATCCCCAATGCCTTCTCATATGACAGTAAACCCCAAATTCTCACCATGGCCCAAAGGCCTTCTATGGTCTTGCTTCTCTATACCTCTCAGAACATGATCATCTGTTATCATCCTGCATCCCTCAGCTCTGACCACACTGGCTTCCTTGCTGTATCTAGAACATGCCAAGTATGTTGTGGTTTAGGGCCTTTGTACTTTTTCTCTCTACTCAGAAACCTTTTTTCTTATATTCTTATTATTTTTCCTTCACTTCTTTCAGGTCTATCCTCAAATATCAGTTTATCAAAGAAGTCTTTCATGGCAACTTCATGTAAGTAACACTCCTCATCATTTTGTATCTCCTTGTCTTCATAGTATTTTTCATCTTAGAAACATTACATATTTGACTTCAAAATACAGTGTTAGAATGTAATTTATCTGCATTTATTTGTCAATGATTTCTTTAGACCTAGTTGAGTACTTGATATCTACTAGGAACAATAAACATATACTGAGTGGACAAAATGCTGACATTGTGCATATAGAACTATGTAAGCAAGATAAAAAGCAAAACAGAACATAGGGAGCTCGTCAAAATTTCTGACAAAACTACTCAGAATGACTGACAGTGGCCTGTTATTTCAATAACCTGCAGAGGGCAGCACATGGCATTTTACCTCATATTATGTTCACAAAGAACCATTAATAGTAATTAAACTGTTTTTTGTTTTTTGTTTTTTGAGACGGAGACTCACTTTGTCACCAGGCTGGAATGCAATGGCGCGATATCGGCTCACTGCAACCTCCACCTCCTCGGTTCAAGCAATTCTCCTGCCTCAGCCTCCCAAGTAGCTAAGATTACAGGCACCTGCCACCACACCGGGCTAATTTTGTATTTTCAGTAGAGACGGAGTTTCACCATGTTGGTCAGGCTGGTCATGAACTCCTGACCTCAAGTGATCCACCTGCCTTGGCCTCCTAAAGTGTCGGGATTACAGTGTGAGCCACTGAACCCAGCCCTGTAATTAAACTTTTATCAAGGGCAGTGACTCCACAAGGACAATTAAACACCCAAAAAAGAGAAGAGGTTTAAATGAGGTGGACTGGAAAACCAAAAGGAACTTAATGACCAAATCAATATCACTATTTGATCCTGGCCTCTGATCAACATGTACCTGCCAGCTGACCCCACAGAGGTCATTGGAATGGTGTTTGCCTCGCTCTCACTCACTCTCATAAATACTGGTGATGGTCATGCACTGTCTGAGAGGTGGGGGAGTTTATAGCTGAGAATTGGTTCTTAGTACAAGTAGAATGGAATGAACCTGACAGATTAACTGGACCAGCAGGTTTCAACCATTCTTTCTCCATGGCAGGATACCTGCCCTGTAACATTTACATGAGCTACTTATTCATATCACTCCTGGAATTTGCTGCGTAGGTAAAATAGTCTATGGGTTTTGTGCTATTCCCTATCACTACCTAAATGTCCCTCACCCAGAATCACTTCTTCCCATCCATTTACATATTCACAATGTAAGTATGTGAACTATTTTCTTGAAAAACTCTGTTATTTCATGGTAAAGTATCACATTGATCCCGAATTTGGACAAAGATGGCACATAAAAAGAGAAACACCTGAGCAATCTTAATCTTGACTATGCATGCACAAACCTTAAATAAAATAACAGCAAACAGAATTCAGCACCAGTACATTAAAAGTAATATATCTTCACCAAGTGGAACTTATTCTAGAAAATCCATTATTACAATTATCCATTTATATGATATTAATTTTTCATATTAAAAGACAAATTCCCAATTCTAGGCATGTCTGTATTAAAACACTAGAAATAAAGTTGGACTCTAGCTCAAAAACAACGTGAACCAAAACATTTTTAGTAATAAAATCTGTGAGACTTATACAAGATTGAGAAATTAGAGTATACTTTTATTAATACTTGATTTCATGTCTATAAAATATTATGTTAAATCTAGTAATCAAATATTCTTTCTTAAAAGTGGAAAATATAGTAAGATAAACAACATCAAAAAGCATTGTGAGCGATGTAAATATGTATATGTACATATGTATATGTGAAAGGTGAGAATTCTAACTCTTTCGTTCCTACCAGGTCCTCAAAACTGCAGCAGTGCTATCTTATCTCATCTTTGCAAGATATCCCTGAAGTTTTATGGCCCATATTGTACAGACGAAGAAACAAGTTCAAAGAAATAAAGTAATAGGTATTGTCCATTGTTAAGCTTAAAGAAGTTAAATTGAAGAGATATGAGAAATAGTGCAGTAATAAACTGCTCTTTCTCTATTTCTTTTCCTTTTTCTTTTATGTCTGCCTGCCTGCCTGCCTTCCTTCCTTCCTTCCTTTCTTTTTTTTTTTTTTTTGAGATAGGGTCTCATTCTGTCACCCAGGCTTTGAGGGCAGTGGTGCAGTCTTGGCTCACTGCAGATTTGACCTCACGGGCTGAAGGGATTCTCCCACCGCAGCCTCCCCAGTAGCTGGAACTACAGGTGCATGTCACCATGCCTGGCTAATTTTTGTATTTTTTGTTTCTTTGTTTGTTTGTAGAGATGGGATTTCACCACGTTTTCCAGGGTGATCTCAAATTCCTGGGCTCAAGTAATCAGCCTGCCTTGACCTCCCAAGCTGTTGGGATTATAGGCTTGAGCTATCACACCTGCCCTGTAAGCTGCTATTTCTCTGCCTAGTTTCTTACAGCTTAACTGCAGAAACCCCAAGGCCCTCAGGAGCTTCTGCTTGTTGATTCAGTGCTGAGGCCTCTCTTTGCTGCAGTTGTCTAAACCCTCCATACCTTGTGCCCAGAACTACTCTTTGCTGGGCCTCCCAGACTTCATTGGTGCTCCTGGATTATTTCTGGCTATGACGCCTTTGATTCTTAGCTCATCTTCTGCTATATACTGTTTGTGTCCCCCCAAAATTCATATGTTGAAACCTAATCTGCAATGTGATATTTGGAAGCAGGGCCTTTAAGAAGTGTTTAGGTTATGAGGACAGAGCCCTCATGAATGAAATTAGTAACAGAGAATTCTCTTGCCCCTCTGCTATGTGAAGACACAGCAAAAAGATGGCTGTGTCTTCACACAGAAGTGGTCCTTACTTCTTCTGGTCCTTACACTTCTTCTGGTCCTCACACAGAAGTAAGGACCAGAAGAGTAGGTCCTTACTAAACACTGAATCTGTCAGCACCTTGATCTTGGACTTCCCAGCCTCTAGAACCATGAGAAATAAATTTCTATTGTTTATAAGCCACCCACTTTCTGTTATCTGGCTGTTATCTAAGCCAGAAAGAACTAAGACACTCTCAAATTCCAGATCTGACACACAGTGGGTATCTCAAATTGGCCCAGGACAGGACCTCACATAAATTAATCTTCTTTCCCATTTTAGGAGCCCTCCTGAGCTCTGAAAAGCCCCGGACACCCCTCTGACCCACGTTTCCCCAGCCCGCCAGCCACTACCCTAGACACATATAGAGGCTCTGGGAGGTTGTAACAGGGGCCAGGCCCATCTTCCCCTCTGCCTCTTGAGTGGTCCTCTGCCTGCTTCCAGTGCGAGCTCCAGGCAGAAACATTGGGCTCACTTGGCAAATTGATTCAAGGATGGTTCTAGATAGGCACTTTTTTGTTCTGCCATGACATGTTGCAAGACAAAATGTGCATGATAGACATTTTTAGATATTGTTTGTTTGCCCCACATGGGAAGAAACAGACAAGGGGCAAGACAATAATAAAACATCAAACTGATGCAAATGTTCTTATTCAATCTTACATTAACCCCGTGAGGTAGATCTTATTATCTGTGTTTTAAAAATAAGAACAAGGAGGATTAGAAAGATTAAGTAACTTGACCAAGGCACACAGCTAGTAGTAGTATATTCTAGATGTACAAACCTATTCTGTCTGGTCTAAAGCTTATGTGGTCTTTCCACTCTGCTGCACTGTCCCTCAAGGCAAATATCTAATCACAGTTTGAAAAGTGTGCTGGAAGCCGGTGAAATGATGTCAACACAAAATTTTTAAAAGAATAAGCATTTTCGAGGAGACTTTTGGTTGAAGTGGTAGAATCCTGGGGTCTCTGTTGCCAGAACACATATTCCAAGCTCCGGCTGCTGAAGTGTGACCAGCACAACCTTGCTTCCCTGGTTAATGAAGTGTGTGCTGCCCTCTACTGGTCTAGAGAAAGTGGTACATCAAGCTTTGTGTTGGCTCAGTGTGGTTCTAAAACAGGAATGAGAAGATTCAATTATCCTGCTGAATGTGAGGTTTGCAGTGGGGTCTGGATTCTTTCTATGGTATTTCCTACCAGAATAAACCTATGAACTTCTGTTCCCCTCTTTGTTAATCTTATCTGCCTCTACCATGCCTGTTAATGTACTTAATGTTTAGCAGAGGCAGCTAGAAAAACGAAGGTCATGTCTGTATACATGCAAACGCAAGAGATTAGGAACCGGCACATATGCCAGGATCAAGAAAGCACTAGTCCCTGTTGTTTGTTCTTAATATTGCCCTAATTACAAATGACTGCTACATAAACTTTTGAATTCATTATTCTTTCCTGTGTATATAAAACAAACTATTGATTCTCAATAGGCCAACTCTAAAATTCAGCCATTAATATAATCATTCGTTCATTAAACAAAGATTATTAAAGATTATTGTGTGCCACCATGCTAACAGTGGGGCAGGTATAAATGAGAATAAGCTAGCTCACAATTTAGTGGTGGAGTCGGGCATGTCAACAAATAATTGCAATATAGTTTAGATAATGCTATGATGTTTACAAAGTGTGGTATCTCGGAAAGAATGACTCACTTTTGCCTGGTGTGACAAGGAAAGCTTTACAGAGGAGGATATGCTTACCCTTCAAGATGAGAAAGAGTTTACATGACTGAGAAAAAGAGAAGGGCATTTCAAATTGAGGAAATCTCGGGCGCAAAGACGTGGAGGTAGGGGGCTATGGAAGCAACCCGGAGCACTCAGTTCCATAAGCTGATCATGAATATTCAGGGAGTGGTGTGAGTTAACTCTAAGACAATAAAGAGAACAGAGTTAGGAAGGGGCTAACTGCTCTGCATAAGTCTGGATTATATATTATGTATATTACATGTATAGAAAAAGTGTGAAAAACCATTGAAGGGTAATGTTTTAAATACATGAAACCTGTTTTGTTTCTATCTTATCCAATGTAAAGTGAATATATTGTAGAATTTGACTACTAAGGGGAAACTAAGCAAAAATCAATTGATTGAAAAATACAAATTTTACTCTAGCAAATGCATGTCCAATGTGATATTTTCTGAAATGTTTTGGTTTGTGATGAAATTAAATGGATGACTACCAAATTTCACTTAACAGTGTATTAGGTAACCACATACTGGCTCTTCAATGTAAGGCGAATTAGACAGCAAGGAATTTTTCAAGCGTCTCTTGAATAAAATAAATAAAACAAGCTTCTTCCTCAAATACCCACCATACACTCTCCTCTTCAAAACATATAAAATTCTCCACTATACTTTGTTGATGTAAAACAAATTTCCTGGTTATGCTTTATCTACTTTACCCTAGTTCCATTTCTTAAAATGAATTTTACTCTTGCATTAAAGTAACCTTTAACATAAAAATGCAAAAATATTGAAAAGTAGCTTATAAAATATTCCTTTATACCCAGCTCCTAAAGATTCCCACTTTTAAGTATGTGAGTATGTGTTTGCAGACCAGAAATACAGTTAAACATTGCTTCTCATGGTTTTCCAGGCTACATGTTTTACATAAAGACTTTAAAATATCTCATCATTATGAGTTCATATGGTTTCTGACTCCAGTAGCTCTAGTCATAAGTGAATTTGGTATTCAGATGAACCTTCCATGGTCATTGCAATTCATTGTAATAAAACAATTATTAATAAAAGTTTAAGACAATACTGCCCTTCGCATTCTGGTATGGTTACTGCTTTATTTTCTTCATCATCAATTCATATTCTATTTATAGGGAACCAGTAAAGTTACTGTAGAAAGTCTGCCATGATATAACATATAGCCACCGAGTTCTTTAAAATTAGTTTTATCTGAACTTGTATAGCAACTTTTTGATTGTGCAACAATATCATAGTGAGTGCTGGAGTATGGGAAAAGTGATGTGGGAAAAAAGCCTCTTCTGTGAACCAAATAATTTACTCAAATTTTATTAGCAGTAGATTCATCTCCAAGGCCTTTTTTCTAGAACTATTTCTTGCTTTCTGCATTTCTAGAATTTTTGACATTATTCATACAAGACACACTTAAATTTTATGAATATATTATTTGAGAACAATATTAATTATGAAGTCACTTTGGGATAATCATAACCTACTCTTTTATATGCTGGAAATGAAACAAAAACAGCCACAAACATGCCAAAGAGTGATGTGCCTTAATTCCTTTGCATTTCTCTCCTTAAAGATCCATTAGCAGTTCCAGATCCAATATGCTCCTGCTTTTTAAAGGTACTGATCCTCAATGCTGTTGATGTAGTTGAGCAGCTGTCTGGGGAAGCTGACCTAGTAGTCAAATGGCTCTACTATTAAAAAATTTGCCTAGTGAAAGGCTAGTCTTTAAAATATCGCCTGTCCACAGATGGGAGCATGCCTCTGTTTTCATAGCAGACCTGTCTCAGTGGGAGCAAGCTCATAATTCATTTAAAAACAGACGCTAAGCTGGAAATTCAAATGTGAAGGACTACCAGGTGTCACCTGCTCTCGGTGTTGGGTGGAGCTGTTTCATCTTTTCCCTAAAGCACATTTCTCCAACCGCATAACTTGGTTAGAGTAAAATAGGCTGCTGCATTTCCTTCTTATGCATTGGGTAAGCATTAGCGTTCCCTGAGATCAGCTTACCCCTGAGGCCAGCCAAGCTGTGTTGGCTCCTCACATGGTGATTTTGAATAACCTTAGTGGTCCTCTGAATGTGGCTGCAGACCCTCTGGCCATTTTTATTTTTCTGATATAGATACATTTTCAATTTATCATTTGTATGTAAGGCCATCTGCTGTTTTCCTTGAGATTTGAGAAAGTCAAAAGCTAGATATTTGGAAGAGCTGTTATTTGCCCCCTCCAGATCCATCTCCCCCTGTCCCTGCCCTCCTCGCTGTCTGGGAGGGTGACTTCTGTGGATTGCATCCATCAGTTTTCCTTGTCTTCTGCTTTTCTGATAGACTTGGGGGTGGAAGAGTCAGACAAAGAACCGGAAGAAAGAGAAGCTCTGGTACTTATTCCTCAGTTCCTCTGCCTGGCCATGGGTTGGTAGTGGCTGTATTGTGCAATGAAGGTCATGGATCCCATTGTGGTAGTGCTCTCCTAAGGCTAGAAATCTTATCCAGTCCTGTAACTTCTCCTCTTTTTTCCCCTTCTTGTCTAAGGATGGCAGTAGCTTCTGCTAGCCTAGGATTTTTCCATCCCTTATTGGTTTCTCTCAACTCGGCTAAATGTTTATAAATAGTCCTGTGGCAGACATTCCCTAGGGTAGTCCCCAAATGTGTCAAGCCCATGTGTAACCCCCTCTCCTTAAGTATAGGTAGAACCTGTGACTTGCTTCTAACCATTAAAATATGGCAAAGGTGATACAACTCTTGATTAGAATGTGTATGAGGCTCTGCTGGCCTTGAAAAAGCAGCATGTTGTGAATTTCCTGAGGTTGAAAAATACACACACACACACACACACACACTTATATATGTAATACATATATATATATATATATATACATATGTACAGGCTCAGATCAGCCTTTTTGTTTTATTAAGGTTCTCAGCTGTCTAGATGAGGCCCATCCACAATAGGGAGAGCATCTGCTTTACTCAGTGTACTGATTCAAATGTCAATCTCATCCAAAACACCCTCATAGGCACACCTAGAATAATGCTTGACCAAATGTCTGGGCATCCCATAGTCCAGTCAAGTTGACACATAAATTTAACCACCATAGTGAACTCTAGGACCTTATGACAGCCCCTCGCCAGCAAGAAAATAGGGATGCCAGTCTCATAACTATAAGAGAGAAATTCTGTCCAAGCTGAAGGCACTTGGACAGGAATCTTTCCCAGTCAGGCCTCTGATGAGATCACAGCCCCACCCAATATCTGGATTGCAAACTGATGAGACTATGAGCAGAGGACCCAGCTAAACTGTGACCAGACTCCTGATCCACAGAAACTGTGAGGTAATACTTGAGTCTATTTTAAGCCCCTAAGTTTGTGTAATTTGTATGCAGCAGAAAACTCACAAAAGTTCTTTCATTAAATGTTCTATTGAAGGTGATTATTTGTTTCTTTCTAGTATCTTAAATCGTACAGGTAGACCAGGAGTTGGCAACCACTGTCTGTAAAGAGTCAAATAATAAATATTTTAAGCTTTGTGGATCATAAACACCCTGTTGAGTATTCTCTCTTTCTCTTTTTCCTCCAGCCAATTAAAACTGTAATAATAATTCTTAACTCATGGGCTGTGCAAAAACAGATGACATACTTGATTTAACACATAGGCCATTATTTGCCAGCCCCTGGATAGACAAATTATGGTATCTAGGCGATGTGCATGTAACATGTTCATTGTATTGCTGTATACATATTCATCGAAACCCGTTTCCTCAATTTCCCAAGCCCAAATCTTGGTAATATTTCCCAGTGTTTGTTGAAGTATTGGTGGCTAGGTGTCTGAATTCCTTCCAGCAAAATGAGGATAAAATAAAGTATACAAATTCCAGGTCTGGTCACACAAATGTCAGGTGCAATTCTTCTCCTCATGCCTTATCTGGAGTGAAAGGCTCCAAGGTCCTAGTGAATGAATGGAAGTGTCACAAGGTGGAGGGACCCTGGGTCCCTTATCTTGGCATGAAAAACTGCCCATAGAATATTTGCATGTAACTATTGTGTGAGTGAGAAATAAACTTTTCTTGTGTGTCCAGCAACTGAGATTTAGGGGTTCATTCTTTTAAATATATCTCAAAGCTGAAGATACCAAGGGATAGCTCATTCTATTTGCATTTTCAGAAGAGAATGCCCCAAAGGCCTGTTTTGATCATATCAATAAGGGAAACTTTTCTGATGTCATTTGGTGCAGGTGTGCTGTGTAGAAATGAGTAAGAGTAGGAAAGACCCAAGAGGGTTAGATTATGACTCTAGAATACACATCAGATTAGTGAAAAATTCCACAGCTGATGGCCCTTACCCTGTGCTCTTGCCACTACTTTATGCTTCTTCTGTCTTTGAGACAGAGCTCTCTCTTCCATCCTGCTCCACGCCATCCTGAGAGGCTTCCTGGATCCCTGGGAACACATCTGCTCTCCTTGTGCTCATCAGGGCGAGAGGTGATGTCAACATCCTGCCGCTCCGGACAGCTACTTCTCATGTCATCCCACACTTGCCACTCCAGTGAGCTCCGTACCACAGAGCTCCAGCTCTTCACGTTTCTAACATCCCTACTCTTATGAGCTTCTACTGAAAGGCATATAAACACCCCCATAAAATGGACATGAATCTTGAAAGCCATTTAAATCTCATTACTTTAGACCCTTTGAAAGGTAGTTCCTATTCAACAAAAAATTTCTCATGCAAGAAAATCATTGTACTTTGTTTGATCAGTTTAATTGGAATACAGCAGTGCATTTCTTTCTGGGATTTGTCTTTGCCCTGAAAAGCAAAATGACTTGGTGGGTTGTGAGTTTCATTCGAAGCCTTTGGCTGAGCTATTGACAACATCCTTAGAGAGTTGGAATCAATAGGAATAGAATAAAAAAAGGACACATTGCTTTTACACATGGATTATTGCAGCATACATCTATTTATAGTGAACTTCATCAATATGGATGACTGCCTTAAGCTACCATATTGTCTTTAGTATTCGTCAATTTAAAGCCTTCAAAGAATTCAAATGCTAAGCATATTAAGGAAGCAAGTCTGGAAACCAGACTATTCAAATATAAATATAAGAGTCAATAGGAAGAGACAAAAGTTCCCTAAATAATTAATTATGAAGATCATTGCTAAAGTAACAGCTGTGTGTATGTGTGTGTGTGTGTGTGTGTCTCAACGCAAAGGATAATGTCTTTCTGATGCACAAAGGCATCAAGCTGAGGCAGTGCTTGTCCAGTAACACTAGGTGGCAGCAGTAGGTTTTTAGCCAACGCACTCTCTTTTTTCCAATGGGCAGAAGTTACCATGATTAAGAATCAATGAATTGATGAATAACTAGACTTGGATTACATATAAAGACATGGATTTCATTTTAGCGCTTTTTTTTAAACATATAAAATATTACAAATGCTATCAGAGTGTGAACAAGCAAACTTGTCATACAAGGGAATATCAGGAATGATGTGAGTATAATCCATGACAATTGAATATAACATACATAAAATTGAAAGCCTTCCTTTTGCAGAAAATAAACTATTCCTTTAGAAGAAGAAATAGTTTCACAAAAGACTTGCATTTAAAACACTAGCAGTTGCTACCTGCTGGAGAGTGCTTAGCCATTTGTAATTTGTAAGGGAGTGACTTGTCAAAATATGATTGATAGTTGAAAGGTAACTTGAACTTTTGTTGATTTATTTTCTGTAATGTTACTCAATATTTTTAAGACTCTGGTGTAAATATCTCCTAACACAAGAGAAACCTATTAACCCTTCTGGAAAGAACTAAATTGTATGTCAATTTTTGAAGCAAAAAATAAAACAAAATTAACAATCTGACCTTAGTTTGGCATGTTGGGTCAAGAAATAATGATCATGTATGTTCCCAGGTTCTAACAAGGTTTTACTCAGCATTTACTCTCAATAAGTGAAAGCAAGTTTGGAGTCCTGTTACCAACAGAGGTAGGATGATGCCAAGGAAGAAGATCTGAACAGAGTCCAAATTTTAGTTCTAGCTTTGCTTCTAACTTATTTTGTCACCTTGAGTCAGTAATTCAACAAACCTAGATGTCAGGTGTTCCTTTTGAAATATGTAAAGGGTGTATGTTGTTTTAGATGATTTGTAAACTCTCATATGATTTTATGATCAACAGATTCCAATTTGTTTGTAGTAATCATCAGTTGGTATATGTATTTGGCTTATAATGTGAAGAACCTGAGTATATGTGTGTGTGTGTGTGTGTGCGCATGTGTGTGCTGTTTTAAATTCACAGCCAAAGCAATATACCCATAAGTATTGCTTCTTGTGCAGGGCTACACTATGTATTTATTAATGTATTTTACAAATAGCCCTGGAGAACATTGTGCAAGTCTCTGCATAATATTGTAGTCACAAGGAAAAGGAGACAATAACAAGCTGTTTTGTTACAACCAGAGAGAATTATTTGCATTTTTGTCATGATTTCCTTTACCCTCATTTACAGAATGCAAACTGAGCACCTTTAAGTGAAATCTACCACAGGGAGCAATGTAACTGAAGTCATTAGATCTTGGCTCAGGTGCCAGTGATCAAATAGACCTGATTCTGCCAAAATGGAGAACAGTCCTTTAGGCCCAGAGAGCCATGGCGGGTGATATTTAAACTATTCAGCATTTATCACACAGCTTGGATTCCATGTCATTCCTGGAAACCATGGTTCCCAATGTGGCAACTTTCAGGCTTTCCTATTCAACCAATTTTTCTTTAGGGAAATGGCACCACTGTTAAAGGGAATCATGGTTATAACATATCATGAAATTGGGAATGGTAGGACTGGGAAAGTTTCATGCCTGAGCACAACTAACCTTCATTGAGCATCTGCCATGTTCCAAGCTCTGCTCTATGTACTTTGTCAATAGTATGTCATTAAATCTTCATATAATAATATGAAATGTATATGATTGATTTATAGATGAGGATTCTAAGGTGAAGGAAAGTTAAGAAATTTACCTAAAGTAGTAAGTGATAGAACCAGGATTTGAACCCTGCAATTCTCAGTCCTGAGCCATGATCTAAACTATCACTTCAGGTAACTAGTCTCAGAACTAAATCTTCTGCTGTGTACCACCAGAATGCAAAAATAATAAGATATTTTGAAGAATTAATTCAATTAGCATATAGCTGTTGTCTTTTGGCTTGTCAACCCTAGTATCACTTTGTCCCTTTAAGAAAGAACTAAACTATTGATACCCAATGAGGACAATCAGTTTGCAAAAACTCTCACTGTAATCTTCCTTGGCATCATTAGTGGGAAAGCCTTTTGCTCTTTAGTCAATACCACTTGCTTAAAAAATAACCCCAAACCTCAACAATTTTGAAGGACTTTTTGTTATTTTAGAATGAGTCATTTGAAAAGATATTTCACCATTTTTATACAAAAAACATCCCTATTCTGTATCCCTTTATTGATCTATGGCTTTTATTACTAATGTGTCCAGCAGTCAATAGATCAATGCTGCTCAGGAAGTTTCTATTTCTCACCTATTACAACAGAAAGAAGCACAGATAGTTAATGACAGTATAAATGATCACTCTCAATAATTACTTTCATCCAATACTTCCTGGTTAAATGTGCATAAAAAATAAATTAAACTAGTTAGCTTCTGATGGGGTACATATTCCATAGCTGTAAATTGGTTACATTATTTGTAATCCTCAAAGATGTAGGAGAGAATACTAAAACATTCCCAATTAATGGAGAGGTGTGAGCCCATGGGAAACCTTGTCTTTGACCAATGATCTCTTCATTGGAGGCAAAATAATCTCTTTGGTTTTCATGTACTATGGAAACTACATTTTTCCTTACCTCAACCAGGAGCTGAATATCACCAGGATGATCAATTAATTTCACATTTTATTAAAACACTTAATGCAAAGCCATGTTATAACTGAAGGCAAAGCACAGAGCCAGGTGTAAGAAGCTCTTCTTCAGAACATAGTAATGAGAGAATTACCACATTAATCTACGTAAAAAGGCCCTTTAGAAATTTTCATGCCTCCTGTGGTTTCATTTTCCAAGGAAATGTGGAGTAAGAAGAGCTTCAAACAAATTATTCGTCGTTAAACATTTTACATTTACAGGTACGGCTCTGTGAAGCCATTGCTTCCCTGGTGACATGTGATGTGACACTTGGTTTCGGCTGAGTTCTCCACGGCACCCACCAGCAGTGCCCCACCTTGATCCAGGGCACACAGAGCTGTCACTCAGCCGACAAATAGGTCTTGAACAGGCTGAGCCTCCTCTGTTATATAAATGGGCATCCTCCAAGTAGCGACTCGTCTGCTGTCTGTCTGATAATTTGTATCCAGTTGATAGACGCTGGCAAACAACAACGAAAAAACTACAGGTAGTGTTTTCATAGTGCTATTTGTAAATGGCGACCACACATCCTGAACTATCAACAGCCTGCTCAGCTCTCTTTGAAATTTCAAAAAGGGGGAAAAGATTAGAAGTGAGACTAAAACTATTTTTGTAAATGTGTGTTTGCCCCTTAGGAGTCTTGCCTGATTTTCTATGGTTCCAGAATCACCCAAGCGGATAATGAAGTGAGTTGCAGTAAGACGGAGCCTACTGGGGAAGAGACGAAGCAGTGTTCACCTGAAGCACCATCTGCAGTTTCCTAGTCCTGACAGTTACCTCTAGCTGACTAGGGTTTCTGTGCAGGACCTTGGTATCAAATCAACAGTCAAGGGTGGTTACACATAAGGAAGATGAACAGTTCCATAGGCAGGTTGAAAAAAGAAAGCCTATGAAGAAATATTAATACTTAGCAGCACTCTGAAGTTTAGGGATATGGTGCTAGAAAAGCTTTAAATATCTTTATAGTAGGCTAGAATATTGTCTCCTCAGTAACAACAGGCAGTAGGCTTTCTATCAGCTAAAGCCAAATGCAACCTGCCCTCCAAGCCAGTTCCCAAATGGACCTTGCTGCTATTAAAATTATCACCAGGGAGTTCAAGGACTAGGGAGTCATTTGAAATGGCCTTGGAAAATGTGTTGAAAGAATTGCGTCAAACCATTGTCCCTGGTGCTTGTTCTTTGTCCCTGTGCTCTAATATATAGTACATGATAAAATATATCCTGTATATTTATAATGTGTCCAGAAAATGCCAAAGTGCTTAAGGCTCTGACATTGTTTTCATTAGAGATTGATACTTTAGGGAATGCAAATGCCAACTTTTCAAATTTCCTATAGGTGAAAACTCCAAATGATGCCAGCTTTTAGAAACATTTTGTGCTTTGTGAAGCTCTAGAGCAGCTGTGTGTGACTAGAATGAAGAAAGACACTTGTATAAAATGCCAGCAAAGCACCCCCACCTGCTAACAGGAATGCTGATGGTCATAATAGCTAAGACCTGGGAACTCGATTACTCATTCAGCTAACCTCATCTTTTGTCAGCCTCACCAGCGGTAGGTAGTAAATCTGAGAAAGATAATTTAGACTGAAATATTAGTGGCCTTTCAAGTTGCAATACAGCTCATTCCTTTGGTTCTAGTCTACCAGTTGCCACTTCTGGTCCATTTGCATATAACACTGGAGAACTGTTCCTTTATCTTTGTGAAGCCCTTAGCATTCAAGGAGCCACTACTGCTTCTATGCTGCTGAAAAATACAAGACACTGCCTCTGCCTCTGCATCTGTCCTTTGCTTTTTGCTTGGAAACTATCACATCAAATCACATTGAGATCAGGTGAGTCTTTCTGGTTTTGCATCCTCCAGCTCCTCTAGCAAATGAACCCCATAAGAATCTAAGCCAGTGCTCTTCAAATCATGCCCTGATTGCCTGTGAAATAAGTCTTCTGAGGTTTTCATACCGATTGAAAAACTCTACAGTTATCCAAGTAGGAGGCCAGATGAATAGATAATTGCGCTCAAGGCTAATTTAGTATGCAATGATGACCGAGCACACTCTTGTAAACTTTCTTTAAGCAGAAAGGATACAGTTATTTTTTTTCTCAGCATGCGGAGGATAGATGGATTATAATACTGACTTTCATTCATGGCAGAAAATGAGGATGAGCATAATAATGATGTCGCTTTAACTCTGATATAAAAAACAACAGAGTGATTCTGTTGTCTTCAATAAACATTTATTTATCACGTATTTTGTAGCAGATATTGTGTCAGGTACTGGAAGTACAAAGAAGAATAAGATACACACTGTGTTGTCCGGGAGTTCACAGTTTTAATAAAGGTGCTAGATTAATAAATGCATAAGACAGTGCAGTGTGATGACAGCTATGATGGTGGTGGCCATGTGTAGTGTGTTATTACCGGACCACGAACGGGGAGGCGCAGGGGAAGTTTCTGGAGGGAAGACACCTGAGCTGAGCATTGCGTAGTGAACAAAGCTGATGGAAGAAGGGATTTGGAATGGGGAATAGTGACAAGTGGAGACAGCAAGGAGGGATGGATTCATAAAGGAAGAAGACAAGGTGTTCTAGGGTGCGGGGAGCAAAAGTGAGAGATTCAGTGACAAGTTGTGGAAACCTCAAATATTTGTGCATAGCTGATTGTAGAGTGAATTACCGTGACCAAGAGGGAGAGCGGAGAAGGGGAGGTCAGCCGAGGGCTGACCTGAGGGGCTCTTCATGTCTTTGTGTGAAGAGAGTTGCACTCCAACCTCAACGTTCTGAGGAACCAGTGAAGAATTTCATATGGAGGAGTAACATGATCTTATTTGTTCTAAAAGATCACTCCTCCCTTGAAATGGATTTTGTCCCATGTACAGTGGGAGGTGGAGGTAATGGTGGGGACAAATAGTGGATGTAAATTTACATGACATTTAAAGATAAATACACTTTTGACTCCCTCCTTTTAGCTTTTAAGTAATTTAGGATTTTCAAATTTCTACACACATATTTTTAAGAAAAATATATATTCACACCATCATTAATATTTTTAGAAATACATTTTTTCCCCAGAGAGTGAAGAAATTCAAACCAGAGATAAAAAAGAGAGTTGGCTTAAATTCCTGTCTTTCTAATAAAATGATTGCTGCTGTAGATCTAGAGAAATTAAGTATATGAACCAAATATAGAGGAATTCCTTTATATTTACAATCTTACAGGTCTGAGTCTAGGAGGTGCCTTACGATAAACATACACTAAGTCAAATTAAGTCAATGGGAGATCAGATTGAATTGGTTTTTTGATCAACAGGTGCTCAGCTTACTATCTAGATCTAAATTGAAATGGAAAGGTTTTTCTTTATCTTTTAAATCCTGTGCCACATTGGCAGCTGTATTAAAAGGGTCATGAGAGCAGGTTGTGCCTACATAATGAACAAATTGATCATTTAAAAGTTTACTCTGACATTGGCTTTCTTATGTGACAAACTCAATTGACTTGTTGAGAGTTCTAAATTAGCCAGCAGAATAATACCAGGTTGCCCTTTTTAACCAGGTAGATATGACCTATATTTATTTCTTTTATCCCTAGGCCTCCCTCATCAAATGCAAAATTCAACAGAGAACCTAAATATGGTGGCTGTATTTATTTGTTTTTTGGGGGGGTTAGTCATGCATGAGTTCCGCTTCCTAATAGCATCTCCATTTCCTTTGGGAAACTTACTCTTCCTCCCTGTAAGTCATCTTTGTAAGCCAATAAGCAAGATGCTCATTCCTCTTGCTAAGGAAACCAACGAGGTTTCTGGAGACTCTTTGTGATAAATTTTTTCTCATTGCTCTGTTGATGCAAAGAGGATAGATTTGGGATTTAATTAGAGCCAACTGATTCTGCCTTCCACAATTTTGAAAACTTAGGAGATGAGATGAAGGATCAGCTGGGGAACAGTCATCCCAACAGCAGTGCCTGGTAAGACGGTGAGGCTATTCCCACTCCCAGCATCCTCTGTTCCCTTCTGGAACAACCCAGTTATTCAATCCCTGAGCTTCCTCATATGGTTCTGGTAAATCCACTTTTTGCTTAGGTAAGCTGTGTGTGTTTTCTGTTGCTTGTAACTGAAGAATTCAAATTGATAGAATGGTAATGAACAATGTACTTTTTACAGGAGCTAAAATATATTCTCACAAATCACAAACTCTAACAATATGCTTGTGAAATATTGAAGAACTAGGGAGTATTAACTCCATTTAACAACAGAGGTAGCTAAAGTACACTCAGCACTTGCTTTATTGTCATGGGGCTCATCAGAAGCAGAATTAGAAACAAAACTTGGCTCCCAACTCTGCCAATAATTAGTGGTATGATCTTGAGTAAGTTACTTAACCATTTGGGGCTTCAGTTTCATCAGCTGTGAAATGGGAGCATTGGGCCAGATGATCTCTAGGACCTTTTCCATCCCTAAAACCATTCCATTTTTTATCTGAGGCTCTTTCCTAGAGACTCCTTCTCTGTGGTTGGAGATCCAACCTGTGGACAGAATGCATCAGTGGCTGAGATGTAGTCTTTCTCATAAAATTTATTTTATTTCTATTTATTTTTATTTATTTATTTTTTCATTGAGACACAGAGTCTCATTCTGTTGCCCAGGCTGGAGGGCAGTGATGCAATATCGGCTCATTGCATCCTCTGCCTTCTGGATTCAAGCAATTCTCATGCCTTAGCTTCCCCAGTAGCTGGGATTACAGGTGTGCACCACCATGCCCAGCTAATTTTTCTATTTTTAGTAGAGATGGGATTTCACCATGTTGGCCAGGCTGGTCTCGAACTCCTGACCTTGGGTGATCTGCCTGCCTTGGCCTCCCAAAGTGCCAGGATTACAGGCGCGAGCCACCAGGCATGGCTATAAAATATATTTTAATCATCTGTGAAAGCAAAATATGGCAATAGAGTTCACATTTGCATTTCCGTAGGCTCAGTGTCTCTCTCTCTCTCCTATATTTTCTTTGTTTCCACAAATAAAAATTATGAGACATCCTAATTGTTTCTATGACTAATAGAAAAATCAGTGCATTTATCAGAACCCAAACTGAGCTCTTTTGGCTTTGCCTAGTGGTCTATTTATGTATTCAATATTATTAAACATATTGGGAGACAAAAATACATTGGGGTCAATGCTTTATTAACGTTATCATATATGTTATCTGTTTCCACTCCTGAGGGACATCACCCACATGCTTATACCATCTTAATAGTCAACATTAACAATGGCTTTTTAAATCCCAACTTGTTCTCTTTATCCCTTCACACAGCTGTCCTATTTTGAAAAGCAACAAAACAGATCTCCTTATATACACTATTACTCTAATCACCTCCCTTTCTTGTTTTAACACAGTCATACATTTTAAAATGTGTGTCACTGATTTTTAAAATAAATGTAGATCTCTTTTGTCACTCCCTAAAACCTGGTTTCTAGTAGAAAACGTGGAAAAATAACTTTATGAGTAGAAAAATATTTCTCAGACAATACACAAAAGAATGATCCTTAATGTAAAAGACTGACACTACTGAGAACATTAAAAAATAAAAACGTCTTTTCAGCAAAAGACACCATAAATGAAAGACAAACCTTAGATAGGGAGAAGATGTTTATAACCCAAATAATCAATGAGTAATTACTGTATAAAATATATAAATAAAACTTAAATCAGAAAAAAAGACAAACAACTCAATAGAAATAGACAAAGTGATATGAATAGTGAATTCACAGATGAAGAATTGTGAATTGTCAAGAATATTTGACTCTGTGCTACGTCTCACCAATAGTCAGGGAAATGCCATCAATAAAAGCAATGCAATATCACTAAATAACAATTCAATTGGAAAAATGTTCGCTAGTTGAGACAGAGGATTGAGGAAACTTGAACTCCCAGTATAAATTGGTAAAACTGCTATGAAAATCATATATCTCTTTCTCTATATATCCATAAACTAGAAGTTCCCCTCCTAGGTACATGCCTTGGAAACTTTTGTATATGTAAGTGAAGATATAAATGCCAAAATGCTCATTGCATCACTATGTGTGATAGCAAAGAGAAGAAGAAAAAAAAGAACAAAGAAAAGTAGAAATAACCTGAGAATAGTTGAATTGCATGTATTTATTCAATAAAATATTATATAATGGTTTAAATAAATGAATTATAACCATAAATATCTACCTGAAAAAATCCTCAGTCTTGATTGAAGTAATAATTTAATCATCCATGCCATCAGATAGAGTTTATATTAAGTTAATAAATACAAAACACTACTATGTATGATTTTTGAATGCATACATATGTAGTAGAAGTATAAAAATTATGCAGGGGAATGATAAATGTAGCACAGTGTTTTCCTCTGAAGAAAGAGTAGATTATGATTGGGGAAGAGAATACTGAGGTTTAATGTGTATGTAGAACATTTAATTATTCTTATAAATCTGTTGTGAATAAAGAAAAATATTGAGTCAATAAAGTTTTGTGATGAGTAAGGACACTATGTCCATGATATTGTTCTTTGTAACTTTAGTATGTTTGTCATGTTTCACGAGAAACATATTTCAAAAAAGAAATATGATCTTAGTTTGTGTTGGGCTATGGAAACTGATCTCTGAAGGTAATTAGCAGTCTCCTTCTTGTCAACTTCAAAAATATTTTTTTCATTCCTTGCTCTTTGAAAGACTGAAAAATTCTGTAGACAAATTCAAGAAACTGCCTCCTTTTTCCCCGTTTCTCGTTAGTGCATTATTCTGCTACTTCTCAGTATCATGGTTGAATCTGATAACATCTTAATATATCCTGTAGATAAATAAACATCCTTCTATGTTTAAGGCCCTAATTCTGTAACTATAGGTTTCAAATTTTCAGTGGAACAATATCCTAAACTCTTCAAAAAATTAGTCAGCTGTTTACTAATGAGCTGAAACCCAAGATTAGTAAAACAATATTGGTCAACACATTTTTTTCATCATATTGTCCAACTCGAGACTTTAAAAAGCATATCTTTCAAAGAGAAATCTTGTACTGTTAATTTGTATATAGTATGACTAAGATATTTTTCCGTTCCCTATAAGGAAAAGGAAACAAATGAGAGAAAAGAAATTAAAATTATCAATTGGGAATATTTAATTGGAAGAATTATTATCAGATATTTAATAATCTATTTTATTCATAAAATGATGAAAGCACAAATGTATGTTTTCAAAGGGATTTTTGATACCAAGTTCCTTTGATGCTTTGAGGCACTCAGCTGTGGAATGGGTGGCTTCTAATTATAAAAGAAATGCCATGAATTGACTCATTCTTGACAGTAATATCCAGAAAATCTTAGCAAATTCTAGATAATTTTTAAAGTACTGAATTATATTTGAAAACTTATATTTTACAAAATTTATTCTAAGATAATATATTGCTTTTTATAATTAATTTATAATTTGTTTCAGGAAAAGTACAAGTTAATGCACATGTGTGTAAATATGTCTATACATAATGCATGCATATATACATGCTGTGGGAATGAGTTAATCATGCTGAAAAGCAATTAATCATTTGGAACATTGTGTTAGTCCATTTTGCATCACTGTAAAGAAATACCTGGGGCTTGGTAATTTATAAAGAAAAGAGGTTTGTTTGGGTTCACAGTTCTGCAGGCTATGTGAGAAGCACAGTGCCAGCATCTGCTCCCAGTGAGGCCTCAGGAAACTTCTAATCATGGCAGAAAACAAAGGGGGAACCAGCAAATCACAAGGCAAGAGAGAGAGTGAGAGAGAGGGGAAGGTCCCAGGCTCCCAACCAGATCTTGGGTTGACTGATTACCATGGGGAGGGCACTAAGCTGTTCATGAGGGATCTGCCCCATGACTCAAACACATCCCACTAGGCCCACCTCCAACATTAGAGGTCATATTTAAACATGAGATTTGGAGGGGACAAAACAGCCAACCCATATGAAACATACAGGTGTAACTGGCCAACAATGTCCACCCTAACACAGCTATTAAAATTTCAGAGAACGATTTAAAGAAAGCATACAATATATGGTGTGAAGCTTTTCACACCCAATTTTAGAAAATAAAAAATTTGCATATGTCTTGTATCAATTATAGCTGGTCCTAGGTAACAGAGCCCAATTCTCAAATTGATGGGGAAAAACAATTTGCAGTTTATAAAACTGAACATTCTAGATGCAAATGGAGCTATGGGTGAAGCTTGACCCAAGGCTCACAATGCACAGGATGGCATCAGGACTAGTTTCTCCTTTCCTGTTTCTAGGTGATGCTTTCCTGGTTGGCTCGTGGTTTTAAGAGGACTTCCGATAGTTCTTAGTCTAAAGGCATAGAGATTTAGGTGAAGAATATGAGTCTCAGAAGACTCGGTAAAAATACCAACGTGACTTGGTGGTTTTGATTGGTCACCTCTCCAAGAATATAAAGGTTTGATTGACAAGACTTGGGTTACATGCCTTCTCTTGGAGCTAAGGTAGTATTCGCTTCCTTGAAAGTACGCCAAACTGGGAGGAGTGGGTGGACCTCAACAGAAAATATCAAAAGAGCAAACGGATGCTGCACAAGGGGGAATAAAAACATTATCCATCCTCCTCATCACCATTATGTCACCTCCTCCTCATGGAAGTGTGGTGTTCCCAAAGCTTAGTCCTCAATATACTATTTTGGGCTCTTCTGTCTCATCTGAGGACTCATTCACTTTCAGTCCTCAAGCGTTGATTTTTGGCTGGACTCCCAAATTTAGATCTATGGGCTGCCTTGCAGTTCTGAGTTCATCGTTTGTTTATGGATATTTAATAATCCACTGTCAAATTGGAGTCTGGAAACTGGGATAACATAAACCCTGGAGGTATAGAACAAACATTTCACAGAGTACTTCTGTATAGTGAGTTTTATGAATGCTAATTGATAGATTATCAAATTCCAATTGTGCTTTTCCCAAAAGTAGATCTGCCTGAGAAGGGGCTTATATTCATATTAGTCTTGTCACCATTGTAGCAACAAAGGGCAAACATTATACTCTTTCCAAATTATACTGGGGTGGTTAGCTCTGGGCTAGCCATTAAAACTTTCTGGGCATTAAAATAGTCATGATTTAAAGTACTGGTTTTAACAATATCTCCATTTTTGATTAATTAAAATATCTTAAATCTGAATAGCTTTCTTTGTCTGTTATTCATGTCTGTTAAAGATGAGATTTTCCCTACCTTAGAATGTTCTGAATTCAGAAAAACCTAAGGAGTACAGGTAATGATATTGATTTTTAAATATAAAACTAGAATATTTTCTAGGGTTACCACAATTTTCAAGAACATATTACATAAAAACCTATTAATGGAATATTTACATGATTTGTTTTCTCAAATTATATATATATTACAGTTGTTAATGCCTATTTAATACAATTATAACATGGTATTTAATCAGGTAGTCAAAACCTATTTTTACCAAAACATGAAATACTTATTCCATTAGAATAAATTCTTATTATATTTTATCTTACTAAACCTATTATTCCCTCCAAATAATAATCTTGAAATAAAGTTTTTAAAATTCACATTGGAAAATTCAGACAAATTAAAATGGGTCGGAGGGACATCATTTTTCAAAACTAGTGAGATTATCTGAGTTAAAATATTTGAAAACCACTGTCCCAATATGTAGGGAATTATATGTAAATGACCATTACAAATGAGGTATAAAATCCTTAGATCAGCCTGTGAGCCATGGGTAGATATAGTGAGAGTGTGAAACATACAGTGCTGATTTAGATCATATTAGGAAATATCACTCTGGCCTTCTTTTTTCTCAGGGTCCAGGTCTTCCACATGCTTGCAGCTCCCTTCTGCAGCATGTTGTAAGAACTGCACTCCAATTTTCCTGACTTTTTCAGACAGTCCCTCTTATGAGAACCAACATGCTGTCCAAGTCCAAGTGGGTCTTCTTTTTTTTTTTTTTTTTTTTAGGTAGTTGACAAATCAATCAGACTAGCATGATGGGGTGAGCTTATATGTGCAAATACTATTTCCATCTAATAATAGGCTTGGATATTAATGAAACCGAACACCTTCTAGAACCAGTGCTGCAACTTGGAGAAATTCCATTGACTGTATTACCTGAGGAGTAGAGAATTCGGGGGTTACGCTTCATAGTATCTTTCAAGTTATTCTGGCTGTGTGAGCTCAACTTGAGAAATAATTATATAAGTAAATGACCATTACAGATGAGTTACAAAATCCTTAGATCATCTATTACTGAAATAATAATGAGCAAAAATGCAAATAATTTTACTGAATATAAACATGAATTTAATATGAGCTTCAAGAAAGGTTATTAGGTAGCTTTTCAGTTATTTTTACATAGATAGAGCCCGTGGTCTCAAAAAGATTACTTCTTGTCCTCTCTAGGAAACAAATCTAGAAAACAAAATTGAATTTCTGTCAATACAGTTAGATAGAGTTTTTTTAATTGCATACCTATATGTAACTTTAGATTCCTAACTCTATATAGGATACATTCTTAATTTTAACTTTAAGCATGCCTATGGACTTAACTTTCTGAATCATTGTTCGAATAGCTAGCTTCTTTGTCCAGCATAATAAGCTTATCAACTTCCTCCTAACCATTCTGTATCTGAGAAATATAAATGAGACCCTATAGTGAAACCCAAGATACTTAAAAATATATCCAGAACCTGCCGGGTCTGTCTTGCAGACCCTGGCCAATGGATAAAAATGAGTACTCAGACACAGGTGTGCAGTGTAAGAGCAGCTAGATGACTGCTTGGCTCTAATGGCCAGAGAGCAGCCCGAGAAGCTGGAGCTGCTTGCATTTATTCAGTGCAGGCACAATGCTGAAAACCTGGAGCCCACACAACCTGTAGGTGATTAACATTTATTGTTCCCCCTTTCAGGGAACATCACACGTGTGGATGATCAAAGGTCAGTTCCTGGTCAACTTAAGTAAACAAGCTTGTTTAAGATAAATTTCCCAACACTTGCTTGAGCCTACGCCTTGCCCTCTGCCTCAGGGTTATAGAACAGGTGCCTTCAGCTATTCTCCTCAGGGGCTCTGCAGAACCTTCTGACCTTCCAGGTTTGCATCCTTTCCCTATATTTTTTCCCATCACTCTGACCGATCCCCCACATTCAGATGTCTGGTATTATATTAAGGCATACAGTTCAGTTAAATATCCTAATATGTAACTGATCCTAACATTTAACTAAACTGTAAATTTTTTGTATGAATACATTCAACTGAACTGTAAATTTTTTATCTGGATATTTAGGCACAATGGAACCATAGACAAAAAGAGTGAAGGTGAATATGCACGCCTTTGCATACTCTACAGAATAGCTTCAGAGTAGATGTATATAAAAGGCATATAGCTGGGTCAGGTGCAGAGGCTCACGCCTGTATACAGCCAGCACTTTGGGAGCCTGAGGTGGGCGGATCCCGAGGTCAGGAGATCAAGACCATCCAGGCTAACACGGTGAGACCCTGTCTCTACTAAAAATACAAAAAATTAGCTGGGTGTGGTGGCAGGCACCTGTAGTCCCAGCTACTCGGGAGGCTGAGGCAGGAGAATGGCGTGAACCCAGGAAGCGGAGCTTGCAGTGAGCCGAGATCACACCCCACTGCACTCCAGCCTGGGCGACAGAGCAAGACTCCGTCTCAAAAAAAAAAAAAGGCATATATGCATATAACTATAGTTATAGCTATGACATATTCAAAAGTACTTCCAGCCTTTTCTTACATACTATCATGGAATAGCAGTTAGTTATTCTTATTTGTCTTTGAAGATGGTGCTGGTTTTTATTCAACCTAGTCATAAACTGAGTCTGAAAAATAAAACTGTTTTAGACTAAAAAATCCCCAAGCCCAACTATTCTTTAAAGTATTGTGCTGATAGCCTCAGTTCATACAGGTCTACTGGCTATTAGAAACATATGGATATCACCTGGGAGAGGTTGCCTGCTATCACTTGACTATACTTGTTTCAGCACCCTTAGTTCCACCATTAAGTTATAAGAGAAATAAAATAATGATGCAATGCATACTCTGGGGTGGCTTCAGTAAAATGTGAGAATTAAATGAGAGCCAAGACCATTCCGAAGTAAGTAAAGCTAGATGCCTGACTCACATCAGAATCAACATAAATTTAACATGAATTTGATATTTAAATATAAAAAAATGAAATTGCAAAATTGTTTTCTAAAATAAATTGTGGGTGCTTATTTACGTGATTCTGGGTGGAAAGAGCATTGTAAATACACAAAAAAGGGAGAAACCATAATGAAAAAGACTGATAAATGTAAGTACCTTAAATATACACAAGTAGGTATCGTGCATAGAAACGTGCACACACACGATGACTTCTCGGTATTAAAAAGACATTTAAAAAAAAAAGGCAAAGATAAACTGGAAAAAATCTCAAATGACAGTATGTTCACATTTTCAATGATAAATAGCTCTTGCAGAACAACAAAAATAAGACAAACACCTCCAAAAATGGGCACTGTATTAAGAAAATGCAATGACCAATAAAAGGAAAAAATAAGATTTTACTAATTCAATTAAAAACAAAAAATATATAAATTTTAAATAAAACAGGCAAAAAAAAATAAAACATCTCAACGTTAGTGGGAAAAATGTGTATTTTCATGCACTACCAGGAAACTTAGAGAAATGCCCCAAAAGCCTTAAATGTTTTCATGCCCCGTGACATAATTTTTCCATGTCCATGAATTTTTCCTAAGGAAACATACATAGATATGTGTCAAAATAGAAATACAAATCAAAAACACTGTTGATAATGCTACAAAATTAGAATCAAACAAATTAAGTAAAAATAAGTTTTGACACATTAATTGAATGATACTTAATTACTAGTTTTTATTTCTTTAAAGTTATTTGGTACATATTATTGTAAGACATTTTTAAAAAATACTGACAAATATATGTAATCCTAATGTCAGGCCTGTGAGGCAAGGCAGTTACTATAATTATCCTCATTTTACAGGCGAGGCCAATTTACAACTTTACAACTTTATACTTTCAACAGGCCATTTCACAACTGAGGCTCAGAGCAGTAACTGACAAGTTCAAGGTCATATAGCCAGTGACTGGTGGAATTTGTCCACCTGACCACACAGTATTCTTTACACTGGCTACCTTTTATTAATATTAATGAAAACAAGCTAGCATGTTTTCATTCCTAGAATTACAGTGTCCAAGTTAGGCCAGCAGTACTTGGTATAATAAATCAGATTTCTTCCAAATTTTGCTTTCCTTCTGATCAAGAGCTGAATTTCTATGAGGGCAGAGGGAAAACAAAATCAGCCTTGGAAACATTCTACCTTAAAAGCCATTGTGGAGAATGCACAGAACCTATTTTACATCATCCTGCACAGTGCTTATTCAGTATAAATCTCTTCTCTGAATGACTTTCTGCTGTATGCTTATGAAACAGTCCATTTCAGTACACTCATATATATACTTCCTTTCCCCACCCCCCCATGCTCTGAGTGCTATCTTATGCTGTGAGCCAAAGAGTTAGAGCAGCGGCAGACAGTTTTGTACACTCTTGGACAATGAGTTCTAGTGTAAATTCTCTCATCCATAACCATTCTAAAATGCTATTCAGAACTGACTGTTTCAGAATGTATATTATTTATTTTGGTCCGACCTCAATTTCTGCTATGTATTTTACCCTTGATCAAGAGTTTTGGCATACTTAAAGCTGACAAACAATGAGCAAATGCTAGTGCAGGCATTACCCGCCAAAAAGAGAAGATGAGTGTCTCTCTACATATTCAAATGCAAGGATATATATGGGGGTTGGGCGTGAGTGGAGCATAACTCCAGGGAGAGAACACAGAAGACAGCAGATAAGGTGGAAGTGATAGTAGTTAATTGACATTATGAAGGACAGCCTAACCATCATTACAACCTGTGATGTTTAACCAAAATTGGATGGGTGTGGAGGGCAGGGTTACTCTGGTGAGGCCCTAGTGAGGACTTCAGGGAAATCCAGAAGAAAGGAAGACAGTTGCTGTTGTCTGATGATTAACGGAAACACTAATCCTGTTACTCTTCCCTTTCAAATTTCCATTTTTCTCAATTAAATCCACTCTCCTATCTTTATTTCTGACATTGTATTGGGTTCTTGGTCTTGAGAAGGGGGATTCCAACTCAAATATTTTCATCAATTTGAATTTAGACACCTCTCAGTTGTTTAAGGGGCTAAGGATACAGATGCAGTTTAGTACAGACTTCATCTCCATTACTGATCAAGTCAGTGTCTGTAAAGATTTCTTCATCCCCAGGTAGTTATACTTCATAGGCTAAATAAAGAGCATGATATGAGGGCTGGGCCTTTCTCCAAGGTAATATTCCTCAAATCTGCATTCCTAAGTGTTCTGAAAGAAAGGCAGCAAAGTATCCTCTGGTTAAAAACATTCAGGAAAAACTGGGTTAAATCAAATTGCTCAGTTTTCTTTACTCTGGGGCCATTCAACAACTTAAATATGCAAACATATTTTAGGTATTTTTCAAAGGGAGGCTAAACACTGATGTAGCATTTCCCAAAGAGAATTTCCCATAATGATCCTGTTTCATGGAGCACAAATTGCCATTTGCTAGAGCTGAAGCCCTGCAGAACACATTTGAGGATGCTGATAAGGGCACCATCCAACAAGCCTCTTATTGGGTTTTTTCTGTTGCCTCATCCTCCTTTTTTTTTTTTTTTGCAGTTCCTACTCAGCTCTCACTGGCAAACTATCAGTAGAAGAAGCCTGGTAGGTGGTCCTTTATCTCTTTAAAAGTTCTCCACGTAATTTGAGTAAGAGTGTCATAAATTTTTTCAAAAACTTGCTTTTCCATTATAAAAACATACATACCAATCATAATAAGAAAATTATCAACATACCTAATCCCCCAAATATAGGCAACTTGTGTATATTTTCGTTACAGGACCACCAGGTTTGTATGCCCACTATGTAGTAACAAACCAATACACTGAAACAGCAGGGTTTGCAGCAGAGAAACAGTTTCGTGATTGCAGGGTGGCCAAGAGGCCAAGGGAGGAGATGGGAGGACCCTCAAATCTGTCTCCCTGAAGAGTTCTGGCTTGGAGCTTGTAAGGAGATCATGGAGGGCAAGGGGCTATAAAACTGGGGCCATTGATTTGTTGGGATAAGGATGATGAAATCATCGGGATGTGGAAACTGCATTCTTTGGTGAGCGAGTCAGCTCCTATGGGGTTGTTGACAACAGCTGACTTTAGTAGTTTTATTGGTATGCAGGACCTGAAAGAATATCTCAGATGAAAAACTTAACATTTCACATCATTCAAGTTGTTATCTATAGAGCAGTTAAGGGGAACTATAATCTTGTGGCAAGGTCTGCGTAATTCTTGGGTAACAGGCACCAAACAAGTATGAGGAAGCAGGTCAGAAAGCAGCTGACCTAATGATTAATGCCAAATCAAACTTGCAAACTTGGCTTATTTTCATTTCTCTCCCTTTTTTCCCTAATTAATTTTAAAAAGTTTATAGGGATGGTTTAATTTTAGTTTAATTTATTTCATTTCAAACATTTTTACTTATCACTTTTTAAGTCAGTTAGAATCATGCTATATAATAATTTTGTATCCTTTTTTCAACTTTGCATCATTTCAATAGTATGTCCTAATGATATTACAAATTGTGCAAACAGAACATTTGGAATAAAACCCAAACTATTAAGCCCATCAGGCCTTACATGTCTGGCCTTCTGCTTTCAGCTCCAGAGGAAGATCCTAACTCCCTGCTTCTTTGAAACAATCTTTGGACACACTTGTCTCCTTGCTAGTTTCCATCTCAGAGCTTTAACACTTACTTTTGATCTTTTGGAAACTTCTTCCAGATCTTTAAAAGGTGTGCTCCTTTTCATCATATAGTTTAATGATAATTACACAGGTTAGGAATACCGATTTTCTGTCTCCCAGGAGTAACGTATCTGTTATTATTAAGAAGTAAAATTTTGCCATTTTATTAGTATTATACCATCATTGCACCAATAATAATAATCTGAAACTGGAATCGTTAATGTTTTGGAATCAAGACAAAAAATTCAATTATTCTATTTCTATAAGAAGACAAAACAAAGTTGTATGTACACATCTGGAGTGGTCCACACCTACAGAGATGACAATGTATTGAGGTATTGCAGAGCTTCTACTGCAATTATAATTCTCACTTTAGTTCAAAGACAGAGTGAGTGGAATATAAATATGAGAGTACTGATATTGATTTATCTATATGTGATAAAACTGATATTGATAAAATCTTTGAAAATTCTTATTATTAAGCAATTTTCTTCTTAATAATAACAGATATGTTACTCCTGGGAGACTGAAAATCAGTATTCCTAACCTGTGTAATTATCATTAAACTATATGATGAAAAGGAGCACACCTTTTAAAGATCTGGAAGAAGTTTCCAGGCAGTTTTATTTATATATGGTAAAACTCAAACTATGACAAACTACAAGTCTTTTTTGAAACAAAAACTACAGCTTTCTATGAATAAAGACACTGAAGTTCCTTTAAAAATATCAAAATAAACATATAAACATGGTTTTTCAAAAGATCTTTTCAAAGATTTTATCAAGAAGTGGAGTTATTAGAAAGAGTCAGAAGAAAATATTTGGTGTTAGTTCAACAAATGGCATACAATGACCTTTGCTACAAAATTATGACATTAATGCACTTTGTTGGATAGTACATAGACTAAATTATGTACTTTTGACATTTTCGTGTTAATTTAAATGTCTTCATTTTGTGGGATGTTTATTTTTAAGTAAGAATTTCCTTCTAACAATTTTATCAGCTAATAATTTATATTTAAAATGATAATGCTTCTTTGTCCTTTGAATTTATGAATGTATGATGTCATAATATGTTTACAGATTTTATATTTGAAATATATTAAATATCTAGTTTCATGGAATTTTATTTTATTTTGTGAAATTTGAACTTTTTTTCTTTTTGCAAAATACCAGTAGGTCAGTATTATGTAAAATAACTAATGAAATATCACTGCATCCTTTTGTTTTCAGTATTGCCTTCCCTAATCACTAATTTGGGTCTCTTGTCAAATGTCACCATCTCAGAAAGGCCTTTCCGGACTACTCTGCCCAAAATAGAACACTCCAAACTCCCACACCTGTCCCTTTCATTAACCCACATTGCTTAATAAATTGCTATTTATTATGCCTCTTCTTGCAAAAGAATGCAGTCTCTCTGAGGGTAGAAACATTTCTGTTTGTGTGCCCAGTGCATAGAAAAATGCTTTGCATAGAGTGGGTGATCAATACATATTTATTAAATGAATGTGGTAATAACTGAATTGAAGATATGTTTATTTGTTTTTGGACAGCTAATAATAATAATGGCTACTATATAAGTTGCTAGTATGTGGGAGTTCTTAGTATTGATGCTGAAATGCACAGCTTTGTATACAAAGCTATTTTCAAATTTGGTATTATTTATTTGAGATGAAAACCCATTTTTAAAATCACTGGGTCTAAGATAATGACTATTCTAAAGTGACTAGAAATCCATTTTGAAATTGCTCTTCGGGAAGATTATATGAATTTACATCTCTACCAATGATTCATTCTCACTTTACTGTTTGACTTTCAAACTTCTGTTCATAGGCTTCTTTCTCTGCTAGTGTTGGCGTCTCCCTGCTTTCTTCCTTTCAAATGATGGTATTAGATCTGTCTTTCTCTGCTATGAGCTGCAATGCCCCTGTTACAGAAAAAAAAGATTTGAAGAGAAAGCTTGAAGCACCATTGTTGTTTTCTTAGGAGTTCTCTGTAAAATTTGTCATGGTATATGATCTTAAAAATTAAAAACAAAAGTTACTGAAAAATCGTCAATTTCTTCCAATATGCCTTTGCAATCATTACTATGAACAAACGAAACTAGGTGACTTTCAGAGCATGGACTTGAGTTTGTATTTTCATTTAGTGTTTATACTAGCAAATTGTTTTATAGTGATTTATATAATGTCTAACATTTTGAATTTTGCGAATATACAAACAATCCTGTTTAGGTTTTGTTAACAGTTTGCTTGTCAAAATCTGTATGTGAATATGACCATTGAGGCAAGATATTGTTTCTTTCTTCTTTCTTTCTTTTTCTTTTCTTTTTTAAATACATGCTTTTATTTTGGAGGGCTAACAAATGTGGAATGCTATGCATACATCTGCAAGGTACCACCTTTAGCTTTGGAGGCTTTTATCCCAGACATCTGATAATAATTACTGCATAAATAAATTCATAACACAAAGCAGTTAGAAGCAGTCTAATTGCAACAATTAATTTGTAGACTTACCTAATTAAATTTCCCTAGCCAGAATGTGTTGTCTGCATACATCAAAGTTTACAAAAGAGAAGTAACAGAGCAGAATAAAGAATGACACTGTCCCTAATAGAGTCCCTCGAGGAACTTCTAAGGTTAAAATAAAAATCTATCAATGCTGAACAAGAAAATGGGCAGTTCAGCTGCAATGATGGATGGTTCTGCTAACCTTCATGCAAAGCAATGCTGACACATATTACTACTGAAACAGAAATGAGCATATCTTTGTCTACCTTATTGCTTTTATAATGTGGCTGAAATGGTCTGGGAGTCTGAAAACTCTTTTTTTATATCATACTTGGGAACATTAAGATGATCCTGATCTCTTTCTTCCTCTTGAGACTTCTATAGCTACTTGTTTATCTGCTTTCTTGGCTTCATGTAAGAGTTGAGTAATTTCACAAATGCATGCTGAAGATAGAAAACTGCACAGCATGCACCTTTGCTAGCACAAAAGGGCTTGCCCTGCCACCGTGGGACATGGGCGAATTCCAATTTTCCAGTCTTGTGTGTGACATATACAAGAACAAATGACGATTATAATGTTAAATTATTTTTACAGAGAGGGAAAGAAAAAATTTAAATGGCTAAAAGGAAATAGCAGAGGTCAGTTTAACTGGGAAATAGTACTATCAAAATTTTTCAAGAGCACATCATTAAGGCTTTAATTTTTCAAAAGCCTTTGTTTTTATCTTTTTATCACCCACATTGGTAGCTAATTCTTTTAATCTCCTTGGTATCGATTAACAGATATGGCACTCTCATTTTCAACCTTGCATTACAACTCTCTCCTGGGCATCTCACCGCCCTTACTAAACTAAAAGTGTCTGTCCACCCTGCTTCCTGCCGTGGCCTGCCTGCACCTTCCACCGCCTTCTCTGTCCACTCCCCATCCACGCCTGGCAATGACTGCTGGCTGCTATGTAAATGCTCTGCCCTGCCGGAGCTCCTGAGCCATCCTAAGAAGACCAGGCTGAGTATTAGGGGTCCCAGTTCTCATCTGTACCCTGCTAGTGATAACAAGTATGAATTTAGTTAGCAAGTTTGGATGGTGAATTATTGACTGCTAATGGATGATCCAATCAGCAGATCTTAAGGTGACCTTCAGCTTTTTCTTAGCACACAGTTGCTGCCCGGGGGCAACTACCTCTCACTTACGAGGCATGCGGATGAATATTCTTACTAAAATAAAGTATAAATTAACTTATAAGGCCATCTAAATAGGGATGATGTTAATAAAAAAATTATTAGGAAATTACTATGGGAGATCAAGCCTTATTTTTTAATTTAATTTTATTTTATTTATTTATTTATATTTTTGAGATGGAGTTTCGCTCTTGTTGCCCAGGCTGGAGTGCAGTGGCACGAGGCTCACAGCAACCTCTGCCTCCCAGGTTCAAGCGATTCTTCTGCCTCGGCCTCCCGAGTAGCTGGGATTACAGGCATGTGCCACCACACCTGGCGAATGTTTTATTTTTAGTACAGACGGGCTTTCTCCATGATGGTCAGGCTGGTCTCAAACTCCCGACCTCAGGTGATCCACCCACCTCAGCCTCCCAAAGTGCTGGGATTACAGGCATGAGCCACCATGCCTGGCTGATCAAGCCTTATTTCTAGGCACTTTACTATGTCTCTTATTCTATCCCAATCTATCTCTGGAAAAGTAGGTAGGAGTAAGAGTCAGACAAGATAGGACACATACAAGAATTTCCTCATGTATGTTGCATAGAAACTTTCATTAAAGTTCTAGCATCAAATAACAAAATAAATAACACCCAGAGGATATTTAAAACACATATTAGGGTGCAAAATATGTGAGACTTGACTGATTGTGAGGCTTCCTTTACCATTTCATGTAGAAAACATAAATTCTTAACTTTGGCGGGGAGGCATGTACAATAAATATGTTGGCTCCCTTCAAGTCTTTTATTGATATCATCATTATCTCTTTATTTTCTCTTCCATATTTTTAAACCGATAGTCGCCCCTTTTGATTTTATTTTGTTTTATTTATTTATTTTTCTGAGATAGAGTCTTGCTCTGTCACCCAGGCTGGAGTGCAGTGACGTGATCTCCGCTCACTGCAACCTCTGCCTCCCGGCTTGAAGCAATTCTAGTGCCTCAAACTCCCAAGTAGCTGGGATTACAGGCACCCGCCACCATGCCCGACTAATTTTTGTATTCTTAGTAGTGGTGGGGTTTCTCCATGTTGGCCAGATTGGTCTTGCCTGGCCTGACCTCAAGTGATCCACCCTCCTCAGCCTCCAAAATGCTGGGATTAGAGGCATGAGGCACTACTCCTGGCCAATAGTAGTTTTTCAAATGACAGATGAAACAGTTTCCACTAAATTTTAAGAGTCTTCTTTCAGTTCTATCAAGGAAAATATAATTCCAACAATTGTTTTTTCTGGAAAGATTACCTTTGTTTAGACTGAGCTCTATTTGTGATTCATACCCACACAGCATGACAATATAATAAAGGTGGGTGGAGAGAGAGTAAGAAAATCAGAAAATTCCTTGGTTAATTTCTAATCAGACTATTAGTATGACATCACTATTCTATTTTACATGTAGATTCCCAGGGCATCAGTTGTGGTTAAATTCAAATGCAAGTGTAATGTCATATCATATAAAATACAAATGATCTTTGAGCCTATAAAATAATAGACTATTACCACCATTTGTTAAAGTAGAAAATGAGGAGCTTTCAATCCCCGTACCTAGGACACATTATTGGATTTATATATGTGAGTCAAATACATTTGACTTTGAAATGTGTCAGCCACAGAAGGCTGTACATATAAAATTCAGGTCAAAATAAAATAAAAGCAAATCCTATCTTCTGATGTGAATTAAATTAGAAACTCTCAGAGCAGCCGGGCACGGTGGCTCACGCTTGTAATCCCAGCACTTTGGGAGGCCGAGGCGGGCGGATCACGAGGTCAGGAGATCGAGACCACGGTGAAACCCCGTCTCTACTAAAAATACAAAAAAAATTAGCCTCTCTGAGTAGCTGGGACTACAGGCGCCCGCCACCACGCCCGGCTAATTTTTTTTGCGGAGCTTGCAGTGAGCCGAGACTGCGCCACTGCACTCCAGCATGGGTGACAGAGCGAGACTCCGTCTCAAAAAAAAAAAAAAAAAAAAAAAGAAACTCTCAGAGCAATGGGATGAAAGAAAGATAATAGTTTGGGTAATGGAATTAACCATGAAAGAAGCCTTCCCATTCTGACCTCTTTTGAAACACTATCTGCTTTTGGCTTCTGTGACTACACTTCCTCTTAGATGTGTATTGTCAGTAAACTGTACTGGCTCATTCTTTTATTGGAATCTCCTCTGGGCTTTATTTCAGCCCCATTTTCGTTTGGTTCTATCTCAGTGTCTGTACTAGTGGGATCCCTGAATCAGTGGCATCAACAAATCTGATACTGTCAAAGATGCACATTTCAGGCCCTACCCCAGAATCTCAAACCTTATTTACTAGACCAGAAACTCTGGAGTGAAGCTCAGCAAATCCTCTAGATGATTCTGAACATACATCCAAGTTTTAGAACCTCTTCTCTCTCTTCTTATGAGGCTTTCTGATCCTTGACTACTGGCTTCAGGTGCAATGGTACATATTGTAGAAGACTGCATTTTCCAAAGATGGTCACATACATATCTACATATCTCCTGTCTCAAAAACCCTTTCAGAACCTTGCTACGCCTCCATCAAGAGGTGGAATCTCGGCTGATCATGAAGGTTCACGCTTGTAATCCCAACACTTTGGGAGGCTGAAGCAGGTGAATCACCTGAGGTCAGGAGTTTGAGACCAACCTGGCCAACATGGTGAAACCCCATCTCTGCTAAAAATACAAAAATTAGCCAGGCATGGTGGTGGGCACCTGTAATCCCAGCTACTTGGGAGGCTGAGGCAGAAGAGTTGCTTGAACCCAGGAGGTGGAGGTTGCAGTGAGCTGAGTCCGTGCCATTGCACCCTAGCCTGGGCGACAGGAGCGAAACTCCATCTTAAAAAAATAAATAAATAAAAGAGGTGGAATCTCATTACTCTCCTCTCGAATCTGGGCAGATTTGTGACTTGCTTATAACCAATAATGAGCAGTATAATTGAGTTTGAGTAATTTCTGAGAATAAGTCATAAATGGAGAGTCTTCTGTTTGGCTTGTTAGAACATCTCCACTTGGGTTCTTGAGCCACCTAGTAGGAAGTCTGACTTCCCTGAGTTTGCCATGCTGTAAGGAAGCCAGCTGCACAGAGATACAACATGAAAGCTCTCTGCTCTAGTTGGCAGTCCTAGACTTTAGGCCCTTTCTGCTTAGGAACCAGACATATGAGTGCAGGAGCCCTCAGCTGACTCCAGCCCCATTTGTAGAGCTGCCCTCCTGCCTTTGAGTTTTTCCAGCTGTGGCCTGAACATCACAGAACAGAGTCAAGCCATCCTTGCTGTGTTTTTTCTGTATTCTTGACTCATAGACTCCATGAGCACAATAAAATGATTCTTCCCTTCCCATAAAGTTTGAGGTGGTTTGTTACATATTGATAGTAACAGGAACACGCAGTAACGTCCAAATTTATATCTCTATTTCAAACTTCTACTTAAGGTCCAGAAATATACATCCAATTGCCTACCTGACAGCTCCACTTGGAAGTTCACAGGCATCACAAACTCAAGAAGCAAATAAGAAAAAAAAAAAAAAAGAAGAAGACAAGAATTGATGAGTTAGAAAATCTTAAAACACATGAACACACACGCATTCACACACACACACACACACAAACCAATACAATTAATTAATAAATCAAAAGGCTTGTCCTTTGGAGGAAAAAAGTCTACAAAATAGATAAATTTCTAGCAAATCGAACTTTCATAAAAGAAGAAAGCAAAAATGCATAAAATGTGAAAGTTTAAATAACCATCAAAGAGGGGAAAAATTTAAAGAAACTTCTTTGCATCACTCTATATAAATAAATTTGAAAATCGATATAAAATGTTTAACTTTCTGGAAAAATGCAATTAATAAAATTGACTCCAATAGAGATAGAAGTTCTCTTCTGACAAATTTTCATGTAAGAGTTAAAGAAAGTGGTAAAAGAGCTCTTCCACAAAAAATACACTTGAAGACCAGATGGCTTCTTGCATAATGCTCCCAAACTTCACAGGGTTAGGTATTCTCAATTCTATTTCACCATTCCAGACCACTGCAAAAGTAAGAAATCTCCAAATTTGTTTTATGAAATAAATTTTACATTGATATTAAAACTGACAAAGAATATACCAAATGTACTATAGTGCAATCTCACTTATGTGTATCAACACAAAAATGTCAATAAATTAGCAACAGAATCCCACATCCTTATAAAAACAACATATATCATGTCATGACCAAGTGGAGTTAATCATATTAATAACAGAAGAAAAGTATGCAATTATCTTCATAGAGCATTAAAACATTGTTTGTCAAAGTTTGGCTGGGTGCTGTGGCTCACGCCTGTAATCCCAGCACTTTGGGAGGCTGAGGTGGGCAGATCACCTGAGGTCAGGAGTTCGAGACCAGCCTGGCCAACATGGTGAAACCCTGTCTCTACTAAAAATACAAAAAATTAGCCAGGTGTGGTGGCAGGTGCCTGTAATCCCAGCTACTCAGGAGCCTGAGGCATGAGAATTGCTTGAACCTGGGAGACAGGGGTTGCAGTGAGCTGAGCCGAGATTGCACCACTGCACTCCAGCCTGGGGGACAGAGCAAGACTCTGTCTCCAAAAAAAAATTGTCAAAATTCAACTCTCATTCATGCTTTAAAAAATACACTTGAAATAGATATTGGCAGATGTCTCATTCATATTATGCATGTATATGTATTGGTGTTATATAAATCATATCTACCCTGCTGAAAACTCTGTGGGGCTTCTCCTTGTTTTCAAATTAAAACCAATATCTTTCACATGGTGTTATGGACTGAATGTGTCACCCCAAAATTCTTATGTTGAAACCCTAACCCCAAGGAGATGGTATAGGAGGCCTTTGGGAGATAATTAGGTCATGAGGGTGGAGCTCTCATGAATGGAATTAGTGCCCTTACAGGTGAAGACAGGACAGCCTGCTTCTTCTCTCTGCTATCTGCCATGTAAGGATACAACGAGAAGATGGCCATCTGCAAACCAGGAAGTGGACCTCACCAGAAGCAAATCTGCTGACACCTGGATCTTAGACTTCGCTGCCTCCAGAGATATGAGAAATGGCCTGTATGCCCATAAGTAATCTGGTGTTGACTACCATTTCTAGCTTCATCTCTTATCTTCCTCCTGCTCATTTTCTGAACTCTAGCCACAATAGATGCATTTTTAGTTTGTTGAACCCACCGTATTCTCTTTAATGTCAAGGCCTTTGCTATTACCTTTCCTTGAATGTTCTCACTTCCATTCTTTTGATTAATTTGTATATATTCTTGAGATCTTAGAACCAGGAATTTCTCCCCTGACGCCCATGGCTGTGTCAGACTCACCCTTTCCCATTCCCAGTCATTACGTGCTCTCTATGAAACACATAATTTCTTTCATAGGAGATTGCATGTTGGTACATAAATTATTTGTTCACTGTTAGTTGTGTTCCATGACAGCAAGCAGTGTATTTGGTTATTTCTCACCATTGTCTCAACGCTTAGTGCAGTGCCTAACACATAGTAAGAATTCCGATATATTTGTAGACTGAATGAATTGATGAATTTCTAGGGAAACTAAGACAGTCATGATGTAGTCCAAAGCATACTGGAAATGAGGAAATAACATTTGGGTTCCTTCTCCACTGTATCTTAGCTATGGATCTTAATTCTGATAATTTCATTTTACAGTAGAAGGATAATGTATTAGCAAACTTTAGAGCAACATACAAAAGAAATACGCTGTTCTCTTTAACAATTTCAAAGTGTTATTGATATCTTAGCGTTATGGAACCAGCTGAAATATATAGCTATTAATGACATTATACAATACAAAAGTTTACAGTATCCAGGCATTCTAGGATGAAATAGTAAAAACACCATGGGCCCCTGTCTGAACCCAGGCTCTGCTGCTCAGTGACTTCGTGATCTTAGGACTTGAGGTCACACCTCTGAGCCTCGTGTGCTTCATTTAGAAAGATGACAATACTATGCATGGAAAGAGTGGAGGCTCAACAGAGGTAAAAAGCAGTGAAAGTTATTTTCCTCTTTACACTTTAATACAGTTGTGTGTGGGTGTGGGGGTGTGTGTGTGTGTGTAATTGTCCAAGCCAGGAATTGTTCATTTTTCTAGAGCCCTAATTATGGATTTTTATTTTAGAGATAGGGTTTTGCTCTGTTGCACAAGCTAGAGTGCAATGGCATAATCATAGCTCCCTGCAGCCTCAAACTCCTGGGCTCAAACAATCCTCCTGCCTTGGCCTCTAAGGTAGCTGGGACTACGGGCATGAGTCATCATGCCCAAATTGTGGATTTTAAATATGAAGAAAGGAACAAATTGAAGATATAAGAGTTGTAGGGACCACTTCCAATGGTGATTCTACTGTCCCTTTATCCTATTTTCTACCCCAAACAACAATTAATTACATTGGCTACACTGGCTTTAGCCCTCTGCTTATATAATTCTTCTCTTTTCTTTGTTTTTCTTCTGTTTTGTTTTTCTAACTAAATATCTTGCTAGAGCTTGCCTTTCTATCACTCCCGTATTTTTTCTCACCACTAGTGTCTGTTTACAATGGGGAAATTGTTTTGGTGCTTTTAAAGAAGTCATTTTGGAGCAGAAATGATTGGCAGCATTGACAGTCTATAACAAATCCACTACCACATTTGAGGTGGCTTTAACTGATGGGTTTTGTCTCTGTTTTTCAGTAGCAACATCAGATTGTAGGTCTCTTTAGAGAGAATCTCCTCACAGGAGTGTTCCAAACATTGCAGTTTTACTGCAATTTGTGAATTTATCTTTGGGGAAGAGTATACACAGATCTCAATGTGACATATCTAACGACAACACATGCTAATTTAATTGTAAGGAGAGTGATGGAAGTCTTATCGGATCCATAAGAGTCTTCGAGAACATGAGCATAATTCTTTAACATAAATACTCATTGAAATACTCTCAAATTTGCTCACTGACATAGTCTGAAACTCAGTGATACTCTGAAATATGCTTTACTGATTTTTGGGTCTAGTACATTCTTTTTCTTTTCATTTCTTTTTTATTCTCATTTCACTTTAATGATTATCCAAGACCCCAGTATAACAATTAACCTAGCAGATTTCATTCACATTAATGACCAGAGTATAACCCTTTAAACCTGTAAGACACATGCTTCAGATTTTAAGTTTTGAGAGGTTTTCTTTTACTTGTTTTATTCTGTCATTGAAGCTTTTGAGTTTACTTTGTATTTCATCTAGTGATTTTTTTTCAGTTTCAGAAGTATTGTCAGGTTCCTTTTAAAAATATCATTGCAGTGGGTAAATTGTTCCTACAGACGCTTGTTTCCATCTTTTCCCTTTGTTCTTTTGCAAATGCCTCTTGCACCTTGCCCATTGACTGTATAATCAGTATATTCAATTCTCTATCCAAAATATCTTCAGTTTCTTTTGGTTTGGGATCAGTAGCTGGAGAATTACTGGGTTCCTTTGGAGGTGTCACATTTCTTTGCTTTTTCATGTTTCCTGTGTCCTTTCATTGAGATCTGCACATCTTGTGTAAATCACTTCTTCTAAGTAGGAGGTGAAGCCAGCTGGACTTCCTGGGTCAAGTGCAGACTTGGAGAACTTTTCCATCTAGCTAAAGGATTGTAAACGCACCAATCAGCACTCTGTCTAGCTAAAGGTTTGTAAATGCACCAATTAGCACTCTGTAAAAATGCATCAATCAGCACTCTGTCTAGCTAAAGGTTTGTAAACACACCAATCAGCACTCTGTAAAAACGGACCAATCAGCACTCTGTAAAATGGACCAATCAACAGGACATGGGCGGGGCCAAATAAGGGAATAAAAGCTGGCCACTGGAGCCAGCACCAGCAACTGGCTCAGGTCCTCTTCCAGCTTGTGGAAGGTTTGTTCTTTTGCTCTTTGCAATAAATCTTGCTGCTGCTCACTCTTTGGGTCTGCACTACCTTTATGAGCTGTAACTGTGAAGGTCTGCGGCTTCACTTCTGAAGTCAGCAAGACCATGAACCCACCAGAAGGAAGAAACTCCAGACACATCTGAACATCTGAAGGAACAAACTCTGGACACACCATCTTTAAGACGTGTAACACTCACCACAAGGGTCCACAGCTTCATTCTTGAAGTCGGCCAGACCAAGAACCCACCTGAAGGAACCAATTGTGAATTTGCTTTGTATTTGGGGACTTCTTCCCGTTCCCCGTACGGGGAGCTGCAGGCGGTCTCCGCCAATCCAATTTCTCCACGCAGGCTGCCTGGCTGCCTCTCCTTAGCTCCTCGGACTCCCTGGGACTTCTCAGCTGAATCCCAGCGTTCTCTTAGCCGATGTGTTCCAAGTGTGAAAATCTACTGGTTCCTTTGGTTCCCACTGGAGGAGAGGCGCCTGCTGGCTGCATCTACCCGGCTACCTTGAGCCTGTGGTCCTAGGTGGGAACACGTCCCACATGCGTGAATTACTTAAGGGCATTCCCTGGAGGCTCCTGGTCCTCTTTTTCTAAAAAATCTTACAAGTATTTCCCTGCACACATCCCCCATCATCACCCCCACTGCAGTGAAGCTGGAACAAATGATTCTTTTTTTTTTTTTTTTGAGACGGAGTCTTGCCTTGTCGCCCAGGCTGGAGTGCAGTGGTGCAATCTCGGCTCACTGCTCCGCCTCCCGGGTTCATGCCATTCTCCCGCCTCAGCCTCCCAAGTAGCTGGGACTACAGGTGCCTGCCACCATGCCCGGCTAATTTTTTTGTTGTATTTTCAGTAGAGACGGGGTTTCACCATGTTAGCCAGGATGGTCTCGATCTCCTGACCTCATGATCCGCCCACCTCAGCCTCCCAAAGTGCTGAGATTACAGGCATGAGCCACCGCGCCTGGCCGGATCTTGAGGAGCATTGGGCAATCCCTAAATTCTTGCCATCAACACAGTCGGGGCTGCCCAGACTAGCATAGTGCCCTGGCTACTATTTCCTTGCCCAGAACAAAGAATAGGTCAGTCAGGCCAGGACTTACAGGCTTATGTCTGTTTCAAATTGGTTAAAAATGACCACTTGGATTTGGCTGGGTTTACTTTTTTCTTTGTTTTGCCATTGAATGAGCAAATTCACAGTGCACAGTATGTCTGAAGTTATAGATCCAGGGGGATCTACTTCTCAGGGCTTCACTGGTCTTTCAGGGAGGGATGCTGGTACTTCCGTGGTCTCAGGCGGCTGCGTGAACGGAGGAGTCCGCCTCATCCAAAGAGCCCAGACCCATTTAAAGCAATTTTAGGGTGAAGAAAGAAGTGATTCTTTGACTCTAAATCATGGCACCTCACCTAGACTGAACGCATGGTTTCCAGATTCATGATTTCCTGCCTTGCCATCATGAACTTCTGCAATGGATTTTTCTCTGCATCATTTGCCTTATCTGCAGTTTTGGTGCAGCAGGACTGGCCATGGCCATAAACCCAGAAAAATAGAATTTTTGAGGAAAATGAGTGAGGTAAACGTACAAAGCAGAATAGGTTCCTGGGGTATTAATCTATGATCTATGATAAAAGGACCATTGAGAAAGTCCCTCTTTACCTTCAGGGAGTGATGGAAATAAATATAATGTAGATGAAAGCATACAATTTCACAGTATGTGTACTCCGACTGGAAGAAAGGGAGAAGGTAATATTGTCAATAGACAGTCAGCTACTCTGCCCCTGCGCAGGCCATCTTCAGGAAAGCAACAGCTAATTGTCCCATTTAAATAGCTGCTTGGTTACGACTTCATCTGAATGTTAATGATTTCCTTATTCTTAAAGTCTTAGGTGTTCACCAAGCAGTGGCATCTTGCTTTTCCTTTTCATAAGCTCCCTTTTGACTACAAGTATGCACAACATTTATTAATTCATCTACTCTATTCAGATGCATTTGAAGCCAGTGTCTCTTTCCCCTTTTCCTTTTAAATGAAAAGAAACTAAAATTGAAAAGAAATCTTTCATCTCACCACCATTCCCTTGAATGTGAGAGCTTTTCTGCCACTCATAACCTCTTGTGGAGTTGTTGAGTAGGTTTTCTTACAAAGTAAGGCAGTGTATTTTGCTTTTAGAGAATAAAGAATGATTTTTTTAAATACCATACATCATCAAGTAGATTTCCATTAGCACTGTGGTCAGTTTTATTAAATGGTATGAATACCTCTATTATGTGCTAGAAGCACTCATTCTCCTTTCAGAAATACATTGAAAATAATTTGATGTCAATTTCCATGGTGACAGAAGAGAAGAACATCACTAAGAACCATAATAAGTACACACACACACACACACACACACATATATATACACACACACAGGAGTTATTGCGGAACACTGAGTTGGTCCCTTTGTGTCAAGAGTTCTCTGGTTTTTGTTGTTATTATCATTTCATTACCTGAGAAGAAAAAAATGTTTCTTAGAAAAATGTAGGGCTGTTATTGAATCACATCCTTTTTTTTTTTTTTTAGACGGAGTTTTGCTCTTGTTGCCCAGGCTGGAGTGCAGTGGCGCAATCTCAGCTCACTGCAAACTCTGCCTCTCAGATTCATGCCATTCTTCTGCCTCAGCCTCCTGAGTAGCTGGGACTACAGGCGCCCGCCACCACGCCTGGCTAATTTTTTGTATTTTTAGTAGAGACGGAGTTTCACCGTGTTAGCCAGGATGCGGGCCAACCAATTTTTTTTTCCTGAAATAATGCTTCAAAAGAAGAATATTTTAATAATAGAACTCCTTCTGGATGGAAAGGGTTTAATATAAGGTGTCAGTTCCTAAGATTCTCTTTACTTTGCCAAATATCACTTAACCATGTTTTTTATTGTTTACAAAGCAGAGAAACTACTGGATAAGTACTATATCGATATACCGTCCTGTCATTCTTTTCTTCCACTGTTTGTGCCTACTTGGTATCACATGTTAAACCTATACGAAAATGGATATATTCATTATTTTTATTGGTGCAGTAAGTTTCAAGGGATGTAATTAACCTGTTTTGCTCTCTCTGGGTTCCAGAATCCCACCAAAAATTGTCAGATAGGAACCTTCCAGTCCAGGTAGGATCTATATCATGTTGTAAAGAACTTTACAGAGTCAAGACTTCCAAAAAGAGGCATACAATTAGTTGAACATGAATGAGCTCACACTATTGGTTTACCCTCTATTTTACCTTATTAAATGCAAAAAACTCAAGTACTACACTGGTCAAGATACCTCCCAGTTATTCCACATAAAGAAATTCATGAAGAACCTGAAGCCTGTAGCCAGATGTATCTAATGCACTTGTCTCCATCCAAGTCCTGCTCGCATTCTCTGCTTTCATTATCCCGTGGCTGTGTCCTTCCTCTTGCCTACATCCCATACCAGTCTCTATTAAAACGGTTTATTGCTTCTATCAGAACTTCGACTGCTTTTTGCAGAAATTCGTTAATCTTCCTTCTTGCAGTGATCTCTTTCTTACCTATGTGTCTAAGAAAGTTCAGCTTTGTGCTCTACTCCCTCTGAACATTGCTGGACTCAGTTACTGAGAAAGCTCTAGAGATGGCTTTCTCTCTGCTTGCCAGCAGCTCTTTTGCACCTTTTCTATAGTTAGCAGAATGGATTTCCTTGTCTTAAATTTTCTCCAAGTTGGGCATGATTCAGAAATGACTGTAAAATCAGAGAGGGATTATGTTCTTGTGGCCACCTCTGGCTTTGGGATTTACTTCCACTTAATTAACCCAGGTAATGGATCATTTGACTGTCTTTAGCAGCTGCTCTTCTTCCACGTGGTGATATGGGGTGCATTGATGGAGTTGGACCTTTCCCTGATTTACACACACACTGAGATTCACACAGAGAGAAGAGTACACCTCACTGAAGACTCACAGGAAGTTACATTGTAGAAATTTAAAAACTTGAAATTGTATATTAGATGTCCTTCTTCTGAAAAAGTCTTTTAACTACCCTACCATTTGAGATGTTTCCCTAATCTGTCATAATTTATTTTCTATTATTTATCTCTCCTTTTCTCTTACCTCTCTTCCTCAATTTTTCAAGATTTCTCCCTTCCAAATTCTTCTATTTGGATTTTTCCTTTGCTTCTACTCTGAGGCTCAGTCCCAGGCTTCCCCAAACCCACCATAGTGCTCAGGTGAACAAAAGGACCATCTACTCCACTAACAGTAACACAGAAGCCTGGCAAAGAACTTGAAATTTCACTTAATAGGAATGTAGCTATGATTTCATATCTATTTTCCTACTATCCTGGTTATAGTTTGATTATAGTTTACATTGATCTGAATAAAATCGGCATCATCATATTCAATTTGTGACGTTTCATTTTGAAAAGGACTAAAGTAGAGTTGGAGGAAGAGAAAGTTGAAAAAATGGACTATAAGCAACTATTATGATAATTGAGTTACATTAATCTGAAAAAAGACCTACTTGAGCAAATGAGAAAAATTAGAGTATTCATCGCTTATTAGAAATATTCCTATAGAAAGTACTTAATGTGCTACCCCTTCTTAAAGGGTTAAAAAATATGAACCACTTGGGAGGCCGGGGCAGGCGGATCACGGGGTCAGGAGATCGAGACCATTCTGGCTAACATGGTGAAACCCCATCTTTACTAAACAAATACAAAAAATTAGCTGGGCATGGTGGGGGGCACCTGTAGTCCCAGCTACTAGGGAGGCTGAGGCAGGAGAATGGTGTGAAGCTGGGAGGCGGAGCTTGCAGTGAACAGAGATCATGCCACTGCACTCCAGCCTGGGCAATAGAGCAAGACTCCGTCAAAAAAAAAAAATATGAACCACATTTATTAACTTCATAGTTATGTAAACTGTTTAGTGGTGGTAATTTTGTTGCAATTAAGTCAAATAAGGCTTTCATTCTAAAAAAAAGTAACTGCAAATGGAAGTAAAATCTAATTTGAGAGGACAGTTTACCCACTGTCCCTGCAAGGTGACATAAAATTCTTCATAGGATAACACAAACTGGTGTGACCTTGGAAAGAGTGGACACAAAAGACTGCCTATACATTTTTGTGTTCAGCTCTTTGAAACAAACAAAGTTTATCCAAAAAGTATGCCATGATGAGTACGTGACTGAGCCTTCCAGAGTGGAGCCAATTACGTAATTTGGATTCCCTTGAGAAGGATATTTGATGACATGATTATGGGTCCAATTTCCTGATTATCCCAAGAGAAATGCTGGTCAGCATTTAATTTATTTTGGGAAAGGGAGGGTAATCCAGTGTGTGTCTCAGGCACTTGGCAATTCTTCTGTCTGAGGCCAAATTACTTCAGCCAGCTGTCTTGGCCTTCCAAAGCATTTCAAGCCCTGCGCTGGCCATACTTCACCACTGATCATTACCTCTGGCACAAACTGTGCAAAACAGACATGACCTCAGGGCAGGCTTACTCCTAATGACATTGGAGGATGTAGAAGCACAAGTCTACTTTACTCTGGGGTACTATTAGAACCTGCAGAACTCTGTAGTCACTCTGGTTGTAACAATAAACATGGGAGTTCCATTTTATTTACCCGTGTTACCATCTTTTTATTTGGTAAGATTGTGCCACAACATTGAAAGCAGACTTAGATGGTTTTGTAAAAATTGATTTTTTTGGACATGCACCTCTTCTCCATTTACTCAAGGCATCTATAACTCAGTAACAACCCAGACTCATTAGTAAATGTAATTTGAATATGGTTGGAGAAGTTGAGTCAAGAATTTGATATTTGCTCAAAATAATTTCAAATCTTTCTACATCCAAAGACAATAAGGTTTTGAAATAAGACTAGTTATATTCTTAATAAAATTCCTGTCCAAGACACTTTGAAAAAGTGCCTTAGAAACATTCATTCATTCAAAACATATTCATCAAGTATCTACCGTGTATTAGACAATTTTCTAGATATGAGAAATACTATCACAAATTAAACAGATAGGTGCTGATCTTTACAGAGCTAATTGTTTCTGGGGGAGGCAGCCACAAAACAAGTTAAAAGATAGATAAAAAATGTTCAAGTCCAATAAGGGCTAGGAAGAGAACAAACAAGGAGCTTAGAGAGAAAAGAGCAGAGGCCATTTTAGGGATGTTTCCAAAGAGGCCATGTGGACCCTGAGACCCAAAGACAGAAAGAGTAAAGGAGGCAAAGGCTATCTATGCAGAGAAAAAGAGTAAGTAAAAGCCTTGAGACGGGACAAACCAAAATGAATGAGAGAGACGTTGGAAGATGATGCGGTTGGAGAGAGAGACGGGGTTCGAGGCATGCATGCATGGATTTATAGACCAAAGCCAGGTGTTTTCATTATATTCTAAGTAAAATGGAGAGTCCAATAAAGAGGGCTTTTGTTTTTATAATATGATTCCATATTTGCTTTAAAAATGCCTTTTTTTTTTCACTTGAGAGTAGAAAAGTTTGGAGGAGATAGAAGGAAATAAGAAAAGAAGTAGAGAAACCAATTAGAAGACAGTTGTAGAAATCCAGGAAGGAAGTGACTTAAGATAATGGCTGTAGGAATTTTGAGCAGCAAAATATTTGAGATAGGTTTTGGAGGTTGAATGTTGAGAACTGGTTAATAGCTTAGATATGAGTGAAGCAATAAGTATAAAGATGACTGTAGTTTTCTGCTAAAATAATGTGGAAGAAAATGGAAACAAGATAGGAAGACCTGTGTCTTATCTGGGGAATGGCAGTTTTATCCAGAACCAGTCTGTAGGCTACAATTGTACATATTTATTTCACAGACACTGAGCCAACATGTGGATCTACATAGGAAAAAGAATCTAATGAAGAGTGCCTTTCTTGTGAAGACTGGAAAACAAAGTTTTGGGGACCATTTGTCTTATCTTAGGTGACAACAAAAGCTCTCCTTGACCTAACTCTGTTTGGGCTTCCCCAGGCCCTCAAGGCCCTGACCTTTGGCTCTGTACTTGGCTGGTTTAGTCCTGTTTCAGCAAGAATCCTGCTGAATTCGTTTAGTAAAAATTTCCCATCCTTGATATCTGTTTAAATTCCTCATTCCCTGCCCTCGTTATGCTACTCTCTGGCCTGCCTTCAGCAAGAATCCTAAGTGGTTGGTCGAGCAAGAATTCCCCTAGCCTTGATGTTTCCTCCTAGTAAATGTTTAGCCTCTGATTCCCCAACCCTACTCCTTGGCTATAAATCTCCATTTGGCCTTGCTGTTTTCTGAATTAAGCCCAAGCGCTCACCCTTACCTCAGAGCTCCGTTGTAATAGCCCCCTTGCCCCTACCGAATAGAGTCCGCTTTACCCATCTTTAGCAAATGTCATGAATATTTTTTTCTTTAAAAGTGGAGGAAAAAAAAAAGCAGTCGGGAAAGAATGAGAAAGTATAGCAAGAGCTAAGAGTTTGGAAAAATAGAAGTGAATGAATAGTTTTAAATGGCGGGAGGAGCGCCATCAGCAGAGAGAAGTGATGGCTAAGTGCCTTGTAAGTGAGAGTATTGGATGACAGGGCTTGGGGAGAAAGATTCTGCATCTCTGCCAACACACCTGCCCACTCCTCCTCTTCTCAGAAGAAAAGGCAAAGTCTCCCACACTAGGGGACTTTCCTTCCCCTATCCTCCCAGCCACAAAAGTTGTTTTCCTGTTCAAATAAAATTTCTCTTTTAAATTCCACAAATCCCCAGCATGACAATTCTATAGAAACGGAAACATTGTGGAAACATTTGCTTACCTGAGGAAGCACTGACTTTGTATCGTTCAAGACCCTGGAACGGATGCATGTGTGCTTAGGAGGAAATGACTGTAGATATCCCATAGAGACAGCATGCTGAGATCATTGTCATTCCAATGACACTTGCGTTTGCATTACACTTGAAGCTCTTGATTATTTTGAATGCATCTTTCAGTGACATGTAAAGCTGATCAACCTGAAACTTTCCAAACACACACACACATACACACACACAACTCTATGAAGTGGCACATGTAAGATACACTCAGACTACTCTGGGCATTGATTGAGTGTGATTTTTTCATTCTGGATTTAATTCCTCAAGGATTCTAATATAAATCTGAATGCAGATTTGACTCAATTTACAATGTGTGCCTCTCTAAGAAAATGGTTAAAGAATTGACAACTCAAAATCCATGTAGATCATTTTAACATTACTTGCCTCCTGAATTAGATGTTTTTGAGTATACTAGCTAATATCAATTTCTTAAACAGTTGTACCGTACATGCATTTCTTATATTCCTGACAATCCAAAAGACATTCTTTAAAAACGTGGTTCAGAAGTTGCCCCTTCTTTGATGTATTCTCTTTCTCTTTTTCCAGAATATTGGTGGCAATCTGCCTTGAGCGGTGAGAAGTAGAGTACAGGATATAATTTCAGTATCTTTGGTCTCTGGCTTTAGATTATTCATCCAAAAGTTATAACAAAGGTTAATAATCTCTCATCGACCAAATGGTCTTTGGTATTGGAATTGCAGGTATCTTGTTAACAGTTTGATCAAGTCATTTCATCAGGCAGACTCCTGATGGGTGTGAGGAGCCTCCTTCACATAATGCAGTCCCACAGCTGTCAATCAGTTCTCTAGGGTTTTGCACACTTGAATGGAAATAATACCTAACCATAGCATTTATCATCAAGTCCGAAGTACTTTTCAAGTGTGAGTGTTCTTCTATCACTGAATCAGAATAAGCCTGTAAAATAAATTGTTAGGGGAAAAAAAGTATCCTTTGTCCTTTGGGTCTTGAACAAAAAGGAAAAGCTTTCTTGTAATAACCTGCAGCTGAATCAGGGCCATCAGGTAAATCAGAAAATAGGACTTTTGCAAAGGCTAGGCAGATTTCTGAAATAAATTTGTAAAAATGCAAGCTTTTCTAGGATTTGTTTTCCAGTTTCAGAACTTGAAATTCAGCTGAAGTTTTGAGCAAAGTCCAGAAATGATATTTAGAACTTTTTCAAACTCTGAAACCCTAAGGTCTTCCTATTCTATCCATATTTTTCTTTTAACAGCAGCCCTAAAATACAAAACACAAAACAAAATGTACACACTCTCCAAACAACCAAAAACTTCTCTCACATGGAGTATGAAACAGAAGTTTGGCAGTTATAAACATAATTACAAGCAGATGCACATAGAACCTGAGAAAATACAAATATCCTTTTCGTCTCTTGATAACAATCACTCTTGTCAGGTATTTCTGGTATCAAATGTTGGTTCTATCTTGCCGAAGTCTTGCCTTCTCTTGCTTCACAATTTCTCTTCTACATTTGATTTCTCCTCTCTATTTGTAACACTTCCATACTTCCAATTTTCTTCTGTATTTGGGCTTGATGGCTTTTAATATCACATTGTCTTATAAACTGAATAGCAGTTTGGGCTTGATGGCTTTTAATGTCATGTCTTCCAGTAAACTGAATAGCATTGTGTGTAGGTTTGTGTAGGTTTCACCTACTCACACATTCAGGTGTGTGTGAGTAGGTAAAAGCGTCAATCTCTTAAGCAGCAATATTAATATGACCACATATGGAAGGAATGTGTTGTTATATGAAATTAAACAGTGGTGGCAGTTTCTAGTTCTCACAAAACACCTACACAGGATTTCTTTTCAAATCCTGAAAGCAAACATAGAATAGCATCTTGTGCATGCTGTGTTTGAAAACCTCTTCCACACTGGCTGAGTTGCAATTTATTTTTTCTGCAAGCTGAGTTGCTACCACTATTTTATGTGTTGGAGAGACTGCTTGAGCAGAAAGTCTAACAGTTTTTCTCATTCTTATTGTTTACTTATAAGGATCTGCCAAAGAGAGATGCACTTCGCATTCATGACTGACAAAAAAAATTAATTAAATTGATGCTTGGGGAAAAAATTATGTAAATGCACTTCAAGAATTCCATACATGGTCTATAAAATAAGACAAAGTAGCCACTGCTGGCTTTGGATCTATAAGCTGTACTTAGTCACAAGACTCATTTCTAAGGAAAAATCATAAATAAATAATATTAAAACTGTGACCATCTGACACAGTTATGTGATGTTTGAAAGTGTTTGAAACTACTTACCATAATCAGGGCTTTTCCAACTTTTCTAACTTAGCAGCAGAGAAAAGTAAATATGAACCCTTGGGCAATTCAGGGGATAGTCTGTTGCTCTAAGTATGAAATTTCTTTGAAGTCTCATAAATATTCATGAGCATTTTGCATTCTATACATGTAATATACCTGTTTATTTCAATACAAAATTAATATGTCCCCTACCTCCTTGAATAAAAAGATGCTGGAAGAGATAACCAACTTTATTCTGTGACTTCCAGTAGCTGCAAAGATTCTGCCAACGTCGCCAGGGTGTATCCCAGGTGAAGAGGCTTGCAGTGATCTGTCCATCTTGTCATAACAACCCCTTAGAGTATTCTAAGGAGGTAGCTCTTGTTATCCTTAGTTTACAAAAATAGGAACTGGGGCTTAGAATTTTTAAGTAACTTGATAGAGGTAAGCTGTAGTTTCTCAATTCCAAGCCCCATTGCTCTTGTCATGGAATTGAGCTGCCTGCATAAATAAATCAACTTGTATCCTCAGCGCTCTCAATGGAGCCAAAAATAAAACCTCTTCTGTCAGCACCTCACTGCTGCTCCCACCCTCTCATCCCAGCCCAAGAATTTTAGAGATGTTACATAAGACTGACATTTTTCAACTGGACTGTTTTTGCTTCAAATAAGCTCTCAAAAATGTCACCAACACTTGGTAGTTTTCAGAGTGGGGAGCAGGGATAGAAGGAAAAACACGTATACATGGGCCTTTTCTCTTCAAGTTAATTCACTTTCTAAATCACTCACTTGCTCACTCACTCTCCATGTCACAGACAAACACAGTCACCAAAATGGTAGGCACCGTGTTCTAAGCACTGTGCTATGAGATTGAGTTGCTCTCTGCAGACAAACTGCAATGTAATTTTTCTCTCTTCTTGATTCACTCATATCTCTCTAATAGACCAGTGAGTGGAATAGATAGATAACTAAATATAGAAGATGACACAGTGCAAACAGCTCTTTCATTGAGATAGGACCAGGATTTTATGAGAACACGGGAGGTATAACAAAATGAGAATGATCAGTCAGGGAAGCCTTCTGGGAGATGTGGTAGTGAGCTGAAATTTGAGGGGTGAGTAGGAGTTGGCTAGACTAATCAAGGCAGAGAGGGAGGGGACGCGAATGGGTCAGGGAGGTCACACTGGTTTCCTCGTGTTGCTAGTTCTAATCCCATATGGAGTTAACCAGAGAAATACGTTGAGTTGGATTTGTAGACCTTGTCTATTCTCTACTGGGAAAAGCTCCCAAATCAAACTGTGATGTGTACCATTGGGGGAGTAAGGGGAGTGTCAAGCATTTGCTATTTCAGCCTTATTCTCAAGGGCTTGTTGGAAGGAAACCAAAATGGAAGATTCAGATTTAATTATTATGACATGGAAAGAAGTAAGAGTGATAAAAAGCAACACTGGCAATATATTGCAGAATGAGAGGGCATTATATATTTGTTCCAGTCTTTTGTGTATTCTTACATTTTCTTATTTAATGGAAGAAAGATGTAATTGTATTTTTCCTGTGAGATTCTGAAAATGCCATTGTTCTTATTTGCACATTTTTATATCTATTTGCTACCATGGTCACAATATAATCTTTCTTATTTATATGAAGTATTTTGAGAAACCTTTGATATGGGAAGACTATGATCTATTTGTTAATGTATTATACATAAGCATGGTTTGAATCTATTTTATCTAAACCTGTGCTATCTTTTCAACTGTGAGTTTGCATAAAAACGTATTTCTAGTGCCCTTAGAATACATGACATTTTATCAAAAGTGACCTGTGTGCTCCTGTATGTTTCTCCTGCAATGATGCCTCCTGGGTTTCCCATAACAAAGAATCTGAAGCTTCTGAGAGAAGTTAATGTTCTTTCTTTTGAAGACTGTGAGTTTGTGAGATCACACACTAGGTAACTGAAACCTGAAACATCATAAAGTTATTTTCAAAACTCAGGCATTCTGTGAATGAGACATGAAATGAATTTCATGCGCATCAGCTCCCCGGAGCCTTGTCACAATAGATAAGGCCAAATAGAAGGATACAGCATTACTTCTTGTGGGCTACTGAGCAGCAGAGTTAATAACTGAATCATAATTTCACTCCAGGACATAGAAGCTGCTACATCCTGTCCTCTTTTGATCCCTTTATCCGTAATAACAAAAGTAGGAATACTTTTAAATCAGACAAAATAATGAATACATCCATCTGTGCTCTCTTATCATTTGGCTTAAACACTTATTCAAAATCACTTTGTCTGGATGGGCTTCTCAAATTAATCTCTCCATCTGATAACTTAAATATTTCATTTATGCAATACATTGATTGTATTAATTGTCCCAGTTCTTCATCATCACCACCACCAATCAGATTGGCACCTTCTGCAATGTGACTTAGCAGAGCACAGCATTCAGGAAATATGTTTCCCTGATCCTTGATTTACAGTTCGGCCATGCGACTAAATTTGGCCAGCATATGTTCACAGTTGTGATGCAAGTAGAGGCTTGTTAAAGTACCTGCCATTTCCATCTCTTCTTTTGCTTCCCTGACTTTGCCATGAGAACATGTCCAGGCTAGCCTGGTAGAGAATGAAAGACATGTGGCCCAGGTGTCCCTAGTGCCCCAACTGATAGCTAGCCAACCACCACACATCATTACTATGGAAATAATCCACAGATATTTGACCAACCCTGCTGAGCTCAGCCTACATTGGCTGAACCTTACAGACTCATGAGTTAAATCTGTATGTATTGTCTTATGGCATCAAGATTTTCTGCTTGTTACACAGCTGTAGCATAACTCATAATATAATTTCTGTTGTTTCTTTATATTTATATTATTTTAGAATTTATAGTATAGGTATATATTTATATTATGCTTTTGTCATATGCACTAAACCTATTCCATTATCCTCCTCTGTCCTATTCGCCTTAAAGAACTTTCTACAAAGGGACTTCAAAAATTTCATGGAAAAATAAAATTAAAGGATAAAATTAAAAATATTGAAATTATTTCACAACATAAGCTCTGGCAAGTTAAACATACTTTTGTAAGCAGTGATATCAGCCATTTAGTTCATCCCTAAAGAATTGAGGGTCCTGGGAAATTAACTATGTAAATGCAATATTTTTCCATGATTAACAGAAGAAAAATGGGTGCTCTTTAAAGACAGATTTATTTATTTATTTATTTTGAGACAGAGCCTCTGTCACCCAGGCTGGAGTGCAGTGGTATGATCTCGGCTCACTGCAACCTCCACCTCTGGGGTACAAGCAATTCTCCTGCCTCAGCCTCCTGAGTAGCTGGGGTTACAGGTACCCACCACCAGGCTCGGCTAATTTTTGTATTTTTGTTAGAGATGGCATTTCCCCATGTTGCCCAGGCTGGTCTCAAACTCCTGACCTCAAGTGATCCACCTGCCTTGGCCTCTCAAAGTGCTGGGAATACAGGCATGAGCCACCATGCCCAACTAAAGATTTTCTTAAAGATTAGGAATCAAAAAGAAGTCAGAGATGCCAAATGAGGACTGTAAGGTGGATGTCTAATGATTTCCCATTGAAACTCCTGCACAATTATCTTTGATGAAATAAATAAGCAGGAGCATTGTCGTGGTGGAGAGGCACTCTCTGGTAAAGATTTCCTGGGCATTTTTCAGCTCAAACTTTGGCTTCCTCAAAGCACTGTCAGAAATAATCAGATGTTATCATTCTTTGGCAGCCCAAATAGTCAACAGTAAGATGCTTGAGTATCCTGAAACACTGCTGCCATGACCTTTGCTCCTGATGTGTCGGCTTTTGTTTTGACTGGGCCACTCCCACCTCTTGGTAGCCATTGCTTAGATTGTGGTTTGTCTTCAGGATTGTACTGGTAAAGCCATGTTTCATCTCCTATTACAATTCTTTGAAGAAATGCTTCAGGATCTTGATCCCCCTCATGTAAAATGTCCATTGAAAACTCCACTTTTGTCTACAGCTAATCTAGGCACAACAGTTTTGGCACCCACCAAGTGGAAAGTTCACTCAACTTTAATTTTTTCTGTCAGAATTGTGTAAGCTGAGTCAATTGAGATGTCTACGGTGTTGGTTATTGTTACTGCTATTAATAATTGGTCCTCTTCAATTAGGGCATGAACAAGATTAATTTTTTCCTTGAAAATTGATGTGAATGGAGTGCACTTCAAGCTTCATCTTCAACATTGTCTTGTCCCTTCTTAAAACTAGTTATCATTTGCATAATGCTGATTTCTTTGGGGCATTGTCTCCCTGAACTTTTTGTAAAGCATCAGTGATTTCACCATCCTTTCACCCAAGCTTCACCTTAAATTTACTATTTATTCGTGTTTCAATTTTAGCAGACATCATGTTGTTCTGACAGGGGCTCCTTTCAAACTTACTCTTCTTAGTGTCTCAGACTAGATTCTGTTCAGATATGTTATAACAAGTTAGTATGAGTTTATTTTGGTACAAAAAAATTTGAGATCCATACACAATTTTTTCATAATACATATTTTTCATGAAAATTTTAAAGACCCTTCATATTTGAGACCCTACAATATCACATGGTTCTTTGCCTCCTCCTCCCAAAATAATTATGTGGACTAAGGTTACATATTTGTTCTAAGAACAGACAAGCCATTGCTTGACTGGCAGCTAATCAGATTCCGTGTCTATTATGAAGGATAAAAATTGACTTAAGTCAGCTAAGATGCTTGCTGAAGCTAATGCAGTGACTGAGAGATAGAAATGCTAGCCATGGTGAACCATGTGCATGGTTACTTAGTAGATAAAGAAGGTTGTGAAAGAGAAGCTAATATATTAGATAAAGCATAGATGAGAAATCCTGTGGCTACTGAAAAACATCAAGGATGGCTTGTCCCTTAATGCTCTCTCTTGTGCCTTAATGCTCTCTAGTCTCCAGGTCTGGCTTTTCATAGGTATGACCGTGAGTCCAATCTTTGATGCTAAGAGATTCCCTTTCACCTTCAGTAACCAGCCAGATTTCACTTCCTCCACTTTTTAAAAATAAAACTTAAATTTTTAGAACAGTTTTTATATTTACAGAAAAAATGCAAAGATAAGACAGAAGCTTCCCAGAAATCCACACTTAATTCTCCCTATTATTACTTTCATTAACATCTTCCATCAACCTGGTACATTTGTTACAACTAATAAGCCAATATTGATACAGCATTATTAACTGAAGTTCATAATTTACTCAGATTTCCTTAGATTTTATCTAATATCCTTTTTTTTGGTTCCAGGATCACATCTAGGACACCACATTACATTTAGTCATCATGTCTCTTCAGGCTTCTCTTGGCTTGATAGTTTCTCAGACTGCTTGTTTTAGAGGACCCTGGTAATTTAAAGGACTGCTGGTCAGGCATTTTGTAGAATGTCTCCAAATGGGATTTGCCGGTTGTCGTGTGTGTGTGTGTGTGTGTGTGTGTGTGTGTGTGTGTGGTTAGACTGGGGTAATGTGTTTTGGAGAGGAATGTCACAGAGATAAAGAGCCATTCTCATCACATTACAAGAGTACATCCTATTGGTGAGGCATGGTGGCTCACACCTATAAACCCAACATTTTGAAAGGCTGAGGTGGGAGGATTGTTTGAGTCCAGGAAGTCAAGACCAGCCTGGACAATACAGCAAGACCCCACCACTACAAAAACTAAAACAGTCGGGCATTTTGGTGCATGCCTGTAGTCCCAGCTACTCAGGAGGCAGAGGCAAGAGGATCACTTGAGCCCAGGAGTTCTAGGCTGCAGTGAGCTCTGATTGCACCACTGCTACAGTAAACTATGAGTGCACCACTGCATGTCAGCCTGGGAAACTGAGCAAGACAAGACCTTGTTTTGTAAAGAAATAAATACAAAATTTTAAAAAAATAAAAAATAAATAAAAGAGTACCTGTGGCTGGGTGCAGTGGCTCACGCATGTAATCACAACACTTTGGGAAGCCGAGGCCAGTAGATCACTTGAGCTCAGGAGTTCAAGACCAGCCTGGGCAAATGAGTCTCTACAAAAAATACAAAAATTAGCTAGGCATGGTGGCATGTGCCTGCAGTCCCTGCTACTCAGGAGGCTGAGGTGAGAGAATGGTTTGAGCTTGGGAAGAAGAGGTTGCAGTGAGTCGAGATCATGTCACTGCATTCTAGCCTGGGGAACAGAACCAGACACTGTCTCAAAAAAAAAAAAAAAAAGAGTACATGCTACTAACATAACTTATTGTTGATGATGTCAACTTGATCACCTGGGTGAGGTAGCGTTTGGTAGTTCCTCTACTGTAAGGTTACTCTCGTCCCTTGCTTTTTATACTGTACTCTTTAGAAGAAAGTCACTATGTGTAACCCACAGCTAAGAAATGGGGAATCATGTTCCCTCTCCTTTAGGTCAGAGTATCTACATAAATTATTTGGAATTCTTCTGCAAGGGACATTTTTTAATTCTCTCCTATGTATTTACTTATTCAATTATTCATATTCATATAATGAATACATACACAGTTATGAATATTTATTTTATATTTTTGATTATAACCCAGTATTATGTTATTTGTTTTATTGATTAATTTTTTTCCTCTTTGCCTGTTGGGAATGCTTCAGTTGGCTCCTGTGTCCTTTTGGCGTTTGTGGGTTTTTTTTCTTTTCTTTTTTAGCACTTTCTTACCTTCTGGCACTATAAGATGTTCCCGCTGCCACTGCTTACTGGAACTAATTTCAGCAGTTCTCTTGCTTGCAATCACCAAGCTTAACTAGAACATAGGTTTACTTGGATTCTTAGTTGCATGTTCTTACTATTTTATTTTCTTAACTCTATGTGCTAGTGTGTGCATTTGTTCATTGCGTGTGTGTTTTCATGTGTCCATTAGGTGGAAAGGCATGCCAGAAAGAGAGAATTATGATGATATAGAGGACCAAAAAAAAAAAAAAAAAAGGTTAGGAAATACTGACTTCTGGAATACTCAAGGGTGAAGTCAGTGAAGAACCAAGCTATTATTGCTTTGCTTTGCTCTACTTCCCTGCCAATCAAGAACACAGATACATCTTAGCCGAGATTTTTAAGAGTAATTATAACTTACACTAATTATAATGTGGTAACTACCCATATTTCTAATATTTTAGCTGTGTATTGATAACATGGACTAATAAAATGCTAAAACATGTCAAAATACCAGTAGGATGTTATCTTTCAGACAGAATGGGTGGAGCAGAAGTTATTTCAGAAGGATTTGTTCCACAGTGAGTCCAGAAGGAGAGAATTAACATATAAGATTATTGATGGCTGGGTGCAGTGGTTCATGCTTATAATCCTAGTCCTTTGACCAGCTGGGGTGGGAGGATTACCTGAGCCCAGGAGTTTGAGACCAGACTAGGTAACATAGGGAGACTCCAGTCTTACAAAAATATAAACAAATAAGCAATCCAGGTGTGGTGGTGTGTGCCTGTAGTCCCAGCTACTAAGGAGGCTGAGGTGAGAGGATCACTTGAGCCCTGGAGTTTGAGGCTGCACTAAGCCACAATCGCACCACTGCAACTCCAGCCTGGGCAACAGAGCTAGACCTTATCTCTAAGAAAACAAACAAACTAAAAAAGAATAATGCCAGCACTTTGGGAGGCCAAGGCTGACGGATCAGGAGGTCAGGAGTTTGAGACCAGCCTGGCCAACATAGTGAAACCCTGTCTCTACTAAAAATACAAAAATTAGCCAGGCATGGTGGCATGCACCTGTAGTCCCTGCTACTCAGGAGGCTGAGGCAGGAGAATTGCTTAAACTTTGGAGGTGGAGAGTTTGGTGAGCTGAGATTGCACCACTGCACTCCAGCCTGGGAACAGAGCCAGACTTTGTCTCAAAAAAAAAAAAAGAATGATGATGAATACTCTGTGCTCTGTGCTGGTCACTCTACTAAGTGCTTTACTGAAATGTTCATTTTAAGTGCTTTACTGAAATGTGAGTTTCTTGGGGAAAAACTCTGCATCTTCAATCATTGCATTCTTTGTAACAAGGACAGGGTTTGACAAAGAGTATAAATATGTGTTGAGTGAATGAATGCTCATATCTGACTTCCTCCCCTCTCTTGTCTTTCAGCAAATTTTGTATTTCATAATACATTTTATTCAGTTCTTCTTTCAATTTCTTCTTTGATGCCAACAAGGCAATAGTTACAGGAAGCTGAATTTAAGTCTATATTTATACTTCATCCCATAACAGAAAACACTATTTCAAAGAGTAAATGAGTTTGTGAAATGCTTTTTAGGTAACTGTTATAGACACTGCACTGTAACAATCAAAATGGCGGCACTCTCTCTAAACTGTACTGCTTTCCGCCCTTCTCAGAATTTCCAGCTCTTAAAGTTCTCCTCTGGTTTTTCAGAGACCCATTAGTCTCTCACCCAAGGTCTGCCTCCTTGTAAGATTTTTTGCCCTTTTTTTGATTATGTGTTCTTTACATGAACACATCAAAACCATCAAATAATGTGGTATCAGAGGTCAACTGCTTCCAAGATATTGAGTGCTTGACTGTGGCTAAGGGGCAGTAGACATCTGAGAAATCCTCAGCTGGCGATTGTTTATTAGTAACATAAAACATGAGCTCTCAAGCAAGTGGAAAAAGTGCAAAGATAAAACTTTAATTTGAGCTTCTTCGTGTGAGTCTAGGCATAGTCAGGGAAAATAACTGTTACTCAAATTAATCTTGTTTTTCTTTTTCCATTAGCCACTCTGCTCATCTCATCCAATGATGGCACAATATACAATTATGAAGGATGCAAACTCTACTCTAGAACCACTCCACCCTTTCTCTCATTGTGTCTCTTTTGTTCTGACTCTGTCCCTCAGAGCCAAAGTTCCATTCTAGAAGGAACTAAACAATAACTGGAATCTCAGAGAACATTAGTACTTTCAGCTTGTTAGCTGATTTAACAGCTAAAGCTATGCAAAAACAACATTTATGTTAATCACATATGGAATCACATTGTCTATTTTAAGTGTAGTATTCTAATTTGTGTTTTGATATTTTTAAATCTTGGAAAAAGTAAACACTAACCACTCCTCAGTCTACTTTGCTTGTTCCTTTTCCTATCCCTCACTCTGAGAGTTGGAATAGCCCAGAGATCTAGTCTTGACCCTTTTAAATTTTTCTTCTCTATCTTGTCCCATTTCTCTTAGTCCTGTCCAATGCAAATTTCTATGACGATGAAAAGCTCTATCTGTGTTGCCCAATAGGTAGCCAATAGCCATATGTGTCAATTGAGCTTGAGATGTGACAAGTGTGCCTTGGAAACTGAACATTTAATTTTATTAGCTTTTAATTAATTTTCATGGTAGCTGCATGGAGGTAGTGGCTACTATATTGACTAAAGCGGTAGAGTAGGAATGGTCTCATTTAATGCTATGACTTTGAACTACCTTCATGATTTTACATCCAAATTTTATCTCAAATATTTCCACTTCTTATCATCACTTTGGTTACCCTAGTCCAAGCAATCATAGTTGCTTTCAGCAACTATGGTGTCCTATCTCGTCTTACTGGCACTATCTTGGGTTTCTTGTGTTAAACCACTCGTGCTTTAAGTGATTACTCTAACAGCTATGTGGAGAATATACTTCAGAGTGTTGACAGTATATTCTCCACACAGCTGTCAGAGTATTCACTCAAAACACAGGTTGTACACATCATATCAATCCCCTGCTCAAATCCCTCATATTAGTTTTATTGATGCTATAAAAATTACCACAAACTTAGTAGTTTAAAACAACACAAATTTGCTTTCTTACCTTTCTGTAAGTCAGAAATCTGATGTACGTCTCACTGGACTACAATCAAGGTGGCTACAGAGCTGCGTTTCTCTCTGGAGCCTCTAGGAGAAAAGCAGTTTCCTTATCTTTTTCAGCCTCTAGAGGCCACCTGCATTCCTGGACTTGTGGCCTCTTCCTCCATCTTAAAGCCAGCAAGAGAGCATCATTCTGAGCCAGCTTCTCTCCTCACCACTTTCACTGACCATAGTCAATAAAGGCTCTTTGATTTTAAGGTCTCCTGTGATTAGTTTGGGCCCACATAGATAATCCAGGATGATCTCCCTATTTCAAAATTCTTAACTTAATCATAGCTACAAAGTCCCTCTTTTTCATGTAAGGTAACATATTCACAGGTGCTGGAGATTAAAGCATGGGCATCTAGGGGCCATTATTCTGATTATAAGAGACTTTGTATCACTTGTTTGATCTGGTCCTTTTTTACCTCTTTGAACTCTTTCTACACTCTGCTCCATTCTTGCAACTTCACAATAGTCAATATTTCCTTCTCAAAGCTTTCCATCTAGCTTTAAACTTCTTCAACATCTTCCTGACCCTTCCCATTTTTTTTATCAGGGCTCTATTCAACTTAACTGTCACTTCCTTGGGGATACCTTCACTAACCATCTTGACTAAAAAACAAAAAACGAGAAACAAAAAACCCAACAACAAACACATCAAAAACAGCCCTCCCTGCCTAGATTAAACTCTACTAAACTTAATTCTTACTTTTTTAAATTGAACTTGTCATTATCTGAAATTATATTAAAATAAGATTTGTGTGCTTGGATCTTAGCTATCCACCAAAGATGTAAGCTGCTGAAAAACAGGAACCTTATCTTCTAGTTCATTGTCAAATCTCTAACACTTAGAACAGTGTCGATGCTCAGTATTTGTTGAATGAATGAATAATTGAATAGTGTGATATATACTGTTTTCATAATAGTGGAATTTGATTAGGTAATTCTGACCATATTCAATAAATGTTAACAAAGACTTAATGTTATTGAGTAAAAGGACATATTCACCCATGAATAATCTATAGCCATTTTTGCCCATTATCAAACTGAAGTCTCAAGCTAAATTAACTTTATTGATATAATTTAGAGAGAAAATATCATAATCTTATGATTGCCCTTGAAGGCAGAAACTATATTTGCTTACTGTACCATGTAAATGTAGGTGCACAATATATTACATTTTATGAGAACAAAATAATTCTGATAAAAGCAAATGGGACAAACCCTTGCATGACTGATAAAAACTAAATTTATCCTTATTTTCAAGAATAACTTTTACATCCATTTCACTAATTAAAATTGTATACTCCATCAGTGCAGAAGTCCCCAATTTCTCATTAATACCTGTACATGGAGTAACACACTAATTGTTACCATAGTAATTTACAAAGCCTGTAATTCTCAGGCAAAGTCTGGCTTCTCTCTATTAAATGTTTATAAAGAGTAATTAGATGTTTTCATACCTTCACAACTTTATGTGTCTGCCAAATATTTCATATTCTGGATTTCACACTATAAAGTTAAAACAATTAAAACAAATCAAGCACAGAATGGTGATCAGCGACTGGATATTGAAGCACGGGCAAGGGCCTTTAATAGATTGTACACCATACTCTTGAATGGATGTATTTGAACAATTGTCTCCCTTGACCAAGTCAATAACTGCCGGCCAGAGTTGCACATTTTTTTAGGGCTTAGAAAATTATGGTATCAGATTCATGCAATTTATTCCATGCCATGGGGTATGTGAGTATGTAAGGAGGGAAAAGCCAGAGGAAACCGGAAGTACAAAATCTTGGTATTCATTCCTGAAACTGAAATAGGAATAATGATTATTTCATAAAGCCTAAAATGGCAGAAATCTATTAAAAAATAAAACAATGTATTGCTTTATACTGCCCACCTGTGAGCCTCTCCCTGCTTCCTTATCATTTTTATATTAAAGTTCATGTTGGTACATGAATTTTCTTACATAGTGATCCCTAGCTTGAGTAACCACACACAGCGTCCGGTTTGCCTGTGACAGAGTGCTTTATGTTGGTTGTCCGAGGGTCATTACTTAATAGCTTTTCCTTTAGCTCTAAAAGATATCTTGGTTTGGATGATACATTATATTTGCACCCTAACACTCACCCATATGCATTACAAAAGAATAGCAGCTGGCAAATGTTACAATGAAAAAAAGATTTTTGTATAATTATCGGTGTAAAAATACAACCATACGGCTCATATTTTTCCATGGAATTATTTCCATTAATTGGCATGAGATGTTGGCTTTTGGAAATATAGCAGCTGAGTTCCGGTTTATTTACTTACAGAAAAATTGTGGTATATTTCAGTGTGCCATGTTGGTGTGTGTTGTACACATAAACACACACAAAGGACACACATACTTGTAAATATCATTACAGAAGTAAGACTCAGGTTGTTTGTTTACACTGGAAGCTCAGACACTTTCATGCTTGTCTAGAGAGCTAGTAGGATAAGGCTGCCTCTGCACTGGGACAAGTAGAAGAGTGGTTTCCATTCGCATAATAAGCAGAGAAACCTGATGAAAACGTGAAGATTCATAAACTTTGTTAAAGCCAAATGGATCCACTCAAAGTGATTATGAATTAGTGTGAGTGTAGATGTGTGTCTTCCTACACAATTTGACTCCTGTATTAAGGTAATCAAGTAATGATAATTTAACAAATTCTAAGGGTGATTATACTTAAAATTTCCTATGGTTATACATTTATTCACTCCCATCCCTCATTACAGTGTCTCTTTCCTCCCTCCCTTCCTCTCTCCTTTTCTTCTTCTCTCCCTCTCTTCCTTCTTTACTTTCTTCCTCTCTGCCTATCCCTATTTAATCATAGGATAATTATTAAAAGTATAAACTTGACAATTGATCCAACTTTCCAGATAGCTCCCACCCAGGAACCACATAATCATCCAAATACACAGATTTTATCACATACACCTAAAACTTGTAAATTCATCTCATATCAACTTTTTTTGACTTTTAAAATCTTTCTCTATTAGATCTAGTATTCAGACTATGATGATAGTATTTTGGAATGACAAGGCTCTCTCTCTCTTTCTTTTATTTTGTTTAATTTTATTTTAGTGTGGTAAAAACACTTAACCTCATGAGATCTACCTTTCTAACAAATTTAAGTGTACAGTACATAATCAGCAACCATGGACTATAGGTACAAAATTGTACAGCAGATCTTAGCAACTTATTCATCTTAACTGAAGCGATTCCTGTTGATTAGTAACTCCCCATTTCCTCCATCTCCTGGTAACCACCATTCCAACCTTTGATCCCATGAATTTGACTATTTTAAATACTTCATACAAGTGGAATCATGCTGTAGTTTTCTTTCTGTGACTGGTTTATTTCACTTACCACAATATCCTCAAAGTTCATCCATGTTGTTGCATATTACAGAATTTTCTTATTTTTTAGGGCTGAATAGTATTTTATTGTATGTCCATGCCACATTTTCTTGATCCATTCATCTGTAGATCAACATTTAGGTTGTTTCCACATCTTGGCTATTGTGACTGGTACTGCAGTGAACATGGGAGTGCTATCTCAAGATCCTGCTTCCAATTCTTCTGAATAAATACCCAGAAGCGGGATTGTGGGATCTTTTAATATTTCTAATTTTTTTGAGTAGTTCCATGTAGTGCTTTCCATAGCAGCTGGACTGTTTTGCATTCTCACTAAAAGTGTGCTAGCCATATGAACTTAGGATAACCTTGTATTTTAACCTGTCAATAACTTGTGTGCATGTAAAATTTTCACATATTTATGTCATGTTCCAAAAATAGAGTGTAAGGTCCTTTTGAGCAAGGATCATGCCTTATATATGCCAGCATAAGAGATGATCAATAAGTATTTGTTACATTTCATTAGCATTGCTATACCACAAAGAACTAGGAATAGATGTTAGAAGATTTGGGCTTAAGTTCCAATTATGCTTCTAACATTTGCATAATCTTGGGCAAATCAATTCTTTTGAGACTACTTCTTTGTTTATATGATTGTGCATAATTTATCAACAAAAAAAGCAGGCAGGCAAACTTGGAAAGAAATTTGTAAGATGGCTTATAGGCTTTGTTCTCTTTCTACCTTGGGGTTCACCCCTTGAAGGTATGTTGTGCCCCAAAGCAGAGCCATGCAGTCCCATTCTGCTTATTGCTAATTTGGCTTCTCTAGCTGCTCCAACGTAATAATACAAAGCAATGTGTGAACAAGGCCTGTGGTGCTGTAGCAGCCTTGCTGTGAGAAATAATGGACCTCCTCTTCTTTAATACAGGAAAGAAAGGGTTCCATTCATCTTCAAGTTGCCAATATACTGTATTTGTCTGGAAGCTCAAGTCTTATAGATTAGAGCCACAGCTTTAAAATACAGTTTGCAAACAAGTAAAGTGTTTAGTAAAAATTCAAAGTAAGGCTGTATAAGACAGGACACCTTGCCCATGAAAGAGAAACCAGGCAGCTAGCTGGGCTTCAGACATAGAGGTAAAGACATAAAGTCAAAGCATTTTGGATCCATAAATCAATTTATGGATTTGATGCTTCTATTAATGTTAGGACAGCATGACATTATAGTCACATAAAAGGACACAAATCATAAGGTCAAATGCTTCCCTGCTGGCCACACACTGCCTGCCTTTGATTACTATTTCTTGTTTCTGCTTTAATTGGCTATGGGATGATTCTGTCCTATGTGGGCCACATATTTGGTATGAATTCTTATGTTTATAAAGATATAATATATCATAGCTTTTATTACACATATGTATCTTTTATATAGCTTTTAGGAATGTATATATCATGGAATTATTGTTTGAGACATTTGGGAAATCCTTACGTAAGGCACGTAATAAGCTCAGCATACTTATATCGGCTGTCAAGATAAGGTAGGAATAGTAGTCCATTTGATTTTGAGAATGGAGGTTCTTGTTAATATCAGTGTATATTTACCTGCAGGCTACAAATGGAAGAGGGTGCCCAGGTTGAAAGTAACTAGAAAGTCTAATAAAACCATGAATCAGAGCCAGACAGATCATTTAGGATCTGACAAAAGGTGGTTTCAAGGCATCATCAATAACAATAATGTTGGGATCCTGTAGAGCTTCTTATAGTTTAATTAGTATTTTCATACACATTTTCTTGTGTTATCCAGGCACAGTTCTGTAAGAGACATGTTGTTATCTTTATTTTACTGAGGAGGAAGCAAGTGTAGGGAGAATTAATGAGTTAATAGTTGTCCTAACTCTACTACTCACCAGCTTAAGCAAGTAACCCAACATGTCAGTATCTTGGGTTCTTTAAAAGTAAAATGGGGATGATAATAATACTTACCTTATATTGATGTTGTGAGAAAGAAATAAATTAAAGCATTTGGAAAGCAAAAGATAGAGTCTGACATGCAGTAAGCATCCATATATATTAAATGAAGATTGTGCTGATTGTATGAGGAAGGTCTAGGATTTAAATATGGGTCTTCTGATATTAAGTCCAGTAACTGACCTATTGTGGCATAGCTGTTCTTTGAATAGAGGTGTCTGGAATGGAACCAGAGACCTTAGATTCTGGAAGTGTGTGTACTTGTGTGTGTTTGCAGGGAAGGAAAGCAAGCAACAGGAGCTCAAGCTAAAAGTATGAACAAGTAGCAGGTTAATTACTATGAAACATAAATTGAGAGAGAGGGCCTGATATTAGCTCAATCCACTCTTCTCTGGGAATTGGGGTCTGATGACTTTTATGGTGGGGACTATTTCCCAGGAACTGCTAGCCTAAGGGCTGTGGGCAGAGGTTAGGGGTGGACAACTGGGCTGTCCATGACATAATTACAGCTAGTTTACATGTCATATCAACTTAGAGAATGAAAATCCCAGTGATATTTCTTGATCTTTGATGACAAAGAAGTAATAAAATACTGCCTTTAGATTGTGCCCTAGACTCTTTTGTGGCATACAAAAGAAGAAGGTTAAAAGTCATGAGTCAAGTCCCTAGTGTGATTGAAAGACTTTTGAAAAGAAATCCATACAATCTCTGGTTGTTAATCTTATGACTCCTGGCATGTTTATGCCTCATAGGCTACTATCTCTAATATGGGGGTTAAGTTTGGATAAAAAGAAAGAACTATGTAATAATTGCAAGTTTCTACATTATATTCTGCAGAAAGTTACTAACAAGTAACACTTCTGGGATTTTTAGCCAGTTTTAAATCTCTGAGTATCAATTCTGTCATTGGAAAGGGATTCCTACTTTATGAAATGATTGTAAAAATCAAATGAGAAAATACTTTGAACACTGTATGATGCATGATGATTAATAATCTACAAATTTAACATAAGCTTGTCCTTCTGTTCAATTTTTAGTTGTCTAATCTCAAACTCTCCAAGGTCACTGGCTGAAGATGATGGTGAACCATGCAATTTGAATTGCCAATCATACCAATGATATTAACAGAGCTGTTGGAAATGCACAAAATTTCCCAGTGATAGATTATGCAAACCTGTTAACATATAGGAAGACTACACTCAGAATGACTAAGTAGGAGGCTCTTGTAAAGGGCCACTTTAGAGAAAATGGACCTTCTATGATTGAGATGAGGAGGGTGTCTGAAGTTAGTTGGAGGAGCTGCATTTGTAAGAGGTGATGAGTTCAATCCTAGATGTGTTACAACCTTGAAACAGAACCTCAGAATCATCTTGATTTATTCAGATCTACTGCCGTTTCAAGTCATTTACCAATCAATCCCTGAATAGTCCCTCTTCTCGAGACTTGGCAATAATGATCTTTCTTTCATCTCTGCTTGCCAAGATCCTCATCATTCTGGGCTGACAACTGCCACAGGCTCCTCAGGGTCGGCCTGCCTTCACTCTTACTCTTCTGATTTCCTCACTCACCCTATTGGTATCTAAGATGCTAAGTACAAAAAATGTATATTTTTAATCACTCATTGCCCAAGTAACATACATTTAGGAGCCTGTTGATCTCTTCCTTTGTTTAGCCCCAGTGAGCCAAAACTTTTACTTTAGAGAAGGCTGCTATATGCTGGGCTAACTCATTCTTTCAGTTCAAATTTTACATAAAAACTCTAAGGTCCTTTGTGATTCCTTTCAGAGGACACATCAATAAAGTAAATGGTTATTCTGAAATTGTTGCAAAGCTTCCAGGGAAGTGATGTTTGAATACGGGGAAATGCTTAAGTAAGGTATACCAAGTGATCAGCTCATGCCTTAAAGTTAACTAAATATTCATAAACAATTTCCATAAACCTCATGTTATAAAGCTTACATTTGGTTGCAGTCATTTTAAAAGTTTTACTGAGAAATGAAAAAGTATATGAAACATTCTGGAAAATTTTAGAACAAGAAAAAAGTATTCCCTAATGTCCCAATGATATCTAAATGTGTGTTGTGAATAGTTGCAGAGAGAGTATAGTAATTGCAGTTTGATTATAAAATGAAAATGAAATCAGGTGAAGATTCCTGAATGGATATGTCACTTGCAGTCAAGACAGTAGTTAAAATTCGACCAGCTGGTAATTTCTTAGAATCCTAGACAGAGACTTAATAGTAGTTGGGCCTAATGTATTTGATTTTTTTAATGTATGGGCCTTTATAAACTAAACTATCTTTATTTCTTCTTATGATTTATGATATCCAGCAGCCTACAATGGTAAAATTATGAACAAATAAGTCTATTAAAGGTCATTTCAATCACTATCTTGCAGGATATGCTTGTGTGCTCTTGACCTTTGAACATTAAACCAATGGTTGGGCATCACAATTTTGAAGGTCATTAACTATGATGGATCTATGAAGTTAAATAAGATTGCAAGAAAGAAAGCTAAAAGCTGTCAGTAGCATATATATGAACTATATTATACGTAGTGTGTGTGTGTGTATGTGTATTGAAAGAGAATGGAGAAAGAGAGGGAGAGGAAGAGAGAAGAAAGAGGGAAGAGAAAATCAACTTTATTAGTATATTGAAGGAAGGGAAAAGTCAGAAAATGTGTGTGATTTTTAGAGGAAATACATGGTATGCTGATAGGAGAGCAGAAGTTCAGGGAAGATTAAGTTGGAATCAGTATAATGGTCACTTTATTACCTCTGAGATTTTTTAGTCTCCTTTCTCAGCTCCGGGATATCATATTCCCTGTGTGGAAATGCTAGCCACAACTTGGTCAACGAAGAAGTTTTTGGTCTTGGATAAATTACTTCAATTCTGTGTCATTTATTTCATCAAACGTGAAGTTTCATGTGATAACACTCACATCAGTAGAGAGGAGCTGTTTCTTTTTCAGACGAGTGGGGATTTATGATATTCTATCTATGGAAAATACATTATCCTGATTGCTTACATAAAGCAATTAACACGTGGCATTAGTTGTTGTTTCCCTGTATCCCCTGACCACACTGTGAGCTATTTGGCAACAATAACTACCTTATTTATCTCTATAATTCCAACAGTAGGCCCAGGGCCTGACTCATAGAAAATGCTCATAAATGATTATTGAATTCAAGGAAGTTTTAATTGTATCAAAAGGGCTTATGATAGCACATCAGTCAATTTTACTCTACAAATTACTTAGTATAGTAAGCTCAAGGGCAAATTTTTATGCAGAACTATTAGCAAGCCAATAGCAAATATTTTTAAAGTAAAATTTTTTAGTACAAGATTTCTTCCATAAATAGCTCCATGACAGTAAGGCACAAAAGTAACTTAGAGATATATTATATTGTGGAGAAGTCTTGAAATGATGGTCAGTTTTAAGTGTAGTTGCTTATTGAAATGGAAAACTATTCTTAAATCAAGACGATCCTAGGAAATTTTTTAAAAGTCCAATCACAACAATAAGGAAACGGTCTGAGGCAGCTATATTTGTTTCAGAATCTTTTCTAGAAATTTACAGGACTTTAAGCATGGAAGGGTCAGGGAGCTGGGAGATGGAGAAGGGTAAAAAAAGTATTGAGAGTTTGATAAGAAAACACTCCTTGGTACTCAAATAGCACCACTTCATGTCATTTGAATTCGCAATAGTGTACTCTGATTATCATTTAAGCCATGGGACACACAATATGTTAGATTTACCTCTGATTTTTTTCCCTCTTTCCTCAAACTTTCTCCCTTAGGCACTTACAAGGCTAAGAGAAAAGCCAAAGTGTTAATACACAGAAACTGAAGTGTTTTTAAATACTGCTATGGAACAGCACAGCTTGCCTTCCTGACAACCAGGCAGAAAAGGCTGAACTTTAAGTCAAGCTCAGGGTGGTGGTGCACTGGCTCTCTGTGTGGAATGCCCTATGGGGTGAAAGATCAATTCAGCTTTGCTGAGCCGTGTCAGCAGTGGCTGTCTTTAAGATGCTGACACGGCTCTGGTTGACAGTTTGAAGAAATTTAACTGCTTTGATAAGGTTAAAGGGGGCAACCAACCACGAATAGAAAACAAAACATAAGGCTGCTTAGAAGCTTGATTGCATGGTAGAAACGAGTTGTCAACGGGCAACATTACCAACACGCATTACCTCCTTTTCATTTGAAAAAATAAAGAAAGAAAAAGACAAAGAAGAATACATAGAAGCAAATAAAAGAAAAAAAGCAAAGTCTCTCACAAAAAATAGCCCACTGTATTAGACATTTGTCAGTTACTCTGGATGATACTGTTCAAAAAGTTTGGCTACAGCAAGTCAAGGGCACACAATGTCTATTGTTTTTGCTAACCCCTTTGAGAAGTTTAATGGGACAAATAAAAAATTTACTTGGGATCATGGAAGGAGTTATGACCTTTCTGTATCTATTGGGAAAAATAACAAAGTTTGCATTTGTTCAGAAAATAAATTGAACATAAAGAATTGCTGCTGATGTCCATATAATATAAAAATAAAAATTTTGTGAAATATACCTAAATAAGTCTTATACTCTCATTTTTAAAAATCAGGCAATAAGTGGTAGTGTTTATGCCTTGACCATTAATCATGGCCACTTAGCTTTAGTTGGAAGCAACTCAATTTAGTAATGTGGCAAAAGGTTATCAAAATATTTCCTTGAAACCCACAGTTGTTACATGAAATAAAGTATCTGGTTGGATATATTTCTTCACTTTTTAAAAAAAAAAAGGAAATTGCATTTGTGCGACTCTTAGGATGTGAATACCCATATTGTAAAGATGTTATCTGGTGGAGTTAGTCACAAAGCATAACCCTTCTGATTTCTGTTTATACTATCAATGAGAGAACAAATCTTTAATTACTTGAAATTATATAAACAGTGCCATTATTTATCTATTACTGTTCTAGGGATTCATCAATGAAAAGAGCAAAGGTATCTTCTCTCACAGGACTTAAATTGAGAGGAAGGGACCATAGATGGATGAAGAAAAAAAAATAAACATGACTATTAAGTTGCCTGGCTGGTATGTTAGAACATGATAAAGCCTATAGAAGAAAAGGAAAGGTAGAGCAGGGAGAAGGGTGTGATGCTCATGTTGCACCATCAAGTAAGGTGGTGATTGTGTGTTTCATGGGAAGGGAGAGATTAGAATTAAAGGAAGAAAAGGAGATACTGTGTGTATGGGTACAGGGGGGATGGTGGCAAGTGGAAGAAGGGTTCCAAACATAGAGAAGGACTTGTGAAAGACCCTAAGGCTGGAGTGTGAGCTTGGAGTGTTCAAGGACAACAGGGAGGCAGGAGAGGTTGGAAATGGAGGAAAGTTGAAAATCAGGTTAGAGAGGGAATGTGGGGTGCAGATTATGTATGTGAATTTGGAGGCTTTTGAAAAGACTGATTTTCTCCAATAGAAGTAAGGAGTTGTTAGAGAATTCTGAACAGAGAAGTGACATGATCTTACTAATGTTTTCAGAAGATGACTGGGGCAGATTGGGGAGAGGCGATAGAAGCAGGAAAGGGTATTTCAGAAAGTCAGGGGAGTGGGCTCTGGCCAGTGTGATGGAAAGCAAGGTGTTGAGAAGTATTCAGATTCTGAATATATTTTGCCTACTTTGCTTAACTTTTTGTTTGGAGCTAATTATACAGACTTCTGTTGGCAGGGAAACTGAAGGAAAAAAAAGTAGAAAGAAAAAATAATTATGTAAGCTTAGAGAAATTAGCAAAGGTAGATTGAGAATTCCTGTATCGTACTCACCGAGCTTCCCCTGATGGTAACATCTTACATAACCATAGTATAAGAATCAAAACCAAGAAACTAGTATCAATATACACTATTAAGTCAACTCCAGACCCTATTCAAATTTTACCAGTTCTTACAATGCCTTTTTTCTGTTCCAAGATTCCACCTTTGTTGTTTTTACCCCTAAGTCTTCTCCAAACTGTGATAGTCTGTAGTCTCCTTGGTTTTCAAAATCTTGTCTCTTTTGAAGAGTACTCATCAGTTATTTTGACAAATATCCTTCAATTGCAGTTCCATAATTTTTTGTGATTGGAATAAGCTACGCATTTTTGTCAAGAATACCACAGAAATGATTTATACTTCTCAGTGCATCATATCAAGGGCTTCATAATGTCTACCTATCTTATTATTGGCGCTGTTGTCTTTAATCACTTGTTATAATGGTGTATTCCAGATTTCTCTATTTATAACATTAATACTTTTATACTATGCAAATCTGTTTCTCAAACTTCTACCCACTCATTTTTGTATCCATCAATGGATCTCGTCTCCAACAATGTTTTACTGTGGTGCTTGTCTAATAGTGATTTCCCATGCCTTTTCTACTTTTATTAATTAGAATTTTATTGTAAGGAGAGTGATGTCTTTTCCCCTAAGTATTTACTTATTCTATTATATATTTATGGGCTCAGGGAAGTATCGTTTATTCTATGGGTTAAAATCCAATACCACCATTATTTATTTTTGCTCAAAATGTTCAATTTTGACTCTTGGGAGCTTTTCCAGCTTGGCAGCTCTGTTCTTTCTGCAAGCCCCATCTTTTTTTTTTTTATAACTTCCTGTTTCTGGTACCACAAGATGTTGCCTGCTCATCTTAACCCCAGCTCTGGAATCAACCAATCCTCCACTGATCCCCGGTTCCTTTTATTGGAAAATGGTGTTAAAAAACCATGATTAAGACGCTAATTAATCTGGTGTGCTCACTGCTGTTGGATTCCATCTTTAGGTCCTCTTAGGGAAGAGAACTAGGAAATTCATGTGTACATTGAACCATGTGGAGCAGGCTCACTGTGCCCTGGTTATCATCTTATCTGAGTTTGGCAAGAGGGACACCCACTCACAGCAAGTCACATGAAGCAGGATTATTACTTACAGATAGGCAGCAAGGGAAAGCAGAAGCCTAGGATTCTTCGCAAGCAGGTAGCGCAAGGCTCAGGAAAGCTGGGGGTAGCTGGAGTCTTATCTGTGCATGCCTCACTTGCAGGGCAGTTGAGGGACCTGGGGAAACAGCCTGCCCGGGGTTTTAGACCACTGAGCCATGTGATTTGCCGTGCTAAAGAATTGAAGGACATCTTGTTTCTAGCGGGGACTGAAACAGAGCCGGAACTGTTGTTTCAATAATGTTTTAACTTGCTGCTTTCTATTCATATTCGGATATTTTTCATGTTTTGGAGCCTTTTTAATATCTTTTTAAAAATACATGGTGAGTTCTTGATATATTACGGACATTAACTCTTTATTTGTGATGTAGTTTGCACTATTTTCTTCCAGGTTTTCAGCTGTTTTTTGACTTTGTTTATGATTGTGTTCATGCAAAATGGTTTTTATTTTTATGTAATCAAATTTATCAATCTTTTATTACCTCTGAATTTTGAGTCATAGTTAGAAAGCCTCTTATATCAAATTTAAAAATGAACTCACCTGTGTTTTCTTCTTATACTTGTTTGGTTTTATTTTTATTTTTAAAATTTATATCCCTAATCTCTTTTGAGTTAATTTTTGTGTATGGTATGAGCAGTAGATCTAATTTATCTTTTTCCAAGTGACTACCCAGTTGACCCAGCACTAGTTATTAAAAAGTTGATCTTTACCTCAGGGATTCGAGATGTCACTTTTATCATATACTAAGTTTCCATTTTATTAAGGTCTAATTTTGGACTTTTTATTCTGTTCCACCGGTCTATTGTTTATTTATGTGCCTGTTTTAATCACAGAGGCTTTACCGCAAGCAAATTTTAATATCTGGTAAGGTTAAAAACTGTTGCAGGTTTCCTTTTTCATTGTTTTAGTGACTATTCTTGCATATTTGTTTTCCCATATGAGCTTTATTTTTAATTTTTCTGACTCCATAAAATAGCTTATTCGTATTTGTCTTTGGATTACATTGAATTTATAAGTTAATTTAAGGAAACTGACATTTTTATAATGTTAAGTTGTCTTATCCAAGAACAGGGGATGACTTTCCATTTGTTCAAGTCTACTTTTGTGTCTTTTGGGAATATTTTAAACTTTTCTCATGTTAGTTTCATACATTTCTTGTTAAGTTTATTTTAAAATGCTTATATTCTTTGCTGCTGTTATAAATGAGGTATTCTCTGCCATTATGGTCTGTCACTTTATTTTTGTATATATGAAGGCTATTGATTTTTATTTGTTAATTTTATATTCTGCTGCTCCTTGAATTATTTTATTGTTTGAGTTATTATTATCATTGATTCTCAGGGAGTTCTCAGTTTGCTATCATATCAACTAAAAACAGAGATTGTTTTATTCCTTTTTTCCCATTCTTATGCTTCTAATTGATTTCATTTGTTAAATTTCTTTGGCTCATAGTTCTATAGCAATGTTGAATAGTAGAGAAGATTGAAGCAGCCTTACCTTTTTTTCTGATGTTAGTAAAAATGCCCTTTTTTCCCCATTAAATAAGATATGGTACTGACTTTAGGACTAGGATATGTGTGTGTGTGTGTGTGTGTGTGTGTGTGTGTGTAATGAATATTTTGTTTTGTTGTTTTTTTAATGCTTTCTCAAAAATATGGGTATTTAGAAAATTTTATATTTTGATCTTTCTTTTATAATTATGCCTTTGTAATCTTCTTAGTCTCCTATTGTATTTTTACCTTTTACTGTGTTTATCAGTATTTTCTAGTATTTTGAGTGCCTATCTATTGCCTCACAACAATACACTTTTTGTATCTTTCTCTTTCTTTTCTTATCTTCTTCCATTTTTAGTAGCATTACTTCTAATTTGTCACAACATATATTAGCCTTTCACATTGACCTCTATCATCTTAATCTTATTATAAATTTATAAAGTTCTCACAATCAGTAATTTTCCTGAAGTTTTCCCAGTAACCATTGTTTTGATAAAGCTTATCCTCTAATAGAGTCCTCAAGAAGGGCTGTTGGATGCAGAATTCCCTAAGATCACTAAGATCTAGCATGTGAAATGTGTATTCCTATAGCTGTGATATTTGAATGACAGCTGGACTGGATATACAATCCTTTTGTACACTTTCATTGAAATATGTAAAAATTATGCTTGCTGTTGCCTTGCTTTGCATATTGATTTTGAAACTTCTCCTGATAGTCTGATTATTTTGGATTCAATGCCCCTTCTTTAATGCCTTTTAAAATTTTTTTCATTTGTCTTTCTTTTTCCTTGGGTACCTTCTAATTTGTTCTTTATTTGTGCGGTAATTTTCTCATTTTCTTCCATTTCTCCCTGAGTTCAGTGAAATATTTTGAAACTTCTCCCTGTTTTTAGTCTGTTTGGCCTTTCAGTTTTTTGAATTTCTGATTTAAGGGTAAATCCTCTATCCTTAAGGACTTCTTTGAGTATATTTAATTGAATTTGGAGTGTAGACTTAATCATTTTCTTTGTTGCACGGTTGTTTTTCAAGGGAGTTTTATGTATTTGTGTGAAATTCTATTTTCTGCTTTTGGGTTTTTCGGAGGTTTTGTTGTTTTGTTTTTGTTTTTTGCAATAGTTCTCTACGAATCTTACTTTCCTGCTGTTCATTTTCATGACATTGGAGTGTTTTACATGATTCTTAGTTTAATGACTTTTCTAGTGGCCTAGCAAAATCTAGGTCTTTGAGGAGGCTTTTGTTGTTCATTTCGGTTTCATTGGTGGGGAAATACGTTATGAACAATTTTATGGTTCTTTTTGGTCACTCAAGACTCTAAAATCGTCTCATTTCTCCCCGATTTACCACCAGATTCCCAAATGGCATGTCTTCTTTTGTCTCCCTCTTCTTTTCAGAGCTATGTTATTGGAATACTGTCTTCTTAAACTGTGCCTGTGCTTTTAAACTGTATTCAAGCCTTAAATCTTTAAATTGCACACCTGGGCCTTGATGCACCCTCTGTCCTTTAAATCATGCGTATGTTAAGCTTTGAAATCTCTTTCCCGTAGTGAGTGCTCTGATGTGCCTGGTTACTTTTTTCTGTAATTTCAGATTTTGTTTGGATTTAGTCTTTCTCATGGTCACCCAAACTCTTACACTTTGCCAGAGAATCCTTTTTGGTTTTTGGCAGTTTTTACCTTTTGCTTTTGCTTAAGGTACAGCTTTGTGGCTGGGCAAAGGTGGGCAGAAATGTAAGGGATAAGGGCTGTGGCTCTTGTTAATTTTTCTCTTTCTACTCACAGTTATTTTGAAGTTTCAGTATTCTTCTGTTTTCAAGTCACATGGAGTGTCTGCTTTTGGGTAGGATTTTTAAACTTTTTTTTTTTTTTGAGACAGAGTCTTGCTCTGTCATCCAGGCTAGAGTGCAGTGGTATGATCTCGGCCCACTGCAACCTCTGCCTCCCGAGTTCAAATGATCCTCCTGCCTCAGCCTCCCAAATAGCTTGGATTACAGGCACCCACAACCTCGCCCAGCTAGTTTTTGTATTTTTGATAGAGATGGGGTTTCACCATGTTAGCCAGGGTGGTCTTGAACTCCTGTCCTCAAGTGATCCACCCACCTCAGCCTCCCAAAGTGCTGGGATGACAGGCAAGCATGAGCTACTGTGTCTGGCCTGGATTTTTATACTTGTGAAGCTATTTTGTAATGTTTGGGGAGAAAACTTTGGGAAGTCGATTAATACCTGAACTTTATCTTCTTTAGATGCCTAGAAGAACTCTGGATATGTTTTTCAGCTATAAGGCCGGGCACGGTGGCTCACACCTGTAATCCCAGCACTTTGGGAGGCCGAGGCAGATGGATCACAAGGTCAGGAGATCGATACCATCCTGGCTAACATGGTGAAACCCTGTCTCTACTAATAATACAAAAACAGCCGTGCATGGTGGCAGGCGCCTGTAGTCCCAGCTACTCGGGAGGCTGAGGCAGGAGAATGGGGTGAACCTGGGTTAAGGAGCTTGCAGTGAGCTGAGATCACGCCACTGCACTCCAGCCTGGGTGAACAAGGAAGACCTTTCCCGACTAAAAAAAAAAAAAAAAAAAAAAAGAAATTCCCTAATAGGTTGTAGGTATGGTGTGAGAAAAGAAGACAGTCAAAGATAATTCCAAGATTTGTATTCTAAACAACTGGAAAGATACAGTTATCATCACATTATGTAAAGAGGACTTCAGGTGGAGAAAGTTGGAGGGGAAATCAGTGTCTATATCAGTGTCATTTTCAGCCACATATGCAGTTTTTCTGAGAACAAAGGCAAAACCAAGATATTGTCGTTATTTCTCTCAGCCTTGTGACTCAGTACATAAACTTCATGACCCCCTTTTTAAATTTTGTTTTTCTTTTCTCTTTCTACATATCTTGGTGTATTAGTCCATTTTCAGGCTGCTGATAAAGAAATACCTGAGACTGGGCAATTTACAAAAGAAAGAGGTTTAAAGGACTTACAGTTCCACTTGGCCAGGGAGGCCTCACAATCATGGTGGAAGGCAAGGAGGAGCAAGTCATGCTTACGTGGATGGCAGCAGGCAAAGAGGGAGAACTTGTGCAGGGAAACTCCCGTTTCTAAAACTGTCAGATCTTGTGAGACTTATTCACTGTCACGAGAAAAGCACAAAAAAGACCCATCCTCATGATTCAATCATCTCCCACCGGGTCCCTCCCACAACACACGGGAATTATGGAAGGTACAAGATAAGATTTGGGTGGGGACACAGAGCTAAATCATATCACTTGGGTTCACTCTGATTTTTATTTTAACTATTGTTGGCATTTTAAAATTCAGGTCTATCTCTATCTTTTGTCTTTAAGGTGCCTTGGGTTTTCCATCACTACTTTCACTCCTTTTCAGACAGAACCTACCTCAGACATCTAGAAGGTACTCAAACGTATTGGCTTTTCTGTGTATATCTGGCAGCTTAGGTTAAATATGCTGTGATTATAAGTGACTCTAAAATCTCAGTGGCTCACATCCCATTTCTGACTCAAGTTCCATGTCTGTTTTGGGTTGACTGAGCTTTGTTCCATATTCTCTTTGCTCCAGAATCCTGCCTAGGGGCACAGCCTCTTTCCAGACCATCACTGATCTCATGAAGGAAGAAAAAAGATATGATGAGCTGTGCTTCTGCTCAGAAGTGACACACATAGCTTCTGCTCACAGTGTCTTAAGCAGGGCACGGGGATGAGACTGACATCATTGAAGAAAAGAAGTTTAATTCTCCAGCAAGGAGCATCCTTCAGCATCATGGGGGTGGTGGGCATAAGATGTAGGAGGGCAGAAATCCAAGTCTAATTCACCACATTGTTCTCCTTGCCTATGTCCTCTCTGAAAGAACTCTGCTCTCACATTGTAGGCTTTGCTGGCACTGTTAGTTTTGTCATGGGATGCATTCTAGCTACAATTCCAGGTCCCCACGTTCCAGCCACATGGTGTGACTACAATCTTAAGTTGATTTGCTTCATTCATACCTCTTCAGCCTGGGGTAGAAAGTCATCTATTTTTAATGCCATTTTTTCTAGGCTTTGTTGAATTTGGAAATTCCCTGACTCAATCTTCTTTGATCAGTATTTATGCAATTAGTGACATGGCCATCCTTTAGAGCCAAAGGTTAGAACAATAAAGGGATGTGTTCTTACAACTAGGTATATTTAGCTGTAAACATATTGAGGCTACTCTCCAATTTTATTCTTAAATTTGACCTTGTACAACTGATAGGAGAGTAATGCCTTGAGCAAGGAAGACTTAAACTCAGACAATACCATTAATGAGTTAAGTTTAATAAAATCTTAATTATTCCTGTGTCATCAAGATGGTTTTGATAACACATAATAGAAAAAAATGTGGTATTTCAAAACATGTCACATCTGCCCTCAGAACACATTATGGACCTTATATCGGTGACATATTATAGCTTCCTTGTTTTTATCTCTTTTCCCTGATCTCAATATTAACATTAGCCTGTATTCCATTTGTTCATACAAAAATATTTATCAATACCCAATTATGTGCTAGCACTCTGTGCTTTGACTAAAGATATAAAGGAACTTTTAGTTTTTTTTCTGAATGAGCTTGCAGTTGAGTAGGGAGACAAAATTAAATATTAAACAAGTAACTTTACAAATAATGAACTACAATGATGATAAATGCTATTGACAAGATAGATGCTCAGCTCACTCATTGATTGCATAAGGGAAATTTGATGGTACACAGATTGCTTGTGGGTGGGCACAAACCAGAAGCTTACAAAGGAAAAGGAAAAAGGGAAAATAGATGAAAAGTTTGCTAGAGTACTTCATGATACATGGAATTTGGAGACAGTTGTTAATTTACATAAACAGATATATCATAAAACTGACACATCACAGGGACTTCTGATGGTGTGTTACGCAAAAGTGGGTAGGTGGGTCCTCAATTAGTACCCAAAGCAAATGCCTATGTTAATACAACATTTAAAGCCGAAAAAAGAAGTTTTTCCGACGTCTAAGATGTTTGAATTACAAATTTGGAGATTTTTTATGAGTTTGCTTTGTCCCAAGGCCTTTTATTCAAGCTATTTAAAAGCCTATAGAGTTAGAAATGCTTTCTGATGAGCTCAGTATTGGAGAAGCCATTTCTATTTCTAGGAGAGTTGTTAATTAGCTCAGTTACCTTAAGTGAATAACAACCTCTCTGGGTGTCAGTTTTCTCAACTCTAAAATGAAAGATTGAATTGGATGATTTAAGGTTTCTTCTAGCTATGCTTGCTAAATGAGTCAAATGACTGCAGCAGATTGAAAGGCAGTACATAATATAACACACAAATACCCGTAAGACTCTGTCCTTAAGCAAACCAGGCACCTGTGACATTTCACGATTTTTCCTCTATTTTTACTCTCACTGTAATTTATCTGATATATTAGACACCTATACAAGGAAAATCATTAACTTAATTATACTGATGTTTATGTATAAAGTTTATTTAGAGAAAAATATCCAAAGATTCAATATGACACAGAATTTTACTGGTATGTGAATTGTAAGGGCATTAATTTGTACACACAAACATGTACGTACACACACACACTTTTCTACACACAAAGTATCTCTTGTCACCGTACACTTTTCTATTATTAGAGTTCTGAGAGTTCCTGTTACTGGTAAAAATGTATGTTCGTTTTTTTCTCTAAGAATGTCAGGTCACAACTTTCCCAGAAAAATCATTTGTTCACACTTTTTAATTTGTATATGGTCACTTGCACACATTGCTAAGCCCCAGGATGTTTGCATCCATCTGTTGGATGCTCAGACATTTCTATCTATCGCATGGCAGATGCTGTTCAATCAGAATCCTTGGCTTTTTTCCCTGACTTTTTGGATAGAATGGAGGGCCAGTTAGGGGTTTTGTCGGCAGTGCTTCAATTTCAAGTGAAGCCAATTGGACAGCGATTGTCCTCCCAGGACTGATAAGGACTCATGTAAGGTAACGACCTGTTCTCACAGTGTCTGTTCCATCAGGTTTTCCCCACCCCCTCAGTGCAGGATTGCTGCGGCTTGGATAGACCTTCAGAGAGCACTCCCAGACCACCCTTTACTACTTTTGACCCGTAGGAATGCTTTATTGTTCCGAGAACTGCCACAACAGTTCTACTCTGACCTATAGCTAAAATTCGAAATTTGACCTGAGCCCAGAATACTAACGACTCCTCAGGGGAAGCTGAGTTCTTCCACAGGGATTGGAAATAGCTCCTGGGTATCTGAATTTTGTCAGGAAGCCAGACATATTTCCACAGTTCTGGGCATGTTCAGCTTCTTAAGACAAGTTTTGGCTGATATTTATTAAGTAGATATATGTGTTAAGCTTAGAGCTAAGTGTTTCTGTATGTATTTTGAATGTAATTCTCACACAACTGCCTTGAAGAAAGTGAATGCTTTTAGCGTGTATATTGTGCAGAAAAACAGTTTTAGAGAAGCTAAGTAACTTGTCTAAGCTTGCAAGCAGCATAGTCAAGAGCTTAAACCCTGAACTTTCTGACCAAAACTCTAATATAAACCCTAAGCTACACTGCACATTTTGGAATTTCAGTTCCTCTCCACCTTTGTTCTCTCAGCATAGATTAAACCTGGAGGTAGCTTTCGAGTTATAGAAAAAACTTTCGTCTTTTGGACAAACTTTTGAATTAAACAAAGTTAGGCAAAGTGCTGATGCTGTCAATTACTGGATATTCTATACTGTACTTCTCTGAATCTCAATTTCTTTATTTATTAAAAGGAGATGATAGTACACGTCTTATATGTTTATTAGCAAGAGTACATATGTAAGTGCATATGAAACTCTTAGTAAATAACTCATCTTGGCATCAAATCTTATCAATAAATACTCATTTTTTCCTTTTCTTCTCAGATGACTTAAAGCCATCTGGATATTCTTTAGGGTATACTGGAGTTTTATGAGTTCAGGGATCTCTCGAAAGATTAAGAGCTCTCATAGTGCGAAATCTTTCTCGTTACTAAAGATCAAAAATTATTTTCTTGTGAAGTCTTTTCTGATACTTTAACCAAAAACTTGACTTTCTCTCTGTTCCAGGGACTGTGATGATTATTCTCACACTAGTCTCTCTCAGTAGACTAGATTGTTTGAGGACAGGATGTAGATTATGTGCATTATTCCCACTAACTAGCACAAATGGCGTGCTACATTGTACCCAATAAGGTTTTTTGCCATAGTTGTGACAATCTATTACTGAACAACAAATTTTAGAATTCAGATTCAGATTTTAGTTGTCTTTAATTATATGAGCTATAAAAAGATAAATGTAGACGTTTAAATCTCCAATAACAGATCTAGATGTTTCTAATTGGAAAAGACTCACAAAACGTGTTTTGCTGTGGAATCAACTTCATGTAAATGACTGAAAGGGGACTTTCCCATTGTGCCACTCCATAAAGCCTGTGCAAGCAGGATGGTATACCATCTGAAACCAAATTCATCCATTGTTATCTAGTAGGATTCTCTCTGGGGCCAGGATAAGACAGAAATGGTGGAAATTCTCTTTGACACAAGATATTAGAGGAATCAGAGACTAGTAACCCCAAAATGCTTTTTTCGGAGAGACATCGCACTAGGTGTTTTATCTTTAACCTTATCCCCTCTTGGTATTTATCTTGAGAATGAGTCAAGTGTAATAGCCATAGCAGGGCCAAAATATGCCATTCAAGCTTGAGGCAAAGAAATTACTTGCTACTTCCTTGTCTTATATTAACGTTCTATCTAGAGGCAGAGCATGAGTGCTTTGATCCTCTAAGTAATCCATATTATGAAGCTAAAGTAATCAGTTAATTTGGGAAAATTGGTACTTCCAACTATATTAGAAAACAAAAGAAAGGCATTTTATGATGACTGATGATTAATATTAAGAAAATGAATGATAGTGTGATTTAATTTTCATTATAAAATAATAAGAAGATTATTAATTATTGTGGCTAAGTGATCAGTGCAAAAATGCCAGATAATTTAATTCTGAAAACTCTCTTGGGAAACTGCATTACCTGCTTTAGCTCTCTTCATTGACAGCTAATCTATTTTGTATGGCTTAGCCTTGAAGCAATGATGAAAAATATATTTACTCTTAATGCTTTTGTTCATATGATGTATTAGAGGAATTTCAAAGAAACTGCTTTTCTCTCTGATGGTTAAGATTCTGTTATTCTATTTTTTTAATGTTGGCACCAATTAATAACATATCATTGATAACATCTTAATTAAAAAGATTTATTGGTTTCTAGATTAGAATAAATAGACAATGAAGGAGATAGCTTTTCACTCTTGATGTAAAGAAATTGTGCTCATGGACTAGAAGAATTAATATTATTAAAATAACCACACTTCCCAAAGCAATCTATAGGTTAAATACAATTACTATCAAAATGCCAACATCATTTTTCACAGAATTAGAGAAAACAATTCTAAAGTTCATATGGAACAAAAAAGAGCCCAAATTCAAAGCAATCCTAAGCAAAAAGAAGAAAAATGAAGGCATTAGATTGCCTGACTTTGAATAATACTCCAAGTCTATAGTAACTAAAACATGACACTGGCATTAAAAAAAAGGACACGTAGATCAATGGAACAGAATAGAGAACCCAGAAATAAAGCTCACAGTTTTACAGCCAACTGATCTTTGAAAAAGTCAACAAGAATATACAGTGGGGAAAGAACAACCTTTTCAATAAATGATGCTAGGAATATTGGATTGCCATATGTAGAAGAGTAAAACTAGACCCCTATCTACCACCATATAAAAAATCAAATCAAGTTGGATTGAAGATTTGAATGTAAGACCTGAAACCTTAAAAGTACTAGAAGAAAACCTAGGAAAACTCTTCTAGACGTTGGTCTAGGAAAATAATTCATGACCAAGACCTTAAAAGCACAGGCAACTAAAACAAAAATAGACAAATGGGACTTAATTAAGCAAAAATGCTTCCACACTGATATGGTCTGGCTGTGTCCCCACCCAAATCTCATCTTGAATTCCCACGTGTTGTGGGAGAGACCCAGTGGGAGGTAATTGCAGCATGGGGGCAGGTCTTTCCCGGGCTGTTCTTGCGATAGTAAGTCTCACAGGATTTGATGGTTATTATAAGGGGGAGTTTTCTTGCACAAGTTCCTTTAGCCTGCCGCCATCCATGTAAAATGTGACTTATTGTTCCTTGCCTTCTTCCGTGATTGTGAGGCTCCCCCAGCCATGTGGAACTGTAAGTCCAATTAAACCTTTCTTTTGTAAGTTGCCAGTCTCAGGTATATCTTTATCAGCAGTGTGAAAACAGACTAATACACACACATCAAAAGAAATAATTAGCACAGTGAACAGACAACCTGCAGAATGGGAGAAAATATTTGCAAATTATATCATCTGACAGAAGGGTAATATCCAGAATTTACAAGGAACTCAAACAACTCAACAAAAAATCACCAAATAATTACATTAAAAAGTGGGCTGAGGACATGAATAGGCATTTTTCAAAAGACGACAAAGAAATGGCCAACAATTGGCTGGATGCAGTGGCTCATGCCTGTAATCCCAGCACTTTGGGAGGCTGGATCACCTGAGGTCTGGAGTTTGAGACCAGCCTGACCAACATGGAGAAACTCTGTCTCTACTAAAAATACAAAATTAGCCTGGCATGGCGGTGCATGCCTGTAATCCCAGCTACTCGGGAGGCTGAGGCAGAAGAATCGCCTGAACCTGGGAGGTGGAGGTTGCAGTGAGCCAAGATCACACCATTGCACTCCAGCCTGGGCAACAAGAGTGAAACGCCATCTCAAAAAAAAAAAAAAAAAAAAATCAATATCACTAACCATCAGGGAAATGTAAATTAAAACTACAGTGAGATATCATCTCACACCAATCAGAATGGCTATTATTAAAAAGAAAAAACAAATAACAGGTGTTGGAGAGGATGTGGAGAAAAGGGAACTCTTGTACACTATTAGTGGGAATGTAAATTAGAACAACCTCTATGGAAACAGCCTGGAGATTTCATGAAGAACTAAAAATAAAACTACCATATGATCCAGCATTCCCACTACTGGGTATCTACCCAAAGGAAAAGAAATCATGGTATCAAAAAGATACCTGCACTTGTTATGTTTATTGCAGCATTATTTGCAATAGCAAAAATATAGAATTAACAAAAGTGTCCATCATTGTAGGATTGGATAAAGAAAATGTGGTGTATATACATAATGGAATATTATTCAGTGATGAAAAAGAATAAAATCATGTCTTTTGCAGCAACATGGATGGAACTGGATGCCATTATCTTAAGAGAAAGAACTCAGACACAGAAAGATAAATGTTGTATGTTGTCACTTACAAGTGGGAGCTAAATAATATGTACACATGGAAGTAGAATGTGGCATGATGGACAATGGAGACTCGAAGTTTGTAGAGGAGTGGAAAGAGATGGATGATATGAGGTTGCTTGGTGGGTACAATATGCATTGCTCCAGTGATGGATACACTGAAGGCCCTGACTTCACCACAATGCAATATATCAATGGAGTAAAGTTGCACTTGCACACCATGAGTATATGCAAAAAAAACAAGGTTTAAGCTCAAAACACTTCAACATAAAAATAAGCATTTTATATTGATTTGGGGACTCAACCATATCATTAAAAATGAGATATTGATAGAAACTCTAGTATAATGTGTTAAAAGTACAAAGGCATATTCTTCCATGTAGAAGTTCAGAGAGAAATGGAAGAGTCCAGGCAGCTCCGTTACCATAAGCTAGCAAGTTTGTTCCCATTTTGCATCATCAACCAAGCTCTTGACATCCGTCCTCACCTCTTGGTCCAAGAGGGTTGCTGACTATTCAGCCATATATATTTTTTATTTTATTATGAAATAAGTAGTTTAGGTAGAAGGTGTGAAATTTGCAATCTTCCTTTCCCATGAGGACTGTTTTCGGAAGACTACTTTTATACCATTTTTCAGAACATCAAATTGGCCATAAAGCTATTAGCTGGGCGTGTTGCAGAAAGGAAATAGAATTAGGAGTCTTTGCTACAGCTATAATAATTAAAATTGTACATAGTACATAGTAAAGAAATTAGAAATATCTACAGGTATTCTAAGAGCTTGTTATGTGCCAGGCATTAATCTAAGTGCTATCTGTACTTTTTCTTTCATTTAATGTTTAAAACAATCATATTTAAATTAGGAAAATGAGGCCCAGAGAGGTTAAGTAACATGTTCATGGTCATATAACAGTGGCAATACCAGGTCTGAACTCAGATTGTTCCACACCGTATTGCTTTTCTAAAGTAGTAACAGATCAGCAGAGCAGAATAGAGATTCCATGAATGGGTCTGTGCATATATAATCATTCAATATAAGATAAAGCTGTAATATGGCCATTATGGAAGACAGTATAGAGCTTTGTCAGAAAATTAAAAATAGAACTACCATATGATGCAGCAATACCACTTGTGGATATATGTCCAATGGAAATAAAATTAGTATTTCTAAGAGATATCTGCACTTCTATGTTCATTGTAGCATTATTCACATATGGAATAAGATATGGAATCAACCTAAGTGTCCAAATATCCACTGATGGATGAACAGATAAAGAAAATGTGATGTGGGGTGTGTGTGTGTGTGTGTGTGTGTGTGTGCATCTGTGTGTGTCTGTGTGTGTGTGATAAAATAGTTATCATTCAGTCTTAAAAAAGGAAACTGTCATTTGTGATACCATGAATGAACTCGGAGGACATATCATAAGTAAAACGGATCAGGCAGAGAAAAACAAAAACTACAAGATTCCATATATATGTGAAATCTAAAGAAGTTGAACTCATAGAAGCAGAGAGCAGAATGGTGGCTACCGGGGGCTGAAGTGTAGGATGGAGGGAAATGGGGAAATGTTGGTCAAAAGGTACAAAGTTTCAGTTAGATAGGAGGAATAAGTTCTGGAGATCTATTCTACAGCATGGTACCTGTAGTTAATAATAATGTATTGTATACTTGAAAATTGCTAAAAGAGTAGATCTTAAATATTGTCACTACAAAAAAAGATAAGTATGTGACATGATAGATATGTTAATTAGCTTGATTTAATCATTGCACAATGTTCACAGATATCAAAATCTCACTTTATATACTATAAATATATACAATTTACATTTGTCAATTATACCTTAATAAGGCTGGGGAGGAAATAAAATTGTCATAAATTCATTAGGGAGAAAATTATAGAATCATGATACCAGACTATTGATTTGTTATTTAGGAAAAAGCCAAATTACTTTCTCAATTCATACAATTAGATAAATTTTACATTAATTTTTTAAAACTATGAAATACTTGAATAAAATATGTAGATATATGTGATCTAATATTGACTCAGCAAAGAACTTCTGATCATCTGTATGAGGAATAAGATGCAAATGAAAAATTTATTTGACTTTAAAACCATTGTCCAAAAAAATAAGAAGAAAACATAAAGAACAAGCAAGGAAAATGTAAAACAGAATGTTGAGAACAAATTTTTAATTTGATACATAAAATTTTTATTCAAATCTGAACACACTAAATATTGGAAAAAATCACAAATAATAGACAGGAAACATAAACACAAATGAATAACAAACATAAGAAACATTAAACATGAAAAGATATCCTGTTATTTTTCACCTATCAAAAATTAACAAAATAAAAAAACTGATCTTTGTTAGATTGCAGTATTCCTAAATATTCATGGAACTCATTTCAGAAAAGAAATTAAGCAGTATGCATCAAGTCTCCTTGAAGAATCTATACCTTTTGACCCAAAACCTTGACCTCTTAACCCCAATTTATGAATCTGAAAATATAGTGATATATACAGGTAAAAGAATTAATATCCACCCGCCTCGGCCGTGGTGAAACCCCGTCTCTACTTAAAAAAAATACAAAAAGTAGCCGGGCGTGGTGGCGGGCGCCTGTAGTCCCAGCCACTCAGAGAGGCTGGGGCAGGAGAATGGCATGAACCCGGGAGGCGGAGCTTGCAGTGAGCCGAGATTGCGCCACTGCACTCCAGCCTGGGCGACAGAGCGAGACTCCATCTCAAAAAAAAAAAAAAGAATTAATATCAATTGTATTTAGCATAGCATTATTTATTAGGCAGTGCTACAGTAAGAATATATGTACTGTATAGTGATAATATAAACAGTATAATGTAGAAAAGACTACCGTCTACAGAGCCAGAAGTCAGGTTCCATCACATACTAGCTATGAGACCCTGAGAGAGGTCTCTAACTTCTCTGTGTCTGTTTTCTTAGCTCTAAAATTAGCATAATCATCATCATAATAATGATACCTGCCTCACAGACTTATTAGGGTAAAATATTGATATATGCAATGGTACTTAACAGTAATTGGTGCAAAAAGTTATTAATTATTTGAATTATTATAATTATGATTTTTTATAATGATTATTATGTTACATACATAGGATGGGCTTTTATTCAGCCATAAGAATTGTGTCCTTAAAGTTCAATAACATGGAATATCTCAAATAAAATGTTGAGAAAGAAGTATGTAAATACTATTATTATTATAAAATACTATTTTTCTATTTTAGTCAATAAGTTATATTTAGAGATTAAAGATTGGAAGGAAATTTATGAAAATACAGATGGTTTTTATTTCTGGGATTGGTGGAATTATGAGTTATGTAATTCGCCATATCAACAGACAGAAGAAGAAAAACCATAGAATCATCTCAGATGAAAAGCATGCATTTGGCAAAATTCAACATTCTTTCATAATACCTCTCAGCAGACTAGGAATAGAAGAGAAATTCTTCAAACTCATATATGACATTTTTGAAAACCAACAACTAACATCATACTTTAGGAGTGCAAGACTGAAGATTTTACCCCAAAGATTGGAAAAAAGGCAGGAGTATCTGCTCTCACCACTGCTATTCAACATCATACTGCAAGTCCTAGTCAGCACAGTAATGTGAAAAAGAAAATTTATAAAAGACACACAGATTGGAAATGTATAAATAAAACTGCCTTGATTTTCAGATAATATGTCCATGTAGAAATCCCAAATGATCTGTACTAAGAACAGTAGATCTACTGAGTTCAGCTAAGTTGTAGGATATAAAGTCAGCAGACACACCAAAAATTCTACTGTATTTCTATATGCTACCTAGAAATAATTGCAAATTGCACTGTAATTTAAAAGTAATATTTAAAGTAATACCTTCCAAAAGGAACTACTTAAGGGTAAATCTCATAATGTTTGTGCATATTTTGTATGTTAAAAATTATACAACATAAATAAACATCAAATAAAACTTCAATAAATGGTGAGATAAGCCAGATTCATTAATTGTAAAACTTAATATTTCACCAGGTGCGATGGCTCACGCCTGTAATCCCAGCACTTTGGGAGGCCGAGGCGGGCAGATCACAAGGTCAAGAGATTGAGACCTTCCTGGCCAACATGATAAAACCCCGTCTCTACTAAAAATACAAAAATTAGCTAGACGTGGTGGTGCGTGCCTGTAATCCCAGCTACTTGGGAGGCTGAGGCAGGAGAATCACTTGAACCCGGGAGGTGGAGGTTGCAGTGAGACGAGATCACGCCACTGCACTCCAGCCTGGCAACAGAGCAAGACTCCGTCGAAAAAAAAAAACAAAAAAACTTAATATTCTTAGATATGTCAGTTCTATCCCAAATTGACCTATGTTATCAACACAATACCAATGAAAATGATAGCAGGATTTTTTGTATCAACAAGTGGATTCTAAAATTTATGCTAAAAAACAAAGGAGATAGAAGAACCAAATAAAAAACAACAAAATTGGAGAACTAACATTGCCTAATTTCAATTCTTACTAAAAAACTAGAGTAGTAAAGACAGCAAGGCATTAGCAAAGGGTAGATACATAGGCGAATGGGAAAAAAATAGCCTAGAAATAGACCAATACGTATATGATCAACTGATTTTTGACAAATATACCAAGGAACTCTCAATGAACCATTCATAAACTATTCAATGAACTGTTAACTTTAATAATGAGATTCAGAAAATAAAATTGAGTATGGAGTTCATTAAAACTCAAAGCTTGAGGATAGCCATCTGGGAGCATACACTCTAATTTCCCTAAGTAATATACAATTAACAGCAGTGGGGTTTTAAGGAAAAAGGAAGATGCAGTTATTAAAGTGCTTACCAAGAATTTACATTAAAATAACACAAGCGGCTGGGCATGGTGGCTCATGCCTATAATCCCAGCACTATAGGAGGCCAAGGTGGGCGGATCACCTGAGGTCGGGAGTTGAAGACCAGCCTAACCAACATGAAGAAACCCTGCCTTTACTAAAAATACAAAATTAGCCGGGCGTGGTAGCGCATGCCTATAATCCCAGCTACTTGGGAGGCTGAGGCAGGAGAATCGCTTGAACCCGTGAGGCGGAGGTTGTGGTGAGCAGAGATGGCACCATTGCACTCCAGCCTGGGCAACAAGAGTGAAACTCTGTCTCAGTAATAATAATAATAGTAATAACAACACAAGCGATGGATGGGTTATGCATTGTTCTTTGTATCACAAATTTCAGGTACATAAAGATAATGGCTAAGGCAGCCAGTCAGGAACAAAATGCCTTTAAACAATTTTCCCTGGGCAAGAGTTCAGCATGTAAGAGGTTATTAAAGTTCCATACTCCTGTCTCTCTGGGCCTGATAAATACTGCAAACTTCACGTAGCTCAGACTGCTCTGAGCTATTTTTCTTTTCTCAGAACAAATGGTAGTGTTTCAACAAATGTTACTGGAAAAATTGTGCATCCATATTAAAAAAATAGGAATCTCAACCTATACCTCACATCATTTATAAAAATTAACTCAAAGTAGACCCTATATCTAATTGTAAAACCTAAAACTCTAATAAAACTTCTATCAAAAATCATAAGACATTTTTTGATTGTAGGTTAAGCAAAGTTTCTTAAGATAGGACACAAAAAACATAAACCATAAAAGAAAACATAAATAAATTAGACTTTGTTGAAATTAAAATGTTCTACTCTTTGAAAGTCCCTGTTAAAAGAAGACAAGTCAGTACTTGGAGAAAATACTCGCCAAAAAAAAAAAATCTGATAAAGGACTAATATTCAGAATATGTAAACAACTGCCATATTTTAACAATAATAAAACAACCTAAACCAAAATGGGCACATAATTTGAATGAACTTTTCATTACAAAAGAGATATGTGTCAAATAAGCACAAGAAAATGTGATTAACATCAATAGACATTAGACAAACTCTAATGGAAAACAAAGATACCATTACTCACATGTTAGAATGGCTTTTTTTTTTTTTTTTTTTTTTTTGGAGACAGAGTCTCACTCTGTCACCCAGGCTGGAGTGCAGTGGTGTGATCTCAGCTTACTGCAACCTCCGCCTCCCTCAGCCTCCCGAGTAGCTGGGATTACAAGTGCTCATCACCATGCCCGGCTAATTTTGTATTTTTAGTAGAGACGGGGTTTCACCATGTTGGCCAGGCTAGTCTTGAACTCCTAACCTTGTGATCAGCCTGCCTCGGCCTCCCAAAGTGCTGGGATTACAGGTGTGAGCCACAGTGATCAGCCAGAAGGGCTATTTTAAAACAAAATGCCAATATAAAGTGTTGACAAGAATGTAAAGCAACAGAAACTCTCAAACATTGCTGGTGGGAATGAAATATGCTGCAGCCACTTTGAAAAAATATTTGGAAGTTTCTTCAAAATTTAAACACATATTTACCTTCTTACCAAACCAAACTGGCCTGGTGCAGTAAAGCCAAACATCCACACTGAGGTTGCAGTGGGAGAAAAGAGTATGTTTATTTGTAGGGTGCCAAGCAAGGAAAATAGGGAAGTTCACGCTTAAGACTGAACCTCCCCAGTGGCTTGCAGGTCAGATGTTTTAAAGCAGGGATAAATTTCAGGAAAGCAAAAGTTACCGACAAAATTGTAAATTGGTACACATTGGTTTGGCCTATAAGGGCAGGATATCTTGAAGCGGGGGCTTACAGGTCGTAGGTAAATTCAAAGGTTTGCTGATTTGAATTAGCTAAGGAAGAGAAGCTTTGTTAAAAAATTTGGGGTCATCATAAAAGACTATTAGCTCTGGCTCATGGATGTGACTTTCAGTCCCTTCAGAAAGAAATTTACAACAAACAATGGTCACAGTTCAGTCCTCTGTTCCCTTTTATCTGAGGTCTACACGCCGGTGGATCCGCTTGGAGGGAATCCGAGATTTTGGAAAACAACTCAGGGGCATTTGTTAAGGTGTTATCTTTAGTTTTCATAGGGCCTAACATCACATGATTCTAACTTCCTTGGCTATTTTAAGCTACGATTACCTTCTTGCTTAACAAGCTGCTCATTTACTTCTCAGAGCTCACTAAGTGCCTGGAATTCCCTTTGGAGGAACTCAAGATTTTCCTTTATTTCCATGTTTAGTGTGGGAGTCCCACAGCCCTCTAAGAGCATCCCTGCTCCATCTGAACCTTATAACTCAGCAATGTTCTTCTTAGGTATTTACTCAGGAGAAATGAAAACGCGTATCTCCATAAAGACTGTTAGGCAAACATTTACAGCAGCTACAGTTAAATATCCAAAAATTGGAAACAATTCAAATACCATTACCTGGTGAATGCATACACAAATTGTAGTATACTCATAACATACGGTATAAAAGCTATAAAAAGAAATGTCCTACCAATATACCTAGCACCATGGACAATCCAAAAGCATAATACAAAGTGAAAGAAGCCAGACTGAAAAGGTAAAATACCACCTAATTCGACTATGTGACTTTCTGGAAAAGGCAAACACTAGGTATAGGACAGACCGGGGCTGCCAGACTCTGGGAGTGGAGAGAGATGATGAGCTGTGAAGGTTCATGAGCAAATTCTTTAAGACGAAAATATTTTATATACTGATTGTGGTGGTGGTTACATGACTCCACACACTGTCAGATCTCAAGAAGTGTACCTCCAGGAATTATTAATAATTTTACTACTCACTAATTATATCTCAATAAAACTGACTTAAAAACAACAACAAACAGAATCAATGACTTTAGAAGAATTCAGATTGGCACAGTCTCATAGACCTCAGTAGCACTTGAATTCCTTGTGGTAATTGCTTCATGCTTTTTCAACACCTCTTATCTCTCACTGATAAAAGTATTTTGGATAGTGAACTATTACGTAGAAAGAAGTTTATTCAGCTTTAGATGCCTAGCATCTAAAACAAAACTTTCAATCTCCTTCACTATGAGGTCAAGGACATTGAGTCTGGTTTATTTTTATTTAGTGACTCACAAAATGCTAAGAAAATGTTGCTTATGTTGAATAAAATTGAGAAAAATCATGTGGACTGGTAAGTTTTGCATAGTTGTTTATCTTTGTTTACTAAACAATTCTGGATCTGAGTCTTCTTTGGAACTCTCCAACTCAAATGAGATGTGGTTTATTTTCAAAAAGCCAATTTTACTATCGATAAGTATACCAAAACATCATGTTGTATACCTTAAATATATACAATAGAAACTATTTTAAAAAATAAAGCCTAGAGATTCTCAACCTTCAGTATCACCATTAATCATCTGAGGTAACTTCTAATATGCTGATGCCTGGGTTCCAGTACCTAAAATTGGCCTGGAAATTTACAGTTTTCAGCAGTTTCCCAGATAAATCTCATGCAGGATTTCCTAGGTCACACTTTGAGGGAATACAGCCTGAAGCTATCAGTAAAATTTATGAAAGGCAGGGAAAATAAGCCAGTTTACCTTTTTTAAGACATATATCTGGTTTTGAAAAAAAAATTGTATTTTAATTTTTGTGGGTACATGGTAGGTGCATATATAAATTGGAGACATGAGATGTTTTGATACAGGCATGCAATGCGTGCGTTAACAATCATGTCATGTAAAATGGGGTATCTATCCCCTCAAGCATTTATCCTTTGTGTTACAAATGATCCAAATATACTGTTTTGGTTATTTTAAAATGTACATTTAAATTTTTATTGACTATAGTCACCCTGTTGTGCTATGAAATACTAGGTCTTATTCATTCTTTCAATTTTTTTTTTTTGTTTTGGTACCTATTAACCATCCACACCTCCCCTCCACCCTCCCACTACCATTCTCAGCCTCTGGGTAACCATCCTTGTACTCTCTATGTCCACGAGTTCAGTTGTTTGAATTTTTAGATACCACAAATAAATGAGAACATGTGATATTAGTCTTTCTGTGCCTGGCTTATTTTACTTAATATAATGACCTCCAGTTCCACCCATGTTGTTGCAAATGTCTGGAACTCATTCCTTTTTATAGCCAAATAGTACTCCATTGTATCTATGTATCACATTTTGTTTATCCAGTCATCTGTTGATCAACACTTAGTTTGCTTCCAAATTTTGGCTATTGTGAACAGTGCTGCAACAAACATGGATATGCAATTATCTGTTTGATACACTGATTTCCTTTCTTTTCTTTCCTTCCCTTTCTGTTCTCCATAGTGCTTATACTAATTTACATTCCCACCAACAGTATATGAGGGTTCCCTTACCTCCACATCCTTGCCAGCATTCGTTATTGCCTATCTTTTTAATAGAAGGCATTTTGACCGGGGTAAGATAATATCTCATTTTAATTTTGATTTGGATTTCTCTGATGATCAGTGATGTCGAGCAACTTTTCATATGCCTGTTGGCCATTTATATGTCTTCTTTTGAGAAATGTCTATTCAAATCTTTTGCCCATTTTAAATCAGATTATTAGACTTTTTCCTGTAGAGTTGTTTGAGCTCCTTATATATTCTGGTTATTAATCCCTTGTCACATGAGTACTTTGCAAATATTTTCTCCCATTCTGTGGGCTGTCTTTTCAAATTGTTGATTGTTTCATTTGCTGTAAAGGAGCTTTTTAACTTGATGTGATTCCATTTGTCCATGTTTGCTTTGGTTGACTGTGCTTGTGGGGTATTACTTAAAATATTTTTGCCAGACCAATGTCCTAGAGAGTTTCCTCAATATTTTCTTATAGTAGTTTCACAGTTTGAAGTCTTGGTTTAAGCCTTTAATCCATTTTGATTTGATTTTTGTATACAGCAAGAGATCAGAGTCTAGTTTCATTCGTTTGCATATGGATATCCAGTTTTCCCAGGACCGTTTCTTGAAGATACTGTCTTTTCCCCAGTGTATGTTCTTGGTATCTTTGTCAAAAATGAATTTTCTGTACGTGTGTAGATTTGTTTCTGGGCGTTCTACTCTGTTCCTTTGGTCTATGTGTCTGTTTTTATGCCAGTACCCTGCTGTTTTGGTTACTATAGCTCTACAATGTAATTTGAAGTCAGGTAATGTTATTTCTTCACTTTTGTTCTTTTGCTTAGCATAGCTTTGGCTATTCTGGGTCTTTCATGGTTCCATGTAAATTGTAGGATTGTCTTTTCTATTTCTGTGAAGAATATTACTGGTATTCTGGTAGGAATTGCATTTAATCTATAGATTGCTTTGGGTAGTACGGACATCTTAACAACATGATTCTTCCAATCCATGAACATAAAATATCTTTCCATTTTTTGTTGTCCTCTTCAACATCTTTCATCAACGTTTCATAGTTTTCATTATAGAGATCCTTTACTTCTTTGCTTAATTCTTAGGTATTTAATTTTATTTGTGGCTCTTGTAAATGGGTTACATTTTGATTTCTTTTTCAGATTGTTCACTGTTGGCATATAGAAATGCTACTGATTTTTGTGTTTTGATCTTGTGTTCTGCAAATTTACTGAATTTGTTTATCAGCTCTAATAGTTTTGTGGTGGAGTCTTCAGGTTTTTTTTCAAATATAAGATTATATCATCTGCAGACATGGATAATTGGACTTCTTTTTCAATTTGGATGCCCTTTATTTCTTTCTCATCTGATTACTCTAGCTTGGACTTCCAATAATATGTTGAATAACAATGGAAAAACAGCATCCTTATTGTGTTCCAGATCTTAGAGGAAAGGCTTTTAGTTTTTCCTCATTCAGTATGATACTAGTTTGGGTCTGTCATATCTGGGGTTTATTATGTTGAGGTATGTTCCTTCTATACTCAGTTTTTGAGGGTTTTTATCATGAAGGGATGTTGAATTTTATCAAATACTTTTGCAGAATCAATTGAAATGATCATATGGTTTTTTTTTCCTTCATTCTGTTGTTATGATGTATCACATTGATTGATTTCCATATGTTGAACCATCCTTGCTAACCAGGAATAAATCCCACTTGGTTATAATAAATAATCTTTTTAATGTAGAGTTGAATTCTCTTTGCTGTTATTCTGTTGAGGATTTTTGCATCAATATTTATCAGAGATATTGGCCTGCAGTTTTCTTTTTTTTGTTTTTAATGTGTCTTTGGTTTTGGTATCAGGGTAATACTAGCCTCATAGAGTGAGTTTGGAAGTATTCCCTTCTCTTCTATTTTTTGGAAATGTTTGAGTAGGATTGGTATTAATTCTTTAAATGTTTGGTAGAATTCAGGAGTGAAGCCATTGGATTCTGGGCTTTTCCTTACTGAGAGACTTTTTATTATGGCTCGATCTTGTTCTTGTTATTGGTCTGTTCATGTTTGGGACTTCTTCCTGGTTCAGTCTTGCTAGGTTGTATGTGTCTAGGAATTTGTCTGCTTTTTCTATATTTTCCAATTTAATGTCGTGTAGTTGCTCATACTATCAACTAATAATCCTTTGAATTTTTGCAGTATCAGTTATAATGTCTCTTTTTTCATCTCTGATTTTATTTGTATCTTCTTTTTTTTTCTTAATCTGGCTAAAGATTTGTCAATTTTGTTTAACTTTTCAAAAAACCAAGCTTTTGTTTTCTTGATCTTTTGTATTGTTTTCTTCATTTCAATTTCATTTATTTCTGCTCTGATCTTTATTATTTCTTTTCTTCTATTAATTTTTATTTTAGTTTGCTCTTGCTTTTCAAATTCTTTATGATGAATCATTAGGTTTTTTTATCTGAAGCATTTCTTCTTTTTTGATGTAAACACATATAGCTATAAACTTCCCTTTTATTACTGCTTTTGCTGTGTCCCATAGGTATTGGTATGTGGTGCTTCCATTATCATTGGTTTCAAAAAACATTTTCAATTTCCTTCTTAATTCGTTCATTGGCCCACTGGTCATTCAGAAGTATATTGTTAATTTCCACAAGTATATTAACAAGTATATTAACAAGTATATTGTTAATTTATATAGTTTCAAATATCTCTTGTTATTGATTTCTAATTTTACTTCATTGTGGGCAGAGAAGATGCTTAATATTATTTCAATTTTTTTGAATGTTTAAGATTTGTTTTGTGACCTAACATATGGTCTTTGAGAATAATTCATGTACTGAAGAAAAGAATGTGAATTCTGCAGCTGTTGAATAAAATATTCTGTAAATATCTATTAGGTCCATTGGTCTATACTATAGATTAAGTGTAGTCTGATGTTTCTTTGTTGATTTTCTGTCTGGAAGATCTGTCCAATGCTGAAAGTAAGGGTGTTGAAGTCTCACCAGCTATTATTGTATTGAGGCCTATGTCTTTCCTTAGCTATAATAATATTTGCTTTATATATCTGGATGCTTTAGTGTTGGGTGCATATATATTTAAAATTGTTATATCCTCTTGCTGAATTAGCCCCTTTATCATTATATAATGACCTTCTTTGTCTCTTCTTATAGTTTTTGTCTTGAAAACTATTTTTTTCTGGTACAAGTACAGCTACTCTTGCCATTTTGTGGTTTCCATTGGTATGCAATATCTTTTTCCATCCATTTATATTCAGTCTATGTGTTTCTTTATAGGTGAAGTGTGTTTCTTTTTTATAGGCAATAGATCATTTTTTTTTAAATCAATGAAGCCACTCTATGCCTTTTGATTAAAGAGTTTAGTTCATTTATATTCAGTGTTATTATTGGTAAGTAAGGACTTAATCCTGCCATTTTGTTATTTGTTTTCGGGTTGTTTTGTTGTCTTTCTTCCTTCTTTCTTTTCTTCCTGTCTTCCTCTTAGTGAAGATGATTTTCTTTGGTGATATGACTTAGTTTCTTCCTTTGTGTGTGTGTGTGTGTGTATCCGTTGTATGTTTTTTGGTTTAAAGTTACTATGAGGCTTGCTAAAACTATCTTATGACCGATTATTTTAAGCTGATAACTACTTAGCACTGTTTGCATAAACAAACAAGCAAAAAGAAAACGAATACACTAATCTATGCCTTAACTTCATCCCCCTACTTTTTAACTTTTTGTTGTTTCTATTTATATCTTACTGTACTATGTCTTGAAAAGTCATAGTAGTTGTTATTTCTGATTGGTTCATCATTTAGTCTTTCTACTTAAGAGTAGTTTACACACCACAGTTACACTGTTATAATATTCTGCTTTTCTGTGCACTTAAAGTTTCGTACCTTCAGAAACTTTCTTTTTTTTTCTAATTGAAGATATTCCCTTTAGCCTTTCTTGTAGGACAGGTCTGGTGTTGAAGAAATTCTTCAGCTTTTGTTTGTCTGGGAAAATATTTATTTCTCTTTCATGTTTGAAGGGTTTTTTCACCAGATATACTATTCCGGGGTAAATTATTTTTCCTTCAGTACCTTAAATGTGTCATGCTGGTCTCTCTTGGCTTGTAAAGTTTCACTGAGAAGTCTGTGCCAGACAGATTGGCACTCCATTGTACGTTATTTGTTTATTTTATCTTGCTGCTTTTGGGATTATTTCTTTATCTTTGAGGTTTTGAGTTTGATTTTTAAATTCCCTGAGGTCATCTTTTTTGGGTTGAATCTGTGTGGTGTTCTGCAACCTTCCTGTACTTGGATATTGATATCTTTCTCTATGATTTGGGAAGTTCTCTGTTATAAACACTTTGAGTAAACTTCTTACCCCTATCTTTTCTCTACTTCTTCTTTAAGGCCAATAACCTAGATTTGCCCCTTTGAGGCTATTTTCTAGATCCTGTAGGCATGCTTTATTGTTTTTCATATTCTTTCTTCTCCTCTTACCATGTATTTTCAATTAACCTGTCTTCTAGCTCACTGATTCTTTCTTCTTGATCAATTCTGTTATTAAAATACTCTGATGCGTTCTTCAGTATGCCAACTGCATTTTTCAACTCCAGAATTTCTCCTTGATTCTTTCTAATTATTTCAATCTCTTTGTTAACTTTATGAATTCCTTTTTTTTTTTTTTTTTTTTTTTGAGATGGGGTATCACCCTGTCACCCAGGCTGGAGTGCAGTGGCATAATCTCAGCTCACTGCAACCTCTGCCTCCTGGGTTCAAGTGATTCTCCTGCCTCAGCCTCCCAAGTAGCTGTGATTACAGGCACTGACCACCATGCCTGGCTATTTTTTTGTGCGTTTTTAGTAGAGATGTGGTTTTGCCATGTCAGTCAGGCTGGCCTTGAACACCTGACTTCAAGTGATTCACCCACCTCAGCCTCCTAAAGTTCTGGGATTACAGGTGTAAGCCACCACAATTCCTTCTCTGTGTTCTCTTAAATTTCTTTGAGTTTCCTCAACACAGCTATTTTGAATTCTCTATCTGAAAGGTCACATATCTCTGTTTCTCCAGCATTGGTCCCTGGTGGCTTATCTAGTTCATTTGGTTAGGTCATGTTTCCTGGATGTTGTTAATGCTTGTAGATATTCTTCAGTGTCTGGGCATTGAAGAGTTAGGTATTTATTGTAGTCTTCTCAGCCTTGGCTTATCTGTGCCCATCGTTCTTGGGAAGGCTTTCCAGATATTCAAAAAGACTTGAGTATTGTGCCCCCTTTAGGGGGCACCCTAAGCCCAGTAACTCTGTGGTTCTTGCGGACTCATAAATGTACTGCCTTGATGGTCTTGGACAAGATCCAGCAGAATCTCTGAATTATCAGTCAGAGACTTGTTCTCTTCACATATTTTTCTCAAATGAATGAAGTCTCTATGTCTGTTCTGAGCCACCTGGAGCTGGGGGTGGTGTGACACAAGCATGCCTGTGGCCACCACTACTAGGATTGTGATGGGTCAGACCTAAAGCCAGAACAGCACCGGGTCTTTCCCAAGACCTGCTGTATACACTCACTGGCTATGGCCTATGTTTGTTCAAGGCCCTGAGGATCTACAGTCAGCAGGTGGCAAGGCCAACCAGGTTTGTGTTCTTCACTTGTGTTCTTCCCTTCAGGGTGGCAAGTTCCTCCAGGTTTCAGTTGTGTCCAGATGCACCATCTGGGAGCCAGGGACTAGGGTCAAAAACCTTAGAAGTCTACTTGGTGTTCCATTATACTGTGGCTGAGCTGGCTCCCAAACCACAAGATGCAGCTCTTCCCACTCTTCCCTCTCCTTTCCAAAGGCAGAGGAGCCTCAACCCATGGCCACGACCACCATAGGCCCAAGGGGAGGAGTGCCAGACTACCCCTAATGTTTTCATAAGGCTCAAGGTCTCTTCAGTCAGCTTGTGATGAATGCTGCCTGGCCTGGGACTCACCCTTCAGGACAGTGGGCTCCTCCCTGGCCCAGGGCAGGTCCAGAAATGCTGTCCAAGTGCCAACTCATGGCATTGGAGACCCCAAGAGCTCATTTGGTGCATTACCCCCTGTGGCCAAGCTGGTAACTGAGGTGCAAGACAAATTCCCCTTTGCTTTTCCTTCTACTTTTCTTAAGTGGAAGGAGTCTTGCCCCTTAATCACCACAACTGGGAATGTGCTGCATCTCACCTGAAGCTAACAAGTCTCAGAGTCTCGCCCAGGGCCCGTGACATGGTGATTCAGTCAGCAGGTGATGAATCTTGCCAGGACTGGGTTCTTTTCTTAAGGCAGCAGGTTCTCATCTGGCCCAGTGTGTATCTAAAAATGTCACCTGGGAGCTAGGGCCTAGAAAGGGGGGCCTCATGACTCTGATCGGTGTCCTGTCCTGCTGGGGCTGAGCTGGTATCCAAGATGAAAGACAAAGTCCTCCCCACTCTTTCCTCTTCTCTCCTTTCTTCAAGCAGAGGGAAGTGGCCTCTTTTGAAGCCATGAGCTGTTCAGCCTGGGGTGGGGGAGAGGTGATGCCAGCATCCCTTTAGCTGCCCCATTTGGTGTCTCAAAAGGTCACATGCCCTTTTAGTCTACTGGCTCTGGGCCCAGTTCAGCACTAAGACTTGCCTAAAAGTTGTAGTCCTTATGGCCTAGACTGCCTTTCAAGTATATTTGGAGCCCCAGAGCACTTTAGCCTACACTGGCGAGGTTTGCAAGAACTCAAGTTTCCACAGCTGGAGTCGATGATTCCCCTCTAGCTAGGGCTGGTTTAAATGCGCCCTCTGTGAATGGGAATCAGCTGAGTTTGTCCCAGTTTTCCTTTCTGCTATTACAGGACAAAACTGAGTTCAATGCTTCACAATTGCTGCGCTCTTCTTCGCCCCAGTGGAAAAAAAAATGCTCTCTGCACCACATGGCCGCTGGCTGCTGCCAGGGGATGGAGGAGGGGGTAATGTTGGTCATTCAAGACTGTTTTTCCTACCTCTTCAGTGCCTCTTTCAACTGTATGAAGTTAAAACCAGGTACTGTGAGTGCTCGTCTGATTTTTCTTCTTATAAAGGTGGGGTTTTTTGTTTGTTTACGTTGTATGTTGTTGTCGTTTTTACTTTTTTTTTTGTAGATAGTTGTTAAATTGATATTCTTGTGGAGGGGGGAGACAATTAGGGGAAACTTTTATTCAACCGTCTTGTTTTCCATTTTGCCTTTTGAAAGGTAAAGTAATTGCATTAAAGTTGTTTAAAGAAGATAAAAAGATGAAGGGAGTTGAAAACATTTTAATATGGCCTATTTTTCAAATCTTGTATTTTGCAAGTGCTAATTATTTATTTTATTCTTTTTCTCATTTTAATTTAAGTATATCTTTTAGTAGCAACATGACTAAGTTAAAAACATAGCTCAAGAATTATTTATCAAGATGTGAAAACCAGTAACAGTAATCATTTTTAATAACATGACCAATGGCCTTAATTTTGAACATAATTTTATTAAGATATTAGGTTATAAGTAGGAATTAGTTGGGAAATTAGTTCATGAATGACTCTCCAAATTTACTTCCTAGAATTCTATATTTCAAAATTTCCTGCAGGTAGTAATATATGTAAAAATCCAACTGAAATAGAGAATATTGATCCTTTTTAAAATATATCCTTTTTAATCTATCTTTATATTAATTAGTGCAATAAAAAGCTTCCTCATTCTGTTATTTGGTAGAATTTTAAATATCTGGTCAACCTGTTAGAAATGTCAGAAACATTTCTATTCTGATCCCATAGCAGCTCATGAGTTCCTCATTACCTTGAAAATTTTGATCTTAGCAAAGCAAAAACCCCAAGAATCAGGCCAAACAAGTGTGAAACTGAATACTGGGTAGCCCCTAACTCAGCTTCTCAAAAATGGCCTGTCTCTCATGGTCTGTGAGGGTTCAGACAACAGCAGCTCCATCGAGAGACTTCAGAGCTGAAACGTTGAATGAAAGCCTCTGTGTGGCGGAGGGCTCGGCACTGATTATAACAATGGCATGTCAGTTTCTCAGGCTTTAGATGTTGGAATTATTAGAGATAATTGGGCACGTGTAAATGTTGCAGCTATTTAAGCCTTCCCATTTCCCAGTCTTAGCATCTTATATTCTTAAGGAAGATTTACCTCACTCATTGTTTCTAGAGGCATCTTCCTTACTTATACTGAAATAAAGCCTCTGGGGTTGTGAACAACATTTGGAGGAGTCCATCATTTGTCTCCAGAGAAGGCCAAAGTGTTCCATCTCAATTGTATAATGTCCTAGAGGTACCCTAGACAGCAGCATCTCTGCCTAAAGTTTCTGTACTTGTAAATTAAAAAATAAGAGGGTGCAGAGGGTCATTATTCTTCTCTGTACCTGTTTCTCCCAGTTACAATAATTTTCGTTGTCTAGCAGAGCAGGAAAATAATATATACAGTGAGCTTTGGTAACATACTGAGCTGTCAGCATTAGGAGTGTTTGCTAGACAATGGTTCCTTGCTGCTGTTGCATATTCAGTAAGAATGGAAGAGAGAGCATCTTTATGTGTAATACCACTGTCTTCCCTGTTATAAATGCTTCACAGAGAAGTGCACCCTCCTAGTGGGCTGGGTGACATATTCTAGGTTGTATCCAGTCCCTGACTTCAAGGTCCAGTGACATGGTGACTGCTCTCACACTATTTTATTTGAAGCCACTTGCCAAGCTGGCAAGAGTTGGTAAAGCAGCTACCATTACTGCTAATGGCAACCCACTGGAATTCATTTTTATCTTCCTAATCCCACATGGCTAGGGGTTGTCCACAGATGGTACGGTTGCAGAATCTTGAGCATAAACTACTGTGCTCACACTTGGTTGTTTCTAGAGCTTGTACAAGATAGGAATTCCCTGAGATTCCTATTTATACATCTCTATATATCAAATGCATAGATCCTACTCATTAAGGATCTCCAGAGCATGATTCCAGTGTGTAGACAGGCTTTGGAATCACCCCACCAAGGTAGGACAGGTTAGTGTGGTTGCCTATTACTTGTACTCCATTTTCACATATTGACTTTGTCAATCTGTTACTCACATTATTACCATGAAAAATGTCTTGACATTTTTCCCTTCAAAAAGCATTTTTAAAAACTATGTCTACCCCTTTATGTTACTTTTACCACCATAGTTATGGGTCTGGATTATTGTATCAGCTACCTGCTTACCTCATTGTAATTTTCACCTTTTACATTGCATATCATCTTTCTTACACATTTATCATAAAGCTCATTTGATTGATGGCATAAAATTACACTGTTTATATTGCTGCCATAGTCACTGTATCCACCTAGGAAGAACAAATGAAGGGTGTAAACATTCATTCTACTTCCCATCCCAGGGTATCAATAATGCCACTCTTAGTAAGGATCTAGTTTCTGGGCTTAAAAGCAGAAAATGTGGGTAAAAGTCCTGGTTCTCTTACTTACCAGCTGTGCGATCTTGGACTTCAATTTTCTCATCTGTAAAATAAAGATGTTGAGCAGTGGTTCCCAAACTTGGCTGTGAATCAAAATCTGTTAGGGAGCTTGTTAAAAATATAAGTTTCCAAGTCCCACTGTAGGCATAAAGATTAGAATTATCATGTGTGGAGGCCTGGAATTTATATATTTAATGGGCTTCACAGGTAATTTTATGCATTTATCTAACCTTTGACTCTTGTTAGGGGACCTTTGGATGAGAGGACTTTTGACATCCTGCCTAGATTTAATAATCTATGATTCTAGGTCAAAGAAATAAACAAAGGATATATTAAAATGAATAGCATCCATTCCCACGATTGGCATATGTTAGACATTTTGCTAGTGCAAGTTGATTCATTAATATGACTATAACAACAGCATCACTATTAAATGTGCCAGACCTTTTTTTAGGCATTTTAAATTGCACATGATCTCTTGTAATTTTAATAGCTGTTCTACCAGGTAGCTGCTAAATAGTGTTCTTTCTGAGATTGCATAGTGGTTTGGCAAGAAGGAGGAGGAAACCCACTTAATACCCTGCCTGGCCACCATCAACTGACCCTAATTAATCCTGCCCCATTCACTGATGATTTTCACATCTAGATCACTGTATTCCTTCTACTGCTGCTCCTGTCACCACTCCTGGCAATTTCAACATCCAAATGAATAATCTAACCAACATTGTTACCTCTCAGTTCCTAAACTTCCTCACTTTGGTAAATGTTTTCTCTGCCCTATTTCAGTTACCTGCTTCCACAGTCAAACCCTTGACCATGTCATCACAGATAGCTTCTCTAATTCTTAAGCCTCAACTTCAACTACCACTTCCTCTAACCATTCTCCTACTTAATTATATCCAATCAGTCTTCAACTTTATCCATGCATCATTAAGCAAACCTACAACTGTCTCACCTTCAGTGACTCCTCTCATTTCCTCTTGTCACTTTTTACCAAACTTAGATTTGATGTTCCATAATTACAATTAGTTCCTTGTAACCCTTCTCTATGTACTAACCTGTCAGACTTGAATGTTAGTTAAATGCAGCTCTCAAGCTCACTCTGTGCCTGTACCCAAAATACACATTGCTGGGGAAAAAGTCATAAAACCATACAGACCAACTTCAATGTAAATTTATGACCTAAGATTTATTTAGATGCATTATGTGTAGTTCTTCCTTTGGTTGTTGTTATCCCTGCTTAGCAAAACCACCATTGCATTCCTTCTTCTCTCTCAAAATGTTTACACCTCACAACCCCAACTCATTTTCAGCTGATGGCTTTACCTCGCAGTTCCTTGAGAGAAAAGAAATTTCCAGAGTAACCAAAGTATTTATATTCTTAAATACCTTGTGACTTCAACTATCTCCTCTGTTTCACATCATCCATCTTCTCATCTTTTCTGGAGAGTAGCTTACAATTCGCCTTACTGTGCAATAGTAGTTCCTATATTTACAATGAACATACACACAAACAAATATCACACAACCCCTGTTCTGCTCATTACCTTCCCATTTTAACGTTCTTTAAAATATCTTGAAAAGTTGCCTGTGGTTGCTGAATTTATTTCCTTAGCTCTCATGTTCCCTTTCATACCACTCCCAGTGGTGTTTGTTTTTACTACTTTATAAAGACTGTTCTTTGCAAGCTCACAAAGGATCTTCTTGGCATCTTTCTTATTTGACCATGCAATTCTCAACTGACCACTCAGCACCAAATGATATTCTGGAAGAAACATATTCTTCCCTCGTTTCCATGGCATCAGACTCTTGGTTTCCTTTCACCTCATTGGCTGTTACTTCTCAGTCTCTCTAGTCTTCTGCTTCGCTAGTTTCTCCCCTTTGAAGAGGCTTTTGATGCTATAATGATACGACACTGAGCCAAGGCACAGTGTTGCTCAGAACGTAATGCACTCTTGCCAGTTTAAGCAGGAAGGGATGCCCTCTTTTAGGCAGAGAATTAAATATTTTAAACATTTAAAATAATAAACTAAAAAAGAAACTTTTGTCTGAGCTTCCACAAATGAGTCTCACTGAAGAAGGGATCTTCCAAGAATGCTGCTATGCCTGCCAAAATTAGGAAGCTGTAGAATTTGGAGCTACCTTCAGAGTTGAGAAGCCAGCATTTATAGTGGCTGAATCTAGAACCACAGCAAGATCAGTTCTCAAAATGATGCCTATGCCCTACCTTACTCCCCAGGTCTCGGTTCTGACCTCCACACTTGCACAAGTGCAGCTGATAGATGGAACCTAAATCCTAGCTATAACCCAAATGAAGGGAGCCTGGGAAACATAGTTACTAGTTTTTAAGATTCTGCAATCCAGGAAGACACACTAAGAGGTTGGAATGGATATTGTGAATCAATCCACTGTATTTTCTGCAACCCCATTTACTTCTCTGTGCACAACTAGAGGCTTCAGCCAATTCCATGGATTTAAAATCATCTGTGTTCTGATGGCTGCTAAACATTAACTTCCAGCCCTAACCTATCCCCGGAGTGAGCTTCAGGCACATATCACTTAGCATCTCCACTTGGATGCCTAGCATATATTTTCCACTAAAATCACAAACACACTCTTGATTTGCCAATCTGCTTCTCTCCATAAAACGTTCCTTACAAAAAGCATAACCCTATGGTCAATTGCTCCAGCCAGAAATATAGGGATTATCTTTGATTCCTTGCCTTCTATTACTCCCCGAATTCAGTTTATCAGCAAGTCGTGCTGATTCTACCTCTTAAGCATGTCCCAAATCTGTGCTTTTCCCTCTCTTCTTCATCATCAACCCTATTTCAAGCCACCATTATCTCTTTCCCAGACTTCCGCAACAGCTTTTTAACTAGTCTCCCAGCTCCAATCTACGTCCCACAGCAATCCATTTTCTATTCAGCAATAGTGATCTACAGAAATACACTCTATACATTTCCCATTGCATTTAAAATACATCTGGTCTTCTTAGCCTGACTTATGAAGCTCTCCATGACTTGGCCCTTGCCCAGCTCTCTGTCCTCAGCTGAATCACTCTTCCTTTTACCCACAAGTCCATATTGACCTCTCAGTTCCCTCAGTGTGCCTCTCATTCTTGCCTCAAAGCATTTATACCAATGATTTCCTCTTCATGACATGTTTATCTCTTGCTATGTGCACCCCTTCCCCCCCCCCCCCCTTATTTTTGGTTCTTGATATAAATGTCACCTCTTCAAAGTGTTTCAAGGAAGGCTTTCTATTGTATACGTGTTCATTCAGCTTCTAGAACGGATGCTCAAAAATATTGAATGAATAAATAAATTATGCCTATGCAGATGAGAACATTGATGCTTGAAGAAATAAGTTACTCAGAACTTCACTAGTGAATTGCACATCTGGATTACAATTCCAGGTCTGTCTGGCTTGGAGGCATCTGTTCCTAACCACTACATCCTCCTGCTGGGACTAGATTCCTGACTTGTTCCTATGCCTATATTTTCTTCCCTTCAAAACCATTCTGCTGATAAGCTTTTAAAAAAACTATTTTGATGCCTCTACTTTGAAACCTTTCCTAGCTCTCTAATGCCTACAGATTAAAGTGACAGCTAATCTTTCTAGCATTTAAGGATCACCTCACACCGTCTTCAGCCCACCTAAGAAATATTTTTTCTGCTACTGTAAAAATCCAAGTCTCACGGTGTCCACAGTCTCCTGCTTGCTATGGTTAACCCTGTGATTTCTTGCTTTTAACTGCCATCTTTGAAACTCTGGTTCTGTTTCCTGAATTCTGGGTTTTGGCTTCCACCAGTGGGACACTCATTCATTAAGTCGATATTCTTTGAGGGTCAACTCTGTGCCAGACATTGCTAGGATTCAGGGCCCTGCACCTGAGCACAGAATTAGTAAAGGCTGTCTTCTAGAACATCTCTGAATGCACATCTCTTTGGGTGCAATGCTTCTGAATGCAATCCCTGCTAAGCCCACTCTTCCGATGTCTCCACGTCTCATTTCATAAATTAAGTTTCCCCCATGGCCTTGATTCTATAATTTTCAGAAAATCAATGGCAGATGGTATAAATCCTGCTACAAAGTTACTATGAACCCACAGTTATTCTCCTTTTCTTTATCAGTGATTGTAGGGAGTGAGTTAAAAAGAAGAGAAGTGAAAGAAAACTTCTAAGTGCTCTCAAACTTCCTCCATAGAAACCCACTGCCACATGCTGAGGCAAACTTTAAGAAGTCTATACATATAATGAAGTCCCATTAAAAACATATAGCCTGTGCTGGGTAGCTTTTATGTATTTCTTTTCACATCATTGCTGATTTCGCAAAGTACTTGTATTCACAGAAGCTCCCCCTTTTCCTATCATCCTGCTCCTCCTGCCAAATGCATTCATTGAGGCCACAAGGCAAAGATTTAGACAAATTGCTAGCATGGAAGCAAAATGAAGCCTCCAAAACAGCACTGTAAATTTGAATCCTAGGAGGGGATCACATTGACTGAAAAAGAGAGAGAGAGTTCATTTGTGTTATGCTTGAGGAAATTATGTTCAGTAATACAGAACAAAAAAGAAGAACTGAAAGGATAATGCATGTATTCCTTTATTATTTTTCTTTTGAATACCATTGGTCAGAATTTGGGCATCCTGTAACTCTGTTGGGACATTTCTTCCATTGTTTTCAAAGAAACTATAAGATGTTACATTCTAAAACAGTTACGGTGGCTCCCAAATTCTTATTCCTGTGCTCTAGGCATATCTTGAGATACAGGGAGGTACCCTGGAGATTGACTCCTCAGAAATAGGAATCCTTTTGAGTCCTTCTAGGAGTTTTCACTTCTAGTAATTACAGCTAAAACACCAGGGAACTTGTGTCTTGGTTCTTCAATCACTACTTACAACATAAACTGGGTCATTTTCCTTTATCTTTCTTGGATTTATTTTTTCTATTCATTAAACAAAGCACATAACATCTGTATTTTAGGACCATTATAAGGATTAAATGAATACTGACAGGCTTCATCCTCTCCTCCCTCTGAAGTTATGTATTTTCTTATGAACTGCAATCTTCTTTGGAGACAGGACCTTGTTCCTGACATCTTATCTCTGCCTCTTTTTGCTATTTATTTTTGGATTGATGAAATTACCTGCTTCCTGAGGTTTGTGTCTATTTATTGCTTCCTGATGCTCTATTCCTACATAAACACCCTCTGGTTGCTTATTGCTAGATTCTAGATAGTCTGCTTGCCTATTGGAACCTCATTCATTCATTCTACAATTATTTAATGTCCAGATGTTCTATGCTGGGGAACAGGTCAGGCACTATGGATATCAAGATGAAAAATGCAACTCCTGCATTGAAAAAGGAATTCTATTAATCACTACAAGTCAGTATCAGATATTGGGAAGTTTCCAGTAGAGCCCTGAAACAGAAGGTAAAACAATTTGGGAATAATTTATTATAAGAAAGTGTTTGCTAGTTATCATTTGGATTCCTCACAAAGCAGACAGAGACAAGGACTTGGTTACAGGAAATATATTTAAGGGTCGTTCCAGGAAGGACATGTGAGAAGTGAGGCAAGTGTGGCTTGGAAGGGGAAAAGCCAATCATGAGTGTATAGATGGGTGGACTGTGGGTGACTAGGGCTCTGTTCTTCTGGGGATACTCCAAGGAACCTTGCAGAAAGCAGCTCTGAATTTCCCCACTAAGCTACAGAAAAGCTCGGGTATTTATCTCCTGATTGCTGTCCTTTTTTGATTAAAGAATGTCCTCAGGGCGTTGAATCCTGGCAGTTCCAGGTTGCCCTGGCCTTGAGCTTAGAAAACTCCCCTGGGGCCAAAGAAAGCCTTCAGCCAGAGAAGCACCTGTGGGGGACGCTGTCAGAGTGCCTGCAAACTCTCCCTCAAGGTCTGAAAGTATGCCTAGAAATGAGCTCAGGGGACATGGAACAAGGCAGCTAGGGTCTCCTGCATACTTCTTAGTAACTTGCCTGATATTCCTAGTTTATATTCTTGCTCTTCTAATCACTGCTTCATCATTACTTGAATTGCCGTGCCTACAGAAACAGCTAATTCATCCTAAACAAGCAAACATTTTCAAATTTATTTTATCTTAGATTTCTTACCTATAATTTATCTTAGTGGTAGGTCTGAGTGATTTCCCCAGCAGAGTTGAGATTTACGTGCTGGCCTGGAAAGCAGCTTCCCATTGGATCCTCTGCTCCAAAAGGCAGGAGCTGGTGGGTTTTTCTGCTCAGGAGTAGATAGTATGTAGGGTGATTTTCTATAACGATTGACTATGATAGAACTTCTCCATAATCTAAAGTTCTTTTATGGTTTGTGCCACTTTTCCTAATGTGAAAATTATGTTTAGGTATGTTCACAACTGTTTCACTTGTATCAAATTATTCTTTCTCTCTCTTGACTTCAGGAACCCAAAATATAGTGAATTTTATAATGTCAGTGACCTTAGCTCCCACACTGTCTCTTTACTCTAACCTTCACACTACTACCAAAATCATTCTGTTAAAATATAAGTTCAAAAGTGGCTTCATTCCCTTCCTGAAAACTTTCTTGTGGCAAGTTAAGACTGGCATAATACTCAAACTCTTAAGGGTCTGGCTTCATTTTACATTTCCTTCCAATCAACTCAACCTATATTCTCTAATACCTCTTTTCTTCAGTTGATGTTGTTCTCATTGTTTGAAATCCATACTCACTTTCCCTATGGACACTTATTGAAATCCCACTCAATATAAAAGACATGAAATAGTCATGACCTTTCCACTTGACTGCTACAGCCTTTGCCGTTACATACAATATTATAATGTCCATCATCACGTGATGACAGTGCAGAAAAAAAATAGAACGAAATGAGGCAGCATGGAATCCAATTCTCTGTACTTCTACAATTCCAAATCACTGGGTAATCTCATGGCAAAATGAATGTAACCCAAAATCTGGGTTGTTTTAAAACGTATTTTCTGAAACAACATATGGTCAAAAATGAGGAATCAAAAGAGGTGGTAGTTATAGCAACATAACTGCTCTGAATCCTGCACAAAAACAGACAGAAAAGTAGGATAGGTAAACAAAAGTCCCATAGCAAATATGTATAACAAAACTGGGTAACAGGGAATTCCCATGAACTCCAAAAGACAAGCAAGTAGAAAATAGTTAAAAACAGCAGAAAGATCCATATGACATCAGGCACACAGGAGGAATGCCTCATCTCAACAAAGCTCAGATGCAAATCTGAGGTCAGGAGCTGAGTCAGGGAGGGGGTTGTGGCAGTCCCCACTTCAGGGGTGAGTGCAGGGGGAACCATGGTATGTTGATCAGGGCTAGAGTGGCTTAAGCCCCAAGCACTTCTGAAAGTAAATGAAGGACAAAGTCTCCTACTGAGGAGAAACCTCTGAGAGTAGAGTAAAATCTGATCAGGACTGGGACCATGAGGCAAAGAGAAGGGATGATTTGGAGAGAAATGGTAAAGGAGAATAGAGCTAGAAGATCTAGCATGTACCAGAGTATACATTTGAATATTTCATAGACAGAGTAGAAGAGGGAGTCCAGAGTGATTGAACTAGTAAACCCATTCTGGCCCAGCCTCATCTCCTAAGACAGAAAGAAAATTCGTCTATCTTAACATAAGAACAGAAAAGGACCATAGAACAGTTATACAATGTTAATATAAATGATAGAACAGAAAGATACAGCTGCAGAGCTGTTGAAGTTCTGAGCCTAATATTTGAATATCCTATGAAACTTAAGAAAATGATAGATATGAAAGCTTTGGATAAAAAGAATAAATGACAATTAGAAAAACTCAGAAGTAAAATAATTTGGGAAAGAAAAATTTAAATAGAAATCTGTCAAAGCTCAAGAAGGATTTAGAAATAATAGAAAAAAGTCACATCAAAAATGAACAACAAACTATAAAGAAACTCAGAAGTGAGCAAACTCCACAGATAATGCCTTAAGAAAAACCAATGATTGACAGAAAAAAATTAAAACACAAAAAATAAAGAGAAATACAAAGAATGCAAGAGAAAGTGAAAAAACACAAAGAACGCCTATGCATAAAATAGAAATTGCCAAAGAATAATTAAAGCGAAGGAATAGAACAAACACTAGAAATCAATAAATATTCCCTGAGATAAAAAGACCAGAAGCCAGAAACTGAAAGGGGTTAGTGAATATCCAGGAAAATCGGCCCAGAATGGTCAACATTGATTCATATTCTAGTAAAACTATTAGACTTTAAAGAAAAAGAATATAGAGTCTCCTTTGGGCATGCAGTCAAAAGGACCAAGTAACTTACAAGGGAAGGAATATCAGAGTTTTTGGCCTTTATTCCAGAAAGCAAATTGAGTAATATATTTAAGATACTCAGGAAAAAAAGACATGACCCAAAATGATCTTTATGTTATAAAAGCTAAAATCAAATGCTTCTGAGCTTCTGAAAATTCAAGAAATATTATTCCTATGAGTACTCTCCAAAAAGTCTATTAGAAAAGAAACTTCAAACAACCAAAATTGTTGGAGTGACACCTGCATAAGGAGTGGTGATGAACATTAAAACTATGTTTTGTTGCAGAACTAGGACTAAATAATGCTTATAAAGAAAACCATGTAGCATGCAGGGATTGTATTCTCTGACAATCAATAAAATATGGAACAAGTTTGGAGAGATTATATGAAAAAATAGAGTAGGCTCAATAATAGTCTTATAGATATTAATAGGGAATAAAAGAATGAAAGATGCTGGAAAAAGAATAGCATCCTTTCCCAGTGGAGAGGGTAGAAGGGAGTTACTGGATCATTTCACTATTACTCATAATAGGGAACCAACAAAGAGAACCCTTGGGTTCACCCAAAAAGATGGAACTAAGGATATTTCACAGTATAATGTAAATCTTCAGAACAAACACATAGTACTCTTTAAATTCTTTAAGGTATACAATGCCAGTTTTAAGACTCCATCCCAAAGATATGCTGCTAGTATTGTAAACAAATAAAAATCCGCTCAAGGCCATTTACTGTAGCAAGATTTGTGATGGCAAAGAGTGTAAACAACCTAAATGATCATCAATATGGAACTAGTTCAATAACAGTGGTACATTTACACAATCATATACTAAGCAGTTCTAAAAGGGAACATACATCAGTTTTTATACTTCTATGGACTAATCACAGGACATATTCCAGAGTGAGTTTATATATTCAAATTTTAACATTTCCAGCTGTTTGTACTTGTTTGGTCACAAAATTAAATCCTTGATATCAGGCTTGTGCTGGTTTTCTTAGACAAGACCCATTTTTTCCAACTAATATATTATGGTGGGTAATAGTAATACTTGATTCCAGTAACTGAGCCTACTGGTTAGCAAGTTAGATGTCTAGAAAAATATCTGAACATTTCTAGACCATTAAGTCATCAGGTTGGTTTTTGGGAAAAGGATTACTATAAAGTAAGTATATTTTGTCTCTGGTATTCTAGCTTCCTCTTTCTTAGTACTGTTTCTACCTGCCATACAATTTAGTCAGACTCAGCACCCTAAGGCCCCCAGTTAGCCTACTGGCTCATCAGCACTCTGATCATGCATTGCATCTGTCTACTTGAACTTAATAGTTTCAGGTGTAGAAGAGGTAGCTAGATGCCTTCCAATATCCATTCTTCACTTCTTACATAGTAATAGAAGTTATATCTAGTATATGATAGCCTAGTTAAAGATTATATTTTTTTATCCTCATTTGAAGCTTCGTATGGTCATGTGACTAAGTTTTGCCAATTGGAATGTGAATTAATTGGATAGGTGTTATTTCTGGGTCATGAACTTCGAAGAAAGAACCCTGAATAATCCCTACAAAGACCCTTTCCCATGAGGCAGAATGTGGGCATGTTTGCTGTGTGCTTCCATCCCTCCTGAATAGCGAAAAGCAAGGAGGATGACACAGTAACAAGATGGAAGCAGTGTAGGCTTCTGTTGAGTGTGGTACTTCCTTCTAGCCCTGGTCAACCAACCCAGACTTCTACAAGAAGAGAAGGAAGTTCATCTTTTTTAAACCACCATTATTTTGAATTTTCTTTTATGGCATTCAAACATATACCCTAATTAATTCATCAGGAAATGACTTAGATTCTGAGAAGAATGAAGTCAGTTTCCTTGTCCTAATTAGAATTCCACAATGGCTTAGATTTTTCAGAGACTAAAAGTTTAAATATTTTAAAAAGTTATGATATGGTTTGGATTTGTGTCCCTGCCCCAATCTTATGTCAAATTAGAGGAAGGGCCTGGTTGAGAGGTGACTGGCTCATGGCAGTGAATTTCTCTCTTGCTGTTCTCATGATAGTGAGTGAGTTCTCATGAAATCTGATGGTTTAAAAGTGTATGGGACTCCTCCCTTCGCTCTCTTTCTCTCCTGCTCCGCCATGGTAAGACGGACTTGCTTCCCCTTTGCTTTCTGTCATGATTGTAAGTTTCCTGAGGCCTCCCAGCCATGCTTCCTGTACAGCCTGTGGAACTGTGAATCAATTAAACCTCATTTCTTTATAAATTACCTAGTCTCGGGTAGTTCTTTATAGCAGTGTGAGAACAGACTAATATAAGTTTAAAGACTAAAATGTAAAATAATTTTGTAGTTTAAAAATCTATGCTAATAGAGACTGCTTATATCTATAATCCTGAAGGTTTTTGTCCTGGTGCCCTTAATCTTCTAGGGTTTTCTGTCTGAATTCTAAAGTGTGTGAAAATTGAGCTGAGGACCAATATATAAAAAAGTATTGGCTGAAGCAATTTACTGACACCAGTTTTAATAGCAATTGTAATAGTGATATTGCCAATTGGCAGAACAACGAAATTAAATCCAAGGTAAACCTTTTCTTAAAAATAATTGTCTAAGATGTTGAAGTTCAAAAAGACTGTGGATAACCTGAGGCCTTAGCCATACTTGGAAATTGAAAATGGCAGTTGTACTATGGGGGGGAAAACACGTTTGTGTAATTTTTCAGCCTGTGAGAAAGCAGTTATTTTCTTTAGTCAGAAAGATTACACTCGATAGTTTTTCATTCCTATTTTTCAGGCTAATAGCTTCCAGGTTGTTTCACCAAGCCACCTAACTTTCAAGACAGCAGGCCTTAAAATACCATAATATTGTAATACTTAGTAGAGAGTGAAATGCTTGAAACTCTGGAACTCTCAGGAATATCCACTGGAAATATTTTAAGAATAAGGTTGAGTTATGAACAATTTGACTCTGTGACAGCATTTCTCAAAGCAAGTTTCGAGAATCACCAAAGTCAGACTCTTTAGGGCTGGGTCCTAAGAAGGTAAATATTTAAGGAGATCCTGCTGCACACAGAAGTCAAAGTCTACTGATTAGTTTTGTAAACATACAAAAGCAAGTGAATAGTATCATACCAGCTCTAATAAGAACAAGAATAAGTTACCATTGATAGTTACCATTTATAAAATATCTTTTATGTACCAGCTTTGCCCACATTCTTTTATTTAATACTCGTAAAAGCTCTAAAAGGCAGGTGGCAACTCATTATTTTACAAATTTGGAAACTGAGAGGTAGAGACCCTGGGTAAATGGCAGAGTCAGGCTTTCTACTCATGTTGATTCTCGTTGTAATATATTGATGGTCATTTAAAGTGGCTCGTGTTTAATTTTAATGATAATGCAGCTCTTGCAATGATCAGATGTTTATAAAAGCTACTTAAGTATTGAGTGCTCAAGGTCTCTAATGCCTAGATATGTTGGCCCTTTGAAGATAAATAGAAGTATAAAACATAATGCCTTTCTTCAATGAGCTTACAATTTAGAGGGAGAATGAAAACATGTGGGGACATAAATGTAAAACAACAGTGTAGGATAGCTTGGAGGAGGGACCCTTCCTAGTGCTGGACTTGAGAGGGTGGCCAGGAGACATCTACGTGAAGAGTATAAGTAGGAGGACATTCCAGACAGTTAATATTTAAGACAGTTAAATTTTGCAATCCTGCTCTAAGTCACTTATATTTAAATCATGAACCCATTTGTCATCCTAATCTTTAAGAGGTCTCCAATTAGAATTGTAATGTCATATACAATGGTGTATATAAATCTGTCCATAAGAAATTACCCAGCTCTATTTGCTTGACATTTTCGCAGATCTGGAAGGTGGGTGAGAGATTACCTGTTCTGACTCCATTTTTCATAGATGAAGAAACTCAAGTTTAAAAGGTAAAAGGACTGTCCAAGGTCATTCAATTTGCCTATCGCAGTTCAGTGAAACAATGTTAGTTATTGTCAGCACTGGAATTGGTTTTCAACTTCTGCTCATTGTCCTTTAGCAAGAAAAACTGTAAGGGATCTATGCTTTAAAACAAAACACATTCCTAAAGTCTTCTAGGAACACTCAGCTGAAATGTGTTATATTTTTATGTCACTTCAGATTATAGATTGCTTTGTTGCTTCCAGTTCACAGTAGCATGGGATTTATAGTCATGACCGAGGAGAGAGCAGAGATGTCACATTACTGTCCACATAACACAATTCCATAGCATCTTTATTTTGAAGAATTCAATAAGCTTTGCAAATATGGTTTAACTAAGCTTCAATGCAAGACAATCTAAGGTAGAGGAAGGCAAGAAGGATTGTAAAGAAGAAGCATGTGGAGTTTGGAAAATGAAATAGTTGTGAGGATCTCCTGGATTTCACTGTCATTTAGCAATCTCAAACATGGGTTGGTGTCCTTCTAGAAGTGGTACATTGCACACACAAAAATGACATTTTTCTCAATGACGCCATAATATTTTTAAGTCAAAGATATGTCTTGTCTTCAAATAATTATTTCATTCTGTTAATTCAGAAAACATCTACTAAGTGCATATATAAAGCACTCTGGTACATATTGTGGATTAAATGAGTAAAATAAAAATGAATGTCATAGTTCCTGATAGCGAGGAACCTACAGTCTAATAGGGGAATAAGAAAATGTATAATAATCACTGTTATTCAAAGTACAACATGAGAAGTGTTATATTGACTCTATGAAAGAATAGTTAAAAGCTCTATAATAGGTGGAACAACTTTACCAAAGAGCACTCATTTGTGGCCTGATGTCAATTAAACTCATAAGGTTGAAGCTTAGGAATATTAATATTATCCTCTTTTTATTTTCCTGTTTTAACAAATGAGTTTGATAAAGATTTAGATTACATGACAATCAGAATTGTGAATAGTAGGAGGCTTGGAGGGATAGAAGAGAAGTTGGATGATACATTTGGGATCTAAAGTGATACTAATAATGTGAAAACATTAGCTACGTTTAACAATAAGATATATAAAGAAAATAAATGTAAAGTTCTGTATTTGAATGCAAAAAAAATCAACACTATGAGTTTGCAAAGCTATAGCTTCATTTGGTAAAGAAAACTGCAGTAATAATAATAATAACTTGCATTTATTGAATTTAAAATATGTGCCAGACACTCTACTATATGCTTTATATATCATCTCACTTAATCGTCACAATAATCCTATGCAGTGGGCACTGTTATTATCCTTGTTTTATAGATCAAGATACTAAGCTTTGGATAAATTAAGTAATTGGTCCTAGGTCAACTTGGTCACTGTATCTGTATTGGAAGCGTGATCTGATTTATAGCAGAGTAAGGACTTTCCCTAATTTCTCAGTTACGATAAGTATTCTCTGGGCACTCAATTATAAAATAATAATAATAATAAGTCCATTCTGAGCTCCTTATCTGAACTTTTTAGTATAAAATGCTAGTTAATAACATATATGTAAATAACTTTATGTGGTTATTTTTTAAAATTAAAAAAGTTATAAATACTTTACAATCATTTATTTAATATGTTTAATGAGTTATGTTTTTCTAGATGTGTTTGATGGACAGGAAATTTTATGTCAGTAACATTTTTAATGAAAATAATCCTTGATAGAATGTGTTATGATTTTTAAGTAACCATTATTATTATTTCTGCTAAATGACCCTAACATCTTCATTAGCTTGCGTTGCATTTCTAGGGCTTTTACCTTCTCATCCATTTGTTCTTCTATCCATGAGAGAATAAACCTTACTTAGGTTGCATAACATCAAAATATGTTTTTATAAATCTCACTAATGAATAGGATCTCTGCTTGGCACTGTGATCATAGGGTCAAATAGATTTTAAAGTAGGATTTAAAATCATCTTCCTGTGTGAAAACAAATAGTATTTAAAATATCTTTCTAAGGACCAAGCATTTAATATATTGCAATCTATTAATAACTTTCCTGTGGTTATCTGTCTCTCCATAGTAAGTCTTACATTGCCTTTCTACTAATGAAAACATTTATACTTCATTTGTATAAACAAATACTTGTTTACACATGACCTTGGAAAACAAGTTCAGGAAAATTGGTACATTTTATGTGACAGCATAACACTGACTTAAAGAAAATCTTTAGTATATAGTAAAACACAGTCTACTAACTTTCAATGCCCAATTGAAATAAAGACTAGCTCTTATAAATAAAAGCGACACTAAATGTCCCAGTTATCAAGCCACAGAAAACTAAGTATCAATAGGCCTAAAGCAAAGACCTCTAAACTTTGCTGTCAGTAGTGATAGCCCTGGAGCTCTCCACAACCCACTCTCTTAGGAAAGAAAGAGATGTTTAAGGGTGATAGTCTAAATCACCATTTGTCCTTCCTTTTTCGTTCCTCAATCCAAGCGTAGAAGATTTGGGCCAAGGCTGAATGCTTAAGCTGTTTAAAAAGAATTTCCTTCCCAGGTTTGGTTCTCTAGCAGTAGCACAGTCCTGAGAGAAAGAAAATATTAAACTCTACCTTGGATGGAACGTTTTTTTTTTTTTTTTTTTTTAAGGGGTTTCCCTCCTTCCCCCAGGGTTTGGGGGGCTTTGCTTATTTCGGCTCACGGCAAGCCTCGCCGCCCGGGCTCGCGCCCTTCTAGGCGCCTGCCACCACGCCTGGCTAATTTTTTGTATTTTTAGTAGAGACGGGGTTTCACCGTGGTCTCGATCTCCTGACCTTGTGATCCGCCCGCCTCGGCCTTCCAAAGTGCTGGGATTACAAGCGTGAGCCACCGCGCCCGGCCGGATGGAACGTTTTTAAAATTTGATCATAAAATTTTCTGTCCATCAAACACATCTAGAAAAACATAACTCATGAAACAAATAATTTCTTTGTAAAGTATTTATAACTTTTTTAATTTAAAAAGATAACCGCATAAAGTTATTCATGTGTAGGTTATTAACTAGCATTTTACACTAAAAAGGTCTGATAAGGAACTCAAGAGATCATGAAGCACTTGAGTTGTGTTGATCCGTTTCTACACACATCCACAGAAATGTGGCAACATTCAGAGATGCCAGAAGAATGGTGTCTCTGTGAGGCAGGACCACATGCATTGATTCATCCAACATTCACTGAAACTTTCTATGTGCCAAGCACTGATATAGACACTTGGAATACATCACTATATAAATAAAATATCACTGCCTGTCAAGAACGTATATGCTAGTTAGAAAAGACAGTTAATAAACAATGATAGTCGTAAATACAAATAGAGCATGTTCAAATGCCATAATTGCAATAACAAAAGCAAGGTGATAGGGACTGACAGGGACAGCTGATAATTTTCAAATCGAACCATCACAATAGGCCTCACTGAGCCTTCATCTCTTTGAAAAGGTGAAACTTTAGTGAAGACATTTAGGAGGCAAGTTGCTTAGCTATGGAGATGATCTGGAGAAAGAGTGATTTAGGCAGAGGAAACAGCTAGCAAAAGGCCCAAAGAAAGGAATGTTTTTGAAGTTTTTGAGGATGAAAAGGAGGCCTGAGTAGCGAAGGGGAGTGTGTGTTTGTGGGAGAGAGTGGTGACATAATGCTGGTCTTGCTGCCATTGTAAAACTTTGTTTTTATTGAATGAAAGAGTTTAAGAGGGTTTTGACCTGAGGAGTGGTGACATAATCTTTGTTTTCAAAGGATCGTGGTGGTTGCTGTTCTGAGAATAGACACTGCGAGCACAGGGAGACAAGGGTAAAAGCCCCAGGGGACTAGTTAAGAGACTAAACCAGGAAACTTATCATTGCAGCTTTAACAATGCCCGTAGCAGTGAAGGTAGAGAAAAATGGTTAAATTGTGGATCTAGATGAAGGTAGAACTATTGAAGGATTGCCTTGGATATGAGATGGGAGAGAAAGCCCACAGTTGATAATAAAGAATCCAATACCTCGGCTATAGGGCTCTTAGTGTTGTAGAAAAATCATACCAGTTCCATGGGCAAGTAGCAGTGCCTGAAAGAAATACACTAATTTGGAAAATGAGGACATCACTGGTAACGACCCAAAGATGAAAAGTCTTTTTGAATTTTGGGAGTACCATAGAAATCCCTCAAATGTTTACATGACCCAAATATGGGGGAGAGGGAAACTTTAATAATTTAAATTGCCTTTCCCTATAAAATGTCAAATGTTTGTAGTCCGAGTAATACATGCTTACATGTGTCATAAAGCACAGTATGTGAAAACATTCACAAATGGAGGACACCTGTGAAACATAAACAGCTCTTTGAAAGCATTGCTTCATCCTCTCTTCTACTTACCACCCTGGTCGAGTGTAACCACCAGACTGACTTCTAAGACCATAGTTGAATTTTGTCTGTTTTTATATAGCAGGTATGCTTTGGGGTATAACTTCTTTCACTCAACATGTTGTTTGGGAATCTATCCATATTGTTGCTTGTAGTTATTGTTTATTCATTCTCTTTGCTGTACCCAGGGAGAGCAAACTTTTTCTATAAAAATCCAGATAGTAAATATTTTAGAGTTTGCAGGCTGCATATAGTCCCCAGTTGTTGTTATTTGGGTTGGTTGATTTTTGTTGTTGTTTTTAAAACCCTTTAAAAATGTCAAATTCATTCTTAGCTCAAATGCCAGTAATAAAACAGGCCGTGAGCTGGATTTGACCAGGAGGCTGTAGTTTGTCAACCCTGCTCCATAGCAGTGTGATGTGGCTAGACTGCCATGTACTTACCCATTCAACTGTGGAAGGGCATTGGGAAAGCTTCCAGTTTGGGGCTTGGGAACATTTTAGTATGTGTCTTTTGGTGCAAATATATACACAGTCTTAATAAATATACACCTAGAAATAGAATTGCTAGGTATACAGTGGGATCTCATTGTGCATCTTCTTAGTAATGAATGAAGTTAAGCACCCTCTCATACTGTTTTCTTGGCCATTTTCATACATAAAAATCAAATTAAAGTAAATAAATATGAAAATTATGAAACACAATTTTTAATTTTTTGGGGGGTAAGATTATTTAATGTCATTCCAGTGGCTTCCATTTCACTTAGAATAAAATCCAAGCACCTTATTTTGGATTGCAAACCTTGATAGGATCTGGTCCCAGTCCCTGCTGACCTCACTGACCTAATTTCATGTCAGTCTCCTTCTGGATCACAATCTTCAGCTATTATGACCTTTAAAAAATTCTTAAACATGTCAGGTTCCTTCTGGTTTCAGGGCCTGTGCACTAGCTGTGTCCTCTGCCTGGAATAATCTTACCTTGATCTTCCTCTGATTAGCTCCTTCTTTTCATTCAGGTGCCTGTTTAAATGTCACTTGCTCTGCGAATCCTTCTTTGCTTACCCCATCTAGCCAACCTGCCAGTCACTCTCCTTCCTATCCATCTACTGTAATTCTCTGCCTGCCACTCATTATTACTGAAAAGTTTAGTTATCTTATTTGCTAGAATAGTGCCTACACAGAGGATGCTCTCAATAAATGAGTATGCATATGAGATATGTTAGTTATGAGTTCGAGCCCTACTCCACCATTTATTAGAAAAACATCTCTATCAATGGTCCCAATGCACAGTCACTGGGTCTGAGATGTGACCTGTTACCAAGGTGGACTGACTTGAAAAGATGACTTTGGCTAATCAGGTTTCCTCTAGGAATCTGAGCCAGGAAACAAAGAAAGAATTGCCAAAAAGCAGTGAAGTCTGCCTCTGAAAGATCATGAAGCAGGACTGTGACTGGGGGGTACTGTGAAAGGAGTAGGGAGGGAAGAAACTAGAAGTCAACAGAGGAAGGCAACTGGGAGTGAAAGAGAAAGAAGCATTCCCACTTGGAGTAGCTGGGAAGCAACCACAGGTCACCAGAATGAAGATCTCTCACAGCCTAGTTCTCTAGAGTCATTCTGGATCTGGAGCGAATCCCCAGATCCCTGAGACCCACACTACTGTGGCTTTGCCATTAGAGTTCCATGGGATTTTGCTTGGATTTAAAACAAATCGTCCTTTGTTGGTAGTAGCTTAAACAAATCCTCATTCCTCCAATGCAAACAGTCTGGCTATAATATTACAGTGACCTAAGGGTGAATACTTAATTATCAGTTGATTAATATTTATTTGTCGAACATGAGATCAGTTCACCAATAAGCAGGAATTGAACAATGCCAAGTTCAAGCTATTGGGTATAGGAAACTGGGACATGACTTTACAACAAAATAATAGAGTACAGCTGCAATATTTTGTTTGCTGCAAGTTCTTCCCCTCTTGGCAGTCAGTGGGCACCTTGCATTTCAGTGATAATCTACAGCCCCCTACAGCAAGCACAGCAGCCTACACCTAATCAGGGGCAATCATAAGTAAGGTTATTTTGCACCATTTGGCTATAATTAGACCAGCTTTCTTTTTAGTGATTCATTAGTATGATACTTTGCTTTCAGAACTAACAAACTCAATCTAAATTCCTCTGTAAGTATGGCAGAGTTGTGGACCAAAATGAAAACTATTGAGAACAACAAGAACGACCAAAAACAGAAAGGGATATTGCCCAGTTTCCCTCCATGCCCAAATTGCAAATTGCAAAGGAGACAAAAGCAGCAACCTGTCTGCTGGCACTGTTTAACAATAACCTTTGTATACTCTGCTCCCAAAGAGAGCTGGCTGACAATTAGACCCTCACAGCACTGTTAGACTTGCTCATAAAATTATTTTAATCCCAAATTTTCCTTTCTATTTCAAGAAGGGAAATACAATAACATGAAATCCACGTATCTTTCACCTGACCATAATCTCCTGTTGTTTTTAGTGTATGAATCATATAAATTTATTAGCTCTTAATGGAACCAACTTTCACACACACAGCATTTGCAGCAATTGCCATTTCAATATGGAAAAAACAGTGACAGTAATAAGAAAAGGAATATCTGTTTACTTAGTGAAATGAAGATTAAATATTGAATAAGCCCTCAAATGAAGGCATATTGTAGGTGCTAAGGAATGATAATTGCAAAGATACAGAGAGAAAAGAGAGCAGTGTCTGCACTGAAACTCTCCTAAAGTCAGCAAAGATCTTCTTCAGCTGTCATATGAATACAAATAACTTGGGCATCTTATTATCTGATCCAGTAGTTCTTGAGTGAGGCCCAAGATTCTGCGTTTCTCACAATCCCCTACTGATGCAATGCTGCTCATCAGAGGAACATGCCCTGAATTGCAAGGGTCTAGGGATGTGCTCTCCAATGGAAATATGATGTGAGTCACATGTGCCATTTTAAATTTTCTAGCTGGCACATTTGAAAAGTAAAAAAAAATAAATAAATGAGGTTAGTTTTAATAATATATTTTGGCAGGGCGCCGGGCTCATGCCTGTAATCCCAGCACTTTGGGAGGCAGAGGCGGGTGGATCACGAGGTCAGGCATTTGAGACCAGCCTGGCCAACATAGTGAAAGCCCGTCTCTACTAAAAATACAAAAAATTAGCCGGGCGTGGTGGCAGGTGCCTGTAATCCCAGCTACTTGGGAGGCTGAATCCCTTGAACCTGGGAGGTGGAGGCTGAGTGAGCCGAGATCATGCCAGCCCGGGCAACAGCGCAAGACTCCGTCTCAAAAAAAAGAAAACAAGTATATAGATATATATTTTATGTAACATCATGTATCTAAAATATTATTTTAACACGTAAACAATGTATAATATATTAATTAGATATTTTGCCCTTTTTAAAATACTACACCTTCAATATCTGTTGTGTAGGTTATACTTGCAGCTCATCTCAATTTGGATGACCCACATTTCAAGTGCTCAGTAGCTTCCTGAGTCTGGTGGCTTCCATACTGGTGGTGTGAGTCTAGAGGATAATTCTTACTTTGAACTCCAGGAACATGCATGAACCTATAAGTCATTGGTCAGTAGCTCCCTATCCCAGTGAGTTCCATAAACTATCACAGCATGCATTTGACTCATTGACTTTTATGTGAAGCTGAATATTCAAATTTCACCATGAAAAGTTATTTAGGGGGTGTGTGAGGTGACTTTATTGAATCATTAGTACTCTGTGACACCCTATAATTGGGGTAATTAACTTTCTTTAGATTGCTAAATCTTGAAAAGCAAAGAGAAGGATAAGACTAGGTATGTTTTCATAGGGAATAATAGAAATGTGGAGGAAATGAGAAATGGTATGAAAAATAGGCCAACTGAAAAAAGTAAAATGACATGAGATTCCACAGTAGGGCTCTTTGGACAATGTACTAAACTGGAAAGGGCTGAGGATGTTTTCCAGAGTGATGAACGGCAAATAGGCATAGTGAGTTACATGGAATACTTAGAATTAAATTAAGGTGCCATGTGACTTAATTTTGAAATCAAAGAAACAATATGCTATAGCATATCATCATTGTTTACATTTAAAGTAGCACATCTAAATCCAGAGTGACTAGTGTCTAAGAATCATCAGGGAGGACTTTTTCAAATGACATGCAAGCCTACAGAGATTCTAATTACTCCCTTTTCCCAACCCAACCAGATTACAAAATGCAGTAATGACTCACTCTTTGTAATTGTTACATGATGTATCTCTAGAGTCAAAAGCCATATATTTTAATGTATTCTTGACTAGATTTCATTTATTGTAACCAATAGTTTATTTAGTCTTTGGGGGTAGAACATATACCAATACTAAATTACATTTCTGTTTTCCACTTATTCATTGATTCATTCATTCCTTTTTAAAATTATTTTTATTTATGTATTTATTTATTTATTTATTTATTTGAGACAGTCTTGCTCTGTCTCTCAGGCTGGAGTGCAGTGGCGTGATCTCGGCTCACCACAACCTCTGCCTTCAGGGTTCAAGCAATTCTCCTGCCTCAGCCTCCTGAGTAGCTGGAATTACAGGCATGTGCCACCACGCCCAGCTAATTTTTTAATTTTTTTTAGTAGAGATGGGGTTTCATCATGTTGGCCAGGGTGGTCTCGAACTCCTGACCTCAGGTGATCCACCCACCTTGGCCTCCCAAAGGGCTGGTGTTACAGGCATGAGCCACCATGCCCAGCCTCATTCTTTTTTTTTTTTTTTTTTTAACATATGGCTTGATGGATACTACATAAAGAGTAAATCAGTTAGTTTTCACCATTTCAAGAAACTTATTTTCCAAACCTTTGAATTTAGGTATCATTTAAAGATCATATTCTGTTAAGTTTCCTTTGCCTTCCACCCTTGAGAATTTTTAGGGTATACAGTTTCATGTTGTAGCCAGATACCTCCTTGCAGCAATTAGAAGGCACAAATACACATGTTCAATACAATAAAACCTCATGACTCCCAACCACGCAAATTTAGAATGTGTATTAATTCAGACTTAGTTAGAACTATCATCTATTCTTGTGGCACCATGCATTCTTATTGAACGCACGCAAATTTAATCTGCAGGTTTAATCACACATTTTAAATCTATTTCAGCATCTTGATCATACCAAATTTTATATAAAATACTTGTTCATAAATAATCATCTTCCTTATATTAAGGCCAGTGTGGAAGGACTTCTATTTTTCAGCATTCATTAGCCATTAATTGTATGCATATGTAACTCTGGGTCAGGAAATGAAATTTAATTTAAGACTTTCTATAAAAGTGATATTCTATTAATTTAGTCTGGTCTCCTTTCCAATTGTCTTATTAGAAAAGTTTTATCTTTTCTGAAATTTATTGTTCCATGCAACATGGATTGGAAAGAAATCCCCTAAATGTTCTTAAAAGTGTGTGGTACGTTGACCACCGAAACCCACACACAATAAGGGTATAGCCTTTTGATGCGTTAAATGCTATGAGGCTGGAGTTAAGGGTCTTATGTCTTGTGCCTAAGGTTTCTTGACTTTTTCTTCTTATTCAGCTGAAATGTTCTATAGAAAACAAACAATAGGCAAACAAGAAACTAAATACACTGTGTTATCTAGAGTATTAGCGTCTGTGCTAACCATGAAACCAAGACTAGGCCTTTTAAGTAGACTCTGGTCAGTAATTAGCCTACCCATCTTCATGCTTTTGCTCATGGCAATCTAGAGTCTTAACTTCCAATTTCTTTTGCTTGATGGAAAATACCCAAGTAGTCATCTTCACATGTTCTTTTATTTGTATCATCCATTTTTTATTATGAATATTTTCATCTAGTATGATGGGTCAGTATATAATTTATTTTCTGCTTATGTGTCCAGTTCCTGAGGTTTAAAAAATCACTTTTAATCAAGGGGTCTGTTGCTTGGCCACACTAGGAGAGTTCCAGGGTTATATAGCATTTGCAGAATTTGGTTGCTTTCTTCACTTCTACTGTGGCTTAAGGGGTTATGTTTTAGAAGTTCATTCTCCTCTCACCTAAGTTATACACTATTAAATGATTTTATTTTAATTACCTTATTCCCATTTTTATCACATTGCCATAATTTCTCTTCATGCTTAATTTGTTAGCTACTTCAATGGGGGGGAAAAAGCGTTCCCTGGTCTTTCTGTTTCTAAGCATCAGAATTGGATGGGTCATGGTAAAGTTGCTAATGAAGACCAGTTGATGGCTAGTTGTTGATTGTGAATTTGTGAGCCTGCCAAAAGAGGGCAGAAAAAATCCATAGCTTCAACATTTTAAAGAGATTGAATAGTCAAATCATAAATTGAGGCAGTTTTCAATACAAGCAGAGATGTGACAACCAGAATGACTTCAAACGGCTTATTTTATTTTTCCAATCGATATTGTCAGAAAACCATATCACTATACTATCTCTTACCTAATAGTAGTAATTTTGATATATTTTTGACAAATGGACAAAAAGATAACTAAGTTGAGCTATTTTAATAAAACTTGCATCATTTCTCTCATACACACATAAATATTTTGTTTATTGTGATTTCCTTGTATTTTGTCATTTGGTTATTTCATTATATTATCTTGATTATGAGGAATTTTTTTCTTCTAAATGAAAATAGATAAAATCAAAATTAGCCCATATTTTTCCTATGTTATAATGTGTAACCATTATAGATATGTATGTGCAAAAACTATGTCTGAAAAATGTAAAAAGCAGAGGTTGTGACTCTGACAGATGTGGTTGGAATTTTGGTCCTGCTGCTTTGATCTGTGTGGCAATGTATACTTTTCCTTACTTCTGTGAGCCTCACCTTTCTTATCTATGAAGTGGACATAAGCCCTGTCTGACACAACTTTCCTCTCTGCTTGAAAATCTATGTGCCAGAAACATTTAGTTGCTTCATATTCTTTTTTTTTTTTATTTTAATTTTTAGTTCTGGGGTACATGTGTAGGACGTGCAGGTTTGTTACACAGGTAAACCTGTGCCATGGTGGTTTGCTGCACCTATCAACCCATCTGCGTACTAAGCCCAGCATGCATTAGCTGTTTTTCCTAATGCTCTTCCTCCCCTCTCCTTATCCCCCGACAGGCCCCAGTGTGTGTTGTCCCCACCCCATGTGTCCATACGTTCTCATTGTTCAGCTCCCACTTATAAGTGAGGACACACAGTGTTTGATTTTCTGTTCCTGTGTTAGTTTGCTGAGGATAATGGCCTCCGACTTCATCCATGTCCCTGCAAAGGACATGATCTCATTCCTTTTTATGGATGAATAGTATTCCATGGTGTATATGTACCACATTTTTTTTTAACCTGTCTATCATTGGTGGGCATTTGGGTTGATTCCATGTCTTTGCTATCATGAATAGTGCTGCAGTGAACATATGTGTGCATGTATCTTTGTAATGGAATAATTTATATCATGTTCTTTTTCACTTCTCTTCCTTTAAGCTGTGTTCTGCCTGAAAGGCTCTCCTCCACTCTTCCACCAATTCCATGCCTGGCTCAGTCCTCAATCTTTTAGAGCTTGCTGTTTCTTTCTGCAAGAAAGCTTTACTGTGTGCTGGTGACCCTCTTCCTCTTCGGCTTAGGCCCCCATACTGCAAGTGCCTTTGCTGTCTTCCCACACCTCCAGCACCATTGCCATTATCGGACCTAACAGAGTGTGCTGCAAATGTGTTTATGTGTTTGTACTGCTCAACAGCCTGAGACCACCTGTGCCTTATTCATCACGTTCTCCTCTTGGTTTAGCCCAGTGCCTGATCCCTGGGCTGATGCTTGTTAGAAACCATCATCTCCCTGCCAGCGCTCCCAAATCTCTCTAGATCCATGCAACCATGTTTTGTTCCATGGTTTCTAGGGCACATTAATCATAGTGCCCACACATTTTATGTCTTTTCAACTTGTCTCCTCATCTACATTGTGAGATCTTTGAAATTCTAATAATTCCAATTCTAATTGAACAATTCCAACTCACTCATCCTGCTATCTTCAGAACCTTATATAAGACCTGGCATAAAGTGGTCTTATATAAGACCTGGCAATTAGAAAATGCAAATTGAGCCAGGCACAATGGCTTACACTTGTAATCCTAGTGCTTTGAGAGGCCGAGGCAGGTGGATAGCTTCAGCCTGGGCAGTTCGAGACCAGCCAGGGCAACATGGCAAAGCCCTGTCTCTACAAAAAACACAAAAATTAGCCAGCATGGTGGAGCATGCCTGTAGTCCCAGCTACTTGGGAATCTGAGGTGAGAGGATTGCTTGAACCCAGTAGGCAGAGATTGCAATGACCTGAGATCGTACCACTGCACTCCATACTGGGTGACAGGAAGAGAACCTGGAAAAAAAAAAAAAAAGAGGAAAGAAAGAAAGAAAAGAAAGAAAATGCAAATTGGAATGAATAAATTATTTTGAAAGCTTATTCCTTAAAGACTAAGCCTTTTAAGGCCTTATTTTGGTAATAATCATTACCAGTTCTCCATTTTAGGGAAGTTAAACCACATTCTTGTTTATACAAATCCGGCAATAGTTAATTGATAAAGATACTATAATATCTTTATATATATTATATGTGGACATCTCTATGTACATTAGATGTGCATTGAAATAAAAACACCATGTTATTTTTTTCTGTGAAAACAAAGTATAGCTTTTAGATTGAATGTTAAAATTATGTTCATCGGTCTGTAAACGATCCCTGTTTAAATGCTGTCTGGAGGCAGCACTTAACATTATGAAAGGAACTTCAGATATGCTTTCAAAGATTAACTTCCAACTCAATGATCCATTGTGAGGTCTTATTGCTCCACATAATAATGGACTCTACCTTATTGGGTCATTTGTTAAAATCATACCACTTAATTTGGTGCAATGCCATGTGTAGTTATTACTCAACCTCAGCCAGGCCTTCCATGAGTTCATCATTCCTCTCATTCACTCCTACTTAACTCCCTAGCTTATTCTTTACAACAGATAATCTGAACATTTTACACTCATTGCAAATTCATAACTGCAGTTCGGTGCTTGCACGCTCAGCTGACTTTGCCTCCTACTTCAGTGATACAATCAATGGCAACTAATGTGGATTTCTGCCCTTTGTAAACCTCTCTGACTTCACATATTATTCTTGCTCACCCTCTCTTCTATCTCTCTTCTTCTCTTTCTTCCCCCACCATTCTACCATTCCATCTTCTTCTTTCCTGACAACTTTCTAGAAAACATTGTATTTTAACACCATATATAATTCCCAAACTCCTCCCTCATTGGAAAGGTCACTTATGGCCATTTTGTTAAAATCAACTGTGGTCTGTCCTTGTTTTCATACAACCCAGCTTGCCATTGAATAGCTTTGGCATCAAATATGGCTTGGAGGCTTTTGGTCTTTATCACCATGATTTCTGCTACCACTCCCTACCCAGCTCAAGTTATACTCAACACAATGCAATCTAGATAAAAATGGTATTCTTCTAAAAATACAGTGAAAAGGCTTATCTGTCAACTAGCTTCCCTTCTTATTGCTAAGCACCTGGTACATGAAATTCTGTAGGCATTAGAACGGCAGTATTTGATATTGAAGGATATCTACTTCTGGAAAATCTTTCTTGCCCCCAAGATGAAGCTCTCTTCTATTTCTCTTCCTGTGCACTCTCCTTATATGGCTCTTTTGTCTCTGTTGGTCCCCATATTTAGGCTTTCTCTTAGGATCTAGCCGGGGCTCTTTGCTCTCCTGGGGTAATTCCATTCATTCCTTTGGCTCCAATGATCCCTTTTCTCCTAATCACTCCTACATTGGCAGCTCGAAATTTAAGCTCACTTTCTTTTAAATTAACCCCTAAATTCACACGGGAGATTATGTAACTATAGGTGTTCTTTAAAAACATACATGACTTACGTGAGTATCTAGAAAAGAAAAGAAAATACATTTTATGTAGCAGTGTTCTCCATGAATTTAATCTGATTCTCATTTTTATTCAAGAGCTATTGAGTTTGTATCCAAATATTCTCAAAATCTTCTGAAACATCTGGATTTTTTTTCTTCAGGAATCCGTAACACAAAATAAAGAAATACACTTAAAGTGTGTGGGCTAGGTATCCAACTGATGTCCTATTTAATCCAGAACATGGTAAATGTTGTTTAGCTTGCACCATGACCCACATGAATTAGAACTGAAGAGAATAGAACTTCTGATATCTTAAAGAAAGAAACCATTATTTTGATAACAATCAAAAAACTTTCCTTGATCTCTAAACAGGAAGCAGATTTCACTGTGATAATCTTGTTTTGAGATTGCTGATTAACTGATTTGTGGGAAATTAATCAGCTTATTTTATGTTTTATACAGAGAAGCAAGCTTATTGCTCATGTCTGGGTGAAGAGAGTACCTAACAATAGTAACATCAATGACTACTACTATGATGATTTGTAGGTGCTAAATGATGGCACTATACTGGGATCTTTAAATATTTTCTCATTTAATTCTCACACTATTCCAAAGAAGTAGACTCTATTATTATCCCTAATTCATAAATAAGAAAACTGAGATTAGAGGATCACCAGTAACTTGCTACAAGTTATCCAGCTAGTAAGTGGCAAAGCCAGAATTTGAATTCAGATCTGACTAATTTCAAAAACTGATGTTCTTATCTAGTTATGGGATAAAGAACATAGAATTATGTATCTAAGAAGGCTCTCATTTCAGCTCTGCCATTATTTACTGTGTTACTCTGAGCAAATTACATAAATTCAATAGGCCTTAATGTGTATATACACATAGACTGAACTAAGGCCCCTTTATTGTTCTAAGTATTTTCAACTTCTTATTTGTCTCAGTTTTTATTCTTCAGATCTGTAGAAATAGATTAGAACTTCAGGCCAGTGTCAATTCATGGGTGATTTCAAAGAAATCACAAAGATTTCTTTACAAAGAAAAGCTGATTCTATACCTTGTACATACAATGTGATAAGCCTCGGATATACAATGGTGAGCAAAAGTAGGTATGAACTTAAACATATATATATAATATATATATCAAAATCATATGTATGGAATATATATATATATATTATATATACGAAGACAGGTGTGTATGTGTGTGTGTGTGTATATATATGTATACACACACCTGCCTTCTCTATGTTAAAAAGTCAAATCCTAGGCTGGGACCCTGTACTTGTTGGTCTAGTAATAGCCTAACCATTAACTGCAACCACCTTCCTAGATGATGTGTTTAGGAGTTTCCTTACATTTCAGCATTAGGTTTCTGAACATATCTTCAAAGTAAGCAAGCAAAACTAAGTCTGTGATACTAGAATCTTGTCTGGGTCATGCCCTCTTGAAAGCTACACTGACCAAATTCTTTCCCATTTAATGAGGAAGAATAATTTTCCTCCTTCCTGACTTACCATCTTCATTTAATGATAATTCCTTGGGCAGCTTTGTAATGATGTATTCTCTATTCAAATGATTAAAAACTATTACAGTCTTGAAAATATGACATATGATAAGTTCATTCCTACCAAATATATTTAAGCGTGTTGAAGAAAAGTAGTTCTATATATTCAATTTTCATTTATCTTTCCTCCAAACAATGCTTATATTAAAAATTATTTATAATGTATATGAAAATCATCTAAGTTTTCTAGATAAAATTTCTATACTCTTTAATTTTAGTACCTATAGAGGAAAGAAGCATGAAATATTCCTTTTTAAGGAAAAATATAAACTTTAAAATTGTTATTATTTTAGAAAATATAAAATTATTAAACTGATCACACTCAAACTAAGATTGAGAGCAACACAGAATAGCTTTTGTAACTTTTTTTTTAAACTCATTAGAAAGCTAAACAATAAGAAAGCTAAATGGTGGTATGAATAATTTCAAGAAGACAATCCCATGGCTGCTTTTATTCCCTGGGGGTAATGGTAATAAGGAAAAGGAGAAATCATCCCAAATTTACAAAGTTTTACTAACAGTGTATGGGCTTGGCATGAGAGACAATATTGAAGAGATCCAGCCACAGAGATTGTCAGCACCCAATGAGCCACTATTTCTCATGAAACTGCGCTGAGCCCTCTGAAGTATGTGAAACTGCCCACTGAGTACAAGGCAACAGCCCACCTAAGAAAAAGGGCAGAGCAGGAGAGCAGAGAGAGCTTCCTATCCTGAGGAGCCTTAGGAGCTCTGCATCTCTGCAGGGCTGAAGGCTGTGATGGGACAGCCAATTTCCGCCTCTCTGCCATCTTTGCCAATTACATTGCAGAAGCCTTCTGAAGGATGGGCAGGGCCACAGGAGTGAGGAACTTTTCAAAGTCGGAAAGCTTTTCTTTGATGGGTGGCAACTTCATCCCAGTTCTGATTTTTCCACTTTATCTAAACACTGCTTTGAACCATACATACACGTGTGATTTATTGAACTTTGAGGGTTAGGGCTTCAACATACCAACTGGGGGTTGGGGAAGACACAATTCAGTCCATAGGAGTTGGGGTTGCCATCTTCAGTTTCTCTCCTTCCTGAGACTCCCCTTTACTTTTGCAATGGCCATGAGTGCCCTTAGTCCATCCTCTGGTAACCTAGACAGTAAAATGCTGAGTTTTGCACAGGGGTTTCAACTTCCTCGAGTCGTGCTTCAGCTGCAGTCTGCACTTCGGCAAAAACAGCAAAAGCAGGGAAATGACACTGCAACAAATGTTTATTCTCTCTAAAATCTTTCTGACCTTTTTCTTTTTTTTTAAACTTTTCAGAGGCTTTAGAAGGTTGTTTTAGTTATTGTTCTTGTTTTGTTTGCTAGTGCATCCAGAGTTGATAATTTTCATTGCCACTGATTAATATGGCTATCGTTTTGTTAATACCACACTTTCTCTATTTCTCTAGTTTAGGGGTTTTTAATCAAGGGTAATTTTGCTGCACAGAAGACATTTTGTAATGCCTGGAGTCACTTTGATTGTGGCAGCTTGGTGGGGAGGTGCTACAGGCATCTAATGGTCAAATATGCTGCTAAACATTCTACATAGCACAGAACAGCATCTCACCCTCACCCATGACAAATACTGCTGAAAGCAATTAAAGAGGATCAGAATAAATGAAGATAGATATTATGTTCTTTGGAAGATACAACATTGTTAAGTTGTCTGCTCTCCTCAAATTGATGTGTAGATTCCACAGAATTCAAAGTCACAGCAATCTCTCTTGAAAAAAAAAAAAAGACAAGCTGATTTAAAAACGTACATGAAAATGAAAGGATCAAGAAGAATAAAACAACTTGTATGATAAGAACAAAGTTGGAGGGTTCATATTGCCTGATTTCAAGATGTACTATAATGCTATAGCGTAGTATTGCCATAAATGTAGGCTAATAGATCAGTGGAAGTGAATAGGGAGTCCAAAAATAAACCCAGCTATGCACAATTAATTTTGAAAATGGAGATAAAAATTCAATAGGGAGAGTAAGGTATTCAAACATATCCTATTGCCACAACTGCATACGGAAAAAACAAACAGTGTCCCCAATCTCATTCCCATACATACAAATAATTCTTGGTTGAATCACAAAGTTCTTAAAAGAAATATAGTTTTACTAAACATTGCCAAACTGCTGAACAATGTAATTTTACTAATTTACACTCTCGCCAGAAGGTGTGAAATTCTATTTCCCCACATCCTCGAGAATATGTTGTTATTGTCAGGTTTTAGATGCTTGTCAATTCTTTCACTTTCTGAAAATAAAATCTTCAGGGACCCCACTACTCAGATCTACGTTGACTTTCTCAGGTGTCTGTACCCTGAGAAAAGGGGATTATCCAAGCATTTCAAAGATTAGTGGACACAAGGTCTCAGACGATATTAATATCCAGAGACCTAAAGCATCATCATGTCTCTCCTGTTAAGAGTAGGACCTAACAAGGACTGGTTAATTCACGGCAGGTATAAATCTTCATGACCTTGAATTTGGCAATGGATTCTTAGGTATTATGCAAAAATCCCAAATACAAACAACAACAAAAGTAGGTAATTTGGACTTCATCAAAATTAAAAAGTTTTATTCTTCAAAGGACATCATCAAGAAAGGGGAAAGATAAGCTATAGAAATGGAGAAAAATATTTGCAAATTATGTATCTGATAAGGGTCTACTATACAGAAGATATAAAGGACTCTTACAACTCAACAACAAAAATCACAAACAGTCCAATTTAAAAAATGGGCAAGGGCTTGAATAGGCATTTCTCCAGTAAAGACATACAAATAGCCAAGAAGCACAGGAAAAGGTACTCAGCATCATCAGTCATTAGGAAAATGTGAATCAAAACCACAGTGAAATAGTACTTCATGCCCACTAGAACAGCTAGAATAAAAAAATTGGAAAATAGGCTGGGCGCGGTGGCTCACGCTTGTAATCCCAGCACTTTGGGAGGCCGAGGCGGGCAGATCACGAGGTCAGGAGATCGAGACCACGGTGAAACCCCGTCTCTACTAAAAATACAAAAAAATTAGCCAGGCGTGGTGGCGGGCGCCTGTAGTCCCAGCTACTTGGAGAGGCTGAGGCAGGAGAATGGCGTGAACCCGGAGGCGGAGCTTGCAGTGAGCCGAGACTGCGCCACTGCACTCCAGTCTGGGCGACAGAGCAAGACTCCGTCTCAAAAAAAAAAAAAAAAAAAAAAATTGGAAAATAAGTGTTGGCAATGATGTGCAGGATTGGAACAATTGTATATTTTTGGTAGGAATGTAAAATGGCCAAGCTTCTGTGGAACACAGTTTGGCAATTCACAAAAAGGTTAAACAAAGAAATACCACATGACCCAGTAATTCCATCCATAGGTATATACACAATAATTCAAAACAAGCATTTAAACGAATACCTGCTTAAATACACACACATGTTCGTAGCAGCACTATTTACAATAGCCAAAAGGTAAAACAGCCCAAATGTCTATCAATAGATTAAATGATAAAAAAAAAAATTGTAGTATATACACAGTGAAATATTCTTCAGAAGCAATGAAATAATGATCCATGCTACAATGTGGATGGACCTTGACATTTTGGGAGGTCAAAGTTGGAGGATGGCTTGAGACCAGGAGTTCTAGGCCAGCCTGGGCAGCATAGCAAAACCTTTTTTTCTACAAAAATCAACATTATAAAAAAATTAGTGCACCTGTACTCCTTGCTACTCAGGAGGCTGAAGCAGGAGGATCATGTGAGCCTAGGAGTTACAGGTTACGGTAAGCTACAATCATGCCACTGCACTCTAGCCTGGGTGGCAGAGCAAGAACATGTCTCATAAAAAAAAAAAAAATGGCTAAATCTGTTTTGTGAATTTTGCCTCAATATTTTTTAATGAAATAAAATGGAGAAAAAATATCTCTACTTAATATGTCACTGAATATGGCTCTCGAGACTTGTAAGGTGGCTTTCTGCAACTGAAGCAATATCTGAAGTGACTAAGAGCTGATGGGTACTCATTCATTGCACACTCAGCAGACGAGACAAGCCCTTCCTTGAAACAGAATCTGAATAGCACATCTCTGTGTCTACCACACTTAAGATTACTCATATTTTTCTGTCTTCTTATGTTCCTTTTTTCCTAAGATTTTTCCCCTTTACCCAAATTCTCAAATTATTAATATAAAATTGTTCATAATATTATCTTTTTATTTTCTGAAAAGTGTCTAGAGTTCTCTCATAACTTCCTGATATTGTTTGTATGTGGTGGGGGAGAGGGGGCAGGAGGTGAGTGTGTGACCTTTCTTTTATTTTCTAGAATTTCATCACAATAAGTTTACCAACTTTATTTTTCAAAGGATCCACTGATGGCTTTGTGGAGCCCATTATATTTTTTCCACTAATTCTGTTCTTAAAGTTATTACATTCTTTCTTCTAACTTCTCTGGTTTTAATTAACTTATTCTTCTAAATTCTTGAAATGCATGCTTACTATTGACTACTGAGCTGTTTATTTACTTATTTTGTCTAATCTATGTATTTAGGTCTATATGTTTTTCTCTCAGCAAAGATTTAGGTTTATCCAACAAATGTTGCTATATTGTATGTTAGTTATAATTAAATTAAAATCGTTTCTAACTTCTACTGTGATTTCTTCTCTGCTCCATGGGTTATTTAGAAATTTCTAAATATGGTTTCTAAGCTTGTAGGTTTTTTAACTTACCTTTTTGATATTGATTTCAAGCTAAATTTCAATATGATTGAAACATACTCTGTATGATTTAAATATTTTGAAATTGAGACTTACTTTATGTCTCAGCAGATGTTCAATTTTTATGAATGTTTCATGAGTACTTGAATAAAATATATGCTCTAGTATTTGGTTGTAGTGATCTACATATGTCAGGTAAATCAAGATTATTAATTATGTGCCTCAATTTTTTTTGAAATTTTAGTTTTTGTCTGCTTCTTTTTATCACTTACTGAGAGTAGTATATAAAACTTTATCAGAAGTGAATATTTGTCTACTTCTCCTTGTAGTATTGTCATATTTGTTTCATACATTTTGAGGTCATATTATTAGACAAATTCGAATTTAGAATTTCTGTATATGATAGATGAATTAAACTAGTCACTGTAAAGGATATTTTGTATTGTAGTTTTGTTTTGTGCTCTGTCCCATATTAATACAGATACATCAGATTTCTTGTGACAAATAATTGCACGGTAATTTTTCCATCGTTTTACTTTCCATCTCCCAGTATTTTCATATTTTAGTTTTGTCATTTTTAAGCATCATATAGTGGGACTTTTCAGTCTGATAATCTGTCTTATAATTAGAGAATTTAGTTCGCTTACATTAATGTAATTGCAGATTTATTTGCTTATATATATGTACTTTATTCTTTGCTTTCCATCAGTCTTATTTTTTTAAAAAAAGATTTCTGTCATATTGTTACTTGATTATTTTAATTATTTCATTTTCCCTGTACATTAACCTAGAAATTGTATACTATTTTCCTTTCAATGGTTACATTCAAGATTCAAACATGCATCCTTGAATTATCAAAATATAATTGGTATTTGTATCTTCATTTGATCATTTCATCTAATTTTATATACTTCCTGATTTAGTCTATTTTAAAATGTCATTTAATATTCTATCTCACTCCCTCTCTTTTTCCTTCTTTCTATATATGTATTATATGTATATATGATATTTACATGTGTGGATATTTATATAATAGTTATACTGAGATAAAATTCACATACCATGAAAATCACCCATTTAAGGTACATAATTCAATAGTTTTTAGTATATTAACAGTTATGCAACCAACACTGTAATCAATTTTAGAACATTTATCACTCCAAAAAGGAAACCCTATAGCCATTAGCAGTCACTCCTCATTCTCCCCCAAACCTTTCTCCCTAGAAAACCATTAATCTACTTTGAGCTGATGTAGCTTTACCTATTCGGGATACTACTCATAAAGGAGTTGACAATATGTGGTCTTTTGTGACAGGTTTCTTTCACTTAGCATAATTTTCAAGGTTCTTTCAATCTATATCATGCATTAGGACTTAATTCATTTTTTCTGACTGAATAATACCATAGTATGTATTTATTACATTTTGTTTATCTGATCATTCATTGATGGGTCATGAATGACCATCAGTTTGTTTCCACGCTTTCAGCTATTATGAATATGCTGCTGTGAACATTTGTGTATAAGTTTTTTTGTGGACATATATATGTAATTCTCTTGAGAACGTGCCTAGGAGTGGAATTGCTGGGATATATGGTAATTCTATGTTTACCTTTAAGACCTACCCAACTGTTTTCCATAGAAGTCAAGTCATTTTACATTCCCACAAGGAATATACAAGGGTTCCAGTTTCTGAATGTTCTTGTCAACCCCTGTATTCTGTTTTTTGTTGTTGTTGTTGTTGTTGTTGGTTTTTTTAATTCTAGCCACCTTAGTGGATATGAAGTGATCTTTTTTAGTGGTTTTGATTTGCATTTCTTCAATGACTAATTATGTTGAACATTTTTTCATGTGCTTTTTAGCCATTTATGTATATTCATTGGGGAAATATCTACATAGGTTCTTTCCCATTTTTCAGTTGGGCTATTTATCTTTTTGTTGTTGAGTTATAAGAATTCTTATATATCTTGGATACTAGATTATTTTCAGATATATAATTTGCAAATATTTTCACCATTCTCTGGGTGTTCTTTTTTCGTTCTTGATGATATCCTTTGAAGGTTTTAATTTTTATTAAACCCAATTTACTTACATTTTCTTTTGTCACTTATGATTTTGCTGTTATAGCTAAGAAGGCTTTGCTTTGCAAAAGGTCAGGAAGATTTATGCCTACATTGTCTTCTAAGAGTTTAATAGTTTTAGCTGTTACATTTAGGTCTATGATCAATTTTGAGTTGATTTTTATACATGATGTAAAGAGGAGTTTTGACTTCATCTTGTTGTTGTTCTGCATAATCACTTGTCCCAGCACCACTTGTTGCAAAGACCATTCTTTTCCCATTGAAATTTTTGGCAGGCTTGTTAAAAATCAATTTAATGTAAATGTGAGAGATTATTCCTAAACTCTTGATTCTGTGTCAATGATCTATATGTCTGTACTTATACTAGTACCACGTAGTCTTGATTACTGTAACTTTGCTATAAGTTTTGTAAATGGGAAGTGTGAGTCGTCCAACTTTGTTCATCTTTTTTCAAGTTTGTTTTAACTGTTCTCGGTCTTTGAAATTTCCATATGAATTTCAGAATTAGCTTGCTAATTTCTGCAAAGAAGCCAGCTCTGATTTTGATAAGGATTGCATTGAATCTGCAGATCACTTTGAAGAGTACTGCCATGTTAAAACAGTATTATAACAATATCAGAACAATATTAAGTCTTCTCATACATTAACAAGAGAAATCTTTTATTTATTTAGATCTACTTTATCTCAATGATGCTTTGTACTTTTTTAGAGTCTAACTTTTGCACTGCCTTAAATAATTTTATTTCTAGGTATTTTATTCTTTGGGATGGCATTGAAAGTAGAATTTTGTTCTTAATGTAATTTTCAGATTTTTCATTGATTGTGTATAAAACTTCATTTGGTATTTGTATATCATCTTGTGTCCTGCAACTCTGAAGGATTTACTTATTAGTGATAAGCTTTTTTAGTGAATTCCTTGGAATTTTCTATATACAAGATCATGTCATCTGTAAATATAATTTTACTTCTTTCTTTCCAATTTAGGTTCCTTTTTGTTTCTTTTTTTGACTGTTGCCCTGGCTAGAGCCTTTAGTGCACTGTAGAACAGAAGTGTTGAGAGGAGATATCCTTATCTTGTTTCTGGTCTTAGAAAACAAAGGTCACTTTGACTATTGTTATTATGTTTGCTAGTAATTTGTTGAGGATTTTGCATCTATGTGATATTGGTCTATAGTTTTATTTTGTGTGTGTGATATCATTATCTGGTTTTGGTATCAGGATAATACTGGCCTCACAGTATAAGTTTTAAAGTGTCTTCCTTTTCTATTTTTTTGGAAGAGTCTGTGGAAACCTGATATCAGTTTCGTTTTGTTTTGTTAATTTGGTAGAATTCAGATTCACCAGTGTAACCATCTCATTCTGGTCTTTGCAGTTTTTAAATTCCTAATTCAATTTCTATACTTGCTATAGGTCTATTCAGATTTTCTGCTTCTTTTATAGTCAGTTTTGTACCTTGTGTCTTTCCAGGAATTAATCTATTTTATCTAAGTTATCTAATTCATTGGCATACAGATTTTAATTTTATTCCTTATAATCTATTTATTTGTGTTAATTTGGTTGTAATGTCCCATTTTTCACTTTTTATTTTATTAGAGTATTCTTTCTTTTTTTCTTGCTCATAACCACCTAATAGTATGACAATTCTGTTGACTTCTCGAAGAATCAACTGTTAATTTCATTGATTTTTCTCTATTGTTTTTCAATTTTATATTTTTATCAACTTGTACTCTAATCTTTATTATTTCCTTCCTTCCGCTTGCTTTTATTCCAGTGTTTTAAGGTAGAAAACCAGATTATTGATGTAACATGTTTCTTCTTGAATATTGGCATTTACAGACACATTTTCCTCTAAGCACTGCTTTAGCTGCACCCCATAATTATTGGTACAGTGTGTCTCCATTTTCACTTCTCAAGTATTTTGTATTTTCCTTTTCATTTCTTCTTTGACTTACTGGTTATTTAGAAGTGCACTGTTTAATTTCTTCACATATTTGAATTTCCAAAATTTCTGTTATTCATTTATAATTTTATTCCATTGAGGGCAATCTGTTTGATTTCAGTCATTTTACATTTATTGAGGTTTAGTGGCTTATCACCCAAATTCTGTTGTAATTTAGAGCTCCCTCTGTCTTGACTATCTTGACATTCTATCTTTTTAAAAAGACCGTTACTTTGGTGAGGGCTTAGGAGCTCTCTGTTCTTATGCTGTTGCTTCACCTGGGTAAAATGTCTGAGTCCTGCTATGGAGCTGGAGGCAGGGGCAATGGCCCACTTCTCTTGCAGTGACACTTCTGCTTTATAATCAGGACACTTTGTGGGGGAGGTAGCCTCTGGTGTCTTATAACTCTTGAGATGTGGACCTCTGACCTATGAGCAAGTTGGGGAGGAAGCATGGATGAGGACAAGGTAACTGGGGCCGTAACATTCTTGGCCTGAGTGAGGTTCTTGGGGTAGAGCCACCACTCTATGAGTTGGAACTGGATAGAGAAAGCAAATCTGCAATATGGAACTAAGGGAGATGAGAAATGCTTGCAGACTGCCTCTGTCCAAAAGATACCATAGCTTGGGACTGAGGGACATGGGAACTCTGTTTTCTTGGTCACACCCATCCAGAGTGGACCTTCTGTCAAACTGAGATGTCAGAGGATAGAGAGAGGTGTAGGCTGTGGCTCAAGAGCCATAGACTCCTACTGTTCTTACCAAGATTTAGTAGAAAATTGTTGTATTTTTTTTGGAATAAATTTCAGAGGCTTTTATGAATGGAGCTTTTAAAATATAATTTTCACCAATTACGGTTGTTTCCCTGGAAAGCAAGTCTATGGAGTTTCTCATGCCACTATTCTGGAAATGGATCTCTCACTATATATTGAAACACAGTGTCATTGTTATTACATTTTAATACTGCCAATATTCATTTAGATATACCGTTTTTCTCTCAGTTTCTATCAAGTATAAGTTTATTTCTCCAAACACTCTTTTATATTTACTGTAGTGCAAGTCTTATGATTACAAATATTCTGTTTTTTCTTTGTCTTAAATGTTTTTATTTCATTATTTTTTGTAGGATATTTTAAAACTAGATAGCAAAGCATTGTTAGCATTATTGTTTTCAACATTTTGACAGTATCTTCATTGTCTTCTGGATTTCACAGTTTTTTTTTTTGAGATACCAGCTGTCAGTCTAATCTTATTTTTTTCTTGCAAGTTAATGCTACATTTGGCCTTAACCATGAACATCCAAATTTCATTATTATTTTCTGCCTTTCTCATTTATGATTTATCTCTATGAGTTTGCAATTCAAAAAAAAAATTACATGATTTAGTAACAATATTTTTAAATGTAAAAACAACAGCAATATTTGTAAAAGATACAAGGAACTATAAGCTGTGGAAGGAAGGAGAATGTCCCTCATAACATGCTCAAATTAGAATAAATTGAGAGAGTTTAATAAAATGAAAATGTATTGGTAGGGTGTAAGGACACCACGAGGGATATAGTTGAAGTACCACCAGGGCTGGTAACTGCAGAGTTGTTACTACACTAGAAAGGAAGTGGTTACAGGAACCTTAGAGGATTGAGTTCTGTCCAGATAGCTACCCTGAGAAGAACACAGCTTTCCCTGTGGAAGGACACAGCTAGCTTGAAGGCATCCCACAGGGAGAAAGACTGAAAATAAATATAATCTAATCTTACAACTTTGAAGATCATTTGTCATTCTCTCTAGTTTCCTTTAGGTAATTTTGTTTTGTGTTTATGTTTTTGAGTGTTCTCATAAGTGTGACTTTCTTTGTTTTGATGCTGCTTGGAGTTTACAGGGTTTTGTGAATCTTTAACTTGATGTCATCCATTTTAGAAAATTATTTGTTCACATATTCCTTATGTCTCCTCTATTACTTTTTCTTCTGGAATTCAAATTCTTATATTTTATACCCTAACTATTAATATATCCCCTATACTCCTTACTTTGTTTTGTGTATTTTCCATTCTTTTGTTTCTCCCCCATTCTAGATATTTTATTTTAACCAACTTTCTCTTTACTTATTCTGTTTATCTGTGTGTAAACTGTTGTTAAGCCTGCCATCTCCTTAACCTATTGAGACTTAAGTTATCGTACCTTTTAGTTCTAGAATTTTCGTTAGTCAGGAGTTTGAGACCAGCCTGGCCAATGTGGTGAAACCCCATCTCTACTAGAAATATGACACTTAGCCGGGCATGGTGGCGGATGCCTGTAATCCCAATTTTGGGAGGCTGAGGGAGGAGAATTTCTTGAACCCAGGAGGCAGAGGTCGCAGTGAGCCGAGATCAGGCCACCGCACTCAGCCTGGGCGACAGAGCAAGGCTCTGTCTCAAAAATAAATAAATAAATAAAAATAAAGTATGTGTTTGATAACTCCGTATTTTGGATCCTCTATATTTTTAATTCTGTTATCTTCCATTATCTATTATTTCTCATATTTTTACCGCATTGTCTTGTCTCCTTTTTTTCTGGTATGGGACTGTATATGAAAAGTTGTTAAAAAAAATTGAAGCCTAGGATAATGTCATCTTAATCTAGAGAAGGTTGGCCTTTGCTTCTGGTAGACAGTCTGAGGCACTAGCAGTCACCGATCATTTTGATCAAATTTTAGGAACTGAGACTTTTTGAAGCTGGGCTTTAGTAGGTTTCACAGCTGACTTCTTTCTGGTTCACACTTACAAATAAGATGAAGTCTATCAGAATCTCCGTCTAAAGTTGTATATTTTATTAGAGCTCCTCATCTTTGACAGACATTGAAGAGCAATCTTTGTTCTCTTAGCTCAGAAGACTTCAAAATGTCTACTCAACGTCTCACTCTCCCAAATGCTCCTTCTGGTTTAGCAAATGCTTCTTGCAGAAAAGCTATCCCCAGATGTCTGGCTTATTTACCTGGGTTTTCTTCCTCCAAAGGGTTTAAGACCTGTAATTTCTCATGCTTTGCTAGCCCCGTTATGTATTCAGGCAGATGATTTTTATATCTTGTCCAATCTTTTTTTCTTATGATTTTATTATTATTTTTTAATTTCCAACTTTTATTTTAAGTTCAGCGAAGCGGGAGAGGATCAGGAAGAATAGCTAGTTGTCCTTCTTTTCTTGTGTGCTCAGCAGGGGGGTTATTCTACAACACGTTGTCAGCCATTCCTCAGAACAGAAACTCTGCAATCTGTCTTCCAAACTCAACATAAGCAATATTTTTAACCTAAAAATAAACTAACAAAAAATATCAGTGGCTTCATGATACATTTAAAATAAAATGCAACTACCTAATTATTAGTATTTCTACAAGGTCCCACAAAAGCTGGACACAGCTTGTTTATTCAAACTTACCATAACTAATGTCCCCTGAACTTACTCGCTCCTATAATATCAGCCTTTCTATTCCTCATACACACCAAAGAACCTCCTGTCTCTCAGACTTTGCATTTATTGTTCATCTTGGAACACTACTACCAGAGCTTTCCAAATGATCTATTCCTACACAACCCTATTTTTGCTCAAATAGTTCCTCCTCAAAACATCCTAGCCTGCCCACCCAACTTTAGAGACTTCTCCACTCCCCACTCTCTGTTATGAACAACACCATCTTTACTTGTTATACTGCATTTACTACAATCTGTACTTATCTTTACTTTTATTAGATTTTTATTTTAACATAGACAGAACTTTGTGAATCACTGTTGTGTGTTTAACACTAAGAATAACGGCTGGTACATAGTAACTACTCATTAAATATTTATTTAAATAAATGAATTCTTGCCCATGACTATAAGCAAATTCATTATCTTCTTTGACCCTCTTTTCACCTTTTATTTTAAGTGGTGGTGATCATCATCATAGTACCTGGCGTAACTAGTTGATAAAATATTAAACGTGAAAATATCTGATGCCTACAAGACAGTCAATAAACTTATTTTTTGCTTCCCTCCTTTTTACTCTTTCCTTTTTCCAGGTAGTTACTGAATGATAAAATAAACACCATTTTACTTTTTGGCGTAATCTATTATTCCCCTGAGGAGTCTAGTAAGGGGTCATTACTGATGCAACACACTTAAAGAATGGGGCTGGAGGCTTTCAAATTTCCCTGGAAAAATATGTGATTTTTTCTTTTTGGTGATTTCTGTGTGGTCTTGATAAAAACCTCCTTGCTCCTTGAAAATAAATGTTTGCATAAGTAAAAAAAAAAAAAAAACAAAAAGAAAAAAGAAAAGAAATAAAATGAATATTTATCTGATTTGAGTTTGGCATTAATTTGTGTAGAGCAACTGTATTGGAAATATAGCACTTTGCTGTGAATCCATTACTGTCATCTCCTGTTCCCCAGTCACTATCTAATTAAGGCAATGCCCAGATTTTATGTCCTAGAAGTGAGGTGGACAGAATTTATTTACTGCAGGACCCCTGGCTACATGGTGGTTAAATGATCTGAATACATGTGGCTACTTACTAAATATGATTTGACTATTATTTATTAGTGTTGAGACATTTTGGAACCTCAGTTCCCATGTATCCCATTATTTCTGTTCTTAGGTTTTTAATGAACAAGCATTTCACCAAGTAGATCTCATTAGCACAGACATACCAGGATTGGTAGATTTGTTCTATACTTCATTCCATGGGGGAGCAGTATGACCGCATTCTGCAGAGGTTGGCAGGGCTCTGGTCTGCTGCCATTGAGTTATAGAATATAAGATAATGCATGCATAATAGATTAGCAATTTGAAACATTTCCTTCTTGATTTTATATATCCATAATACGTTAAACTTTGTTCCAGGAGAAGTCTTACTATTAAGGAGGACTCAATTTATTCCATCAAATTATCATCACTACCTTTATCTGGCATTAGGAACAAGAAATTCTTATTAGGATCTCACACTAAAATTCTGTGCATTCTGTTTCACTCGTAGATGGCAGAGTGACTACAAATTTCTTGTGTTTAAATACTTTGTGACCCCATTAGAGAGAGAGCACAGAATAAAAATATTCCGTGTGTCATAAACATAGTCATTATTTCTAGCACATACTGAAAATTACCAGTATCAACAAGGATATGAAAACCTTCAAATTAAACTCACGAGCTAAAACAGAGTAAATAACCACTCTTTTTACAACAAATGTGAGGCTATGAGTCTATCAAATGTGAAACTGTTAGAACTGCATACACTATGAAGTTTAATATGTCTTGAGAATTTCCCTTCAGGTTGGCACGTTGCTTATAATGTGTTCACTAGAACCACATTATAATTATAAATTTATGAAAACTCCAGCTGTTGATGGAGGATATATCTAATAGTATGAATTGATTTTGACATTATTAATGAATTTATTCTGCTAAAGCAAATACTGCTTTTTGAGATGAAAGATATGATTTTTAAATTTCATTAGTTCTTTTACAGACACACAAAATTGTCAAATCCAGATGCCTTTGAAAGTTCGTAATCACATAACCTGAGTTATTAATTAGGTCTTCTTTTTTGAACGACTTTAGTTATTGTTTTGTGGACTACATTTCATTTTCTTAACTGCTGTATTGGTTTGTATTTTCATCACAGTTGAACAAATATTTATTTGTGAATCCTCTTGCTAGCAATGTATTTCACAAAAATTCTCTTGTGCATTTAAAATGTTTGATGTAGTTTCCAGTAAACCATAGTTATTAAATCCAAAATAGTGGTTGAATTGCTTATATTCATCTCTTTATCATTCTTTCATTTATTCTTTAGTCACTAATTCATTTATAATGACATTCTCTACCTCTTGAGGTTTTTATTTTTTATTATTTATTTATTTATTTTGAGACAGTCTCACTCTGTCACCCAAGTGGAGTGCAGTGGCGCCATCTTGGCTTACTGCAACCTCTGCCTCCCAGGTTCAAGTCATTCTTCTGCCTTAGCTTCCTGAGTAGCTGGGACTACAGGCAAGTGCCACCACGCCCGGCTAATTTTTGTGTTTTTAGTGGAGACAGGGTTTCACCATATTGGTCAGGCTGGTCTTGAGCTTCTGACCTCGTGATCAGCCCACCTCGGCCTCCCAAAGTGCTGGGATTACAGGCATGAGCCACCACGCCCGGACACCTCTGAGGTTTTTAATCACATAAAACGTGTATATGGGTTTAGAATAGTACCAGCATGTAATCAAAGCTCAGTAAATATTAGTTATTATTATTCGTATTAATTTAATTATTCAAACAATTGTTAGAATCCATTACGGACAGGTAGATGCTATGTAAAAATGATGAGTAAGACACGTAAGTATTCACACCTATGAAACATATTCCATGGATAACCAACTATACAAACATAAGTGTGTGCTGGGTAAGATGCTTTCCTATCAACCATGCCAGCAAAACACATAAACATAAAATGTCAAGCCCTTTTCAAAAATATCTCTTGTTAGTAACATGTCTCCTTTTCCTAAAAACTAAGAATTCAGGGATTTAACAAAAGTTTTAGAGCTGTTTTCAATCATCATAGTCTCTATAATAGAAAGAACCCTATAGTGAGAGCTAGGAAAGTTAGTTCCAGCTGATAGCAAGTTGTCTGTATGACCTTGGGTAGGTCATTGAAACTTACTGGGTCGTGATATCTTCACTTGAAAAACTAAAAGCAAATATCCAGAAGATAAAGCCTAGGAATTTGCAGTTTAAGAAAGCTCCTTAGGTGCTTTTATTACTAAAACCTAGCCAGCCAGTGTCACAAGGACTGCTAGCAATTCTCCTAATTCTTTTACGCTGACAAGAACTTGAAAAACCAGTGAATGAGTGGATGATAGGGTTCCGCTTTTTTGTGCAGTATATAAATGTTACATCTAGAAAGTCCCTAGTGTTAAGATGAGTGTTATTAATGCATTTTGTCAATCAGGCATTACTTTGGATTCAGAAAGGCATCAATTAAAATGACATCCATTTTGTGGCAATTAGACATGTCAGTTCTGCAGCTTAGTATGAATGACTTTACAATCTCATAATTTTAATATCAATCTCAAAACAATAGGAAGCTTTGGCCATGAGAGGAAGAAACACAATTTTGAACTACAGAGTACAGATGAAATTTTTAGAGGCATTGTGACAGCCAAGGGGTAGAGTCAGGTATCCAGGTACTTGGTAGACAAAGAAGAAATTTTTGAAATTGAGACCTGATGCCAGAAAGAAGATGGGAATGCAGAATCTGTTAATCTGCTCATTTATTCCACAAATAGTTACTGAATTCTGGCATTATGCTGGCCACAAGTTTGCACATGCAATTATAATATATTCCTCAGTCTTAAAGTGATTAGAGCTTACTGACCAGCAATTCCCACTTAAAAAACTTGGCCTAGATCATGATTAAACTGTTAAGCACCTTTAAAAATCATCTTACCAGGCCAGGTGTGGTGGCTCACGCCTGTAATCCCAGCACTTTGGGAGGCTGAGGAGGGCAGATAACGAGGTCAGGAGATCGAGACCATCCTGGCCAACACAGTAAAACCCTGTCTCCACTAAAAAAAAATACAAAAAATTAGCTGTGCGTGGTGGTGGGCGCCTGTAGTCCCAGCTACTCGGGAGGCTGAGGCAGGAGAATGGCGTGAACCCAGGAAGCAGAGCTTGCAGTGAGTCAAGATGGCGCCACTGCACTCCAGCTTGGGTGACAGAGCGAGACTCTGTCTCAAAAAAAAAGAAAAAAAAATTATCTTACCTTTGTAATTTGATAAGACTAATTTATTCCAAAGTTTAGTTTCAGTGATGGTATCCTTCATGACCTTTGCCAAATCACATATAATCTCCATGATTTACTTTATATATTTTTCTTTGTATCAACTTGCTATTTATACCTAAAAACAATTGAGATAGCCAGGTGTTATACCTCAAAACAATTGAGACCACCCTGGAGAAACTCCAACCAGCCTCCCCACTAAGGTGGAGCCTCGGGAAGTTCATGCCTTTTGCAGTGGGGTGGAGCTTGGCCCCTCCTCTTCCTGTGTGGAAACTAGGATTCCAACCATCTGGCAGGAAGCACTGTAATGGAGGGTTTCTCCCTTGTTTTTTTTTTTTTTTTTTACCCCTTTTCACCCAATAAAACCCTGCTTTACTCACTTTTTAAACCATCTGTGAACCTAAATTTTCATGGTTGTGGGCCAGACAAGAACCCCGTCTTTAGCTGAAGTAAGGAAAAGTCCTGCAACACAATTATTTAAAATATAAAGTTTAAATCAGTACCATAACTAAGAAATTAATACCATTTGCCATGAATGTATGGTAAATACACAAAAATAAATACAGTGAAAACCAAATAATACTGTTAAGTCATACTTAGATGCAGTTTCCTGATCAGTGGTCAATAATGGCTTTCATGTTTTTAAGAATGGGTACTAGCAATCATTAGAAAGGTGTTAAAGATATATTTTCAACCAATTGTTGCTTTCTCCTTAACCCTAAGTACCCAAAAACAACAAAAAAATTATCAAGTTACTAATGCTGATTCAATTATACATTATACATAATAGGGAGAACACTAGGTTTAACAAATACAAAAATGTCCTAACAGACTTTAAAAAATAAACATTGACATTAAAATGTATCCCCATATATAGGAATCCCCAAAATCTCACTCTCGCCTGCCTGCCTGCTCTCTTGCTTACTTGTGCTTTCGCTTGCCCCCTTCTCGAGGATCCAGGGCGCTCTGACCACAGCCTGCAGCTGGGATGGGAGACAGAGGAGGTGGCTCAGGGAAAATGAGGCTGCAGTGCTGGTGGTAGGAAGATGTTGGGCAGGGATGAGCAGCAGCAGCAAACTATCGCTGAGGACCTGGTCATGACCAAGTATCAGATGGGCGGGTGACATCGCCAGCTGGGTACTTTGGTCCCTGGTGGAAGCATCCAGCTCAGATGTGTGAGTACTGAGCCTGTGTGAGGAAGGTGACGCCATGATTATGGCAGAAACGGGGAAAATCTTCAAGAAAGAAAAGGAAATGAAGAAAGGTATTGCTTTTCCCACCAGCATTTCGGTAAATAACTGTGTGTGTCACTTCTCTCCTTTGAAGAGTGACAAAGACTGTATTCTCAAGGAAGGTGACCTGGTAAAAATTGACCTTGGTGTCCATGTGGATGGCTTCATTGCTAATGTAGCTCATACTTTTGTGGTGGATGTAGCTCAGGGGATCCAAATGACAGGGCAGAAAGCAGATGTTATTAAGGCAGTGCACCTTTGTGTTGAAGCTGCCCTATGCCTGGTCAAACCTGGAAACCATAACACACAAGTGACAGAAGCCTGGAACAAAGTTGCTCATTCATTTAACTGCATGCCAGTAGAAGGTATGTTGTCACACCAACTGAAGCAACATGTCATTGATGGTGAGAAAACTGTTACCCAGAACCCCACAGACCAGCAGAAGAAGGACCATGAAAAAGCTGAATTTGATGTTTTCATCAGCATAGGAGAGGGCAAGGCCAAGGATGCAGGACTACTATTTACAAAGGAGACCCCTCTAAATAATATGGACTACAAATGCAAACTTCACATGCCTTCTTCAGCGAGGTGGAAAGGTGTTTTGATGCTGTGTTGTTTAAGAGCATTTGAAGATGAGAAGTAGGCTTGGATGGGTGTGGTGGAGTGCACCAAACATGGACTGCTGCAACTATTTAATGTTCTGTATGAGAAAAAGGGTGAATCTGTTGACCAGTTTAAATTTACAGTTCTGCTCATGCCCAATGGCTCCATGCTGATAACCAGTGGTCCCTTTGAGCCTGACCTCTACAAATCTGAGATAGTGGTCCAGGATCCAGAGCTAAAGACCCTGCTACAGAGTTCTTCAAGTTGAAAAACCCAGAAAAAGAAAAAAAAAGAAGGCCTCCCAGAGAACACCACCAGTGGGGAAACATTAGAAGAAAAGGAAGCTGGGGACTGGGGTGGGGCCTTCTCCCCAGATTGCTGCTCCTGCCTCAGCCCCTTCCCACTGTATCCCAGGCTCTGTGAAGTGCAGTTCTTCTTCTACACCTGGGACCACCAGCAGAGCAGGGGTCTCCTTGCCCCCATCCCAGTTCCCCATCCCACCTTCTTCCAGCAACAATCAGCTCCAACTGACTCTGGCCTTGGGAGGTGAGCCTTTCCAACCATGGAAGACTACTTTAAATGAAAAAAAGAAACTGAATAATAAATAAAATATATCAGGAGTCAAAATAATAAATAAAATAAAAATCAGGAGTCAAAAACCAAAAAAGAAAGAAGGAAACTCCCACAGATTCAACAACAAAAAAAATGTCTTGGAACAACATAAAGACTTCTTGAAACTATTAAGGGATTATAGCAAGGTTGCAGAATACCGGTAAATATACAAACATCAACCACTTTCCTATATATGAGCAAGGAACAAGTGGAATTTCAAATTAAAATATATCATCTACATTAACAACCAATACCATGAAACACTTAAGTATAAATCTAACAAAATACATTCAAGATCTATATGAAGAAAATGACAAAACTCTGATGAAATAAATTAAAGAACTAAGTGGAGGGATATTCCATGTTTATTACTAGAAAGACTCAATATGATTTTTCTCAACTTGGTCTATAGATTTAACATAATCCCAATCAAAATCTCAGCAAGTTATTTTGTGGTTATCAAAAAACTAATTATAAATTTCATATGAAGAAGCAAAAGACCCAGAATAGCAAAAACAATATTGAAGGAGAACAAAATTGGGACTACTTGACTTCAAGACTTAGTATAAAGTTACAGTAATCAAGACAGTATGCTATTGCAAAAAGAAAAAATAATAGCCTGGTGCAGTGGTTCATGCCTATAATCACAACACTTTGAGAGGCAGAGGCAGGAGGATTGTTTGAGGCCAGGACTTTGAGACCAGCATGGACAACATAGTGAGACTCTGTCTCTACACAAAAATTAAAAATTAGCCATGTATGGTGGCTTGCAACTATAGTCCTAGCAACTCAGGGGACTGAGGTAGGAGAAGAGCTTGAGCCCAGTAGTTTGAGGCTGCAATGAGCTACGATCATGAAATCTCATCGCTGCACTCAAACCTGGATAACAGAGTGATACTCTGTCTCTGAATAATAAAAATTTGAAAAGACAAATAGTTTAATGGAACATAATATAGAGACTGGTTAGAGACAAGAAATAAGCTCACACAAATGTCAATTGATCTTTGACAAGGAAACAAAGGCAATACAATGAAGAAAATATAGTCTTTCAACAAATAGTGCTGGAGAAATATGACATCTACCTGCAAAAAAAATTTTAAAAAGGAATCTAGACACAGACTTTACATGCTCCACAAAAAATATTTTGAAATGAATCATAGACGTAAATGTAAAATGCAAAAACTACAAAACTACAAAAAGATAACACAGGAGAACATTTAAATGATCTTTGACTTGGTAATGACTTTTTATATATAATACCAGAGGCATGATCCATGAAAGAAATAATTGATAAGCTGAACTTCATTAAAACTGAAAACTTCTGCTCTGCAAAATGTGCTATTAAAAGAATTAGAAGACAAACCACAAACAAGAAGAAAGCATTTGCAAAAGTCACAACTAACAAAGGACTATTATCCAAAATAGACAAAAAAATCTTAAAATTCAACAGTAAGAAAATGAACCACTCAGTTGAAAATGGTCAAAAGGCCTGAACAGACACCTCATAAAAAAGATACAGAAGACAAGTATACATATGAAAAAGTACTCAACATCACATGTCATTAGAAAATTGCATATTAAAACAACAATGACATACCACTACTCACCTATTAGAATGGCCAAAATACAAAACACTGACAACAGCAAATGCTGACAAGGATGTGGAGCAACAGGAACTCCCATTCATTGCTGATTGGAATGCAACATGGCATAGCCAGTTTGGAAAACACTTTGGCACTTTCTTACCATGCAATTTAGCAATTCTGCTCCTTGGTATTTATCCAAATAAACTGTAAACTTATGCCCACACAAAAACCAATACATGGATGTTTACAGTAGCTTTAATTTCCATAAACTCTAAATTTCTTTAAATATAAATTTCTGTAAATTTCAGTTTAATTTTTATAAACTGAAAGCAATCCTGATGTCCTTTATTAGGTGAATGGAGAGATAAACTGATAATCCAATTTAACGATGGAATATTATTCAACACTAAGAAGAAATGAGCTATCAAGCCATGAAAAGACATGGAGGAACTTTAGAAGCATTCAGATTGGTGAAAGACTCCAATCTAAAGAGGCTACATGCAGTATTATTCCAACTACATGACATTCTAGGAAATGCAAAGTTATGGAGACAGTAAAAAAAAATCAGTGATTGCCAGGGATTAGGAGGAAAGGAGGGTAAATACATGGAGTATAGAGGATTTTTAAGGCAATGAGGTTATCCTGCATGATACTATAATGGTGATCATGTCACACATTTGTCAAAACTCATAACAATGTACCACTACTATTCATAGAATTTTATTTTAAGAATCCATAGAATATACCACACTAATAGTAAACCCTGCTATAAACTATGGACTTTTGAGTAATAATGATGCATCAATACAGATTCATTGATTGTAACTAATACATCACTCTAGTGTCAGATGTTGATTACAGAGGAGGCTGCACAAGTGTGGGGACAGCCAGTGTATGGGAACACTGTACTTGCTGCTCAATTTAGCTGTGAAGCTAAACCTGCTCTAAGAAAATAAAGTCTGCTTAGGCCGGGCGCGGTGGCTCACGCCTGTAATCCCAGCACTTTGGGAGGCCGAGGCAGGCGGATCACGAGGTCAGGAGATCCAGACCATCCTGGCTAACACAGTGAAACCCTGTCTCTACTAAAAATACAAAAAATTAGCCGGGCGAGATGGTGGGCGCCTGTAGTCCCAGCTACTCGGGAGGCCAAGCCAGGAGAATGGCATGAACCCGGGGGGCAGAGCCTGCAGTGAGCCGAGATCGCGCCACTGCACTCCAGCCTGGGCAACAGCAAGACCCTGTCTCAAAAAAAAAAAAAAAAAAAGAAAAGAAAGTCTGCTTAAAAAAAAAAAGATAAAGGAAAAAGATGCATCCCCATTACATTCCTCTATTTGTTTTAAAATGTAAACAGATTCATCTTATTTTGTGGAGTTTCAGTAATTGATCAATTCATGGAGGGGTTGTGTTCCCAGGTCAACTTGTATGTCAATTGTTGGAACTCAGAACAAACTTTTCCAAAGAGACAACTGTTAAATCGAACTAAATATGGCCTGAGAAGGACTCCATACTTCTATATTTGAGTCTGTGGAGGAACTGCAACCTAACTTAATATAATAGGTAGACAAAATTGAGAACCTACCTTGGGAGTGTGCACCTGTAACAGTGGCTGAGTCTTGGCCAATCCCAGCAGCCATACTTCAAGCATTCATACACTGTCGAGTGTTCAAACTGTGTTCAACTAAGGCAAACGCTGAGCTGTACCTCACTTCTGATTTCTGTAGGTCACTTCCCTTTTTTTGTCTATAAATCTTTCACCACGTGGCTGTGCTGGAGTCTCTCTGAATCTGCTGTGATTCTGGGGGCTGCTCGATTCTCGAATTGTTCATTGCTCAATTAAACTCCTTCATATTTAATTCGGCTGAACTTTTTCTCTTAAGACAACATTCTCAGAGTGTTTAAATTTCTGTTCTCATCTACAAAAGCCTTTTCAGCTCAGTCTACAGCTGAGCATCTGGACTCAATATTAAAAAAAAACCCAATATGTTAGGTACACCAGTTAGAGCTTTCTACCCATTCTCATAAAAGTAGAACTGTATGAGTTCTGAGTTGCTTTTATTTGGATCTCTGCCCCAGAATTTTTTGAATTAAAAAAATAGGGTAAGAATTCTAGATTTATGGAAGGGGGAGGGGGTGGGGGGGTTCCTGGATAATATACCATACTTGGATGCACAAAAGGGTGGTAGTTTTCAGGGGAGAATACAGCTAGGTGAAAATCTTTGGAGGTTACAGGTTTGGAAGTTGGAGAAGGCATTTATGTATGGATTACTATTAAGTGTTTTCTTTTCTTTAGCTAAGAGTTTCTAACTTATACCGGTATTCTTCCAAATATGAGAATCATAATCATGGCTCATATTTAGTGGGTGGTTTTATGTGCATGAAATTAAACTAAAGACTTGGTATGGATTATCCAGTTAATCCTCAAAACAACCCTAAGAGATAAGTACTGTTATTATCCCCATTTTACAATAAGGAATTTTAAGCTTGGATGGTTTCAATAACTTGCCCACAATCTCAGATTTAATAAGTGGCTATGTCTGGATTTAAATTGACTGAGTCTGCTAGTAGAGCTCAAACATCTAACTGCTGCTTACGGAAGTGGCTCAAATAAGAAAAAAAGAAAGAAAATGCCTGTTTAAAAATCAGCCTTGCTATTGGACTTGTGTCCATTAAACACATAATGTGACCAGAAAAATATACTGAAATAATTTGGGGCTCTGAATAATTCAGGTCATGAAATACTGTGCTAACCCAAAGAATCCAGGTGAGTCTCCAAAGCTCAACACAAGTTTACTTACCTGAAAAATTATACATAGTCACCTCAGTTTTAATTTGCAGAACTGAAAGAGGAAGCAAAAATTTATTGCCTTCAAATTGACATGTGCATAATACTTTTTTATGTCACATCAACTGTGGGTTCGCTTTTACTAAGTGAACCTTGGCTGAAACAATACTTTGTTTCCTGTTTGATTATTTTGTAATAAGCCTGGGCTAAATACTGGAAAAAATGCTGTGAAGAGAAGAGAGGAGTAATCAGAGAACAGAGTAAATGACCTATTTGAGCAGTAGCATCTTTGATTCTTTGATCTGGGGAACCCTCTGATCAATGCAACATGCAGAGGCATGGGTCAGGGGTTCTCTCTGCATCCAGTGGTGAAAGAGATGCTTTGCCTAACTGCCACTCAGGGGAAACAATTGGGCTGAAGCTGGAGGAGCAGAAGAGAGAGGTAGTGAGAGACCCAGTAGGGAGCCCGCACAGAAGCATTCACACCATGGGCTATTATGGCATGACCCGGAAGGCAGTGATGTGAAGTGCATCACAAAAGCAGGACTAGCCTTGTAAGCTTCTAAAACTGAGTTTTCAGCATCTGTGATCTGCCTCCTGAGCATTTGTATCTCTCCATAGGAAGGAGGATGAAACAGCTGCACATGTTTTCTCCAGTGCTATAGACCTGTCATCAGCACTGCATTGTTTACATATGGCTATAAGGTCTTTAAGCCCAGGATCCCTTAGCTATACAGCAGGGACAGATATTTACATGACAGCTGTGTCAATTGGAAGCAGCCTTGTGAGCTTGTTTGTTTCACTGAAGCGCCAATCACCACCACCTGCCCCCTCCCCCACTGCCCCAAAGACACAAATCTAATTCTTCCCTCTTTTTAAAATGAACTCCATGTTAATAATAGAACTGCAGTGCAGATGCTCAAAATGGAAATAGCTGGCATTTCCTTAACAAGACTCATAATTCTGCTAGAAATAATGGATTTCAAGTGAAATAGCTCGAGTCCAAGAAGAGTGGTTATAATTCATGACCAGACGCCCAAATGAAATCAAAATCTGGGAAACATGCAAAGTGCTAATTTTCTACATCAGTGGAATTTATCAAGTTCCTACTGATTAATTTGAACAGTGGTTTGGTTGTTCAATTGATAGAGCTTTGTTTGCCTTGCAAAGACATCTGAGTGACATTGATTTAAATATTATTGCAACTTCCTGGTTTTATGAAAAGCTTTTAACACTGTAAAAACCCTCTGAATCACAAGTGGCTAACATTAATGTTTTTATTTTTATTTTTATTATTCTTTACTATTCGAGGCAAGATTCCTATTTACTTCACCAATGAGGTGAAGAGCACTGTATCTTTGAAGAACAATTACCATGTGTATTTCAAGAAGTGGTTTCTAATTCATTCGTGTTGCTTTAGTTTATGATTAGTTTTTCCAGATAAAGTACTTATTCTATAATAATGACTATTTACAATTAGCTTAGTTGAAAAATAAACCACTCCTAAAATGCTTACCAATAGTTCAATATTGATAATACACCCTGATGTGGTTTGAATGTGTCTCCCAAACTTCATGTGATGGAAACGAAGCCAGGTGCAGTGGCTCATGCCTGTAATCCCAGAACTTTGAAAGGCCAAGGCAGGAGGATCACTAGATCCTAGGAGTTCAAGACTAGCCTGGGCAACATAGTAAGACCCTCATCTCTACCAAAAAAAATAAAATTAGCTGGGCATGGTGGATGTGGCGGCACATACCTGTAGTTCCAGCTATTCAGGAGGCTGTGGTTGGAGGATCACTTGAGCCTAGGAAGTGGGAAGTGGGGCCTAATTGGGAGCTGTTTGGGTCATGAGGACACTGCTCTCATGAATGGATTAATGCTGTCATTGTGGGAATCAATTCATTATTGTAGGACTGGGTTATTTTTAGGTCAAGTCCGGCTCCCATCTTGCTCTCTGTCATTCACTGTTGCTCTTCCACTTCCACCATGGGATGAGGCAGCAAGAAGGCCCTCACCAGATGCTGGTAACTTGATCTTAGATTTCCCAGATTTTGGACTGTTAGAAAATAAATTTCTGTCCTTTATAAATTATCCAGTCTATGGTTGTTTGTTACAACAACACAAAATAAAGACATGACCTAAAACCTCTTTTCCACTATCTTACAATGTAAAATAGAAAAATGTTTTCTGACTTGGTATGTAAATAATGCCCTATTCTCCCACACTAAGATGTCTATGTCCTAACCCCAGAACCTATGAATGTTACTTTATCTGGCAAAATAGACAATGCAGATTAATTAAGTTAAGGACTTTCAGGTAGGGAAGTTATTCTGGGTTATCTGGGTGGGCTGATACAATCACAGGGGTCCTTATAATGGGGAGGCTGGAGATTAGGGCGACTGAAGGCTACAGAATATTGGAAGCAAAGAGAGACTTGAAAGTGCTCCACTGCTAACTGAAAATGGAGAAAGGACCATGAACTGAAGAATGTAGCTCTAGGAACTGAGAAAGGCAATTAAATATGTTTTCCCCTAGAGCTCCCGAGAGAGCCCAGTATTGTCAACAACTTGGTTTCAACCCATGTTGGTTTCAGAGCTGTAAGACAATAAATTTGTATGACTTTAAGCAACTAAGTTTGTGGTGATTAGTTACAGCAGCAATAGGAAACTAATAAACTAATAACACTGACTAACCCCAGGACTTAGACCAATTAATGCCCTTAGATTGGTGGAAGGAGTGACTGTTTCATTAGAACTAGACAATATAGATAAAAATTTAGTATATTCATTTAGCTTAAGGTACAAAATTTCTAGTCATTTTAAAGTGAAACACAATGATCCTACTCCGAAGCCATGTTGGGTGATTTAGGATTCTGTTCAGCTGAACATGGCTGGTCCCAAAAGCAGTGTGCCTTTGGAATACCCAAAGGGTGCTGAAAGGACTCAGATAATAAATGAGCTGTCCAATTATTCAGGAAATTATTAACAGGTGCCGTACAATTCATGTTCTATCATTATACATCATTCATCAAGTTAACAGCTTCAAATTGTTAATTGAGGGTCGTATTTCTCTAAGTCTTTTTTTAAAATTCCAATATATCAATACACAAAATCCCCATTTGTTACCTTATTAAAGTAGTGAAGAGATTTTCCAGCAGGGCAGTAGTTTAGAACTTGGGTTTTGAAATCAGAGAGAATGCAGGTTCAAATCCCAGCCCTACCATTTGTTGACTTTGTGACCTTGAGGCAGCAGCCCAATCTCCCTGAGCCTTGGTAAATGGGGAAAGAATCCTTTCTGTGGGCTTGTTGTAAAGATGTAATCAGATGAAGATGATCAGTGATTATCTGAGAATATCATGAAGGTGGCTTCATCTTCAGCATTGAAAACCTCATCCCAGAGAGTCTTGTCAGTCCTGAAGATCTAGGGCTTACCCTGAGGTCTGAAATCTATATTAAAGTTTCTATAGAATGAAGACTGATCTGGCTGGGAAAATATATCTCACCTGCCACTGAGTTGTGAAGAATGTGAAGTCCAGAAATGAACAAAATCAAGGCCATAGAAGCTGTATTGTTCTCCTGATAAGATCTTTTCACATGCCACCACCCCTTATTTCTTGCTTGTTAGTAACAGAAGGTAGATATTGCTATGGAAAAAACTCATTCTTCTCTGGAAATATATGGTTTAAAATGAAAATAGCTTTGGGAAACTCATAGAAAATAAGGATCTTGGGTGAAAACAATCTCTAGGCTTTCACCGTTCTACCTAGAAGGTGGGTTAGAAACCACAGTAATTGCTGGGCATGCTGGCACACACCTGTCATCCCAGCTACTCAGGAGACTGAGACTGGGGGATCCTTGAGCCCAAGAGGTCAAGGCTGCAGTGCGCCATATTCATTCCACTGCACTCCAGCCTGGGCGACAAAGCTAGATCCTGTCAAAAAAAAAAAAAAAAAAGAAGAAGAAGAAACTGCAACAAATCATATCTAATTACTTTTCCTTGGCTAAGTCACATAATCTAAATTAGAAAACAATTAGGTGATTATTTACTGATGTTTTTCTTCCTAATCACCTATAACCAGAAGTCAAACGAGGTTTGAACATAAAATGTTTCTTATCTATTAATTAATGATGTTAAGTTTTTGTTAAACCAGTTTTCAGAATGGTTTGCGAATGACTATTGTGAAAAGAATAATAAACCAGACATGAAGATTCCTGAAATTTAATTTTAATTCTGCCACTTTACATGTGTAGAAACTCTATGTATATAAATCTATGAATTTCTAGTTTCTTCATTCAAAAATTAAAACAAAAATTTCTCCTTGAAGATTACATAGGCAAAAATGCCTGGCATGTAGTTTGCCTACTTTTCAGGGCATATTCTCTACTTTTGCTTATAAAGCAAATATAGACTTTAGTCCACAAACACAAACATGTACGAAATATAATGTAGATTTATTAGTTTGTCAATACTCAATGCTGAACTCAAGGGCACTGAGTTCCTGTGGGATAAAAACTATAATCTGAGTTCATCCTCAAGGCTTACTTCTCAAGCAATGAAAATGTGTTCTTGTGGGAGCCAAATTGCCTGAGTTTCAATCCTGGCTCCATCAGTAATTATTTCTAAGATCTTGTCCAAGGTATTTTACCTTTTCTGCTTTAGGGTACTCATCTGTAAAGTGGGTATAATAGCAATAGTTTCATCATAGAATTGTGTGACGATCAAATGAGTTAACATATGAAAAGCACTTACAATGGAACTAACACATAGTGAGCCCCTTAATAAATTCTAGCTATTGTTTTGTATTATTATGTGACACTACCAAGTTAATAGTTGGTAACTGAAAGTTGATGGAGTTAGGACAGGGAAGACATGTGCAGCTCTGCATCTTAGATGTTGAAGATGCTAATTCTCCGTATGGCTCTGAATTCGGCTCCTGAACTTCATGGTGAATTCCATTGTCTCTCATATTACCGGGCCCAGCTTATACCTAGAATCTAAGTGTTTGCCCTGCCTCTCAGATACGCCCACACTTAATCCAGAGATACTCACTGAGATTGCCTGAGACCACACGTGCCTGGACAAGCCATATAATGAGTTCTTTTCCAGGGGCTGTCTATACTTTGTAAAGCTCCACCCAGATTCTGTTCCTCGTCCTTCGTAGGGACGTCAATTGAGATGGAAAAGCAGACCAAGTGGCTGGGTTCAGAGTGCTTGGCCTTTAGGGATTCATCCTTTGCTAAATTTTCATTGCTTCTCCTTCACTTGTCCTCCTTTTCCCACAAGGGTGTCAAAGCTTTATGGGATGACGGTCATGTTTCCAAATATACTGTTAGAGATATCTGTTCTTTTCAGATCATCTCAGACCTAGAGGTTATGAAGGTATTTTTCTGCTATTGTTAAGAATCCTTATTTCACTTTTCGCATTTATACCTGAGTCCATCTGAAATTGAATTTTTAGTCTGCTGTGAGGTAGGGTGTCCAGATTAACTTAAAAAAATATGTCCATCCAATTGACCTAGCATCATTTAATGAAAAAAGATCATCTTTCACCTACTGTGGTGCAATATAACTATTGCAATTCTGCTCTATTTCTACTGTAGTGATCTATTTGTCTATGCTTGCTCAAATACTACACTATTTTGATAGCTAGAGTTGTAAACAAAATATTGATATTTGATAGTGTAAATCCTCTAGTTTTGTTCTTCTTCAGTATTACTCAGACCATTCTTAGGTCTTTGTATTTCCATATACCTTTTAGAATCAGCTTGTCATTTCATACACACACACACACACACACACACACACTCTTACATACACATGATACTGATAGGAGTTTGATTAGGCTTCACTGAATCCGTAAATCAATCTGGAAGCCATCTATAACTTTACAATAATGAATGTAATCCATGAACATGATACAACCCTCCATACTGAGGCCTTTAAAATCTCACTAAATTTTGTTACATTACAGAGGTTTTCATTCTATTGATTCCTAAATATTTGATGTCTTTGATGCAGTGTAAAAATGTTAAAATTTTATTTTCTATTAGTTTGTTGCTGGTATATAGAAATACAGTTGAAGTTCATATAATATCTTGCCTCTAGTGGCCTTGATAATTTCTCTTACTGATTCCGATAGTTGTCTGTAAAATCCTTTTGCATTTTTGATGCACACTGTATACTAGCATGCCATTTATAATTAATAAGCATTATATGTCCTCCTTTTCAATTTTTATGCTCTTTATTTCTATTTCTTGCTTTATTGCACTGATTAGAATCTCTAGTACAATGTTACATAGAAGATCTCTTTTGACATTGTCTTCTAGTACACTAGTCTTATCTTTTATTCTGTCGGTTGCTATTAACCCTTTTAAATAATTTGGGCTAGTGTTCTGTTCAGGCCTACAATTTCCAACTGATAATTTTTAAGATTCCAACTTTCTGATAAAATTATCTTTTCATCTGTGTTTCTTTATGTCTATTTTCTTGCACATATGTATTATAATTATTTTTAAATCCTGTCTATAAATTTCTATTCATTTATTAGTATACTAGGACAGAATGCCTACTTACTTTAATATATGGATAGTCACAAGTCTCTTTTCATTCTCTTGGTTAAATGGTCTCATCCCTTGGCATTTCTAGTAATGTTTTTTAACATGGAATTGTAGACATTGGGTATAAAAAATCTACAGAGATTACAAATAATACTACCATTTTCCAAAGAGAAATAATATTTTCTCCTGTTCAGCAGGTGGGGTTAGAGAGCTAATCACCTTAGTCTCATCAGGCATGACGGTAGTGATGGTTTGGTAGTGATGCCTCAGTCTCTTGTCCGCCTCGATTCCTAGGCGATAGCCCACCAGGTTTTTCAAATAGGGCCTTAGGGTGTTTATTGAGGTCCTTATCCCTGACAGATTCTGAACTCTAATCTTGTCTTCTCCATACTACAAGATTAAGAAAATTCGACTCTGCTTCTCAGAAGTCTGTGACTTAGCTATTTATTCTCCCACTTTGTGTACCTTCAGAATTGAGCAGAGGTTAGAGGTCAATCAACTATCCAGTTTTATCACCCCACCTCCATAAACCCTTTGGGAGCCTTCATGGTTTCTCTGTCCCCTGCACTGACTCTCTACCCAGATAAATCTTAGATGCACAGCCTCTATCCCATACTCAAAATGGGCAAGTGCCTCCAGGGAAAAACTGCTGACTGCAATTCTCTTCTGTATAGAATCTCAACTCCGCTCATATTCCTTGCTTACGGAACTCTCTGGTACCCTTTAGAAGATAACTTTGGGGCTGAGCATGGTAGCTCATGCCTGTAATCTCAACACTTTAGGAGGCCAAGGCAGGCAGATCACTTGAGCCCAGGAGTTCAAGACCAGCCTGAGCAACGTGGCGAAACCCCATCTCTACAAAAAATACAAAATTTAGCCAGGTATGGTGGTACACACAGGTGGTCCCAGCTACTTTGGAGGCTGAGACGGGAGAATCATTTGAGCCCAGGAAGTTAAGGCTGCAGTGAGCCATGATCGCACCACTGCACTCCAGCATGGGTGACGGTGCAAGACCTTGTCTCAAAAAAAAAAAAAAAAGATGACTTTTGTATTTTGTATTTACATAAAGTTGTTCATAGTGTGTGCATTGATCTGCCACAAATGAATCCACCTAGTCAGGAAATACACACTTCTATGGATTTTGAGAGCTACTCTTTAGACTTATTTTAGAGAACAGTTCTTTTAAAAAGTAGATTGAAGTGGGGGGGTTGGGCAGGGAACGCAGGCATGATCCATCCTATGGAAGAGTAACAAAAGTAAAATAACTCCAAACTCTAAGGATAAACAAGACTAATCTGGAGGATGGCCACTGTACATGATCACCCTAGACCTATACCCAGCTGAGTTTTATGTGAAGTTTCATTTTTAGTGATATTATTTCAACACCTATGTAAAAAGTTTCTGTGGGGTTTAGGCCAAAAATTGCCCTATTTTCTCCCTTCCCTACTTGTCTCTTAAGAAAGCATTGTCCTGAACATGGATTATATTGCCACTGAAAATGGCTAATTAATATAGTATGCGACCATTTTATCTGGGGCACGATCTTCAAATTTATAGAGCTAATTATAAATTATCTAATGCTTTTGATTACAGTTTTTTTTCCCTAGGAGTCATTCATTATTACACATTTTACCCCATTTTTTATCCCCTCAAAAATTCTCTCCTGCCCGGATTTTGAAGTTCTCACACAATGTAAAAACATAGTGTGCCGCCTTTACCAGTCAGTCAGTTGAGATGGTCTGGTTTTAATTTTTATGCACCAGTCTTTCCTTAACTTGTGCAAATAAATTATTATTTTTTGTATGTTCTATGTCCTGTCTCTAAGCTATCAAATTCTGACTGTCAGGGACATTGAATGATGCTGACCGTGTACATAGAGTAGATGTCCAAAGCAATTCCCATATAATTCTTTCCCATTCCATTATATCTTGGCATAGTGATAGCACGTGAAAAGTAGATTTACAATGACTATTAATATTTGAGGAGCAAAGTCAGTATCCATGCAAATGAGGGATTAATGCTGATCCCTAAATGAAGTGTTGGAGCAGCCAAATGCTGTGACAGCATTGCCTTGCAACCTATTTAAGAGGCATTTCAATCATGATATGATAAATTTCCTCACATTGGTCTATGTAAACTCACTAAAGCAGGAAAGGCCATTCATCCAAAACATAAGCCATTTGGGAACCTGAAAACATTTTGTTTAGCTTCTAAGAGATAAGCCTACACTATTTTGGTTAGATCTTAAAAGAAGAGGTTTGGCCCTATCACTATCAGTAAGAAGTAGTGCTCAGCTTTCATGTTTAAGTAATTTTAACGATGACCACAGTCACTGTTAATCATATATTTTTCATATTCTAGGTTGAGCTGTAAAACTTTGGCAGCAGAATGGCCCCTAGATATTTATGAAATAGTACTGTATAGCACATAGGAAATTTGTACTTGGAAAAAGTAGGAGTAAGTCTCTCTGGCCAGTACATTGTTTAGGGAGTATTGAATTTATGTAAACAAATAGGTCAGTATGATTGGCCCCATCAAAGTAGCAAGCCTTATTTCTAATTCATTTTTGTAATAGATTACAGTAACTTGGGAGCAAAACATAGACTACTTACTTGAAAGTGTCAAATGCAATTATCACTTAGTGATTTTTCACTTTTAAGGGTCACAGAGAATACCTAGGACCTGGAATAATTTGTTCTCGTCACTGTTGCCATTTTGCTTTGAGATTCTGCTTTGCTTTTATGACCAAATAAAATGTAACAAATCTCTCTCTTCTTTCCAACCTCCCACCTTCTGCCTCCTCCATGCTCACGAAAGATACCCTCCAGTCTTTTCAGGCAATCCAAAGCAAATAGAGATCTGAGACACTGCCTCATTTGAGCCTCTAATTACGAAGATGTTTGGTAGATCATAAGCTGTCTTTACTAAGCTAATCATAAACACAAAGAGTTTTATGAATGACCAATGTTTAATCTACATCTTTGAGTTCATGTATTTTTCTTCCAATTTGTGAAACAATTATCTGCTATTATAATTTAAATATGAATTAATTCAACCAGAGACCCAGCCTCTCTCTTAAAAGGCATTGTAGATTAATGAGTAAATATGTATTAGCATGTCTTCAAACTGTACATTATTGACCTGAGAGACAACAGGGAACTATAATGACTGATTATGTAAATCCTCAATTGCAAATTGTTGCTAAACTCCATAATGTCATTAATTTACATTAATGTCAGTCTTTCTTTACTAGACACTTATTAATTAGCTGTTCCTTGACACATACTTTGATATAGACTTTTTGTGAGTCATTAAAGTCCTTTGTGTAGAGACCTTCTTGAAGACCTTTTAGTTTGTATATAATTGACAAACCAGATGACAGCTTTTACTGTTGATCATAGAACTGCAGCCAATTCACTCAGACATTGAATTTATGTTTTGAAACCTTTCCTTTTAATGTTTTTATAGAGAAAAAGTTTAAATGCAGGTACATTTTATTTATTAGATAGTCTAAAATATGCCCTTTTTTGCAAGGTCAAGTTTACAGGAGTTTTCTAACCAAATGCACAACTGCTTTTAGAGATTTTGTAATAGGAAATTCTTCTCAGAGTCACCCACTATGTATGAATTCTCTACAAAAAGTCTCGTGTTTTAAATTAGTTTTTTAAACTAGTACAGATTTTGACATGTTCAATATGCCATCTAACTGAATTCAGCCTCCTGAACATCCAATGACTGACAGCAGCTACCTCCTGGAAAAGTCCAATATCATTTAGATTCAAGGCAGTGCTTACCAACTAAGGGTACTCCAGGTCACAGATTCTTTCCATTTTGTGTTTGTTTCATTTGTACTAATTATATTGTTATTCACTGTAATTCATTCATTTATTTATGCATTCCAAAATACGTATTAAGCACTAATAATTCTACACCCGTAACTATCTAGACAGCAGTGAATAAAAGAGACAAAAATCTTGCCTTCATTCAGATTACTTTCTAAGGTGTGGAGGAGCTAGACAATACACAAGAAAATCACATAGAACTTTAGAAAATAATAAAGTAGAGAGAGCTGCAAAGGTGTAGTAGAGGAAGTGCAATAAAAGCAAGGATCACTATGGGGAAAGGGGATTGCTGTGGGGAGAGAGGAGGGGTAATTTTAAGTCAGATGGTCAGGGAAAATGTATTGGACAATGGTTTGAATGAGAAGAGGGAAGGAACTCTTGCAGACATCTCAGGGAAAGGGGTTCTAGGCAGAGGAAACTGTGCCTGGAACTTCAAGAAGGCTAGTGTGGTGGAGCAGAGTCAGTGAGGATATAAGGAGGAGACAGGTTCAGACAGGAGGTAGGAGAGGTATAGGCAGAGCAGGAGGATCTTGGGGCCACTGAAAAGATTCCAGCTTTGGAGGGCTTGGGGAACATCGAAAAGATTCCAGCTTTTAATCAGTGGTGAGGAGCCCTGGAGAGATTGGAGCAGAGCAGTGACAGGTTCTGAATATATTAACAGAATCTTTCTCCTTTATATAATAAAATAAGCTGTTTGGGATAGGTGAGTAGGCAAGGGCAAAAGCAGGGAGAACTCTTAAGAAGTTATTGCAATAATTGAGGCTGGGTTCAGGGGGTAGTAATGCCGTGTTGAGAAGCGGACGGATGCTAAATACATGTGGAGTATGTAATACAATATGTATAATATAATATATAATCAAGATTTGCTTGTTGATTCAGTGCTACATACAAGAGAAAATCAAGGATGACCCAAACTTTTTGGCCTCAGCAATTGGGCTAGAGAATTGCCATTAACTGGCTGGGCACAGTGGCTCATGCCTGTAATCCCAGAACTCTGGGAGGCCAACGTGGGCAGATCGCCTGAGGTCAGGAGTTCGAGACCAGCCTGGCCAACATAGTGAAACCCTGTCTCTACTAAAAATAATTAGCTGGCCATGGTGGTGGGTGCCCATGATCCCAGCTACTGGGGAGGCTGAGGAAGGAGGATTGCATGAACCCAAGAAGTGGAGGTTGCAGTGATCCACAATGAGAAGAAGCATAGGAGAAGCAAGTTGAATGGGACAGAATTGAACAAGACTTTGTTTTTTAAAACATGAATTATATGATTTCTATTAGATATCTATTGGAGATAACCAGTGGCAGTTGAATATTCAAAACAAGAGTTCAGGGGAAATTTCCATGCTAGAAATGTTCACTCAGGAACCATGAGAATGAAGATGGTATTTAAAGCCATAAAACTGAGAAAGATCACCAAGATACAGAGGACAGAGTAAAGAAGACCCAAGAATGATCACTAGAGAATTCCAGTGGTAAAAGGTTAACATGAATATTAAAGAACCAGCAAAGGAGACTAAGGAGGATTGATTGAAAAATAGGACAAAAACCAGGAAAGTGTTGTGGAATCTGGTGAAAAAAGTGTTTTAGGTATGGAATGTTCAACTATTCCAAACTGCTGATGATAAGTCAAGTAGGAAGATTAAAGGTTAGTCATTGGATTATGTAACATGGAGGTCCTTGGTGACTATGGTAAGAGAGCTGTAATGTAATGGGAGTAAAAGTCTAATTGCAGTCAGTTTAAAGAGGATGGGGGAAAAGGGGTTGGAATCCATGATTATAAGAAACTATTTTGAGAAATTCTCTTGTAAAGGGAAGCATACTGAAATCCAGGATAAGATTTAGCTGATTACAAGAAATGATAGGGCTCTTGAACATGGATGTTGATGTAACATTTTTCTTGAACATGGGTGTTGATGAAATATTTTCTTGGTGTTAGAGAGAGCTCTATTACAGATATTTCTCACTCTGTGTTCCTCCCATGCCCAGAAGTACACCTTCTGGAGCTTTTAGAAGCAACAGAAGCATTCATATAAGAAGAGATTTAGAAAACTACCTGAAGTATTAGGGTCATGGACTTCCTAAATAACCCCCCTTACCTCTAGGAGCCAGAGATCACCACCATCCTGGGTGTTGTTATCAATGAACAGTGCTTGAAAACTCCAGGTCCTTCATCTTTGGTTTTATTTTTGACTCTCAGAATAACCTTAGGTACCCTTTCAAGTTTCAGTTGGTTCAAATTAAAATGAAGAGGCCAAACTAGATTGTCTCTGTGGTTTCTGTGGGGCTGAGATTCATGATGTTGGGTATTAATAGCACTGTAGATTTCTAAATAGTGTGAACAAACTGCATTTTTAGATAGGCTAATGTTGTTTTCCTATTGTAGTTGGAGCCTTGATCTTAAAATTATGTCATCTGGAAAGTGATATTTGAAAGGTTTTAGGCCCTCAATTTATTCTAGGAGCAAGCCTTTTAGTCATATTCATACATTTTCTAGGTAAAAAATATTCATTTGCTTTGTTCTCAAATAACTTCTGGGAAAGCCCCAAGTGAGGAAAATGATCCAAATGCAGATGCTTAAGATGAAGGTTCAAAGTACCAACTTTAAATCATTCTCCATAGATTTAATTGTATCAGGGCATCCCTGCATGAATTTTTATAATGGTAACTGTTTTCATCTTCTTTTAGCTAGCGTAGAAAAGGAAAAATGGGGTTTTCTAGTCTTAATGAAGAAAGATCATGGGAAAGGGGCTTCCACCTATACAAGATGATCTGATCTCTGCAATGTGGTATGAGGCAGGAAATTAGCGGAGAGTTATGCCAGGAATCAGCACTTAAAAGGACATGGCTATTAGACTGTAGGAATAGTGATGTCTGATACCTCAAATAGAAGGTCTTCATTTCTGAGCTGCAAGATTCTTACGTTAATTCAAGCCTCAGTTAAACTAAACAAACAAACTAACAAAGATTTAAAGTGTAGACTTGTGTTAACTGTGCTTTGGGGAAATCAGTGGAGAGAAACTGTGTGCATGTCTGAAAAAGCAGCTGTGAACTAGCTAGAAGTGATGAGAATCTCCGGATAAGGTCTATGGTAAAAGACAACCAAAATAAATCTGTGAAAAACATCAGTGGTCTTGTGGGATTCTCAGAAATGATAATAGAAAACAAATTCCCAGTAGAGAGTGTAGAGTTTGTGAGGTCATTTCCTCTGAGATTTAGATTGTTTAGTTAGACATTAAATAGACAGGTAACCCCTGGGGCTGGAAAACTTGGGGGCATTGGAGTTTACTCCCATTTGGATCTCTGAGCCTATTACTCACAAGAGAATATAGATTGTAAAATAATTGGAACACATTATTCATTGAAGGAAAAATGTTGACAAGATAGGAGTTTTTGATAGACACTGTTAATTGTCTATCCCAGATCCTTTCTCTTCTTCCTCTTTCCTAACTGACCGTAAATATTTTCTTGGGCAGCTTTATGCCCAGCGGAAAAACCGAGCTTCCCAAGCTCTCAGGTAAGGAAACCATGTGGCATGTAAGTTAAAGTCACCAGATGGCACTTGTGGGAAACTCCTTAAATGAGGGACACTCACAGCATGCAGCATTTTGCATTTTCCCCTTTGCCTTTGCTCTTCCGCTTTTAAAATATCTGTAGGGACAGATACCCGGGGATATAGCAGACATCTTGCAATCATGAAGATGACATCTGCTCATTAAGCGTGAGGAAACAGAAAAAGAACAGGAGTCTTGTCCCTTATAGTGTTGTGGAGCCACGAGGCAAACTTCGGACTTCCAACTTCTGGCCATCTCATTGTGTAAGAAAGATAAACTTTTGCTGGGCACAGTGGCTCACACCTGTAATCCCAGCACTTTGGGAGGCTGAGGCAGGTGGATCACTTAAGGTCAGTAGTTCAAGACCAGCCTAAACAACATGGGTCTCTACTAAAAATACAAAATTAGCTGGGCATGGTGGCTGGCGCCTGTAATCCCAGCTACTTGGGAGGCTGAGGCAGGAGAATCACTTGAACCTGGCAGGTGGAGGTTGCCGTGAGCTAAGATCATGCCACTGCACTCCAGCCTGGGCAACAAGAGCAAGACTCCATCTCAAAAAAAAAAAAAAAAAGAGAAATAAACGTTTTTCCTACTCAAGACATTATTTGTGTTTCTGTTATATGAAGCTAAACAGAATCCTAATGTTATACTTTTTACTTCAGTGATTTTTTTTTTTTAATCCTCAAACTTCTACTTATTGTTTCCCTTTCTTTCATTTCCAAAGGGAGTGATCCTGGTCTGGCATTTCTGATGTCTGCATTTAAAGTTGCCATCTAAATCATCAATCTGTTTTCTGCTACTATCACAGAATACCACAAACTGGGTAACAAAATTTATTTGGCTTACGGTTCTCGAGGCTGGGAAGCATGGCACTGGCATCTGCTGAGGGCCTCATCCCATGGTGGAAGGCAAAAGGCAGAATGCAAAGGACAAGCAATCATGAGAGACAGAGAGAAAAAGTAGGCAGACCCCTGCTATAATTAACCCACTCCTGAAATGAGAGCATTGACCATCTTATGAGAGCTCTACCTCTTAAATGTCCCATCTCTCAACACCATCACAGTGGCAGTTAATTTCAACAAGAGTTTTTAAAGGGGGGATGTTTAAACCATAGTAATCATGATAGAAGATTTTTTTGTTTGTCTTTATTATACATATGCAGCCCCCTTGTTATTAACAGTAAGATGGCCCCCTGAGTTTTAGCAGGGCCAGGGGATAAAACCAAGGTGACTTGCCTACCTGAAAACTGCGTCCTGCTGGCTAATTTCATTAGCCTTGTTGCTTGACTTTATGAAATGACTGGTCCAAGATGAAATTCTACTAGTTTTTCTCCCTAATTATGTTTATATATTAGCTGTTTTACCACCTTTTCAAAGTTGTAAGTTTCTGACTCTGTAATCTGATTTCAAAGTCCTGAATTCTGTTATCTCCAAGTAGTTGTACTTATAATATCAAAAATTTGTTATTTTCTAAGTAGATGATATGAAACCTTTGAATTCATTTTTTGGCTGTTACTGTCTTTATGCTGATAAAACGTGGTAATGAGCAGAAATGGAGGTGAAATAAGATTAAACCCATGATAACTTGAACTAAGCCCACCTTTCAATTTTCAAATGTGGAGAACAATTGGATTGTTGAACAGGCTTATCAATCCAGTTTTGTTCCATGTCACCACAAGAGATTCTTGAGGGAATGGGGTGAGTGTTGATTACTGTTTGAGAATTTGATCTCTCCAGGACATAACCTTTTTAAGAACACCATCCTTCAGCACCATTTTTATAGTCCGAGTAATGAAATACAGCTTTGCATTTTATTTTAGTATGTTATCACTGAAGCGCTTGTCACTTATCTGAGTTGGGTATTAGTCTCTTTGATAGGTTGTTATCTAAATTATGTATTAGATTATGTTCCAAATTATTTTGTAATAAATTTCATTGTGTAAATTTAAGTTATATAGCATATTATGGGACATATAGACAGTTAAAAGGTTACTATAGTGAAGCAAATGAACATATTCATCAAAATTGTTTTTCTAATAAATTTCAGTGTGTAAATTTAAGTTATACAATATATTATGGGATATATAGAGATAGTAAAATGGTTACTGTACTTAAGCAAATTAACATTCATCATCTCACATAGTTACCTAGTTTTTTTTTTTGTTTTTGTGATAAGAGCAGTTAAAATCTACCCATTTTACATAAATCCCATATATAATAAAATTTTATTACCTATATTTCTCACGTTGTACATTAGATTTCTAGACTTACTCATCCTATATATCTGCTACTTTGTATCCTTTGACCTATGTTTCCACTTCCTCTCTCCACCTCTGATAACCACTGTTTTGTTGTCTCTGTAATTTGGAATTTTTCTTAAGACTTCACATATAATAGAGATCATGCAATATCTCTAGCCACTTGTGAAACTGAACTGGAGTAATTGAGTAAATAATTATCTTAGTTTTAAATTATTTTTTCTTAAATGTATGTTTAACTCACATTTATTTCAATTTTTAATATTAGAAGTGTTTGGGGTCTTTATTTAGAAGTTTGGTGATGCTTTTATGACCAGAAATATGCCATGGGAACTTAACTCTTGTTTATATCAATTAGACTATGGTAAAATTGGTTTTTTAATATATCATTTCTTTTAAAGTCAGTTTCTAATAACTTATCAATGACATTAAGTGAGGACTTATTATATTTTAAGCTGATAACAAATTAACTTATATCACACACAAAAACCTTAGACCTTTATCCCTGATGCACACAATTTACATTTTGTATGTCACAATTTACATCATCATATAATACTTTACAACTTATTGTTGTTTTTGACCATTTTTCTTTTTAGCTTTTGTACTTGAGGTATGTATTATTAATATGCCACCATTACAGTACTGGAGTATTCTGGATCTGACTTTGTATTCACTTCTAGTGAGTTTTATAGTGTCATATGTAATTATGCTAGGAATTGTCATCTTTTTATTTCCCTTGAAGAACTCCCTTAGGCACTGTCTTAAGGCAGGCTTAGTGGTAATGAGTTCCCTCAATTTTTGCTTGTCAATGACTTATTTTTCCTTCATTTCTGAAGAACAGATTTGCTGGGTGTAGTATTCTTGGCAGAGAGTAGTTTGCTTTTTTTTTCTTTCATCACTTTGATCACATAATCCCCTTCTCCCCTGGCCTGCAAGGATCTGCAAAGAAATTCACTGACAGTCTAGTGGAGACTGACTTTTATGTGACTTGATGCTTTTATCTTGCTGCTTTTAAAATTCTCTTTGTCTTTGACTTTTACCAGTTTTATTATAATGTGCCTTAAAGAGGACTTATTTCAAATAAATCTATTTGGGAGGCTTAAAGCTTCATGGATTTGGATGTCTATATCTTTCCCAAGTCTTGAGAAATTTCCAGCAATTATTTCATTAAATAAGCTTGTGTCTCTTTCTCTGTCTCTTCTCTTTCTAGAAATACCATAGTATAAATACTTGTTCACTTAATGTCTCATAGGCTTTCTTCACTCTTTTTTATTCTTTTTTTCCCCCTCTGACTGGATAATTTCAAAAGACCTATATTCAAGTCCACCGATTCTTTTTACTGCTTTATCTAGTCTGTTGTTGAAGCCCTCAATTTTATTTTTTATTTTATTGATTGAATTTTTAGGCTCTGAGATTTCTGTCTGGTTCATTTTGGTGATATTTATCTCAGTTGAATTATCACTTAGACAATGAATTGCTTTCTTGATTTTATTGAATTGTCTGTTTGTATTCTCTTGTATCCAAGTTTCCTTAAGATCATCATTTTGAATTTATTTTCAGGCAATTTTTAAGTTTTTATTTCTTTGGGATCAGTTGTTGGAGAATTACTGCGTTTCTTTTGTAGCATTATGTTCCTTTGCTTTTTCATGTTTCTTGTGTCTCTGCCTTGATGTCTGTGCATCTGGTGGTGCAGTCTTCCAAATGTTACAAAGTAGTTTTCATAGGGGAAGACTTTCACCAGCAGATGAACCTGAGGGTGAACATTGGGCAGGGTGCAGTGATTTTGGTTCCATGTGGGTGCAGTGATGTAGTCTCTATGTAGCTTCTTCAGTTGTGATTAGTGTTAGCAATGATGGGAGGTTCCGCAGTCATCTAGTTTGCAGGAGTTTGTGGCAATTATGGTGGCTGCCTAGGTTATTAGGGCAAGGGTTTTAGGGATTATCCTGTTCTTGTCTTTCTCATAGTGGTGCATCTTAGCTGAGAGAATCTCCTTGGATTCTGGGTCGCATGGCTCACAGGCAGCCACAGCAGCATGGGATCCAAGTCACAGGTGCTCAGAGCAGCTGTGAATCTCAGTTCCTGGGGTTGGGGTCTTGTAAAACTACTATAGCACCAAGGACTTGAGGCACAGCCGTTAGTGGATGCAATTCTACTAAGACGGGATCTGTTGTTCTGAGGCACACCTAGCAGCTTAGGCCTAGGGCGCTGGGATGTAGCTGTAGTGCTGAACTGTAGAAGGCAGGGCATGGCACTGGTATGGCTTCAGGGAAGTTCTCTGGAAGCTTGAGCCCTGGGGACAGCTGTAATTCATGTAATTCATGATGCAGAACTAACAGGGCACACTCAGGCTCCAGGGAATGAGGTACCATCCAGTGGTGAATCTGGATCTGGGATGGTGGGACATGGCAGCATGTTAGGCTCTGTGAGGCCAGCTGCAGCAGGAGCAAAGACCCAAGAATGACAAGATGCCACTGTGGCTTGGACCCTAGTGGTTGGAGAGCAGCACAGATGACTGCTGTCAGAAGTGGGGTGCCTCAGCAACTTGTACTAGGGGAGCTAGTCTAGTTCTAGGAGGCAGGGTGCTGCAGTTGTTTGTTCTGGAGGGTGGGTGGCACAGGTCAGCCAAGGTTCTAATTCTCTGGAATGCAAGGCACCGCATATGGTTGGATCCAGAAAGTGGTGCTACATGGGCCAGTGGAGCTTCTGGATTCTTGTGGTTTGACGATGGTGACTGTCTGGTGTGTAGGAGGCATTAGGTCCCTGGGAATTGGGGTATTGCCTCAGCTATGACACCAGAGGCATGACTGCTCTGGTAGTTTGAGGCTCTGTGTGCTTGGGGGTAGGGCACACTTCAGGTCAGCCATAAAGGGAGTGTCCACCAGTGACTGGGATGGTGGGGAGGGACTGGCTCTATGGAAGTTTAACCTTAGGGAGTTGGCAATAGCAGGAGCTTGGTCTGGGGATGATGCACTGTCAGTGAGCATAATGCAGCGGAGGCTGAGCCTCAGGGATGGAGGGAAGCAAGGGCTACTTGTCTCTGAAGCAGGATACACTCTAGCAGTGGCTCCAGTTCCAAAATGGCACAGAACAGTAGCAGCACTGGCCACACAAGGGGAGACACAGCATCACTGGCTCCTTCTCGGAGGGTAGCCTGGCAAGTAGACTCTGGGGAACTCCCTCAGATGGGCTCCAAGCCTGTGAGAACTGCAGGTGTCTGCAGAAGTGGTGGGGGCTTCTGGGGTCCTCTTGCTTACCTTTTCTCCACAGACAGAAGTCCCTCCTGGTGCTGAGCTGATCTCAACTAGAGCAGTGGGTGGCGAAAGCAAGCTGTTTCCTGCCCTTCTCTATGCAGCCATCCTAGATTTCTTGTTCTACAGGATTTCTGCTGCTGCTTTGCTAGTATTTGGTACTCCTTTAGATATGTTGGGCAAAATCTAGTTGTTTGTTCATTGTTTTGGGTTATTTTACATGGGAGGAGAGCCCTAGGAGCTTCTAGTCAGCCCTCGTGCAGACATCACTGTCAATTCCAAATCTTTTGTGTATTTGATGATTGAATGCAATGGGATCATGTAATTATTAAATATAAGTTTGTGAAAATGAACACTATGATTTTTGTTTATCACTCAATTGTTCTTTTTATCTTCTATGGATAATCAAGACTGGCTGAGAGATCGGTTCATCTCTCCTCTTATTTCCCTAAACTGTCCCCCTCTGATTAACTCAATAATCCTTATATCTCCCTATAATAACCTACCATCTGCTTCTAGTTTTAGCCTCTTTCTAAAAGTAAGTTGAAAATAATATCTGATTTCTCATACTTTTATTGTTGATAATAGATGAGTATGCCACCTTTTTTGTGAGAATAAGACATTGTGCTGAGCATGGTTTGTAAAAAGGTATGACAAAGTCTCTCTATGTAAGTGATTTGCAGTTTAATTAAAGAGAAGGGATGACTACAACAGTGGAACAGAATAAGTGACAAGTTGTACGGAGGCTTCTTCCCAGCATGACATTCTCCATGTGGAGTCTGAGGGTTCGGATAAGGTGAGACTTAGATGTGCTTTGCAGGAAGGATATTAATACACCACTAATAGGTGTGATAGTACTTTAATAGTAATGGCAATACTGATAGCTAGCATTGATTATTTTCTATGCAAGGCATTATATTAAGCATTCCATGACAATTATCCTATTAAATCTTCATCACATCTCTGGTTTAAAATGAACTTTTATTATTACCCCCATTTTAGAGAGGAAAATATTGAGAGTTAGAGATGTATATAACCTTCCCATGATTACTTAGCTAATAAGTGGTGAAGATGAAACGGATAAAAGCCCAAGACAGTATGACCCCTAGATCTGTCTCAGTTGTAGGCAGGAGGACCTGCAAAGATAAATATGTCTTATTTGGATCCACTTACCATAATTTGGAATTGTTAGCTTTTAAATTATGCACGAATTAGTGAGCCAATTTCCCTGGATTTCAGTATGATGGCTTTAAAATCAAGGAACTGTACATTTTGGTTTACTTAATGGGCTGATAAACGGCCAGGATTGTGAATTCATTGTTAAACATTAGCCTGGAAGTGAAAGATAAGAATGCACATGCTTTGTCTACAGATGGAGCAAGTTGTCATTCAAAGCTGCAAAATACAGCTAAGGAGTTTAAGAACTGAGGGGAACATAAGTTCAAGACCCAAGAGGAGAATATGAGACCAGACAATATGCCAATTAATGGAATTAAACTGAAAAGATTTAAAATGAGGTCCCCTCAGGAGACAATGTAAAAGAAGAGGAAGTTAATTCAATAAGGACAAAAGGATAAGTGAGCTAACTGTGAGAGGATCAGAATATTTAAAGTTGATAGCGTCTTAAGAATTAAAGAACATTGGCTTGTGACTGCTGTGAATTTATTATGCCCCAGTAGTTCGGTCTAATTTGGTCCCCTTCATCCTCTGAACAAATATGCCATCCTGAGATTCCAGGACAAAAGAAATAATCCTTTTCATTGCAGTCAAGCTATAAAAGTGATTATGATCAGCAGCCATTCACAGAGGAATAAATAAAGGACCCATCCATCATGCTAGTAAAGTTTTCTGTCCATCTGCCATGTTGCATTTCAAAGGCTGTTTCACCACATTTTGGTTGTTTTCAAAGATGTACTTTAAAAAAAATAAATTTTATATTTGGAAACTCCCCAGGACACTGAGAGTTTAAGTGTACAAATGTAATTTATCTTGTGCTAAGCAGGTTTTAAAGTGCCGAAGGCATGGTAGGGGGTAGATAATAGGGTGCAATAAAGTGGATCTGTATGTCTCTGTAGCAAATAACTGAAAATATGAATTTAAGAAATTCTATTATGGGATATATTCTCTAGAAAAGCAGTTGTGCAGTGCTGTTATTCAACCATGTTTCAACAAATGTGCCTCTAAAGACCAGCATCTAAAGACCACAGCAGGGAGTGGGTTTAGAATGTTACACCAAAGCATTCAATCCTCTTAACCCAACTTTGGCAAATGCAAATGGGGAGGGACAGCATTGCCAAAGACATACAATCAGTAGCAGCAAATAATATCTGAGGACACAGGCATATAAACTTGAGGAACCATTTATGGGCTAGAATGGTTTTTGCCAATGGGTGTCAATAAGGCCAAAACAAGCACCATCATATTATGGAGGTTTCTCATGTGATATTTATACCTGGAGACTATCACGCTTTATCATTGTTCTGTAGCTAATAAGTCACATTGTTTTATCTTTTATGAAACCCTGGTTTACGCAGATTTTATCATCTGAAAAATTCAGTATAAAACCATTACAACTTAGAGTATTTGGGGTGGACTCTTTTAGGGGGTGTGTGAACGACCTAGATTATTTAGCAAATCAATTCTACATTTAAAATATTTGGGCGGGGGCGGGGGCGTTCTGTTTCACTAAGCCTACGTATATGTACTATGTAACTAAAATTAGTTTCTTAAAGGTAGCAACAAAAAATGTTGTTAGTTCATAATGAAGTATAGTAGTGCTTTACACTCTGTAGTAATTCTCTGTTGTAAAGCATTTCTTAACATATTTGGTTCAAACTGGGGTTGGAGGATGGAGATTCTGCTCTATTAAACAGGCATTCCTGCCTCCCCTGTTTTTTGCTAGCTGTATTTTAAGAAACTCAACATTCAGCTTACTGGTGCAAATATGTCATGACACAATTTCTGCCACCCATCCATGCTAATGAATTGTAGCACTTAACTAAGAATAAAAAAGGATACTAGTGGGGCTCCTGGAATTCCTAAGAGCTTCTTAAGGAGGTCCTTCTCAGGACACAGTAAGTCTGACATTGCCATAGATTTGCTCTCCTAGAACTTTTAATATACTTTTAATAAAAGCTTATAAACATATACTCAAAAGGCCAAGGATGAGAAGCTATAGGTAAACTTCAATAAACTATACCTGAAATTTGAATACACATTTGAAACACATTTATGTTTGACATACAGCTCACTACTTTATGGCACAATCCATAGGTGAATGCCACTTTTCATGTTAGTTAATATTTGTTCCATTTCATGGGCGGCACCAGATTAACAATAGGGCCTTTTTATAATGTTGATCTATGGCAACATTTAGTCCAACACTTCTCTGCAATTCAGTGTCATGGTGGAAATGGAAGCTGCAGAAATAGATAATTAAAATACTCTTTATATTTGTGGAGGATAGATAGTAGGTACAAAAGAAAAAAAAAGTTAGAAAACATGATTCTTAAGAAGCCATAATACACAGATGTGGTACCCTATGCTAAGTGCCAACAGAGAAGGAGGTCGGGAGTGAACTAACAATTTTATGAAGGCTTTAGACTTTAACTCAATGATCTTTTCACGGGGTGGGCTAGAATGTACCAGGAACCTTATAGATTTTAGGTAATTTAATTCTAGTTCAAATAATAGAAGTTCTAAAAGTTAGTGTTGAGAAGATAGAAAATTATTGTGGGTTTGATTATTTGGAGAAGGTTTCATGGGGTAGCTGACCCTACAAATAGGTCTTATGAGACAAGACAGAATTAATTGATGTTGGAAAAATGTGTGTGGTGGTTGTAGGGGAAGAAGTCATTTGAGATAGATTGATTTAAGTAAGGCTAGTTGGGAGGAATCGGTGAACAGTATTTGGGGAATAAGCATTGTGACAGTTTTACTGTGCTTATCATTTGTCATTCCAGTGGCATTTCATTGATCCAAAGCCTATCAATAATTCATCTGACTTGTTTACTTTGATAGCCCCAGAAACACTTAAAGAGAGATCCTTTCATTTTTTTGAGATTCATGGAATCCAACAAATGATCATTCAGCAGAGCTATGGCAACTCCTTGTTCTGCAAATTGCAAATGTTGCAGCAAAGATGTTTGGCCATTGTATGGTCAGTATTGAAAGGTCAATGTTCTCTTTTTATATTTAGAGCAACCAAGGCTGCTTTAATTCCAGAGAAGGTGTCTAACTTATATTGTACCATGATTTGTTTAGTCAGCAAGAAAATTATCTTCTAATATAATTCTGAGATTGCTGACTATGAAATCTATTCAACTGTAAAGAAGCTACTGCTCCTTCAGCCAAAGAGAATTATGTGCCATCCAATCACGTGCTTGAGAAAGTCGCTAATCTCCCTATGAAGCACTCTTGAGCACCATGAGTGATGTGATCAAGCCAGGAGGAAAAGAAAGATCATTCTATAAAAAATAGGTATCAGAAAATTCAGACAAAGGGATCTGCAGCTTTTATTTCTTCTTTTTTTGTTGTTGGAAATGAGGCCAGCACATGGCTGCATGGCATTGTTAAAGTGATGTAGAAGACCTGAGCTTCTCTAGCTTAGCACTGCAAATCCAGAATTTACAAATGCATCCTAAGTTTCTCCAGATTTTCTTGTCTTCTGGACAAGAAAATTATTGTGGGTTTGATTATTTGGAGAAAATAAAATAACTCTAGTCCCTAATTCAGAAGATATTCTGGGCCCTTTCCTAAGAAATGTTAAGAATGCTTAGGGAGTACTTAGTGCAAACTGGGTGTCACTTGTCACCTCTCCAGACTGCCATCCAGGCATCTTCTTTCGTTTCTTCCTGCTGTCTCCTGACTGCTTCTTGTATTGCATTACTTTCCTTGGTCTGCTTTTCCCCACCTGTAGAGCTCCAGCTTACATTTCCCTAAGCCCCACTGAATTTAGACTTTTGTGTTCAAAAAGCTTTAGAAGTGACTTGAGACTATCATAAGAGAATTAACAAAAAAGCATAACTCAGAATTCAGCTGCTCCTAGAGGGCCCCTAAACCACGGTCTGTCAAAGATGGAGAGATGTCATGCTAGCTGTCTCTCTCTTGGGCCTCAGCATATTGGCACATTGCAGAGCCCCTCTCCTGCTTAGGTACACATGGTTTCTCTTTTCTTCTCACATCTTAGTCTTGGGGCCCACCAGGAAAAACTCCAAATTTTTCACGTACCTTAGGAATTTCTGCAGAAATTCAACCCCAATCCTTACCATGAAAGAGACTTCTTTCATTATTTCTAGATAAATTCCTTTTAGTTATTTCCGTCTCTTCCTCCATCCAAAGTTTGGGACCAAACAGCCCTGAAAGTACACCTCTTCTCCCCAGAATGCTGCCTCTACGAGCTGAAGTGCAGAAATAGCTATTGGCATCTGTTGTCCAAAAGACCACCAGGATGGCTAAACAGTAGAAAAGAGAGCTTTATTGGTGATCATGGTTTCCAAGCTGGGAAAAGAAAGTCTCCAGTGTGGAACAAAGGTGCTCTCTCTTTGAAAAGGGGAAGGACAGATTGGGTTTTATGCATTACAGGGTCTGTATCATGCATATTCAGCATGTTTGGGGAAAAAGCTATACATATTTATGGGGGGAGCTGAACGCATGCATAACAGGTAAACATACATGTAACATACATCACATGTTCACTTTAGGGCAGGCTTTTAGCATTAAAATGAGGTGCAGTTTGTCTCTTTACATCAAAAGGTGAACCATAAGACACAAAGACAATCTGTGCACATGGCCAGGCACGGTGGCTCATGCCTGAAATTCTAGCACTTTGGGAGGCTAAGGTGGGCGGTTCACCTGAGCTTAGTTTGAGACCAGCCTGGCCAACATGGTGAAACCCCGTCTGTACTAAACATACAAAAATTAGCAGGGCATGGTGGCAGGCACCTGTAATCCCTGCTACTCTGGAGGCTGAGGCAGGAGAATCACTTGAACTTGGGAGGCGGAGGTTGCAAACCACCCCCCCCAAAAAATCTTAGTTTTTATCCTAAAATGACTAACCTAAAAACAAAATAATATATGTATTTGGAAAAGGGCAAAAAATTTTCAATTTTCTCTGTTATTATTACCTATATCATTGGTACTGATTCTTTTCTAAGTTTACTGCTTTATAACTACATTTGTTACATTTAGTGATGAATATTGTAAAACTTCACCTATGGGCATCAAGTCCAATAAATGATGTTATTTTGGTGATCTTGGGAGTAAGAAATCTCCCCCACTCCCTGTTTTTATAGCTGACCTTTTCGGAAAGAAATCCCTTTTGAAAAGTCCCACTTTAATTTGTTATATTTTTCAAACTAGACTGTCACATATGCTCTAATGACACAGTTTTTCTTAAAGCCCCAAAATGAAACCAACACCATTTCTGTGATTTTTAACATTTCTCATGTGGTCTTATACATTGAGTACAATCTTCATTAATAATGTACTGTTTTGTACATGTTTTCCTTTTAAGGGTGTTTATACCCATCAGGATGGATCTCTTGCTATGCATATCAATAAAAAACATCTTGGAAAATGCCCCATTAGATATTACTTCAATGGAAAAGATCTCCTTAGTCAGAAAGGTTAAATGAAGTTCACAGAGAAGTTCTTTTGTGACTCCTAATATGGGGCTCAGTGGAGTTAAACACTTCCGTTACTTCATGAGAGCATTTAGTTTAGTGCTGAGCTGAAGTAAAGAAGTATGAAGCTTGGAAGATATACTTCTTCATTTATTTTGCATTTGCAGTATCCTCCCACACCTGATAGTAGGAACATCTGGATGCAAGTCTGTTTCTGCCCCAAATCAATGATCTATCATTTGTCTTTTAATGTCTCTAATCCTCAGCACACATTTACGAAAGAAGGAGATTATGCTTGTTGATGCTTGAAATCCTGTCTAGCTGCAAATCATATATATGATAATGGACTGGTATCTAGCATATATAAATAACTCTTACAACTCAATAACAAAATAAGAGGAGAAGAGGAAGGGCAGAGGGAAGGGGTGGGGTGCACCCAGCTCCTGGAAGGCAAGTATAATCAAAGCAACCCTGAACAGCCTGTGACAGATCCCAGTCCCTTGATGATCTGTGAGAAATCAAACTTCAGACACAACTAGTCACAAATGCAGCATTTCACGGAGACACAGTGTCACAATGACAAGGTTCCTGCTATCTGAATACAAATAGTGATGAGGGTAACACTGCTGCTTTGCTGCCAAACAGTATCTGCCATCATTTTTCTTCTATCTCCATTTATAAAAGATATGCACAAAAAAAAAAAGCATACAGATCTTTATAAACTGAAAATCTCCTCTTTCATCCCTTTCTCCTACACTCACTTCTGTCTTGAAACTATTGCTAACAGGGAAATTAATCTCATATTGCATAAAGTCACTTATGAAGAAATGGGACTTCAAGGTCATCCATTTTACTATTCTTGCAGAAAAATCATGAAATTTAGGGCTGGGCCTGATGGGATTTGCAGTGGTCCTGTCTCCCACCTTGAAAGCTACCACTGCCTTCAGATGCTCTCAAGATGGTGACCTCTCTGCGTTCCTCCTACAGCAGGAAGAACTGGGAAGAAGCAGACTTCCCCATTCTGTGCTAGATATGTCTTGCAGAAAACCCAGATATCCAAATAACCAAGGAGAAGTGTGGGAAGGAATGCAAAATCTGTGCCAAATCATTCAGTGTTTGGCTGGTGCCCTGGGGTTCACACGCATTTCAAGAAGACTGAAGAGTACCAAAGCTGCAGCAAATTAACTAATTTCTGTCAGACCTGCCTCTTAGTGGCAGAGTATGGCCTGTCCATCCAAGTTCATGATGCAGGACTATCCTTAGAAGATGACATGCCAAAGTTGGAGGTGAGCAAAAGTACTCCATTCAGAATATGGAAAGAGAGGTTTCTAACTGATGGAACACAGCCGGTTGGTCTGCTGGGGAAAGCCACATCTAGCAGTGACATGCTGAACAAACTGGCCCAGACCATATCCTACCACCTAAGAAATAAGGCCCACATTTGCTCCTTCTAGATGAAAGGAGAGAGTGAGAGAGGAGAGGCGCATCCATAAAGGCATGAGAGGCCTACAGATCCAGATGATACCCTTGCTGATAAGAATATTAAAGACCAGTATTATGGAATCAATGACTCTGGAACTGGAGCATAGAAGCTTCTAAATCAGGCTCTAACGATGCCTCATCTAGATCCACCAGAGGATAAGGCTATCACCACTCTATATGTTGATGGTATATTATAATGATGAGGGTATCATTACTGAGACCAAGCTAACAAATCATCTCTACCTATGTAGAGAGATCTGGATGATCACTGTGCAGAGACAGCAGTGTGCTTTTATTTTTATTTAATAATTTTTATTTTTATTTATTTATTTATTTATTGAGACAGAGTTTTGCTCTTTGTTGCCCAGGCTGGAGTACAGTGGCGTGATCTTGGCTCACTGCAACCTCTGCCTCCCAGGTTCAAGCGATTTTCTCACCTCAGCCTCCCGAGTAGCTGGGATTACAGGCATGTGCCACCACGCCCAGCTAATTTTGTATTTTTAGTAAAGGTGGGATTTCACCATATTGGTCAGGCTGGTCTCGAACTCCTGACCTCAGGTGATCTCCCCGCCTCGGCCTCCCAAAGTGCTGGGATTACAGGCATGAGCCACCACGCCTGGCCAACAGTGTGCTGCTTTTCCACAGGGCAGGCTGCAGAAGTGGCTGCTGAGAAGTCCTTTAATAAATTGACTGTCAACAGCTGCAGACTCAGTGTAAAATGGGGAAGATCCCAAGCAGCCAGAGGAAAAGAAAAAAAGGACAGAACCACAGACTCTGGGATCCAGCTAGAGCTCATTCTAGCTCTGCTAGGAGCTCCTTCCCCTCCTGCAGCAGCAGAAGATGCATCTGCCAACTCCTTCCACCTACTCTCAAGTGGCCCTCCAGCTATGGTGAACATTGCCCCACCTCCACCCCCAGGATTTGGGCTACACATATTCTACCCAACTGGACCACCTGCTCATTTCAAGGAGACTCCAGGATCAATCTACTGTCTCAGGACCACCAGAGGATGGGAGCTCTCGCCAGAAAACACAGCACTCCTGGCGTGTTATCACCGCTCTGGACCTCTATGGGAAAAAAAGGGGCACTTAAGAATCTCAATCAATGAATCTTGGAATGATATAGTTTTTTGTTTCTTGGAAAGAATATTCTTTTTAGTTTCCATGGCATCTGAATGTGTTCAGATATGTGCAGGTGAGAAATGACAGTCATGCTTTCCTATTGCATATTCAAAGCATCAGTGGACCTCAGATAAGCTGCCATCAAAACATCTGGTTGCTATGATAGCCTGACTAATAAAACCTACTGCCTATTCCCCCCACCTCTATGGTCAACAAGAGGCTGGGTGAATTGAACAATCCAACAAAGTTCCCATCCCATGTATACGTTCGTTTTGTCTCTTTTTAAGGGGGGATGGGGAATTGATCTGCAGTAAAAAAGCTTTTAAACATTCATAATCATAATAAAATGAGAACCTAATTTTAAAATGGGCAAAGTATCTGAATAGACATTTCTCAAAGAGTATATACAAATGATAAAATATGTATCACTAATAGTGCCCAACATTTTCAGTCACTAGGGAAATGCAAATCCAAATTACAATGAGATACCACTTCACATCCCCTAGGAGGGCTATAATCAAAAAGACAGAAAATAGCAAGTGCTGACCAGGATATGGAGAAATTGGAATTCTTGTACAATTGCTATTGAGAATGTAAATTTGCAGCCAGTTCAGAAACAGTTTTGCAACGTCTCAAAATGTTAAACCTGAAGTTATCACATGACCCAGCAATTCAATTTCTATGCATATATTCAAGGGAATGGAAAACACACAGCCATACAAATGCTTGGACATGAGTGTTCAGAGCAGCATTATTCTTAATAGCCAAATGTGGAAGCAAGTCAATTATTCATATTGATAAGTGGATGAGCAAAATGTGATATATCCAGAAAATGTAATCCTATTCATCTATGAAAAGGAATGAAGTACTGATGCATGTGACAACATGGATGAACCTTGAAAACGCTATGCTAAGTCAAAGAGGCCAGCTACATATTGTATTATTACATTTATATAAAATATCCAGAATAGGTAAATCAATTAAGACAGAAATTAGATTAGTCATTGCCTGGGTCTGGGGAGAAAAGTAGGAGGGTAGGATTGGGAATGATTGTTAATGAGTATTAAGTTTCTTTTGGGGTGGGTAAAATGTTCTAAAACTGATTTTTTAACTATTGGGTTTTGACAGTTCTTTTCATATTCTAGATACAATTCCTATGTCAGATAGGTGGTTTGCAAATATTTTCACCCAGTTTGTAGCTTGTCTTTTTATCTGCTTATCAGGGTCTATGTGGAGCAAAAGTTTTTAATTTTAATGAGATTCACTTTATCAATTTATCAGTTTTTGCTTCTATGGATTATGCTTTTGGTGTCAAGCTTAAGAACTCTTTGACTAGCTTAGTCCTGAAGCATTTTCTTATATTTTTTCCTAAAATTATTATGATGTTATGTTTTACATTTGGTATGTTATCCATTTTGAGTTAATTTTTGTATAAGAAGTGAGGTTTAGGTCAAAATTCATTTTCTTTTTGCCTGTCTGTAATAGCTCCAGCATCATTTGTTAAAAAGACTATCCCCCATTGAATTGCTTTTCCACCTTTGTCAAAAATCTAAAATAACTTCAGCATATTGGCATAGGTCTATTTCTGAGTTTTCTTTTCTGATCTGTTGATCAATGTGTGTATGATAGGTGTTGATTTTACTGTAGCTATACATAAGCCTTTTCATCACGTAGAGTTATATTTACCATTCTATTCTCTTTTTCCAAATCATTTTAGCTATTCTAGCTCCAGTGCCTTTATATACAAATTTTAGACGAAGATTGTTGTGTTGTACCAAAAACCACTGGTTTGAACTTTAATAGGTGTTTCATTCAACCTATAGATCAACTTTGGGACAATTGGCATCTTTACTATGTTAATTTGTTCAGTCCATTAACTTTGTATGAGTTACTATTTATTTCGATATTTGATTTATTTCATCAGCATTTTGTAATTTTTGGAATTCAGATTTTGTATATGTTCTGTTAGATTTACATCAAGTATTTTATTTTAGAGCAATTATAAATCATACTATATTTTAAATGTCCAAATGTTCATTGTTAGTTTACAGAAATGCTATTAATTTTTTTTAGGATGATGTATCCTTTGCTTTTGATGAACTCACTGGTTCTAAGAGGTATTTTGTAGATTCCTTGGGATTTCCTACATAGACAATCATGTCATCTGCAAATAACAACAGTTTTGTTTCTTCCTTCTCAATATGGATACCTTTTTCTTTTCTTTTCTCTTTTTTTTCCTTATTGTGCTGTCTACAACTTCCAATACTTTGAATAAGAATGATGAGAGCAGACATTCTTCCATTCTACCTACCTAATTTTAGGGAAAAAAACATTCAGTCTTTCACCATTAAGTATGATGTTCACTGCAGGGTTTTTGTATAGGGCTTTTTTTCCACTTAAAAATGTTTCCCTCTATTTCTAGTTTTCTGAGAGCTTTTATCATGAATGAGTGCTGGATTTTGTCAAATGCTTTTTCTGCATCAGTTGATATGATTACATGATTTATGATTTTTTCTTTAGCCTGTTGATATGGTGGATTAGATTAATTGATTTTTTAATGTTGAATCAGCTTTGCATACCTAGAATAAATCCCACTTGGTCTTTGTGTATAATTATTTTTATATACTGCTGGATTTGATTTGCTAATATTTACTTGAGAATCTAAATTCATGAGAGATACTCATCTGTAGCCATCTTTCTTTTTTTCTTTATTACTTTTTCAAACCTATCTTTACCTGATTGTCTAATTTTAGTATCAGCAAAATGCTAGCCTCATAAAATGAGTTGGGAAGTGTTTAGTCCTGTTTTATTTCTGGGAGAGAGTATGTAAAATTTATGTTAATGCCTCTTTAAATGTTTAGCAGAATTATCAAGTGGTGCCATCTGGGCCTGGAAATTCCTTTTTAGGAGGTTTTTAATTTTAAATTTAATCTTCAATGGTTATAGGGTCATTCATGTTATCAATTTCACTTTGATTGTCTCGGTCTGGTCATTTATACAATGATCATGATATATACATTTCAGTACAGTTTCTACTCAGTTTGCCTACAGAGGCCTTTGTACCTTTGGATCTAATACTTCTGATGTTCGGATGTGTTCGGAGTTTCTTCCTTCCGGTGGGTTCGTGGTCTCGCTGGCTCAGGAGTGAAGCTGCAGACCTTCGCAGTGAGTGTTATAGCTCTTAAGGCGGCACGTCTGCAGTTGTTCGTTCCTCCCGTTGGGCTCATGGTCTCGCTGGCTTCAGGAGTGAAGCTGCAGACCTTCGCGGTGAGTGTTACAGCTCATAAAAGCAGTGTGGACCCAAAGACTGAGCAGTAGCAAGATTTATCGCAAAGAGCAAAAGAACAAACCTTCCACCAAGGGGACCCCAGCAGGTTGCCACTGCTGGCTCGGGCAGCCTGCTTTTATTCTCTTATCTAGCCCCACCCACATCCTGCTGATTGGTAGAGCCAAGTGGTCTGTTTTGACAGGGCGCTGATTGGTATGTTCACACACCTTGAGCTAGATACAGAGTGCCGATTGGTGTGTTTACAATCCGTGAGCTAGACATAAAGTTTCCCCACATCTCCACCAGAGCAGCTAGATACAGAGTGTCGATTGGTGCACTCGAGCTAGACACAGGGTGCTGATTGGCGTGTTTACAATCTGTGAGCTAGACATAAAGGTTCCCCACATCTCCACCAGACTCAGGATCCCAGCTGGCTTCACCCAGTGGATCCTGCACCGGGGCTGCAGGCGGAGCTGCCTGCCAGTCCCTTGCTGTGCGCTCGCACTCCTCAGCCTTTGGGTGGTCAATGGGACTGGGTGCCGTGGAACAGGGGGAAGCGCTCGTCGGGGAGGCTGGGGCGGCACAGGAGCCCATGGAGTGGTGGGAGGCTCAGGCATGGTGGGCTGCAGGTCCCGAGCCCTGCCCCGCAGGAAGACAGCCAAGGCCTGGCGAGAAATCCAGCGCAGCGCCAGTGGGCTGGCACTGCTGGGGGACCCAGTATACCCTCTGCAGCCACGGGCCTGGGTGCTAAGTCCCTTATTGCCCGGGGCCGGCAGGGCCGGCCGGGTGCTCCGAGTGCAGGGCCCGCCGAGCCCACGCCCACCCGGAACTCCAGCCGGCCAGCAAGCGCCGAACGCAGCCCCCGCTCCCGCTTGCGCCTCTCCCTCCACACCTCCCTGCAAGCTGAGGGAGCTGGCTCCCGCCTTGGCCAGCCCAGAAAGGGGCCCCACAGTGCAGTGGTGGGCTGAAGGGCTCCCCAAGTGCCACCAAAGTGGGAGTCCAGGCAGAGGAGGCACTGAGAGCGAGTGAGGGCTGTGAGGACTGCCAGCACGCTGTCACCTCTCACAGGTACAAAGAAAGCACTTACAGCCGTTGTTTTCTGCTTCTGTGGCCCTCTGGTGAACTTTGCACTACTCACTCCTTCGAATATGAGGTGTATAGGCACGACGGCCATAGTTTTCAAATCTCTGTACCAGTAGGCACAGTTGGCCTTTAGAGCCTTTTTTTCTTTCAAATCTTCAGATGTCTCAGAAGTCTTTTTATGCAACTTTAATGTGTTATAACTTCATAGAACATAGTAGACTGGAGAACAAGTAATGGGAGATATTTCAGGCTGCGCTTTTACATTGGTTTGTAAGGAGCTATTTTCCTTAAATTAAGGGGATCCTAAAAAAATTATAGCACATCAGCATGAATACGTGCACCAGTGTTCTGACTGATACAAATAGTGTGTTTTCAAAGACTGTTTGAAATGAATTTGAAGAACATTTTATATCCATGCTCAACTATAGGCATAAATCACATTTAAAAAATAACTATATTAAAATATTTTTCTCTACTATGTCGTTAATAATGCACTTTCAGCTGGTTTAGCCATCAAATGCTAACTGCATTTTTTCCACAAAAAATAGCACCTTTTTTCAATATGAATTATTTTTAATATAAATCTCAAAAGATTTTTAAAATATACTATTGTAGACCAAGAAATAAGAATGCATTTCACTAACCTCTTGTATCTAATACATAAGAATGTCCAAAATGGTGACTCTGCCACAAAAAAGACTAAAAATATGTCTGTGGAAAATATGATTGCAGAGATTGAGAATCATAGTAACACGCCAATTTCCAACAGGTTCATGGGCGTTCCCTACTCCGCGTATGTATTAGGCTGTCCCCACAGCACACTGTTTGGTCACCTGCAGTGTCTCCAGCTCTGGTTCTTTATCTTGCCACAGAATGTAAGGAATCAGATCTATGAAGAGAGAATTTAAAAAAAAAAAAAAAAAGATATTGCATATAACGTCTTTGCGAGTTGCAAATGATTAAGAAAGGATGAAGTATTTCCTCTTTAAGAGATATTTACATTTTAAGACAGAGCAAAGTGTCTATTTGGTATAAACAAAAAAATATATATATACTTTTGACATTTTGAACATCAGAGAGCAGGATAAGTAGGTCACTGTTTAAGCTAAAGGGACCCTCCAGTGGGTTTGAAATGATATGTATGACTTCCCCCACACAAGGCCAGCCCTGACCCTTCACCACTGTGAGTGGACTAATCATTTTTGCACCAACGATCCTGGGAAATATATTACCTTACTAAAATCAAAACACCGAACTACATAGAATTTCATCCACCATGATAGTGAAGAATCATCATTAGCATTTAGGGCAAACAACTAGTTTTTGCTTACTGTTGGAATGGTTTAAAACTGCTTATGGTGAGGATAGTTCAATTTTATCCGTTTTGTCGGTATGTTACAAAGAGCTAAGAAAATGGTTTTGTTCTACTCCTCAGGCTATGTCCTCTGCCCATGGTTTGAAGTAAGACTTCCTCCTTTGGCATTGAATAGGGGACAAACTACTCGGGCTGTCTTTCTATGTCAGAGGTTTACAATCTGAAAAAGCAGCATTCAAACGATTTTAATGGGCCCTCATTTTTCCCAACAGTCAGCCCTCTACAAAGTCAGGATTCATTGGTTCCTTGGGGGTTTGCACGGCTTTTGGCCATGGATCTGGCTCCTAGGAACTTTTCCAACATGATTCATGGTATTTAGTTATGCAGCTCTCATAATTGGGTGATTCCTTTCTCCAGATGCACATATAACTCCCATTAGTGTCACTGAGGCTAAAGCTTATATTTCAAGGGAATCTGAAACCTGTCAAGGGTGAAAGGACTTTTTAGTTTTTGCTCCTTTGATTTAGGCCTTGTCTGGTGATTTTAATACCTCTGATGGTTTTTCTTTTCTTCCAATTTGTTAATATGTTACAGAAAATTAACTGTCTGGAAAACAAAGCAAGCAGGAGTTTCTCTCTCTCTCTCTCTCTGGAAAACAAAGCAAGCAGTTTTTCTTTCTTTCTCTCTCTCTCTCTCTGTGTCTCTCTCTCTCTCTCCCTCTCTTCCTCCCTCTTTCTCTTTCTCCTTCTCCTTGTCTGTCAGAGCATTGAATTTTGAGTTAATTTCTTTCTCATTGTTCTTTAGGTCAGATCTTCACTATTTCTTAGTTCTCTTCTTCATTCTAGACTCTCACTCCTAGAGAAAACATTTCTATGATCTTCAGTTTATTCTGTCCAATTTATTTTTAAATGACTCAATTCTGTCTTTTGATATAACACAAAGTTCTTAACTTAAACCTTTAGAGAGGCAATCTATTTTATTTGGTTAGTTTATATTAGCCTCAGAACTATCAGGTAAAGGTTCAAAAAAAGTTTGTCTCAATGTCATAAAAATTTTATCTGGACTCAAAAATTAAGCTGTAATTTTGACATCATTAGGTTCTCATACCTTGTGAAGTCACAACTTTAAATTTAAAACATAGTCAAAAATAAAAATTCTCTACTTTTCCAAGTCTCTTAGCTTTTAACTAAAGACATGAAAGTCACTGGAGCCTGGCTTCTTAACCCAACTTCTATGGAATCTCTATGACTTCATGGATAAACTTAAGAGGATTTGGAGAATTTCAAAAAATTGCTCATTTATGTTTTTATGAATTCTTCTAGGGAGAAGATTCAAACCTTTCAAATGAATTCATAACCTTAAAAAATCTATTAACCATCCATTAGAAATGCATTCCAACTTTCTTATGAAGATAGCCTCAATTCTAATTTTCCTGAAAAGTAAATGACACCTAAAGAAAGTGATGAATTTTAAAAGTTCTCCCCATCCTACCTCATACTTTTGCCTCCTGGTGAGCTACCTCTATACCCTTTAACAGAGACCCAGCAATTACCACTTCCCCCAACTATTAGTTCCTGGTTAATAGGATTCATTGGAATGTCTCCTCATGTCAAGATACCAAGGCTGTAACGCCTTCTTCCTCTCTGCCAAATGACTAGAGGTTCAGCAAATTCAGCAAGGCATGGCCCATCTCTGACCTATAACAAGGCAATCAGAGTTTACTGAATTCAGTTCACTCTGAGATGCTTTATTATAGTTCCAATATTATGCATTTAGGCAAAATAAGGTTATCTAAATACAACTTGTGCTGTGGGTGAACATAAAAGTTTATATAGTGAAACTAAATATTATGAATTATAGTTTTTCTTATTTTCCAAAAACTAATTACACCCATATCTCTGTCAGTTATGATCTGGTAATTTAAATTTGGGGGTCCACACTGATGGTCAGTAACAGTTCATTAGGCAGCCTGACTAGGCTAGTGCCTCAAGACACTGCTGATTTTCTAGGTTTTCATATGTTTCATTTGCTCTGTTATTTATGTTGCAGAAAACTGGCATATTCTTTGCAATTCACTTGTTATTTAATTAATCCCTTATGAAGTCAGTTTCTCTTGTGAATTCTCTCTCCTTCATACCTTCCATACCTTTTTTTCTTGCTCTCTACAAACTGGCCATTGTTTCCTCTAATATTTGCTCTCTGCTTCTGGGCCCCAGGCCTTCAGAAGGGCTTTCAGTTGCTGGCTCTCTTTGTTTGTGTCCTTCCCGATGAACCACTGACTTCATACTTTTGAGGTTGTTATCATTCACATTAGGTATTACTCACTGTAGTTCATGATTTTCCATTTTATTTGTAACTGCTGATTGGTTCTCCTGTTAGGACAAGCTATTTCTGTATTTCTTGCTTCTTTTAAGCACTCTGAGATCTGCAGAGCTATTATATCCTTCAAAGATATCTACCACGCCTTCCAGTTCCTGTTTGTGTGTGTTTGTGTATGTTTATTTAGTCAATTCAACAGACACTAATGTGTTAGGTATTGTGCAAGCTTCAAAAGATAGAAACTTATATCTGTGATATAGTTTGAATCTGTGTCCCCACCCAAATCTCATGTAGAATTGTAATCCCCAGTGTTGGAGGAGGGGCCTGGTAGGTGACTGAATCATGGGGGTGGATTTGTCCCTTGCTGTTCTCGTGATAGTGAGTGAATTCTCATGAGATCTGGTTGTTTAAAAGTGTGTAGCACCTCTCCCTTTACTCTCTTCCTCCTCCTTCAGCCCCGTAAGAAGTGCCTGCTTCCTTTTCTGCCATGATTGAAAGTTTCCTGAGGCCTCCCCAGCCATGCTTCCTGTACAGCCTGCAGAACCATGAGCCAATTAAACCTCCTTTCTTTATAAATTACCCAGTCCCAGTCTCAGATATTTTTATATAGCAGTGCAAGAATGGACTAATACAATGTGTCATGGTTCCTGCCCTCAAAAGGGCTTACCATTTAACTGGAGAATAACTTTGCCCTTAACCTTTTACTGAACAAGGCATTTAGATTACATTTCCACCTTCCAGCACTAGTTAATCACTTTATTTATTTATTTTTTCAGAGTTTTGACACTGCTTATGTTTAGTATGCTGCCTGGAATTACCACCCATTATGCATGCTATGGAAGAACTTTCTTTTTTCTTCTATGTTGCATTTTTATAGCTACAACTCTGGACATCTGTTTTCATTCCTGTTGTCTCCTCGGGGACTTATTCTTCCTGGCTTTCTTATTTTGTCAGAGTCCTGCAAGGCATTCCTCAATCCTTTTTACCTTTTCACCATTTCTTCCATCAAAGACACCAGCTTGCATTTATAGCATGTGACATTGATGAGAGCCTCAGAGAGAAAAACAAGCGTGAAGCTGAGACTGCATGTTACTGCCGTCATTCTGTTCCCCTGTGCTCATACCTCCTGGGAAAAAAGGAGAGACACAGTTCTTTGTAACTCCCTCAAAAATTTTTCCTATAAATGCTTGAAGCAAACTGCCTTTTGGCAGTGCCTGTTTATCGCTGGGCACCTGGGACCACTCTCTTGAAATCAGTCTGGACACTAGCCTCTATTTCTTCCCATTGAGACTTTATTATTCTGCTAAAATGATTTCCTGAATTACTAATTTATATCCTAGGTATCTGTCTTCTTCAGATACCAAATAGACAAGGAGCTTTTGCTCAAATATTCGAGAAACATTTAATCACCTACTGAATTAGAGTTCTCTAAAGGGACAGAACTAATGGGATAGATGAATTTATGAAGGGGAATTTATTAGGAGAGTTAACTCACCCAATCACAAGGTGAAGTCCCACAATAGGGCATCTGCAAGCTGAGAAGCCAGGAAGATAGTCCAGGTCCCAAAATCTCAAAAGTAGGGAAGCCGATAGTGCAGACTTCAGTCTGTGGCCAAAGGCCCAAGAGCCCCTGGCAAATCACTGGGGTAAGTTTAAGAGTCCAACAGCTGAAGAACTTAGAGTCTGATGTTCGAGAGCAGAAAGCATTGAGAATGGGAGAAAGATGGAGGCCAGAAGATTCAGTCAGTCTAGTCCTTCCATGTTCTTCTGCCTGCTTTTATCCTAGCCATGCTGGGATGATGAGAAGTATTTATCCTTGTTGTCACAAGGGTTAAATAAACTATAAAATGGAATGTAAAACACTTCACTTAAAATATAGTAGATGTTCAATAAAATATTTGTTGAATGAACACATGAACAAATGTCATGAACAACAGCCTGGGGAGCCTGTAACCTATGGCAGTGTTTTGGGTATCATAATAATATGGGTTTGAATCACAGCTCTCCCATTTACTACCTTTGTGATCACAGGTGAACAACTTTTCTGCTCTTCAAATTCCTTCTCTATGAAGTGGGACAATAAAACTTACTCCACAGGTATGTCAGAAGAATAGATAGAATGGGATAATGTGCACAAATCAGTCATCATAATGCATAGAATACAAGGAGTATTCAACAAATAATGGTTTTTGATATCATGTAGATTTTCCTAAGATTTTAAAATGTTTAAAGTAGTAAAATCTTTCAGCTGGAAAACCAGGAACTCATTGTCTGTCTTCCATTGCAACAGTTCTCCAGAATACACTAGGCTAAAAGATAGTAAAGATAGTCATGTATGTAGAATTCACAGTATTTTCAGAGGAAATTGGTTATTTTTAGGATTTACTTTTCATAACACCCCAACATCTAGTACATGTCATCTTACCTTAATATTCATTTACCCCATGGAATTTGTTTGCATTATATATGACGTTCATAATCTTGGGTAGATTTTCAAAAGTAGACATAAATTTTTGAGGAGTTAGTCTCACTTTTTCCAAACATTATAAATTCCAAAATTTATATGTGGCCTTCTTCTGGGCATTTCATATTTTCTTTTCAATTTGGATTCCCTGGATTGGTATTTATACCAGAGGTGCTACTTTCCATTTAAATTATTTCTGTAAGCACTAGGACTCCATCATGTGGATCTATTATATTTCACCAACATTTCAAATCCCTCATGTGAGCCCCATGGGTAGAGGGTGCTGTGTTATTTACTGATAAAACCCTAGGCCCAGAACAATGCCAGACATGTCATAGATGACTAAAAATATGTTTGTTGAATTAAAGAATGAATGTGTTTACAGAAAAGGAATATGCATAAGCTCCCAGTTTTCTTTTTTAGCTCTTTGCAATGATATAATACATATTTATGAACTATAGAGGTTTTATTATACTTTTATTAACCTTTTCTAATAATTCTTTACTAAATAATTTGCATATGTAGTTAAGTTATTTAAATAACAATAGTCTGGACCATTGCTTTTCCTTAGCTACCTCTTTTTCTGTTTCCTGTTATCTGCTTGTCTAGAGCATTCAACAGTTTGCATAGCCTTTTTACTAAAATATAAAGAATTTCATTAGGAAATAAATCATTAGAGTATAATCCATTAATTTTTTGAGTTGTATTACGTGGGATATAATAAAATGAATTTGTGCTTTTAGTAGAGAAGGAACTCTATTCCTGTTAATATCCTCACCATCAGAAGAGCACAGCATTTGTTAGAAAATCCCATTCGAAAATAACAGGTAATATTAGTGAATGTTTAAAATGTATTTTATTGATGTGGTGGCTAATTTTATATGCCCACTTGACTGGATGCCCAGATAATTGGTAAAATATTATGCATTATTTCTGGGTATGTCTGAGGATATTTCTGGAAGGGATTAGTGTTTGAATCAGCATAGTGAGTAAAGAAAATTCACCATTACTGATACAGGTGGACATCATATAATCTGCTGAGGACCCGTATAGAACAAAAACCAACCTTTAGAAAAATGGTTTTCTCTGTCTTCTTGAACTGGGACATCCATCCTCTCCTGCCATGGGACATTGAAGCTCCACCCACCATATCTATCACAGCAGAATATCGGGAAGGGAGATGGGTAAAGGGAGCTGTGGAATCAGTGTTATCATTTGTTTTCATTTAAAAGCTGAAATTCAGTGTGCTTTAAAATTTTTACATATAGCAAAATACACTGATCTTTAGTGTGTAACTCAGTGAGTGCTGACAAATGTTTACAAATGGTTTTTCTATTTTGTGTACCCAGTCATTTTAATTGTAATTGTTTTTTCCCTAGCCTGTAGATTGCATTTTTATATTTTCTTTATAGTGTCTTTTGATACGCAGATTTTTTTGAATTTTAAAGAAGTTATTTTTCTTGTTATTTTTCCTTTTATGGTTAGAGACTTCTGTGCCTTATCTGAAAATCTTTGTTTACCTCAAGGTTGCAAGGATATTCTACATTTTGTGCCAGAAACTGTCATTTTAGCTTTAGGATGGAGATATGAGATTCATCTAAAACTTTCTAATGTCAAGGGTGGGCAAACTACAGCCTACAATCTACCCCATCACCTTTTTTTAAAAAAAATAAAGTTTTTTTCTTCTTTTTTTTATTATTATTATTATACTTTAAGTTTTAGGGTACATGTTCACAATGTGCAGGTTTGTTACATATGTATCCATGTGCCATGTTGGTGTGCTGCACCCATTAACTCGTCATTTAGCATTAGGTATATCTCCTAATGCTGTCCCTCCCCCCTCCCCCCACCCCACAACAGTCCCTGGAGTGTAATGTTCCCCTTCCTGTGTCCATGTGTTCTCATTGTTCAATTCCCACCTATGAGTGAGAACATGCGGTGTTTGGTTTTTTGTCCTTGCCATAGTTTACTGAGAATGATGGTTTCCAGTTTAATCCATGTCCCTACAAACGACATAAACTCACCATTTTTTATGGCTGCATAGTATTCCATGGTGTATATGTGCCACATTTTCTTAATCCAGTCTATCGTTGTTGGACATTTGGGTTGGTTCCAAGTCTTTGCTGTTGTGAATAGTGCCGCAGTAAACATACGTGTGCATGTGTCTTTATAGCAGCATGATTTATAGTCCTTTGGGTATATACCCAGTAATGGGATGGCTGGGTCAAATGGTATTTCTAGTTCTAGATCCCTGAGGAATCGCCACACTGACTTCCACAATGGTTGAACTAGTTTACAGTCCCACCAACAGTGTAAAAGTGTTCCTATTTCTCCACATCCTCTCCAGCACCTGTTGTTTCCTGACTTTTTAATGATTGCCATTCTAACTGGTGTGAGATGGTATCTCATTGTGGTTTTGATTTGCATTTCTCTGATGGCCAGTGATGTGAGCATTTTTTCATGTGTTTTTTGGCTGCATAAATGTCTTGTTTTGAGAAGTGTCTGTTCATGTCCTTTGCCCACGTTTTGATGGGGTTGTTTGTTTTTTTCTTGTAAATTTGTTTGAGTTCATTGTAGATTCTGGATATTAGCCCTTTGTCAGATGAGTAGGTTGCCAAAATTTTCTCCCATTTTGTAGGTTGCCTGTTCACTCTGATGGTAGTTTCTTTTGTTGTGCAGAAGCTCTTTAGTTTAATTAGATCCCATTCGTCAATTTTGGCTTTTGTTGCCATTGCTTTTGGTGTTTTAGACATGAAGTCCTTGCCCATGCCTATGTCCTGAATGGTATTGCCTAGGTTTTCTTCTAGGGTTTTTATGGTTTTAGGTCTAACATGTAAGTCTTTAATCCATCTTGAATTAATTTTTGTATAAGGTGTAAGGAAGGGATCCAGTTTCAGCTTTCTACATATGGCTAGCCAGTTTTCCCAGCACCATTGTGAATGGGAGTTCACTCGTGATTTGGCTCTCTGTTTGTCTGTGATTGGTGTACAAGAATGCTTGTGATTTTTGTACATTGATTTTGTATCCTGAGACTTTGCTGAAGTTGCTTATCAGCTTAAGGAGATTTTGGGCTGAGACAATGGGGTTTTCTAGATATACAATCATGTCATCTGCAAACAGGGACAATTTGACTTCCTCTTTTCCTAATTGAATACCCTTTATTTCCTTCTCCTGCCTGATTGCCCTGGCCAGAACTTCCAGCACTATGTTGAATAGGAGTGGTGAGAGAGGGCATCCCTGTCTTGTGCCAGTTTTCAGAGGGAATGCTTCCAGTTTTTGCCCATTCAGTATGATATTGGCTGTGGGTTTGTCACAGATAGCTCTTATTATTTTGAGATACGTCCCATCAATACCTAATTTATTGAGAGTTTTTAGCATGAAGGGTTGTTGAATTTTGTCAAAGGCCTTTTCTGCGTCTATTGAGATAATCATCCTGATACCAAAGCCTGGCAGAGACACAACCAGAAAAGAGAATTTCAGACCAATATCCTTGATGAACATAGATGCAAAAATCCTCAATAAAATACTGACAAACCGAATCCAGCAGCACATCAAAAAGCTTATCCACCATGATCAAGTGGGCTTCATCCCTGGGATGCAAGGCTGGTTCAACATATGCAAATCGGCTGGGCGTGGTGGCTCACGCTTGTAATCCCAGCACTTTGGGAGGCCGAGGCGGGCAAATCACGAGGTCAGGAGATCAAGACCATGGTGAAACCCCGTCTCTACTAAAAATACAAAAAATTAGCCGGGCGTGGTGGCGGGCGCCTGTAGTTCCAGCTACTCGGAGAGGCTGAGGCAGGAGAATGGCGTGAACCCGGGAGGCGGAGCTTACAGTGAGCCGAGATTGCGCCACTGCACTCCAGGCTGGGCAACAGAGCAAGACTCTGTCTCGAAAAAAAAAAAAAACCATACACAAATCAATAAATGTAATCCAGCATATAAACAGAATCAAAGACAAAAATAAAGTTTTATTGAAACTGTTTTACTCAGGTAGTTACATAATGACAGCTTTTGCCCTGTAATGACAGAGTTCAATGGTTGTAATAACAGAGATTATACAGGTAAAAATATTTACTTTGCTAACCTTGCAGAAAAAGGTTGCCAGCCCCTGGTATACGATATGAGAAAGAGATCAAGTTTACTTATTCATACATTTACTTTTCCACAGAAGTATTTCATAACCATTTATTGAAAAGGCTGTATTTTCTTCACTAAACAGCTCTGAAACATTTGCTGAAAATCAACTGGGTCTACGTCTGTGCTCCACTTTGTTCTATTAATCTATTTGCCCTTATGCACTGTACTTCAATTTATAGTACCTCTTGATATTAAGTAGTATAAATACTCCAATTTAGATGACCGTTTTCAAGATTGTATTGGCTATTTGAATCTTTGTTATTCCATGTAAAATTTAGAATCAGATTTAGAATTCCTTTGAAGTTGGAATTGCGTGAGTTTATAGATTGCTTTGGAGAAAATGTACATCTTAACAATATTGTGTTTATCCATCAATGTACATGATATATCACTGCATGTATTTAGGAAGCATTACGTATTTTACTATTTAGTGGTAAAATATTTAACTGTACATTTTTCATAGATGGCCTTTATCAAATTGACAAATTGACCTCCAATCTTTTTTTTTTTTTGCGACGGAGTCTCGCTCTGTCGCCTAGGCTGGAGTGCAGTGGCACAATCTCGGCTTACTGCAAGCTCCGCCTCCCAGGTTCATGCCATTCTCCTGCCTCAGCCTCTCCGAGTAGCTGGGACTACAGGCGCCCGCCACCACACCCAGCTAATTTTTTTGTATTTTTAGTAGAGATGGGGTTTCACCGTGGTCTCAATCTCCTGACCCCGTGATCCGCCCGCCTCGGCCTCCCAAATTGCTGGGATTACAAGCGTGAGCCACCGCGCCCGGCCTGACCTCCAATCTTGATTTCGCTGTCTTTTCAGGAATAAATATTGAATTTTGTTCAATGCTTTTCCTGTATCCATTGAAGTGAGTGTAAGATGTGTTTTTTTCCTTTTTCTGTTAACACAATGAATTATATTGATTCATGTTTGAATTAACAAACTAGTTTTGCATTCCTATGAAAAAGTTTAAATATAAATTGTTTTAGATATTTTCGGGTTCATTTATGAATATTTTGTTAATAATTTTTGAGTGACATTGGTCTGAGGATTTTTGAGTAATATTGGGCTCATGAGTAATACTGGTCTGTAATTATGATGACCTCATAAAATGAGTTGGGAAGTGTTCCCTCCCTCCATCTCTGTTTTCTGAAAGATTCTTTGTACATTAGTATTATTTCTGCCTTAAATGGTTGAAAGAATTCACCAGTAAAATCATTAAGGCCTGTAGTTTTTTTTCAAGGTTTTTCTCTTTAATATATAAAAAGCTTTTAGCTTTCCTTTTCTTTTGCATCAAATTTGATAACCTATGGTTCTGAATTGTGGTTCTCAATTGTCAAATGTATTGGTGTAAAGTGTTTTATTGTTTTAATATCTATAGGCTCTTTACTAACATTTATATTAATTAGTATTTCTCATTTCTTCTTGATCATCTTGCAAAAAGTTTGTTAATTTGTTAATCTGTTCAAAATGTCCAGTTTTGACTTTAATTTTTTTTAGTTTTTTTTTTTTTTATTTCTGCCCTTCCCTTTATTATTAACTTTTCTTAACTTTGGGTTGTATTACTCTTCTTTTTCTAGATTCTTTATGTAGAAACTTAGATTTTTGTTTTCAATCAATTTTCTTTCTATAATATATGCATTTAACACAAGTGTCCCTTGAAGCACTGTGTTACTGGATCCTGCAAATTTAGCCATGCTGTCTTAATATGTGTGTGTGTGTGTGTGTCTGTGTGTGTGTTGATATATGTATGTTTTTTATATATACATATACATATATATAAAATCCTAATATTATTATACTTGGTTTTCTCTGATGTGTTTTTAGATATATTCCTTTATATAATTTTGAGTGCTGTTCAGGAATTACAATATGCATTCTTCTTATTGTCTACTTAAAATTAATATTATACTAGTTTATGTGAAATGTATGAACCTCATAACAGGCTAATTCCATCTATTTCCTATCCTTTGTGCTATCATTCTTATATATTTTATTTTTATATACACTGTAGATCTCACAATAAATATTAATTTTTTAAAATAGTCTTTTAATTTTTAAATAAAGATAATTCTTTTTATTTACTCACATATTAACCACTTCTGGGGTGCTCTAAATTCTTTTTTTAATTATAAGTTTCTACGTAATAATATTTAACTTCAGCTTCAAGAATTCCCTTTATCATTTCTTGTTAGTGCAGATATGCTGGGAACAAATTTTCCCAGATATTATTTAACGTGTCTTCATTTCACTATCATTATTGAAGGAGAGAGTTTACAGTATCTTTTTTCACCACTTTAAATATGCTATTTCATAGACTCCTGGCTGCCATTATTTCTAATAGTAGCTAGCCATCATTCATATCATTGTTCATTTGCATATATATTTTTATTTCTGACCACTTTTAAAATTTGTATTTATCTTTAGTATTTAGCGGTGTTAACTATTACATGCCTAGGTGTGGTGTTCTTTGTTTGCTAAGCATGCAGCTGAGATCCAGAAAGACTATGTAATGAGAGAAAGGACTTATACCTTAACCATGACTTAGGATAAAGAAAATGAAACACTATATTCGTATTTTAAGACAAAGCTTAACAGATACAATAGGATATACTAGCAATTTAACCAGCTGCCAGAACAAAATTCAGCACCTTTCTAGCCAGCCTAGACCACTAACCTCTCCCAGCCATTCACGGCCTCTGGGATTTCTGTACAGCAATTGGGTCTGCAGCATCTGCTCTCTGCTGGGCCTGACGATCTCCCCTCTGCACATGCAGAGCAGCTTTTGGCTAGGGCGTTGCAGGGAAACTGTGCCATTTTCTGGGACAACCATCTACATGACTCCCTCTTCTCTTGCATCCTGCTCCACAAGCCCCAATTGCTTCAGCAATCCCAAGCTGCATTCTTTGTCTTCCATCCTCAGCCCAGTGGCTCAGAGAGGCACCTGCCCTCTACTCACTTTCCATTTTCCTGTTCTTAGATTGAGAAAGTACTACCAGGCAAAACCTGGGGCAAAATGAGTCATATCTCTTAAATTTTCATCCTCTCTAATATCACAGTCCTCTGACTCTGATTGTCTAATGTATGAAAACAATTGCCTTGTATTTTGTTCAATTTTATACTTCCTTACAACTTACTTAGCGTAAGTTCAATACCAGTTGTTGAATTATGGCCAGAAATAGAAGCTCTTTTTTGTTGGACTCCTCAGGTGATTTGGAATGTGTAGCTAAGATACAGAACCACCATGTTACAGCTCCTGAACGGTGGACAGGCGAGGCTACTAACACACTTGTCAGCTGGGAACTCCCAGATCGGAGACCAGGGCAGGAAGAAAGTTTACCAGAGGGGAGATTTCAATGGAACAGTACCCAGTTTTTCCTTCCTAGAAGTCTTTTTTCAGAAGACAAATTCCTGAGACAGCATAGTACAGTGCATACTATTTCAGAGTAAATAGCTTAAATTTTAGTTCCAGCACAGCCAAAAGCTATTGGATGTACATGGTTTAGCTTTTCTTCATGCACAGAGAATTGGATATAGAATGCTTACATTTTCTTCTATCATCTAGAGTCTATAATGATTTCTATAACCATGTGACACACAGGAAGGCATTACAAATCAGCTATCATGAAAAGAAAAAAAAAACCTCATGGAATGGACTCATGCCTTTAAAAAAGGAGATTAAGTGTAAGTTAAATGGGTCTGTAAGAGGCTACAGAAGTTTTAATATATTGTCAAGAACTCTTTGCTAAATTTCAAGGTTTTCCAAAGCAGGACACATGCTGAATCCCAAAGGCCTATTTTCTGCTCTCAAATCTGCTCTATTGTTAAGAGGACCAGTGAATCCATTTTTATTTGATTATAGCCAAGTGAAACCATGGGCAATGAAGAAAAGGGGCATGCACAAAATGACTATTAAACTTTAAACAAATTAATTATTTTGAAAGTGCGCACAAGAGAAGACTTACACTTTGTCTGCATGCATACACTCACATGCTTTCTTACCGAGTGTGCATGTTAAAATAATAAACTTTTCTTTTTTTCTTCCAATTTCTATTTCTTGTCACATATGGGCTGATCATTGAATCCCTCTCATAAGCATTAGAACTGGTTCTTGGGCTGAATTTTCTGAGAGGTATAATTTATTCCAAGGAGAGAATAGCCTAGAAACTCTAGCTAGGTAAAATTTTTGGTGCATGTTGAACTGTAAAACTAAGACATATTTGTCTTTTAAGGCAAGACTTTAATGACAAGACTAAAATTCTAACAGAAAGTTTAAGCTGGGGTTCTGTGCATCCTTGTCTCTTAAACGTCCTGATTTCCAGCCTCCCTCTTATGATAGCATAAATAGCAGACTTCCCATCTTCTTCAGTCCTGCTTAGACTCTGATTTTGCTTTTGCTCATATTGTGTTTCCTACATCAGTAAGAAACTCATTCAGAATTGTCCAGACAAATTTAGTTGGGTTTTCATGGCTTTCGAGAATAAAAGCAAGACAACACAAAACAAAGTATTTATGGAAATTCATTGTGAGACCCATCCCAGGCTGTCTGTAGAAAGAGCACTTTGTGTATAAGTAGGGTGAAGGGGTCTAAATGTGGCATAACCTTGGTAAACTCACACACTTTGAAAAAAAGGCATAGGTGTTAGGGTTAATGACAATTTCACATCAATATCTGGCAGCATGCTATTTACAATAATGACATAAGAACCTGTATTTTAATTATAAGAAATAAAAATTGATGTCAGCAACAAGTAGAAGCAAATTATGCTCTAATGATTTTCTAATAAAGTAATCTGCTCATAGATCACAGGGAATACAAGCAAAACCCTGTTAATTTTGAGCCCAAGTAATTATTTTTTAACTTTTAAATATTAAGCAACTTGTATGAGGCTTCTCAAGGAGTACAAACCAATGGTTTCTTTCCCAACAAGTTTTTGGGGAAGGTGAAAGGGTCAAATGCGGAATTTCAGAGATAATTAAATGCGCTTAAAATGCAAATGTTTACCTGGAAGGGACAGGTTAAGTCTGTTTCTATCCTGTGCCTAAACCAGTTTTTTTACCTGAGGCCTATATGATAAATTAAGAGACCTGTGCAGATTCCTAAAATTCCAATATTTAAACAGGAAGAAGGGAGCACACAGCAGAATCTGTAGAAATTTCACAAAATCTACCCCACCCCATCCTCAACTACAAGCTAATTTAATCCCAGAGAAGGTAAATAGGAGGATTAAATCTAATGACACATATAAAAGTGCTTTGGCAATTACAGAGTAGTATATAAATAGAAGTTATTCAGACACTTTTGACTGGAAAAGAGAAACTGTTTTCAATACTTAATTACATTTCCCTCTGTATTTCTAAAAGTAAGCCATCTTGAAATTTTATATTAAGAAATAGTGAATGATTGTATTTGCATACAGGCAGTAGCATAGAAATTATGTTCCTAGTCAGTGGACCTCCAATCAAGCAAAACAAATCGACAAATTAAAAACACTAGGGATGAACATGTGGCAGTGAAGCCCTTGGCACATGTTTTTCTTCATTATTTTTCTTTGCCTTACGTGGGGCTGCTTCTAGAGTTTATTTTCAAAGGTAAAGAAAAAAATGATAAAGGAAGCAAAGCTAACAAGGCAGATGGCTTGTCAAATTAGAAACAGGAAGCTTTTCCAAAAACAGAATAAAGAATGTGGAGAATTATGAAAGCTAAGTGTTCATTGTGGGCCTGTGGTGCAGTGCCTTCGGATGTAAAAATATGGCATCACCATAGTTCAGTCTTTAATTGTTCTTCCTTCTTAGTGGGTAGGAGTGTTCGTTGTACATCTTCCGATACTCTTAAGGAATTCTGGGCTTTTGCCCATAGTATTTCTCTGATTTTTCTGGAAGATGAACTCTTTAGCAGGTGAACACAGCTTACACAGTAACTCACAGCTATGCCAAGGGCATGAGGCAGGCCCAGCTCTGCACAGCATTGCTGCAAGACAGTGGAAAATAGATCTGGGTTCGAAAATCACCAATTTGTACAATAAATGGGTATTTTTATGGGAAAATTAACTTATTTTAGGATCAGTTTTCTAATCAATAAAAAATAATAAAGACAATAAAACTATCTTGCTAAGTTTTATTCAGAATTGAACATTATCAGGATTTGTTACTTACATACAATTTAATAGCTACCTCTATTCAGTCCTACATATGCGTCACCTTCCATTAAGTACCTTGTATGTATTTCTCATTCAGTGTCCCCAGACAACCCTATCCCATAGGAAATATTATCTCTTTTCAAAACAGAAGCACTGGAGCTCTGCGAAGTTCATGCTTAGGTTCTTACAGCTAAAAAATACAAGAGTCAGTGGGAGGGGCTTGTGTAATTCAGAGCCTGCTTGCTAATTACTATAGTATATAGCTAGTCTAAGGCCATAAGAAAGAAAAACTCATTTTTGTATCCTCAGTCCTTGTGTGATGGAGAAATAAGAAAGTTGTCTCCATGGTCTTCTGCAATGCTAAAATTGTTGACACCTAGAAAAGAAAAATGATGATTCCTTTGAGCAACAGGAGATAAAGGAATAAAAGAAAGGAAAAAGATTAAGTGAGAGAACATCTTGGCTACTCTTATGAACTAAATGTTTGTGTCATTCCAAAATTGAGCTGAAATTCTAATTCCTATTATGATGGTATTGGAAGGTGATGCCTTTGGAAGGTAATTCATTCATGGTGGTGGAGCCTCATCAGTGGTATTGGAGCCCTTATAAGAAGGAACAAGAGAGAAATGATCTCTCTTTGCCATATGAGGATACAAGACCATTGTCTTTAAACTAGAAAGAGAGCCCTCACCAGAAGCTGGATCTGCTGATGCCTTGATCTTAGACTTCCCAGCCTCCAGAACTGTGAAAAATAAATGTTGTTTAAGCCACCCAGTCTATGGCATTCTGTTTTAGCAGTCCAAATTGACTAAGATTGGCTAAGTGTTTTAAGATGAGGGAAAATGTCCCTTAATTTATCAATCCTGCATTTTAAACAGGACCAGTCTTTTTAAATAGATATCTAAATTATAAAATATGCTAGATGTTTACAAGAACTAAAAAAAAAAGCTGCAAATTTTGCCTTTTAAAATCTGAAATTGTAGACACTGGTGCTTCTAGAGAAACTTTTTTATTCAGACTGACAAGGATGAACCACATGAAGAATGACTAGAGACGAAAGATGATGTTGGATGAGTTTCTGTTCTCTTCGGTAACTTTTCCGTTTCCTTCACCTCCTCATCCACAGCACCCTGGGGTGAAGGATAAGCAAGAAGCTGACAGCATTGCCAAGTTTGGGAACATGGAGTCAGATTTTCTTTCTATTGTATTCATCATCTGATGCTATTTCTTTTTTACTATCTGTCTCCACCTCCCTTTTTGGGAGCCTCTGGCTTTCACCTCTTCTATCTTTCTCCTCTCTTTGATGTTGTTTCTCTGCCAACCCTTTGAATACCATCTTCTTTTTTCTATTTCCCTTTCTCTGTTATCCTTTTGTGTATTCTTTCTCTATATAGGCGTCATTAAAAACATAGTCTTTATCTCAAGAAACTGTTTCAAAATAATAAAATATAACTCTGTATTTGTTAGTTTTTGTCCTTTGAGAATCAGATATCAAGAATTAAACATGCAGATGACCTATTATGGAAGATACCAGGGAGAGAAAATGGAGAGGGATACTGGGGAGACCTGGAAAGCCATTAGACCGCGGTGGCGGAGGTCTCATCCTGAGAGGAGAGACGGAGGTGAGGATGCTCCAGGTGGAAGCCCCTAGCCTGCCGTGTAGTTCTAAGGAAAGTTCACGAGGGGGAGGTCTTGAGCCAAAGTCACTCATCAAAGGAGTTCTACATGTATCAGCAATGGGCCTGCTTTAGTATCCCTGATGCGATCAGGCACTGGCTGGGTGCAGCCGGTGGAAGCCATAGCCTCAGTCACAATGTGGAGATAACCTTCAGAATACAGAAGTGAAAGCCATCAGAAAATTATGCTCTGTGATTTGTGAAATGCATTCTCATGGCCACCATACTCTTCTTAGAGATAAAGTCTGAGAGTGTGTGTATGTTCGTGTGTGTGTGTGTGTGTGTGTGTGTGTTTAAAAATTATCCCTCCATTTTATTGATGTAGACTTTGCTTTTTGAAAAAGGATTTGAAACATGTAAATAAAATACCTCTGTGGGCTATTTACCAAATTAGAGACCTGCTCTGAGAATTGTTATCAGATCCACTTTTGCTAAGGTGGTAAAAGTTAAACATATTTTCAGCAGGAAAATAGTTATTTAACAAGCTATGGTGAGACATTTGTGCATATTCCAATAAATGTCAGCAGCCATCACTGCTTCTCTTATATTTTTATCTAAAAAGACATTTATCTGATTGACAAATTTCTTTTAAAATATGTATTACTACAATTAACTTAGGAGCCAGAAAACACAATAGTTGGTAAAAGTTGTCTTTTATGTGAATGTTGGTCTTACATAGCTTTATAAAATCCACTAAGAGAAAAAAGCAAAAACTGAGAAATGTGTTTAGTCTTATGGATTTTGAACTAGTCCAGTTAGGATTAAATGTAAAATTTAATAGCTGTTACTGGATATAAAACTCAACTAAAATAAATGTCTTCTATATACTATACCTTCTAAAGACATTAAGTAAATGGATATAAAAGGGTCATGATAATCAGGAAGCCAGAATTATATGTTCCAATCCTCAACCACTATTGAATAACGCTATATCTTGTCATATGTTCAATGGAGGTAGCATATTTAGCAAGAATATAATGAAGAATACAGCAAAATACAAAAAGGAGAGGGGAAAACTGAGGAGCAGACTAGTTTAAAGATACTATTACAGGCAGGCACGGTGGCTCACGCCTGTAATCCCACCACTTTGGGAGGCTGAGACAAGCAGATCACCTGAAGTCAGGAGTTCAAGACCAGCCTGGCCAACATGGCAAAACCCCATCTCTACTAAAAGATACAAAAACTAGTTGGGCATGGTGGCGGGTGCCTGTAATCCCAGCTACTCAGGAGGCTGAGGCAGAAAAAATTGCTTGAACCTGGAAGGCAGAGGTTGCAGTGAGCCAAGATCATGCCACTGCACACCAGCCTGGGCAACAAAGCAAGACTCTGTCTGAAAAAAAAAAAAAAAAAAAAGATACTGAGATACTGTTACAATATTGATTTCTAGAAAATTTTGATTGATTTTTGATGACATCCCAGGTTTTGGCCATTCTGAGTTCCCAATCACATGATATTCTCAATATGGTTTCATGATTTTGTCTATGCACACCTGTTATTTCAGTAAAAAACAAGTAGAAGTAGAGATGATTAATCAGAAGGAAGGAATGGACTTTGGACAGAATATAGTAAGGATTGAGATGTGGTTTTCTGCCATATTTGAAGACGATAAGACAGGACAGGCAAGGCTGTATAATTAGTAAAAGCAATGGTGATATTGAACTTTTGAAATTGATAAGCTATTAGAGTTCTCAAGAGAACACAACCAATAGGGTGCATGTGTGTGGGGGTGCAAGTGTGTGTGTGTGTATGTACACATACATATATATGTAGAAAGTGTGTGTGTGTGTGTGTGTGCGTGTGCGTATACACAGATGTTCTTTGACTTATGATGGGGTAATATCCTGATAAACCCATCATAAGACAAAAACACATTTAATACACCTAACTTAACAAACAACATATCTTAGCCTAGCCTACCTTAAATGTGCTCAAAACACTTCATTAACCTGAAGTTGGGCAAAACTAACACAAAGCCTATCATATAATAAAGTGTTGAATATCTTATATAATTTATTGAATACTGTACTGAAAGTGAAAAACAGAATGGTTCTATGGGTATTCAAAGCATAGTTTCTACTGAATTTGTATGTCTTTTGTAACACTGTAAAGTCAAAAAATATTAAGTCAAATCATTGTAAGTCAGGGATCATCTTTGTGTATGGGAGCGTGTATAAAAATATTTATTATAAAACATTGGCTGACATTACTATGGAGGCCAGCAAGTCCAGAATCTGCAGGATGTAGGATGGCAGGCTAGAGACTCAGGAAGGCTGATGCTGATGTTCCAGTTCGAGTCTGAGGCCATCTGCTATAGAATCAGGAATTGCTGATGTTGCCAATGAAGGCTGAAGGCAGTCTGCTGAATTCTCTCTTGCTCAAGGAAAGCTAATCTTTTTGTTTGATTCAGGCCTTTGGCTGACTGGATGAGGCCCACCACATTACAGAGGGTTTTCTGCTTTACTCAAAGTCCATCAACTTAAATGTTAATCTCACCCAGAAACATCCCACAGAAACACCCAAATAATGTTTGATCTTTTCAAATATCTGGGCAACCCATGGCCTAGCCATGTCAACACATAAAATCAGCCATTATACAAGTCTTCCAGGTTTCCCAGCTCTGGCAGCAGGAATAATTAACTAGGTGATGTACGGCACACTCTGATGCTATGTAACAGTGAAAATACGTCAGAGAAGTTGGGTCAAGTACCTCATAAAAAGCTTTTGGAGACATATGCTCTCTTCTTAAGCTTAACTGCTTGCTGAAATTTAAAGGGCATTTTTCTACTGGCCTTTCTATTATGCAATATTTTATTGAGGTATCGCATACAGGCAGTACACTACACAAATCTTAGATGATAATTGAATATTTATATTCATGTAACCACCATCTAAAGCAATATATAGATCATTTTAAACACTCCAGAAGAGTTCTTCCTTTCTCTTTTCAGTTCATATACCCCAGAGATAAACACAACTCTGATTTCTATAACTGAAGATTAGTTTTGCTTTGTCCTGAATGTAACAGAAATCATACAAAATTTTCTCTATTAATGTCTGGTTTCCTTCATGTTGTCTGAAACTATAACAGAACTGTGTCATAGTTTTATATACCTGTGCTGACAAAAGAAAACAAAGGTCTGTGTAAGAGACACAGACTCTTTATTACTCATAGTTTTATATACCTGTGCTGAAAAAAGAAAACAAAGGTCTGTGTAAGAGACACAGACTGTTTATTACTCATAGTTTTATATACCTGTGCTGACAAAAGAAAACAAAGGTCTGTGTAAGAGACACAGACTGTTTATTACTTATAGGAAAAGAGTAGCCAAAGCAGCATCTCAGCAGCAGTTTCCTGTTCTCCAATCCCCACAAGCTGATGCAGTGACAGCCAGATGCTTACCTACATATGCAATGGGCTTCCATCACAAGCGAGGAACCCCAAATTATGAGACTTGCAACTTACATATACTGGCTGGCACACCTGTCACTCTCCTTCCCAGAAAGAAAGACTTCTACTCTGCAATTTAAACATATCTTCTGGGAAAGAAGAAGATAAGATTACTATCTGTAATGTGAACAAACGTATCTGAAAGAGAGGAAAGAGACTTTAGTCTCTTTAGTATCTTTAGGGAGACACCATCTCTAGCTTCTAGGGCATGTTTGCCAAGACATCTCCTTTACTCAGAATGCCTAGATCATGCATACACCCTGAGCTATCCAAGGACAATTGTCTCCCAACAGCATTATTTTTTCTTAAGATTAACACATGTGTTTTTATATAGCAGTCATTTATTCTTTTCTTACTGGTGCCTACTATTATTGAAGTCTATTTACTCAGAAATTAGTTGTTGAGTACCTTCCATGTGCTCAGACATGATATTTGGCACTGAGGCTACAATAATAAAAGGATTGATGTGCCTATATTTATGAATCATGGCCTCTAGTGCAAATTTTAATATGTAAGTTCCATAGGTCTCTTAGTAATCTATGTTTGGTGTTCAGGTAGCTCATGATTCTTTCAAATTTTTGTGTAAAATTTTGTGCCATGTTATATACATTCCTCTGGAGAGAGGAGTGATTGCTTTTATCAAATATATAAAGATGTCTATAACTCGAAAGACTAGGCATTGCTGATGTGATAATTCCATCTCAGAGAGATCTCAACAGACTTTCTTTAGTCTTGCTTCTTCCAACTTATTCCAGACCCCAAGTGTGATGATTAATTTTATGTGTCAACCTGACTGAGTAAGGGATGCCTAGAGGGATGGTAAGACATTATTTCTAAATGTGTTTATGCAAAGAGATTAGCATTTGAATCATAGCCTGAGTCAAGAAGATCCACCCTCACTAGTGTGTGCAGGCATCATCCAATCCATTGAGGACCTGAGCATAAAGAGGAGGAAAGGTGAATTCTCTCTCTCTCTTCCTGAACTTGAACATCCATATTCTCCTGCCCTTGGACATGGGAGCTCCTAGTTCTGGGGCCTTCAGAGTCTGGGACTTATACCAGCAGTTCCCCCACCCCTTTCTTAGGCTTTCAGAGTGGGATTGAATTCCATCACCAGCTTTCTGGTTTTCTAGCTTGCAGACAGCAGATGCTGGGATTTCTCATCCCCCACAATTTCTGGTGAGCAAATTCTCTATCTGTTTGTCTATCTATCTATCTATCTATCTATCTATCTATCTATCTATCTATATCTTATTTGTTCTGTTTCTCTGGAAAACCCTGAGTCATACACCAAGCCTATAGTTTCCTTTCATTGTCCCCATTGTCTATCTTCTCCCCTGAGCAGTCGAATTTCCCAAGAAAATATGAAAAGAATAATTGAAAAAGGAGGTGGTTAAAAGTGGTCACTAAACAGCATGCCAAATGAATAATTTCACAATTTTTGTGACTCCTTTTTATTATTTTTTTCTTTTTTTTTCCCTTGGACTCTGTTGCTAGGAAAATCTGGCTTCTTTTTAGTGTCTTAAGAAACACTAATATAAACACTCAAGACTAATAAACAATAATAAAAAAACACTTGAGGCCCACATTAGCACTGTAATGTTGCCAAGACTTAATCCAGAAAAACACTCTATTGTCACTAAATGTTCAGAACTGCCCTCCTTAGCAGGACACATGTATAGCAAATCTTCCTAAACTCAATACTCACCTGCCTGTGTTCAATTTCTTCTCACCTAGCATTAAAAATAAATGTAACAAATTGACTATCTTTGTCACTTGAATTTTTGCCTTTTTGGAATATTTGCATTTTAACAGGAGTATGCGTGAAAAATAAGTCTTTGCTCGAGGGAATGTATTGCTAATGTTAAAATGTTAGACATTTGTTATAGTCTAGTTGAAGAGAGATTTAAAGATGAGTGAGTTTTTCTGTCATGCTGTCACATAGCAGTGCTCAAATCATATCCTGTCATTGTCTCCTTATGTAGGCCTTTATAAAATCCTCTTTCCTTGTTGAAAATGTTGCTTTTGGGAACAAAATGGCTGCATAGTCACAATATGATGTAGTAGAAAGAGCACCTAACTAGACCTCAAAGAACTAGCCCAAATCATGGATCTGCCAATCAGTCTAGCATGACATAGCTCATGGCAATTAATCTCCTAGAGATCCAGTCTGATTACTGGTAATACTGAGATAATTATGCCTGTGATAAAACTTTATTAACTGAAATGTGTTTTGCAAACAGGTATTGTCAATGCCACCATTATACCACAATCATCCCACATGACCTTATCTGGACTTTATCTACTAGTGATAAAGATAATTCTTAAAAGCTTAGAATTACAATGCTTTCAAAATAAAAATATCAAAATGTGGTCCCGTTGGACTTTGGATAATAGTTGAAAGGTTGAAGGAAAGAGGGGAGGAAAAGAAGAGTTGAGGACAAGAGATTCTGCTGACTTGTCAATGTGCCATAGTTATTTTTTGCTGGAAGAAACGTTATAGTTACAGGTACCTCTGCAGCGTAGAACTCATAAGTATAAAGTTTTGGTGCTGCTATAAATCAAGAGCATGTTGCATACCAATTTAGAGATCACTTCAAGTGTCTCCTCATTAGTCAATGGGATGAGAAAGATCAACCATTCAGTCACCAAGATATATGGAGTGACTTAATAGTGCTGGTCTTCTAGGCACGTTGATTATAGCAACTTGGTGGAATGATGAGTGTGTTTCACATCATAATCTATATGCTAATAAATTTTAGAGTGTTAAAAGAAAGCAAACACATTCACTGCTTTTAGAAAGCAAGACACAATATTTTTCATGGACAGCATTAACATTGAACAATTCATGAGCTGTTGGAAGCCTATTGTTTCCAAATTTATAGTAACACCTGTTAAAAGGTGGAAAACAATAGAGAAAAGTAATTAATCATATTCTTTGGCTTAGAATATTACCAGTTAGGTCAATTGCTGTTGTAGTCACATCTTTGTCTAGAAGAACTGCAGTTTTAACTTGCTTCATAGCTTTTCAGCTGAGAATTTTTCTCAGTGAAGAATGTCTCCTATATTTCTAGATGATAATGAAAATAGTAGCATGTCAGCTACTCTTTAGAAAGACAGAACAAATACAGAATCCAAAAGTGGCATACTTAATGGAAGGAATTGGAAAGACTATATTCTTGCACTTGGAAAGACGAGACATAAGGATAGGGAAGAACATAACTAACTTGTTCCTTTCTTTTCCCTCCCATTTCTACCAAATCATGTACAATTTGGAAAAAAAAAAGATGTGCCATTTTTATACTTAATACTCCATCATATATGAGCAGCAAACAATTAAAGAACATAATAAATGCCTTTTGGTACTTGAGGAACAAAAATGGAAGTATAGAGTTCAGTGTTTCCAAAAACACTAAACTATAACTTTATGTTTTCTTGGCATGATCACATCAGTTTTTGGCTCCAAAGGTGATCTAGTTTATTATTCTTGCAACTTAACATTCTTCCAGTTAGGTTTGAAATTCTGACATGTCAACGTCACAAGAACAGACGAAGTATTTATTAAATAATACAAAGGCCAACAGAAGACCATTACTCAGTGATATACTACTTTGAAAAGAACTAGAAAATTAATATGCTCTTAGATATGACCCGAGATGTTCTCCTGAGATATATGAAAAGCTCTAGCTGGTGGGCTTTGTAACCCTCCCTTCATACCTGCAACCCGTAAAGTTGACTTATAGAGTTTTAAGTAATGTTGATAAAACATGTTATTTTTTTCTTGGCCTCTCAGATAAGTCTTGTAAGAGAAGAAGTAAAAAGTATCATGGCTTATACAATAGTTTACTAAAATTCCAAAAGAATGCAATAGCACTGTTCTATTCTGTAAATGTTAACTGCATTTTGTTTGTGGGGGAATTTGGAAAGACTTGCCTGGGATTCAAATGGAGCTTCTTCTTCTAGCCTCTACTACTGTGCATAAAACTTGAAGAGTTGGAGACCATGTTCACCAGCCCAGAAGATATACGTACACTTGGGATTTTTGAGGTATGTTGTAATCAGGTCAGGTTTATGAGTGTTCTTGGTTGGGAGAATCTAGTTTGTAGGTTTACAAAACGTATAGAACAAGTTCTGTTTTAGTATTCGGAGGTTTCCTGTGAGCCCAACATTTTATGGGATGCGATTTCCAAAAAAAATTAATATTTAATATAATTTTAAAAATTATTTGCTTCTTGTAATATTATTCAGATAAATAACTTCTAGAGCATTTGTTCTTAACTTCTGATCCTCTCTTCTATAAGTCATATATATAGAAACATAGAAATGTAAAAATTTCATAGACCCTCTGAAACTTACTCTTGGTTCAACAGATCCATGTTCTCCAAGTTAAAAACCATTGTCCTGGAAAAACTGGAGTTGTATCTGCTTAAATGTATTAGTGTCATTTCCTAGGTAGTGCAGGGACTTGGTAAGCACTTCTTAAAACCTTTTGAAGAAAATATCACATAGAATATTTTCTATTCTCTGCCCTAAAATCGCATTTACTGTACCACTCAGAGACCCAATAAGGTCATAAGTTGTCACTTCGAACATTCTTTCCTTTCATTGCTTGAAGAAGAGTGAGGAGAAGAAGAGTCAGAAGAAGAGTCAGGAGAGTAAAGTTCCTATTTCAGCATTTCATGAATCTGATCATTACATGACCTCAGAAAGTTACATTACGGTCTTCTCCCTTGTATTTTGTTTGTGACACTGCGTTAGCTAATAAAGGGGACTCAATGAATTTTAAATGGTTTTGTAAAAGAGAGACAAATATTTTGTTTGCTCTTTTTAAATTTTTATTCAATTCTCCCTCCCTCTCTCTTTCTCTTGGCACACAAAAGGTTGTTGGACATTGCGAAAATTCTGTAATACAGTAATGAAACACTTGGCTCATGAGAGGCGAATAAATGCTTAGTAATTCCACTAAAACAAATAGAATCACATGAGTTTTATAACATGGTTTTAGCTTCAGATACCACATCAAAATTCATCTGCCTGCCCAACCTCATCTGTCATAATTTTACTTCCCTTGTTACTTTGTCATTGAATTAGTCTGGTTTTAAATCAAATGAAAAACAATTTTTTAAGATGAGAACTATAAAGAAAGGTTGTGTAACTCAGTTTTTTCTGACTAAAAAATTGATATACAAATTCACCTGTGTAAATGAAAAGCTACAGAAGTAATAATTTTCATCCCTGATTGACTCTAATATTTTTGTCATTAATATGAGAAACAGCCAAACTAGACAAAAGAAAAGGACATTTTATTTTCACAGTGAAACTTGGGCACAATATTAAGATGTTCTGGGACTATATGTATGCTAAAATTTGGTCTTTTATTCAATAACTTACAAATTGAGTGTTTTAAAAATTTATCTTAAGGAAAATATTAAATGTATACAAATACAGACAGAATAGTATGATTCTGTGACCAGTCTTTAAACTGATTTTGAACTCACTGATTGAGTTGTGATATTTCAGAAAGAGTAGATAGTTACTGCTTTATTTCCTTTCCATTCACATTTCTTCTCCTACGTTATTAGAATTGAAGCTAAGTAAATGCCTTTTGTGTAAAATTAATAGTTGCTTGTTTAGAAAAAGCCAAGCAGTTCAAAAAGTATAAAGAAAACATGTTCTTTAAACCATATGAATTTTCACCACCTCCACATTACTGTAGTTATTATTTGCTGAGCACCATTTCATACACCTCCTACGGAGAGATCAGTAGGAAATGGAGCAAAAAGTATTATCCAAAACAGCATGGTACTGGTGCAAAAACAGACACATAGACCAATGGAACAAGATAGAGATTTCAAAAATAAAGCCACACACCTATAACCACCTGATCTTCTACAAACTTGACAATAACAAACAATAAGGAAAGGACTCTGTTCAATAAATGATGCTGAGATAACTGGCTATCCATACAGGGAAGACTGAAACTAGGCCCCTTCTTTTCACCCTATAGAAAAATTAACTCAAGATTGATTAATGACTTAAACGTAAAACTGAAAACTATCAAAACTCTGGAAGAAAACCTGGGAAACACCATTCAGGATATCAGCCTTGGCAAAAATTTATGACTAAGTCCCGAAAAGCAATTGCAACAAAAACAGAAATTGGTCGGGCATGGTGGCTCACGCCTGTAATCCCAGCATTTTGGGAGGCCGAGGCAGGCAGATCACGAGGTCAGGAGATCGAGACCATCCTGGCTAACACGGTGAAACTCCATCTCTACTAAAAATACAAAAAAATTAGCCAGGCGTGGTGGTGGGCACCTATAGTCCCTTGCTACTTGGGAGGCTGAGGCAGAAGAATGGCGTGAACCCGGGAGGCAGAGCTTGCAGTGAGCCGAGATTGCTCCACTGTACTCCAGCCTAGGCAACAGAGTGAGACTCTGTCTCAAAAAAAACAAAAAAAACAAAAAAAAAAACAGAAATTGACAAATGGGATCTAATTAAAGAGCTTCTGCAAAGCAAAAGAAACTATCAAGAGAGTAAATAGACAACCTACAGAATGAGAGAAAATTTTTACAAACTATATATACAACAAAGGTCTAATATCCAGAATCTATAAGGAACTTAAACAAATCAGCAAGCAAAAAACAAATAACCTGTTAAAAATGGGCAAAGGATGTGAACAGACACTTTTTGAAACAAGACATACATGTGACCCACAAATATATGAAAAATTCTCATCACTATTAATTATTAGAGAAATGCAAATAAAAGCCACAATGAGATACCATTTAATCCCAGTAAGAATGGCTATTATTAAAAAGTTACTGGTGAGATACTGGCGAGGTAACAGAGATGATGAAACACTTATGCACGGCTGGTGGGAATGTAAATTAGTTCAGCCACTGTGGAAAGCAGTATAATTTCTCAAAGAACATAAAACAAAACTACCATTCAACCCAGCAATCCCATTACTGGTTATATACATAAATCAGTCTACCAAAAAGACACATGCACTTGTATGTTCATCACAATGCTATTCACAATAGCAAACACATGAAATCAACTATGATGCCCATCAACAATGGGCTGGATAAAGAAAATGTGGTATATACACACCATGGATTTATGCAGCCATAAAGATAATGAAATCATGTCCTTTGCAGCAACATGGAGGCAGCTGGAGGCCATTATCCTAAACAAACCCATGCAGGAACAGAAAACCAAAAACCACATATTCTCACTTATAAGTGGGAGATAAACAAGAATACACATAAAGATAAGAATAATAGATCCTGGAGACTGCTTGAGTGTAGGGGGTGGGAGGAAACATGGGTTTGAAGATTACCTTTCAGGTACTATGCTCACTATTTTGGTAATGGAATCATTCACCCATCAAGCCTCAGTGACATGCAATTTACCCATGTAACAAACCTGCACATATACCCCAGAACCTAAAACGAAAAAAAATTATGTAAAGTATTATCATACTAGATTTGCTGTTTAAAATAAAAATTGTGGAATTCAAATAAAGTAAAAGAAGCTAAGTAAAACCGAAATAATGGTTTCTTCAAGAGATATTCAATCCCTTAAAATCTTTACATTTTAATATAAAAGGATTTATACAAAATTACTTTTCTATTTTAAATTGTATCTATTTTTATTTTTTATTTGAAACCATAATTCAGCGCTTAAATTGATTCACTATTTACAGCCAGTCTTTTTACCGTGACTTCTCCATATGTAAGTTTTTGGTTTTTATATTGAGACAGGGTCTCACTCAGTCACCTAGGCTGGAAAGCAGTGATGGGACAATGGCTCACTGCAGCCTTGAACTCCTGGGTTCAACCAATCCTCCAGCCTCAGCCTTTTAAGTAGCTAGGACTAAAGGCACACACCACCATGCCTGGCTAATTTAAAAAAAAAAAAAAATTGTAAGGACAGAGTCTCGTCATGTTGCCCATGCTGGTCTCAAACTCCTGGGCTCAAGCTGTCCTGCCTCGGCCTACCAAAGTGCTGGAATTACAGGTGTGAGCCACCATGTCTGGCTCATAATTGAGTTTTTATTATGCTTCATCTCTTGTCTGACTGGTATCCATTCTACTAAAGAGTGCTTTGGTCCCTAAGTTGTTAACAAAGTTACTGACTTCATGGAAATGTCTCTTGTGTTTTGTTTGAAGGGCAGATGGTATAAACTACTGGGTCACTCATTCAGGACTTTTCAGATATTGTCTACTGTCTTCAGGAATTGAATGTTGCCTTAGAGACACCTGTAGCCAACCCAATTTTCCCATTTGTACACCATTTGCCTTTCTTGTCTCATGCTCATTGTCTGTCAGTTTATGCTGCTGTAGCAAAAATACCAGACAATGGTTGACTTAAACAGCAGAGATTTATTTCTCACCATCCAGAGTATAAAAAGTCCAAGATTATGACACCAATGGATCCTGGTGGGTATCTAGTGAGGGCACTTTTCCCGGTTGTTGATGGTCTTCTTACCTCTGTACCTTCTGTTGAGGGAGAGCAGAGAGAGTTAAAGAAAATGCCCACTCATGTGTCCTCTCCCTGGCCCCTTTTCTTTTTATAAGGGAACTAATCCCATTCATAGGGCTCCAGCTCCATGACCTAATTACTTCCCAAAAGACCCACCTCCTAATACCATCACATTGGGGATTAGGATTTCGGCATGTACATTTCAGAAGGGACACATTCAGTCCATAGCATTCATATTATGTTTTTCTGCATTGTTGAAGTCTAGTAAGTTTCACAAAATGTCTCAGATGATTCTGTGTCAATTTTTCAGGGTGCACTTTTAATTTGAATATTTGAGTTCTCATTTCTGTGACATTTCACCTGTGATATTGCTTTATAATTTTAATTGCTCCATGTTTTCCATACTCTTCTTCAGAGACACCAGTTATGTATAGACAGGATCTCTTTTTCTTTCATACATATCAACTTCCAAGCAATCACTGTTGTTTCCATTGATCATTTTTTCCTAATATGACTTTTATCTTTATCATGGTTTAGTTTTCTCTTATATTTCCTCTGAATCATGCTAGATCATTTTTTTCTTCATCCTTTGTCTTATAATTTCTTCTTTGAAGTCTTACATCTACCCTGAGATCTTTTCAGAGACCTTTTCAGAGATCTTTTCTTTGAAACCTAACAGATTGAATGCTTCTGTGATACAGGAACATTTGTTGCAGTATTTGGTAGGTGTGCTTACAGTTTGAAGTTGTGAAAACTTCCTTGTTTCATTGGAGGTAAAAACCTTTTTCCTCTATTAGTTCTCAGTAGGAGTGGCTTCCTTTCCCTGGGAGTGATCAAATGCTTAGAACAGGCCGATTGTAGGAACTAAGAACACGGGATCATTTTTCCAATTCTTCCAACTACCTCTGCCCAAGAAAATTTGGGGTAGAAGAGGATAGAATCATTTGTCCTGGTACCAGAGATATGGCTACAGGATAAAACACAATAAATATGGTTATAAAGAGCTTTTTCTCTGCTCACACAAGAAGAGAAATACAGAGTCAGGAGCTTGACCATATGTCCAAAAGACCGGGCTGGTTTTGCCATGTTGCACTCTGTATAAAATAAACTTTTATTATAGAGTTAAAATATGGGCAACAGACTTTGGAAGTTCTAGTTCTGTTCAAACTTTTTTTAAAGGTAGCTAGAAACCTCACCAGGTGTTTGCACCAGCAATAAGAATGAAGTTGTCTGGGCACGGTGGCTCATGCCTGTAATCCCAGCACTTTGGGAGGCCGAGGGGGGCAGATCACAAGGACAGGAGATAGAGACCCTCCTGGACAACATGGTGAAACCCCATCTCCACTAAAAATAGAAAAATTAGCTGGCCATGGTGGCGCATGGCTGTAATCTCAGTCATTTGAGAGGCTGAGGCAGGAGAATCACTTGAACTAGGGAGTCAGAGGTTGCAGTGAGCCGAGATCATGCCACTGCACTCCAGTCTGGCGAGACAGCGAGAATCTGTCTCAATAAATAAATAAATAAATAAAGTCTAGCTTGAAACATTGACCAGATTATAAATTTCTCAAGGGACCATAATTTATTTAAATAATAAGCTGACTTTGTATTTTCAGTACCTTACACAGTGTCTAGAAAATAGAAGGTGCTTAATACTAACAAGAATAATAAACAATATGGCTAATAGGTTATGATTCTTGTTACTGCATACTGGTGCCAGATGCTATGCCAATCACTTGATGTGCATTATCACATTTTAATTCTCACACAAAATGAACAACTTATTTACTCCTCCTGATCTTCCTGATAAGGAAACTGAGCCTCAGAAAGGTAAATAACCAAAATTACACTACTGTTTAATAGATATAGCCAAAACTGAACCAATGCTATCTTACTCTAGAGTGCATGTGTTTAACCACCATGAATGGAAAAAGGGAGGAAGGGAAGGACAGAAGAAAGGAAGCTACAGTGAGAGTAATGATTGACATAAGCAAGGATTTTAAGGTTCTAAAGCATTATAGTATGAAAAGAAGAAAGGTTGATCTTGGAGCAGCAATGGAAAAGCACAAATTTGCTGTACAGACTCTGGCACTAGGGGCACAGGGAGCATGAAGCACACACAAAAAAGTCAACACACAAAAACAGTTGATTAGAAGCCAATGCCAGCCTGCCAGTGGTGAGCAGGTAATTATGGACATAGGCAGAATAGACAATGATATGGGGAGAATATTTGCCTTTAAATTGTTGAGTGTTTTTCTTAATCCCTGCCTTCCTAACTACCATTGGCTTTCCTTATCTTTTCTATTCTTTTAAATATGTAAATAGGGACAGATCGAATGACTGATTTATTGATTGACAGTTTTATCAAGATACAATTGATATAAGAAAAACTGCACATATTTAATGTATACAATGTGACGAGTTTGGACATATGAATACAACTGTTTCCATTAACACAATCAAGGTAATAAATGAATCCATCACCTCCAAAAGTTTTCTCATGCCCCTGGGTTATTTTTGTTGTTGTTGTTTGGGTTTTTTTCTTTACAGTAAATATACTTAACATGGGATCTACCCTCTGAACAAAAGTTTTAAGTCCATGATGCAGTATGGTGAAGTATACTTCAAGATTGTTCAGCAGACCTCTACAACTTATTCATCTTGGATATCTGAAACTTCACACCTCTTGAGCAATTCTCCATCTTTCCCTCCCATCAGCCCCTGGCACTTAACCATTCTACTCTCTGCTTCTATGAGTTGAATTATTTTAGCCCGCATGAAATGAGATACACACATACAATGGGATGTTATGTGGCCTTAATAAGAAAGGAATTCCTGTCATATGTGACAACATGGATGAATCTGGAAGACACGCTGGTGAAACAAGCCAGTCACAGAAGGACCAATCATTTTCTTGAACACCTGGAGAAAGTATAAACATGGGGGCCGGGCGCGGTGGCTCACGCTTGTAATCCCAGCACTTTGGGAGGCCGAGGCGGGCGGATCACGAGGTCAGGAGATCGAGACCACGGTGAAACCCCGTCTCTACTAAAAGTACAAAAAGAAATTAGCCGGGCGTGGTGGCAGGCGCCTGTAGTCCCAGCTACTGGGAAAGGCTGAGGCAGGAGAATGGCGTGAACCCGGGAGGCAGAGCTTGCAGTGAGCCGAGATTGCGCCACTGCACTCCAGCCTGGGCTACAGAGCGAGACTCCGTCTTAAAAAAAAAAAAAGAAAGTGTAAACATGGGAAGAATACAACAGTACTCCATATGGACCAAAATATCTCTTGGAAACTCAGTCACCTTGACTCACCAAGAATAACTAGCTCCAGCAGGCCTGAAGTTGGTGGGACGCAAGTTTGATGAGAAGGAAGATCAAAGACCCCATAGTCCGTTCCTCAGTTAATTTTCTGTATAGCTTTAAATTGGGATACACATGTGCAAGTGTGTATCTGTATATGTATCTACAAAACCACAAAATACTCAGTCTACACTAGGAAAACATAAGCCAACAATACTTAATATCCTCTAGCCTCAGTGCTAATATTACTTACAAAAAGGAAGTATTCTGTGGGTCTGGACAGTGAGATCCCCGCTAAAGGGAAATAAGTTCAATGAATCAAAGGAGTGTGCCCCAGGTCTGGCTTTTCTTTCCTCGGTAGAACTGAGTGATGTGACCCTTCTTGGCTTCAATTGCTCACTATTTGGGGACAGTTCTATTTGCCCTATCTATGTTTGCTGCACTGAGTCTAAAACCTATATAAAAGAAATCACATTGCAGACACTCCTCAGAGTCCAGATGCACCGGACTATTGCATTAAGCAACTGAAGAATCTTCCAAGTTCCAGATCTTCCGAGTTTCAGATTCTCCTTCTCATGTCCCCTGCTGTGAGGCTGGCCCTGCTCAGACCTTACTTGCTGTGCCTTCTAGTTCTAGTCTGCCTCTACCACAATTCCACTCTCTATTTTCATGTAATATAATTTGATTCTTGGGAGACAAGGCCTGAGGTAGCTCCTTGACACTCATAGGTAGTTACCACCTCTGTATTCTGCATATCAAAAAGTGCTCTTATTTCCAATTCTTCAGGATCTTCTTAAAGGATCGATTTCTTTATTTTTCTCATTCCTGTGTTTATTCTTGTATATATAAGCTCATTCCAACTACCATAATAACAACTTGTCACACCTTTCCTTTTTTATGTCAGGCAGACATTATCTCTTAACCCATACCACCACCACATACCCACCCCCTATATTTTCTTCTACAAGCATCTGTATTCATACTGAGCTTACATAAGATAGATTTTTTAACAATCAAAGCCCAAAAGGCATATTTATACATCAAGTGATTTATCAGTGGAATATACACTATTACTCCTAATTATTACTACTTCCATGTTCCAGTGACAGTGCCAATATTTATCTGAGCTCATGACTTACAGTTTAAACTGTTTTATCTTTCACCAGATCCTCTTCCCTGACCCATACATGATCAGCAAAAGTACATAATTCTTAATTGATTCTCAAATGCAGCCAGCCTGAGATGAAAGAATAAGAGGCATAGATGTCTCCTAAATAAATGGGGACTTTAGATTTAAAGAGGAAAATATGTAGTATGACTTATTGAAAGTAAAAGAAAATTGAGGAAGTTTTGAAAATGGATATTCCAACAGGTATTGAAATGAAAATCCACAAAATCTTTGATCTATCAAGCCTTCCTCTAGCAGTAAGTTCTTTAGAAATACTTGTGTGATTGCACAAGTAAGAGCATATATAAGCAAGGGTATTAACTGGAGCTTTATGTTAGTGACATTTGAAGGTAACAAATACCCATCCTTTGGGGAATAATCAAATAAATGGGATATACCTAAAGAAAGGGCATGTATAAAGTAGATCTGCATGTACATGTAAAAGTGATCCATGTAACAATGTTGAAATTTTTTTAAAGCAAGTTTGAAACATTGAGTAGAGACATAATCCCATTTTTTATAATTCATTCTTCATACACAGGAAGGTGCCTATGGTTTTAAATTATTCAATAGGGATGAAGATGTTTTATAAATGTAAAAGATTCTTAAAATTCATTGTAGGCTTAATGGTTTGAACATTTCAACTGTCAAGGTACATGCTCAGATTCTGAAGGTTACTCTTGAAAATGTTAATGGTAGTTATTCCAGGGAAGTGGGAGATTGGATAAGGATGGTAAGAAGACATGATTTTTATTTTTGAAACTAGTCACCAAATGTAGTTATTTAGTAAGGAATACTATACAAAAAACAACAACAATCTCTGAACAGTGCTAGCTACACTATCTCTTCCATTGAGGAGTCAGTCAATGTATTTTCTCTTATCTCTTCCCACCTTACAGACTCTTTTTTTCCTTCCTTGACTTGTGAAAATATACATTAAAAGGCACATACATAGCATATAGGTTAGGTGTTATTGGATTGAAGTTTGAATTCTAATTAAAGTTAATTTGCATTTGACAAATTACACAAGGAATAATGTATTTGAGTTCTTTGTAATTGCTGTTCATATGTTGAATGGCGATGTGTAGGACATGCGAAACCACCAGACTTATGATAGCAATGACTTAGACTCAAGCTTTGTTTGGCCCCAGAAGAGGTGATGTTATCCCTTTCAGTTAGTGTGTACCCACATGGTTTAACAACCCCATGTAAAACCATTTCTATGAAGAGCAGCTGTTTCTTCCTATCTGCCTTTCCTCTGTTGTCCCTAAAAATGTTTTCATATATGCTTTTTTCCCTGTGCTTTGATATCATCAATAATGGACAAAGGTGTCTTGCAAATATGAAAGACTATTTTCAAAAAGTTATTTTAAGGCTTAATATTTTGAACATAATTTAAACTATAGACGCTTAGTATTTTCAGTGGCTTAATGTAATAAAACCCACCTGTTATTTTTGGCTGCTTTATTTAGACCATCTGCTCCACAAAAAAATGAAAAGCTCAACAGTGGATGGAGAATTGTCTACTCCTCATGTGTCAATAATTTATTTATTCTCTCTATCCAAGCCTCCAGGTCATGGCAAAACTGTTTATTCATTTTCCAACAAAAGGGAAAGCCAATATTTGGCATTTGGCTTTATTAAAAATCATCACAGAGAATTATATTTTTTGATATTTCATAGTTTCCTATTTTTCTCTATGTTAGAATAGCTTGCCAGTTGCATTTATTTTAAGGACCCTGATTCTTTGTTCTTTCTGTGGCAGGTTGGGTATCAGCTGCAGAGGTATTTTTGGTGATGGTTAACCCAATCATGCATCATTCATATTTCAGGTAGTTATGTGAGCATCACATAGTCTTGTTCCTAAATTAAGATGGAGTTTCCACTAGAGATGAGAATTACAAAGGTCAAATACTTTGGTCACCAACTACTTTCATTTGAATGAAATGGCTTTGCATTCGTATCCCAATCTCTTGGCAGCTTAGGACACAGAGGGTCACCTCATAGTTTACTGCAGTTTATGATCATGACATTGTTCTTGCCAGGGTTCATTCTTACACCTTTGATAATCTCTAACAATAATAACAACAACAATAGTAACAGCTAGTTTTTACTGAGTGATTATATACTAAAGACACCACTTATGTACTGCTCATCTTTTTATGTAGTGCTTCTTTTTTTTTTCTCATCTTAAGTTTTCTCTAAATCTTATGCACCTTTTCTTCTTTTCCTTATTCAGTTATTTCCTCAACACAATTATGGACCTTACTTATGATTCAAACTGCCACCTCTTTTTAGATGGTGTTTAACTTCACTTCTAGCCACCGAACTTAAACCTGATTTCCAGTTTCTTGTTTCTAGCTCCCTGTGGCATGATTTAGGGCTAACTAAGAGAAACAAGGCCTAATGTTTTTTGAGTGCCTACTAGTGTTGGGCATTTTATGTGTTAGTTTGTTTAATCTTCACATAAACAACTTTATTCTCATTTTAGATTTGGGAAAATTTAAGTATAAATAATTTAATAATTTTCCTGAGATACTGTTGGTTGTTAAGAAGCAAGCTTGGATTCAAACCCAAGTACAATTCTAAACTCCATAACTTTTATAGCATTTCACGTACATTTCAAATGTAACACTTTCTTCACATCATTGACTAACTACACTTTCTAAGCATTTCAGGATATCATCCATGCATTGCAAGATATTCTTTTTAATGTTTCTCTGTTTATCTCGTCTCCACCCACCTCCTTTGACCCTCATCCAAGTCTTCAGTAACCTCACCCTTAGGTCATCCCAGTGACCTCTGTCCTTACTCTTCATTTCCAACTTTTCCTGCACAAAACTACCCAATCCATTTTCCTGAGGCTCTGTTTTCCTACAGTCATTTCTAGAACCTACAATATTACCCATAATCTACCCATCAAAGCCAAATTATAGATTCAGAATTTTTCTTCAACTTGCTCTAAGCTACTTGTCCAAAGCATTTGCTATTTTCTTAATTCATGTCACTCACAGCAATTGTTTTACTGGATTCTTCACACTCTGCTCTTTGCCACTCCTTTCCTACTTCCAGGAATCCTTTCCTTCTCTTTTTGGCCAATCCAATCTTACTCTGGTTCAAAGGTTCCAAAGACTTTTTTCTTTCGAGAAAGTCATTTTGCTTGTCTACAGCCCACTAGCATCTCTTCTCCTCTGACCTCCTGCAGCATTTGCAGATGTACCATGCATTTATCTGTTGCCTTGTTTTTGCCTTTCATCATTCGAATATCCTGGTATTAAAAATAAACTTTTGAGGACAGAGGTCCTTTGTGCTACTCTTTAGAGCTTGGCATATAGAAGGCACTTGTGATGTCCTCAATACACTATGACTGACATGAGCTGTGTACTTAGAAGGGACCATCATCCTGCCACACAGAGCCCACAGCCTCCCTGAAAATCTTGACTATAACCTGCTTGTCCCACAGGTAGATGAGACACCCCATCTTTGATATTATATGTGCCTAATAGGAAACAACAAACACTGTTTATTTAGCTCTTACCTAGGTTTCATACCTAATACAGTCATGTACAAAAAAAGAATTGGACTTACATGCTACCATTCTTCAGAATCTTCATATAATAACTGAAAAGGTAATGCCTATTGTTTGCAGTTGTGGGGGAGAGAGAACACGATGAGGTGAACAATAGTGTATCACTAGGTTTCTTATGTGTAGTCACAATTCTCTTCTTTCCAAAGGGCATGCTTACAAAGTAGTATTTGAAGGATATATAAAGTCCTCTCTGTCTCTGAAATGGGGTCTCTTTTGAAATAGGCTGGAAAGATTCTAAAGAGCAGAAAAGGTATGATTTACTCAAGTTCTTCTTGGGCTGAACCCAATGCTTGAACTATTTTCAAGATAGTGCCCACTGCAGAGATATTTATTGTACCCTGATGAAGATGGATAATGTGACAATGAATAAGGTAAATGGCTGGAAACCCAGAGTTCAGACATCCTGATGGCTCTTGAGTAGTAATCTGGGCAACTCAACTCAGTGTAATATGAGACAAAGATCAGGGCCTCTGATGAGATTCAGCTTCTCAGCAAGAGCATGCATTGTATGTAGGAAGCACTGCTTTGCCTTTCCAATATTTTAAAATACATTGGCATCATTAGTGGAAGGCCATTTAAAGGTCTATAGAATTCCAACAGAAAAATCAGTGACTAGTACAGGATAATACTAAGGTCACATAAAAATGGACGTTAAATGGTCAGATAATTCCCAGAGATTTGCTGTGTGATTTCCAATGGGGCATCTAATAGAAGAGTGATTAAGTAGAAATTTAAATGCTCAGCAATACCTCTGCTTTGTTTGCAAATAAAAGAATTGGATTTTAAATAGAATTTTTTAAAAATTTTATATATTCTTACTTACTTTTAGAGAAAGGGTCTTGCTCTGCCACCCAGGCTGGCGTGTACTGGCGTGATCATAGTTCACTATAACCTCGAACTCCTGAGCTCAAGTGATCCTCTCACCCCAGCCTCCTGAATAGCTGGAAGTGAGAGGGCACATGCCTGTAGACCTTGCCTGTAGACCCTGCCTGTAAACCCAGATATTTAGGAGGCTGAGGTGAGAGGATCACTTGAGCTCAGGAGTTCGAGGTTATCATGAACTATGATCATGCCAGTGCACACCAGCCTGGGTGACAGAGCAAGACCCTTTCTCTAAAAGTAAATAAAAGTATATAAAATTTTTAAAAATAAAGCTGAATCTACACTTTGGTATGCCAAAACATAACCTAAATTGTATGATGATGTAGAAACACAGTGATACAAAATACACCTGAAAACAAATGGCAAAAATTATCACTTTTGGTATTTTATCTTATTTAGTCCACTGACCAATTCTGTGACATAGGTATTTGTATCCTCATTTTACAGATAAGTATATTAAGCCTTGGAAAGATTAAATAACTTGCTCAAGGTAAAAATTACAAAGAGTTAGAGCTAGGACACAGAGCTAATTCACTTCCCTCACTTCGCTATTTGAAGTTTTGAGAAATCCCGGAGTAAATAAATCCATTCCACATTGTTTAGACCAAGGTTTTCCATACTCATTTAACCAAAAAAATCTTGTCTTTCATAGAATAGTTTCTAAAAGCTCAGGTCACTAATGTTCTGTAGCACATACTTTTGTGAATTCTACACTGGGAAGATGAGTAGTTTGGGATATCACATCTCACTACATTGAAAGGAACGGTTTGAGTAGTTGATTACAATTCAGTGTGTGGTCAAGCACGAACACACAAGTCAAACTTCATGCCTTGGTGCGACAGGTTTAAAAGAGGATCAAATCCAGTTTAGCTTCTAAATCAGAAGTGCACAGAGCTATTTGGCCAAAAGTAACCCTTGGGAACTATCAACCAAGTCAACAAATCAGTTGTTTGTCTCATTTGAGATTCTGATCAAATCAAGCAAGAGAAATTGTGGGTGAAACCTTTCTTCTCCAAGGTTGCTCTAAATGTAAAGCAGATGCAATCATTAACTTTTTCAACATTAAGTATTTGCAAAAACCGTCAATGGTACTGCACCTCCCCCAGCTGGAAACCACAGCTCTGAATCATTTCTCCAGGAAAACCCAGATGACCTGGCTGACAGCTTTGTATTTCTACTGAAACCTGTGATTCAGGAGGCCAAGACAGTTCCCTGTAAACAATTTCATGCAGCCATTTAGATGTAGTTGCAATGAAACAGCTAGTTTTACATGGCCTCAACAATTAGCCATTATATTTCAAGCTTTTAAAATTAAAAAATGAGTGCTTCTTTTCCTAATTTTGGCTCTGCTCCATTCCTGTCCCGTGAGTAGGAGGAGTAAGAATTGAGAAGAGGGGTAGAAATTAGGTAAGGTGTGATTATGAATATTATTGCTATTTTAAAATAGTCATTTTATATTTCGATGCAATGATATGACAAATGACCTGCAAATCAAACTTTCCTTGATTAAAAAAAAAGTCAAATTAATCATGATAACTTGACCACCCTTAGGGCAATGCCTAGGTCTTACCTGTTTTGTGTTTCAAGATCCTAGCACAGTTCTTCACACTATACAAAATCAATTTTTAAAAAGAAAACACTGCCATAACCAGTAAAATCAAACCCTAACCTTGAAAGCTGGCCATAGAAAAAGACTTCCCATTTGAAGGAGGAAATAGACTCTTCTATCCCCAGCTCTAATCCTCTCACTACACCTTTCCCTTGAGGACCCCTCATTTTTCCTGCCATCAACACTTTCCTGGCCTGTGGGGACATTTCTTCTTTATCATCCAATATATCTTTTTGTAGCAAAATTGAAAAGAGGCTACATATTTAAACAAGACTTTTATTTAAAGCCTATTGATAAGAACATGGAGAGACCCAGAGAAGAATGTATAGCTAGATACAAATCATTTTCATTCGGGGAATCCTTTAAGATATTCTGCTTAGCGCTTAACCTGCTTCTATAATATAAAAGTCATCTTTCTTCACTATGACAAACGAAAAACCTCAATTTCTACATTCCTTAAGACCTAAGGAAAAATAAAATAAAATTCTCTTTCTTAGCTAGGACCTGCTTGACCCTGTTTATTTTTTTATAGCTGTTGGAAATATTACTTCATTTCCCAAAGACCTAGAAGAGTACACCATACACAGCAAGTTCTCAATCCAGGGGATGGCTGACTCAGAAAATCCTTGGGTTAAACCACAAAAACCTGAAGGCAGCAACTTAGCTGAAAACAATGAATCCAACCTGGAGTTTGATTTTGAGGAATGCTGGCTCCTGGTTAGCCTGCAAGCAAGGGTGTCTACCTAAGTATTTCCACCTCTTGGTAACTAGTTTCTATCCACTTTCCTAAGAAGCTCCCTATCTGCAGGTTGGCAGATTCTGAATGTGAGGATGTTTTCACAACATTTAAGACTCCTGGGAGTTGTTTGCACAGGTGATTTGACAGAAAATGTCAATTAACAATTTATAGGAAGATCTCTTTCCTGTAACTGATAATTTAAAGGAAATACTTCGCTTCAGGTTATAGTTTCCATAGCTAACTTACCAGAGTATCATGTTTTTACAAAAAGTCAACATAATAATAGCAGAGATGAACTCTTTTATATAATTCATTCTTTCCACATATTAAAAAGACTGTTTTGAAGTAATTCCTGCCCTTTGAGCTGTGACTTTTCAATTCTTTATAAAATTAACATTTAAAAATATATACAGACAATTGAGAATTTTTTCTATAATGAGAATGCATACATATATGTACGCATATAATACATATGTGGAATTAATGTGAAGAACCAGAATAGTAGGTGGTGACAAAGCTATTTGCCAAAATTTGTTCTATACCATAACTTCCTTTTTAGAATATTTATATGTTTGATATGTTTAATTAAAGATAGCCCTTTGAGATTCAAAAATATCTTTTCACAAAATTCTAAGGATTTGGGGGATCAAAGGAGCGCAGTTTTTTGGATGGAAAAGTGAGGTTTCTTCAAGGAGGAGTCTCACTGACAAAGGGTAGTTAAGTAACTCTGCCAAGGTCAACGTCAACTTCAGTTACTGGTTACATATTTTACAGTAAACACTGACTGCCCAAGTTAACATTGCCCATGATAGTTAAATGGAGGCCCTCAATTATCCCCTCTCCCGGCTCATTTGGTAGAGGTAACAAGAGAGAAGGCCGTGCATGCACTCTGGTTCATTTCCCTTTCATCTCTCTCATGCCTTTTATTCCCTCTTTTAGTCTTACGTTTGAAAACCGAGAGTCCATCAAAATCATGTCTGTGAGCTGTTGCCATGAAGCCTCAAATTCCACCTTTCTGTTTCTGCTTCATTCATTTTTCTTTCACCCATTCAGGCTTTCAGCTCAGGAAGTTTCTTCCTAAGCTATACCCATGGGCCTATTCTTCTGTTTTTTAAACTCCGTACTATTCTTCATGTATTGATTTAGCCTGCATATAACACAAGCAACTTTAAAGTGGGTGCAAATGTTCTCAGGCCACCAAAGATCCACTCTCTGATCCTGTGCAGGTCTAGAGGACTTGCCAAGACTTGACTGGTCATTTCTCTTTCCCAAATCCAATTCCCTCAGGCTAGAGCAGCTGGAAGACCTCCTTATTTGTATAGCCATCCCATGCTGAGGAGCTGTAAATCAGATGTTTCTTTAGAAGTTGCCTTGGATTCCCCAGCAGGAGTCTAGGATCACGGTATTTCTGGTGTGTCTGTAGAGAAAGAGTCTGAGTGCTGAACAGGAGGTGATAAGCCCGGTTATTGCTGGAGAAGGTGGAAGGATGGATATTGGCTATGCTTCTGTCCCTTTTGGTAATTCCCAAGAGATATGTATGTCCCTGCAGCTTAGTAACTGACCAGGCTATATTTCAGGGATAACTAATAGATAATGTTCAACTTATTTTGAAGATGTCTTTGTTACTAATCACTGGCTTACCAGGCAGCTCTTTAGTTTCTTCCTGTTGGTTTCTAGTCTCTTCTCTGAGTCAGGTCTCCTGGTGTCCTGGTGCAGAGACTGCAGGCCCCTGAACTACAGAGTTCTGCCCTATCCACTCCCTTCCTTTCTCTTTTGCTCCCTTTTTCTAGATAGAAATCTTATGTTCTCTCTGTGGATTCCTGGGTTCCAATGTTCCATGGTAGTCTAGGGGGTGAAGAGATCCTTCTACCACCATTCCAGTGGCACTATGACACTGTTGCTAAGCATTAGTGATTCTGTTTGCAGGCTGACGTTTACTGGGGAGGACCTTCATGCCACAGGCTCACTACAATGAACACTTCAACCTAACTGCTGGTTCTTTTGGGGTTACCTTTAACAAGGGCATTTTCTCAGCCCGAAAATGTTACTATGGTCACTGGAATGGAGGTTGATAGAACTATAGTTCCAATCACTATGGGTATGGGTTCAAGTCAAGCACTTGATTACAATATGGATCTTTGACTTTTCTGTAAACAGCATAGCTCAAGAATGTCATGTTATGCGCCCATTTTTTAAGCTATATTATGATTGCACTTTCTTAGTTTTCCATCACTCATCGAGTATTACTTTGTCTATGTGGATCACAGAAGAATTGACACCTTATGAAAGTATTTTAAAAGGAAAAAAAAATACATATACTCTCTATATACATGGATTGCAGAAAGATTGACATTTTGTGCAAAATGTACCAAAGAAAACACAGTCCATGAGGAGTTTTTCATCATATATAGAGAGAAAAATAGAAAGTGATCAATAAGGCTATGTAGTTATTGACCTGCGAACACTTGGCTAAAGAAAATGCTCTTCTGATAAATCTAGGAAAAGAGCCAAACACCACAAAGGAAAGGTCTAACAAAATAACCCATCGAGTTCCATTCACATGTCTGAGGCACTCAGAGGTGAGGGGGTAGCATGGGCCACGGTCATGCTGGCAGCCTGCCTTCCCCATCATGTTCATGCTTTCTAACACGATCGTTCTTCTAACCAGAATCAGTTTTCAGCAGCAGGAGCCTGCCCTATTTTACAAATGGTTGAGATATTTTGCTGCCATCTTCAGAAGCACTGAAACCTCAGCCCTGGGGAGAACCCAAAGCAGTGGCTACTGCCTGAGTTCATGGATAACTGGAAGCATTCCCCACCAATGCTTTGAGCTCTCTCTCTCGGAGCAGGTTACAAAGGTTTTGCTCCCTAGGAACCAAAGTGTTTCTCCTTCCTCACATTCCCACGAAAACCAATTCTGAAGATCCAGCTCAGGATTGCCTTGAACTTGGTAGAGGGAATGAGAAATGTATTAAATCCTTTCTTTTTAGGTTCTGTAATGGACTCAATATAATTGACAAGACATTTTTGCCCAGAAGGCACATTCAGATTGCCATATGTTTATCTTATCTATTGTCCCTTGGAGTTATTAGTGATTAAATGTTCTGTGTATTTGCAGTTGTGTGGTGGAGGGAGGGGTTAGTCTTAAACACTACTGATAAACCTATATGATTGCTGCCTGTTTCCCACTAAATAACAGGTACAACTTAGAAAAGCAGAAAATGACTAAATTCTGAGGTGCTACCCAGAATAAGGAAAAAACATGTGCCAAAAATTAGTCCTTAAAGGCTTCCTAGAGGCAATGAGTTCTGAATCAGGTTTTAGAAAAAAATAATTGATACTTTTGCTTAAAGGTATAGGCCACTACAAGACATGCAGCAGACCAGTCTAAACACTGTTAGGTAGAAATTGCATAGAAATATAAACATGCCTTTTCAATCTTAGTCTTTAAATTGATTTCCAAGTGTTGTTAAATCATTAGTTATATTAGCATAGGACTGAATGAGCTATTAGCAGGAATGTGTAAATTGCAAATTAAAAGACAAGAAAGTTCTAATATTGGCAATGTCTTCTTTCTGATTAAATACCTGTTTATGATTTTAGAACAGGAAGAATAATGCAACATTTGATTTAATGCAAATGATTTCTTTGAAATGTAACTAGCATTTGATATGAAATAGACATTTATAATCAGAGACAAAATAACATAATGTAGTAATTTAGAAAAGTAAAAGATTTTCTATCAAACTGTCTTATCATTTAATCTAACAAATCCATACAAAGTCCTTAACATAGAAGAAAAACAGGCAGGTCTTGGGACAGTATATAGTCTTGTTCTAGATAATAATACACTGTGTGCATTATAAACAGCTTGACTCAGTCTATCAAAAATACCCTAAATATGCATAACAGACATCATTGGATAACTGTTATCTGATACAGTTTATTTTTAATTCAAGTATCTGCTTAAAACAGGGCTGAGTTCACCCTACAGTACATGGTCTTCATCTCATTCTTAAATAGTCTATTAAGTATGATCAGAATTTGTTATGAAATGAAATGTCCCAGTGACCATTCACTGCATTTGGAATAAAATCCAAAGGCCTTATCCTGCTTTTCAAAAGTCTTCCCAATGTATGACTTATTTAAAGATTAGCTTCATTTCCCATCACAAGCAGAAAGACCCCAGTGCTCAATTAGACAAGCTGGCCTCACACCCTGCAACCTGGAACATCCCAGCCCTGGCTCAGCTTGTTAGGTCTGCTTATCCAGCTGTACCCTTGCTCTTCAGTCTCTGCCTCTAAAAAGTTTCCCCGTCACTCATGACCAAACTCAAATTCCATCTGCTCTAAATAGCCTTTACAGACCTTCTCCCTTTTCTCCTGTTTCCCCTAGCAGATTGTTAGTTACTCTGTGCAATAACCAACACATCCTGTCAAGCTCCAGGTGCTATGGATTTCACCTCTCAAGACAAAGAATAGTCACTGGCATATAGTAGGCATTCACTTAATATTTGTTCACTGACTAGCTCAATACTTCTTAAATTATGCTTTCTTCTCCAAAACTGCCCCCACTGATAGTCAGGTCTCCATCTTCTTTGATCTACTCACAGAACCAGTAACCTAACAGACCAGTTGGCCTTCAATCTTGTCTTCTACCACACTGGTGTCAGAATGATCTCCCCAGAACAGGAAGTTGAACATGTCATGCTAGTTTAAAAACTGCAGTCATCTCTCTCTCTCACTCAGAGGCTGAATTCCATAGGCTTTATATGACATATGAAGCCCTCATGATTTGTGCCCCCTTCTCCAGCCACTTGTCTACAACTTCCTGTTATATGCTTTAGGCCTCAGCAGCACTAGGGACTTTTATCTTACACAAGTGATGAATTACTGAAGTCCTATGTAATTCAAAACTGTTATGCAAAAATTAAAATTTTCCCATGTTATGCAAAAATTAAAAACTCTAAACTTGGTGGGGCATTTTGAAGCAGGTGGTTTTTCGCCATTATAAGTTATTTTTCCTTTTACGTTCTTCAACCCAGCATTGCATCTATTATCATTTCATAACATACATTCTCTTACATTTACAAAAGAACAAAGGATAGTGTTTTTTTTTAACTTCCTCTTGGTATTTTATTGCATTTAAATCCTGTTTCAAAGTTATGGATTTTCAGGCATTATCTCAGGCCTGAATTTTAGCCTTAGTCCTAGCAGTACTATTTAATGAGGACTTCAATTCTATTGTTAAAGGGTATAAGGAAATAATTTAAATTCTAGAGTGGTGAATGCTAAAGTTACAGGATGAAAGTCACTGAAAGTATTAACAGAAGGGTGAATGCAGGTAAACATCCTGTGATCAGACACAGGGCAGAAGTTATTTCTGTTTACTAGCTAAAGTGGCCACATGGCAATAACGGAAACTATCAGTTCATCAACATTGAAATGAATCATTTAAGTTTAGGGGATTTTTTTACGTTTCAAACTTTGTACATAAGGTCATAGTTCATTAATACTTTTGTATTTTACTATTTTAAATTTACATGATCAAAGTTATGTAAAATTAAACTGAATTCCATCTACAGTTCCCCAGACATACCCAACAGTTTCTTGCCATGATGCTGTTCCCTATTGCCTGGGCTCTCATCCCAAGCTCCTCTCCCATTACATCTCCTCCACATTTCTTTATCTGATTCATTCTATCACTCGAATCATTTATCACCTCCCTGCTGTATCCATTAGTTTGTCTTATACTTTGTTTCCCTGTGCATAGCTCTGTCATTGACTTCACACTTACCCTGGACTGACAACATATTAACTCATTCTTCTGGTCTCAGGAGTCAGTACAGTGCTTGGCACATATGTGTTTAAATACTATTTGAAACTAATGAAGTTTCATTTGTTCTTGAATGTCTAGTTACTTTAGAAGTGGAGTTTCTGGAGAAGAGGAACTGGCGTACAACCCTGAGCATATACTACAAAGCTTTATACTTAATTTATGCCCTATATATAGATGGTTTTAGAATTGACTTAAATACCGTCTCTTGTAAGAATTGCTGCAATAACTCTATAGGTACATTATAATGATGAGATAACACTGATATCTAATTTCTGATGTTTTCTGTGAACCCTGAAAATCTGAGACAGGTTTCAGTTAATTTAGAAAGTTTATTTTGCCAAAGTTGAGAATAAGCGCCCTTTGACACAGCTTCAGGAGGTCCTGATGACATGGGCCCAAGGTTGTCAGAGCACAGTTTGGTTTTATATGTTCTAGGGAGACATGAGACATCAATCAACATATGCAAGATAAACATTGGTTTGGTCTGTAAAGGTGGGACAACTTGAAGCAAAGGTGGGAAGACTCGAAATGGGGAGCCGGTTTCCAGGTCATAGGTAGATAAGAGACAAATGATTGCATTCTTTTGAGTTTCTGATAAGCCTCTCCAAAGGGGGCAATGAGATGGGCATTGATCTCAGTCAGCAGAGGGGTGCCTTTAAATAGAATGGGAGTCAAGTTCTAAGCAGTTCTCAGCTTGACTTTTCTCTTTAGCTTGTGAATTGGGGGCCCCGAGATTTATTTTCCTTTCACACTTCTTTCTGCCTTTTTTATAAACACATTTTTTATTCCTTTCTCTCTATACATTGACCATTTCACCATATTTTCCCATTTGCCTTTCAAAGCTGCACCCAAAAGTATGTTCAAACAATTTTCAAAAGTTGTAGGCATTCAGTTATAAACGCACATCCCAAGGCACTGCCGTTCTTTATGAGCTTGGTTATGCGACCTTCCTTGTTGAACTGTGAGCACCTGCTTCTAAATCATTGATTTCATTTTTCTTTCCTGGAATGAGGTGTCAGTCGATGAACTTGCACTTTGCTCTTTATCTTTTCTATTTCTTTAAAGAAGTTCATATAAACCTCTTTAATTATCTACTACAATTTCTTATTCAATTCCATCCACAGTTTCTTATTCAATTCCATCCTATACAGCTTCTTTATATTCTTTATTGCTTTCACCTCTGAACTGCACTTTATGTTTTATAGAATCTAAGGCACTGTCTTTTAAACTTAAGGGTACTTAAGAATCACTGGGGAGAACTGGATAAGATGTACCGAGAAGCAGTGTTATGACTTGGTAAGTTTGGGGTGGTGTCCAGAAATTTTTGTTGTAACAAATGAAACAGAAGATTCTGACGTTGGTCTCTATAACCTCTGAGCTTTGCTCAGAGACTCTCCTCTCTAGGATTTTTAGCAGGCTTGACCTCTGCTCTTCATTGGTTCTGATCTATGGTACTTCTTTGTTTTTTGAGGTTCATTATTTATCTTTCAACTTTTCTGCATTTTTTCTTAACTCTGTCTGAAGCTGGAAATTCCTATCTTAAAATGTTTGTGTTCTTTTGCTTGAGAATTATCTCTATATTATTGCTTGATGGTCAAACACTAATATTTTGAAAGTGACTTGATTAATATCTTTATAATATTTTGTATGTCATCCTATTCTCTAAATGCATGGGTCGTATGACAACCTAATTTTTCAACTTTTATAAAATGAGTTTGAGGTAACTTCGTGATCATAAAATGTGGCAATTTTTATTTACGGGTCGCAAATTTCAAGTTCCCCCATGTGTAAATCGCCTGGTATCTCCAAGTCATTTCCCTTCATTAAATTGTATTCAGAACCATAAGTATGTACATACAAATAAGTGCCTCTCAATCTTAATAAATTTATAGGCTAGATATAAATATTTGTCTTCATAGAGTACATTGTCCCAGTTTATGACTCTGCTGCTGTAAATTCTGTTTATTCAACATATTTGCCTTTATTTCCTTCTTTCTTTTCTTTCTTTCCTTCTTCTTTTTCTTCCTTTATTTCCTTTCTCTCTTTTTCGTCTTTTCTCCTTCCTTCTTTCCTTCCTTCCTTTCTTCCTTCCCTCCCTTTTTCCTGCCCTCCCCCCATCTCTCCCTCCCTCTCTCCTTTCTTTTCTCTCTCTCAATCTTTCTTTTGACAGGGTCTGGCTCTGTTGCCCAGGCTGGAATGCAGTGGTGCAATCATAGTTCACTGCAGCTTTGAACTCCTGGGCTCAAACAATCCTCATGTCTCAGTCTCCTGACACCTGACTAATTTTTTGTGTGTGTGTGTAGAGACAAGGTCTTATTATGTTGCCCAGGCTGGTCTCTAACTCCTGACCTCAAGCAATCTTCCTGCCTCAGCCTCCCAAAGTGCTGGGATTATAGGTGCGAGCCACCATACCTGGCCAACATATTTATTGTTATATTAAGAAAAGTAGTTAAAGGTTTCTTCTTAATTTATTGGAGAAGGTGGGCAGGGAATAGGCAGGAAGTGCAATGTGGTCTGAATTGATATCCCTGGTCTTATATCATCCAACACAGACCTACATTTTGCCTTCCTTTTCTCTTCTAGAAGCTATTGTAATCTCTACATATTTAGCACAGATGCCACGACTTCCCTATTTATTCCTTATTTCAATTGTTCTGTCCCATGTTTTGTAACATACACTCAAACTTTTTGCACTTTTTCATGACCAGTGATTGTGCATAATTCCAATCGTACAGAAACCATTTTCTGTCTTTTTTCTCTAAACCATAAACCTGTTTCTGAATTAATTTTATTACTACTTGACAAACTTTCCTTACTCTGAGTATAGCTTGGAAAGAGAACTTTAAGAGGCACATACATCAGGAAGTGTTCAAAGCTACTCTACATTAAGTTTATTATTAAGGTTTTCCATACACATGTTCCACATACCTAAAAACTATTTTATTTAAATCAGTGATATTTAATCATATGTGTGTTGCCCCAAGTAATTTCCCCTTCTATAAAGGAATCTAGCAAGTAAAATGTTTCACTTGCTTTGATAAAATGTATATGTCTCTGCCTTTGTGTGCTTCTTTATAGTTGCAAATGCCCTTGACCTATTCAGCCTTGCTTGGCTACCTGAATAATATTGCTGTCAGAGTTTTTTTTTTTTAATGTAAAACCGTTAGGTTAAGTATTATGCAATAGGTTTCAAAATAGAGTATTTTTCTACAGAGCTTTTGATTAAAATAGAAGAATATCACGAGATCGTAATCCAAATTCAAAGAGGCATAATTTTAATCATAATGATTAAAGTGGGAATCAAGAGAATGGCAGTTTACATAGATATGTGAATGGTTTATTCATGGTCCACTCTGTCACTTAAAAGTTTCTAGACATCTCTAGCCCTCAGTTTCATCTTTTGTAAAACAGGAGAATTGGAATGATTAACCATTGGTTCTCAAATGTAGCTATCTCCATATCACCTAAGTGATTCTCAAGTCTTGCTCCAAAATCTATATTACGGGTTGAATCGTATCCCCCCAAAAGTATGTTGAAATACTAACCCTCAGTACCTGACAATGTGAGCTTATTTGAAAATAGGGTCTTTGCAGATGTCATTAGTTAAGATGAGATTATTCTGGAGTAGAGTGAGCTCTTAGCCCAATGTAACTGTTATCCTTATAAGAAGAGAAGAAGAAACACAGAGACACACACAGAAGGGAAAAAGCCATATGAAGATAGAAGCAGAGATTGGAGCAATGCAGTTGCAAGCCAAGAAATGTCAAAAATTGCTGGTCATCACCAGAAACCAGGCAAAAGTAAGGAAGGATCCCCTACAGGATTCAGAGGCAGCATGGCCCTGTGGATAACTTGGTTTCAGGCTGCTAACATCCAGAACTATGAGACAATAATTTTTGTTTGTTTTAAGCCACCTAGCTTATGGTACTTTATTATGGCAGCCCCAGGAAGTTAACATAACAGCTAACTCGGAATGTTGAGGAATGTGACAAGAAAATCTGTATTTTAAAGTCTCTACCCTTCCTGGTGATTCTGCTATTAGTAAGATTTGGTACCAATGGGTAGGTGATCTCTGAGGTTCTGTCTAGATCTCAGATTCTGTGATTCAAGAATACAACAGTAGAAAAAATATGTGTATATATTTCAGTGATGAAGTAAGGTTGAAAAGGATTAGCATTTCACAACAATGTCAAAAGTTTCCCTCCTACTTATTTATGATAATGAAGCCCTAAACGATGCTATTTTATAGTCGCTACTCTAGAAATACAAGGCACTTGAAGGTCAATTCAATTTCATCTTGACAAATGCATATATTTAAACTTATTTTCTCTTGGAGATATGATGCTTTTTCAGTTTTCAGTTGGTAAGTGTTGGGGTACTGTTTGTGATAGATTTGCCTCATAATGGGTAATATATCTTCTATGTATGAACATCCAGTTCTCTCACAATTGTCTGTGATGATTGGTATTAAACTATCATTTCTTGGTCTGTGGCACCAAGTGCAAACTTATCTTTCATACTGCCAACTCCAGACACTCCTCTCTCCTGCTTGGGTCTGCCCTTGAGACACCATAATGGGTGGTGCAAAGTGCTGCGGCAGCATCAGGGATTTGCACTGTGCCCAGAGCTGACAGAATGCCCTGAGTGATGGTGCAGGCTTCCCGAACACACTGGCAGGGCCCCCATCTCTAACTGCACCAGACAACAATGACCTCTAACTCCACAATTCATCTTGTTCATCATCATTCATGGAAGTCATTCTCCTACATTTTTATCTTTATTCTGTGTCTTTGCTATGGACTACCAATGGGAATCCTGTAGAAAATGCAGTTCTATGAGGAGAGACAGGCACAGGAAGAAAAGAACAACTCTTCAGCATTTTTCTCTCCTATAGGATATTATCGAATGAAACAGGATTAGCAATTAGTCAAACATGATTGGGCACTTGGGAAACAGAAAGGGAAGCTGTTCTGCAAAGCCCTGTCTACTGAAGTGGTTTACAACACACTCGGTGGGTGCCATTGGACTTCTGTCTTCATCATAGACACATATACAAACACATATATTTATATATATTTGTGTCTAGGCTTATTATCCACAACCTTGCGTGATCTCATTGTCTAGTCTATCAAAAATTCTCAGATGAGAGTTCACCATCATGGTTGATTCTTTCTCAGTCTCTTGCCTCACAAATGAATAAACTTGCTTATTTTTAGATCATTGCAGCAAATATATTATCTTCTATCTCTCCTACTGGAATTGATAATATTAGTGTGTAGAAGGTATTCATTATGATATTAAAATGATCACTTTATGAGTAGGTTATCTACAGAATATTGTAGGGTCTCCAAGATTAGGGCCCATGTTTAAACCTGTATTTGTATCCCCATTCCTTAGCTTTGTACCTGCCACATAATAGGAACTCAATAAAAAATTTCTTTGCACTGGAATTGTCTCCTTATAAAGCTTAGCTATTCTGGCTTCTCACAATAGAGTGAAGAAGAAGCATACAAAATCATGTACCGTGATGGCACTCAATCCAAAATAGATGCGAAATAGGTTTCAGATGGGGATCAAATCATGCATAATGCTTGTGCATACGACTGCTAGATTATAGATGCACTATGAAAGTTCTGGTGAGCTAAGCCTAAGAAGAAAGGAGTAGGCCGGGCGCGGTGGCTCACGCTTGTAATCCCAGCACTTTGGGAGGCCGAGGCGGGCGGATCACGAGGTCAGGAGATCGAGACCACGGTGAAACCCTGTCTCTACTAAAAATACAAAAAATTAGCCGGGCGTGGTGGCGGGCGCCTGTAGTCCCAGCTACTTGGAGAGGCTGAGGCAGGAGAATGGCGTGAACCCGGGAGGCGGAGCTTGCAGTGAGCCGAGATCGTGCCACTGCACTCCAGCCTGGGCGACAGAGCGAGACTCCGTCTAAAAAAAAAAAAAAAAAAAAAAGGAGTAATGGTGTAAATTGTTTCTAAGCATATTTAGAGGCAGAGAACTAATTGGGGGAAAGTCTAAAATAAAAGGGAATGCACAGAAACCTCAAGTCTGAGCAGATCCATAAGCTGGAATTTAAGGTGGATAGGTAGGGTGGAAACATATTATCGCTAGTCTCAAATATCAGCATAGATCTAAAAAAAATCACTGGGCAATGGAAAGTTAGAAAGTCCATTCCTTTTCCTTTTCCCAGACAAGGAAGCTGAAACTCAGAAAAGTGATCTGTCATTTGGGGCAGCAAAAAAGAGGTAAATGGTTTCGTTAAAAAGAGCAAATTAAAGCATAAAAAGCTTGGATAGGTTGGAGGGTGTTTTGGGTTTTTTTGTTTGTTTGTTTGTTTGGTATACATAAAGAATTTCCCTGAAATAATTTTATTCAAACTTTCAATTCCCAGATTTTATATATTTAATGAAATGGCTAAACTCAGCTTATTAAAAGACAAAAGCTATGGCTCATATTTAGTGATTGGGCTGGTAGTTGAATATTTACAAACTCAGTTAATAAAAACAAAAAAGCCTTGCCTCATATTTAGTGATCAGTCACATAGGCTAGGTTGCAACAAAGGTCACTCAGTAGATCGCATTTATCCCTGACCTCACATACATAATTGAATTTAAGCAGTGCTTAAATCGAGTATGCTGATATTTCTGCTTTAAAGAAAAAGAATTTAAAACAACTGTTATTTAGTCATAGTATACCTGCTCTCATCCATTAGATCTCTTCATTCTCAAAAGGCCAGTGATTACAACCAACAAAATGGCTCCATATCAATGTAAATATCACCAGAATGGTGTTTTAAATATTAAATTGCAGTCCTTATTGAGTGGTGAGCAGTCCCAAGATGTGGGAATTAGCCATGTGGCATACCTTAATACAAGCAAAGATCAAATGGATTCAGCATTCATTTGACTAACTACTTGAAAATGCTATGCAGAGTAATAACTTAATCACAGAATATATGCTTGCAAAAGCAAAAAGCCATTGGAAGCAACGTTAAGGTGAAGAATTGTAATTTTTACTAGTGTTTTATTGCAGTATAATTTTTACACAGTTTAATGTCAAATCCCAAGTGGCCAGCACAGTGACTTTCTTCATCTGTATACTTCCATGTATTATTTTAAGATACAGAACATTTTCACATGATTAGAAATAATTTCTGTCTTATGCTGAATTGTAAATATCAGGAGGAAGGAGTAGAATCACATGTCCAAAATTGTAAAGGAAGTCAATGAGGAAACTTAATTCAGTTCACAAATATTTTATTTGTGCAATTTTCAGCTACACTTCAATATATATAGTCATGATCTCTCATATATTTGAAAGTTACTTTACTATTTTCTTTATAATTCATTAAAATCTTTTACAAAGACCTTTGTCTGATCTGATTTTAAACAGAGAAGCACTATTTGCTGAAGGAACAGTTCCCATTGTTGCCAGGAATGCCTATATTTCTTCATCAGTCTACCTCACTTAAAGTTCCTCTGAAGGTATAGATAATTGTAGTTGAGAGTATACTAGTGACACCTAGTGCTTATCCACTAAAAATGTCTGCATTTAAGAGAACATTTATTTCTTCATGGTTAGCTACGGTTAATCAAGTTCTTGTTTATGTGCAGAAACTGACAATGATAATGTAAGTGCTATTTCATGCTGTTAAAGACTAAATGGATAACCTTCCAACATAACCTCTTAACATAATTAAAGCAAACAAATTTGACATTAACATTGTGCATTAAGAGCAAAAGCAGAGAATTAGAGGATCTAGAATGAGAAGACATATGTTTGAATTGCATTTTTATTATTCATAAGCAGATATGAATGCCAAAATGTTGTGGCATATTGGCTTAATCCATTCATTAGGAGCTAGTAGATGACATGAGAGACAGACGTGGGGTCTCTGACCACAAGGAAAAAAGACATAACTAAAACTCTTTATTATTAATGAGTTGATTCTGAGAGGATTCTTTGTACCTTAGGTCAGATTCTGAACTATGACAGAGCCCAGTAGGCAATGCTTTCATTGCAAGGCTTGTCACTGAAATTAGGTAGACAAGTCGCAGCATCTTCTCTCCTTCCCCAGCCTAGGAAGAAAATCTCAGCTTCCAGTCCTAGGCTATGTAGGCCCTAACAGTGCCAAAATATCTGCCCACACCCAATCAACATATCTCCCGATCTGTTTACCATTCCTATTACACCATGGTTAGCGATTCTATCCCCTTAACCTATGAAAACCTTGGTACAGGTTGAGCATCCCTAATCTGAAAATCCAAAATCTGAAATGCTCCAAAATCCAAATCTTTTTGAGTGCTGAAATAATGCCACAAATGGAAAATTCTACACCTGATCTTAGATGATGGGTCTCAGTAAAAAAATGCAGTCAAAATTTTGTTTTAGGCACAAAATTATTTAAAATATGTTTATAAGTTACATATGAAACATAAATGAATTTTGTGTTTAGAGAGGTCCCATTCCCAAGATATTTCATTATCTATAAGCATATATTCCAAAACCTGAAAAAATCCAAATTCCAAAACACTTCTGATCTCAAGAATTTCAGATAAGTGATACTCAACCTGTATGTATGTATGTGTTTATGTATCTATCTATCTAACCCTACCATATTATACACATTTTATTTATGTGTATATATATACATATATATACATAGATACATATACATATATACATATATACACACATACATATATATATACACACATATATATATCATATGTTAGGTTCTAGATTCTGGAAATAAACTAATAAACACAGTAGATGTCTTTCCTTACGGAGCTTGTGTACAAGTGCGATACAAGGATAATCACTATAATAACAACAATAACAAAGATAACTTTAGATAGTGATAAGTACTAAGAAGGAAAAAAAAAGGTGGGGTAGTGTGAGACAGAATGATGAGAGAAGAATGAGAAAGCAAATTTATCCTGAGGTGGCCAGGGACAACCTCTCTGAGGGAGGCGATGCCTGAACTGAGAGCTGAATGAGAAGGCAGATGAAGGCATGGGGAAAATGAGGCCCCAGCAGGTAGAAAGGCCTAGAGCTAGGAATAATTCTGGCTTACTTAAGGAACGGAAAGAGAACCAGTGTGGCAGGAGCAGTGTGCACAGCACAGTGGCAAGAGAGTAGTAGAAGATCAGGTGTGAGGAAAAGGCTGCAGTGAGATCTTGCAGGTCATTACAGGCTGCAGTTTTGTGCCTTTGAAAATTCATGTATTGAAGCCCTAGCCCCTAGTGTGATGGTGTTTGGAGGTGGTGCCTTTTGAAGGCGATGAGGTTTAGATGAGCTCATGAAGGTGGGGCCCTCAGCAAGGGGATTAGTGGCCTTATAAGAACAAGAGAGAGGCCATGTGAGCACACAGAGTGAGGGCGGACATCTATAAGCCAGAGAAGCAGGTGCTCACCATGCACTGAATCTGCTCTCACCACACACCAAATCTTTGATCTTGGACTTCTCAGCCTGCAGAACTGTGAGAAATAAAGGTCTATTGTTTACTTCTCCCAGTATATGACCCAAAACCTGGTATTTAGTTACCTGGTATTTAGTTACTACCCAAGCAGATTGAGACACAGGTAATGACCTGAAATTTGAAGTCTAAGGATATGAAATCTAAGGAAAGTAGCAAGCCATTGGAAGGTTTTTAGCCAGAGAAATGTCTATATCTAAAATACATATTTTTCTGGCTAAAAACTATATGTATATTTTTATATATAACCATATATATTTATATATTACCTATCATATGTATGTATAATGTGTGTGTATCTATATACAGATACCTAAGTAAGACATATTTAGTAGTATTATATGGATATGGATATGAAGAGAAAATGTAGTATTATATGAATATGGATATAAAATGTTTTGATACCCAGCACAGTACCCTCAACATCCTTGGTGTTTAATAATATTTGCTGATGGTGACAATTCTAAGAGTGAAAGTAACTACGTGGTTATGTATAGATATACATGTTATCATTTTATTTGAGAGCACTATGGCTATTATGCAGATAATACATAACGGGAGTAAAGATTGGAAGCAAGATGACATGTCTTTTAACATCTATTTTAGAAGAAAGGACAAATAAATAACAAAAGCTAAAAAGCACAAAGAGTATAGCCTACATAGGCTACTAGGCAGCCTTGATACTAATAAAGATTTTCCAGTAAGTACGTGTATTGCATGTTTAGAATGCCTTTAAGGAGGGAGCCAGGATAAGTCAGTGGACTTGGAAAAGCTGTATCCTGCAATTCTACTGTCTTTGGGGGAATTTATGCTATTACCCTCCTTCTGGTCTCATACATCAAGTCACTTGAGGTGTCACCTTACATAATTTAAGGCTGCAAAAGATAAACCCACTCCATCTCTGGGCACCACATATTGAGTGTTTGAAGGGCAGGCCAATGATTATTTATTTCCCTGAAAACCTCCATGCCTGGAGACGTAACAAGAAATACCTCTAGCAACTTTGTGGAAGGGCTAACAAAAACTTCCATGCAACATCAAAACTGTTTTTTTTTTTTTAATTTTCCTGTTTTTCTTATATGCCTTAAGTTGAACTTAAGGACACAAAGTGTAGTTTTGGTTTTATTCTTGCTTTTGTTTTTATGTATCATTTTGTAATGTTTATGAATACCACCATAACTTCCACTCATTGTTCAGTTTAAATTTAGCATGTTAATAATTTTTGCTGTTTTCTAAACACACACACACACACAATTACAGTTACACAAGTTTCAGTAACACCAACCATCCTGTCATTTATTGGCTTATTTTTCTTATTCTACTCTCTAGTTAAATGTGAACCCACTAAAGTATCAATGTTAGATTATAAACAATTTGGAATTCTAGATGGCAAGACCTCTTTCTTTCTAGATCCCTTTCGTTTACTCATCATTGATTACTCGACATCTGACATATATGTCACTTTTTGGATGACAACAGCTGATATGACATGGCCCCTGTCCTTAAGGATACACAGCCTCATGGAGAAGCTTACTAGGGCAAAGCGCAGCTACCCCATTATCTACATAAAAAACATGAGTGAGGTTATTGTAGTGGTGGTGAGGTATCTAGATATTATTTAATTAGGAGGTGCATGACTTATTACATGTTCCAAACATTCCCATTTGGCCTTCTGATTCTTTATTCATGAGTTCATTCATTCAAAAAATGTTTCTTCCAACACTGTGCTAGGCGCAAGATACACGTGTGGTGAACTGATAACAGCCAGGCTGTTGCCTCTGGCAAAATGCCTCCCACTCCTTTTAGTGCCCACCCCAAATGTCACCTCTTCTGTGAAGCATTTCTTGGTCAACACGAGAAGTGTTAGTGAATGTCTCTACTACTCATAAAGAAGTAGTAACTTTGTATCTTTGTACCTTTATTATAACACTTTATGTTACCTAACTTAATAAGGTGTGTCATTGACTTTTTTGGTTATTTACATCCCCATATATTATGAGATCCTTGAAACCAGCAATATTGCTCACTTCTCTCCTTCCATACCTCAAAACCGAAGAATATATGTGGCACATACTCAATACCATAGCATTGATTAAGTGAAATGCAAAGCTTCTAATAGGAGTTAATATCCAGGCAGATATTTTAATGATGTCTCTCAATTATCTAATTTCTTAATAAAAATATACAAGTTATTTTCCCAGTGAGTTTATGTTTTTTCTTGAATTATTTAACAATATTTATATAAAGCTTACTGCATGCTATGCACTGTCCCACATACTGTAGAAGGTAAAATCATTTAAGACTCACAACAGCCCAGTGATCACCCTCATCAGCCTCATTATGCAGCTAATGACCAAGCAAGGAGAGGTACGGAAATTGGCCAAGGTCACAGAGCTAATCGAAGGTAGAGCCCAGTTTTGAATCTCAACAGTCTGATTCCAGAGTCGATCCTTTTAACCACTACACTACTTGGGCTCACCAACCATGCTGGGCTTTCTCACATAGTTGACTGTTGAATCCGTATGTCCATTCATTTATTCAGCAAGGATATTCCTTTTCATACACAGTGCCACCCCGCTGGTCAAGCCCTCACCTTCCTATGCTTGTGTTTGTGGAAGACTCTTCTTTTCCTTCCTCTCAGGCTTTAATTGTCAGAATCACCCCAAGCTGTGTTCTTAGCACTGTACCCTTTCTTTTTCTTTTTCTTTTTTTTTTTTTTTGAGACAGAGTTTCGCTCTTGTTGCCCAGGCTGGAGTGCAATGGAGCGATCTCGGCTTACTGCAACCTCTGCCTCCTGGGTTCAAGTGATTCTCCTGCCTCAGCCTCCTGAGTAGCTGGGATTACGGGCACTGCTACTATGCTCGGCTAGTTTTTTGTATTTTTAGTAGAGACGGGGTTTCACCATATTGGCCAGGCTGGTCTCAAACTCCTGACCTCAGGTGATCTGCCTGCCTCGGCCTCCCAAAGTGTTGGGGTTACAGGCGTGAGCCACCACACCTGGCCTTAGTACTCTGCTTTAATCTCATTACATTCTTTCCCTTAGAGACCTCCTCCTGCCTTTCTATCTAATACAAATAACTTTCATAGTATTATTTTCTTGTTTACTTCCTCCCCATTCAAGACCCTGCATCTTTTGGCTCCAAATTATCTTTGCAACCTCATATCTCAGTTTCCGTTTTCAAATGTTCTGCCCCAAACATACCTTGTAAAAAACATATGGTCCTTGTCAGTCTAGACTATGTTCTTGTTTCTGCTTTCCTGGTCTCCACCAACCTCTACTGTCCACCTATGAAAATGTTTGCTATATCTCTAAGGAGATAAAACAGTCTCCAGGTCATCTTCGCTGTGCCTCCCAGACAACAGTGTTCTCTCCATCTCTTGCCGCTGTGTTCCTGTAATTGCCTATTGCCTACACCTTTTATTTGGTACCCTGGCAGCACCTTGTAGTGGTTGAGAACACAAGTTCTTGAAACTATGCTGCTGGACTCATAGCCCAGCTTTGACATTTACTTGGTCTGTGACCTCCAACAAATTATCTCATCTCATTAATAAAATAGGGATAATAATAGCAAACTCATGAAACAGATACCAGGATGATCAAAGTAACTAATATCTTCAATAGTTTAAGGTCATAATTAAGATTCGAAACTACCTGGCACGTTGCTTTTAACAGATGTTAGCTACTATTATTACTTAATTATATGTAGAACCTTGTAACATTTCTGCCTATGATATGTAACTACTATTGCGTTTCCTATCTCACTTTCCATGCCTTTATTTCCTATGATCTGCGATCACCTGACTGATTAGTTTTGCCCAGTGTATTGGATTTTCTGAGCCTAATACCTGAACCAGATCTGAAATTGGACCCGATGAATTGAACTTTCTATCTGGCTTTTATGGGACTTCCACTTGTGCCATGTCCAAACCAGTTCTGTTTCTCACTGTTTTACCACTGACACAACTGATTCTTTCTTCTTATTATCCTTCAATGTCAGGACACCTAACAAACTCTTCTCCATAATTTCCAGAGTCTATCCTACTAGATTTTAAGAACATTAAAAAGAGGAACTATGTTTTCCTTCTTTATATTCCTCACAGTGCTAAGCACATCCTAGATGTTCCCAAGACATTTATTGAATAAATTAATGACATAAAAATAGAGGTATTCATGGCTTATTATTATTTTCCAGTTACCCAGAAAAGACAACTTATATCAGTGAAATTTGACAGACACCTGTGAAAGTTGTATTTTAGTAGGTTCAAAGAGATCATTAGAACATTTCATTTGATTTGACAAATAACTGAGAACTTTCCCCTCCTACTGGCAATAACACTTAAAAGAGACTCTATTTCATTAGTGGGGAGAGGTTTATTTGCTTATGGCTCCTGGAAGACAGGAGTTTGATATTTATTCTCAGGCAATTGGAAAATTGATTCAACCCATTTAGGAATTTAACAATGGATTCATAATAACTCTTCTCAAAGAGTACAAAAGAACAAGTACATCAGTTGATCAATAGTACATTTAAGAAGAAAAAGAACCAGAGATCAAGGGAATTTAAAGACACCGCTGAAGAGCTCACTTTCTATTCAGAGAATTAAATCATAAAGTATCTCAGAGGATACAAAACAAATAAATTTAGAAGTGATTCCTTAACTTGGGGACACCAATTTCAGAGAGGGGGGCTCAAAACGCCCTCCTATCAGTATAAAATAAATGTGGCCATCAGACTCAAAACCTCTGGGTCACTGAAAATGTTTAATTTAGTCCTGCAGTCAGTCTCTGATGTCTGTTTTAAGCAATTCTGAGTTCCCATAAAGTACATGCCCTTAGCCTTCTCTTGAGGCCCACTAGATTCACTAATGGAAGAATAAACCCCAGGAAGACTCTAATAGAAAAGAGTTTTGAAGGGAAGAGGCTGAGTGGCTGCATGACAGTAAATTCCACCTAGGGAAAATAAGAAGTTTGCCTCCCTTCTGGTTTCTTCTAGAGGAAACACCAGAAGCCTGGGAAAGAATCTTTCCCATCAGTCACTATCAGGACTTGGTTTAGATCAATACCCAGAAAATTCCAATTCTAATGGGTTGGGTTCAGATTTTACCAGCTCCAGCTCCACTGACTTCATTCTTTCTCTTTCATCACGTTAGCTTCTGGAATACAACCACCCTGTGCTCTGTGATGTGTGCATCCATGTACCTGCCAGTCTTGCTTCTCTGAGAGCAATGGTCCCCTGTGCCACTTGCTCTTATGACATTTAGCGTGACATTTGGGGTGGGTGCTAAAAGGAGTGGGAGGCATTCTGCCAGAGGGAACAGCCTGGCTCTTCACTAATATTCCCCACTGCGTGTATCTTGTGCCTAGCATAGTCTTGGAAGAAACATTTTTTGAATGAATGGACACATGAATAAAGAATCAGAAGGCCAGTCATGCAACTCCTAATTAAATAATATCTAGCTATTATTTAGATGGCTGAAACCTGGGGATCATTTTCTTTTCTTTTCTTTTCTTTTCTTTTCTTTTTGAGACGTAGTCTTGCTCTCGATCACTGCTCACTGCAACCTCTGCCTCCCAGTTTCGAGCAATTCTATGCCTCAGCCTCTCAAGCAGCTGGAATTACAGGCACATGCCACCACTCCTGACTAAATTTTGTATTTTTAGTAGAGATGAGGTTTCACCATGTTTCCCGAGTTGGTCTTGAACTCCTGGACTCAAGTGATCCGCCTGCCTCGGCTTCCCAAAGTGCTTGGATTGTAGACGTGAGCCACTGCACCTGGCCAACCTGGGGAGTATTTTCTACTTGGCAAGACTGGGCACTCATCTGCAGACCAGTCCACAGTCTCTACGTAGTGAGCTTCATCCTGCCCACCTAACCCATGCCAGGCTGAAGGGGGCAGAGCACTCTGAAACTGCTCCTGCCCTGGCTGCTCTGCTCGCCGCTGCTGCTGCCCCTGGGCCATGACCTTCAGTGATATTGCTCAGCTACCCCCAGCAATGAGGGCCTCAAATCCTTTTCATTAACAAGAAAGTCTGAAGTGTTAAGATTGCAGATCCAAGCCTCAAAAAACCATGGCCCCCTGTCAGGCCTCCCTCATCTCAGGAATGTTTCCCTCTCACAGGGAATACTAGGCAATATAGTGTTGTGAATATAAAACTAAGGCTCAGAGACAAGCCCCATAGATTTTATCTCATCTCCAGCATGGGATCAAGCTCTCTGAGTTTCAATTTCCTTCTCTAAAAAATGGCATAACAATAGCACCAACCTCTATATTTATAGTGTGAGGATTTTAAAAGATCATCCTCTCCACCGTGTTTCTTCTCTTACACCAGTAACCAAACAGCAGATCTTTGTGAAGATTCTGACAGGCAAGACCATCAACCTCCAAGTTGAACCTAGTGGCACCATCAGGATTGTCAGAGCCAAAATCTAAAGCAAGGTGGGCATCCCACCTGATCAGCAGTGTCTGGTTTTTGCAGGCAGACAGGAGGAGAATGGCTGCCTTCTCTCCAACAACATTCAGAAAGTGTCCACCTGCCTTTGGCATATGGCTGTGGGGCTAGACAATGATCTAATCTTTCCTCTGCCAGCTTGTTCAAGGATACAACCATGCCAAGATGATCCACAATAAGTGGTATGCCCACCTGCTGCACCGTGTTGTCAACTGTCGCAAGAATTGCAGCCACCAAGAAGGTCAAATAAGAACCCCTTTACTGGCTCCTCTTGCCCTCGCAGGGCAGCCTCCTTCCTGAGCCCCATTGCCCTGGGAATTCAATAAGGTTTCCCTTTCCTTGACTAGAACAAAATCATCTTTCTAGAGGTGTTGGCACAGGGTCTGCTCATAGCGTGACCTCCATCAATGATAATGGCAATGATGATGATGATGATGATAATGATGATGATGTGGTGGTGGTGGTGGTGGTGGTGGTGGTAGTAGTGGTGGTGGTGGTGATGGTGAATATATTGCTGCTGCAAAGCCAAGCTGTCTCACTAGGTGCTAGCCTGGAGAATCAGCACACTGTTATGCATATCATGACTCCACTGCCTGCCAATGTGAGGACTCAGCTATGACAACACACCTGCTCTAGTCTCATGAAGTCTTGGTTCTAAATGTATTTCCCAGAGAAATGCCCTTTAGTTCCTACTACAACATCTAATTGTATATTTGTGTGTTACATTATTTCCACAGGCTCTGTTAATTATTTTCTAGTGTGTACTAAGTTACTCCCAGTTATATGGGTACCCTTAGTCTTCCAGTAAGATAAGTTACTTGAATAAGACCTCAGGTAATTAATGTTTTCTAAAAAATTAAGTGAACAAATAAATTAATCTCCTCAGACACTCACCAAGTTATCTTCCTTGGGAAATCAGAAGAGTTGGGATAGAAGGAGAGAAAAGAAAAACAGATACCTTAAATTTGTAAATCTAAATAGAGACTAAAGAAATAGGCCAATGTTAATAGGGTAAATTAACTTTCTAATACTCACTTGGCAACAAAAACAGACAGTGGAAATGTAGGGGACATACATAATTAAAGAGGGTCATGTGGAAACCCACACAAGTTCTTTAGTAGAATTGTAAGTGCCTATTCTAGAAGAATTAATGTTATATGGATAGTAGCTGAAATAGCTACTTTGAAGTTCATGCAAATATAATGATAATTGGCAAGCTTTAAAATGGCAATATAGCAAGAGCTGAGGGAGGAGAGAATTTGTTTATTGCCTACATTTACAGAAAAATCTTGAGGTGGAGAGTTAGTTAGTTATGACTGAAGGTGGCAAAACCACTGCCGGCCTGTCCAGGTCACCACCAGCAACCTTGAAGATTAGCTTGAATATGTCTGTGTCTTTTGCGAAGGCATTTCTGCAACACAATTTTGGCCTGATAACTATTGGTAGAGACAACTTAGAAGGGAAAACAGCACTGTGAATGGGCTGTTTCAGTCTTTCAGAATGTGCGCATGGTGGTGGTGGGTGGTGGATGCACACATGCACATTGTAGGCATGCTAAATGTTTGAAATGGTCCTTGTCTAATATCTCTCCTTTTGAACATGTTTCCTCCAACATTAGAATTGAACAGTATCTTTGAGTTCCCATTCATCCTTTAAAAAAACTAAAAAAGCTTGAAGAACTTATTTACAGGTGTTATTCCTCCTTGAGATCACAAATTTTCTTGTTCTTCAGAGTTCACTCCTAGGTCCTCTTCTTGACTCTCTCCTTTAAACGATCATATCCACTTCTCTGGGCTTGAATTTTCATCCAAAGTTCAACAACGTCAAGGTTCCATATCCAGTCCTGATCTCTCATCTGTGCTTGAAAAGGGTGTGTGTGTGTGTGTGTGTGTGTGTGTGTGTATGTGTGTGTGTGTGTGTGTGTATATATATATATATATATATGCCAACTCAGCATGCCCACTTAGATTGCTCAAAGACCCCAAAAACTCAACATGTCCCAAACAACTGAACTCATGACTTCTTCTGTGCTAAGCCTGTTCTTCCTCCACTTTTCCCTATTTTAGCCCACAATCCCAGACTAGGAATTATTCTAGATTCCTTCTACTCTCAACTCCCCAAATCCTATTTGTACTACTTCCTAGTATCTCCCAAATCCACCTCTTCTCTCCATCTGCCTCCAACATCCCATAATGCCCGCTACCATCATCTCTAAGAGTACTCAGAAAACCTCCTAAATGGTTTACCTGCACCCATTATCACCTTCTTCTAGTTTATTATTCAGATTGTAGCCAGAGTATTCATTTTAGAAAGCAAGATGTTTTAATGTCTCTTCCTTGCTAAATACCTTTCGATGGTTTCCCATTGCTCTTAGAATGGAAAAAAAAACCCCACATTTGTAATCCTTAATATGTCTCCTGGGGTTCTCCATGATAGGCTCCCTCCCCATTCTCCTGCCTTGCCCAGCTCTTCTCTCTACACTCCAGAATTATTGGCCTTAAAAATTTTTCTCTGATGGGTCATTCTCTTTCTTGCACTAGGACCTATTTATATGCTGTCATATAATTTTTCTCCCTCTCCCACTTACTCAGCCTTTACTTATCTAATGCCTCCTTTATGGTCAAAATAAATTTCCTTTCCTTAGGAAAGTATTTCTGGACTCTCTAGGACAATTTCCTCTCATGGGCTTCCACTGAGCATTTCCCCTACACAGAACTCAATAAAGTTGTTTGATGACTCTCTTCTCTACCAGGCTGCAATCTCTCTAGTTCAGTGCTGCGTATCTAGCAACCAGCACATTTTCGGGAAACAAAAGTGGAATGCATGAATACATGTTTTAGTGAAATGATTACAGGCTTGAGTTAAAATCGTGAATCCATTTTTTTATCTTCTGGCAGATCAGCAAATATCATTACATACTGGCTCAGCTCAAATTTGTTTATCAGATTAGCAGAAAGCAAGGTGTGAAGGAAGAGTAACACCACAGACAAGTGTTTTCTGTGGATGGTGGATGCCTGAAGGGGTGAAGCAAAAGAGCACACCAAAAGGGGAAAGAAAAGACACAGAAATCAACTTTATAGCATGTTGGAAATAACTTGAGCTTCAGAGTCAGAAATATCTGAACCTGAATCCCAGCTCTGCCATGTATAAGCCAATTAATTAATCTGAGTCAATATCTCCTTGCTGTGATTTGAGGAAAATAATACTACATAGAAAGAGTGAGGATTCTTCTTTTTCTCTCTTTTTTTTTTTTTTCCTGAGGTGGAGTTTTGTTTTTGTTGCCCAGGCTGGGGTGCAATGGCACAGTCTCAGCTCACTACAACCTCTGCCTCCTGGGTTCAAGCAATTCTTCTGCCTCAGCCTCCCAAGTAGCTGGGATTACAGGCACATGTCACCACGCCCGTCTAATTTTTTTGTATTTTTGGTAGTGACAGGGTTTCATCATGTGGGCCAGGCTGGTCTTGAACTCCTGACCTCAGGTAATCCATCTACCTCAGCATCCCAAAGTGCTGGGATTACAGGCGTGAGCCACCATGCCCAGTCTGAGGATTTTTCTTTTAAATGGCAGGAAAATTCTTAGCCAAATTGTTGGTTTCCTTCTCTCTAACTCCAGGAGGACACACTTTCCTCTTATGTTTATTATGCATTCAGTGTATCATGCAGGGAAATTTGTGGTGAATAAATTCAATGTAAATTGTGTATTAGTCAAGATTCCAGCAGAATACAAAAACCATGCTATGTAGTTTAAGAGACTTTTTTTTAATACAAGGAACTAGTTAAAATGGTATTAACAGAGTTGGAAATATAAACAGAGAAGTCAAGACAGCAAAAAGGTGAGTGAGGATGGGAAGCTGCCAGAGGGAAAGAGCTCCAGTCCACCCAAGATGCCACTCAAAGCACAGAGAAGGGGGAAGATGCCCTGAATTTCCTCTTCCTCCCTCCTTCCACTCTCTAGCTGAAGGCCAATGGCCAGGGGCTCCTGGGAATTGTAGTTTGCAGAGTCAGACTTCTGAGACTAAAAACAGAGAGTGGAAAGCCAGCAAATAGACCTGAGTACAACAGGCAAATGACTGGCACAAATGGCAAACAAGGGTAATGAGAAGAGATTCACTTGAACTCTGCTACCAATAAAAAGAGAACTACTTAGCTATGGTGAAACTCCATCAGACCAACACAAGAAGGATTACTAATAATAGTAATTTTACTTTTTGTGCTTTACAAAGTATTTTCAAAAGGTAAAATGGGATAATGGAAAGAAAACAAGCCTGGAAGAAAATAGTCTTGGTATGTAAACAATTTAAACACTAAGAAGATGTAAAAAAGTAAAGCAAGTGTCTTATATTTTTTCCACTTTGAAATAAATGACCACTGTTACCAAGTTGGTCAAAATCTTATAGAAATTATTGATATATATGTCAAATAGATGTGTATAGAGGTATACAACTTATAAAAAAACAAAATGCTAGACATATTGTTTTGAAACTTTGTACCCACTTCAAAATATATCTTTGTCCTCTCAATCACATATATAATTTAATCTTACTACTTTAGTGACTGCAGAGTATGTTACCATATACTCAGATCATAATTCGCTCACCCAATTGCCTACTGGGAGTCATTTGTAGTGTTTCTAATTTTTTTTTCTACTGCAAATAAGGTTGGAAAGAATACGTTTGTGTAAATACTGGCAGGGTAAAGTTCTAAAAGTGGAATTGCTGAGTCAGAGTAAAAGGTTGTAAATTTTAATATACATTACTAATAGGCATTCCAAATTTTGCTTCAGTTTATATTCACTTCAAGAATAGACTGAGAATTTTTTCATATACTCCTGACAACATGGTGTTTTTTAATCATATTTGACCATTTGAAACATACATGCATGAAAACTATTTCATAATTATTATTTGCATGTCTTCATTGGTTAGGTTTAACATATAAGAGCACTTGGGCAGTTATTATTTTTCATGAACTGCTAATTCATATCCTATGCCAATTTTTCCATTAGGTGATTTTAAAAATATATTTGCTGTTTTTAAAATATAACAAACTTTATCTAAGGTTGTTAGGTGTTGCAATTTTTTTTCTTTATTTGCCTTCAGTCTTCTGGATTTTTATGTTGTCTGCCATGCAGAAATTTACAAGCTATAGAGCCTTGAGCAAGCCAATTAAATATAACTTGCCTCTTATTAATTTATTCATCTGAAAATGGGGAATAACAATATGCTCTTCACATGTTTGAAGGATCTCTCAGATTACCTGTATAAATTTTCTTTGTCTAGAACATAAGCAGCCACTTTTATTGTTAAACTTTATTTTATGTTACAACATCTTATTTGAAATATGTAACAACTTTCTGAGGTGGGTATGGTGGCTCTTCATATCCTCATTTTACAAATCAAAAGCTGAGGCTCAGAAACTTTTCCTGAATTTATTATAATCAGACAACTGTAAATGACATTGGTGGGCTGGGGGAGGTCCCCAAATGCTGATGGGACTTTGACCCCAGCCAGTGTCCAGGCCCTTGGCACCATCACGAGAAGGAATTCAAGGATGAGTCAGAAAATGTGAAAGTATGGAGATTTATTGCAAGTGAAAATTATGCACCCAAGAAAGAAGAGCATGGAGTTCTCAAGAGAGAGTCATTCAGTGGAGTTTGGGGTTTCTATCTTTATGGGTTTCTTTAACCAAGGGGTGGGATATTCATGAAAAGTCCTGGAAAAAGTTGATTTCTCAGAACTGTGGTGCCACCCTTTTTAACAACAAATGTGAGTGTTCTCGGAACTGTCATGGCGCTGGTGGGTGTGTGATTGAGTATGTTAATGAGCATAGAATGAGGTCCTAGGTGAAACCAAGGTCAAATCCAGTGGCATGTTGGTTCCAGTTGGTCTTAGCCAGCTTGGTCCACACCCTGGTTTTTCAGGATCTTATTAGTCCCTAGCTTCTGCAGCTATTTCAACAGTTTCCTTTTGCTAGTAATGTGAAAATGCAGCCTGGAATTTTCTATTCTCCTGCGACCACCTTGTATTACTCTTGTCACATAAAGACTTAGAGATTCAATTTTTGTTTCATGATATAAAAAATACATGCACTTACCATTTTACCACTATGCTTTTTGGTGGCTGGATGTTAAGGCCAAAAGGAGAGATCCTCTACTACTTATGAAAAGACAAGACTCCTTCAGGGCTATTTTAATAGGTGGTTGAGACAGAAGCAAGGTGGACTTTACAGGGGTTTTTTCAAATTTGTTTCAAATTAACATATTAACTATCACACAAAGACATTTAATCACTGTGGCTATGAATATAGTGAAAGGAGGGAGGGATAGTTATGAGCTCTTTTTCAGGTGCATTTTATAGCATCATCTTCCATTCAGCACCTCGTTACTGCCTAAAGCGACAACCTGGTCTTCGTACTTGCAAAAAGACAATTATTTATTGTACACAAATTTCTTCAACCAAACTTTAAGAAACAGGATGTCTGAATACAGAAAACTGATATTTTCCAAAAATATCATGTTGGAATATGCAATCATATTTCTTAGCTTTTCATCTGCTATTCCGGGAAAGTTACCTGTGACTGGAAAGAAGATTTAACAATGAAGGTTGATCATGTAGAAAAAGAAAAACATACACATAAAAATGCAAATGCCAGGCATATAGGACATTATCAGTAAGCCAGATGAAAGTTTAAGCACTTCAAATATCCTAGGGACTTCAGTTGCTCTAATAAAATGGAAATGCTTCCAGGCATATGCTTAGAGAGATTATTTCAAGATTTATATAGATGCAAAATGTTTTAGTTGTAGAGGCAAGAATGGAAGCCTAGGTCAGGCGCGGTGGCTCACGCCTGTAATCCCAGCACTTAGGGAGGCCGAGGTGGGCAGATCACCTGAAATCAGGAGTTCAAGACCAGCCTGGCCAACATGGTGAAACCCCATCTCTACTAAAAATACAAAAAATTAGCTGGGAGTGGTGGTGGGCACCTGTAATCCCAGCTACTCGGGAGGCTGAGGCAGGACAGTCACTTGAACCCAGGGGACGTAGGTTGCAGTGAGCCAAGATTGCACCATCGCACTCCACCCTGGGGAACAAGAGCAAAACTCTGTCTCAAAACAAAAACAAAACAAACAAACAAACAATGGAAGCCTAAATCAGAGACTAATAGCTTCTGAAACTTCGAACAGACACTAAAGATTTTTCAAAAAATATAAGGTAAGCCCTGTGGCTCTGCACTGAAGAGAGACATAGCTGTTTGGGTACTTGGAAGGTGGCACAAGCCATTAAAAGGAGAAGCCACTGCCAGCAGGCACTGTTATGGTCTTCAGAATATCTTTGGAAACAAGAACATATCTCCATTACGGTCCACTGCACTAACTCTTCCAGAGAAGTGCCACCTTGGAAAACCACCCGGCATGGTAGACTTTACAACAAAAGCTAGAGATTTTTAAACTTTATAACATTATTGGAAGTAAATTTTAAACAATTAAAGATGTATGATTCTTCAGCCAAGGAATGTGTTAATGTATTTTAAAACCTATTTCTCTGGCCAAACATCAGCCTGAGTTTGCCAAGAGGCAGGAATATCTGTCAGACAGGGTGAGGTTAGGTGTTTCAGCTTTGATCTGGTCTAGGGAGAATCTGAGCTGGCTCTGTTCAATCTACACAAGTACAGACCTCAGAGACTTTCCCTACTACATCATTACTCTCTGTCTAGGTGTCCAGAAACCTTCTGTCGCTAAAGGGGTTGAGTGTCCTGAGGTACTAAAAGATGGGTGGTTCATATAAAATGGAAGACACCGTCTCAGTCCATAGATAGGGATCACTATGACTGGATGTGATTCTGCTGTCAAAGAATGGTGGGAGAGCATTCTTTGATGGCCATGGAAACTATGATTAACTTGCCATCTTGGTACGAGCAATCACATTCCCTCAAATGGAAATGTATGTCATGGTTTATGGGTGATTTCTTGGTTTCTGTGTAGTTTTCAGCACTGTGGAGACTGTGATTGCTCAGATAAAGACAGTACCTGGATGTTGATGATCCTCCTATCATTCAGATCTGCTTCTCTAGTACTAGGTCACTGATCCCTGCTCACAACATGCTCTTCTGTCTCTTGTCTTCTTCCCCTAACCTCTTCATTTAGAAGACTATGGTCAAGATAGCCAGGATCTTCTGCTATTCTTCAAGAGCCATTCTTTATGTCCCAACCTAGATATTAAATCTAAATGGCAACAATTTTTTGTGTGATTTTTTATTTCTCCTATTTTTTTTCACTAAGGCAATAGCTATAGGATATGGAATTTGTGGAATGGAATTGGACCTGGAAATTCACAGGAAACAAAAAAATACATGGACTGGAAACACAATGGCTAGTGTATTAAATCTGTATTCTCCCCCATATTCATTTTAAGAATTTGAGGCTATTTTTTTGTGATTAAAATGTAAGGAAAATAGTAAACTACAGACTTGCCCAGTTTAGATTTGAGCTTTTAACAGATTATACTTCAAAAGTAGCATGGACTGATTGATAGTAATGCTTCGAACCCATAAACATCCTCATTTGAACATTATGTCAGAGAGGGTTGGATGGAATTTGTTCTGTCACATGGTTCTTGTTAGAATAAAGCAGAGAGAGTTCCATAGTCTGGATGCATTGTGCTTTTGAAAAGAAAAAGGAAGGTTACCTGCAGTAGGCCTTCCCACCAGAGAGCAATCACAATGTCCAGTTGGTTCTCATGCCTTTGATCGTTCTTGACTACATCTAACTCTCCTGCTGAGTTCTTGTCTCAGGCTCACAGATTAATATTAACTCAGGCTGCAGTGAAGCAGATTTCTCTCACTGAGAGGGAGCTGTTTTGATCTGTGTACTTTATCTTTAAAAGGTTTCCTGAAAGCCTATCTTGCAGCATTTCCCAAATCATGTTCCATAGGATCCTGGTATCCAGTGAGATGTAAAAAGGTGTTGCATAGATAAAAGGGATCTGTAGTCAAACTATTCAGTGATATTCTGCAAACTTTACCTCTTATCATAAAGATTCAGAATTCAATTAACATATAAAAGGTTCAAAGAAAATCTACATAAAAGAAACCTGTCTAACTTTGATAAACCCCCGTATTTCCCAAATTTTGCAAACACAATCTTAGTTTTATTCATCTAGTATCAATAAATATCACATGAACTGCATTTTGAAAAAGGCTGCATGTATATATGACATAATTTATTCAGATATTTGATTCCCCATACCCCTTTCAATAAAGATAGCAAGTATTCCTATGTAGGACAGAAACCATAAAATATTCAGAAGCATGAAAATATTTTTTACTTGTGGAAACTTTTCTACACACTAAGTTCAGAACTTTAAGTGGTCCTTGAACAACCTGGACGGTTGGAACAACTTGGAAAAGTGCAAACACTAGAATAGAAGGCTAGGCAAGGTGGGGAGAGGGGCAGACACACAGAAACATGGGTGCAGGAACACAGGCAGGCTGAAGAGCAGGCAGGTGCACTAACAAAAAAGACCTAGCAGCAAATGTCTGCTACAATAAAGAACTTTCAAAGGCAAGCCTTCCTCTCAGGACAGATGATGATGGCAGGCAGGGCTATTCCAAAGTCAGAGGGCTGTGGCTATTAAGTAGCTCATCTGGATAGAGAGGGAAAAAGACCAGTGTAACAATTATATGATGAGGCAGGAATCAACTGAATGTTCACTTGTGTTTAGAGGAAGCAGGATTTGATTACTTTTATGGGTGACTCATCATTTTAATTATCATTTATAATATAATTCCAGTTTTACATTTTCTATGTACAAAATTGTAACAAGTTATAGGATAAAAATACCCATATCAATGAACAGGCTAAGTATGCCCGTAACATATGTGTCCTTTATGAGAGATGACAAAGTAAATATTAACATATTAACCAATGCCAATGTCAACAAATGCCAATATCAACAAATACAAATGTCAATGCAAAGAGCCACAGTTAGAGTGGACATCATTGTGTGCAAGAATTGCATATAAAATGTTAAGAATTTTTCATATACATAATTGTAATACAATTTATTTTAATGAATTGAGTGGTGCCTTATGGTTTTTTTTATATTTTTATGAAGTTTATTTTTAATTTAGTAAAACATTTGATTCTAACCCACAGGTGATTAATAATACAAATTGTGTGGTATTCACCATGTTACTCTTTTGAGGCTTGTGCAAGCTGTACATGACAGTCGTAACAATGGCTTTGCCATTAGTCTGTAAGGATGTATTAAGTAGTATTTGGCAGGGATTGACCCTAGCATCTCTCCTAATCAGTAACTTCATTGATTTTCTGATCAAAAAGTTTATAGTATGCTAATCATAGTACTGATGAGCTTATGTTAAGTGAGTTATTAGAATTTCAGAATTAGGAAATAAAGCCCAATATAATTTTCATTAAAAGAATATATTGCATTTGCCAAACCACAAGGAAATTCAACAGAAACAAATGCAGGCTGATTTAGGTAAGAAAAAGGATCTGAGAGGCCAGGCGTGGTGCCTCACACCTGCAATCCCAGCACTCTGGGAGGCCAAGGCAGGTGAATCAGTTGAGGTTAGGAGTTCAAGACCAGCCTGGCCAACATGGTGAAACCCCGTCTCTACTAAAAATACAAAAATTAGCAAGGCATGGTGGCATGTACCTGTAACCCCAGCTACTCGAGAGGTTGAGGCAGGAGAATTGCTTGAACCTGGGAGGCGGAAGATGCAGTGAGCCAAGATAGTGCCACTGCACTCCAGCCTGGGTGACAGAGTGAGAGTCCATCTGGAGAAAAAAAAAAAAAGGTCTGAGAAAGAAATATAGGATAAGGAAGTAGTAACTAATCATATGTGTAGAAAAATGATCCATGTCAACATGATACTAGATGTATTAATATGATTAACTTATAAAAACTATCTCTGAGTCTCTCATAAGAGATTTCTGAGCATCTTTTTTGGTGAGCAGAATTTGAATAGAGTGTGGTCAAATGTATGGATCCACATAAAAATGACAACATCACAAGGATGGAACCTAAGGCTACACTGAGATCACCGCATGTCGTGACCAGCACATAGTCCATCCTCAAATTATGCCGGTTGACATTGTATCTGTCAGTCAGGGTTTGGTCAGGAAGACAGAGGCCATTTCATGCATCCCAAGCATAAGGGATCATAATAGAGGAAACGTGGACTTCAAAGCTGTTGGAAGAGCTAGGGAAGGCAAGGTCAGGGAAGCCACCCTGGGGAGCCCAGGCTGAGGTGCTGGAGACGATGGTTCTCAGGACTGGCTGGGAAGACGCAATGAACCTCTCTTCTGCCCACATTTTGCCCACAGCTGCCTTCAGAGATTAATGGTCCTTTTTTCTCTCACCTTCCAAATTTTACCAAAGTACTTCTAATTATCCTACTCTGACCCAGAGCCATGTGAGGAAAAGGATTTGGGGGAAGATAATTCCCACTCTAGAAAAGATGGTAGTCATGCCGAATTGACCACAATCCAGCACAACTGTATAAATAAAGATCCTACGAAGAAAGAATAAAGTAGTTGAGAGATTTTCCCAAAATGTTTGGCATCTTGTGAAAAACAGGTTAACATTCTTAGCTGATTCTGTTTGTAGATTATTCTGTCAACTATTGCCACAATAATGACGAGCAACTCCAACATTTCAATGACTATAAGAGCAGGTATTAACATCTCACCAGTGTGTCTGTGGATCAAGTAGGGCCACTCTGCTGATTTCAGTTGGGTGTGGCTCCAGGCCAGGGTTTAGATTCAAATCTGCTTCACACTCTTGTTGTTAAGAGCTACTGGTGGTAGGCAAATTAATGGTCCCCCAACGATGTCCACGTCCTACTTCCTGGAACCTGTGCATATGTTAGGTTACGTGGCACAGGGCAATTAGGTTGCAGAAGGAATTAGGTTGCTAATGAGGTAAACTTGAGACGAAGTTATCTTGAATTATCCTGGATGATTTAGGTAGGCCAATGGTAATCATGGGGCTCTTAAAAGTGAAAATTGGAGGCAGGAGACACAGAGAGAGAACTGGAGGGAGAAGCAGAGAACGGGCAGCGTGGGAAGAACACAGCCTGATGTTGCTGGCTTTAAGACAGAAAAAGAGGTCACACACTCAAATGTGGCACTCTCTAGAACCCGGAAAGGGCAAAGAAATGACTTCTCCCAGAGCCTCAAGAAGGAACACAGACTTCCTGACACGTTGATTTTAGCCCAGTGTGACCCATTTCGGAATTCCGACCTCCAGAATAGTAAAGAATAAATTGTTTTAAGCCACTGTGTTTGCGATGATTGGTTCTGGTAATTATGGTGTCATAGAATCCTCTTATGCCACCAGAGTTTCATTATCTTCCTGCTGATGGCAGAAGTGCAAAAGAGTGAGGAGAAGCCCCCAATGCTCTTAAAGCCTCAGCCTAGGACTGTCACCTCTGCTTAGCTTACTATCAGTGGGGTGAGGAAATATACATCACCTTTTGTGGAAGGAATGTCAAAGTCATACAGCTAAAGATGTGGAGACAGGGAAAGGTAAAGTCTTAGACACAGTAAAGCAACTTACTGCAGTAGCATCTTACTGCAGTCACGCATTAATAACACTTATTAATGAGATTAGCTACTAAATGTTCTGCATCTTAAATTAGAATTCAGGCATTCCATCCTCTAAAATGAGTACCATGCTTCACTCATTATATTGGAAAATCGTGAAAGTTGAACAATTTTACCTGCTACACGGGAAGGGTGAAAATGATTTGTTTGTGGGGCATTTGCACTGATACAGCCATTCCAAAGAGCAATCTAGTGGCACTTATTGAAATTAAGAATGTATTATATATACTCTGTCTCCCAGCAAGGCCTGTCTGTCCATCCCTCAGGAAAATTCAAAAAGTTGTCAGGTGAGGGGAGATTTATTGAAGTGTGGTTAAATGTTGCAAAGAGTACCCACTGGTAGGAGAATGAAATACAAGATGTGATAGAGGCATATTATGGCTTATGTCATATACTATGTAGCAGTGAAGAGCAATGAGTGAGATTCACATACAGAAACATGTATAAATTACAGAAACATATGTTGAGTGGGAAAACGGAGAGAGAGGGAAATCCCACAGCATAATACCATCTATGCATAATTAGGTGCCCACATAGCACTGTGTAGTTTTCAAGCATCTGTAATTATCTAAATAACCATGTAGCCAGTGGATTGGAAGAATATATACTAAATACACAAATAGGTGCCTATGCGGGGGGTTGGAAATGGGATTGAAAAAGACAAAGAGAAAACTCAAAAGATTCTTAAAAGAGAGGCCCTTAAAATTGGATGATGACAATAGTAACTCATAAACTAAGTACTGGCTAAAGCAAATTCTGCACACCTGATCCTTAAGAAGCGTGGGAGGGAGAGAGAAAGAAAGGGAAAGAGAGAACCTAAGGGAAGACTCCAGGAAAGAAGTAGAGGAGGTATTTGGCAGTCAGATCACAGCTTCATAAAGCAGCTAAGTTTCTATATCACAGTTCTTATTTTCTATTAAGTTTTTTATTTGGGAGGAGATATCAATGCTTTCTAGCTTTCCTTAATAGCACTGTGAGTGTGTGTGTGTGTGTGTGTGTGTGTGTGTGTGTGTGTGTGTGTAGCAGCACTCATATAAATATAAAGCGTCTCTGTGAAATTTCTCTATAGCTATTTCATTTCTCTCAACTATTCTTAGTAAGTAGTTTCTGAGAGCTGTTTGACCTGAAGGGTTAATTTTTAAACCTACATTTCAAGTTTTTCCTTTTCAAAATGCATCTTTCTTGTGAATAAATATGGCAGAATGAGGCAGCTGAAGTGATCAGTTACCTTGGGTGTGTCCTCAATCATGGAAACTTTTCTCTGCAGGATGGAAATTGCTTTCATCTTTCAAAGTAAAGTCATGGAGAGAAGGCTGGACCAACCAGGCTGTTGAGATATTAGAGAAAATCTCAGTCTTTCAATGAGAGGGATAATTGAAGAAGTTTCCCAGGCTGCAGCAACTGCAACGCCATTGTGTCAGCTGCAGAAGTTAGCTGCACCTCATGCTGCTGCCATCCATGCTGACTGCAGTCCCCTGGGCATGTTTACGTTTTGTCTGAGTTCTTAGCACTCATTTTTTCTGGCATTCAGGTTTCACATCTGTAACCGCTCTTGCCAGAGGTAGAAGCTTTGTTGAGATTGAGGACTATGCTGGACACACAGTAATTCCATTATCACCAGATTAATTAGTAATGAATGAACACATGATGCTCTGCTCTCTCTCTGTCTCTCTCTCTTTCTCTGTACACACACACACACACACACACACACACACATATATACATCATACATTATTTCCCCTAGAGATCTATTCTGTCACTTCTCTTACTACCATTCACTCCCTTCCCATTTCTGCTGGAATCCTGGATCACCAGCCTACCTCTCTCATTCTTGCCAAAGCTCCACCACCTGTGGGTCTCCACCAGACTTTCTCTTCAGGTTGCTCAAGACCAAGATTCAGGAGCTGTAGCATTCAGGTAAATTATGTAGGGAAGGGTAGGATATGATGGGAAACAAAAGCAGAGATCCTTTTCTCCTAGAATATCCTGGCCTGGATTACCAATATTTTTGGCATTTAGGCACTCAGTGGACTGGCAGGGCAGGGCAGGGTATAAACTGGGCTGGCTGCTTGCCAGACTTATCTCCCTTAACCAGTCTGTCAGCAGTTCTCACGGAAAACACAAGTTCTTTCCCACAAAGGTGCAGAGAACTCACTCTGATTGTATTTCAACATTTTAAAAGAAAAGACGATTACTGAAAAGAGGTATCTATGCTACTGATGGGATTTCAGGCTTTAGTGGACACAATATTTTAAAAATCAAGAGCATTTCCACACATGAGAAGACAGGTAGATGTACCCAAACATTGCCTCTGTTTCAACCCATTTCAAGTGAGGAGCAGGATTAACACTTCTTAGAGTTCAGGGTAAGTAATCCACTTACCAAGGTGTTTGTAAACAATGTGCAGGAATAGGAGGAAGGGTTTTATGTTACCCAGTGGATCGCATTTTACTTCAAAATTTCACCTCTGACTCTACCCTCAATCCTTCACAAATATGCCTGTGTCCCTTTTCCACATCTCCATACTTGCCACTGGCATCCCTCTGGCCTAACAACAAGGCTTTCCAAATACCTGGGCTCCCCCTCCTCAGAAGACAAGGAGAGTTTTCTGTCACACATAAAACAGGTCAGGCTGTGAGATAAGAACTGGAAAGTTGGGCTTTTTTTCTTCATGTATGTAAATTCTTAGTTGAATATGCATGTAATGTTAAAAAAGACTCTTCATGGATATTTACCAGTTCAAATGGTTTTTCCAGATTGTTTTCCAGCATGAAAATAAAAGCAATTGGAACCAGCCTTAAATTAGAATTAAAAACAGATACTTCTTAAAAGTATACAGAAAAAGCTCTAGGTTACTGAGATTCTTTAATCACGACAACTTTAAAATGTGCCATCTGTGAGCAGCAATAGGGTTCTCATCAGTTGAAAGGTTAATCGTAAGCCGCTGAAGAGTTGACTCCAAGCTTAGCTCTGAGTGGAGAATTTATAACATAGTCATGATCTTATTTAGCATGTCGGGTAAATCGCCTCGTTAGGAATATAATGTGAAGGAGATTCACAACTTTTCCAACAGGTTCAGAGAGGTCAACTAAGGAAAAGAAAGAGGCCAGTCGTGGAAATAGGACTCTGGCTTGCTGTGGGTGTATACTTCTCTTGTCTAGTGCCTATAAACTTACTTATTTTAAGAATGGTATCTGTCAAGAAAGGAGAAAAGGCCCCATTAGAAGGTGAAGACCCAGAAAAACCTTTCAGAAGTTTGTCCCAGAGGTCATAGGTATGAAATGCAGTAATAAACATCCAGTTGAGGGAGTCTGAAAGGCAGGGGTGAGAAAGGGTAGCAAGAGGTAACAGTCTCTTGGATTAACAGTAGCTTTCACTAACCCTAAGCCGGCCCTCAGCACAGGTGGCAGGCAAGGAAAGGTTGTTTTCTTTTGTCCAGTTTTATTTCTTTATCCTGTATGAAATCTTTTCCTTTACTCATGGCCCAGAATAATTTCTACCCTGAATGGCCCAAATCCAAACTTTCAGCACAGGAATCTTTATGAAACTCCTCTGATGGCTTAGGGCTCATTTTGGGTATGATCTTGACCTTTCCATCTTTCCAAAGGTTTCCTGCTTCCTCTAGGGCAGTCACGGCTTATCCTTTCCGGCTCCCCTTTTACCACCTTCTAGTGGAATTTACCTGACCTCCTCTTCTCGCAGCTTGGCAGGCTCTAGAGAGACTGACCTCTGCAGATGGTTTAAAGTGAGAAGCTCAAGGTCCACAGTTCACAGGGCTGCCAATCAGGCCTGTGCAGGTAAGAAATGCATTCTAGCAGTGGTCTCTTGGAGGCTGCGCTTCCCCTGTTGCTTTCTTCCACAAAAGAATGCCTTTTTTTTTTTTTTTTTTTTTTGAGACAAGGTCTCTCTTTGTCACCCAGGCTGGAGTGCAGTGGTGTGATCTTGCCTCACTACAACCCTCCACCTCCCAGGATCCCGTGATCCTTCTGCCTCACCCTCTTGAAGCTGGGACTATAGGCATGTGCTACCATGCCCAGCTAATTTTTGTATTTTTAGTAGCAGTAGAGATGGGGTTTCACCATTTTTCCCAGGCTGGTCTCAAACTCCTGACCTCAAGTCATCCGCCCACCTCAGCCTCCCAAAGTGCTGGGATTACAGGCGTGAGCCACTGTGCCTACCCTTAAAATAATGGTTTTAATAGACATTTCAGAGATGCTGGTTCCATTTAGGTACAAGGGACAAAAGATAATACTCTTGGCATTAGGTAAAAAGGATAGATGAAGAAGCAGTTTTTCTAGGATAGGAATAATTTTTCTAAGACATGAAAGAGACACAGTTTTAAAGGTTCCTAAGATACCAATAGATATTAAAGATAGTAATGCCTTTTCCATCATGATATCCCTCAGAAAGGAGTATCCAATGATTTAGGAGGTAAATCTCTAATGTTTCAATATTGAGAATTGATAGTATTAACTTATCAAGCAATCAAATTTCTCACATGATATTGGTATTTAAAGATGGTGGGAAACTTTCAGGAACTACTTAATTTTATTCAACTATACCTGTGACTCTGGCAAAACAACTTTGCTAATTAAAAAAAAGCGAGGTAAAAATGATCTCACATTTACATACCATTAACCACTGTAATAGGGTAAGAATGAAGTTAGGGAGCTTGAAGATTGCAGAGTTACTGCTTTGCGTATAGACAGGGAACTAAAAAAATGTCACCACTGAGTAAAAATGACTGAGACTTTAGTTCCAACTCCTCTGTGGAAGGTTGTCATTTTAATTTCAGTGTCCTGATTTTTAAAGGAGAGTGAACTACAGAGTCTTAAGATTTAATCCATTTTGTCACTTTTAGGCATTTGATATTTTATTCCGTGGCATTTGAATAATGTGTTCCTGGCATATGATGAGCAAAATGTGTAATATACACAGAAAAAAAAAAATAAGGCAAGTAGGTCTCTATAGAGCAGCCACTGGCCATTTCAGAGTCTGAGGTCTTTCCCGGTAAAGAAAACTGTTGTTTGGTTTCCACTGTAGCCTGGTGGCTAGCAGATAATCCCTACCTTATTCTGTGAGAAAAAAAAAAAAATCAGAGGGTTAAGAATGTGATAATAAGGAGATATTATAAAATTATTTTCTGAATCTGGTACTAAACATCTTAATTCCAACTGTAAAGATCATTGTTGGTAGCTATTGTAACTTTTTGTGCCACAGAAAACTCAACAGTCTAAAAGAATATACGAAGACAGAACCTCAACCTAGAAGAAATGGACAAATTCCCAGACACATCAAGGAATTCCTAGACAACCTATCAAAACTGAATCATGATTAGATAGAAAATCTGAACAGACCAATATAAGTAAAGAGATTAAAGCAGTAATAAACTCTCCCATTAAAGAAAAGCTCAGGACCTGATGCCTTCACTGCTGAATTCTACCAAACATTTAAAGAACTAATACCAATCATTCTCAAACTCTTTTTAAAAATTGAAGATGAGAGAACACTTCCAAATTCATATCACGAGGCCAGCATTACCCTGACACCAAAGCCAGACAAAGACACTATAAGAAAAGGCAATTAGGGACCAATATCCCTGATAAACATGGATGTAAAAATCCCCATCAAAATACTAGCAAATGAAATTCAACTGCAAATTTAAAAAAGCATTCACCATGATCGAGTGGGATTTATCCCTGGGATGCAGGAAGGTTCAACATACACAAATCCATAAACGTGATACACCACATCAACAGGATGAAGGACAAAATCTTTATAATCTCAATAGATGCAGGAAAAGCATTTCACAGAATTCAGCACCCTTTCATGATTAAAAAAAAAAAAACTCAACAAAATATAGAAGGACTGTACCTCAACATAATGAAGGCCAGATATGACAAACCCACAGCTAACATTCTCAACAGTGAATAGTTAAAAGCTTTTCTTCTGAGATCAGGAACAAGACAATAATGCTCACTCTCACGACTTCTGTTCATCGTAACACTGGAAGTTCTAGACAGAGCAATTAGGCAAAAAAAGAGATAAAAGGAGGAAGTTAAATTGTCCCTGTTTACAGATATCATGATCTTCTGTATAGAAAACTCTGGCTGGGTGCTGTGGCTCATGCCTGTAATCCCAGCACTTTGGGAGGCTGAGATAAGTGGATCACCTGAGGTCAGGAGTTTAAAACCACCCTGGCCAACATGACGAAACCCTGTCTCTACTAAAAATATAAAAATTAGCCAGGGGTGGTGGCACATGCCTGTAATCCCAGCTGAGGCAGGAGAATCGCTTGTACCTGGGAGGTGGAGATTCCAGTGAGCCAAGATTGCACCACTGCTCTCCAGCCTGGGTGACACTCTGTCTCAAAAAAAAAAAAAAAAAAAAGAAAGAAAAGGAGGAGGAAAAAAAAAACAACTCTAAAGACTCCAGCAAAAAAAAAAAAAAAAAAAAAAAACTGTTGGAATTAATCAATGAATTCAGTAAAGTTGCAGGATATATAATTGACATGGTTTGAATTTTTGTCCCCATCCAAATCTCATGTTGAATTGTAATTCTGAACACTGGAGGAGGGGCCTAGTGGGAGGTGATTGAATCTTGGGGGCAGATTTCCTCCTTGCTGTTCTTGTGATAGTGAGTTCTCACCAGATCTGTTTTTTTAAAAGTGTGTACCACCTCTCCCTTTACTCTCTTCCTCTTTCTCTGGCCATGTAAGATGTGCCTGCTTCCCCTTCACCTTCTGCCAAAATCGTAAGTTTCCTGAGGCCTGCCTAGTCATGCTTCCTGTACAGGCTGTGGAACCATGAGTCAATTCTTTTCTTTATAAATTACCCAGTCTCAGGTAGTTCTTTGTAGCAATGTGAGAACAGACCAATACAATAATCAATGCACAAAAATTAGTAACATTTCCATACACTAATAGCAAACTATCTGAAAAAGAAATCAAGAAAATCATCCCATTTATAATAGCTACAAAAAGTAAAAATAATGTACTTTGGAATGAATTTAACCAGGGAAGTAAAAGACTTACACACTGATTAAAAGAAACAAAGAATTTACTAGGCGTGGAGGAGGCACGTGCAAGTAGTCCTAGCTACTCAGGAGGCTGAGGCAGGAGAATTGCAGGAGCCTAGGAGTTCAAGGCTGCAGTGAGCTTGTTCACATCATTGCACTCTTACCTGAATGCAGAGCAAGACCCCTGTCTCTTAAAAAGTTAAAAAAAAAAAAAAAAGACTGAATCTCTACTCCACTATTTTCCCGCCCAAATCTTTTCCCTCCATCAGTATTCAGACCAGGTAGAAACTTGGCAGGCTATAGCACAGATGATATATTTTGAAGTAGCCCCATTACTGCCCAATCCTATTACCTTCAACTCCTTCATGCTGTATACATTATTAGTTCATTCTATATTCCTGTATCTACTCATGGATCAAAATGCACGGAAATTGCAAGGCAAGAAGTAAGATAAAACAGGAGGTCACACATCTACTCTTAAGAAGTGTATTCTGAACAAGAAAAATGCCACAGTTAATGCTAGAAATTTTAAAACTTGTGGTGGCAATGAATGTTAGAGATTAAAAATGTGTTTGATTAGTTCAAATGATCAGGAAAGCAATTCATAAGAGATGTAAAAGATCCTACCTCAATTCAGACAGAGATATACTACATGAAAACCTTCCAGGCACTCAAATCACTTCTGAGTGACCCCTTCCATGACTTCATTCATCACCGTATCTGACACAAAGTCCCCATTTTGTGATTGCTTCCTCCTATACAATTAGGGGTCGCATTCCAGGTAGGAAAGTGGATTTTGGATCACTGGACTTATTGCAACTATTAGAATGTCATGTTCTTCTTTTAGAGAATTGTTTATAAATTCTCATCATTTCCAAAATCCCAAATTTGAGCATTATAATATCTCGCAACTAGTTCGAAGTAAAATTGACCCTGACCACAAGAAGGAAGATAAAAACGTAGATAATAAGCTGTCCTAATTTGGATAAACTACGAAAGTCTGTAAGTTCCCTGTGCTGTAAAATGGGAATAATGATACTTTTACAGAGCCACATGATAATAAAATGAAATAAAGCACATAGTGCACCACTTGAAAGAGAATAAAATCTAAATAAAGTTGCAATTAGTCTTACTAAAAAAAATAAACTAAGAAATAATCATTTGATAGTATTCAAAGCAGTATTTGGATCACAGCATATGGCCTTAAACATGTTTTAGTATTTAACAGTATGGAATGGAAATAAACTAAGCATTAAACTAGAGAAGTTAGAAAAATATATTAACCATAAAAAGTCAGAAAAGTATTTATAGAAATTATTGCATAAGAAAGAAAAACTGTAAAATTAATATAGTTTCCATGCTAATACTTTGAAACATCTCATTAAATGCGGAAAGTATTTTCAAGTCTCATCAATCAAACCCAGAAAACTCAAATCTACATTAGCATATAAAAAGCATACAAACTCAGATTCTGAGGAAATTAATTATGAGAATAGAATAATATTTAATACTAAATTATACAATATCATTAATAATTTTCCTAGAAAATATTACAAGATTGTAACTGACACAAGAAGCAAAAAACTTGACTAATCCAATAACTGCTCCAAAGTCCACCTGGTTCTGTCAATTTCTACCATTGCTCATCCAGTCCATGGGTTGGTAAGCTTTTTCTGTAAAAGGTCAGATAGTAAATATTTTAGGCTTTGCAAGTCATTCAGTCTCTGTTGCAACTACTCAGTTTCATCACTGTAACTAACATGAAAGCAGCCATGGACACTAAATGAATGAGCTGGGCTGTGTTCTTATAAAACTTTATTTATAAAAACAAGTGAGAGTCCAGATTTGGCCTGGGAGCCACGGCTTGCAGACTCTTGATCTAGTCTTAGTTACTACCATCATGCCTCTAGATTCTATCCATAATCTTCCAAATAGTTTGCTTACTTCTACTCTGCAAAGCAGCATCCCTAACCAATCTGTTCTTCACAGTGCAGAGAGGCAAAATTAAGTAACAACACCCTGTTTCACTTTGAACATCTTTTCATATATTTGCCCTTAGGATAAAGGAAGAAATGCATAAGAAAGCCCAGCCCCCATCTGCTCCATACTCTGCTTCCTTTCAATTGCTTCTGCCTCTCTGCTCTCTTCCACCACAGGACTTCCGTATATGCTTGTCCATCTGGATGTTTCTACCTCTCCTCTTCCCTGATCAGCTCATGCATCACTTTCTCAGTTAATCATTCTCTGATTTATCTGCCATTTCAGAACCCCTGGCTTTTCCTGGCACTATGCTGTTTGGGCTGCAATTTCATATGTATTTGTTATATTTGGATCGGTATGCATCTGTCCACTAGATTATATACCCTAGGAGGGCAGAAGGTACTCCTGGTCTGTTTACCATTTTGTCCTCGGTCCTAACATCATGTCTTTTATGTAACAGAGGCTCAATAATTATTAGTTGAATGAGCAAACAAACTAAAGAATGAGTAAGAAAATAAGTGAACCATGGAACAAATTTAAAACTCATCAAATAAATACCTCTATAAAAGATTCCAGGGTCAATTACACAATGATTTGTCTCAACTTTTTTAGTTCCCAGGCTTTACTAAAAATTCTAAAGCTTAAAATATTTCAAAAGTCTACCCAATTTATCTCATAAAACTAGCATAGACATATTAGAACACAACAAGAAGAAGAGCTGGAAATTGTCTTTTCACAATAGTCTTTCTTGACCTGCTTGATCCAGTCAGCTGTATCTTTTCCTCTTCTCAGACGATTTCAGTGCACACCCAAGGCTGAAACTCACATGTTTAGGCAGCTTCACCTGGGTGGGATGGGGGTTTCTGAAGGGATGGGAGGGGAGAAGGCAGATGATCTATGAGAAAAGCGGGTCATTGATGTCAAATGTTGATATTTCCAATTAAGTAAACCCCTAGTCATGTACTTGTATTATTAAACATGTATTTATAAATAAAGTAATACTGAGATTATAAGACTAGGATAGATTTTTCTCTCTCCAGTTCCTTTGAGAACAATAACAGGCTGATCTAAGAACAGCTAGACAGAACAATAGAACAAAGGAGCCCTGAGCTTTATATTGACCTATATAAGAATTCATTTTTTAATGAAAGGGATTTAACAAATCTGTGACAAAATAAATAAGTATTCAATAAATAGTGCGGAATAATTGATATCCTATTAAGAAGAAAGTAGGAATTTCTAATTTGCACGATAATCCAAGTGAATTCTAGTTAAATATAAAAGATGAAATTATAAAACAACCTGCAGATTTTAAAATGGTAAATATTTCATTCACATCAAGTTAAAACTTCCTAAAGCATAGAAGTACTGATAGAAATAGCAAGTTAAAATGTCAATGGCGTTGTCTATATAAAAATATCCATGTACATACATACATATGTGCATGTGTATATAAATGTGTGTATATACATACATAATGTGTATATACATATACATAATAGATTAAATGTGTGTATACACATACATAATAGATTAAAAGATAAAACAAAAAGTGAGACAAGTATTTTTAACAAATACTGTATGGCAAAGGGTTAATTTCCTTAATATGCAAAGAGATCTTAAATTATTTAAACTTAGGAGAAAAAGAGGCAAAGAGCACCATCCAATAATTTATGAATAAAATAAGATATTTAAAAGTTGCTGACACACATTAAAAACAAATGTCCAATCTCACTAATGTTATGAAAACAGCCAATTTAAACAGTAATGAGAGATCATTTTCAGAGAGAATATTGGCATCTTTTTTCTTTTCTTAATGACAATTCTCAGTGCCGATGAGAGTGAAGTGCAAGGTTTACTTCCATTTATGGTTAGTGCTAGTATAAGTTGATAGGCATTAAAGAAAGCAAATTAGGAACTAAAAACTCTTAACATCATACCACCTTTTCCAGGAATTTATTAATGTCCAATGATATTTACTGCAGGGTTATTTGTAATAGTGAAATTTTGGAATGGCCTAGATAATAGTAATTTGATAATGGTTAAATTAAATCATGTGTTCCCTATGACAAAAATATGCATCCATTCCAGTCCATGCTAGTGAAGTCTACTTCAATGTCACAGGAAAATGTTCATGACTGAATCAGGGTATAACAGTGCATGAGCTAATTAGTATTAAAAACTTTATGCATTGTATGTTTACTGCAGCACTATTTACAATAGCGAAGGCTTGGAAACAACCCAAATGTCCATCAATGATAGACTCGATAAAGAAAGTGTGGCACATAAACACCATGGAATACTATGCAGCCATAAAAAAAGAATGAGATCCTGTCCTTTGCAGGGACATGGATGAAGCTAGAAGCCATCATTCTCATCAAACTAACACAGGAACAGAAAACCAAACACTGCATATTCTCACTCATATATGGGAGTTGAACAATGAGAACACATGGACACAGAAAGGGGAACATCACACACCAGGGCCTGTCAGGGCGTGGGGGACATGGTGAGAGCATTAGGACAAACACCTAATGCATGCAGGACTTAAAACCTAGATGACGGGTTGATAGGTGCAGCAAACCACCATGACACATGTATACGTATGTAACAAACCTGCACATTCTGCACATGTATCCCAGAACTTAAAGTAAATAAATACATAAATAAAACTGTGTGTGTGTGTGTGTGTGCATGCGCGCGCCTGTTTATTGTGGAAAGAGAGTGACTGAAAAGAAATACACTAACGTGCCGACAACACATCATTCTGGATCATAAAAATAAAATTTGTTTATAGATTGGTTTTCCACATTTTATTAAGGGTCATTATATTTTACAATCAGAAAAAACATGTATTCTAAAATTACAGAAAAATGCAACTTCATGATATATTTTCAGACATAGCTTGCCTTTCCTCTTTCTACTCCCTTTTCTGCTAGTATAAATTAGTCCATAAAAGAGAGAGGAAATAACTAGTGAATTCAGATAATGATCTATTTCTGATGTTTGTGTCATAGTCCTTTTTCTTTTTTTTTTAACATCGAGCTCATGCTTTTGCAGTTATGCTTGGAAGAGAGACTCTATCATGAATCATGCATGTGTGATACTGCTCTTTATCAGACAACAATATTTAACCATTATCTTTCCAGATCCAATTGAAAAAATGTCACATCTCCACACAATATATATTTTGCTTCACACAGTACAAAGCCACGCCAAGGTTATCAGGAAGAAGCAGCAGTTTGGGCAGATAAGGTTTTGGTGCACATTGGTGGGTAAATATACCAGTGACAATTAAGACTGTATACTGTGAATGAAGAACTAAATCGCTATTAGTTTCTTTAATTCTCAACTCAAGATATTCCAGAATGCTCAATTTACTGCAAAATAAAACTAACTTCCCAGGTATCCCAAAGCCTTGTGTTTCAAGACAAGTTTGAATCTGAGCTCTAGAAAAATCTTAAGAAGTGGGGATGTTGTGTCACTTAACTGAATTAACTCTCTATTTGAAATCTTCTGACATAGACTGTCTTTGCAGCATAGTATTGGACCTCAGTCTTACCATGGCCTTTCAGATTATACTTCTATTTATTAACAGCTCCCAGATTTGATTTTTATTTAAATGTCAAAAGAAAAACAGAACTTCTGAACTTTTATCCCCACAGCCTCCAGTATCCATAGAAGACACCTTTAACAACAAATGCCTATTACAGTCTTGCAGTGCTGTTATATTGCTTGGCACATTGGCATTCATTCCTTGATACCTAAAGCCCCTCACAGAACAATTCAGCTTTCTGGATGAAACTCATGCAGAGAGGAAAGAAACCCCGCGCTTTGGAACCATCCTTTCAATCTAGCCCTGATAGAAGCACAGACTAAAAGAACATCATTGTGGTTAAAGGATGTGACCCTGTAACTTCTTTTAACCCGGATGAGCCTCTTGCTCTGAAAAAGATCATTTTCCTCCAGAAGAGCTGATGGGAGACTCCAGCTGATCGGAGACCCCAGCTAATCCTAGTCCCTGGAAATAAGAATAAGCAACAATGACCAGTGTTGACTGAGCATTTGTCCTAGGCTAGACAAAGTTCTCACAATAATTTAATCTGACAACAACCCTAAGGGTTTGTTGGTATTACTATCTCCATTTCATATGTGGGGAAACAGAGGCATGGACACAGAGACAGTAGTACTACTGCTTCAATTTATTTAATGAAAAAAATTAATCGTATTTCTATATTGTAGAAAAAAATGGAAAATAAAACCATTTAAAAATATTTCAACATGTATATGTATTATTAAACAAAATATTAGGGAATATTTTAATAAAAACATGCAAGACCTCTAGAATGAAAGATTAAACTGTTGCTAAGAAAAGTTAAAGAGAACCTGAATAAATAGAGAGATATACCATGTTTGTGGCTTTAAAGGCTTAGTAGTTTTTTTACTTTTTTTTAACTTTTAAGTTCAGGGATGCATGTGCAGGTTTGTTACACAGGCAAACTTGTGTCATGGAGGTTGTTGTACAGATTATTTCATCCCCCAGGTATTAAGCCTAGTACCTATTAGTTATTTTTCCTGATCCTTTCACTCCTTCCACTGTCCACCTTGCAATAGGTCCCAGTGTGTGTTATTCCACTCTATGTGTCCATGTGTTGTCATCCTTTAGCTCCCACTATGAGAACATGTGGTATTTGGTTTTCTGTTCCTGTGTTAGTTTGTTAAAGATAATGTCCTCCAGCTCCATCCATGTCCCTGCAAAGGACATGATCTTGTTCTTTTTTATGGCTATATAGCATTCCATGGTATATATGTACCACATTTTCTTTACCCAGTCTACCATTGATGGGCATTTAGGCTGATTCCATGTCTTTGTTATTGTGAATAGTGTTGCAATGAACATATGTGTGCATATGTCATTATAACAGAATGATTTATATTCTTTTGGGTATATACCCAGTAATGGGATTACTGACTCAAATGGTATTTCTGTCTTTGAGTCTTTCATTATTTTCAAGATGTCAATTTTAAAAATTGATCTATGAATTGAAATTTATCACAATCCCAGCAGGATATTTTGTAGAAATTAAAACATTGATTCTAAAATTTGTATCAAAATGTAAAGGTCTAGGGTAACCAAATAACCTTGTAAAAACTCAAGTTGGAGATCTAATATTCTCTGATTGCAAAGCTTACTGCAAACCTATAGTAATCAAGACAGTGTTGTATTGGTGTAAGAACAGACCAATCAATGAAACAGAATAGAAATATCAAAGAGAAACTTACAATTACATAGCCAATTACTGTCTACAAAAGCACCAATGTAACTCATTGGACAAACATGAAACTATAGGGTAATGTCTACTCTTGTGGTTGCAGCTATGGCTAAAGCAGAACTCACTGTATCAGCTTTTGAGGTAGGAAGGCACCAGCAACTCTCTGGGAAAGACGCAGGTTTAGCTCAGTTTAGAACCCAGGTCTTTATGACTGTGGTCGACTATATCCTATGTTTGACTTGCAATATGGGGACATTATTTAATCAAAATATTCTAGACTAAACTCAAAGAAATAACTTTTAATTTTTTATTTCAGTTAGCAAAATATTTAATAACTGCTATCATTCTTTATCATGAAACAAAAGCCACAATAGCATGAAAAAATGCTAGAATATCTGGGAAGTGATATTGCTCACTATCCTCTACATGTGACAAGAGCATACAGATAAATATGCTCAACTTTCCTAGGTATTTAATTCCACACTGCATATTCTTCAGGTTGTAAACAGGGTCTCACTTGTACAGTTTTATATTAGCAGACATGTGCAAATCAGAGTTTGTTCCTTTTTTGTTCTGTTTCACAGTGTAGAGCTATAATGTGCACAACGACATATTTCTGAAAATTCAAATACCTGCACAGATGACAACTTAATTTTTTGCCTGCATGAAAGAAATCTCCCTATCAATACTAGGTAATAACTTGGTTGTCTCTAACATGCTAACTTTTGGTATGTAGCATATTTGAGTATGCACGTTGTTTGCTGTCATACTTTTTTGTGTGTACTTGTTTTCAATTAAAATTTTATTTTGAGATAATTGTAGATTCACATTCAGTCATAAGAAATAATACAAAGGATCCTATGTACCCTTTACTCAGTATTCTCCAGCAATAACATGTTGCAAAACTAGAGTAAAATATCTCAACCAGGATATTGACACAAGATACAAAATAATTCCATCACTACAATCATTCCTCATGTTATCATTTTATAGGCACACCCAATTGTCTTCCACCCATCCTCTCCAAAACCCTTGACGAACACTAAGCTGCTCTCCATTACAAGAATGTTATATAAATGGAGTGAGATTGCCTTTTTTTTTTTTTTTACCAGCATAATTCATTCAGGTTGTTGGGTCTATGAATATTTTGTTCTTCTTATTGATGAGTATTATTCCATAATATGAATGCACCACAGTTTGCTTAACTCATTGAAGGATATCTGGATTATTTCCAGTTTTTGGTTATTGTGGACAATGTGCCATGAACATTAATGTACAGTTTTTGCGAGAACATATGTTTTTATTTCTCTGCAATAAATGCCCAAAAGTATAATTGCTGGGTTCCAAGATAAGAACATGTTAATTTTTTTAAATAAATTGCCATGCTCTTTTACAGAGTGGCTATACCATTTCATATTTCCACTAGTAATATATAAATCATCCTATTTCTCCTCATCCTAACCAGCATTTGATGATATCAGTTATTCCAATAGGTGTGTAGTGATACCTCATTGTGTCCACCAAAGACTTGTACACAGAATAACTTTTGTTTATCTAATGGCTGATAGTGTCAAAATACATTTCATGTGTTATTTGCCATCTCCATATTCTCTTCAATGGACTACCTCTTTATGTCTTTTGCCCATTTTCTAATCGGATTTTTTTGTTGTTTTTACTCTTTAATTTGAGAGTTCTTTATACATTTTAGATGCTAGTCTCTTAGATATATGGTTTCAGATACTTTCCTTTCAGTCTATAAGCTTTTATTCACACCCACTTAACAGAAACTTTCTCAGAGCAAAGTTTTAATTTTGATGAGGTACAATTGATCAGTTTTTCCTGTTAAGAATGATACTTTTGGTATCAAGTCTGAGAGCTCCTTGCCTAGTCTTAGCTCTGGAAGCTCTTCTCTTATTTTATTTTTACTAAAGAAGTTATAGTTTTACATTTTACTTTTAAATCTGTGATTAATTTTCAATTCATTTTTTACCTATGAATGTCAATTGCTCCAGAACCAATAGTTGAAAAGGCTATTCTTATCCCACTGAATTTGTATTTTTATTTTTATTTTTGCATTTCTATAAAAATCAGGAGATTGGGGAGATGTTGGTCAAAGGACACAAAATTTTAGTTAGGCACGAGGAATATGTTCAAGAGAGCTATTGTACATCATGGTGAATATACTTAATAACAATAACTATGTTGTACACTTGAAAATGATTAAGAGACTATATTTTAAGAGTTCTTACCACAAAAAAAGGGGGATAAGTATGTAAGGTAAAGCATATGTTAGTTTGATTTAGCCATTTCACAAGGTATACATATATCATGTTGTACGCCATAAACACAGGCAATTTTTTTGTCAATTAAAAATAAATTTTTAAAATGTCACCATTGGCGGGGCACAGTGGCTCACACCTGTAATTCCAGCCAGCACTGTAGGAGGCCAAGGCGAGCGGATCGCCCGAGGTCAGGAGCTCAAGATCAGCCTGGCCACCATGGCAAAACCCTGTCTCTACTAAAAATACAAAAATCAGCCGAGCGTGGTGGCGCACGTCTGTAATCCTGGCTACTCAGGAGGGTGAGGCAGGAGAATCGCTTGAACCCAGGAGGCGGAGGTTGCAGTGAATGGAGATCGCGCCACTGCACTCCAGCCTGGGAGACAGAGTGAGACTCCATTTAGAAAAAAAAAAAAAGTCACCATTGAGAAAACAAAAAAGCAAGTCACAGAAAAAATATTGGCAATATATGTATCTGACAAAAGGTTAGAATATTTAAAGAGCTCCTGCAACTCAATAACAAAACAACCTAATGCATAAAACAAAAAAATCAGGGGAATTTTTGTGTGGGTCTGTTTCTGGATTCTCTATTCTATTCCATTGGTCTATGTGTCTGTTCCTTCACCAGTGTCATACTCCACTGATTACATAAGTCTTACAATTGATTACATTGATTCCTCCTACTTTATTCTTGTTATTCTAACTTTTTTTAGTTCTTCTATGCCTTTGCCTTCCAATATTTTAATAGATTTTCAGATAAGCTTATCTATGCCTATAAAAAAAATTGCTGGGATAGGAATTGCATTAACCTACAGATATATCAGGATCAACAGGAATTAACTAACATCTTCATAATGTTGAGTCTTCCAATCCATGAACACAGTATATCTTTCCATTTATTTGCTTCTTTCATATTTTTCATCAGCATCTTGTCATTTCTAGGAAACACATAGTGCATGTGTTTTGGCACATTTATGCATATGTATTTCATTTGCTTTGGAGTAATTGTAAGTGGTATTGTGCCTCTAATTTCAGGTTTCACATGTTCTTTGTTAGCATATAGAAATGTGATTGACTTTTTACATGTGTTGTGACATGTTTGCATTAACTTATTAGTTTTAGAAGATTTTTTTTGTAGATTATTTGGGATTTCTTACACAGACAACCATGGCATCTGCTAACAGGGATTGTTGTATTTCTTCCTGTTCAATCCGGCTGCTTTTATTTACTTTTGCCTTATTGTTCTGGCTAAGATTTCTAGTAAGATGTTGAATAAGAGTGGTGAGAGTGAATGTCTGCTTTGTTTCTCATCACAGGGAGAAAGCATTCAATCTTTTGCCACTAACTATGATGTTAGCTGTAGGTTACTAGTGATGTTCTTTATCAAGTTGAGAAAGGCTTCCTGAATTCCTAGTTTGCTGAGAAATTTTTATTATGACAGCATGTTGAATTTTGTTGCCTACTTTTCTGCTATAATTGGTATGATCATATGATATTTCTTCTTTAGCCTGTTTATACAGTGGATTACATTAATTGATTTTTAAATATTGAATCAGACCTGCATCCTTGGAATGACCCATTCTTGGTCATGCCACATAGTTTTTATATACATATATATATATTGCTGAATTCTGTTTGCTAATATTTTGCTAAAATATCTGTGCCTATATTCATGAGGGATATTGGCCTTTAATTTATCCTCCTTTTCTCTTTTAAAAAAATATCTTTGTCTGGTTTTGGTATCGGGTTAATACTAGCTTCAAAAAAATGAATTGAGAAGTGTTTATACCTCTTCTGTTTTCTGAAAAAGATAGCGTAGAATTTGTGTTAGATCATTTTTAAATGTTTGCTAGAATTCTCCGGTGAAACCATCTGAGCCTAAAGGTTTCTTTTTTGGGAAGATTTTTAAAGAACAAATTCAATGTCCTAAATGGTATATGACTATATAATCTTTCTTCATTGAGTGGTAGCATTGTGTGTTTTTTTAGGAGCTGGTCCCTTTCATCTAGGTTGTAAAATTCATTTATGTACAGCTGTCCATACCATTCTTTATTACTCTTTTTATCTTTGCAAGGTTTGTAGTGATATCTCCTGTATTTCTAATATTGATAATTTGTGTCTTCTTTTTTTTCCTTTGTCCGTCTTACTAGAGGTTTGTCAACTTTATGCATCTTTTCAAAGAACCAATTTTTTGCTTTATTATTTTTATCTGTTGTTTCTGTTTATAATTTCAAGATTTCTATTATTATTTTTATTATTTTTCCCTCTGCTCATTTTAGATTTATTTTGCTTTTCTTGATCAAGATTCTTGGGGTGGCATCTTAAATAATTTAAGACTTTTTCTCTGTTCTAATATACACATTTAGTGCTATATATTTTCTTCTCACCACCACTTTCGCTGTGTCTCACAATTTTGATATGCTGTATTTTCATTTTCATTCAGTCCAATTTTTTAAAAATTTCCCCTTGAAACTTTCTTTTTGACTCATAGGTTATTTATGTGTCGTGCTTAATTTCCATGCATTTGGAGATTTTCCTATGTTTTTCTTCTTTATTTATAGTTCTAGTCCATTACACTGCCAATTATTTTAAATTTGTTCAGGACTGTTTTATGATTCAGGTGTGGTCTAGCTTAGTATATGTTCTATAGATGCTTGAAAGAATGTATATCTGTTGTTATTGGGTGGGATGTTCTATAAATATGAATTAGATCCTGTTGGTTGATGGTGTTGTTTAGTTCTTCCATACTCTTTCTAATTTGTCTAGTTGTTCTCTCACTATTGACAAAAGGAGAGAGAGAGAGAGATCAAAGTCTCTTACTATAATTGTGGATTTGTCTGTGGCTCCTCACAGTTCTATCAATTTTCGCTTCACATATTTTGCACCTCTGTTGTTTGGTGTGTACACATTTAGGATTGCATGTCTTCTTGATGGATTGATCCTTTTATCATTATATAAGGTCTTTGTGTCTCTGGTAATTCTCTTTGCTCTGAAGCCTACATTTTCTATTATTAATATACTCACTTTTGCTTTCCTTTGATTAATATTTGCATGTTATATCTTTTTTTATCCTTCTACTTTCAATCTGCCTATATGGTTGCATTTGAAGTCAGTTTCTTATAGATACTATAAATATAGTTCATGTTTTCTAATGCACTCTGCCAGCTTCTGTTTTTTAATCTATTTAGATTATTTGCACTTAATGTGATTATTTAAATGTTAGTGATTAAGTCTGATATCTTGTATTTCATTTTCTGTTTGTTCTCTGTTTTTATTTTCTTTGATTTGATTTTTTTTCCCTGACTTCTGGTGAGTTGCTTGTACCATTTAGAGAATTCCATTTTGATTTTTCTACAGTATTTTTGTGTATTTTTTAGTGGTTACTTTAGGTAATATTATATGTTTATGTCTGTGTATCAACACACAAAGTACGTAAGTGTCATCATTTTACCAACTCAAATGAAATGTAGAAACTGGATCTTCCTTTGTATTTTTAAACCTCCCTTATTTACGATATTGCCTTAAAACTAAAGAGAAAAAGGAAAAACGATTGTATTTTCACATATTGTTGCTAACTATTTTCTTTCCTCTTGATGTTACAAAATTTCTTCATTTATTGTTTTCTTTCTGTTTATGCAATGTCTTTTAGCCATTCTTTCAGGGTAAGTCCACTAGTGAGAAATTCTCTTAGTTTTTCTTCATTTGAGAATGTCTATATTACCATTTCATTTCTGAAAGACATTTTTGCTTGATGTAGAAATCTGTGTTGACAGTTCCTTTTTTTTTAGCACTTGAAGAATGTGGCTCCAGGAGAGAAATCCACTGTCAATAAAATTGTTTCTTCCTCTGTAGATAGGGGGTCATTTCTCTCCCACCGCTGTCAAGAGACTTTTTTCTGTGTCTTTACTTTTTATAAATTTGACTGTGATGTGTCTTGGGGTAGGTCTCTTTGGGTTTATGTTGGAGTTTCTTTGAATCTGTGGGTTTATGTATTTTGCCACATTTTCAGCTGTTAGTTATATGAGCACTTTTTTGCCCCACCCTCTTTCTTTCTTCCTTTAGGGACTCTGATGATACAAAAGTCAGGTCTTTTGTTGTTGTCCCACGGGTCCTCAAATCTTTGTTCTTTCTTTTCCCCCAGCCTACTTTTTCTTTTTTGTTCAGATTGTGCAGCTATCTTCTAATACATCGTATTTCTATCTTCTATCTTCAAGTTCAGTAATTCTTTCCTCTGTCCATTCCATTCTGCTATTGAGCCTATCCATTGAGGTTTTTTACTGTGATTATTGTATTTTTAGCTCTAAAATCTCCAGTTAGTTTCAAGTATGTTTGTACTTGCTCATAGAAGCATTTTTTATAATGGCTGTTTTGTCAGATAATTCTAACATCTCTGCAATCTTAGAATTATCTATTTATTGTCTTTTTTTCATTCATCTCAAGATCTTCGTAGTTTGGGATATAAAAAATAATTTTCAACTGAAGTCTTAACATTTGGGATACCTTGTAGTAGGCCCCAGCTCTTATATCAGTCTTCTGTTTTAGTGCTTCCTTCAAAACTGCTCCAGCGCTGGAAGGACTGGGGATAGCTTCTGCCTCATTACTGCCAGGTGAGAGGAGAAGTCCACTTTACCTACTCTGCCTTCACTGACACCTGTGATGAGGTCTCCTCCTTACCTCCGGGCATACATGGGGGGATTCCCCCCATGAGGCCTCCACCAATAGAGAGCTGACTGGGAGGGGTAGGAGTGCTTTGCGACTTCCCCACGTGCTTTCCACGGATGCCACAGGAGAGGGTGGTGGCATCATTCTAGGAGCAGTGATGAAACACTACTCTCCACCAGGCCTCCTTGGTCACTGCCCCAGTGGTGAAGGGGCGAGGTCATCATTACTCCCAACGAGGGATGGAAACACAGACTTTCCACATAGACTCTGCTGACACCATGGGGGAAGATCTCATTATCACTAGTGGTGTGAAAGTCCTACTTTCCTGCGTGGCCCTCTCTGGCCCCACCCCAGCAGGGTGTTTAGGTGCCTCATAACAGCCTTAGAGGACTGATGTCTATGCTCTTCACTTGGCCTTTGCTGACCTGGACAAGGCAGGAACCAGTTTTCTTCGTGGTGTCTGCTGGAGTATATTTGTTATTATCTAAGCTTTTCTGTCTACCAAGGCTGCCCATTTCCTGGTCCTACAGGCAGGAAGAGCAAGCCTTGTTTGAGAGCTTTTTGTATGTGCTTTTTTTTTTTTGGCATTTCCAGGTTGCCTACTTCTTCTGCTCCAAGTATGGAATATATGAGAGAAAAAGATATCCCAGGTAACTCACTACTGTGTCATGGCTTGGGTCCGCGGTCCTGAGTCTGTCTACCTTCTCTGCCTCTCAGAGACTTATGCTTGTTTTAGATACAATATATGAGGTTTTTAGCTATACTTAGAAGGTGAAATCCTTCCAACTTTCTGGAAGGGGTAGTTCTGGCGTCACTTGTTACAATATTCAAGCATAGATATTTCAAAAAATAAAATCTAAATCAAATGTGGAAGGCTGGAGTCACTATTTTGAAATCCTAGCATTCTGAAGAAAAAGGTTTGAAATCACTGCTTTAACCATGCGAAAAATTTGAAAGATTTTTAAGAGCAGAGTGAGATGCTGGGGCACTGTGTAAGATGCTCTGACCTGGGGAGATGCAGAGAAGCTGGGTCAGAGGCTCCTGTTAAAGTACAGGGTGAAACACTGAGGGTCTGAATGAAAGTAATAGCAGTCAGGGCAAAAGGGAACTAATTGGGAGAAAAGAGAGTAGATTTAGTAAAACCTGAGGAATGAATGGATAAAAGAAGGAAAGAGATGGGTGTTGAAGTCCAATTGTGAGGTCAAAAGTGTTAACATTCACTTATTCTGCAAGCATTTACTCATTGTCTATTCTGTACTCTGAGCTGAATTCTGGGAACATAACGATGAATACATAACATTCTTGCCCTTTAAAATATAATTGTGCCCGAGATATAAAAGCAAATAACTGCAATGTGTAAGTGCTATCAGTTGTCTTAGCCTGATGTAAACATTTGTTGTTGCTTTTGTTGTTTTAATCTTTATTGGTAGAAGTTTAAAAACTGATAATATGTCAGTAATCTCAGACATTAAGCCATTAGTTAATCTCTGAGCCAAAAGGCTCTATAGTTTTGGGGAAAAGATTAGAACAAGACTCATAATTCTGCAAACAAAAGCCAGAGTCTTCTTTTACAACCCAGATGTTTGGGACACTGAGCCTCATGACGGCTGTTCGGCATAGCAGAACCCACACAACCTGGTTCCTGTTTTATGTACTGTGGGTAAAGCCTTATTCCTGTAGAGTTTTCAATGAGAAATTTTTTTCCCTGTCTATAGATTTAAATTATAAGGAAACTACGAATTATTTTCTGTGAACATGGAAAGAGGAATGTTCTTGTTAAGCAAGTGCTCATGGAGATCAATAACAAGACCTGGAAGATAACAGGAAACTCTGTCTTTTGTTTACAAGTGAAACCATATCAGTGGGATTCTGTCTAACTCAACCCAGATTGTCCTGGTGATACTCCACATGGGTATTGAAAAAGTGAATATCTCAGTAAACACCGATGTTAAAGAATAAAGTCTTTAAATTGTTGTCCTAGTAAGGGCCACAGATGAAAATGGCATCTCTTCTCTGAATGGACCTTATAATAGCACTGTCAGCCACCTTGGGAAGATGCTAAAGATGAACATGAAGTAAGGCCATGGCCTGGAGTAAGGGAGAATTTCCAGGAGCTAAACCTGAAATCTGAGCCACAAGCATGCATACAAGTTGCTCATTTGTAAAGGGGCCTGGCCTCAGCCCTAGAGATATTCCCGGAGCCAGGCATAGGGGCACACCACAGAGAAGCTTAAACATGGGTATGCATGGGTATCTGGCTAGAACCACATCTACTAATAGCAGGTGTAAGTTCTACTCACCTTCTGTTACCCCCAGTGTATATTTTGGGAAATCTCAACTGTGGTCTTGATTCTACAGTGTTACAGAAAATCAAGACATATGCCAGATCGATCTTTGGGCAGAACAAAAAAGTAGGGTACAATCTCCAGTCACCGAAGGCCACAGTGCCACTTCATGACTAGTGTTGGTTTAGAACAACATAACCCTAAAGGAAATGGTATAAGCATGACTGTGTATAACATACCTCTAAACATGGAGGTGAGGGAGAGAGTTATTGAATAGTTAACATGGAAGATGCAACTGGGAAACAATATTTGAGTCACATGGGTCTTAAAAAAAATCATTAAGTATCTTTCAAATTTTATGTGATCATGGGGAAGAATTTTCTCTCTTCTTTTTCCTTTTACTCTCTTCATTTTCCTTTTCATCTTTAGCTTTAGCGGCTAAAGATGAAGACCGCTTTAATTTACTTTTCTCATACTTTCAATAGATTGTTAGAATCTCCAGAAGAATTTAAGAGTCACATGAGATTCAAAAGTAAAAGATACACCATGGGAAGAAACCAAAATAGAAATATCTCAAAAGCTGTAACAAAGAAGCAATGGCAATGGTTAATCTCCCCAAATGATGAGTATTCTACCCTTTCATGACAAATAATTCTTCTAGCCAGCAGTTGTTATAACTGTCCCTCATTGTAGAGGATGGCACATGATTTAGAATCAAATTCTGCTTTTGAAAATATACAATCGAACTGATTATTGTCCATCAAATTATGAAAAGTAAAGCTACAGAGAACCTAATGAACATTTAATGGCTCTTTTAGAATTTGACAGTTGAGCTAGCTTTGTGCAGACTAAATAATTCCTGTGGGGGAAGAGGAGCAGGGACTTCTATGAATTCAAGTGATTGACAGTATTGTTAGAATTAAGAGTATAAACCATGTGGAGAAGAGGAGGAAGGATAAAAATAGAATGTAGAACTCCCTGTCAGCAATTTTAATTTTAGAGTAAGGAAAATTCAAAGGAAAGTGTGGAAAGATGGATGCTTTATACTAATAATATATAAAATTGGTTAATTTTTATAATGCATATGCTGTGTAAATTCACCACTGCACCATTTATATGGTGTCTAGAATTTGCTTGTAATCTCTCAAGACCTATGACAAGATTCTCTGCTTTTGCATATGCTGTGTCATATACCTAGAATATTCTTTCTCTGCCCCTTTATCTGGCTGAGGACTACTCATGTGTTGAGAAGTGTTTCCAGTTTCTTCTTTCAACATGACATCTGAGAGGTTAAATACAGAAATGGACAATGGCTAGTTTGAAGGACAATTGCCATATGTGAATACAGAACTCTAACTCACAACCTCCGTATCACCAGTCAAGGAAGTCAGACCACAATCTCAGCAGCCATGGGCCCAAAATAGGCCTTAGACAATAACTACCCAGCCTTCCAATTCAGGACCAATAAGAGAAAGCCAACTATTTTCCCTAAACAATCGCATAGGATGCCCCACTTCTGGTTAACCCACCTCCAGCTCCCCATACTAACAGCTTCCTTTTTTCACTATAAAGCTTTCTCAATCTCCTGTCTACCTTTGAGTCTCTGCCAAATAAGAATGATGATGTTTGACTTCCCTGCTATAACACGTTCTGATTTAATAGCTTTTGTTTGTTCTCATTTATGTGTTCATTTATTTTCATACATTCTTGTTTTTCCTCTTCCTAGCATCAGTATCAAAGGATTCAATCTTAAGTCACATTCACAAGTAAGACTGGCTTATGTTATGGAATCATAATATTTCTCAATTTAATAAAGCTCCAGCAAAAGTACAACAAACTGTGGATCTAGTCTATATCTTCATCATATGTTTTTAGTTTTCAGCATAAGATTCTGTACATTTTTTTAGATAAATACCTATTTTAATTTTTGATGCTATTGCACATTGTACCGTGTGTCAAACTTAAATTCCCAATTGTTCATGTTACCATACAGAAATATGATTGATTTTTGTGCATTTACTTGTATTCTATGACCTTGGCAAACTCACTAATGATTTCAAAGTTTTTGTAAATTTCTTGAAATTTTTATATTTGTTGCCATAAAATACTACAGTAATTCAAACATTTTGATGGTATTCTTACAGATTTTCAAGTCAAATGTGGGAGAAGCCACTCTAGTCAATCAGTTTCAAATACTTGTAGAAATACAAATATCTAATAGATTGCTATTTTTTTCTATTGTCTTTATGATTGTCAAAGACATATACTGTGTTCATGGAATGGAAGATTTAATATCATTAAACATCATTTTACCCCACCTTGATCTATAGAACAAACAATACAAATCAGAATTCTTATAGATTATTTTGCAGCTATTGGCAAGGTTATTTTAAAATGTGGAATGGCAAATGAATTAGAACAATTTTTTAAAAGAAGAAAAACATTGTAGGACTCACCCTACCTGATTTAAGACTTACCACAGCAATCAAAATGCTATTGAAAGAATAGGCTTATAAATCAACGGGATGTAGTGAAAAGTGCAAAAGTGGATCCATACAAATGGCCAATTGATTTTGGCAAAAGTACAGAGGCAATTCAATGGTGCTTAACAATTGGGCATCTATATGCAAAAAATTGAAACTCATTTTGTAGTTTATACCTTATATAAAGACTAACTCAAAATGTATTATAACCTAAATAAAATTTAAAACTATATACCTTTTGGACAAATACATATGAGAAAAATCGTTGTGACCTTGGATTAGGCAAATAATTCTTAGATATGACACCAAAAGTATAATCCATAAAAGAAAAAAATGATAAATTGACTGTTAAGAGTAGTAAGACTGTTAAGGGGAGTAAATGACAAATCACAGACTGGGAGAAAATATTTGCAGATCACTTAATTGGCAATGGACTTGTATCAGAATATAGAGAAATGTATAAATATAACTTAAGTAAACAACCCAAGTTTTGAAATGGGCAAATAATTTGAATATCCACTTCACCAAAGAAAGGAGATTTATGGATAGCAAATAAGCAAGTGAAGAGAAGTCTCACATAACTAGATGTTAGGGAATTGCAAGTTAAAAACAATACACATCTATTAATAAGACTAGCTAAATTTTTTAAAAAATGGAAATATCAACTGCTTTCAAGGTTGAGCAACTGGTACTCTTATATGTTGATGGTGGAATGCAAGAGGTCTAACTTTGGAAACTCGCGTGTTAGTTTCCTACAAAGTTAAACGTATACTTGACGTATGACCCAGAACCCAACCCCTCAAGTATTTACTCAAGAGAAATGAAAACTAATGTTCACAGAAAAACCTGTCTGTGAATGTTTCAGCAGCTTTATTCGTAATTGCAAAAAACTAGAAACAACCCAAATGCCTTTCAGCTGTTGAAATAATGTTTTAAAATTGTGGTACATTCATGCAATGGAATACTACTCTGCGATAAAAAGTAACAAACCTCCAACAATGTGGATGAATCCAAATGTCTTATACTAAGTGAACGAAATCAGACCCAAAAAGCTACAAATGCATTATTTCATTTATATAATATTCTGGAAAAGGCAAAATTACAGAAAGAGGGAAGAAATCAGTGGTTGCCATGGGTTAGTGATGGTGAAGATATTGACTATGAGGAGAGGCAGAAGAGCATGCTTTGGGGTTGATAAAATCATTCTGCATGGCCGGGCGTCGTGGCTCACACCTGTAATCCCAGCACTTTGGGAGGCCGAGGCGGGCAGATCACGAGATCGGGAGATCAAGACCATCCTGGCTAACATGGTGAAACCCTGTCTCTACTAAAAATACAAAAAATTAGCCGGGTGTGGTGGTGGGCACCTGTAGTCCCAGCTACTCAGGAGGCTGAGGCAGGAGAATGGCATGAACCCAGGAGATGGAGCTTGCAGTGAGCCAAGATGGCGCCACTGCACTCCAGCCTGGGGGACAGAGCGAGACTCCATCTCAAAAAAAAAAAAAAAATCATTCTGCATCTTTCTCATTATAGTGGTTATGTGACTGTATGCATTTTTCAATTCTCATAAAATTGTAAAACAAAAATGTGAATTATACTTTATTTAAATTTAAAAACTAATTAAAACTTATTTTTTGTAAGCTATTAATGTGATTGTAGCATAAAGGAAGAGGGAGATGACATCACTACACTGGGTTTTGGTCTTGGCTCTCACTTAAACCATTTGGTCCTAGATGCAATGCTTACCAGCCATAAACAAAGTGGGAAGTTTCAATTAATAGTTCTCAGAATGTTGAGAATGGTCCCTCTTTTATGCTTCCTATGGGATATATTTCTACAACAGTTATATGCCACATAACAACATGTTAGTTAATGGACTACAAATAAAAGAATGGTCCCATAAGATTGTAATACCATACTTTTACAGTACCTTTTTTTTTTAAAGATATGTTTAAATACAAAAATACTTACCATTGGGTTACAATTGCCTATAGTATTCAGTGACACAACATGCTACACAGATTTGTAGCCTAGGAGCAGTGGGCTACACTGTATAGCCTAGGTGTGTAGTAGGCTATATTATCTAGGTTTTTGTAAGTTCACTCTATGATGTTTGCATAAAGACAAATTTAGCTAAGGTTGCATTTGTCAGAATGTATCCCCAATGTTAAGCAACACATGACTGTAATCATTTTTGGCAAGAGAAAGAATCTGTCATGAGAGATCCGGTTCTCTGTCTCTGGAGGTGATCAAATAATCAGAAAAACCACTCTGAGGGAATTTCGGAGGTAAGGGACTTGATGACCTTAAAATTCCTTCAAACCCCATGATTCCAAAATTCTATTAAGATGGGGTCAACGTGTTGTTAGGAAAGATAGATGTGAATAGCCGATATACGTAAAGGCAATAATTTCAAAAAGACGGTGGTGGGCTTGCCTAAAACTTTAAAAATTGAGCTTATTTGCCCAGGCATGGTGACTTATGCCTGTAATGCCAGCACTTTGGGAGGCCAAGGTGGGCAGATCACCTGAGGTCAAGAGTTCGAGACCAGCCTGGCCAACACGATGAAACCCTGTCTCTACTAAAAATACAAAAATTAGCTGGGTGTGGTGGCGTGCACTTGTAGTCTCAGCTACTCAGGAGGTTGAGGCATGAGAATAGGTTGAGGCACGAGAATTGCTTGAACCCAGGAGGCAGATGTTGCAGTGAGATGAGATCATGCCACTGCACTCAGCCTGGGAGAAAGAGAGAGACTCCATTTCAAAAAAAAAAAATGAGCATATTGAAGTTTATAAAATATTTTTATGTGTAAAAATTTATATAAATTCTATCGAAATTTTTTGGTATTTTCAAACTCATTTATGTCTGCTTCACATATTGTTATATCAATATTACTATTCAGTGGTATCATTCCACTTGATATTTAACATGGATATTATTGAATTTAGTTTTAACTTATTAAAATACATTAAAATAGTTTCATAGTTCTGTGTTTAAAAAATTCTATTTTAAAGAAGAAACTTAAGCCTTTGTGGTTAATTTAACTATAAAGCTCAAAATGGCTGTCTAACTATGTTGGGTTACTGTATTATCCCCTCAGGATATATAGAAATGGATAGATTTTAAAACCTGCATTTTTTTATTATTCCTTATTACTCTTTTATCTTTATTAAGGTAGAATTTATATGTAAACCTCCAGAACTGCATGGGAATAAATTTCTGTTGTTTCAAAACACGACGTTTTTGGTAATTTGTAGTGAAGGACTTAGGAAAGTAATACAACCATGCAGGAAAACAATGGAAAAGAATTTGGGTTCATTTTCATCATTGTGCTTATATCTTTAATTTTTTAAATCATTATCTATGTATCTTTTTTATATTGAATATCCAGAGGCCAAACTTCATAGACAGTTTCACTTTATTCTCATCATTATTTTACTGAAAGGTTATTTTAGATTCACTTGAATTTCCCTTAACAAATTATTTTCATTTTTATTTGGCCAAGATGACCCAGCCCAATTCTAAGGTAGAACAATCAAGATAAGTGGATGCACCAATATTTCAGAAGGAGAAAAATGCTCCCTACAATCAAGGTTACTCTCTTTGTACTTCCCATTCCTAGACTGGGCAAAAAGATTTAATTTCTTTAGCATAAAATATATGAACATAAACACTTTGTCATTCTCCAAATGTCTTCCTCTTTATATTTAGTTTTTCTTTGACTTGCTAATGGATGCCATCTGAAATTACCATCTTACATTTGATTGATTAATTAAATCTTGACTCAGCAATTTGATTATTTTTTTCTCAAATATGTTTACTGGAAGAACTATCTCTTTTCAGGATAGAAAAGCTCCTAATATAAGAAAATGCTTCAAGTACATAAGCAGTGTAAAAATCTTAAAAAACGGTTAATTGTAGCCTCCTATTTTTTTACATGGAGAAACTGAAGCACATCAGTACTGGCACTTATTGTTCTGAACCTGCTCAGTAAAAAGATGCATGCACACATATTTAATATCTATTCACAGTGTATTGATCTGTTTTCACATTGCTCATGAAGACATACCTGAGACCCGGCAATTTACAAAAGAAAGAAGTTTAATGGACAGTTCCACGTTGCTGGGGAGGCCTCACAATCATGGTGGAAGGCAAGGAGGAGCAAGTCATGTCTTACATGGATGGCAGTAGGCAAAGAGAGAGAGCTTGTGCAGGGAAACTCTTGTTTTTAAAACCATCAGATCTCGTGAGACTCATTCACTACCATGAGAACAGCACAGGAAAGACCCGTCCCCATAATTCAATCACCTCCCATAGGGTTACTCCCATGACATGTAGGAATTGTGGGAGTTACAACTCAAGATAAGATTTGGGTGGTGACACAGCAAAATCATATCACACGGGGATTCATAGACACCTTGAAGGTCTATGTTAAGAATTCCTTAAAAAAGATAAAGGACATGGAGAAATAGGTCCTTTCATTTGATAGTTGTAGCTTTCCATGTAAGAATTTGAAACTGAATAGTCCAGAGTAGTTTCTCCCATGCCTTATTTGAAAGTCAGTAAGGATACCATCAAAGAGACTGAATCACTCTGATATTTTCTGGTAATAAATAGTAGAAAACAGATGGTTATAAAAGGACTTTTAAAGCAGAAATGTTGAAGACAGTTATTTCAAAGTTTCTTTTTGTCTGGCGAGAGGCAACAGTCATATTTTGTAAGTTCACCATGGTCAGGCATTTAGAATGAATTCTTCCTGCTTAATCACTTCTCTGATTGCATGATTGTTGTTATTGTTTGCACTGCAGTTTCTTTACTTCAACAAGTAAGATGTCATTTCCCTTCTTTATTTGTGTTGGCAAGGGCCTTCTGGAGTGGAAGGCTGTCCTGGCACACAGTCACCACTGCAGAACAGAGATATGTGGCATTTATAAAGCATTTCTCATGTGCAGGGTTACATATCCAAATTGTGCACCATCTGGGTTAATACAAATAATGTTGTAATAAATCATTCATTGCATTGTGAAATTTTATATAAATTTATATGAATTCTTTTTTTTTTACTTACCACACAGATGTTTCCCAACAGATCTATGGCTCTATAAATGCAAGCAACTTTATTTGCTAATAATCCCATGATTATAGCTTCGTTTGTTAGTTGCTTTATGCCTCATGTAAAAATGTCATTTTTTTATTGCTAGCAAGGGAGCCTTGATTCAAAACCTTTTAATACATTGCCTTTTGTGCAGATGGGTTCCATCCATCCACTGTGCTTCATCATCAATACATTTCAGGGTGATAGCATTTTAACATGTCTAATGATTAAAAAAAATTATGATGTTATATTTTAATTGAGTTTTACCTTTACACTAGTGTGGCATATACATATCCCTTCTTCCTTCCTCTTACAATAAAGGAAGTGTCCTCCAGTTTCAAAAAAGGAGAGGACTTATTTTTACCTTTCCCAAATATCTTGCAAGAGAAAACCAATGGCAATACTGTATATAAAAAGGAAGTAAACAAGAAAAGATACTGGGGGCATGGAGCAGTGGAAAGAGGACAAGTCACTTTAAACTCTGCTAAATTGGAAATGAATTAAAATAGATCTTCTTATTTAATGCATTCTCTTCTAACCATCTCGACTTCACAGGAAGCCCCTCCTCACACAATTCAGGACTCCTATCGAGTCCTGATTTTTAATGGATTGAAAGTAAATTATGCTAAAAATCCAAATTAATAATAGCACCTTATTTTTTAAGAAATGGGGTCTTACTATGTTGCTCCAGCTGGACTCGAAGTCCCGGGCTAAAGTCATTCCCCTGCCTCAGCCTCCCAAGTAGCTGGGACTACAGACATGTACCACCATGTCTGACTGAATAATAGCACCTTAAAAAACTATTCATCTTTAGTCGTTCCCCTACTCTTGTTATACATTGATGAAATTACTTGCTTAATGTTGGTCTTTCTTTCTAGCTGGAAAACTTGGTGTCTTTGGAACACAGTATGTTCATTATACAGACCAACAACAATACAAAACTATTTAAAGTTTAAAAGCAAGGAGATTTATTATAAAAGGAAACAGGGAATCTCAGGAAGCCCTGTCACAAGCTGTGCCTTCCAGGAATCTCAAAGTTTTCACTCAAGCACACACTCCCACTTCTCTTCCAACCCACATAGTGTCTCATCCTTGTTTTGCTTTTCTATATGCTTCATTCTCTCAACCCTCGAGGAAAGTAGGGCAAGTATTATTACACCAGTTTACAAATGTCTAAGGTCAGATAACTGCTAAATTTAGAACTTAGATGTTCTTAACTGCAACTTTATGCTCCTATTTTGACCCCATAGCAGTGTTCAAAATGTGATGGAGAATGCTTTAGGAATTGCTATCAGCCAAGAGTTAACTGTAGTAATGAAAAAACAGTGGTTGTGAATGCTAATGATTGCAATTCCAATTCTGCTGGCTGAGGGGTGTGTCTCTTAACCCCAACAAGCTTCAGTTTTCTCATCTGTGAAAGTATGGAAAATAACACCTGCCTTCTATACACCAAAGTTTGGCATTATCAAAAAAAATATGAAAGTATTTTAAATTAATAAGTCCAGATAAACATAAACTATTACAATTTATATTGTTTTATAAAAGAGATAACATTTCACAGTTCTTTGCTATTATATCTTTCACTGGCTTTTTGAAATCCTTGTACCTTTCTTCATCCATCCACCCATCTCCCTATCCCAAATCTGGAGGAGAAAGAAAAAAAACTTTTTCTGCATGTGTTTTCTACCTAACATGTTTCTACCTAAAATATGGCTTAGCAGTAGTCCCTCACTGCAATATTTGTAAAGAATAGATGATAAGTGAATTGTGTTTCACTGAAATCTTGTCCATTCAAAGGATGGAAAATTTAACTGCTACTTTCACAAGCCTGTACTCTTGATTATTAATCCCTAGAATGGTGATTAACACCTTAGAGGTCAAGAGAGATAGTAATAATGGCTTGTTAATTATCTGCAGAATTTCAGAATGCCTAACAAAAATCACGCTTGCATGTACGGCAAAACTATTGCCATAGGCTAATTGTCAAATATTATTGTCTATAAGGAATTATTTAAATGATAACTGGTTAATTCCATGAGAAATTTAATTGTGATTTATTCAATATGCAATTTTTAAAAAGAACATGAAGCTGATGGGGCGGCGTGGGGGTGGGGGTGGTGGTGGATGAAAGCATCCCCTAACAGTGCAAACTTAGAGAAACTCTGCATTCTGGTTTAGAAAATAAATTTGTTCTCAGCTGAAGTGAGAGTATCCTGAGAGGAGGGAACTTACACTCAGAAACATGTCACTGTAGAGGTTCACACTATGGAAGCAACCAAATAGTGAAATGTTACCCGCAAACTGCTTCTTCGGTAAAATGCTCATTGTATAAGGGCAAGAAATGGGAAGCTAAATGTGAATGCACCCCAAAACAAGGTGGGAATGAGTCTATGTTAAATAGTGACTCCCCCACCACCCAATTTATGTCTTCTCAGAACTCAGAACATGACCTTGTTTGAAAGTAGAATCTTTGCATATGTAATCAGCAAAGACAAGGTCATGATGAATTAGGGTGGGCCCTAAATCCAATGACTTACAGGAGAGAAATCTGGAGAGACATAGAGGAGAAAGTTATGTGAAGATCCAGGGAATAAGGCCATGTGACAATGGAGGTAGAGATTGGAGTTATACATCTACAAGCCAAGGAATGACAAGCGTTCTTGGCAACCACCAGAAGCTGCCGACAGACAGTAAAGGATTCTTCCTTAGAGCCTTCAGAGAGAGCATGGCCCTGCTGACACTTTTATTTCATACTTCTAGCCTCTATAATTTTGAGAGAATAAATTTTTATTGGTTTAAGCTACCCAGTTTGTGGTATTATGAAAGTCCTAGGAAACTGAAATAGAAGGTTGAAGGATTTTTTGAAGATAATTATGTCTACCAATTAAAAAGCCTTATCTCCTTTACTGAGACCCATGAATGCAGGGCAAATGTACCCCTCTGGAATCTTTGCTTACTGCCAGTCTTAAATTTTCCAGTCGAGCAGTGAATTACTAATTCAGCACATAAATTGAATTTAGTTGCCCAAACATGATAGTGCAATTTTCCAAAGTATTTAATTTACTTGGCTCCTTGATTTGTTTATACTCAGAGCATCTGAGTCATTTAGTTGTGTAAGTAAAGTGATATATTTATACACAACTCTTTGTGTATATGTATATATGCATAATTTGCACAGGAATATGATTTATTTTTTCCAGATTCAACACTATTCTAATGCATTAGAGTCTCCGATAAGACAGCAACCATCAGTTATACAAGCCATTAAGCAGAGAAGAATTAACTTAAGCAAAAATTTACTGATGTGCAGAATACTTAAAAACATTATCTGTTGCGTATATGCCATAACATAGTTCATGATTTTATGCTAGCCAAAAAAGGTTTTGGTGATAACTTGTTTATGAGAGAGGGAATATGCCCTCACAAGATCATAAAGTTGTTAGACTGATTTTCACTTGTGAAGGAGAGAATTTTATAGCAAAACATAGTAGTATTTCACTGTACTCTCTCAGAAGTCCTCTACATTTATTGTGTAAGTTTATGTTATAAGGAACTAACTTCTCTATATGTAATTTCATATTTGGCTCAGTAATACCCTTTTTCTTCCCAAATACTGGTGAAAATGATGATGCAACACCAGTTTTTCATTATTTATCCAAATAATGAAAATACAGTTATTTGTTCTTTTTAAGAATACAATAAGATTGAGAAAATGTTAGAGCTTTATGAATCCATCATTATCAACAGGTTAAAAAATAAAAATCATATGATCATATTTATGCAGGAAAACATTGGACAAAATCTAACACCCATTCATGATAAAAACTCTAAGAAAATAAGAATAGAGGAGAAATTCCTCAACTTAATAAATAGCACCTACAAAAAGCCGACAGACAATATCATGCTTAGTGAAAGGTTTGAAAGATTGAATCCTTTCCCCCTAAGACTGAGAGCAAAACAAGTATATCCACACTCGCCACTCTTATTCAACAAAATGCTGGAAGTTCTACCTGGCACAATAAGTCAGGAAAAGAAAACAAGAATGCCTAGATTAAAACAGAAGAAATAAAATTGTCCTTATTTGTAGATAACATGGTTGTCTACACAGAAAATCCCAGCTAACTCACAAAAACCTCTTAAAACTAGTAAGTATGTTCAGAAATGTCACAGGACACAAGATCAATACACATAAACAAAAATTAATCAGGTTTTTCTATACCAAAAAAGAACATGTGGAAACAGAAATTTAATACACCATACAAATTACAATTGCTTCAAATAAAATAATTAAGCAAAAATCTAATAAAACCTATGCAGTATCTATATCTTAAAAATTACAAGACACTGATGAAGGAAAGCCCAGAAAGATCTAAATAAATGGAGAGACATACTATGTTCATGAATTGTAAGGCTCAACATTGTAAAGATGTCAATGCTACTTAAATGGATTTATAGGATTAATACAATTTCCATAAAAACCCTAATAAAACTTTGTAGAAATGGACAAACTTATTCTCATATGTATATGGAAAGGCACAAAGCCTAGAGCAGACAAAATAATTTTGAAAAAGCAGAATGAAACGGAATGAATGAATCTAATTGATTTCAAGACTTATAAAGCTATAGTCATCAAGATAATATAGTATTAGAGAAGGGACACAGATTTAATATGAGACACAGACTTATGGATCAAAGACTTACATGCAAATAAGACATCAGTAAGATGGAATAGAGAACCCAGAAAAAGCACATAGAATAGGTCCAACTGATTTTTGACAAAGGTGCAAAAGTGATTCAATAGAGGAAGACAGTTTCTTCAACAATTGGTGCTGAAGCAATTGGACATCAATAGGCAAAAATTAACTCAAAATAAAGCACAGACCCAAATGCAAAGTGTAAGACTATAAAACTCTCAAATATACATATTATAATCCAATCTTTGAGGAGCTAGGAACAGGCAAAATGTTTTTAAACTTGACATCAAGAGCATGACTCATAAGAGGAAAAATCATAAATTTGATCTCACTTTAAAAATTGTTTTACTTGGCAAAAGACTCTGAGAAGAGGGTAAAAAAAGTTACAGATATGAAGAAAATATTGCAAACCATATATCTAACAAAGGACTAGTGTCTAGAAAATATAAAACATTCTCATACTCAACAGTAACAGACAAACCAATAATCCAATTAGAATATGGACAAAGGACATAAGACATTTCACTGAAGAAGATATATAGATGGCAAATAAGCACATGTAAAGATACTCAACACCTTTAGCCTTTAGGGAAATGAAAATTAAAAGCATAAAGATATCACTACACACCTATCCTAATAGCTAAAATAAAAAATATGAAAAATACCAAATGTTGGTGAGGATATGGAAAAACTGAATCACTCATATATTGCTAGCGGGAATGTAAAATGGTATAGCCACTCTGGAAAAGAGTCTGGAAGTTTCTAATAAAAAATAAACATGTTCTTCCTATATAACCCAGTAATTGTGCTTGGGCATTTATCACAAAGCAATTAAAACTTATGTTTTCATAAACATGTACACCAGTGTTCATAACAGGATCATTCACAGTCATCCCAACTGGAAACAACTCAGTTGTCATTCAACAGGTAAATGGTTACATAAACTGTGCTACTTCCATACCATGAAACACTATTAAGCAACAAAAAGGAATAAAGAATTGATACACACAGCAACTTGGATGGATCTCAATGGCATTATGCTGACTGAAAAAAGACAATGTCAAAAGGTTGCACACTACATAATTCCATTTAATATTTGTGAAATTACAAAATTGTAGAGATAGAGAACAGATTACTGATTGGTAGTAGCTTTGGAGTGAGGAGGGAGATATCTGAGGCTATAAAAGGGTAGCAAAAAGGACTCTTGTGAGAGAGTAATTCTGTATCTTGACCTTGGTGGTCATCACACGAATCTACAGATGTAATCAATTAAACAAAACATATATAAACACATACACAAATGAAGTGTATAAAAACTGTTGAAATGTGAATGAAGTCCACCAATTGCACCAATTTCAATTTCCTGGTTGAGGTATTGTATTGTAGTTATGCAAGATTTTACCTTTGGGGGAAACTGAGTGAAGTGTATATGAGCGCTCTCTTTATTATTTCTAAAACTACAATTAATCTATAATTGCATCAAAATAGAAAATTAAAAAAAAGCAACTGTAAAAATTCACAATTTCTCAACCATTTATCACACTGATTTTGGACATCTATATGCAATAGAAGCCCATGTGGGCTCACTGTTTCTATAGATACCTTAGCCCAGCCTCCACAAATTCTTATGCAGAAGGTCTGCAGTGGGGCACAGAGGTTTTAAATTTTTTTTAATTTTTATTGTTAAGTTCCGGGTAACATGTGCAGGATGTGCAGGTTTGTTACATAGGTAAATGTGTGCCACGGTGGTTTGCTGTACCTATCAACCCATCACCTAAGTATTAAGCTCAGCATGTATTAGGTATTTTTCCTAATGCTTCCTCTCCCATCCCACCCTCCGACAGTGTGTGTTGTTCCCCTCCCAGTGTCCATGTGTTCTCATTGTTCAGCTCCCACTTATAAGTGAGAACATGCACTGTTTGGTTTTCTGTTTCTGCATTAGTTTGCTGGGGATAACCTGAGTATAAGAATATATATATATGAATATATATAATATATGCAATATTATTAATATATGATATGTAATATTACTATAAGATATGATATATAATATTATTAATAATATATGATACGTTATATTGTTAACATATTATATATATATAAGAATCATGACTCCCATTATTATTAAGCAGGCTTTCAACAAGTTAGGTCCTCCAGAACCCTGCAGAGAATTTAGATGTAATTGGCAAAGACCTCAGAGGCTTTCGAATACTTATGACAAAGCTCAAGTATGTGTGGCTTACTGGGTTAAGGAGGATCTCAAACTAATATTTAACATGAGTTGACTTTTCCTTTAAAAAGTGTTCTTACATTTTTGATGTATTGATTGCTTAGTGCACAAATAATGCAAAAGTAAATAAATCATACTAAGCTAAAAATTTTTATGCATAACTCCAGATCTCAAGTCACAAGAGATATGCACTCTTACTGTATTGCCATCTGACCAAACACAAAAAGTTGTTTTTTTCTAAACAGGAAAACTTTATAAACATATGTAAACAGAGGATCAGAGGGGTTAACTGGATTTTCATGTGGCTAGTAAGGAACAGATTTAGAGCCTGCTGTAGTTGACATAAAGCTTGTGCTTTTCTACAATATACTTGCTAAGCAAGTATATAATCAACAGAAATGGCTGATGGAGAAGATAGATACATACATGTTTTCTAATACAATTAACTTAGTGACAATGCTGTGTCATAACAAGTTACTATTCTATCTCATATAATCAATGGCCTCATAATATTTTTGATAGTTCTGTAATATAAGCAGAGAAGATATGATTGTTCTCCACTTCATAGATTAGAAAATGTTGATGCTTCTCAGACTAGTGCTCCTTATCCCGTGGTTTTTAACCTTTTACAAGTATTGTAATCACTGAAAGCTTATTCAAATACATATTTCTGCGTAGTAGAAGTCCTAAATCAGATGGCGTGGGATGCAAGCTGGGTGTTGAGATTTTTTTAAGCTCCCAGATGATGCTGATGCTGTTGGTCCACAGAACACACTTTGAGGACCCCTGTTTTGTATCATTGTTTCTTCTTCTCATCCCACTTTTCATAGTGCAGCATATGGTATCATCTTGGCATTCCCATCCAGCACCCATGAGTTCAATTCTGCAGAGTTACTAGAGAGCATGTTTTGCATGTGACCATTTAAAACTTAACCAATACAAAAATTTACAATCTACTCGTGAGAATCAATTTGTAGGAATCTTGCTGACTCACCAGCACTGTATCTACACGAAATTTTGGGAGTCCCTGCTTCTCAACCATCTGTTTGGATAGCTGATCTAATAAAATGAACTTTCAAATTGTATTTTTTTGGAGGAACAAAATAATTTAATTTGATTGACAGTTGAATGATCTGTCAATTTATATTGGTTGAGTCTCACTGGAAACATGACTCTTGTGTGATTCAAGAGAAAACTAAAAGCCTAAAAACTATTTGAAAATTAAGAGTTTTCAGTGTCCTCAGGACACCTGCCTACAGCAGGGTTTCCCAACCTTGGGATTGTTGACTTTTTGGGTCAATAGTTCTTTGTTGTGAGGGCTGTCCTGCACATGTAGAATGTTTAGCAGCATCCTGGCCCCTATCTATGAGGTGTCAATAGCAACCACTTAGTTCTGACAATGAAAAATGTCTCCACAAATTGCTAAATTACCCCTGGGAGGTAAAATTATTCTGGATTGAGAACCACTGACCTAGAGAATGTCTACTGCCACTCATTCTCTTCCTCCTCCTTTCCTGAGTAATTTAGTCCAAGAGGCATTTGGTGAGGCTCCATAATGTACATGACTGTGTGTTAGAGGTGGATGAGGCGAGAGGGAAGTACAGTAGCCCAGAGCAATACATGTAAGCGTGAGTCGGAAGGGCATCCACACAGGGTTTGGAAAATGGGTCCAGGGTGTCTGAGCCTGTGATGAGTGAGGAGAAATTTTTGTGCAAGGGTGATAGTCTGGGACAGGCTTTCCCAGACTGAGTGGGATGAAGAATGTTTCAGTATATGAGGGTGGCCAACACAGGATGTCAGAAAATAAGCAGGGTGAGGAGGGTGTCCACCTAGAAAGGAGGGCAGTGTGGGGGCATATGAAGATTGAAGAAAGCATCCATACAGTTGGACAACCTGGCTCTGGTTGTGACAGCCAGAGTGAGGTAAGCTTGTGACCCCATTAAGGAGAAGAAGTAGACAGCAGTGATGGGAAATTGGACACACTCATGGGAATTGATCCCATAAGTAATCACATTAAGGATAATGGAAATCATATTTTTCACTATCAGAGAAAAGAGTTACTAAGGAAAGGGGGAAAACCAGGTGTTGGATTAGAATTGGAAATTTTGATATAACTCATGACACATATGTAAGAGGTCTATGGTAAGAGGTTTACTGAAAGGAATTGGCTTATGTGATTGTGGGGTCTATCTAGGTAAGTCTGAAATCTGTAGGGTAGGCCATTAGAAACGGCAGGCTAGAATTCTCAAGCACAGGCTGAAGCTGCTTTTCAGAAGGAAAACTTTTTCAAGAAAGGCTTAGTTCCACATTTGAGGTCTTTTAATTGAGTCAGTCAGGGAAATTCAATATCTGGGGTAATCTGTGCATTACTTAAAGTCCATTCATTGTAAACTTTAATTATTTCTGCTATCTTCACAGCAACACCAAGACTAGCGTTTTTTGTTTTGAATTTTTTACTTTTTAGTTTTTGTGGGTGAACTAGTCTGAATAATTGGTTATCGTACCTTAGTCCTCTTCACACATCAAAAGGTCATCACAACACACATAAACATTAATGTATACCCTACTTATATCCCCAGAAAGGTCCTGGGAGTGATGATACCTCAGTAGCAACAAGCACGTCTGATGCCCACATCTAAATGACATTGTGTATTGAAACAAGGGTTTCCTGGAGCAATGGATGGATCCAGGGCGGTGGCAGAAAAAATACAAGGTGATTCTGGAACAGTTTATTGTACCACAAGTTAAGTGCTCACGGAATTATGAAGATGTCAAAAGGACACAGCAGCCAAACTGAGGAGGCTCCTACTGGTGAAATCCTAGACCATTTGAGCACCAAAGTAAATAATAAAATATTATAGTGCATTGGCTATGCTAAGAGTGCATTAGTCTATAGTAATATAAAATAAATAGGCCGGGCATGGTGGCTCACCTCCGTAATCTCAGCACTTTGGGAGGCCAAGGCAGGCAGATCACCTGAGGTCAGGAGTTTGCCATCAGCCTGGCCAACATGGCGAAACCCCGTCTCTACTAAAAATACAAAAAAATTAGCCAGGCATGGTGTCAGTCGCCTATAATCCCAGATACTCGGGAGACTGAGGCACAAGAGTCGCTTGAACCCAGGAGGCAGAGGTTGCAGTGAGCCGAGATCACGCCACTGCACTCCAGCCTGGAGTGCATCTCAAAAATAAATAAATAAATAAATAAAAGATAGATGACAGATAGTTTGATGAGAAATTTATATTTATATATTCTCAAAGTACTTCCCCAAAAATTATTTATTAATTAACAACAGAGGGTCATTTCACTGAGAAGAACCCTGGTAGACACCACCATAATAAAGTCATCAAATTTAACATGACCAAAAATGAGACACACAGAAACCATGTTCCACCTGATAGAATGCAATAAGAGGAACACAGTACCAGTTGTGTGATATTCCTTTCGAATATGCAAACATTGAATCTAACCATGAGAAAATCTCAAACAAACCCAATTTAAGGGACATCACACAAAATAACTAGACTTGTAGTTATTTCAGAAAGTCAAGATAATGAAAGCCAAGGAAAGAGGAACAGATCAACAATGATGAAGACTAAGGAGGCGTGACAACTAAATGCAAAGCATAATTCTGGACTGGGGCCTTTTGCTGTGATGAACATTATTGGGATAATTGGAGAAATGTGAATTTGGTTTGGGCGTTATATAGTAGTGTTACTTTCCTAATTTTCATCATGGGGGCTATAGATTGTGTTATATAAGAGAATGACCTAATTTGTCATTATTAGGGAGATAAAAGTATTTGTCTTTCCACAACAAATGATAAGACATCATGTTGATAACTTACCCTCAAATGGTTCAGATAAAAACTTTCTACACTTGAAACTTTTTTGTGAATTTTATATTTTTAAGAAAAAATAAAACTACTGTATTATTTCTGAGAATACAGATAATGATGAGGGAGATATTTTGCTTAGATACTCAAAATACGTTGGTCTAGGATCTGGTCCTGAGTTCTGTAGACCAAATAAAGCAATTTGTAAATGTATTCAGAAGTGATGCTTGTATGGAAAAGGCTAATTCATGTTAGTCAAATTCACAAAAGAAGGCAGTATAAATCCCAATATAAAATTGTTTAATAACAATTTTAAAATATATAAAGGGAATCAACCATACAAAATCACTGGCGGAATACTCTCTCCATGCAAGGAAAATATTTAATGTTAGTTCTAAGTAAATCAGAAAGGTATGTTTAATAAACACAGAGCAAGAGTTGAAGGATGGTTAACAGCTAATGTCATCAAGCTATTATATATATATATATATAATATAATACATATATACCCACACATTATGTGAAAGTAGAGGGCTTTGAAATAAAAAAGACCTAGATTCAAATTCTGGCTCCAAACTTTATTTATGTGATCTTGAGCAAATTCGTTAAATTGTTTAGCTTCAGTTTCTTCACTCAAGAAGTGGGAATAGTAACTCTGCAAGACTGATTTGAGGATTAAATACACTAGCACAAGCAGCACACAGCTTATATTAAATAAATGTTAGCTTGTGGTTACTATCATTATTTTGCCAGAAGGTAGGCTTTAGCCTACCTTTTAAGCCTACCTTTTAAGGTAGAAGCCCCTTCTTTTCTAGACAGCCTTGGCAATGTACTGTTAAATTCTTACTTTGTTAACACTTCTCGTCTCTCCGATAACTTTCTGCTTTGGGTTAACAGTATTTCTGCAGATTGGGTGCAATGCTGTGGTAGGCTAGAACTTTAAAAAAGTAATACAACCATTCTTTTATATGATGCCTAACCAAATGCTTGAGACGTATTGTAGGTTTAATGAATGTTTGATTAATGAATAACTACATGAATAGATAATAGCTATAATTAGAATAGGAGTGACTTTAAATGTCTTCAGTCTCACAAATCACTAATGAAATAGATTATTTTTTATAATAGTTATCTAACCTTAGTCATCATAGAGGTTTTTTTCCCCTAATTTCATTCTCAAACTATAATCTTAGCTAAAAGTATTAGTGATACCTTGAAGGTGTGAGATACTTTTTGGAAAAACAGTGGTAAACTAAGCCAAAAATATATATATACACATATCTTCTGGCGAATTCATTCTCTGATGATTCCAAAGCATAAGTTGTTACTCTACTAAAATGTAAACTTAATGCATAAAACAACATTGCATAGGCCTACAAACTGCTATTTCCAGGAATGGCCAAATTATCCCCTAGGTTGTTCATCACATGTACACTGCATTGTAAATTTCATGTGGGGTGTAGTATCATGGCTAATTGAAGTTTATAGATTCTATTGTGACTAACATGTATCCATAATAACAAAGAATAAAGAGATCATTGTGATAAAGAAACAGCTCATATGCAAATGCGTGGGGGTTTTGGAAGAGTTAAAAGAGTTAAACTAGTTCACTTTTAAATGCTTTAAAATATAGCTGATATCTATAGCAAATATGATTTTAAACTACCATCTTTTATTCCTGTTAAAAAATGCCCCATTTTTCCTCTTGAGAAATTGGTGTCAGATCCCTAAGCTTCTCATTCTGTGCCTCAATCCTATTACTTTGTGAGCTAAAAGGAAAGAAGGAAAGAAGGTCATGTCAGAGAGTCCGTTGATGATGGTAAGTTTTCTGAGTGATTGGACATAGCTAATTTGTACCTCATTGTTCTTGGGGCCACACACTCAACAATGCAGTCTTTAGAGCGTGCCCTGAATCACCTCATCAGCGAGATGAGCAGTTTAGCACTAAAATTCTACCTGGTAGGTTTAGTTCAGTCTCCCATCAAACCACTTTTCATTTCCTCAGAAATCCTAATGAGGCTTCTGCACTTAAAAGCAGTGTATCTTTTGCTTTCTAAATGACCACGTTTTTTTAAGAGGGGAAAAAAAAATCCCTTTTTCTCTCACACAAATAAGAACATCTATAAATAGATGCCCAGTGTCTGACAAGAGAAATGATATCACAGTTCTTTTGACCCGTTTTCAGCCACTTTACATCATGTAAATAGTAGTTGTTTATCACCTCATTGACACCCATACACGAAGCTTCATGATGTTAATTAATATCACCACAGGCAACCCCTAAGCTCTGTGCTTTGCAATTAGTACTGGCTGGGGGCAGAAAAGCAACATCTGCCAGGGAATATTTATTTATTCAATAGGTTTTCTAGAACCCATCACTATAATCCCTTACCACAAAAGTGAAACCCTCCAATAGCATAAATCATTTGCAGGTTGTGACACTAAATTGAACAATTGCTAGTACTCCCAAAATAGCAGTTGCCTTATTATTGGAATGGGCTTAAAGTGAAAAAGCAAAACAGAGACTCCCTCTTCTCCTACTCATGATGCATACCTTCTGCCAGAATACACACGAAACATCAAATCCCTTATAGTTTCAAATCATAAATCTAATATGGTCCAATTGTGCTTTAGCTTAGCACACCCAACACTTGTCATTGGCCCAAAAGGAGTAGGCATTAATTATAAATAAATAAATAAAATGCCATAAGCTGAATATTAACTAAATGATTTATTTTTCTTCAGTTTTTACATATTTTCCCCCCTCTGCAGTCTACTTCAATAATTTTCAGCTATGAATATTTCATGTCCTTCTCCAGTTAATTATGTATGTTGATGAAACATAGCACTTACTATGCCCTTCTAGAATTCCAGGCTGAACACAGTTCCCAGCTATTGCACAAAGAGGAAATAGAGCTCATAGAAGGTTTTGGTTTGTGAAAAATATTTTAGAGGTTTTTTAAAAAAAATTAAATATTTCCCAACCCGTTGTATTCCTACAAAGTAATTCCATTTGTTACTTCCATTCCTGATTGCTGAATATCGCATCATGTATTCTTAACAATTTCTAGGCTGGGCGTGGTGGCTTACGCCTATAATCCCAACACTTTTAAGAGGCCGAAGTAGGGGGATCCGTTGAGTCCAGGAGTTTGAGACCAGCCTGGGCAACAAAGCGAGACCCTTGTCTCAATTAAAATAAAAAAAATTGCAACCTCTTACAAAAGAGACTACCAGTCAAATTTCAGAAGTCGGGATAATGCTATAGCTACTTCCCAAATTATAATAAATGATGCAAAACTAAAAAAACTAAACATTTAAGAATCTTTTTGTTTTCAGTATTAAACTATTTTCAGTCAGAATCTCTAGTTATCAATTATAAGTCCTACCAGAAGTAGTCTCCTAAAATCCTGGACCAGCTTTAGAGAAAAGGAATCTAGTTCTTTACTTAGTAGGGGAGGAAGTCTGGGGTAAACAAGTTTAGAAGACTATTTCTTTCATGGCTTTTCTTCTTAGTGTATCTATTAACAAATAGCTAAATTGATTTCTGGAGAATCTGAGGCCTCATTTTCTGCAATAATACAATAAAGAAAGAAATCACTAAAAATTAGCTCCAATTTAAAAAGAGGAAAATAAACTAGAAGCATGAATATTCCACTCATTGTAAGCTGTTTCCAGACGTTATAAGAATTATTGATAGGGCAGATGGCTTGGGTGTCTCTTTAAGGAAAAGAATACAAAATTAGGAAGCTAATGTTACTTAGAATAAGAAAAATGCACAAGAAAGTATAAATTTCTAAAAGTCAACAAATAAACATTGCACAAAAACAACAATACATTTTATAAATTAATGACCTACTATACTTCTTCCATGTTTTTATTTCTCACATTTTTTGGCTACATGCTGTTTGATCACCTTTTTATACAACAATGATTTGTTAATAGATTGTTTTTCCTCTAACATGAGTAATGAATTTTTTTTAATTATTGATCATTTGGAAATGTTTCTTTCAGATTCAAATTTGTTTTTGGTACTTTTGATGTAAACTTTTATGATTGTCATCAAATTTGGGACAAATTCTAATAAATATCTTGTATACACTTTTTTTTCAAATCAGATATAGATATAGATATGCTGTAAGATTTGGAAGATTTTTTCATGGGTAAACTGCTTTTGCTTCAGCTCATTTTAAATCTTGTTTCTCCTCTGTATTCATCAGCATTCTCCAGAGAGACAGAACCAACAGGATGTATACAGAGAGAGATGAGAGAGAATTTATTAGGAGAATTGGCTTATGTGATCATGGAGGCTGAGAAGTCCCAAGACAGGCCATCTGCAAGCTAGAGACTCAGGGAAGCTGGTAGCATGGCTCAGTCCAAGTCCAAAGCCCTCAGGAACTGTGAAGCCAATGGTGTAAATTCAGTTCAAGGTGAGAGAACCCAGGGGCCACTTGTGTGAGTCCTGGAGTCCACAAGCCAGAGAGCCTGCAGTTCTGTTGTCTAAGAATAAGAGAAAAGTGTACCCCAGCTCCAAAAAAAAAAAAAGAGAAAAATCACCTTTTTATTCTATTGAGGCCCCTAGCTGACTGAATAGTGCCTTCCTGCATTGAGGGCATATCTTCCCCACTCAGTCCACTGACTCACACTTCAATCCCCTCTGGAAATGCCCTCACAGATATACCCAGAAATAATTCTTTACCAGTTCTCCAGGTAATCCTTAATCCAGTAAAGCTGACACTGAAAATTGACCACCACATCCTCTGTTACCCAAATACTTCTGCTGCAGGGTATCTTCTGTTACATATCGGAGGGTAGGACTATTACTATGAGAGTCTGTGAATCACCTAAATACATCCCATAAAAGGGTCCTCAACTCAACTTTTATTTAGGAAGACTTCATAAATGTCCATGGTCACTACAATGACACTCCATTGAAAGTAAATGACCCTGAAGCTCCACTTCATTATTAGCTTTGGGATAAATGATGATTCCCCTATTATTGCCTGGAAAAGAAAGAAAAATATCAACATAATGGAATAGTGACATAATATCAACAAAATGGAAACACTTTACTATGAGCATAACCTTCCAGAGGACAAATATAGGGGATGCTACTCTATTCAATATTTGAAATCCAATCAATGCTACATAAATAATGGAAGGTAAAGAATATTTTGGATATATTGTGTTAAGCTATAATTAAAAATCTGATGCCACATTGACTACTTTGGTATTTTCAAGTGACCTATTGATTTATTTAATCAATCAAAGGGATTGCCTAAATTATCTCAATGTTATGATTAGGTTGATAAATGTGAGAAACAGAACAAGTTGAGAAGCAATTTATTTTTGCAAGCAATGAGAATAATGTTTCACCTCATACTATCTGTTTCTCATATGAGGGGTAATTTTGAGAGAGCCAGTTCCTAGAGGAACTCTCCCAGTGTTTTTAAACTTAGTTCCTTTGTACTCTAGATGGAGCACTTCACCTTCTGCTTTCACTGTTTGTTTCATCAGGACTGAGTTAGAGTCATGGAGCATTTTGAAAAGGCTTTCATTAGAAGGCTTTATTGGTGGTCTTCAAAAATAATGAAGAAATTTCAACTATTCCATACAAAATGGCTCCTCCTATCCATGCTGCCATGCTTATGTGTTTTAATGATTGCATTCCCAAAGCACATTTGACCTTTCGGTTTCTGGTTCATAGCATAAGAAATGCGTGTGTTGCTTAGTTCCTCGTTATTTAAGTGGTCCAAGAACATTTATTTAAAGAGATTGAAAAATACAACCAACAATTGGGATTGAAGTTGGCAAGCCTTGTCATGATTAACCCACTCAGTTGGTGTACGCTTGTGCTTGTGGCAATGTCTACATTGGTACTAAATTTAATGTCAAAGCTGAATGTTCCAGAAGCAACAGTTTTCAGTAGTTTTGCAGTGTTTGCACTCATTTTCTTTCCTTCTTTCTTTCTTTTAAATTGGATTTTAGTATCCTGTAAATTCCCAGTGATAATATAGTTTCTTGTTTCCAGACACATTGAATTAAAAAAGAGTCAGAGCAGAATGATCTTAATATTTTGAATTAGCAAGCAAACTAGCACCATAAAAACACACAGCTTTTTAAATTCAAAACTATAAAGACTCTATATAACTAAGGACCCATTTTACTGGACAAAAATAAAATATCTTTTTTAAAAAAGAGGATTCCTATGGCCATACTATAAAGTAACCTAGGATTTATGGGACTTAAAAATAATTATTAATGCTTAGACTAAATTTATCAGCTTTTTATGTGTTTTGTGCTGAAAGAGTGATTTATTTCCTAAATAAAAGTGAGATGGAAACTTTCCCTGGTGCACTTCTTTTGTGATCCAGGGGACAGGCTAGCTTCACATGCAATAAATTACAGGGGTAAGTACTAGGATTTATTCAGCTCAGCTATATAAAACAACACCAACACCCTTTTCCAAATGGGACTGAGATGCAGCAAAATAGCCGTAATCAGTGCATTCTGCTGCTCCCCAAAATAAAATAGCCATGAGATTGAAAAAGAAGCTTCTGTCTTCCAGCTTTCAAAGAAGCCAGGTTTGCCCTGAGTGTTTTCTATAAGGCTATGAATGCATTTATCTGAAGTAACTCTTTGGCTGAGGTCAACTAGAATACAATGTCTTTTAAATAAATTGGTCAATACTAGAAAAGCTGAATGCCTTCTGTGATGCCCAAGGCATTGAAACTCATCCTTTGCGCTCCTTTTTGTTTTTGTTTTTGTTTTTTTTGAGAGGGAATCTCACACTGTCACCCTGGTTGGAGGGTTGGAGTGCAATGGCTCGATCTCGGCTCACTGCAACCTCCACCTCCTGGGTTCAAGCAATTCTCCTGCCTCTGCCTCCTGAGTAGCTGGGATTACAGGAGCCCACCACCATGCCTGGCTAATTTTTTGTATTTTTAGTAGAAACGGGGTTTCACCATGTTGGCCAGGCTGGTCTTGAACTCCTGACCTTGTGATCCACTTGCCTCGGCCTCCCAAAGTGCTGAGATTACAGGCCCAAGCATTTTCACATCATAATGCTTAATACTTAGTACAGGTATACTCATTTTATTCCATTTTGATTTATTGTGCTTCACAGATGTTAAACTTTTTACAAATCAAAGGTTTGTGACAACCCTGAATGGAAGAAGTCTGTTGGTGGCACTTTTCCAACAGCATGTGCTCAATTAGTGTCTCTGTGACACATTTTGATAATTCTAGCAGTATTTTAAACTTTTATTATTATATCTGTTATGGTGATCTGTGATCAGTAATCTTTGATGTTACTACTGTAATTGTTTTGTGGCACCATGAACAGTCCCCATATAAGACAGCGAACTTAATCAATACATGCTGTGTGTGTTCTGATTCCTCCAATGACTTGCCTTTTTTCCATCTTTCTCCCTCTCCTTAGGCCTCCCTATTCTCTGAGCCACAACAATATTGAAACGAGGTTACTCAATAACCCAACGATGGCCTCTAAGTGTTCAAATGAAAGGAAGAGTCACACATTTCTCACTTCCAGTCAAAAGCATTTCTATGATTAAGCTTAGCATGTTGAAAGCCAAGATAGGCCAACCGCTAGGCCTCTTACATCAAACAGTTAGCCCAGCTTTAAGTTGAAAGTAAAAGATTTGAAGGAACTTAAAAGCGAATACTTGTATGATAAGAAAGTAAAGCAGCCTTATTGTTGATAGGGAGAAAGTTTGAGTGGTCTGGAGAGAAGATCAAATCAGCCACAAAGCCTAAGATTAAACCAGCCACAAAGCCAAAGCCTTAAGCAAAAGCCTAATCCAGAGCAAGTCTCAAACTCTCTTCAAGTCTATGAAAGCTGAGAGAGGTGAGGAAATTAGCAGAGGTTGGTTCATGAAGTTTAAGGAAAGAAGCTGTCTCTAGAACAGAGAAGTGCAGAATGAAGCAGCGAGTGCTGGTGTACAAGTTTCAGCAACTTATCCAGAAGATCTGGCTAAGATCATTGAGGAAGCTGGCCCACTAAACAACAGATTTTCAGTGTAGACAAAACAGTCTTCTGTTGGAAGAAGATGCCAGATAGGACTTTCATGGATAAAGAGGAGAAGTCATGCCTGGTTTCAAAGCTTCAGAGGACAGGCTGACTCTCTTGTTAAGGACTAGTGCATCTGATGACTTTAAGTTGAAGCCAGTGCTCATTTATCATTCCAAAAATCCTTAAAACATTCAGGCTATTAAAAATTATGATAAATATACTCTGCCTATACTCTATAAAATGGAACAACAAAGCCTGGATGGCAGCACATCTGCTTAAAGCATGGTTTACTGAATATTTTCAGCCCATGGTCAAGACCTACTGCTCAGAAAAAAAAGATTCCTTTCAAAATATTACTGCTCATTAACAATGCACCTAGTCACCCACAAGCTCTGATGGACATGTGCAAGGAGATTAATGTAGTTTTCATGCCTACTAACACAACATCCATTCATCAGCTGATGGATCAAGGAGTTATTTCAACGTTTGAGTCTTACTAATTAAAAAATAAAATTTGTAAAGTGACAGCTGCCATAGACAGTGATTTCTCTGTGGAAAGTAAATTTAAAACATTTTGGAAAATATTTACCTTTGTAGATACCATTAAAAGCATTCATGATTCATGGGAGGAGGTAAAAGTACCAACATGAACATGAGTTTTGAAGAAGTTGATTCCAACCCTCATGGATGACTGAGAAATTTGAGACTTCAGTGGAGGAAGCAACTGCAGATGTGGTAGAAATAGCAAGAGAATTATATTTCAAAGTAGAGCCTAAAAATGTGACTGAATTGCTGCAAATTCACGATAAACTTGAAAGGATAAAGAATTAGTTTTTATGGGTGATCAAAGAAAGTGGTTTCTTGAGCTAGAATCTACTTCTCGTAAAGATGCTGAAAATGCTGAAATGACATTGCTGAAATGACAACAATGAGTTTAGAATATTACATAAACTTAGTTGATAAAGCATCAGCAAGATTTCAGAGGGTGACTTCAATTTTGAAAGAAGCTCCACTGTAGGTAAATACTATCAAACAGCATTGCAGGCTACATGGACATTTTTTGTAAAAGGAAGAGTCGGTTGATGCGGCAAACTTCATTGTTGTCTTATTTTAAGGAATTGCCACCACCACCCCAAACTTCAGCAGCCACCACCTTGATCAGTCAGCAGGCATCAACATTGAGGCGAGGCCCTCCTCCAGCAAAGACTATTACTTGCTGAAGGCTCAGATGATTGCTAGCAATTTTTAGCAAGAAAGCATTTTTTAATTAAGGAATATATATATATTGTTTTTAGACATGATGCTACTGCACACTTAATAGACTACAGTATAATGTAAACATTAATTTTATATGCTCTGGGAAATGAAAAATTTGTGCAGCTTCTTTCATTGAGATACTTGCTTTATTGCACTGGTCTGGAACTGAACTTGCAGTATCTCTGAGTTTGCCTGTATTGTAATTGCCCATTTACCTGTCTGTCTCTCACTGGTCCCACCACAGAGATAATCAAAAGCAGATAATGTGCCTCGTTTATCTTTATTTCACCAGTGCAAAGCCTGTGGAAGGCACTCATTAAATATTTATTGGATGAGTGGATGGATAAAGAACAGAGGGATGAATAAAAGTAAAACCATCCAGAGATAGTCTAGGTTTCAAAACCAAGTAATATTCATCTTTTCATAGACAGAGCTGCACACATATTCAAACAGTGATAAACAACTCCCAAAGTGCTTAAAAACATGTATCTAAAACCAAAAAGAAATTTCTGAAGGTTCTACTGCCAGAAAAGATCACTTTGAGAAAAGGAAATTGTTTTGTAAACAACAGTCATAAATTCTACTACAAACAATAACTAGGTAAATTCTACTAAATCCACAACCGTTGTGGGTCTCCCATATTATTATTAATAATAATGTATTATTAATTTTTCTCATACATTTATTTTTCACAACTCTTACATACTTATTTACTAAAGGAAAACTGAGGTGACAGAAAAGTTCTACAACTTTCTGAGGTCACAGAGTAAGTGGGAGAGCTAGGGCGTGAATTCAGACACTATGACAAGAGTTTATGTGCTTAATCACTAGACAATAGTATTCTCTTTAGGCAGAGAGACTAAAAAATAAGTATTATCAAATTTGACTCACAGAGGATTTTCTGGGTGGGAGCCTGAATTACTGACAATAAAAGGAAAATTATTTTAGAAAAAGAAAAAAAGCATCAGTTTCAATTATTTTTATTCATTGAAAAATGAACTTGTTGAAATACTGTGATATCACTTGATATTACTTTATAGCAACACATGGAATAGATTTGTCCAACTAAAGTTACAGATTGTAATTTCTGTGCAAACAGAGGACATTTTAGGCCAAGGATGACAAATGAGTTTGTGCCAATATGGTAACTTCTAGAGATGATCGCTAAAGACTAATCTGGAGAAAACCTACAGTCAATTAGCACTGCCTACTGTGAACACACGAACTCTGCTGCTGGACAAGCACTGGCCATATGCTCTCCTTCTCTCAGGAATATTGTGGGGATACATTCCTAGCACACTAGTTCTTCAATCAGATTGTACATCAGAATAACCCGTGGAGTTTCCATAAAATACATGTAACAGGGAAAGACAATCTTTGATTTCTGTAAGCTTACAGTACTGAGAGGTAAAGCGATAGAAGCATCTTGTAGCGCACAGCTGAAAACAAAAATAAATCTTCCCATGTCTTCACGAATTACATAGTCTTAGTCCATTTGTGCTGCTGTAACAAAATACCCGAGACTGGGTAATTTATAAAGGACAGAAATGTATTTGTCACAGTTCTCAAAGCCAGGAAGTCCAAGATCAAGGCACCTGCAGGTTTGACGTTTGATGTGGGCCCCTTCCATCCACGGTGTTTTCTCTCAACAGCATCCTCACATGGTGAAAGAGGGAAGGGCAAAAAGGGGTGAATGCAGGGTGAAGCCTTTCTTATATGGCCGTAATCCCACACAGGAGGGAGAAGCCCTTAGGACGTTATCACCTCACCTCAGCCCACCTCTTAATACTAGCACATTGGTGATTAAGTTTCAAAATATGAATTTAGGGACACACATTCAGACCATAGCACACCTCCAGAGTAAAGACTGAAAAATATTTCTAATTGACGTCATATATGACTATGCAATTAAATATTTTACCTACTTCAAGCAAAAATGCAGCATGTAATTTGATAGAAACATAAACATAGGGAGAGTAATACATGTTGTATGTAATAATTTAATTCTTAGAAGAAATTATTTTAATATATAAATTATTAGCAAGTAGAAAGTAAAATCAAGATAGGAAGAAAGCAAAACAGGATATATGGTCCTTTATGGTGGCCAGTGATTTCTCAGATATCTTTCTAAAGTCCAGTTGTTTAACCGCAGTTGAAGGGATAAAACAACGCAGTGGAAACAGTAAACTCTATTTTACATTTCCATTTCAAATGGCAAAAACTCAATATTTTCCCTAGTGTAACATTATGAATGAAAGCTCTTGCAATAACTACAGAAGCACTGAAAGAATTTTAGTTACATGAAAGATGCTTTTGAGAATAAGAAAAGAGAAGAATACTGAAGACTCTTGAAAGTTACTTTTCCTTTACCAATCCACCAAAATAATAGATTTCTGAAATATTAGCATGTGAAGGGTAATCTCTGAGACCTTTTGCCACCTCCTAAAATGAAGAAAGGTTGCATACATTTTTTTCTTGCTGCTACGAATAATAAGAAGCCATGGGATTCCTTGTAGCAGTCCTGGAATAATTATGAAATAGCTGATTAAGTTCAAAGTTAGTATGGAAATCTGTTCCCTTAAAAGTCTTTCATAATCTATCTCTGGAGAGAGATAGTTCTATCAAATTTGAATTAATCCATAGATAATGGCAAGACTATTGCCCACCATTATGTGTCTGTATATGGGAAATGAATACTGCATGGATCCTCAGATTTACCATCAAAATAACTCAGGGCCAGAGTACAGAAGGGATTAATTGTAAACAGTAAGAGTTATGGCAATCATCTCAAGAAAGGGATTAATCAACTTCAAACACATAACTTGACCTAATAATCATAGCCTAACCACAGATAATTCTTTGGAGAGTAGATTTTTTTTAATGCAGGTCACACAATGATCGTTTCATAGATCCAATAAAACATTTTAAAAATTACCTTATCTGGTGTCATTATAAAGTATAATCAGGTCCTGTATTATCATCACTACTGAAGCCTACAGTAAAATTAATTGTTCTTCATTTCAAGTCAAAAATAGGCTTTTTATCACGCAATCTAAATTAAAGCTTTCTAAGAAGTTCCTATTTTGAATAGTTAAGCACATTGTTAGTTGTGGGGATGTAAGCACTTATTCACTTTATCTTTTGTTCATGGCCAATTCCTTCTTTGAGTTTTGAATCCATATGTGTACCATATACACAGCTGAAGCTGCATAACATAAATGGGGTTTTCTGTGTATTAGGATACACAGTGTTCAAAGGCTATGAAAAACTGATAATAAAATAGACTTATACTTTATATAGAATAACTGAATTAAGTGGGACAGTTAATGGGCATGAAAATATAGTTAGATAAAATGAGTAAGATCTAGCATTTGATTGCACAACAGGGTGACTACAGTTAACAATAATTTATTGTGTATTTTTAAATAACTAAAAGAGTGGAATTAAAATCTTTTCTCTAACACAAGGAAATGATAAATGTTTGTGGTGATGGATACCTCAATTACTCTGATTTGATTATTACATTATGTGCCTGTATCAAAACATCACATGCACCCCATAAATATATAAACTTATTATGTACCTATAATAATTAAAAACAAACTTAAAAAAACCGAGTTAAATTGTTTTGCTTGTTTTTAAACTGTGGTAAAATATACAGAAAATTTACCAATGTAATCATTTTTAAATGTACATTTCAGTAGCATTAAATACATTCACACAATTGTGGAGCCAATTTCCAAAACTATTTTCATCTTGTTAAACTGAAACTCTGTATCCATTAAACAACAACTCCCCGTTCTTCCCTCCTCCTATTCCCTGGCAGTAACTATTCTACTCTCTGTCTCTATGAATTTGACTATTCTAGGTACCTCATATAAATGAAATAATACAGTGTGTGTCTTATTTTGTGACTGGCTTATTTCACTTAGCATAATGGCCTCAAAATTCATCCATGTTGTGCCATATGTCAGACCTGCCTTCCTTTTTGAGACAGAATAATATTTCGTTGTTATGTATATACCACATTTTGTTCATTTATTCATGAAGGAACACTGAGTTGCTTCCTCCTTTTGGCCATTATAAATAATGTAGCTATAAACATGGGTGTAAAACACTTCTTTGAGACCCTACTCGCAATTATTTTGTGTGTATACCCAGAAGTGGAAATGATGGATCATATATGGTTTTTCTATTTGAATTACTTGAGGAATCTCCATGTCGTTTTCCACAGCAGCTGCACCATTTTACATTTCTACCAATAATGAGACTGCACAAGTTTCCAGTTTCTCCACATCATCACCAACACTTGTTATTATTTTCTGTTTTTTAAAAACTACGAATTAAGATTTTTAACTAGCAATCTTAAATCTAAAGTTTCGAAATTAGGAAATCTCCAATTATAATTTTTCAAATGGTCTATCTAATATACTTGTTCGGGGTGAAATCTGAGCTTTTTTCTTTCTAGAGAAGGTTGTTGAGGGTTAAAGTAAAGAGAATAAAACTTTTCCAACAATGTGGATAACAGGCACACCTTCCCAGCCTCCCCTGGGCACCCCTCAAATACCTAATATAACGCTTTTCACACAGTATGTACTTGGAAAATATTTTTTTAAATAAGGGAGATAAAGAGTTTCAACTCACAGTTTTAAAATTCAAAGTGAATTTCAAGATTCTTCAGGGTGAAGGATATAAACTTTTAGGTTTTCATTCTACCTTCATTGAAATAATGAACATTACCTCATTTGCTCGTTGTGGGGATTAAATAAATGATCCATGTGATGCACCTAGAACTGCCCATTATAAATGTAGTAAGTGAGAATTTTTATCATTATTTGGATGTTATAAAAATTAATCAATAAGCAAGTATTATTAAATGCCTAACAATGTCCTTAGCAGTACCTTCAGCAGTGTTGAACACTGTTAAAGTAACAATAACAACTGTTGTGCGAACAATATAGAAACATATTTTTATTTTAAAAGGAAAACAGATAAGCCCAAAACATGTAAAATATAATGCAGGATGGGACTAAAATCCCCCCTTTTGAAAGTCCCTTTCTTTAGCATCCTGATTTTGTAGAATTCTTGCTCTCTTAATACTTCTTCCTCATTTTTCCCCACCCCCCATTCAGAAATGGTTTTGGTCTGAGTCCTCTAGTCTTCTCTTTCTACATGTTCTCTCCCTTGGTGATTTTGTCTACTCTCATTTCACCATCTCGAGGATGATGGCGTCCTGGATCACATCATCTTTCTCAATATTGCTGATTCAATGACCTGATGAACAATGAACTAGCAGTGCCATTTTGAAAGCAGATCTAAAATTCAAGTGCCTGTTTTAACTGTTGTTATTGCTGCTGCTTAATAAAATGCTGTAAAATCCTTTAATTATTCTCCCTTATCTGCAGAACAAAACTTGGAAACCTTAGTTGTTGACTTTACTTTTTAAAGTTTTTTTTTTAAGTTTCTAAATCTTTAAAAGTTTTTCAGTTTTATCTTCCCTACGTATACTCTAAATTAATAAAAGCAAACTATGTGTACTTGTCCTTAATGAACATGCTATTTTTTCCTTATGCTTTGAAATGTATTATTTCATCTCTGATTTGCTCTTTTCTCCATCTCCACTGGTTGAAATCCCATTCAGACACCAAGATCCAGCTCAAACTCAGCTTCCTACACCCCACCCTGAAGGAATGTCTCTCCTTTCTGGGCTGCATAGTACCCAGTGTGTAATATATGTATATTTTGAGGTATCTTGTTTCTAGCTCTATGCGAATATGCACTAAACTGCCAGTCCCTGACAATGACTTCTTTGCCTTTGATTCTCCAAAATAAATAAATAAATGAATAGCTGAGTGATTAGCTAAATAAATGAATACAAGTAAATGTATATGTTTTAAAGGAAAATTAATTTTGTAGCAGCATGGATACAGAAGAATCCACATTCAGGAAGTCACCGTGAAGACTGTTGCATCATTATAAACAAAATCCAAGCTGGAACTGCCATAGCAGAGTGGATAAGTAATTGATTTAAATCACTTTGAAGACTTTTTTTTATTGATATCTCACATGGTACTTTTATTATATTCAACTATCTTTGCACATTTCATTTCAAAAATTAGCTATATGATGGGTATCTTAGTCTGCTCAGGCTGCCATAACAAATTACCATAAACTGAGTCTCTTAACTAACAGAAATGGATTTTCCCATAGTTCTGGAGGCTGGAAATCCAAGACTGAGGTCCTGCATGGTTTAGTTCCTGATGAGGGCTCTCTTCTTGGCCTATAGACCACCACCTTCTTGTGTTCTCTTGTGGCAGAGAGAGAGAAAAGGAAGCCAGCTTTCTGATGTCTCTTCTTAAAAGGCCACTAATTCCATCATGAAAGCCCCAATCATGACCTCATGTAACTCTAATTACCCCACAAAGGCCCCACCTCCAAATATCATCACACTGGGGATTAGTGCTTCCACATATGAAACTGAGGGAGGGGGGTGGGCAGGACACAATTTAGTCCATAGCAGTTGAATAAGTGAGGAGATATTTTACCTTTCTAACATAGAGGCATTTGGCCCGAGAATTCCAGAACAAATTACCCCTTTTTTCTATTCAAATTTCTATGACTTCAGTTGTACATCTATAGGAATACACACACACACACACACACACACACACACACACACACACACACATGCATATAGAAATAGAAACACATGCCTGAATTTCTAGGAAGGAAGAAAATAGAGACCTAGGGATCATGTCTGCCATGACTCTTGTACAACACACAGTCTCTACCAGTGACCCTGGATACTGTCTGAAAGAGCTGATCCCTAAGTAAAAAGTTATGACATCCTTATTGGCATAATTTGAGGTACATACAGTCCTAGATTTATGAAATTCCCACTCTGTAAGTTAATACCGTAACTACTACATCTTGAAACTTCCTATTAAAATTTAACTATTTATTTATTTATTTTTGAGATGGAGTCTCACTCTGTTGCCCAGACTTAAATGCAGTGGCACAATCTTGACTCACTGCAGCCTCCTCCTCCCAGATTCAAGCAATTCTCCTGCCTCAGCCTCCCAAGTAGCTGGGATTACAGGCGCACACCACCATGCTCAGCTAATTTTTATCTTTTTAATAGAGACAGGGTTTCGCCATGTTGTCCAGGCTGGTCTCGAGCTCCTGTCCTCAGGTGATCTGCCTGCCTCGGCCTCCCTAAGTGCTGGGATTACAGGCAGGAGCCACTGCACCCAGCCCAAAATTTTAATTCTTACCCAAGGGCAGAAACAGGTTTATTATGAAGCTAAAGATACTTTTGTTAAATGTCCCTTCATTTTCATAGGTTACTAGGAGGAGTATTAGAAATGTGATAACATGGTCTGTTTTTATGAATGTTACAAAAATGAGATTTTTGAAAAATTCTTTTACTTAAAGATAGCCCCTAAAATATGTAAGTTTTTTTTTTTTTTTTTTTTTTTTTTTTTGAGGCGGAGTCTCGCTCTGCCGCCCAGGCTGGAGTGCAGTGGCGCGATCTCGGCTCACTGCAAGCTCCGCCTCCCGGGTTCACGCCATTCTCCTGCCTCAGCCTCTCTGAGTAGCTGGGACTACAGGCGCCCGCCACCACGCCCGGCTGATTTTTTTATATTTTTAGTAGAGACAGGGCTTCACCGTGGTCTCGATCTCCTGACCTCGTGATCCGCCCGCCTCGGCCTCCCAAAGTGCTGGGATTACAAGCGTGAGCCACCGCGCCCGGCCCTAAAATATGTAAGTTTGAAGTGTCAAATCATCTTGATGAACCTCTGTTTGGGACGTGTCAAATAATAGAAAAAGTAGAATCAGATGCACTAAACATCAAAAGATGTTCTGAGATAGCAAAACTACCTTGTGAGGCTACCAATACCAAACACCCAGAAGAGACTGCTATCACATAGTCCCTTCAAAGCTCTACCTTGCTCATCTGATCCCAGGCACTGTGGATGCTCTGTTCTAACATTTTATTTTGTCCCTAAGGATGTATTTCCTCACTGATACTTACTTGGATCTGGTTTCCTAATCAGTGGCCTGCTTCTAAATCCATCCCAATGCTTGGTTTCCTCATCTATAAAATGAGAATGGAGATACTACCTATTTCATGGTGCTATTATAAACATAAAATGATATAATGTACATATAAATGCTTTGTTAGCTATTTATTCTATACCTATTTAAGGCCCTCCATGAAAGAGTCCCATATGAATTCTCCATTCCTATATTCCATTAGACCTTCTTATGTATGATATGTTCCACCCAAACTTGGCTACTCTTCCATCTCTGAGCCAATTTGCAATTTTTGTTAGATCAGTAACCATAGCAGAATAATATGCTCTGTAAGGATTACTTCAAACAAACAAACAAAACCTCGGGATTAGATTATTTTGCCTACGAATTATGTTAAAATTTTCAGTAACAGAATTTTCTTTTTGCTTTCTGAATAGTTAACATTATTTTTTAAATCTTTTAAGAGACATCAATGTATTAAATGAAGCTAGCAAAACCAGAACACAAAAATATGTCAGTCTTATTAAAATAAAAACAGACAACTGAAACATTTTTATTAGGTTAATTTTACTTTTTACGTTACTACAACAATAACAAAAATACCAATACCATTGAATACAATTAGGAAGTTTACTTAAATCATATTCCTCAAAATTTGGTGTGCATCATCACATGTGTTAGAATCATGGGAGCAAGGGCAGAGGGTTACTTCTAAATATTCAAATTCTCGGCCTCCCCCAGACCAGCTGAATCAGAATTTCTAAGAATGTTGCCATAGAATCTGCATTTTAGCATTTCTTTCCAAGTGATTTTTATGCAAACCAAAATTTAAAATACTGCATTGACATTTTCCGTCCCAGTCTTCTGAAGATTGAAAGTTAACAGCAGGGTTGGGGTGGGACAAGGTCATGGGAAGTAGCAGCCCAGGAAGCATCAGCACTGTCATCCTTATTGAGGTTTGGATGAAGTACCTTTTCAATAAGCTCTTCTGTATCTCTTGATAAACAGTTATGTGGTAATGAAACTTTTCAAGGTTATTTCCTTGAGAATACAGCTAAGGTAGCTTCTTGCGTCTCTCCAGGCAGAATATTCTGATATTATTATTAATCTTTATCTTGTCTTGTTCTGAAAACAATTTGAGCTATCTTATGAAATTCATAGTCTACATTAGTTTAAGAAGTGATGAGAAAGTGAGCTCAGGAAAATAACCCTATGAGGTGTGTGTGTGTATGTGTGTGTGTGTGTGTGTGTGTGTGTGTATGAGAGACAGAGAGAAGAAAGAGAGAGAAGGTAACTTCGAGATTAATAAATACTTTTAAAACTAGGAGTTATTTGTATTTTAGTTTTTAATTCAACCTAAACCTTCTCTCTGTAGGGTTTCACAATTTTAAAAAAGTATGTCTTTTAATTTAACAAAATGCAAACATATATCTCCACTAGTGGAGAAGGTAGTGAAAAGCTTCTCTTGAGAAAAGTGAATGGACAAATAAAGATTTCTCATTTCAGACAAAAGAAAATAACCTAGGAATAGATCCAAAAAAAAGAGAAGATTCCAAGGAGAGGGATGGAAAATAATGCCAAGAGGCAAACACATAAAAAGATTTACAGATCTGACTAGTTAAAAATTTAAAAGCTTTATTTGTCAAAAACATCATAAACGACCCAAATGTTTTAGATAGAGGACAGGCTGAAACAGTCTAACTGCATTTGCTGTGTAGGTTGGAATTTGCTGAGCTAGGGCTGTCTTTGGCTGATGACGGTTAAAGATCCAGTTCAAGGCTATCCAGCTACTAACTGGTAGAGCCAAGACGTCAACTGACATTTCTTAGCCCCACTGTACATGCTCCTAACCATCATTTCCTGTTTTTTAGATTTACTTGGGATTTATCTATTTCATTCTCTTTTAAAGCTTTATTATTCCTATTCTGTATTATTTCTATAGCTTTTGTTTTGTTTTTATATTCAATGTATTATTCAGTTGTTCAATGATTTTGTTGCTATTTCGTTGTTTATGGAATTAATAAATGATTCAAACTGGTGATTTTGGTAAATAGACTTTTTTGATGTTTCAAAGCTATGTTACATTCTTAATTCATGAGGTTTTTTTTTGTATATTCTCTTGGATTTTTAATCAATCGAATAATAGTCTTGGGAAACAATTGTTTCCCTTTTTCCAAGAATTAAGCTTCCTTTTTGCATCCCATTTCTTAATGTCTACATCAGAACTTTAGAACAATGTTAAGTCATACAGGAGACTTTTGATACCCTTGTTTAGTCCATTAATAAAAATGATGCTAATGTTTTTCTGTTAAAAATGTGCTGATGTTATTATTTTTTTCTGTTTAAAAATGCTGCATTAAAGTGATTATTCTCTATCACTTTGAGCATGCATCCTTTTATTCTTGATTTTGTGATTTTTAAAAATAGGAATAGTTGAATTCTACAGACTGCATTTTTAGCATGTATCTTGTAGATTTTTCCCTCTTTTTGTGTGGGGGTGTTATTGATGTAAATGTTTACATCATCAGATGTCTTGATGTTGACCATTTCTTGCATTTCTGGTTGCTACAAACACTAAATGATTGCAAACAGATAATGTCAATACAGTATTTTTTACTTCGGTTTTAAGACACTCACGACAATCCCATGAGGTAGGAAACCAGCCCAGGAAGGTTAAATGACTTGCCTAAGACCACATCGCTCATAAGTGACAGAGCTGGAACTTGAAACCACAACTGTCTGCTTCCAAAATTTGTGCTCTTATTGATTCCCAACCTTTTTCTGCAAGTATTTTTTTGGGCATTAGCACAGGGTCTAGTATCTGAGCACTTAATACCTGCTGGCTAATACATTCACCACCTGCAGCCCAAAAAAATGTGCTCCAAAAATTTGTGCTCTTATTGGTTAGTGACCTTTTGCTGCAAGTATTTTTTAATAGGGGTAGAGATGTAGGAAGTTGAGGGGGTCGTGTCTAAAAGTCTCAATGGTCTTTCTAGAAGCCATTGGCTGTGGAACAGGGAAGTAGCCTCAAGGAACGGGCGCAAATTTGGAATATGTGCTGTGGGGATGGAGAAAAGTTGGCCAGTCTCACCGACCACATTCGTGGATGCAGTGGACTGCATGCTAATGATGAAGCACCATGCACTTGCAGTGTACTTAGATCCCCGTGTCAGATTTAGCTCAGCTTAAGAGTTTACTTAGCTCAGGATAAAGCAACCGAGCCAGAACAGATGGATGTTCTTGGCTGAGATCCCTCAGGTTCTTGGAGACCTGTTGGTTGTCATAGATACTCTGAAGAGCCTGAACAGGTCTGAGTAAGCCAAAAGCTCTGAATATTCCCCACTGCCAAATGCGGTCACATATGCCCTCCTGCTGTGCAAGGCTCAGGCCTACTCTAACAAGACCCTTCACGTAACAGGATGCACATTCATACTGACAATACATACTTCCAACTTATATTTCCAGTTTCCTTACACCTCAGGATCACTGCCTCATGGGGCCAGCAGCGGTCCAAGTTTTCCTGCACATGAACTCTGCTATTCTAAGAACACACAAAAATAGTGGCTAAGAATTATACCAATTATCAATGGAATAGCAACAAACTGAAAACTTCACATTCTTCTACCAAAATGTCAACTTTAAAGAAATAGAATTGGAGAATTGTGAATAAATGATTACCTTGCATAAGAGAAAGAACGTGAATGTTTAAAAGACCATAAAACTTAAACAGAACTTTAATAGGAGTGACTTGATGCCAGCATGTGAATCTTAAAACTGAAAACACAGACACAGAGCTTAGCCAGGGTCTGGTACCCAAGCACTTAATACCTGCTGGCTAATACATTCACCACCTGCGGCAGCAGTGTCTGTCCATATAATCTCACCCCTCCTGAATCAGATAACGAGGTGCCTCTGGTCAATGTTCTTCCCTCCCTATGTGCCTGGAGCCAATCCTCTCCCTCATGTAGTCAGTGATCCCCTATGGCTCATCATGGGCATCAACTTCCTTCTCTGCATGACCCCTCTCCTTTGGGCTTACAAACTTGTGCTAGACTCTTCATCCGTGAACAAATACATAAAACAAGCAAACAACAAAATATTTCCTTGGCACTTTCTCTGGTCTTGGTCTGCTTTCTCCCACCCATTATAGCCAAGCCACTTGAAACAGCTGGGCAAGTGTGCATCACAGTCTCTATCTTCTTAACTTTTATTTCCTTCCAACCCAATCTGCCTTCTGCTGTCACCACTCTACTACAGTTGTCCTGTTAACTACAAAGGTTACAGTTAACTGACCTACTAACACGACAAAGGTTAGTCTGGTAAACTGGCTAGTTACCAAATTCGTTGTTTTCAGTCATTACTGGACCTGTTTTTTCTGTGGCACTTGCGACACCCCTTTGAGATGTTCTGTTCCTCTGCTGTACTTCCAGCCTGGTTTTCCTCTTCTCTCTTAACCACCTCCCGCCTTTTTTTTCCCGCAACCGTTAGGCCACTTCCTCTCTACATAGCCCTTAAATGTTACACTGGTCCAGCCCTGAGCTCACCTCCTTTCTCACTTTTCACGTACTTCCTGTGTGATCTCACCTACACACATATCACCAAACCACTGAACAGTAAAGTGCCCAAATTTTGTCCAGATGGATTTTCCTAATGGCCAATCAATGTTTGCAGTTATGCAATGCACATATGCATATGGATGTCTCTGGTACCTCAATATCCCATAGCATCAGTCCTGAATGTGCTTCCCTTCTTCAAGTCTCCCTTGCTGCATGACACACCATCACTTACAAAGAGCCCTACCCCAGGTAACTTCTACTCATTCATTCCTCAGATCTCAGCTCCAGCATCACTTCCTCAATAAAGCCTTTCCTAACTACAAGTGTAACTCAAATTCCTTATGCTCTAATTTTAAAAAGGTAGAAAGTAAAATGTTTCTTTCTTCAGTTGCCATTTACATTAAATAGGGTGATTATTTAATTAATAAAAATCTCCGAGTTATAAAATAGATGATAAAAATCATGTATATTTTCACCAAACATTGTAGTCCAATGACTTAACATGGTGATGAACATATTTCAGCAGCTGCATATGCAATGAATAAATGATTCAATCCAGGGATCCAATATCCTAGTCTCAAGCATCATACTCACTCCTGATATCCTATTAGCTACAATGTCCCCCTGATTGTATGCCCTAAATATTCCTCAATGTCTTTCTTATTTTTCCTATTTTATTTTCACATATTTTTTTTCTTAAGTTCATACTGTTTTGCATCACTTAATCAATAGCCCCTTCATAATATAATAGTGTTGCATTTAATTCCATGGATTCTACATCCAGAGTGCCAGCTTTTATTGTTATTACCATTTCTCCTCCTGGTGTTGCCATCTCCAGAATAACCTCAACAGGATACTGGAAACCCCAGAATATGCCAATAGTGGACCTGAACATTCTTCGAAGGCTGCCCATAGCCTAAGAATGAGCTTATATGTCGAGGACCATGAAGACTCTGGCCCATGCTTACTTCTCTAGACTGCTCTTGTTAGACTTTTCGGGCTTATACATCTATTTTTCGGCAGTATGGAACTACCTGAATCTTGAAACCTACATTTCAGCATTATGGAATTACCTGAATTTTACCAAATAGCCCATATTTTTAATATTTAGGTACTTTTTGTATTATCTATCTCTGGAATTATTATCTCATGTCTGTCCATTTGTTAATGTACAACTTAAGTTTTAAAATTAGCTCAGGCATCTTCTCCTTGAAGCTGCCTGCCTCTATCTTGGTGAAATTTGGCACTCTTCCTCTCTACCGAAACCATTACTACACTGACAACAATTGTCTTGAGGTGATTTGCTGACTTGGATACACTCTTTACTAGCTGTGAATTCCTTGAGGTCAGAAATGTATACATTCAGTTGTTCAGATTCTGAATATGCCTATCCCATAAATAGCACTCAGTAAATGTTTACTAAATGAATGAATCATTAAATGAATAACTGTTTCAAGTTTTACTAGGGAAATTGACGATATTATAAACATGCCATTTCCTACACTTATAACAGAAATAGTAGATGACCACCTCTTTAGGTTGGTGAACAGATTACCTACTTTTCACGTAAGGACCTGGATGCAACCAGATCATGTGAACTTTTTAAAGGTTCATTTGTTTCTCTCCTCTTTATAGTCTCATTTTTCTTTTATTAAGAAAAAATAAGCAGAATTTCTCTCTCACACTGCATATCTCTATTTTCATTTACTGTGTCCCTCCTTCCTAGCTTATCGCTGATGTCTTCCATAGAGTCACCTCCCTGTCTGTCTCTCAGAAAGATAATGCAGCCTTCCATTCTTCCACATGGGCTTTTCCCAAATACGTTCACCAACTTAGTCAACAGACTAGGTGTGGGTAACACAGAGTACCTCTGTAGGTTATCTCCAGGTGAATGCTTGGTGTTGGAGTCCGAGGGGAGAAGAAGCAAATTCACTTGAAAGTTGACATCTCATACCAAATATCCCCATAAAAATGTACCCACTCCACAAGCACATTTTTTTCTCACACATCACATTCAATTCTCATATTTCCTTAGATTAAAATCTTTTAGTACATTTTTATATTGCTTAATTATTTTTGGTGGTTATAAAGTTTTAATGTCTATTTATAACATTTTATGTCAAATTTATAACACTGTAAGTACCTTAACTATTTCAATATCCTCTCTATAAAACCATTGTCATCAAATCAGATAAATGCCCCAAAAGCTGAGGTGAGACAACTTTAACTCTGCTTTCAAACTGCAGCAAGTTCTTTTAAACACTGTTTTAAAGGTTAGACTGCACTAAGGAATATAGTCTCTAACTGTGACAGTTTTTAACATTGCAGTGTTACTAAAGAAAATTTAATGAAAAACACTATCTTTGCAACAATAACAACATAAAGATACCCAGATTTGAGGAGATATTAAACTTATCATAAGAAAATAATAAATAGGTAAAAGAATAAGTAGTTTGGCCCCATGGAATCTTTCTTCTGATTCAAAAAGATCATCGTGAGTTTTTCTTCAGACAGCCTAGGAGGAATGATATCTTTTACTTTTTTTCTCTTTGAAACAAAGCAATCACATGCTAAAAATTAATAAGGGAGTTATGAAATTATGCTGTTTTTATATATTTATATTTTTATTTGGAGATATCTATTTCATTGATGTGTACCATTTAAATAGAGGTCTGCTTTAAAAATCATTTAACAGAAAGCAATATTCTGATTGTACCAGTGGGATAAAACATGACCTTTCCATTTTGTCATGTTGACAACAGCTGATATACCAGAAGCAGAACCATCTCCCCTCTGTAGGTAAAAGCTTACCTGAATGAAAACAAAGTAATAGCAAGGAAATAAGAAGCCCCTTGTGTGTGAACTTAGAAATGTAACCTATGAAGTGATAACACTCAGAATTATTTATGTCCCTGATTTTCATCAATTTTCACTGCTCTCTTTCTTGCTTGCTTTTCAACAATGCTTTGCAGATTGAAGCAGTACATTAATGATTCCATTTGTCAGCCTCTATTGTTGCTAATCCTTTTTATTCATTTTCATCTTTTCTGAGTTTTCAGTGCATTATTTTCATCTTGTTATATTGTTATATTTATTGATGCACTGCTTTCAATGTTCCACCAAATGTTTCTTTTTATTTTTATTTTACTCACTTGATTTCTTTCTTATGGAATTGGAGTTTTTAAATTTAGAAGTTCTAAACAGATTTTAAGGCTCTTACTTGAACATAGCTCACAAACAGGAATCCTTTAAGGAAATAAGGTGAAATGATAAATATGTGATCTATGGAATAAGACAAGGAGCAACAGATACTTAACTACTCTGAGCTTCCATTTTCTTACTTTAAAATGTAGATAATAATACCTATGTTACAGTCTTATTTTGAGAATTAAAATTCCAGAATGTCAACTGCCTCACATACAAAAAAAGGCAGGACTATTATTATTATTATCTACTATTTCATTGCACTAGTAATGAAAAGATTCTATGTGGATCCAAATGTTAAAGGTAAAACCTAAAGGCTTCTAAAGGAAAGCAAAGAAGAATATTTTCAGAACCTTGGATAGAAAACACAAGCACTAACTTAAAAGACAAGATCAATGTATTAGACTTAATTAAAATTAAAATTTTTTGTACATAAAAAATTAGGAGACCAAAACCATAGGGCTTACGCCTGCAACATATTAACATAATGTAATATGAATTTTTAACATTATTAAGAATAGACACTAATAGAAAGACTGGCAAAAGACACCAGGTGTGGTGGCTCACACCTATAATCGCAGCACTTTGGGAGACCAAGGCAGGTGGATCACAAGGTCAGGAGATGAAGACCATCCTGGCTAACATGGTGAAACCCCATCTCTACTAAAAATACAAAAAAATTAGCCGGGCATGGTGGCGGGCACCTGTAGTCCCAGCTACCTGGGAGGCTGAGGCGGTAGAATGGCGTGAAGCCAAGATCACGCCACTGCACTCCAGCCTGGGCGATAGAGTGAGACTCCCCCGCCCCCCAAAAAAAAAAAGATTGGCAAAAGACTTCATAGAGAGAATATAAAAATGGTGAGTAGGCATACAACAAAATGATCAACTTTATTAGCCCCATCAAGAAAATGCAAATTAAAGCCACAATGGGATACCATACCTACCAACCAGAATGACTCGAATTAAAAGACTGAGAGAAACAAGTGTTAAGTATGATGAACAACTGAAATTCCCACACTGCTAATAGGAGTATAAATTAGTCCAATCACTTTGGGAAACTGGCAGTATCTATTAAAATTGTACATATATATCTCCAATGATCCATCAGCCTCACTCCTATATGGGAAGTAAAAGATTTGTACAAGAATGTTCAAAGTTATGTTATTTATAATATCCCAATACTAGAAAATCCAACATACTGAACAGTACTTGAATTGGGTAAAATAAAGTGTGGTGTATTTATACAATTAAATACCATTCAGAAATGGAAATGAATGAATTACTGCTGCATACCACATACAAAGGGTCTTCAAAACGTTCATAGGAAATGCATATTATGAAAAAACTATGCATGGATTTCAAAAATTTGTTGCACCAAAATGAACTCACACTAACTTGTTATAACAGATCTGAACAGAGTCTAGTTTGAGACACTAAGAGGGATGCTATCAGTTTAAAATAACTCCTATCAGAGCAACATAAATTCTACTAAAATTGAACCAAGAACAAACATCAAATTTATGGTGAAGCTTGAGTAGAGGAATGGTAAGATCATTAATGCTTTATGAAAAGTTTAGGGGGACAATGGCCCAAAGCAATCCACCATGTAAATGGGTAACTCATTTTAAGAAGGGACAAGATAAGCTTGAAGGTAAAGTACAAGCAGCAGTCCATATACATCAATTTGCAAGGATAAATTAATCTTGTTCATATCCAAATTGAAAAGGACTGACAATTAATAGCAGAACTAATAGCCCAAACTATAAACATCTCAACTGGTTCAGCTTACACAATTCTGACTGAAAAATTAAAGCTGAGCAAGCTTTCCACTTGATGGATGCCAAAACTGTTGATCCCACATCATCTGCAGGTAAAAGCAGCGCTTTCAAAGGAAATTTTAAACAAGTAAGATCAAGATCCTGAAGACTTTCTTCAAAGAATTGTACCAGGAGAAGAAACATGGCTTTACCAGTACAATCCTGAAGACAAGGCACAATCAAGGCAATGGCTACCAAGAGGTGGGAGTGGCCCAGTCAAAGCAAAAGTGGACCAGTCAACAGCAAAGGTCATGGCAATCATTTTTTGGGATGATCAAGCCATTTTGTTTGTTGGCTTTCTGGAAGGCCAAAAAATGGTAAGATCTGCTTACTATGAGAGTGTTTGGAGAAAGCTAGCCAATTCGTTAGCAGAAAAATGCCCAAGAGACTTCACCAGAGAGTCCTTCTCTCCCACAACAACACTTGCTCATTTATCTCATCAGACAAGGATAATTTTGTGAAAGTTTGGATGGAAAATCACTAGGCTACTGTACAGTCTTGATTTGGCTCCTTCTGACTTGTTTTTGTTTTCTAATCTTAAAAAAATCTTTAAAATGCACTCACTTTTCTTCAGTTAGTCACGTAAAAAAAGACTGCATTGACAAGTTTAAATTCCCAAGACATTCAGCTCTTTAACGGTGGACTAAATTGCTGATATCATCACTTACAAAAGTATCTTGAACTAGATGGAACTTCTGTTGAAAAATAAAGTTTATATATTAATTTTTATCTTTTAATTCCATTTTCCAGGAACTGTTTGAAGTCCTCTTTATAACATCAAGCAGAATAAGCCAGCTACAAAAGCATACAAACTGTATCTTTTGCAAAATTTCAAGAGTAAGCAAAACTAGGCTATGATATTTGATATTTAAAGTTATGATGGTAGCCACCTTTGCTGTGGAAGGAAATGGCGATTTGAATGGACATGGGGAGTCAGGTGTTAAGAATGTTCTATTGTTACCCAGGTATATTCACTTTGTGATAGTTCTAATGAATACTCAGGATGTGTGTGCTTTTCTACATTATTGCTCTTTTTTAATAAGCAAGTTTACGCCAACAATTATTGCATTATTTAGGCAAAACTGTATGTTTTTGTTTGTCAAGGGGGTTGATTCACCAAGATTTCATCCCCAAAATAAGTTGTATTTTGACAGGAATAAGAACAAGCTCAATTTTGGAACTGAAAATGGAAATTAATTCTGCTATCTTTTTAAAAAATACTCTATTTGTTGATTTTACCAAACTCCCCAAGTCTCCAAAGAAAGGAATAGATGTCCAGAAAACAAAGCCCCAGCCCTAGAAAAGACATAAATTTTTATCAACTAATCACCTTTATAAGCACTTTGTAAGCAAAATCTAATTTCTTCAAAAACATAAACAATTTGATGCATTTACTGAACATTGAATCAGTCGTATTGGGTCTCTGGGAAATGTAGAAATCTTCTTTATTTTTACATCATTCTTTTAAAGAAGCCTTTTATCAGTTTCACTGACTTGTGTTTTAGTGTTATAAAGTCTGCCTTAATTAAGGAGTATATAAGGAACATGTAAGAATAATGATTTAGGTTAGTGCCAGTGGCAAAACCACGATTACTTTTGGCATCTACCTAATTTTTTTTTTTTTTTTTTTTTTAAACGGAGTCTCGCTCTGTCGCCCAGGCTGGAGTGCAGTGGCACAATCTCGGCTCACTGCAAGCTCCGCCTCCCGGGTTCACGCCATTCTCCTGCCTCAGCCTCCTGAGTAGCTGGCACTACAGGCGCCTGCCACTGCGCCCAGCTAATTTTTTTTGTATTTTTTAGTAGAGATGGTGTTTCACTGTGTTAGCCAGGATGGTCTCGATCTCCTGACCTCGTGATCTGCCCGCCTCGGCCTCCCAAAGTGCTGGGATTACAGGCGTGAGCCACCGCGCCCAGCCTCTACCCAATATTTAAAAACCTCTACTGGATGTGCTGATGTCGATGTTGACGCTATTGCTTATTAATTTGTTAAGGGTCCCCATAAAATGCTTCTGTGAGAGAAATTTATTACAAAAATTAGTCCCAGGAAATCATTTAATCCCCCTGAAAGACCAATGTGTTTATGTGTTTTCTTCAATATAAATTAGATGACTGCCTAAATTTCCCTTTCCTTGGACTACCAGGATAAGCAGAGTAAAAAAAAATTCATTTCCTTTGCATTTTAGTTTCTGAACTGTTCACTACTTTTCATGTTATGTTTTTCTGTTTCTAACTTCATGTTTATTGTTTTTATTTTCTATAAGTTGCCTCCAAGGTGGAAACAAGAAGACACAAAACTTATTTTCAAACAAACAAATATATAAATGTTTTTGTTATTTGCATTTGTTGCAAAAAAAAAAAAATGTTGTATTGGCTGGGCGCGGTGGCTCTCACCTGTAATCCTAGCACTTTGGGAGACTGAGGTGAGTGGATTGCCTGAGCTTGTGAGCTCAAGACCAGCCTGGGCAACAGGGTGAAACCCTGTCTCTACTAAAATACAAAAAAATTAGCTGGGTATGTCGGTGTGTACCTGTAGTCCCAGCTAGTCGGGAGGCTGAGGCAGAATTGCTTGAACCCAGGAGGCGGAGGTTGCAGTGAACTGAGATCACGCCACTGCACTCCAGCCTGGGCCACAGAGCAAGACTCCATCTCTACTTAAAAAAAAAAAAAAAGTGTTGCATTTAATAGAAAGTACTCTGCAATGAATACCCGCATCAACAATAGATAGTAAATATCGAATAAACGAAATAGACAATAAAAGCTGTTAGTTTAAAAACTGAAGACTTCACAAGTGCGATGAAGTTGGTGAAGAAATTTGACCTGAGATCTCAAGGGTTTCTATAAAGCAGATAAGCAAGAAAGATTTAATATTACACTGAATGAATGTATTACTTTTGCAGTTACACTTTAAATGTTAACTACAATTATTGAATGAAAGATATGAAATATACTGTTTTATGTTGACAAACTGTAAGTTCAAATGAAACATTTAGGAAACAGCTTAGCACTACCACAACTAAATACATTTAAATAAATGCTAGCTACTACTAAAACTGTGACAATTACAACTATTATTATAATCAGTAACTTGAGGGGAGAAGTATTTGTAGTTAAGATAAACATCCTAATGCAACTAAAGTCCCTCTTGCATGGACAGTTGCCTGTCCCACCAGTAACTTAGCCCAGGATGAAAATACATTTTGTATTTGTCTTTTCCAACTGCACTAAATCAGAATAGATAACTGGAAAATTGGTCAAGACTATTGAGCTAAAGAGGAAAAAGCAATAAATAAGTTTGAATCAAATCAGGGCCACTTAAAATCCAGCGACCTGGGACAAGTAAATAATTTAAAATGAGACTATTAATTTCTGTCTGTGGGTTTTGTAGAATAATTACAAATGATCATATAGATGAAAGTGCTAGTGAATGGATAAGAATCTCACCGTCCAATGCACCATAGTTAGATCCCAAATAGTCCCTTACAAATTCCAAGACCAAGTAAATAAAACTGCTGCATACATGAAGAGGCTAATAAGATAGTCCCTGCTGAGACAGACCCTTTTCTGCTGAGTTTAAATGTTCCAAAACTCAGTAACAATGGATACGCCACTTGAACTTCGATAATTTCTTACTTGACTCTTGATTTCTTTGACCTATTCTTCGACCTTTCTACTCACCCCAAATTTTGGCTCTCAGATTATGGACTTTACCTGCTGACTGCTTGAGGAAAGCTGGCATAGTCTTTTGTTTTTATTCACTCAACAAGCATTTATTATCTAGTATATGTCAGGCACTGTTCTAGACTCTGAGTTTACAGCAAAGAACAAAACAAAATCCTCCTCATATAGAGTGTACATTCCAAGGGGTGTAATTTTAATGAGGAAAATATTTTGTTCACACAATGCCAAGGATGATTACAATAATAAAGCAATTTAAGAGATATGAATAAATAGCACAACAATATTTGAATACAATTAGATTTGAAATAAGCAGATTCATTACAGTTGGATGTGGAGGAATCATTGAAGGCTATTTCAATAGATGTGAAAAATACCATCATAATGAAGTGTGGCAGATTATATCTTCTAAAGACGGCTGCATCATTATATATTTTATTCCTCATGTACTTCATTTTTTTAGACAAGGTCTCACTCTGTTGCCCAGGCTGGAGTGCAGTGGCACAATCATGGCTCACTGCTGCCTCAACCTCGAAGGCTCAATTAATTCTCCCACCTCAGCCTCCCAAGTATCTGGGACTAAAAACACATGCCACCACACCCAGTTAATTTTTGTATTTTTTGTAGAGATGGGTTTCAACATGTTGCCTAGGTAAGTCCTGAACTCCTGGGCTCAAGCAATCTGCCCACCTTAGTCTCCCAAACTGCTGAGATTACAGGCATGACCTGACCCCATATACTTCTTTTCTTTTTAATTTTTTATTTCCATACGTTGTTGGGGAACAAGTGGTGTTTGGTTGCATGAGTAAGTCCTTCAGTGGTGATTTGTGAGATTTTGGTGCACCATCACCCAAGCAGTATACACTGCACCCAATTCGTAGTCTTTTATCCTTCACCCTCCTCCCACTCTTTCCCCAAGACCCTAAAGTCCATTGTGTCATTCTTGTGCCTTTGCATCCTCATAGCTTAGCTCCCACTTATGAGTGAAAACATATGTTTGGTTCCATTTCTGAGTTAATTCACTTAGAATAATAGTCTCCAATCTCATCCAGGTCACTGCAAATGCCATTAATTCATTCCTTTTTATGACCGAGTAGTATGACTGAGTAGTATGCCACAGTTTCTTAATCCACTCATTGACTGATAGGCATTTGGTTGGTTCCACATTTTTGCACAACACAATTGTGAATTGTGTTGCTATAAACATGCATGTGCAAGTATCTTTTTTGTATAATGACTTCTTTTCCTCTGGGTAGATACCCAGTAGTGGGATTGCTGGATCAAATGGTAGTTCTACTTTTAGTTCTTTAAGGAATCTCCATAGTGGTTGTACTAGTTTACATTCCTACCAGCAGTGTAGAAGTGCTTCTTGTTCACCGCATCCATGCCAACATGTATTTGTTTTTTTAGTTTTTGATTATAGCCCCCATGACCCATATACTTATAGTGACATTGATCCTCAAATCTGGAGGGACCTGTGTAACTGTCTTAATCAAAATAGTGTGATGAAAGGGATGCTATGAGTCTTCCGATAATTACAGGGGACAAAAGGCCAAAAAGCAACCTTTATCCCCAATTTCACAGCCCAATCTGTGCACACACAAACATATGACCTGAAGTCATTATTCAGTCACTCTGTTGAGGATTTGTTGTTAAAGCTGATTTGGATCACCATACATTGGTTTGGTTAAGCCCCATGTGTAGCTTCACTGAGTAACTGTAGCCTTGTTAATCACACGTGGCACAACTTAAGGCCACTCAGCATCAGGAGAATCACATAATCAGTCAGATTGAAACAGGTTGTGTTTGTAAATGTTGTGTTTGGAAGCTACTGTTGATGGCATCAGGCACAGCAGAATAGGTCAAGGCCTGTCATGTTCACCTGAGTTTTATTTCATTTTTATGGCATCTCAACAGAGATGACAAACTCAGCCTCAGTTTAGATTGTCAGATGAAGCTGTGGCTTGACTCAGGAAGCAGTGCTGGATCTAGAAGATAAAGGGGTTTCTCATTTCTTTTCCCGTATACCTCTGGGATCTAAGTTCCCTCCCTGGTTGCCAGAGTTTTTTTCTCTCCTTCTACTACCATAAAATTAATGCATCCAGTCCCGGAGTACTTACAACTTTATCTTTTCTCCAATTATCTTATATTCATATGTATAATTTTTTTCCTGATCATTACCTGGGAAGTTGTTGAAATGATATAATCCCTTTCTGGGCACAACCTCATTCACATTCTTACTGAGGTGTGTGTATCAGGAGGAGATGAGGGAAGTAAAGTCAGAAGTCTTCCCACGCTCAACAATACCCAAAATTTATAAATATTAGGGGGCATGGAATGTCCATCCAATACTTCGGTCATTGTCCCATCACTGATAACATTTGTGACAAAGAGGATATCACTGTCAGATCGTAGAAGGTTCAAAAAGCAAAAAACATGGCACAGATTAGTTTTAATGGCCCAAGTGTTATGGACTGGACCAAAATACCATAACCTGAAAAAGTGTCAAAAGTACTGAGGCATCATTGATAACCTTAAGGAAGTGAGGTAGATCCAAGGTAGTCAGTCTGCCAAGAGAAGACAGGGTCACCAATTCCTGCAATGTGTCCTCCTTCGTCTTGAGACAAACAAGTATTTATTGGCAGGAATCACAGATCTAGTATGCAGTGGTTGCTTCTGTATCAGACACAGAACCTCAAAGCCTGATGGTGATATATTGCCACATTTTGATGTGATGACAGATCCAGATGGAGAGGCAGCAATTTCAGCATTGCAGGTGTGAGCAGCAGCTTGGCTTCAGTCAGTGAATAGAGCCTTCCTGGAGGCATTTAGGTTAAGTAATGTGAGGTCACATGGTCCATGTGAGTGACTCAGACCACCACAGCAGCAGCCACAATTTGTTTCCAGTTTGTGGCCCTAAGGAGGAGTATCTTTACTCTGCCCATCTGTGGTGTTTCAAGTGACAATCCAAATGACTAGACCAGCACAAGAGTCAGTAAAAATATCAAAGGATGTATTGGCCAGAGCTATGAAAACAACCTTTAGTTTTGCCTACTGAGTGGAGTCACCTGCCCGTTTTCAGTTCTGTGTAGCTGGGGCTGAGGCTAAACAGCCACAGCAATCCCAGTGGACAACATTAAGTTTTGACTTCATTGAACCATCAGTGAACCAGGCCCAGGAATTGAGGGGAGCTTCTTTGAATGGGGGCCCCACTGAATCGGAACTTTGCTTCAGGCAGCAGAGGGGGAGATAAGTTTTCCCTAAAGGAGTAGCTTCCACCCACCATAAAAAAAAAATGAGATGAAGCTGGGTCCAGGTTAGCTGATTCCGTGAACACGTTGTTTTCATTTGACAAGTAAGACTGTTTAGAGAGGCATATATTGTCTACAATATTTAAAGAATCCAATAAAAGGTTAGGCCTTTTTTTGGTGACAGTGGGACCAAAAAAGACAGCAGTTTTTGATCCATTGTTAGAAGAATTGAACATTGTATTAATAAACCCACTCTCATAGTCCTAAGAAACTGTTCTTGGAATGCAGTTCCAAAATTGTGCTGGGGTTTATTAACCACTTCTGCCAGATGAGGTATGATAGCATTACAGCTAGGCCAATTGAGACTGAAGCTTAGGATTTGCCAATCATCAGGACATCACCTATATAGGGAAAAATCTGGACATCAGAGGAGTGAGGCACTCCTGCTGAATGCTGACTATCCCACCAGTTTGCAAATGGCAGGGTACTTTGTTGCTCTAGTGTTTTTTAAAGGCCTAAAGCATATAATATTTTCTGATACTTCATGAACACTTACAGCACATGTTATGTATTTTCATAACAAAGTACGTTGAGTTGACCCAGAGGGCTTCATTCATAAGGTCACTTTAATGTTTTTTTTTTTTTAACTGTACATTTTGCTCAAGTGCTATTATTTAAATTTAGACACTTTCCCTCCACACCATGGGAACACACATCAAGGATTTTAACAATTATACTTTAGGGACAGCTACCAGGAGATAATGTCATTTCCTAGCAAGGAGCCTGGGGAGTGCAGAAGGATAGTGGAGACTGGCCTGCAGGGATGGCTGGAGAACAGAAGGAAGCAATTTTTTCTCCCCTGGCTTCTTGCCTGAATGTCAGTACTGCATCCTCCCTTGTGCACCTCCAGCATCTAAGGCCTGCCAAAAACAGGGGCTCTTCTTGCACCCTCACATGTCACTGCAGCTTCTACCTGAAATGTTCAGCAGCATTCTGCCACCCTTGCACCCAGCATCCCCTATCCACACAGAGCCAGCCAGGGAGTGATTTGGACTTCTGCATCCTATACCACCATAAAAGTTTGAGTAACGTCCCTGTCTGAAGTTTTCTAGCACACTGCTTTTAGTAAAGCAGCTGAGGATGTGGTAGAGGGCAAAAAAAGGCATCAGGGGCTGCTGGAGAAAGAACCACTCAGTGCCAATAAGCAAGGCTTTGCATTTACTTTCAGTTTTGAGCAGCTGACTTCTCAGTTTTAACAACAACAACAAAAAAAAACCTCCAGATGTTTAAAGGTAACCAAAGCTCTATATCCTTGTTGCTGCTGCCATGAGGGATCCTCTAGCAGCCATGATACCTTTTGGCTAAGGACCTACCTGAGGCTTGCTGCCCCCATTGCCATCATAACATCCCTTCCTTCTACCATTTAGTGGAAAATGAACCTAAGCACCATTCAGGAGGCTGGTTTTAATCTTACTTCTCACCATAAAGCCTCCAAACATCCATTAATAGGTAGAACATTGGGAAGATGCTTACTGCCTCCACCCTACCACTGGGGCAAGAACATTCACTACCAGATCCTGGGGAGTGAGTTTTCACATAACCCCTAGCCCAGCCTATAGAAAACCTCATCCTTTCTATTCCAGAAATCCATGCCTCTGTTAGCACACCATACTCATTGCCAAAATTAAAAAACTGTACAGAATGAAGGGGTTGGTTGCCCCTCCACACCTGTGGGTGTTTCTCGTTAGGTGGAACGAGAGACTTGGAAAAGAAAAAGACAGAAAGACAAAGTATAGAGAAAGAAATCAGGGGGTCTAGGGGACCAGCATTCAGGATATGGAGGATCCCGTCGGCCTCTGAGTTCCCTTAGTATTTATTGATCATTCTTGGGTGTTTCTCGGAGAGGGGGATGTGTCAGGGTCATAGGATAGTAGTGTAGAGAAGGTCAGCAGATAAGCACGTGAACAAAGGTCTCTGCATCATAGACAAGGTAAAGAATCAAGTGCTGTGCTTTAGATATGCATACACATAAACATCTCCATGCCTTACAGAGCAGTATTGCTGCCTGCATGTCCCACTTCCAGCCTTAAGGTGGTTTTCCCCTATCTCAGTAGATGGAACATACAATCGGGTTTTATACCGAGACATTCCATTGCTCAGGGACGGGAAGGAGACAGATGCCTTCCTCTTGTCTCAACTGCAAAGAGGCATTCCTTCCTCTTATACTAATCCTCCTCAGCAGAGACCCTTTACGGGTGTCGGGCTGGGGGATGGTCAGGTCTTTCCCTTCCCACGAGGCCATATTTCAGACTATCACATGGGGAGAAACCTTGGACAATACCTGGCTTTCCTAGGCAGAGGTCCCTGCGGCCTTCCGCAGTGTTTGTATCCCTGGGTACTTGAGATTAGGGAGTGGTGATGACTCTTCATGAGCATGCTGCCTTCAAGCATCTGTTTAACAAAGCACATCTTGCACAGCCCTTAATCCATTTAACCCTGAGTTGACACAGCACATGTTTCAGAGAGCACGGGGTTGGGGGTAAGATTATAGATTAACAGCATCTCAAGGCAGGAGAATTTTTCTTAGTACAGAACAAAATGGAGTCTCCTATGTCTACTTCTTTCTACACAGACACAGTAACAATCTGATCTCTCTTTCTTTTCCCCACAACAGAGTCTAGTCTTGTTACCCTACTTTTAAATAAGTTATATTGTTTCAAGATTTACAGTGCTGGAAGAAGACAAAAGACTCCTGGATCAGAGACAAAGGTCTGTATTATTCATGATAAAAACCAGGAGCCAGGACATCAGATTGATTTGCATCAGTTTTCCAGAGGCAAACAAAAGGACTCATTATGGATTCCAGCACTTACAATGGGTTGTGTTACAGGAAATAAAAAAATAAAATAACTGAAATAAATAATTGACTAGAATGGCTCAACAGCAGATCTGAGCTGACAGAAGAATCAGTGAACTTGAAGAAAGGTCAATTGAGATTATCCAGTCTGAGGAATAGCAAGTAAAGAACAAGGAAAAAAGAACAGAGTCTTAGACACATGTGAGATACCATTAAGCAAATCAGTGTCCAAATAAATTGAAGACATAAAATGAGAAAAGATAAAAGATGGAGCAGAAAATATTTGAAGAAATTGTGACTGAGAACTTCCCCAAATTGAAGGAAAGCATTAATCAAACTTCAAGTAAAATAAGCTCAGAGAGATCCGTAACTGAAAATTTCATGGTCAAACTGTCAAAAGCAGAGAGAGAGAGATCTTGAAAGAACCAAGACAAATATGACTCATCATAGAGAAGAGATCCAAAATAAGACTAACATTGAACTTCTTATCAGAAACTGTGCATGCCAGAAGGCAATGGGATGCCATTTTCAAGATGCAGAAAGAAACTATCAACCAAAACAGTTGACCAAAACTATCCTCCAAAAATGTAAGAGATATAAAGATGTTCCCAGATAAAAACTGAATGAATTGGTTGATAGCAGACTTATTCTACAAGAAATACTAAAAAGAATCCTTCAAATTGAAATGAAAGAGCACTAAACATAACTGAAATCCACATGAAAAAAATAAAGAACACCAGTAAAGATAATTGCAACGCTAAATATTAAGGAAAGAATAACTGTGTCTGTTTATAACTAATTTTTCTGTTTTATCTAAACAATAACATCATAAAGCAATAATTATAAAATTGCTGATGGACTTAAAATATTAAAAGATGTAATTTGTATGTTTTATGACAGTAATAGAACAAAGGAAAGATAGGAAAGAATAACATTGTAGACAAGTTTCATCTATTGAAATTAAATTCATATTAATTTGAAATACATTCTTTTAAAATGTTAATGTTAATTGGGAATTTCAGGGCCACAACTAAAAAAAAAAAAAAACTCAAGAAATATAGTAAAAGAACGTGGTATATTTTAATCAAAATAGGACTAACAAAAATACCTATTTAACAACAACAAAAAAGAAAGTAATGGAGAAATAGAGTAACAAAATAACCTAAGACATGGAGAAAACAAATCGCTAAATGGCAGATGTAAATTCTATCTTATAAGATATTCATTAAACACTGGTAATCAAACATTCTAATCAAAAGGCAGAAACTAACAGAATAGATTATTTGAGTGACCCAATTATATGTCACCTATAAGGATATACTTTAGATTCAAAGACACAAATACGTTGAAAGTAAAGGATGAAAAAAACATGATGCAAGTGGTAACCAAAACAAATAAACAAATAAAAACTGAAATGGCCATAGTAGTACAAGACAAAATAGACTTTAACACAAAAATTGTCACTAGAGACAAAGAAGGGCATTTTATAATGATAAAAATGTCAAGCAAAAAGACATAATTAAAAATATGTATGCACCAAACAAGAGTTTGAAAATGCATAAAGCAAAACAGACAGAATTGAAGGGAAAAACAGACAAATCAACATTAGAGTTAGAAACTTCAATACCCCAATTTCAATAATGGATAGAACAACAAGGCAGAAGAACAACAAAAAAATGGAAGGTTTGAAACTACTATAAATCAATTAGATTTAACAAACATGTACAGAAAATGTCACTCAAAGGCCGGGCGCGGTGGCTCACGCTTGTAATCCCAGCACTTTGGGAGGCCGAGGCGGGCGGATCATGAGGTCAGGAGATCGAGACCACGGTGAAACCCCGTCTCTACTAAAAATATAAACAAATTAGCCGGGCGCGGTGGCGAGCGCCTGTAGTCCCAGCTACTCGGAGAGGCTGAGGCAGGAGAATGGCATGAACCCGGGAGGTGGAGCTTGCAGTGAGCCGAGATCGCGCCACTGCACTCCAGCCTGGGCGACAGAGCGAGACTCCGTCTCAAAAAAAAAAAAAAAAAAAAAGAAAGAAAATGTCACTCAACAACAGCAGAGTACACATTCTTTTAAAATGCACATGAACCATTCTCCAGGATAAGCCATATTAGGCCAGAAAACAAGTCTCAATAATTTAAAAGGATAAAGTCAGGCAAAGCATATTCTCTGCTCACAATGAAATGAAACTAGAAATAAGCAATAAGAGAAAATTTGAGAAATTAACAAATATGTAAAAATAAATGACACACTCCTAAATAATCAACAGATCAAAGTGAAAATCACAAAGACACTTACCAAATATTTTGAGATAAATGGAAATGAACACTAAATTTTATGGGATATATACCAAAACTCATGAGGTGCAGATAAAGCAGCACTTAGAGGGAAATACATACTATTAAACCCCAATATTTTTTAAAAGAAATAAAATCCCAAAACAATAATCCAAACTTATACCCTAAGAAACTATAAAGAAAAGAGCAAATATAATCCAAAGCAGAAAATAAAATACCTTTAACAGAAACATCCAGGTACACGCATTGGGACTAATCAAGAAAACAACTGGACTGATCGAGAACAAAGAAAAGCAGGGCAGGATGACAGCCCACCTGGGTGTCACACAGAGCCAGGGGGAGCCTCCCCTGCCCAGGGAAGCAGTGAGTGAATGTGCAACCTGAGGAACCCACACTTCTTCCATGGATCTTTGCAACCTTCAGGTCAGGAGATCCCCTTGAGAACCCACTCCACCAGGGCCTTCAGTCTGACATACAGAGCTATGTGGAGTCTTGGCTGAGCAGCCACTCAGGCACATGTGAAGACCCAGGAGCCTTAGATACATTGGCTTTCTGGGCTTCCCAGAAAAAGCAGCTGCGACTTTGGCAAAGCAGGAGGTTAGACCCCCCTGTACAGGCCCCTAGGAAAGGGGCTGAATCCAGAGGGCTGAGCAGCAACAGTCTGCAGGCCCTGCTTTTACGGTGTCTCACAGGATAATTGGCATGGAACTCCAGCTAGCCACAGGTAGCAGCATGTGCCTCCCTTAGGTGGAGCTCCCAGGGGGAGGGGTGGGCTGCCATCTTTGCCGTTTGGGCGACTTAGCTGTTCCAGCCTTTGGGCTGGAGGCAACCAGGGGCTGAAGTGCACCCCCAGTACAGAACAGCTGTTCTACAAAAATGTGGCCAGATTGTTGTTTTAAGCAGGTCCCCAATCTTGTTTCTTCTCACCCGGTGGGACCTCCCAACTGGGGACTCTAGCTAGCACTGCCAGTGTTTTCCAGCCAACAGAGGTTTCAAGCCTCCCTGCAATTGTGAGGCAGGCCACCATCTTTGTTGTTTGGGCAACTTAGCCATTCTGCCCTTCAGGCTTGGCGAGTCCAAGACAACCAGGTGCTGCAGTGGACCCCCAGAACACAACCGCTCTACAAAAACATGACCAAATGGCTTTGTTATGCATGTTTCCAAATTCCATTCCTTCTCACTGGGCAGAATCTCTCAACTGGGATCTCCAGCCACCTCCTGCAGGTGTGTTCAGGCTGGCAAGAGATAAGAACCACTCTGGGATGGAGCTTGCAGAGGGAGGGGCAGGCTGCCATTTTTGCTGTTTTGCAGCCTTCACTGTTGATACCTCCAGGTACTGGAAAATTCCTGGTGACTAGGGATTAGAGTGGATCCCCTGTATACTGCAGCAGCCCTACAGAAAAGTGGTGCCCATTCTCATATCTCCTCACCAGGCAAGTCCTCCAGGCCTAGGTCTCCAGCTGCCCCTGCCAGAGCTATTGAGCCAGTAGTAGCTCTGCAACTCCCTGGACAGGGACAGCTGAAAGCCTTTCTGCCACTGCGTCTGCAGTGGAACTGCCCTTGCTATCCTCAGACTAATGAAGGAGCAAAGACCCTCAGTGCCTTAGTGACACCTCCAACAAGCTGCAGTCAATCCAAGGAGAGGAGGCCAGTTCACCTCCCATGGATCCCATCCCCATCCCCCACTCATTACCAGACAGGGAACCCCTAGCTTGGGCCCACAGCACACACTTTCCATTCTGGGCTGATTGCACTGAGCAATTGCTGACCTGCATCTCTCAGGGGTGGAGCTCCCAGGAAACAAGCAAAACACCCTTGGTCACAGCCACTACTAAAGTTCCATCCTCTGCTGCCTTCAAGTTGGGGAAGGAACATAAACACACATGCACACTTATGTTCACTGCAGCACTACTCACAATAGCAAAGACATGGAATCAACCTAAATGCCCATTGATAGTAGACTGGATAAAGAAAATATGGTACATATACACCATAGAATACTGTGCGGCCACAAAAAATAAAGATATCATGTCATTTGCAGGAACATGGATGGAGCCAGAGGCTGTTATCCTTAGCAAACTAACACAGGAACAGAAAGCCAAACACCACACGTTCCCACTTGTAAGTGGGAGCTACATGATGAGACCCCATGAACACCAAGAGGGAAACAACAGACATTGGGGTCTACTTGAGGGTGGAGGGTGGGAGGAGGGAGAGGATCAGGAAAAATAACTCATGAGTACTAGTCTTAATGCCTAGAAGATGAAATAATCTGTACAACAAACCCCCATGACATGAGTTTACCTGTATAACAAACCTTCACATATACCCCTGATCCTAAAATAAAAGGCTAAAGAAAAAAAATTCAAAGCAAGCAGAAAAAATATAGTGGATATAAATGAAATAAAAATTAAAAACAATAGAGAGAAAATTAACACAGTAAAAATTTGGTTCTTTGAAAAGATCAGAAAAACTACTAAGCATTTATTTAGACAGCTCACAAAAAAGAGAGAAGACTCAAATCACCTAAACCAGGAATGAAGGAAAACATAGCAATATCCACCCTGTAGAAATGAAAAGAATTATAAAGGAATACTACAAAAAAGTGTCTGCCAACAAATTAGATAACCTAGCCAAAAGGAAAGAATTCTAGAAAAACATAAACTACCAAAACTGACTCATGGTAAAATACAAAATCTGCATAGACTCCCTACAAAGAAAATCCCAAGTTCAGATGGCTTCACTGGTGAATTCTAAAACACACTCAAAGAATAATTAACAATTTGTCTGAAATTCTTCCAGAAAATGAAAGAGGAAGGAACATTTCTCAGTGTATTCTATGAGACCAGTTTTACACCGAGGCCAAAACTAGCAAAAACATCACGAGTAGAGAAAATTACAGACAATGTTCCTTAAGAATAAAGATAAAATATCCTTAACAAAATAGTTATAAATCAAATCCAGGTACATATAAACAGGATTATGCACCATGACAAAGTGTGATTTACACTAGGAATCCAAGGTTATTTAAACATCTGAAAATCAATGCAATATACTATATCAATAGAATAAAGGGAGGACAAAAACCATATGATCATCTCAATAGATACAGAAAAGACATTTGGCAAATCCACACTTTTATTATTAAAACCCCTCAATAAATTGGGAATTGAAAGAAACTGCTTCTAGATGCTAAACAGTTCCCATGAAAAATCCATAATTAACATCATATTTAATAGTGAAAGACTGAATGCTTTCCCCTTAAAATTAGGAACAAAACAAGTTATCCACTTCTTCCACTTCTATTCAACATTGCACTAGAGGTTTTACTCAACACAATGAGGAAAGAAAGAGAAATAAAAGATATCCAGACTGGAAAAGAAAGAGTAAAAATATTTCTATCTAAAGAAGACATAATTTTCAATATGGAAAATTCTAAGGAATACACAGACACACAGCCTATTAGAATAAATCAGTTCAGCAATGTTGCAAGATATTAATGTAAGATCAAAATACAAAACTCAAATGAAGTTTTAAGAAACAGCAATGAACAATCCCAAAATGAAATTAATGAGACAATTCCATTTACAATGACATCAAAAACAATAAAATTGTTAGGAACAAATTTAACAAAAGAAGTACAAGATATGTACACTAATAAATACAAAATACTATTGAAAAATGTAGAGAAGACTTAATAAATGGAAAGACACACTATGTTCATAAACTGGAAGATAATGATGTTAAAATGGTAGTACTCTCTGCATTGATCTACGGGATCAATACAGTCTCAAACTCCCAGATGCCTTTCTGCAGAAATTTAAAAACCAGTACTAAAATTCATATGAATGTGAAAGGCATCCATAATCACCAAAACAATCTAGAAAAAGATGAACACAATTAGAAGACTCACATTTCCTGATTTAAAAACTCACTACCAACCTACTGTAACCAAAACAGCATTGTAATTGCGTAAAGATAAACATGTAGCTCAATAGAATAGAATTGACATCCCAGAAACCCTCACAGTTATGGTCAATTGATTTTGACAATTCTGCCAAGGCAATTCAATGAGAGAAAAGAGTCTTTAACCACTTACAAATAAAAAGACAACTTATTTTAAAAATGGGCCAATAATTTGAATAGTTACTTTTCTAAAGAAGATAAACAAATGATCAATAAGTTCATGAATAGATGCTCAACATCATTAGTTATTGGGGAAAGCGAACCAAAACCACAATGAAAGCAAAAAACAGAAACAGTATACACTAGGATGATTAAAATAAAAAAGAAAATGAATAGTGGTTATATAGACAAATAGAAACCTTCATGTATTGTTGGTGAGAAAGTGGTGCAGCCACTTTGCAATACAGCTTAATCGTTTCTCAAAACATTAAACACAGAGTTACCATATTACCCAGCAACTCCACTCCTAAATATGTGGGCTTGAAGGTGTCCACACAAACAACCTGTCCACAAATGCTTATAGTAGCATTATTCCTAACAGCCAAAAAATGGAAACAACCCAATGTTCAGCAATCATGAATAGATAAGTAAAATACTGTATATGCATACAATGAAATATTATTTGTAAATTAAAAGGAATGAAGTACTAATACATGCTACAGCATGGATGAACCTTGAAAACTTTATGCTAAATGAAAGAAGCCAGACACAAAGGTCATATATTATATTATTTCATTTATATGAAATTTCCAGAACAGGCAAATCCATGGAAGCAGGAAGTAAACTAGTAGTTTCCTGATACTAGAGGAGTTGGGAAGAATAGAAGTTGATCACAGGTGGGGTTTTATTTGGTAATGATGAAAATGTTCTGAAATCAAATGGCTGCGGTGGTCACACCACTCTATGAATAAACTAAAAAACACTGGATTGTATGCTTTAAAAGAGTGAATCTGTTGTGTAAGTTGTATCTTTTTTCTTTTTTTTTTTTGAGACACTCTCACTCTGTGGCTGGGCTGTAGTGTAGTGGCATGATCTTGGCTCACTACAACCTCCACCTCCTGGATTCAAGTGATTCTCGTGCTTCAGCCTCCCATGTAGCTGGGATTACAGGCACGCGCCACTACACCCAGCTAATTTTTTTGTATTTTTAGTAGAGACGGGGTTTCACCATGTTGGCCAGGATGGCCTCAATCTCCTGACCTTGTGATCTGCCCGCCTCTGCCTCCCAAAGTGCTGGCATTACAGGCATGAGCCACTGCACCTGGCCGTTAAGTTATATCTTAATAAACTGTTGCAAAAATGAACAAACTAAAAACCAACCAGCTCCTGAAACGCTACTAGGCTATGATAGAAACAGAGCTTCGGCCCATCGGACAACAGGTTACGATGTGGTCAGAAGTTACTCTGATGGCCGTCAAGCAATAAGGACAAATGTGCTCAGCAGCAATCCATAGCACCAAATATGGGCTCTACGGTATGTCCTAACTCTCACTCAGGCTAATCTAGCTACTGTCACAGCTGAATGTCTGCCCTGCCAGCAACAGAGACCAAGGCTGAGCCTCCAAACCATCCCATCCCTCAAGGAGACCACTTGGCCTCTTGGTGGCAGGTTGAGGATCTGTTTTGCACTCAAGTGATCAACTGGAATAGCTCCTGGTACTCCCATATCCAGTTTTAACTAAATGGGACAGAAACCATAAGCTGATAAATCATGCTAAACTGGGCTTATGTTCCTCAGAGATGATGATCTGAGTCAACCCACCAGACAATCCACCTAAACCAGCAAATGTGTTCACTGAGGGGAGGAGAATCTAGAATTGGTGAAGAAGCAGTGAAATGATGCATATCAGTAGGCCAGGCGCGGTGGCTCACGCTTGTAATTCCAGCACTTTGGGAGGCTGAGGCGGGCGGATCACGAGGTCAGGAGATCGAGACCACAGTGAAACCCTGTCTCTACTAAAAATGCAAAAAAAATTAGCCGGGCGTGGTGGCAGGTGCCTGTAGTCCCAGCTACTCAGAGAGGCTGAGGCAGGAGAATGGCATGAACCCGGGAGGCGGAGCTTGCAGTGAGCCGAGATTGTGCCACTGTACTCCAGCCTGGGCGACAGAGCGAGACTCCGTCTCAAAAAAAAAAAAAAAAAAAGAAATGATGCATATCAGTTACTGCAGGGTTTTCCCAACTTCAGCACTATTGACCTTTGCACTGAATAATTATTTGCTGTGGGGGCTGTCCTGTGCATTGCAGGACATAATGCCCATGGCAAACTCCAGATATGGCAAACAAAAATTTCTCCAGCCATTGCCAAATATCCCTCAGGGGCCAAAATCTTCCCTGATTGAAAACCACTGAGTTGCAATCTCAGGAACAATGCAGCAGCAAGGGTTTCAGTTTCTCTGAGTAACCCTCTTCTCTTTTAAGTTTTCCCAAAATGTGTGACCAATCAAAATACTGGAGAAGCTGCACCTGGGTGGATGAACTTGGACTGAGAAGCAAATGGATCTGAATAATACCAAGGATAGACTCTAGTGGGAACTGTTGGTGTCACATCTAGGCCAGCTTACTAACAGTTGCACATTCCCTCTCCCCACCCAACGCCCACCCACTCCCATGCTACTAGTTTTGTATGATAGCAACTCAAAGCTGCAACCTTCTCTCCAGAATTGACCTCTGCCAAAAATGAGACCTCCCATGCTGGAGAGGACACTCCTGCACACTCCTGCTTCCCTTTAAACGGGACTGATGCTAATGCAATTTCAGCTGCAGAGCTTCCCCAGGAAATCAAACCGAAGCTAGTTTCCAGGCAAAACTCTGTGAGCTTATTTCCTCTGCCCACTCTCCTACATCCCTCTCTCCTCCTAAAAGTCCTTAACCATGAACCTCTTGACCAAGAATCTTCATCTTAGGCTCTGCTTCCTAGGACAAAAACAAGCATTTATTTAATGCCTATTATACTCAAGCATTTAAGATTTTTTCTTACTTGATCTCATTTAATCCTCTGGGTAAGAGGTAGATGTTATTAATCCAGATTTATCCTGTTTTACAAATGAGGAAAGAGTCTCTAAGAAGTGAGAGGTGTCCAAAGTTTCACCCAAAAATTGCAGAGCCACCACTGGAATCCAGTTTGTATGACTTCTAACCAATACACTAGCACCTCTTTTCAGTTGAAAGGTACTGAAGATCCTATTTATAGTCCTTCTCTTAGAGGAACTGCTCCTGTTCTTGCCAGAGGTTTCCACAGTGTGTAAAAGACTATTGCTTTCCATTTGATGACTCAGTTCACACAAGTTTAGTGCTGGAGACATTCATTAAATGTTGAGAGCTCCATTTCTTAGTATCAAATGATATGTCCTCAGGCAAGAGAGTATTTCTCAATTCCTATAAGAGCTCATATGCTCTGTGGTTCTCAAGTGAGGAAAGGGAGTTTGACATTCAGTATTAGCTTTATTTTGAGGAATGGGGGAGGAAAATATGTGAAATCGCTCTCAAATGACTCTTATAATGGAAAATAAAAGTAAATGATCATAAATTGTGTCAACATCTGATATTACAATCTCTTTTACTTAATTATGTAAATAAGAACTTGAAAACAATATGCATTGTGCATAAATCCTCTGGCAATTGAGTGAGAGTCAAGTGAATTATAAACTTGAAAACATAAGTTCTATGAGATTATCTCTAGGCTATTTAGGTGTTTTGGTGTTGATGAATATAGTTATTTTAGCTAAAGAGTATTGTAACACACTTTTGCTTTAGTGAGAATGTGTGTCTTATTGTACATTTAAAGCAAAGACAGGCTAGTAAACATTATCATACTACTTTGGCAGTAGCTTTGCATTTTGATTGAAATGCCACCAAGAGATATAATTTCTTCAAGTAGAAGGATATTTTGTTATTGGTGGCAGTGTTTTAGATCTTTTTAATTCATTTATGATGTGGTAACTATTTTTAGCATTAGATGCAATATAATTGGTGAGGTATTATAGAGCAGAAAATCAAGGTCAGTACAGATTTTCCCCAATTCTAAGACCAATTTGTTTTGAGGAAGGTGTTTTTTTGTTTGTTTTTTTTGTTTTTTTTTAGGAATAGCAATTTTACAGATTTTCCCATATTTTCTTGCTAGATAACAGGTACTTTTTCCATGGGCCACTGTACAGGCCTATGAGACCAAACATTTATGTAATATATGTGATATGGTTTGGCTACGTCTCCACCTAAACCTCATCTTTAATTGTAGCTCCCACAATTCCCACATGTCATGGGAGGGACCCATTGGGAGATAACTGAATCATGGGGGTGGGTCTTTCCCATGCTGTTCTCATGAGAGTGAATAAGTCTCACGAGATCTGGTTTTATAAGGGGGAGTTTCCCTGAACAAATTCTCTCTCTTGCCTGCCACCAACGTAAGACGTGCCTTTCACCTTTCACCACGATTGTGAGGTCTCCCCAGCCATGTGGAACTGTGAGTCCATTAAACCTCTTTTTCTTTATAAATTACCCAGTCATGGGTACATCTTTATCAGCAGTGTCAAAACAGACAAATACAATATATAATCACAATAGTGGAAGGAAAGGCTTAATTTCAGGCAAAAAATAATTTTTAAACAACCAATTTCTACTTGGCTGGAGGTTTCTCAGTGTCCTTCCTCCTCCTCTTTCCCCCCTCCTCCCAGTTTACCACGCACACCTCAGAGTTACTGCTATCAGACACCACAGTGTTCAGTTAGTGTCTTCCTATCCCTGCTGGCTACAAGAATTTCCAAACCCTCATCCATGAAAAATAAAAACCCCATCAACAGCCAACGAGACTTGAAAATATGAAAGGGTGACGTGTACTCCTTCCAGAATTCCTGATAATTTGAATGAAAAAGCAAAGAAATAAGTTAGATCTGTAAACAATTTGAAACTTTTAGATTAATGCATTATAAGTTATGGTTGTACATAGAAAATGGAGGATGATAGAGTGGGAAAGAAAATACACAAAACTATTTTAACTTGAGGAAGTTGGCCTAGGAGACTAGATACCTCGTCAAAACCACCTATTTTAACTTATTTCTCCTCATAATGTCTGACATTTTTACCAGCACCTCCCTTTTCCCAATGCCTGAACCTGAAACTGCATTAGTTAATTAGCACTAAGAGTACCTCAAAAAAATTTTGAGAATATTTTTGATATCTTAAATCATGGCTCTGTAATTTACTAACTATATTCGTAGAGCAAAGTCTTTAAAGAATTTGAGCTCCAATGTGGTTCTCCATAAAATATTTTTTGTAGAGATGTGAGATAACAGAACTAGTAAGCCTAACACAGTTCCAGACAAATTGTAGTTTCAGTGAGTTTTGTCTGCCTGAAGTGCGTGTTTGCTTTAAATCATTCACACCTTATTGTGAATTAATTTAATCAGAATGCTTTCTTCTCTAATGTGTATCTTTAGTGAATAAATAAGAGTTTTGAGTGCATGAGGGGGAAGCTTAATGTGCCCAGAACGGCAAGGTATCAGTATCAGTATTTATGCCTGCAGGGTAGAGGAGAGTTGCCCACAGAGACAGGGAGGTAGGCAGAACGGAGTTACAGGGCAGCTATGGGAAACTACACTATTTTTGACTTTTGAGACTAGAAAGGGAGAGCAAATACATTCCTTCTATTCTCTCCCCACTTAAAATCCTCCTGCAACCAGAATCTAATATTTGGACATCTCATTGGTATCATTCTTCAGATACATTATGAATTATACAACTTTTTCTGAGCAATTTAGTAATGACTTACCATCTGAAATGTTCTTTTGATAGAAAACAAAAGCATTCTTTCTTACAAATATTTGTTTCCCTAATGAAGTTTTGATGCACAACCTGTTTGTAATTGGAGACTGCAGTTAAAATAGCACCTGATTAATATCTGTAATCTCCAATGCTGATCCCATTCAGTGATACTCTCTGCCTTGCACATTAATAGATTAGTTCTACTTTGAAAGAGTGCATACCTTCCATTGATCACTTTTGAGATTAGTTTTCACTTAGATTTTGTAGAACTCATTTCTAAACCATGAAGATACTTGGTTACACTCAATGGCTTCCATCTGTTTTTGAAATTATTGACTCTGCCTTCAGAATCTGAGTGCTAGAACAAGTGGTCCAAATCTGACCACCAACATGGCTTCAGGAATATTCGAGAAAATTAAAACAAATAAATTCACCATTCCTCATTTTTTCTAAGGCCAAAACTAAAGAAAAAGGAGTAAGCAGATTCCATGTCTTTATAACTGCTTTGTTTCTGGGGAGAATCTTTACTCCTTACATCATCCACCAACATGTTGAGAATAAGAGTTCAATATTTCAGGCCCACTGTCCATCCTCTCCATCACAGATTATCGTATGATAGGGTGTTATATGAAATCATCAGTGTCTGACAACTCACTTCAATTTAGAGATGTTGTCTTTGAAATTCCTCCCTGTGTAAGGTTTTCCTCCTTGCTCCTTCTGTGTTTCTGTCAAGAATCCATTTATATGAAGAATATTTGACAGTGTTCATGTAATGTTGCAAATTCATTTGGTAATGGCACAACTTTAATGGAGAAACTACCAGAAAAACAAGCAAAGTGCAATCATTTAGTGTCATTGCAGTGATAAGATCCATGGAGCATAAAAAGGAAAAATAATCATTGCACCAAGCCCATCAGAACACTGAGTGAGACTCCTTGAGACTCTGCAGAGCAAGAGTACAATAATGGGTCACAGTCATGGTCAACGGAAACATTCTCTTCTCCTGGGGATGACTGAACATGACATAAATTGGACACGCTATTTTTTCAAATATAAAATAAACTTGAAGAAACTTCGATATTTTCATTGTTTCCTTAAGCACTAAAAACTATGCAAAATAGGAATATCAGAGATTAGTATAGCAATTCTGATTTTTGAAAGGATTTTTAAAAGGATAGCCCATGGAATATACTAAATAGAAAATGATACTGATGATATGAATTTATTTTTATTTTCCACAAGAAAATATTTTAAACAGGATGCCTAGTAGCTTGGCATGCTGCCAATATTTGACAACGTGACGAACCAAATGGCACTAATAAGTAGAAATTTCAGAATCTTGTACTAGAGGAAAATAGCTCTGAAAAAATAAGGCCCTATAAGTGAAAAAGGGGAACATGAGTAAAAAGTAAAAGAGTCCTTAGAAAAACAAGTACTGGAAAATATAGGTATAAATCTTGCCTAAGCCCAAAGCAAACAGCCTCAATCTGAAAAAAATCAGTTCAATACTTTAGACAGCATCAAAAGGAAAAAGTCTGGTGTGGAGCACATTATTAACACTCAGATTCTACTCTGTTGCCTCTTAGTTCTGCTTTGGTCCCGAACAAAACAGCTCTATTTGTTCATTCGTTCATTTATTCAATTGCCATCTGTTTACCTATCAGGCATTGTGTTAGGCACCAAGAATGCTGTTGTAAATAAGAAAAAATACAACAGTGAAAGAGACAAATAGGGAGATGCAAGACTGGTTGCTCATGCTACACTGGGAATAAATATATGATGCTATGGTAGATCACAGAAGGAGTACAAACCCTAGGCTTGGGCTGTCAGAACGTTTTTTTAAAGAAAAATCAGAAAGAACAGTCCAGGCATATAAAAACACATGTGTAAAGGTCCAAGGATGGAGATGGAGGTAGAGATAGAGATAGAAAGAGCTGGAGAGATAGGCAGAGAGATGAAAGAAGTGTATAATGGCCAGAGTTTTGCATTTCATAATAGAGAGTTGCAGAAAAGGCAATAGAAACAAGCCGTGACAGGATAGTTTGGAATACTTTAACTGTAAATCTCAGAAACCAATTTCAAACCAACTTAAGCAAGAAAGGAAAAAGAGGAATTATTGGAAGTATGTCAGTATATCTCATGCATAAATTGTACAAGCATACTATGGGAAGAGAAGGAATATACCTGGGTCTCAAACAACTAAAAGGAGAATTAAATATCATCAAAACTATCTTTTGCTCTCAGCTCTGCTTTTACTGTCTGTTGGCTTCATTATTCTCATGGCTTTGGCCCAGTCACAGAAAACAGGCCCCAGTAGCCCTTGAGTTGTATATCTAGGATTCAACCTTCAGAGAATGAAATAGATTATCTTTCTTAGTTTCAGAAATTTGAGGAAAGGGCCGGGCGTGGTGGCTCACACCTGTAATCCCAGCATTTTGGGAGGCTGAGGTGGGCAGATCACGAGGTCAGGAGACTGAGACCAGCCTGGCCAACGTGGTGAAACCCCGTCTCTACTAAAAATACAAAAATTACCTGGGTGTGGTGGTGCATGACTGTAATCCCAGCTCCTTGGGAGGCTGAGGCAGGAGAATCGCTTGAACTGGGAGGCGGAGGTTGCAGTGAGCCAAGATCCTGCCACTGCATTCCAGCCTGGGTGACAGAACGAGACTCCGTCTCAAAAATAAATAAATAAATTAATTAATTAATTAATTTGAGGAACGTATGCTAATACAATTATTTCTCTTCTTTAGTTCACTCTTCTATGTGCCAGTGCATTATTTGGTGAGTACATGTGATGAACAAGACAGGTAAACGTATGCTCTCATGGAGTCCACATTCTAATGGGATAAAAGAGGCAGTAAACAAGCAAGCAAATTAACGCAAGAACAACACAATTGTACGTAGTGCTAAGTGTCGATAAAGAAATAAAACAGAAAGCTGATAAAATGATTGTGTGAATAAGAGAGGCGAAAATTGATGAGTATCACCAAGGAGGTGATATTTGAAATGAGCTCCAGTCAGCTCGAGATAATATCAAGGGGCAGAGAGTTTTAGGGAGAGGAAGCAGCATATGTTAAACAGATTTCACATGTTCAAGAGAAAACAGATTTCACATGTTCAAGAAACAAAAAGGTCAGCAAAGTCCAGTGAATGAAGAGAATGGTGGTAGGAAATTGGGCTGAGACAAAATCAGGAGCCAGAAGATGTACAATCTATGAGCCTTGTAAAATCAATTTTATTCTAAGTGAAGGAAGTCAAAACAGGGATACCAATTATAAAGCTCTGGCAGTGATTTCAGCAAAAGACGTGGGTGACTTGGACTGTAACAGCAGTGGAGGTCGGGAGAAGTGGGATGGATTTGGAAAATATTTTGGGGATAAGACGGAAAGAGCTTGGTGATGGATTGGATGTAAGAAAGTAAAGAAGAGAGAAAATTCCTAGGGTTGGAGCTTAAATAAGCAACTGGATGGTTAATGAGACCATTTACTAAGACGGAAAACTCCAGAAGAACAAGGTAATGTTTAGAGAGTGGGCTGCATGAGCTGGCGTGAAGAGGCAGGAATTATTTTTGGCTATGTTAGGTTAGGTTGTAATACCCATTACACATTCAAGACAGTTATTTAAAATTCAGATAGATACACCCCTGGGAAATAACACCTGTAAGCATTCACATTTTCCTACTCTTATGTCTCAATGGATAGTAACTATATCAGTTGGGGTAAAGTGGGACAACAATTTTCAGAAGGACAGGAAGATGGCAGATACACATGCCAAGTACAAATGTATACACACACACAAACAGACACACATGCACATGCGCATATATTGTGGCTATATAGCTATCTGTGTCTATGTATATGTATATAAATTCAGTTTGGGCAGGAAAATAGCTCACGGTGGAAGCAAAAGGAGAGGCTGCACACACTAGAGTAAGGGAAGTGTGTGACTGGGTCGCGCTACATGCCCCTTCTAACAGCATTGGAGTCAGCAATTCATCCTTAACTCAGAAGCTGTCAGCAGTAATGGGGGGAAGGATTAGATGAAATAAATATGTATTGAACACGTACTATGAGCTCAATTGGATGCACACCCTTATCCACACAACTACAGGTAACTGAGTTTAAAAGTTCAGTAGAGACTGAACTTTTAAAATATCTCCTCTCATCCAAAAAAAAAAAAAAAAACTTGCCAAAAAAGAAGGTTACCATTTCAAATCCTGAGGACTTGTCAGGAATGTCCTACACAGTCAACTCTTTCTGCCTCATCCACCAAGGACATTCATAATTCTGACAAGATGTCTCTGTCTTTCAGAACATCCCTGCAGGAGGTTGTCAACTTTTAAAAATGGTGCCCTAAATATAAGGGGGGAAAGTAGTTAATGTGCTTGTTTTCATGGATTAAAGTTCACGGAAAAACTCTGGACTCCTCCCCAAACATCACTGAGAACTGGTGTGACATGCAATTCATCCTGGCTCCTGTTATTTTCAAAAACATTGCTCTTCCTTAGAAATCTCCTTAATGAATCCTTGCTCCCTGGGCTGATTATCCTCTCCCTTGGCAATCCTTTTGGCATTTGTGTAATTTAGCTAAGGGACATATGTTAACTATCTACATTTGTGCTTAATACATAATAGATGTTCAGTTGACAGTAGCAAATTGGGAAACTTGTGTAGTTAGTGTCATTTGCTTAGATTTTAAAGTGTGAGTTTTATAAAAGCTGATTCCCCAATTACATATCGTATGCTCTATGCTATGTCATAAATGTTGGCAATTTATCCTTTCTGCCTATTTTCTTAATCACTGTTTCCAAAGCTTTCCTGAAACAGCCCATGGTGGTAAGCCACATACATCTATTTTGCAGTCATTAATCCCCACTACCTCGTTCAATACCATACCAAAGATGGTGCTGAAGTTATCTTTTTACCTGAAAGGAGCCAGGAAAAAATTAGTTATTTCCTTTAAAAATTTTGTAAGAAGTGGCCGGGCACGGTGGCTCACGCCTGGAATCCCAGCACTTTGGGAGGCCAAGGCAGGCAGATTGTGAGGTCAGGAGTTCAGGACCAGCCTGACCAACATGGTGAAACCCCGTCTCTACTAAAAATACAAAAATTAGCCAGGCATGGTGTTACGTGCCTGTAATCCCAGCTACTCCGGAGGCTAAGGCGGGAGAATCACTTGAACCTGGGAGGCGGATGTTGCAGTGAGCTGAGATCATGCATCTGCACTCCATCCTGGGTGACAGAACGAGACTCTGTCTCAAAAAAATAAAATAAAAATAAAATTGTAAGAAGTATTTTTTTCTTATAGTAAAGATATGATTTCTAGTCATATTTTAGAATAGAATTCTATCATTTCCATTTACAGGAGCTTTTATCAGTGTAAGAATAATAGATTACCACCATAAGAAACATGGAAAACATAAAGCAGTAAAACCTGGAGTCAACTGTATATCAGCCCTCTTCTTTTTGAGGCATGCAGCCCAGTTCTCCTGGCCCCTACCCTTAAGAGTGAGCAAACTCATCAAAGCACCACAGGACATAGCATAGCCTGTCTTTTGACAGATGGGTGCCTCAGAAACTTGTACTTTTAAAGCTGTATTTACATTACAAAGCCATAACTTGTATTTTGACAGCCAGGTTTTGTAGCAGTTCACTTTAGTTGTCACATTAGGAGTTCATTTTTGACCCGACAGTCTGTGCCAATATTTGCTTTTGTCAAGTTTGACTTGTCAAAGTGGAAACTATATCAAAACTCCGTAACACAAGTGACAGCAATTAAACTAAAAAAATAATTTCAACTTGTAATGCATTTTGCTCATATAAATGTGTATAAATAAAATATCCTTTGAAAAAATAGTCAGATAATAATGAATAAAATGGGATTTAGCAAGATTCAGGCATAGAAAGGATCAACCAGGTATATTATATACGTATTTCCAAAATAACAATTCCTTGAATAAATTAAATGGCTAGCTGATTGAAGGATATTTTAAAGAATTTTGCTACTTGAATTTGTGCATATTTATAATAATAAACACATTCAATTTGTGTGAATTCCATGCATCTAGACTTGTGGCAAATCTACATCAAGAGTTTGCACTCCACCACAAAAAACAACTGAGAAATCTATAGCCATAGTTGCAGACATGTTTTAAGGAAGCAGTAATAATATATTTAACTTTTCACTTTAATACACAAGTTACTATTTAGTGACCCATCTATAAATTTGTCAGTGATATGGTTTGGTTTTTTGTCCCTACCCAAATCTCACCTTGAATTGTAGTAATCCCCACATGTCAAGGGCAGGACCAGGTGCAGGTAATTGGATCATGGGGGCGGTTTCCCCCATGCTGTTCCCATGACAGTGAGTGAGTTATCACAAGATCTGATGCTTTTATAAGGGGCTTCCCCCTTCACTCAGCACTCATTCTCTCTCCTGCTGCCCTGTGAAGAGATGCCTTCCACCATGATTGTAAGTTTCCTAAGGCCTCCCCAGCCATTCAGAACTGTGAGTCAATTAAAGCTGTTTTCTATATAAATTACCCAGTCTCAGGTATTTCTTCATAGCAGTGTGAGAACAGACTAATATAGTCAGCCTATAAACTCCAGGAAAAAATTCATTCTGCAGCATTTGAATTAGGTGCTTCTGCTAGTAAGTGGCTTCTCTTACAGGGAATGAAAATGGAATGAGCTCTGGAATCATAACCATGATTCATAACCATGATTTGCTCACAGATAAGCAAAAACAAACAAGTTGTTTTTATAATTAGGCCACTAGGTAAGACAATATTTGAGGATTAAGACTGAAAGCTCATAGAAGACAGGAGCCAGTTCTCCTTCCTTTATAGAATGAATTTGAATGAGTAGTTAACAAATACATAAATGCTATGTAGATGTGCCGTTTTTCTTGTTTTTGTTTTCTCTAGATAGCTTTCATTCTTAGATGAGCATGGATAACAATAACTTCCTAAATTTTCTTTGACCAACCATTACTGGTCTTCACCAAGGACAAAAAGAGGAAAATTAACTCAAAGAATGTTAATTAAATTTGGTCATTCCGAATTTATGCATCAAAAACAGACAATTGATATGCCAAAAACAGGAATGGAATCACAAATTATAGGAGTGCAGCAATTGAGAACTGACATAACCCTGAGAAAGGCTAATTATCAGCAAAAGCAGCTAATTCAAATACTGCAGAATGACACTTTTCCTATAGTTTATAGACTGGCACATTTATGTTATGAGTCACCAAAAAATAACGTGTTTATTAAAGTAAAAAGTTAAATATATTATTACAGATTCCTTAAGACAATGATTTGGTAACTATGGCTTACATATTTATATAGCTTGGATATAATGAAAAAAGAGAATACATTTCATATATTTATGTAGGAAAAACTGTTAAAACAATTAGAATTAAGTGTAAAAAAGATAAGGAACAGTCTAAGAGAAAAATACCATTGTAGAAGTCTATTCAATTACATAGAATTGTATTCTATTTTATGATATATATGTATTCTATTACAATCTCATTTTATATAAGTGGGTTTCAAAACATGCCGTAAGTTTTTCTCTTATGTCATAGAATGAATATACACCAATGTGAGATACACACTGTCCCAACACACAATCTCTAGGCCCTGGGTCATACTGTGTTGCATCTGAGTGTGCTTTGAAATTATACAGTTTGGGTCCAAATCCTGATTCTGCTACTTATCTTGTACAACTTTGGACAATGTCCTTAAAACTCTCTGTACTTGATTTTTTTTATCTGTAAAAGGGGAATAATAATATTACATACCTCACAGCATTGTTGGAGAGGTTAAATGATTAATGCATTAAAGAGTTTAGAACTATTGGAACAGACATTAAGTGCTCAATGATTGCCATTATCTTACAGAAATAATTGGGTGTTATTTTCATAGAATAAAGGAATGACTAAAAATTTTAATGTACATGTAATGCCTAGAAACACAGCTTATGTCACAATCCTTTTGGTAATATTTGGTCAGTTTTTTTATGATAGTTTCACACTGTAACTAATTAGACACTGTGGAATGCAATATATGACTGGTTATTTCTGCCTATGTTTTTTAGAGTCCTAAGCATAAAAGCGCCCTGAAGAAATTCCTCCTTTGTTTAATAGAGGTATTAGTAGGAAGGAAAAAGTCCCTGTGTCAAAACACAATTAATAATCCTTTAAGAGATTCATGGGTCATACTAGTCACAAAATAATTCTAAAGTGTCAGGTTCAGAAATCAGATGGAACCCCTTAATTTTATAAATGAGGAAAAAGAATCAGAGAGATTAAATAGCTTGCCCAGAGTTACTCAGCTGGTTAGTAGGAGGCAGTGTGTCACAGTTTATTAGGAACATTTTATCACTAACTGGGTGGCCTCCAGCAAATTATTCAACTTCCCTGAGTCCTCTTGTCTTCATTGGTGTAATGAGTAAAACCAACCAATATGGTTGTTGGAAAGATTAGAATAATATACTGCACAGGTAACATTCAAGGAAGCTTCCATGCAGCCCCGTGCCCTCTTGTGACCCAGAGAGGAAAAGAGGAGTGTGCTCTGCCAGATAGAGAAATAAATGGGTGCACATTATCATAATTGCAGAAAAGGAAAGCTGCAAGTAAAGAACTGGGAGGTAGAGTTGCTCTAGTGGTTTAGAGATCACCAAAAAATGAGACCTTTTTGTAGCCTTTCAACAGATATTTATTGGGCACTTCCTTGCAGGTGCCAGCTACTGTTCTAGGCACTGGCAATACAGCAGTGAAGAAAACAAAAATTCTGCCCTATGGAGCTTGCACTTTAGTGGGGGAGGAGATAGAGATCATAAGCAAATAAGAATTAGATAATGTGTTAAATTGTGATAAGTGCTCTGGAAAAACAAGGCAAAGAAAGAGGTCAAAAAATTACTGTGTATAGGGAGGAGGGTATGATGAATTCTAAATGAGATGGTCAAGGATAAATGAGGAACAGAAAGTTTCTTGAGTAAACCACTTTAGAACTCACTGCTTCACAGTGTAGGGAAAATATCTTAGGAAGACGTAAAAAGCTCTGATTTCTGATGTATTTAGAGTTTTATCTATGAAGATGTTTATCCAAGCTTTGTTTTATGATAGCAAGACAATGTAAATAACACAAAGCCACAACTGAAGACTTCGATTCTTCATAACACCATGTTAATGTTTTTAGATTATGTCATGTTTAAATTAGATATGTATCTTTTCTGTCTTACTGAAGGCATTTGGAACAGTTCTGGTTTCTGGAATTTTTTTTTTTTTTTTTTTTTTTTTTTTTTTTTTTTTAAGACAGTCTTCCTCTGTCGCCCAGGCTGGAGTGCAGTGGTGCGATCTCGGCTCCCTACAACCTCTGCCTCCCGGGTTCAAGCAATTATCCGGCCTCAGCCTCCCAGGTAGCTGGGATTACAGGCACCCACCACCACACCTGGCTAATTTTTGTATTTTTAGTAGAGACAGTGTTTCACCATGTTGGCCAAGCTGGTCTCAAACTCCTGACCTCAAGTGATCTGCCTGCCTCGGCTTCCCGTAGTGCTGGGATTACAAGTGTGAACCACCGCACCCAGCCCTGAATATTTTCAGTCTAATATTTTAAACATTTTAATTTTAATAACAACTTCAAAACAATACTCATTTCTGGTAGAAAATGTAAGAAAATAATGCAAGTGTTTTTAAACAATCAAAGTGTGTATGAAAAAAATCACACAACCTTTTATTGTTGTGTGATCCAAGAATAACACATGGTTATGTGCCCCATCCATAGATTTGAAGCCATATGTAACATACACTCCTGAGTTCTTAAGTACGCTTTTCTCAAATTAGAAAAGAACAGAATGGTATTCTGTAAAATGTTAAAATGTTGATAGCATTTCTGTAATGAAGGTGTGACAGAGGTGTTTATTTTTTTAAAAAAATTTATCTTCTTATGTTTTTCTACCAGAAAGAAGTATTGTTTTGAGGTGAAAAAAAGTTATTACAATTAAAATGTTAAACTGAAAAGTTCCAGACACCAAAACCCTTCCAAATGCCTTGGATAAGACCTAAACATGCAGTATATCTAAACCTGACATAACCTAAAAAGAACATTAGCCCAGTATTATGAAGAATCGATAATTTAAAATTATGTTGACAGGCCAGAAGAAGAGCTAAAGGCATCAAGATGAATGTTATTAAAAATTACTGTAGGATGGGCATGGTGGCTCACGCCTGTAATCCCAGCACTTTGGGAGGCTGAGGTGGGTGGATTGCCTGAGGTCAGGAGTTCGAGACCAGTCTGGCCAACATGGTGAAACTGTGTCTCTACTAAAAATACAAAAAAATTAGCCAGATGTGTTGGCATGCACCTGTAACCCCAGCTACTCGGGAGGCTGAGGCAGGGGAATTGGTTGAACCAGGGAGGTGGAGGTTGCAGTGAGCCGAGATCATGCCACTGCACTGCAGCCTGGGTAACAGAGCGAGACTCTGTCTCAAAAATATATATACATATATAATATATATTTTATATATATCATGTATATTTTACATTTTATATATATTTCATATATATCATATTATATATTATATATAATATAATATATTTTATATAATATAATATATTTTGTATAAATAAAATATTTTGTAAAATAAAATATTTATGTAATATATATAATATATTTATTTTTTATATATTTATATATTTTTATATTTATATTTATATTTATAATTTTTATAATTTATATTTATATATTTTTATGTTTATATTTATATATTTATATTTTTATATTTATATTTATAATATTTATATTTTTTATATTTATATATTTATATATTTTTTATATTTATATATTATATATAATATATTATATTATTTTATATATTTATTTATATATTTTTTATATTTATATTTATATATTTTATATTTATATTATATATTATATATGAAATATATAACATATATATTATATATTTTATATAATATGTAATATATTATATATTTTATATAATATATTATATATTATATAATATATAAAATATGTATAGTATATTATATATTTTATATATATTTCATATATTTTATATATATATTAAAAACCCCATTTGGATTTTTTAAAAAATCAATTAAAGAATTACAAAGCCAAGGATTCCATCTTGACAAGAGCACATGCAAAGAAAAACCTGAGGGTATTAACGACCACAAGCTCAACGTGAGTTTCTAGTGTGATGCAGTTGCCTGGGAGCTAATGAATACTTACATTCATTGACAGGATTCTGGTGCCAGCACAGCAGACATAATTGTTCTACTGTGATCTATACTGGACAGATTAAATTGGGTCCCCAAAGAGGCACAACACACTGCACGTTGCTTTTCTCCTTCACAGCACTAGTCACAGTTGCAAATCATTAATGTATGTGACAGCTTGCTTAACACCTTTTCTCTCTGCAGGTCTGGAAGTTTCCTGAGGGCAGGGACTGTGCCTTTATTGTTTACTGTTTTATCTCCAGTGTCTAGCATAGGCTGTCACAAACTATTGCAGTTTGTTGTTTTGAGTATTGTTCAGTTCCAGTAGCCTCATTATTTGTTCTATTTAACAACACTTATATGGTGTTTATATGTGCCAAGCATGAGTCTAAGTCCTATAGCTATTGACTCATTACTCTTCACTACAACTATGTGAGAGAGGTAGAATCTCTCTGTGATACAGAGAGATTAAAAACTGTATCCAAGCTGGTCAGCGGTGGAAGTAAAAATCTGAACCTAGGCACTCCACACTCTGCTTACACTCCAAAACAAAACTTGAAAAACCAGATTCCACCTATATCAGGCTGGCCAGAAAAAGAAGACTGAGAAATATCATATTTGAAATGTTTGAAATAAATGGACATATTTTGCTAAAAGCAAACCAAAAACAGAGATAATATGGTCATTTGACTTCAAATTTAGAAGAGCTTCCACGTAAAACAGAAATGACTAAAATTAATGAAGTCTCCTGCGTTCAGTTTGCACCTGCATCCTGATTGCTGAATCAGTCACAGTTTGTGCCTACTGTTGTAACACAATTGTTAATAGCACCCTCTTTCATTCATAAAAATGTTCTAATTTGGATAATCGATTTATTATATAGTCACTAAATTCATGGCTTAAAAGATTACACATTTTTAGCACATTTGACCATCACGAAAGTCCTGTGTAGTTGGTATTAATATTATTATACTATTCTCCATTCTTTAGCCTGAAAAAATATAGACTTCTTCCAAAATTCTTCCACCAATGAGTGGCGGATCTGTGACTTGAATCCTGATACACTGGTCCAAACTATTCTCTGGCTACTCTGCTGAGTAATTTGACCAGTTCTGCCTTGGTACAGAGTGCCAAGCTAGGATAAATGGCTGGAAATTCCAGAGAGAAAGATTTATCCGCATATGAAGCACCATATGTAATGAGTTTTTACATTTAAAAAATTGACTTAATGAGTGCGCTTGCCTGGCCAAAAATCCCCTGACCATTTTCTGGATGGACATGTGACAAGGGTCTTACCCAGGGACCTCTTGCACCAATTGTGACTTGCATCACTACCTCTGAGCTTCTCAGAATGTGGAACATACATTGTTAACGGTAAATGAACTATTAGAGTTCATGAAATGATTTTTAGAACTCCACGGATGCAGCCAGGCGCGGTGGCTCACACTTGTAATCCCAGCACTTTGGGAGGCCGAGGCGGGCGGATCACTAGGTCAGGAGATCGAGACCATCCTGGCTAAGACGGTGAAACCCCATCTCTACTAAAAATACAAAAAATTAGCTGGGCGTGGTGGCGGGCGCCTGTAGTCCCAGCTACTCGGAGAGGCTGAGGCAGGAGAATGGCGTGAACCCGGGAGGCAGAGCTTGCAGTGAGCCGAGATCACGCCACTGCACTCCAGCCTGGGTGAGAGCGCGAGACTCTGTCTCAAAAAAAAAAAAAAAAAAAAAGACATATAGACCAATGGAACAGAACAGAGCCCTCAGAAATAATGCCACATATCTACAACCATCTGATCATTGACAAACCTGACAAAAACAAGCAATGGGGAAAGAATTCCCTATTCAATAAATGGTGCTGGGAAAACTGGCTAGCCATTTGTAGAAAGCTGAAACTGGATCCCTTCCTTACACCTTATACAAAAATTAATTCAAGATGGATTAAAGACTTAAATGTTAGACCTAAAACCATAAAAACCCTAGAAAAAAACCTAGGCATGGGCAAGGACTTCATGTCTAAAACACCAAAAGCAATGGCAACAAAAGCCAAAATTGACAAATGGGATCTAATTAAACTAAAGAGCTTCTGCACAGCAAAAGAAACTACCATCAGAGTCAACAGGCAACCTACAGAATGGGAGAAAATTTTCACAACCTACTCATCTGACAAAGGGCTAATATCCAGAATCTACAATGAACTCAAACAAATTTACAAGAAAAAAACAAACAACCCCATCAAAAAGTGGGCGAAGGACATGAACAGACACTTCTCAAAAGAAGACATTTATGCAGCCAAAAAACACATGCAAAAATGCTCATCATCACTGGCCATCAGAGAAATGCAAATCAAAACCACAATGAGATACCATCTCACACCAGTTCGAATGGCGATCATTAAAGAGTCAGGAAACAACAGGTGCTGGAGAGGATGTGGAGAAATAGGAACACTTTTACACTGTTGGTGGGACTGTAAACTAGTTCCACCATTGTGGAAGTCAGTGTGGCAATTCCTCAGGGATCTAGAACTAGAAATACCATTTGACCCAGCCTTCCCATTACTGGGTATATACCCAAAGGATTATAAATCATGCTGCCATAAAGACACATGCACACGTATGTTTATTGTGGCACTATTCACAATAGCAAAGACTTGGAACCAACCCAAATGTCCAACAACGATAGACTGGATTAAGCAAATGTGGCACATATACCCCATGGAATACTATGCAGCCATAAAAAATGATGAGTTCACGTCCTTTGTAGGGACATGGGTGAAACTGGAAACCATCATTCTCAGCAAACTCTTGTGAGGACAAAAAACCAAACACCGCATGTTCTCACTCATAGGTGGGAATTGAACAGTGAGAACACATGGACACAGAAAGGGGAACATCACACACCAGGACCTGTTGTGGGGTGGGGGGAGGGGGGAGGGATAGCATTAGGAGATATACCTAATGTGAAATGACGAGTTAATGGGTGCAGCACACCAACATGGCACATGTATACATACGTAACAAACCTGCACATTGTGCACATATATCCTAAAACTTAAGGTATAATAATAATAAAATTAAAAAAAAAAGTTAAAAAAAAAAGAATTAACCATTCACCATTCGTCACTTTCTACTTTGATTTCATTACCCATGTTAAGAAATGTGAAAAGAAAGGTTAATCAGTGAGAAGAAAATGTGTGCCCTCCACATTGTGTGATTATACCTTACACATGTAATCTGTAGACCAATAAAGCAGAACACACAAATAGCCAGTGAATACATAATCAAATTCATTAAGAGAGAGCCTGTCATCTCATAATGTTAGTCAAATGCTATTCGACCAATTTGTCTCAAGCAGCTAATGGGGCAAATTGATATTAGCTGATCTTGAATCTAAAGAGAGGCAATATTCTACAATTAGAGGATTAAAAACATTTTTTTCATCATTCTTACATTTAATTCATTTATCTTGAACAAATGTATTTTAATGCTAATGCCACTGAAATAATACCCAAAAGCAGATTTGAAAATGGCAAGCTGTAATTTACTGTGACTCTGGAGGGGTGGAATGGCTACAAGATCTCCAAAAATGCCTGCTAACAAATGGTCAGAAAAGTGTTGACTAGGACACCACACTGATTCATTGTGTTCAGAGCACTAAAGTGCCATACCTCACTCACACACCACAAATTGTAATAAGAATAGAAAATTGATGTTTTCCCCTGGAGGAAAAAAAAAAAAAAACTTAAGTCAATCAATTTTCACCTCAGTTTTAAGAAGAAAATGTCAGACTCCTTTAGTCAAGAGTGTATTATCCTTGATCCATATTATTAGGAAATATATATTCTGGCTCTCTAACAACTGAACTATCCACATGATACAAGGGTAATTTTCAATTATCAGACTTTCACTACTGAGAAGAATGTCAAATATCCTTTTGCTTTTCTTTTTAATATGTGTTATTCCTGTCATAAGTAGTAATTCCTTTGAAACCATTTGGCATTTGTTTTAGAGCAGAGCTAATATTACCAGAATCCTGGGTTCTAACTCATCATTAATTAGTTGATAATTAATATAGGATTTGTGGCAGTAATCTTACAGATTAATTACTTCTAAATTCTTTTTAGTAAGTTGAACTTTATAAAATGTATTTTTATGGCCATTGCCTCTTCCTAACATATCCCCAGTTTCAGAGAGAACTAAGAGAAACCTAATCAAATTACCTAACACTGCCCATCTTCACCCGGTTTATGTTGCATTATAATATTACATTTTCATTCCCAGGAAGCAAGAGCTTTCTGTTTAGACTTATATGATAGGGCTTGTGTTTCTTGTTTCACTAGATATCCTCAGTGGATCGTGTTAAAGAAACTATACACATACAGTTATATACGCCTACTTTAAAAACACCTGAGAAAGCTGTTTATTTTATATTTAAAGAAAGAAAATGAGTTGACTTAAAAGGGAGCAGGTAAACATCTCGAGACCACTGCTTTTGCTTCAAAGACTGAAATTCAGTTTGCCTAGACAGCCTGTTCTCTGCATCTGTAAAACATCCTTAGTTCCAAGAGTCGTGCTGTATTAGTTGGTTTGAGGAAAAGCTAATCCAATTATATTTGTGTCTTTAAACATGAAATTGAAAAATATCTTAAGGGTTGAGGTGCTCGCTAGAGTCAGGGGACACTATATTAACTTCTAATTACTTTATGGTTCATACACTTGCCTAGATAATCAAGTTTTTTGATGAGAATACACAAACACTTAAACATATATATTATTTGATTTTTCTATTATGTCAGTTTGAAGTGCTGGAAGTCTTTTCCAGAAAAAAAAAATTCTCAAAGATAGTTCCTAGTAATATATTTGATAGAAACACTAAATAACTCCAATAAGCCTTGGAGATATGTACTTATTTATGGTTTTTTAAGTATAAATCAATAGTTATGTTTTCAGTGAGGATAAGATACTAGATGCATGCTACATTTATAAACTATTAGCACTGTTTTAAAAAGGAAATAAACTCACAGCTGCTTCCAAGACAGTATAAAATTAGATATTAATATTTAACTTAGTTTGCTCACCAGCATTGATTTGCTATTCCTGTTGTTATGACTGCTTCCAGGTGGTTGTCTGCTTTAAAGAAATACGCAATTAAATTAGTTCAGGAATGACCTATGCCTAAATTATATTTGTACTTTTATTTTTATTTTGAAGTGTGCTGAAGTGAATCATTTCATTTGGCCCCTGAAAGTAATAGCATGGCTTCTCCTTGCCATGTGTCTCGTTTCTCAAAATATCAGTCAACAGAGAAAGCAATGTGATGATCGAACCTCTCCAATAGAGATGGCTCTTGCACAAATGTTCTCCTACACAGATTGCCAAACTGAAGCCTGGCACATTATTATTGAAAACAATGCATTTCTGGCGTTCTTCATGACATCTTCTCCAGTTTTAATATACAGAATCCTTTCTTATACCGGAAATATTATCCTATGAAGCAGAAGGGACAGGCTTTATCATTGGGATAATTTAACATTATGCTTCTTACATGGATTTTTGACAGATTTTTACTCAGACTTAAGGTGAACATTCCAAAACTCATATTCTTTCAAGTATTTCACATCTCTAAGGGTCATTCCATCATTCTGCACAATGCATTCTTTTTGAATCCCAAATCTCTTAACCTAGCTCTGTTTAGAACGCATGAGCAATTTACCTTTGGATCTGTTCTGTTCCTGTGCACCTCTTCTCGGAATATAAATTTCTGAGCCTCCATGTGCCCTGATGCTGTTCCTTTCTAGAAGAAAGAAAACATTACTATGATGAAGCTAAAACTACAGGAGTTATATGATCGTGTATTGCTGCTTCTTAAATTCCTTGCTTTGGTTTGTTTCACAGGTTTTGTCCATTTGGGTACTGACTACATAGACCATCTTTATGGGACTAGCCTGGTTCATAGTCTGAACAGGTAACTTCCTAAAAGGTGTGACTGCAGGACCCAAAGATGGCCACCCTCCCATCACCAAGAGATCCTTTTCCTTACCCTCCCTACCCAACCTCTTCACTGCTGCCTGGAATGCCTGTTAGCAAAGGATGAATTTATTTTCAGTGCACAATGAATGCCAGGTTGAAAATCGAAATAGTCTTGCAAAGAATCACAAACACCATAAAAATTAGATGTGCAGCCAAGTGTGGTGGCTCACGCCTGTAATCCCTGCACTTTGGGAGGCCGAGGCAGGTGGGTCGCTTGAGCTCAGAGGTTTCAGACCAGCCTAGGCAACAAAACGTTAGCTGGGTGTGGTGGCAACGGCCTGTAGGAGACTGAGGTGGGAGGGTCGCTTGAGCCCAGGCGGTTGAGGCTGCAATGACCCATGATAGTGCCACTGCACTCTAGCCTGGGTGACAAAGTGAGACCCTGTCTCAAACAAATAAAAAGAAATTCGATAATTAGATGTGCTCTTGTGTGTAGATTTTACTAAGAGACAAGATGTGAGGGCATAGAACACGTGTTACTTCAGATGAGAGAAACTGGCATTAGATAGGACAAAAAAGAGACTGAGTGTGAAACAGCCTGCTCTTCCAGCTTTTGCTTATGGTCTATCCTTGTAATTTTTATTACCCCCAAAAGAACAACACTTGCTATAAAATATTCCATACTACCTGTACAAAACTCTTGATTTTCCTCTTTGGTGGATAATTTTTGAGAGCATGCAGAAACATTTTGACATTGGAGTTTCTATGTTCTGTTACAGTTTAAAGTCTATCTTGCTTTTCGTATCATGGTCTCATTAGTAATCCCTCTAGTAGTTGTACATATATCCTTAAATAATTTAGAAGTCAATGAAAGGATTGCTTTACATTGGATTCTAATATACATAAAATCCCAAATAACTATAACTTGTAAATTCATTAGTGTTACTATTGTTACTGAGTTATACAACATAGACTAATTAACATTTATTGAACCTCAGCAGTACGAGTAAAAATAAATATATCCATTGAATTTTCTGAGCATGTACCTTATTCATTTTGAGTCTAACATTCAGAAAACATATTATCAGCATGTGAGCCATTTTCAATCAAAATTTCACTTTTACTTATTTATTATAATGAACTATGAAAAATTAAGCATAGTTAATTTTTCCCTCATGAACTTAATACTTTTATATGATGGCATTTATGTTATTGAACAACTAATTCAGATTACTGTAGACCGGAAGTCAGCAAATTATGGCCTATGGGTCAAATCCAGCTGCTGGTTGTTTTTGCAACTAAAGTTTTATCGGAACACAGCCACACTCATTCATTTACACATTGTCTGTGGCTGTGCTGCCACAGAAGAGTTGCAAAACTGTAACAGAGGCCATGAAGTCCACAAAGTACAAAATATTTATAATCGGCTGGGCGCGGTGGCTCATGCTTGTAATCTCAGCACTTTGGGAGGCCGAGGCGGGTGGATCACGAGGTCAGGAGATCAAGACCATCCTGGCTAACACGGTGAAACCCCGTCTCTACTAAAAATACAAAAAAATTAGCCGGGCATGGTGGAGGGCGCCTGTAGTCCCAGCTACTTGGGAGTCTGAGGCAGGAGAATGGCATGAACCCAGGAGGTGGAACTTGCAGTGAGCGGAGATCACGCCACTGCACTCCAGCCTGGGCGACAGAGGGAGACGCCGTCTCAGAAAAAAAAAAAAAAATAGAAAATATTTATTATCCAACCCCTTCACAGGGAAAGTTTGCCAACTTCTGCTATACACTATGAACACTTCAGTATTTGAAAATTCTTGATAACTGTGTAAATTATTTTCCTGTTATTAACGAAACAATAAAAGTGATACCTTCATTAAAATATAACCAAAGATCAAATGTTTGCCTAATCCAACATGATGCTGAAAAGATAGAAAAATCCCATGGTGGAATTTTAGGCAAATTTTCTGAAAGCTACTTTTTAATCTCTCAGGCGGATTATTTGGTGACTATAATTTTTCTCTTTTAAAAAATGTGACTGTAAAAAGTAAAGTAGAGGTTCCTCTTCAAAGACTTTCCTCCCTGTCTAATTAGGAATAAATAGTAACTTCTCTTAGAGGCAAAATTTATTCAAAGACCTGTGCTAACATTCTTAAATATCTGCTAGCTGTAATAAGGAAATTGTCAGGCCTCTGAGCCCAAGCCTGCACGTATTCATCCAGATGGTCTGAAGTAACTGAAGAATCACAAAAGAAGTGAAAATGGCCTGTTCCTGCCTTAACTGATGACACTACCTTGTGAAATTCTTTCTCCTGGCTCATCCTGGCTCAAAAGCTCCCCCACTGTGCACCTTGTGACCCCTACTCGTGCCCGCCAGAGAACAACCCCCTTTGACCGTAATTTTCCACTACCTACCCAAATCCTATAAAACGGCCCCACCCCTATCTCCCTTCCCTGACCCTCTTTTCGGACTCAGCCCGCCTGCACCCAGGTGAAATAAAAAGCCTTGTTACTCACACAAAGCCTGTTTGGTGGTCTCTTCACATGGACGCGAGTGAAAGAAATCAATGAACTTTACGTTCTTAGCTCCCACAATTTAGCCTAAATATTTGCCCTGACATGCTTATACTGGTCCAAGCAAACATTAGGTCATAGCCTGTTCCTCTTCCTTATTTAAAAATGTTTTTAACTTTCTTAGCATTCCACAAGTTACTTCCTCCTTCCTTTGTTCTCTACCTTTGCCACTTTAAAAAAGTTCTAAGGTGCTAGCCAACCGGGACAAATACAAATATGAGGTCCCATTCCAGCCAGTGGAAACCAGACACAGCAGTAGGGTGGATGCATCAGGTTATAAATGACCCTGTCTCCTTTGTTCGGTGTACTCTTGTGGCAAAACTGCTGGCGAGTGTACTCTTTCTGCAGGAAGTAAAAGTGGCCTTACTAAATAAATTTATGTTCGAGTGGTATTTCTTTATGGCATGGGGGAAGAAGCATTTCCAACAGTGATTATGAAACTACTAGACAATGTAGGACAGTAATTTCACACTTACACGATTATGTCTGATCCAAACACACAGGAATAATAAAATATAAAGAGAAAGCAAATATATATAAATATGATCAAAAGGACGGTAAATATTAGTAAGGACTAGAAACAGAAGGCAAGACTCATTCATAATAAAAATAATTTGCAAGCTAATATAAAGTTATTTTAAGAAATAATGATCTACTACAAATGTAATAGTGGTTAAACTTTAGAAGTATTCCAGTAAGAGTTCAGAAGACAAAGATTTCCCTTATATCAATTTCTATTAAATATTATATTTCTGAGATAATAAGACAAGTGATTAGAAAGAAATATGAGGTATAAATATTAGAAGGAAAGGTACAATTTGTTTTCTAAAAGATATAACTGTTTATAGAGAAAAATCCATGAGAATTAAAAAAAAAAAGAAAGAAACCCTAGTAGAACTTACAAGAAAATTCATCGGCTGGGCGCGGTGGCTCACGCCTGTAATCCCAGCACTTTGGGAGGCCGAGGCAGGTGGATCACGAGGTCAGGAGATCAAGACCATCCTGGTTAACACGGTGAAACCCCATCGCTACTAAAAATACAAAAAATTAGCCAGGCGTGGTGGCGGGCGCCTGTAGTCCCAGCTACTCAGGAGGCTGAGGCAGGAAAACGGCATGAACCCGGGAGGTGGAGCTTGCAGTGAGCCAAGATCACGCCACTGCACTCTGCACTCCCGCCTGGGTGACGGAGCGAGATTCCATCTCAAAAAAAAAAAAAAAGAAAAGAAAAGAAAATTCATCAAGATTCCTAGAAATGAGATCACCATGTAAAATTAATACTATTTCTATACTCTGTTAGAATATCAGAATATGGGCCGGGCGCCGTGGCTCACTGCCTGTAATCCCAGCACTCTGGGAGGCCGAGGCGGGCGGATCACGAGGTCAGGAGATTGAGACCATCCTGGCTAACACGGTGAAACCTCGTCTCTACTAAAAAATACAAAAAATTAGCTGGGCGTAGTGGCGGGCGCCTGTAGTCCCAGCTACTCGGGAGGCTGAGGCAGGAGAATGGCTTGAACCCGCGAGGCGGAGCTTGCAGTGAGCCGAGATCTCACCACTGCACTCCAGCCTGGGCGAAAGAGGGAGACTCCGTCTCAAAAAAAATAAAAAAGAATATCAGAATATGTAATCAGTTAACATTTCCAATCATAATAGCAACAAAATCATAAGAACTTGGAAATAAATTTAACAAAAGAAATACAAGAACATTTTTGAACAAATTATAAGATTGTCAAATGATATAGAAGAAGATCTGGCAAGACACAGCATATGTGGATTAGAAGATTTGAATTTTAAATGTACAATTTTCCCTAAATTAATCTATACGTTTAAGGCAAACTGTAAGGTTAAGTTCAATCAAAGTATCCACACAGTCTTTTGCAAACTAGAAAGCTAATCATAAAATTAATAGGGAAGAGTAAAGGATCAAGCACACAAACTCGAAAATTTTAAACGTCTAAAGAGGAGGACAGCAAAATTGTGTGGTGTGGGAGGTGGAAGGAGAGTTTTCCCTAGAAGATGGGCAAGATATATTACCCCGCCCCCCAAGCTAGAGGAAGTTAGACCGTGTGATAGTGTGAAAGGACAGTTAACCCAATGGAACAGCATAGAAAGCCAGGAATAGGAATAGACCCATGGGTAAAGGAAACTTGAAGTATGATATAGATGGCATTACAGATCAGTGGGGAAAGGATAAGCTATTCAATAAACACAGTTGGTACAATTGTTTATCCAAATGGAAAATAAAATTAGATTTTTACCTCACATCCTGTGAAAAACTGCTTTTATTTTTTTTCAAGTACGATAAAGCCCTAAAGATATTTAAAACTTTTAGGGAAAAAAAAAGAAGCATATTTTGTGACCTCGGGGCAAGAAAGACTTTCTTGAATAAGACAAAATATCACAACCATAAAGAAAAGAATCGACAAATGTGACTATATTGGAGAAGAATAAGACTATTCAAAAGGGCACTATAAATGAAGTTATGACTGAACAGAACAAAACAAAACAAATCAGCCACAGACTCGAAGAAGATATTTGCAATACACATAACCAACAAAGGATTTACATTTGAATTATGTTAACAGAACACAGCTCCTACACACTCATCAGGAAAAGGCCAATGGGCCAGGTGTGGTGGCTCACGCCTATAATCTCAGAATTTTGGAAGGCCAAGACAGGCAGATCTCTTCAGCCCAGGAGTTCAAGACCAGCCTGGGCAACTTGGCAAAACCCCGTCTCTACAAAAAAAATTGGAGTCGGCCAGGCACAGTGGCTGATGCCTGTAATCCCAGCACTTTGGGAGGCCGAGGCGGGTGGATCACGAGGTCAGGGGTTCGAGACCAGCCTGACCAACATGGTGAAACCTTGTCTCTACTAAAAATACAAAAATTAGCTGGGCGTGGTGGCGGGCGCCTGTAATCCCAGCTACTCAGGAGGCTGAGGCAGGAGAATTGCTTGAACTCGGGAGGTGGAGGTTGCAGTGAGCCGAGATCGCACCACTGCACTCCAGCCTGAGCAACAGAGCGACACTCCATCTCAAAAAAAAATTGGAGTCTGTGCCTTCAACCACCATACCATTAAAACCACTTTGCAAAAATGACAGCAGTAAGAAAACTATGGCATGGGAGAAATCTGATCTAGCCAACCCCTATCTTGCTGTTAGCCTTCAAAGCTGTCCTTAATTATTCCTTGGTTTAAGACAAGCTAAATTTGGGAGACAGGTAGTTTACAGTTTAAATGATAATAGCCCTTCCCCAAAACTCTTTGGTGAAGCTTTGTAAAGCTAATGAGCGACCACCAGGTTAGGAGGATGGAGGAGCCTGAATTCTGCTCTGGGGTAGAGGTAACCTTAAGGGATCACCAGCCATTATTCCACAGGTCAGAAGATATGCAACTTACACAATTACTGCTGCAGATAATGTCACTATTGAAGAGCTAAGATTGGGCTTTTGAGATCTCTTTTCAGCTTTTTTGCATGTCTGACTACCTATGGCTCCACCTGGACTTGCCAACTGCCCCTGTAGCCCCACCAAGAACAACTCAGCACAAGAGGACAGCTTCAGTCTCCTATGATTTCATATCCAACCCAACCAATCAGCACTCCCCATGCCCTAGCTCCCTGCCCACCTAAGTATCTTTGAAAAACCCCAAATCACTGAGCTTTCGATGAGATTGATTTGAGTAATAACTCCATCTTTCCCATGGTGTGGCTGGCCTCGCCTCAATTAAACTCTCTCATGGCAATGCCGTGGTGTCTGTGAATTCATTTTGTTTGTGCAGTGGGCAGAAAGAATCCACTGGACAGTTATGCTATACACACTTACTCGTTTGCAAATATGAGAAAATCCTGATATTTGATAGAGGTGGAGTACATGTTTTCTTAAAAACTATGTTACATTGTAATAATTTTATTACACTGTAAACATTTTAGTTGGAAGAAAGTATATTAATACGCTAAAAGAATGGTATTTATAAGAATAACGCTTCCCAATGATTCAATTCCAAACATTTTAATCAATAATAATAACCTTAATAATCATGAAAATAAGCGATTTTCAACTTTCCCTTATTTCATAAGCATTCAATTTTTGTCTTCAATATTCTTAAGCAGAATTCTTTTAAAATAGAACTCAGTACTACCATTATGTGGAAACCAAATTCAGTTATTATTTGCTCATGAAGGGAAGCCATTATGCTATTTATGTAGTTATAATATCTTAATCACCACTATGGCATTCAGAATTCTCTGCAGGAATGTACCAGAGCAGCCATGAGGAGATTTTCGTGTGTAGTGAATTATAAATAAATATATTCAATAACGGAGAAAGCAAAAGAAGGAAATTGCCTAGATTCCCTTCGTTGGGGATAACATTTGCTTTCCCGATACCAAAAGCTACTTCACCGAATTCATGAGCTCTCTTAAAAACAACTAAGATGTAAATTCTATTCTGTTTACATAAGATCTTTGTGGAGATAAACAGACAATGGCAACTTTGTTCAGGGCTCTGAGTCTTAAAGTATGGAAATGAGCTGGCCCTCCAAAGATATTGTAGATGATTGGCAAGAGGAAGGAGGTGGGGAGAAAATCAGACAATAGCAATTGCTGGAACTGACCCCCAAATTGAGAATGAATCAGGTTTGCTTCCATGGACACCATTGCTCTTCTCCCTAGGGGCTAAGCATGTGTTTCACTCTTAAAGAATTGTTTTTAGGTTAGCCCTAAACAGATCCATGTCTTAGAAACATGGTTGAATTCTTGATCCAAAAAATACATTTCATGGTCCTAGATTCTAGCCTCAAAACCCAATGAATAAAGCACCAGTGGTAAGAGAAATAATAGTGCCAAGGCAGGGAGGGAGTACGGGCTGATGAGACCTCAGGCTCCTAGAGTCTATGCATGTGCCCATTCAGAGTTGTATGTGCCAGTTTTGTTTTGACCATTCTTCCTGTCCCATCTGACTAGGTAAACATTTAAATGGTGAAGGTAGTAACATAGCCAAATAAGTGATGCTGCAGGTTTATCTACAAATTCAAAAGGAGTCAAGGGTTTCAGCATTAGATATGTAAGTTTCTTGTATCGGTTCAAACCCTGAGAGCACACCAACAAATAACACGAGGCAGTAGGGGGCAACATGCTGTTTTAATGAGCGCCTGGGTGCAGGCGGGCTGAGGCCTAAAATGGCGTCAGCACCAAGTGAGGATGGGGCAAAAGTTTTATAGTCTCCTGTAAACCAGAAGTGTCCTAGTCTGACCTAACTGCTACGTTGTACCTGGATGGCCTTTTTCTTGATCTTCAGGAGTACATGTCTTCTGGCTGGCTCTCTTCCTGCTTCTGCTATCTTGCTGGCGCATGCTGCTGGTGCAAGTAGCCTTGCGCCTTGGTACTGGGCCTGAGAAGGGAGGAGTTATTCATCTCCTTAAGCTTTCAGGCCTGGGGAAGAATCTTAAAAAGATGCACCTGTGAAGCTCTTGCTTCCTACACATCAGAAGAAAAGCACTTCTCTAACTTTTTAGTTACCTGAGCCTTATTTCCTGTTTGTTTATTTTTTTGTTTTGAGGGCGGAGTAAATGTGACGTGCTTTTGATATATATGCCATCGTACTAATGCCAAATTGAAATTATTATGGTGATGACTTACGTGTAGATGCTATTTCATGTTGTTATTATTTTTATAGTAAAAACCATTGGATTCTGGCCAGGTGCAGTGGCTGACACCTGTAATCCCAGCACTTAAGGAGGCCCAGGTGGGTAGATCACCTCAGGTCAGGAGTTTAAGACCAGCCTGGCCAACACAGCAAAACCGTGTCTCTACTAAAAATACAATAATTAGCCAGGCATGGTGGTGAGAGGTGAAGCCAGCTGGACTTCGTGGGTCGAGTGGGGACTTGGAGAACTTTTCTGTCTAGCTAGAGGATTGTAAATGCATCAATCAGTGCTCTGCATCTAGCTAAAGGATTGTAAACACCCCAATCAGCACTCTGTAAAAATGCACCAATCAGTACTCTGTGTCTAGCTAAAGGTTTGTAAATGCACCAATCAGCACTCTGTAAAACGGACCAATCAGCACTCTGTAAAATGGACCAATTAGCACTCTGTAAAATGGACCAATCAGCAGGACGTGGGCAGGGCCAAATAAGGGAATAAAAGCTGGCCACCTGAGTCAGCAGTGGCAACCCACTCGGGTCCCCTTCCAAAGTGTGGAAGCTTTGTTCTTTCACTCTTCACAATAAATCTTGCTGCTGCTCACTCTTTGGGTCTGCACTACCTTTATGAGCTGTAACACTCACCTTGAGGGCCTGCAGTTTCATTCCTGAAGTCAGTGAGACCACTAACCCATTGGGAGGAACAAACAACTTGGGACGCACCACCTTTAAGAGCTGGAACACTGACTGCGAAGGTCTGTGGCTTCACTCCTGAAGTCAGTGAGACCACCAGCCCACCGGAAAGAAGAAACTCTGGACACATCTGAATATCTGAAGGAACAAACTTCAGACATACCATCTTTAAGAGCTGTAACACTCACCGCGAGGGTCCGTGGCTTCATTCTTGAAGTCAGCAAGACCAAGAACCCACCAGAAGGAACCAATTCCAGACACAGGGGCACAAGCCTGTAATCCCGGCTACTTGGGAGGCTGAGACCGGAGAACTGTTTGAACCCAGGAGATAGAGGTTACAGTGAGCCAAGATTGTACCACTGCTCTCCAGCCTGGGCGACAGAGCAAGACTCTGTCTCAAACAAACAAAAAACATCAGATTCTCCTTCCTATTTAAAAAAAAAAAAAACTTTTTAAAGCACATTATTACTTTTACTAGAATGTAAAAGATAAACTATATGAAACTGTAGACAGACCTGGAATAAATGGCAGATAGGGAGCGGGACTAACTTGCAGTTCCCACTTGAACAGACAGAGCAGCATTTGGAGACTCACACTGTGACCTTTTGCTCCAAAAACTACCATAGGAACATACCAGAAAAGCTGAAAGAATCCACAGACACTTTAAAGGAGGTGGATTGCTGCTGCAGGCTGCATGGGACAGCCAAGGAACTGTGAGTCCGCTTGCATTCTCAGCTGGGAGGCTTGTAGCCTGGGGCAAGTTCTCAGCCCTGCTCACTGGCTGCCTGGAAATAAACCTGGTGCTGTTGTGGGGGCACAGTGGGAATGAGGCTGGCCTTTCAGGCTGCAGGCTCCATGGGAGCTGGGTGAGTCTTGTGGCTGCTGGCTTTCTCCCACTTCCTTGGGCACCTGTGTGACACAGCAGATGTAGCCATAATTTCCCAGGAACATAACTCAATTGGACTGGAAACCACATCCCATCACCTACAGCAGCCATGGCAAGTCCCACCCAAGGAGAGTCTGAGCTCAGGCATGCCTAAACCTGCCCCCACCTGATGGTCTTTCTCTACCTGCCCTGGTAGCCAATGACAAAGGACATAACCTCTTGGGAGCTCTATGGACCTGTCCACCACCTAAGAAACCTGATTACTTATCCAAAGGCAACTCTAGGGAAAGCTTGTATCCTCCATATACTACCACAGCTGATGCACTCTTGAAAGCTCCACCTCCTGGCTGAAGGCCAACCAACACAAAACCAGCGCATTCAACAAAAATACAACCAAGGACCCTCCCAGAGTCCAACTGACTCCCCTGCTACCTCCATCAGAGCAGGTGCTGGTATCCATGGCTGAGAGACCTGAAGACAGATCACATCACAGGACTCTTTGCAGGCACTCCCCAGTACCAGCTCAGAACCCAGTAGCTCTGCTGAGTGGCTAGATCCAGAAAAGAAATAACAATCACTGCAGTTCAGCTCTCAGGAAGCCCCATCCCTAGGCAAGTGGGAGAGCACCACATCAAGGGAGCAACCCAGGGACAAAAGAATCTGAACAGCAACTCTTTAGTTCCAGATTTTCCCTCTGACATAGTGTACCCAAATAAAAAGGAATCAGAAAAAACAATTCTGGTAATATGACAAAACAAGGTTCTTTGACACCTCCAAAAGACCACACTAGCTCCCCAGCAATGAATCCAAACCAAGAAGAAATATATGAATTGCCAAAAAAAGAATTCAAAAGGTTGGTTATTAAGCTAATCAAGAAGTCACCAGAGAAAGGTGAAGTCCAACTTAAAGAAATCAAAAAAATGATACAGGATAGGAATGGAAAAATCTCCAGTGAAATAGATAGCATAGATAAAAAACAATCACAACCTCTGCAAATCAAGAACACACTTGGAGAAATGCAAAATGCACTGGAAAGCCTCAGCAACAGAATTGAACAAATAGAAGGAAGAATTTCAGACCTTGAAGACAAGGCTTTTGAATTAACCCAATCTAATAAAGACAAAGAAAAAAGAATTTTAAAAAATGAACATAACTTCCAAGAAGTTTGGGATTATGTTAAACAACCAAGCATAAGAATAATTGGTGTTCCCAAGGAAGAAGAAAAATCTAAAAGTTTGGAACACATATTTGAGGGAATAATTGAGGAAAATGTCCCCATGCTTGCTAGATATCTAGACATCCAAATACAAGAAGCTCAAATAACACCTGGGGAATTCATTTCAAAAAGATCATCACCTAGGCACATAGACATCAGGTTATCTAAAGTCAAGATGAAGGAAAGAATCTTAATAGCTGTGAGGCAAAAGCATCGGGTAGCCTATAAAGGAAACCCTATCAGATTAACAGCAGATTTATCAGTGGAAACCCTACAAGCTAGAAGGGATTGCTTCCAATTTTTAACCTCCTTAAACAAAACAATTATCAGCCAAAAATTTTGTACCCAGTGAAACTAAGCTTCATAAATAAAGATACAGTCTTTATTCAGACAAACAAGTGCTACCAAGCAGTACACTACAAGAGCTGCTAAAAGGAGCGCTAACTCTTGAAACAAGTCCTCCAAATACACCAAAATAGAATATCCTTAAAGCGTAAATCTCACAAGACCAACAAAACAATAACACGATGACAAAAAAAACAAGGTATTCAGGCAACAAATAGCAGAATGAATAAAATAGTACCTCACATCTCAATACCAACAATGAATGTAAATGCCCTAAATGTTCCACTTAAAAGATACAGAATTGCAGAATGGACTCACTAACCAAGCATCTGCCATCTTCAAGAGATGTCTCACCTGACACATAAGGACTCACACAAACTTAACGTAAAGGGGTGAAAAAGGATATTCCGTGCAAATGGACACCAAAAGCAAACAGGAGTAGCTATTCTTATATTGGACAAAGCAAATTTTAAAGCAGCAGCAGTTTAAAAAGACAAAGAGGGACATTATATAATGATAAAAGGACTAGTCAAACAGGAAAATATCACAATCCTAAATATATATGCACCAAACACTGGAGCTCCCAAATTTTATAAAGCAATTACTGCTAGACCTAAGAAACAAGACAGATGGCAACACAATAATATTGGGGGACTTCAATACTCCACTGACAGCACTAGACAGGTCATCAAGACAGAAAGTCAACAAACAATGGACTTACACTATACCCTAGGACAAATGGATTTAGCACATATCTACAGAACATTCTACCCAACAACTGAACAACTGCAGAATATACATTCTATTCATTAGCACATGGAACTTTCTCCAAGATAGACCATATGACAGGCCACAAAACCAGCCTCAACAAATTTAAGAAAATAAAAATCATAGCGAGTACTCTCTCAGATCACAGTGAAATAAAATTGGAAATCAACAACAACAACAAAAAACCCTCAAAACTATGCAAATATATGGAAATTAAATAACATGATCCTGAATGATCGTTGGTTCAACAATGAAATCTGGATCCAGTTGTTCTCATTGCATTTAAATTTTGTAGTTGAGTGACTGCAGTTTCCACTGTTAAATCTGGCATAAAGAGAAGATCAATCACAGAGCTCTTCAAGGATGTAGGTGTTCCCCTCACAAATCTATTTTGCAAGGTATTGTTGAAAGGTATATATTCTGAACCTTATCAGTTGAGATGAGTAGGTCTAAGGTAACTAATCCATTCTAACATTTCAATCTCCCTAAGCCTTTGGATCCCTTCCTCTACACTAAACCAAGGGAGATCAGGTATTTCCAGCTCACTCACAGTGGGCCACCTTTTGATGCATGTTTCAGCTAAGCAAGCAAATAAACTATTAGAACATTTTTTTAACTCCCCAAGCTGCAACATTAAATGCAGAATCCTTGCTTACTGGGCCCAAATAAATAAATTCAGCCTGATCCAACTCTATGTTCCTTCCACTATCATCCCACATCCTTAATATCCATTCCCATGCCTGTTCTCCAAATTCCTGCTTATATAAATTAAAAAACTCAAGCAGTTCTTTTTGAGTGTAGTGCACCTCCTCATAGGTCACATTCTGAACTTCACCTCTAGGGGCCTGCTGGTACTTTGGTCTAGTTATAGGTCTAGAAGCAAACAGGGGTGTTGGGGGTGGCTCCTGAGGAGAATAATCATTATCTTGTCTGGAGCTGCCTCAAGGGAGGCCATCACTGTTGTCTTAGGCAGCACAGGGTTTATCTCCTCAGACAGGTGGAATGGCTGATGGCAGTGTGGGTCAGGGAAGGGATGTTGCCACTACTGGGGATGGGGAAGCTGTTTCTTCTGGTAAGAAAGGTTCATCAGAGTTTACAAGCTCAGTGTCCCCAGCTTCAATAGGTTCCTCCCACTTGTCCCCATTCCAAATTGCAGGGTTCCATTCTTTTCCAAACAATGCCCTCACTTTAACAGTAGACACCTGGCGAGGCTGTGCATGCACCTTTGGTTGCAGGTCAGCCACTCACATGAGAAGATCCTGTGTCTGATTTTCCACAATTTCATCTTTTTCTCTACAAGAGATAAGACTTTCACTGACGGCGATCTTAGCAGATTTGAGGCTCAGTATCTGCTCCTGAAGCTGAGAGTTAGAATCCCCGAATTCATAATTTTCTTTCATCACTTCATCCAGTGAACTTAGAAGAAATCAACCAACTATATTATGTTCCTTGATTCTCCACAAATAGTGAAATTTAGTATGTATAGAGTCACTAAACTCGGGGCCTCTCACAAGCGGTGAATCAGAAGTGTCAAATGCATTTATTTTGCATAACTCTGTAAACAGTTCACGCCAAGGACTATCAGTGTTCTTCATACTATTAGAAGTAGAGTCCTTAGCATTTTGTGGTCCAATCATATTAAGCAGCCAACTCCAGAAACCCCAAAACCAACAAAAGAACTCCATCCTTAATGGAGTGGTTCCTCTAGAACCAGTCCTGCTACCAAAATCTGTATTGCTCAGGGTGTTCTAGAGGGACAGAACTAGTAGGATATATATATATATATATAAAGGGGAGTTGATTAAGGAGTATTAACTCACACAGTTACAAGGTCCTACAATAGGCCATCCGCAAGCTGAGGAGCAAGGAAGGAAGTATATGTCCCAAAGCTGAAGAACTTGGAGTTTGACATTCAAGGGCAGGAAGCATCCAGCACGGGAGAAAGATGTAGGCTGGAAGGCTAAGCCAGTCTTAGTCTTTTTGTGTTCTTCTGCCTGCTTTTTATTCTGCCCACGCTGGCAGCTGATTAGATTGTGCCTACACAGATTAAGAGTGTGTCTGCCTTTCCCAGCCCACTGACTCAAATGTTAATCTCTCTCGTTTGGCAACACCTTCACAGACACACTCTGGATCAATACTTGGCATCCTTCGATCAAATCAAGTTGACACTCAGTATTAACTGTCATAACCACTATGGAAAACAGTGTGGAGATTCCTTAAAGAACTGAAAGTAGATCTACCATTTGATCCACCAATCCCACTCCTGTATATCTACCCAGAGGAAAAAAAAAATCATTATATGAAAAAGACACTTGCATACTCATGTGTACAGCAGCAAAATTCACAACTGCAAAAATGTGGAACAAGCCCAAATGCCCATAAATAAAAAAGTGCATAAAGAAAATGTGGTGTATATATACCATGGAATGCTACTCAGCCATAAAAATAAATGAAATTATGGCATTCACAGCAATCTGAGTGGAATTGGAGACCATTATTATAAGTGAAGCAACTCAGGAATGGAAAATCAAACATTGTACGTTCTCATTCATAAGTTGGAGCTAAGCTATGAGAATGCAAAGGTATAAGAATGATACAATGGGCTGGGCATGGTGGCTCATGCTTGTAATTCCAGCACTTTGGGAGGCCGAGGCAGGCAGATCACCTAAGTTCAAGAGTTCAAGACCAGCCTGGCCAACATGAGGAAACCCTGTCTCTACTAAAAATACAAAAATTAGCCAGGCCTGGTGACGGGTGCCTGTAATCCCAGCTACTCCGGAGGCTGAGGCAGAAGAATCATTTGAACTTGGGAGGTGGAGGTTGCAGTGAGCTGAGATCGCACCATCGCACTCCAGCCAGGGCAACAAGAGCGAGACTCCATTTCAAAAAAAAAAAAAAAAAAGGTCAATGGACTTTGTGGACTTGAGTAAATGGGTGGGAGGAAGATGAGGGGTAAAAGACTACACAATATGTACAGTGTACACTACTCAAGCGATAGGTGTACCAAAAATCTCAGAAATCACCACTGAAGAACTTATTCATGTAACCAAACACCACCAGTTCCCCCAAAATCTATTTTTAAAAAACTTTAAAATATAAAAATATAGAAACTCTTATGCAAATGTGGATTAGAGACAAAGGCCTTAACCCCATCTCCTTACCAGACTGTGACCCTAATTTCATTCAGGAGCCTGTGTAGCTACATAGCTCAAAGCAGGTCACATTTTAATCCCCCTTTTTTCTATACAACAAAGTTATTTTCAGTAATAATCATGAAGCAGCACAAACACATTTCTCATATGGACAAAAATTCATACTTACCAAACTAAAATAATGCACTTTACAGTGTTCATTCATTCTGTCACCGTTTTACATTTTAAACATGAATGGTCACATAAAACATCAGAATTTAAGGCCGGGTGCGGTGGCTCACACCTGTAATCCCAGCACTTTGGGAGGCCGAGGCAGGTGGATCATGAGGTCAGGAGATCGAGACCATCCTGGCTAACACAGCGAAACCCCGTCTCTACTAAAAATACAAAAAATTAGCCGGGCGTGGTGGTGGGCGTCTGTAGTAGTCCCAGCTACTCAGGAGGCTGAGGCAGGAGAATGGCGTGAACCCTGGAGGCAGAGCTTGCAGTGAGCCAAGATTGCACCACTGCACTCCAGCCTGGGCAATAGAGTGAGACTCTGTCTCAAAAAAAAAAAAAAAAAAAAACAGAACAACAGAATTTAGTAACTCTGGTTGTTTCTTCTTTATAATCTTCTCTGTGCTAAAATGTTTATTTCAAATCTACTATTTAAATGCAGGAATCTATAACATACCACCAGGATTGGAGATGGAAATTTCTCTTGACACAAGCTCGGATGATTCTAACTAAATGCCTGTAGCTGAGTCCACATATACAGGGGATGGGGACCCATTTTCATGCCAAATACAATGTATATTAAATATTAAATACAAAAACATCAACAATACCCACAGTAATGACTTAGTAGACCAATGACATTGTTTTCAGAGAAGCTTTTTTAGTTGTCTTACATCTTTTTTTTAAAAAGTTAATTGACACATAATAATCATACATATTTATGAGGTGCATAGGGATGTTTTGATACATATAATGTACTGTGATCAGATCATGGCAATTAGCATATCCATCATCTCAAATATTTATCATGTATTTGTGTTTAGAACATTTGATATCCCCCTAGCTATTTGAAACTACATAATATATTATCATTAACTGTAGTCATCCTACAGTGGTATCAAACACCAGAACTTACTCCTCTTATCCAGCTGTAATTTTATATCTTTTAACAAATCCCTCCCTATTCCGCCTTGTCCTCCACCCTTCCCAGCATTTAGTGTCCTCTGTTCTACTTTTTACTTCTATAAGAACCTTTTATTTTTTGTTTCCACCTATGAGTGAGAACATGTGATGTTTAACTTTCTGCCCCTAGCGTATTTATCTGAACTTAATGTATTCTAGTTTTTTTTTTAACACTAACATTGTTTAGAAATGATACTACGTAGTGATAAAACAAAGCAGGTTAACTTTTGGTCAGTTTTATTACTATTTTTAAATTCTCTATAGCCATTGAACCTTCTTATTCCCAGAAGGTATGTAGACTGTACCCATTGTTCTGACCTTGGTAAGCCACTGGTCCATCCCATTTAGAAATTCTGGAGCCCAGACCAGTCTCCTGAAGGGCAGAGCGCCAGATAAAATTGCTGTCTGAGGAAACTTGTCCTGATTGGCTATGCCTTTACTCTGGTCTTCACACCTACTCACTTTTTTTTGTTTTGTTTTGTTTTTTGAGATGGAGTCTCGCTCTGTCCCCCAGGCTGGAGTGCAGTGGCACAATCTCGGCTCACTGCAACCTCCACCTCCTGGGTTTAAGCGATTTCTGCCTTAGCCTCCCAAGTAGCTGGGACTACAGACACACGCCACCACACCCGGCTAAGTTTTGTATTTTTAGTAGAAACGGGGTTTCACCATATTGGCCAGGCTGGTCTTGAACTCCTGACCTCATGATCTGCCCGCCTCGACCTCCCACAGTGCTGGGATTACAGGTGTGAACCACTGTGCCTGGCCCCTTTTTTTACTCTCATCTTTCTAACGGAAATGCACAAAAATGAGATTGCCTGCCTTGTGGGGGCAATAACCTCCCTAGCTGGTGCTTTTGGGGTGAACAGATAGAAACTGTATTTATCGCACCAACCCAGGTGATAAGATAAATCTGTAATAAAGGTCAAACTATTACGTGTAAAAATTGCTGCTCTAGAAAATAAATGGCTAGAAGTAAGTCTGATTAAAGAATATGCTTTTCTCCTCTCCAGTAATGATTAAAGTTCTTTTTGAAAGTCCGACAATTTAAAGCAGATAGAAATAATGCTACATGAGAAAGGGACAAATATTTGTTGAGCACTTATTGTATATTAAGCACTCTACTTACTTTCTCTCCATTAATCTTCATAGACATTATTTCCATTCTTTAGAATGCAGTGGTACAGAGCACTAGAACTTATTCCTCCTATCTGGTTTCTGTAGGACTCCCTAACCAGCTGCCCCCAGTGGGGGCTATGATGGTGTTTTGGGTTCTCTGGTATCAGTTTCATTCAAATGCTATGATATGGTTAGGCTTTGTGTCCCCACCCAAATCTCATCTTGAATTGTAATCCCCATAATCCCCAAGTGTCAAGGGAGAGACCAGGTGGAGGTCATTGAATCATGGAAGCAGCTTCCCCCATGCTGTTCTCATGACAGTGAGAGAAATCTCACGAGATCTGATGGTTTTATAAGGGGCTCTTCCATCTTCACTTGGCACTTTTCCTTCCTGCTGCCTTGTGAAGAAAGTGCCTTGCTTCCTCTTCCCGTTCCACCATGATTCTAAGTTCCTGAGGCCTCCCCAGCCATGCTGAACTGTGAGTCAATTAAACCTCTTTCGTTTATAAATTACGCAGTCTCAGGCAGTTCTTTATAGCAGTATGAAAATAGAAAAATCGATGTTATATCTAACAGTTTTAAAAGGTTTGGGTATTTCCTTTTACCTGTGTTCAGGTACTTTGAATATGGTAGCAGCTCCCTTTGAGGAAGAGTTCGGGAAATATTTCCAGGTGACTGCTGTGTTGAGTCAGAATTTTCCCTAAAATTATAAATGTTTTGAAAATTAGAAGAAGGTATTAACACACAGAGTTAGGGTGAAAGTGTTTACACACGGAGCTAGGGTGAACAGTAAGAGAAAAATTAGCTTTCATTAGGGATACATTATGTGCTGGGCACGAAAGAACTTGTTTTGAGTAACATTCCAAAAAGACTTGCAAAATACATATTATATTCTCAGAGTACAGAGAATAAACCTTGGTTCAGAGTTTATGATACTCAACTCAGCTCTGAGTGTATGATACTCACCCTTCATTACCATAAAATAAGTTAGTAAGACTCAAACCCAAGACTATCTATATCCCCCTATAAAACCTGCCTAATTTACTACAGTGTGCTTTTTCCTGTGGAAGTAAGCATGGGCTTAAAGCACTAAAAATAAATCAGGCTAGACCCAATGAAAGTGAAGTTCAGAGTCTGACATAAATTTAATAAATTCTGTGTCCTGATTATAAGAATTGGTGTCTATCGGAAATGTAGATATATGCTGGCTGCAGACAAATGTTTTGCTATTCTAGCCCAGTAAATGGAGTGGAACAAGGCAGGCATGCTAGAAGAGAAAGAATTGATGTTAACAAACTGACAAGAACCCATGCAGTTATTACACTGTGATTTAGTTTGGTTGCCCTGGAAGCAAGCCCTCACTGAAGGAGTCCAGGGTGAATAGTTTATTTGGGAGGTGATCTAGGAAGAGAATTGGGCAAGTGAGGCAGGGAAAGGGAAGTAGTACCTTGAGGAGGCCTTTCGGATTTTCTCTCTGGCTATGTTAGTGGTTGATGTGGTGTATAGGAAAGATTGCTGGATCCCATGATTATGTGCTCTTTGTCACACCTCCGCCCTCATAAAGTGGGTTCATTCATCCAAGCAGTGTTATGTGTGATTCTGTGGTAATGCACCATGATTCTGTGACCTCTCAGAAAGCAGTGCAGGATGATGCACTGTAGAGAGGAAAGACAAACCTATACCCAGAACATGTATCAGTCCAAAGAAGCATGAATTGCTGCCCTACAGGATGACGAGGGCACTATGTAATCAACTTGGCACCAAGTGCAGTATGTGCTCTCTCCAAAATCGGAAGCGGTCTACTAAATTTACTGTGCCTCCTTCTTAGGAGGTGCAAGATGTAACACTTGCCCTGGGAATCTGAATAATTGGACCTCTTCAAAAACTTCACTCTGTAGCCCGCCTCTTATATCTGAAGGGTTTTCCTTCTAAATTCAGGCGTGAATGTTTCTTATAAGGACGTACATAGTACTTGTTCATTTCTGCTTCTCAGGTGAAATTAACATGATGTCATCAATGCATGAAGCAATGCAATGCTTTAACATTCAGATGATAAAGTTCTCTTTGGACTGTACTGTGAAAGAGAGCGGAAGAGTCAACATAGCCCTGGGATGAGACTTTTAATGTGTACTAGTGTCAATTCTAAGTGAATATAAACTTCCAGTTCTCCTTCTTAATGGGGATTGAAAAAAACCCAATTACCAGATCAGAAGTAGCATGCTTTTTCTATAGAAGAGAGCCTATCTGTCACTGTAGTTGAGGTTGGGGTTAACACTTGGTTAAATTCACGGTAGTCTTTTGTCATTCACCATGAGGCACCACAGGAGGCTGATGAATTCAATAGGGACCTAAGGAGGATGGCTAATAAGTTTGGAGGATGGCTCTAATCTCAACTTTTTCTCCCAGTGTGCAGGTTTGTTTCTGATGTCCTCCCCTGGCCAGAAGGGAGGTGACAGTTTCAGCAGTTTCTACTTGGCCTTTCCTGTCTTTATAGCTCTTACTCCACAGATCAGATGCTCAAGTTGAGGTTTCTGCCACCTGCTAAGCATATCTAATCCAATTACACACTCCCGGTCTAGGGAAATGATCCAGGTGGTGTGTGGGTGTATTAAACCCACCGTGAGACAGACTCAGTCCAGGAATCCACCTTCCACCTGGTTTCTGTAGGACTCCATACTCACCTCCCTGCTGTGGGAGCCATGATGGTGTTTTGGGTTGTCTGGTATCAGTTTCATTCAAGTGCTATGTCTAGGAGTCCTAAAAGGATTTGGGTATTTCCTTTTACCTGTGTTCAGGTACTCTGGATATGGTAACAGGTCCCTTTGAGGAAGAGTTGCAGGGATGTTTCCTGATGCTTGCTCTGATAATTCAGAGTTTTCCCTAAAAGAATCTGGCCTCCCTTTAGATTAATGGGCTCTTGATGTATTGGCTAGGTCTAGAAACTGGGAAAGAAATCAAAAATTTCAGTTGCAGGAGCTGAAATCACCCATTCTTGATCCTTTCTGGATATCATAGTTAAACAGAACTCTCCTTAGCTGCCCATTTATGTTGCTCCTAGGAATACCGTGGTCTATTAGCCATTGCTAAAGATCCTTGCTACTCAGAGCCCGGCTGCTAATCCAGCCCTGCTGTCCTTTTACAGAATTTCATTCCTTTTTCCTCCGATGATGAGGGGCAACTACCCATCTCTATTGTTTTGAAATCATTCCATCTTCTGCGACACTATGGAGCCCATTTTATAGTGGCATCTCCTATCATCAACACTGGCCTATGATACAAATCATCTGATATATAAAAAACAAAACATTCTAGCACACACACACACACACACACATATTCTGTTAAATTTGAATTTCAGATAATGAGTAATATTTTTAACATAAGTATATCCCAAATATTGTATCCTGTATTTTGCTGGGCATCCTCCACACAGCGAGCAGGCACCACTGAAATTCTCAGTGATGCTAATGCCCCCTCAGTAGTGAAGTCTCTACTGCTTTAGAGAAAGGAGTGTTCTCTGGTTCCTCCGAACATACATGGGCAATTGGTGAAAATAATATCTGTTCTAAATAGTATTTGTTTTAGCGTGATCAGTTCTCTTAGCTTTTTGACCAACCCTCAATACTCTGCTAAGGAAGTTCTGGCGTTGGCCCTTAATTTATGGTTTGCCAGTGTTTTTTCAAAGCTGTGCGAAGACATCTCAGCGGTACAGACATCCTTGTCAGAATGTTAAATTCTCAGTCCCAGGAGAGTGCCCCCATGGCAACAAACTCTCTTTTAACCAGTCTTACATTCCATTCCCCACTTCAGCCTAGCATCTTCACAATTCCTTCCCAGGCATGTTCTCCTGGTTCATCCTGGTACCTTTTAGCCAGATCCTGTGGCTCTTTGGGTAAATAGTATATTTTTTCCCATAGTAGACCACGCTCTGATGCAGCCCTAGTTATTAGTTCAGAAATAAAAAGGAGAGGTGGGAGCAGATCTTGAGAGAGATTAATATCACCTTGAGAGCTATCTGTGTAAGGTGAGGGCTTTGCAAGCTCTTCACATGAGAGGATGCTATTGCTTTCCAGCAAGGGGCAGTGTGCCACTTCTCCTAGCTCTGTGGGTTCAGTGACATTGGGGTACAGAGTGCTCAAGTGCATCCCCCAATTTCCTCAGTCCAGGTCTCAAGGTCCCAATCTTTCTTATCAGAGTTCTTATTTGACTGTCGAAGGCCATTAATTTAGCCTTCTGTGTAATGCTACTACTTGTAACATCAGATCCTTGGTTGATTTTGTAGCACAAGCTATTTTCCAACTGCAGACAAGAATCCCTCTAAACACTGCCATGGAGAATTTCTGGATTTCACCATGCCTTGAGATAACAGTTGGTGACCCAAAGCTTCCCTCAGTCCTTCGTTTAATCTTAGCAACAATCAACTCCACAATCTGTACAATTATCATTGCCCCTTTATCTCCCAAAATGTTAGAGATATTTCACAAGCCAGTTTGTCCCCTTGAATCTCTATCCCATTCCACAGGGGAAGTCTCCATATGATGATGCTATGGCACACCAGAAATTACCACTTCACCACTCAACTTCTAGGACCAACTGTCTTAATGTGGGTTCCTCCAGTAATAACCCCTCCAATGAGGATTGGAGTATAAGTAGTTTATTTTGGAAGTAACATCAGGAAGCATCAGTAAAGCAGTGAAGAAGTGATGATGCCTGTAATACCAGCACTTTGAGAGGCCGAGGCAGGCAGATCACGAGGTCAGGAGTTCGATACCAGCCTGGCCAACATAGTGAAACCCTGTCTCTACTAAAAATACAAAAAATTAGTCAGGCATGGTGGCACGTGCCTGTAATCCCAGATACTCGGGAGGCTGAGGTCGGAGAATCGCTTGAACCTGGGAAGCGGAGGTTGCAGTGAGCCAAGATTGTGCCTTTGCACTCCAGCCCAGGAGACAGTGTGAGACTCAGTCTCAAAAAAACAAAACAAAACAAACAAACAAAAAGAAGTGAGAGAGAGAAAGGAAGGCAGCCAACAAGGGATGCATGATCAAGCAAGTCACCATCTTCAGCAATATTGCTTAATTCCAGGGTAGAATACAGACCTCACTGCCCAACCTGAGGGATAGAGAACTGGGGTATGGACTGCACCACCCTCTCCAGCGATTGGTTATGGGCTGCTTCTGAGGTAGAAGATTAATTCCCCAGTACTTCTGGCCTGCTCCACAATAAGGTAAAGCAGAGACTGAAGCAGATGCTGATGGTTGAAAGTGGAGGCTCACACTAAAGCCATAAAGGCAGGGGAGATTGGAGCAGGCAGGGACAGCATCTTCCACACAATATGCCAGAATTATCAAGGACCTAATTCATCCAACCGATCCTGGTCCCCTTACAGGTGATGTGTATATGTTAGTCACCTTTTTTTTTTTAATTTTAAAAATTATTTAATTTGTACCTACTGAAAATATTCACAAGGTTCAAACATAAACATAAAAAATTATAAGTGGGGACAAGAGAAAAGCCTCCCCCCATTCCTTTCTTCAGATGCTTATTTTCCACCTCACCTCTTACCACTATTATTAAGTGTATTGTTTCAAATACATTTTTCCAGAGATCTTATTTATTTATTTATCTAATTTACTTTTGAGATGGAGTCTCACTCTGTCACCCAGGCTGGAGTGCAGTGGTACAATCTCGGCTCACTGCAACCTCCGACTCCTGGGTTCAAGCAATTCTCCTGCTTCAGCCTCCTGAGTAGCTGGGATTACAGGTGCGCACCACCACACCCAGCTAATTTTTTGTATTTTTAGTAGAAACAGGGTTTCACCATGTTGGTCAGGCTGGTCTCAAACTCCTGACCTCGTGATCCACCCACCTTGGCCTCCCAAAGTGCTGGGATTACAGGCTTGAGCCACCACGCCCAGCCCAGTGATTATATTAAATATAAATATATATTCTCTCTCCCTCCTTTATTTACATGCAAATGGTAACATACAATATACATTATTCTCCGTCATGTTTTTTCTACCCATCAATATCTTGATAGTCTATGTCAGTACATCGGTATATCCATTGCATAGTAATCCAAAATATAGTTGAAACATACTATGAGAAGTGTACTAAGGAAGAACATTTAGGTAGTTTTTATCATTTGTTATTACAAAGATTCTTCTATAAATAATTTGAAGACAAATCTATTCATGTATGTGAAACTGTATCTATATATGTGAGTATACCTATCAAATAAATTTCCACAAGTAGAATTTCTGTTAAAAGCTATATGTACTTTTAATTTTGATAGATATCGCTAAATTGTACTTCTAAGTTCTTTAGTAAAGTAAAACTATCTAACATTTTAAATAAATATTCCATTATCTTTCCTCTTTGTAAGAAAATCTTAACTTGTTTAAATTGATGGAACAGGTGAGTTAAACACTTCTAAAATAAATTCATAGTCTATAAAATACCCAATGACATTTTGAAATTGTCAGTGGTATTTTTATGCTAAAGGACTGTCCAAAGCAGAGAATAAAATAATTTAATTGCTACTGTGCTTAAATAATTGATAAGGTCCTTAGAAAAAAATTATATTTTTAGAGGATGAATATGGAAAAATTTGACAACTTTTTTTTTTAAATGAATGAAGTCAATTTGGGCATGTCTGTTCTAACAAATTATTTAAGAGTTTGGGGGATAAAACTCATCTGCATGGAATCCTTGCATTTTGAACAACACCAGAAATAAATACTGCAATTAGTAACAATTCTGAACACACATTTATCAATCAGTATTTGAGTTTGAATTTAACAACAGCAACAAAAAATCACCTGCTATTTTATTGTTGCCAAAGAATTATTTTCCATAAACTTATGCATTCCAGAGGTTTTACTTTATTTTACTGTTGACATCATTGTCAAAATCTGTCAAAAAGCATGTGGCAAAAAGAAACTTTAACTGCATTTTCTTTGATTTAGACAAGTTGCTCTCACTATCCTCTTCTGTTGGAAAAGGGAAATTAATTTCTTACACTCTCCTCAGGCTGAAAAAATACTCTATAGCACACACACCAAAATCCTTCTCTTTCCACCTGCAAGATTGATTAATCTATAGCATAAAAAAATGTAAATATTTGGGGATCTTGTCACTTTTATGGTCTGTAGAAGATGAATTCAAGCAGGATTTCAATATTGCTTGGCCTCTAGTCCCAAAATAATATAGCCATGTCACCAGGGGAAAGTCTGCGGGAACATGCTGTGCTGTAATAGTTTACAGATTCATAAAAATTATTGATCAAGCTTTGTCTCCTGTAGTTCTAAATAGAGTATTAAAGGGTTTTATCTTCTTGACTGTAGCAGTCCAATAATGCTAAGCATGGCAATGAACAAACACATGAAAATCAAATACAAACAAAAAAGCATCTGGCCTTGTGCTTAACTCTACTATCATCAAGTTAATGGTGCAGTCATGTAAAGCTTCTCCTTTTAATTAAATAATTAGCCCTTTTCTGATGCATAGCTTTATGCTTGGCCACACTGGCTGTTCCTAGAAGCAGAGCTGTCAGGCATGGCATGGCAGAATAATTCGTATAGCTTCAACAAGGTTTCAAAAAGCATCTATCCACTTCCTTTTGGATGTAATCTCCTATCCATTTTTTAAAAGTTTTTGCTGATGCATTGAGTTATTAGACTATTAGTAACGTCAGCATGACAATAGTACTAAAAATTCAACCTGGTTCTGATTCTCAAGTTCAAAAAGACAAGTCTAGACTTTTATTTTCTGAAATAGGCTTGCAAAAAATCGCAGTAATTTTTACTTATTTTTCTGAAATTGCAGCTACGATTTTTTTCCCTAAGTAATGCAATGCAAATTTTAGCATTGACACCAAAGTTCACTGCCTGAGTAAGATATTTCTGCTTTCTTGACTGCCCTTTTAATTTTAGATGTTTGTATAGATATTTTTGAAGGAGTAAGTGAGAGATCCAGATCAGAATGCTAAAATTCTTTCATCATCTTGTGATGAGAAAACTTCAGGAAGATGAAATAATACCTGTATCACTATCAGTAAATCCTGTAAATAAATGTATAGTGTGTGCTACTATATATAGGGAAGTCCTGAATTCCCTAGTTCTTTCAATATGGTAGAAAATATAAAGATGTCAATCTGCTTGCATACGTAAACCCTAACACCCACTTATAAAATTTTGCTTCCTAATATGAAAAGAATTCCGAAGAAGAGTGACATTCACATTTTTTCCCCCTTTGCAGGGGATTGATTTGTGTGTGTGTGTGTGTGTGTGTGTGTGTGTGTGTGTGTGTGTATGTGTGGTGGGGATGGGGGGTGGTTCAAGGTACAGGGAATTCTGTAGAAAAGATACATCTTCATTGTTTTGTCAGTCAAAGATTTAAAACGGAATTACTAAAATGTTATTTGCATTTTTGCGACACTTATTATTCAGTGATGGTTAATGGATATTTAAATGTTTTTCTAATTAAATTGGGAAAGCAACTTATCTTTGTTATGAATGACTTTCTTAAAGAGGCTTTCAACAGAGCCTCAGGGTAGTTAGTAACAGCATGTTTACCTCTATATGTGAGCGAGATACTATTATTTTCCATAGTCATTTTATGGTAGATTCAGATTACAGTTCTTATTTTATTGTTGATGAGATCAGGCCTCTTCCTGGGTCAATAATTTCCAACCACACTGTTTAGACATTGTATTTTTTATTTTGAATAAACTTTCCATCTAATAATGCACAAATTTTTAATAGAAAGTCAATATCTCTTCAAGAAATCAATCTTTTATTCCCAAGGACACATTCTGAGCTTTAGGTGAACAATGAATTAACAACAGCCTTAACTTTACTAATATAAAAAATTACCTTGTAGATGTTCAAGCAGTTCAATAATGTGGTATTCAATTACACAAATCCAGTAGAAAAGTATGGCTTTTTTTTTTTTTTTTTTTTTTTTTTTTTTGAGACGGAGTCTTTCTCTGTCCCCCAGGCTGGAGTGCAGTGGCGCGATCTCGGCTCACTGCAAGCTCCGCCTCCCGGGTTCACGCCATTCTCCTGCCTCAGCCTCCCGAGTAGCTGGGACTACAGGCGCCCGCCACCACGCCCAGCTAATTTTTTTGTATTTTTAGTAGAGACGGGGTTTCACCGTGTTAGCCAGGATGGTCTCGATCTCCTGACCTCGTGATCCGCCCGCCTCGGCCTCCCAAAGTGCTGGGATTACAGGCTTGAGCCACCGCGCCCGGCCTGGCTTTTTTTAAAATAAAATTTTCAACCATTTCCGTGAAAGTCACTACATAAATGAATATTCTTGAAAAGATAGTGTGTGAATTATATACGGTGCACACACTGTAGAAATAGACATAACCTGGACTAAGTTTCCTCTTCTGTAAAATGAGGAAGTTAAGCTAGAGGTTTCCCAAGATCCTTCTAATTCTATAAGTAGTCTCATTACTAGCTGAGACCCATCACAAGAACTGCACTGTTTTTTTTTTGAGACAGAGTCTCGCTCCGTCACCCAGACTGGAGTGCAGTGGCGCAGTCTCGGCTCACTGCAAGCTCTGCCTCCTGGGTTCACGCCATTCTCCTGCCTCAGCCTCTCCGAGTAGCTGGGACTACAGGCGCCCGCCACCACGCCCGGCTAATTTTTTGTATTTTTAGTAGAGACGGGGTTTCACCGTGGTCTCGATCTCCTGACCTCGTGATCTGCCCGCCTCGGCCTCCCAACGTGCTGGGATTACAAGCGTGAGCCACCGCGCCCGGCCGTAGAACTGCACTGTTAACTGCACTCTGGTCCAGAGGTCATTCACTTGGATATCCCAGGGGAGGCAGTGTAGCTGTCTTTCTATTTCTCTTTTGGCATTCTTAGGCAAATTTTGCCAGGTCGATGCCAGACTCCTAATTCCATAGGGGAATCCCTGATTCCACTGGAAACCTGTCTTCAGGAGGTTCTGCATTTCCCCATACCTTGGAAAGATATCAGTCCAAGGCACAAACATGTGGTAATTTAGGGCCCTAGAGATCCACTTTCCAAACAGGCCTCTGATTTCTTGCTGTCTCTTCCTTGACTGGGCAGTGAACATTCCTGGAGGAAAGCAGGGAGATTGGATACGTGGTTCCTCGGTTATCCATAGTTCTTCAGCTTCTTTTAAAATGTAGTCATCAGTAGTGCATAGAAAAAAAGCTTATCAGTTGATTTCCAAGACTTCTAGGACATGTCTAAAATTAAAAGAAATGCTCTCTACTGTTGCCATGAAATGACAGCAGAAATTGTGCTAAAGGATTAGTAGGCACCAACAACTCCTTTCAATCACGTTCATTTTGATATTTTGATTTATTCTATCTGCTTAGTTAAAATTCCCCTGGCTTAATAAAGAAAAGTTAATTCCATATTTAATTACAGCTATGGTTTGAATGATGGTGTCCCCTTCAAAACTTATGTTGAAACGAAATCCCCAATTGTTCCTATTAAGAGGGTAGCCTTTGGTAGGTAATTAAGTCATAAAAACTCCACTCTTATTACTGGGATTAGTGACAAAAGGGCTAACCTTATAAAAGGTTAAAGGGAGCACTCTTTTCCCCTTCTGCCTTGTACTATGTGAAGACACAGTGAGAAGGGGCTATCTTGACAGCAGAGAGCAATCAGCACCAGACACCACTGCTGGCACCTTAATCTTGGACTTCCAGCCTCCAGAACTATAAGAAAGAAGTATCTGTTCCTTATAAATTACCTAGTCTAAGGGATTTTGTTACAGTAGCACAAATGAACTCAGACAGTTACTAATATTGTTACTTAGGTTACTGGGAAGTGCAAACATCTTAGCCTGGGTTAGAAGCCACATCCTTTAAACCAATTTGAATTTCTCTGGAATTTACTTACAAATGCACGGTTGCTTTTGTTTCATAATTCCATGACTAGTACATGCTAAAGAAGCATCCTATGGGAAATACTTATCAGTCTCTGTCACTGCCCTCAGCAGCTAAAGTGAAGACAAAAAGGGAAATATTTAATATGCTCTTCATGAGTTTGAGATATTAATATCATTTAATAGTAATTTTTTCTTTGAGATGGAGTCTTGCTCTGTTGTCCAGGCTGGAGTGCAGTGGTGTGATCTTGGCTCAGTGTAACCTCTGCCTCCCGGGTTCAAGCGATTCTCGTGCCTCAGCCTCCCGAGTAGCTGGGATTACAGGTACACATCACCATATCCAGATAATTTTATTTGTATTCTTAGTAGAGATGGGGTTTTGTCATGTTGGCCAGGCTAGTCTTGAACTCCTGACCTCAGGTGATCCGCCTGCCTCAGCCTCGGAAAGTGCTGGGATTACAGGCATGAGCCATTGCACCTAGCCCTAGTAGTTTTTCTTTTAATTTTTTCCTTTGCATGGGAAAATCAGTATGTGGTAGATCCAGAAATACATATATGAGAAAAATCAACTTTAAATACTTGTCTGAATAAAATTATGAAAAATTAGAATATAAAACCAAAATAGAATTTTGTAATTGTTTATTCTATTTAATAATTAGAACAAAATAATGATGCAAGATATATAAATGTATTTAGAATGCAGAATATACCACAGTGAGAATAGTGGAGAGTTTTTTTTTTAGCATATAAAATATCTTTATTCCCTTCTGAAAGTGGAAGAAAAATTCTAACTCAGAAACATTGCATTGGGTAAATTGGAAAACAAACAGTTAAAAATATGTCAGCTTATATATTCCTAGGAAAAAGATATATGAAAGGCTGAAGAATGATCGATACCATTCAATGGCTTATCAAAATCCTGAGGCATTTGTTCCGACACTTTGTATACTAGCCAGCCTTTGTCAGTCACAAAATTTTGTCAATAAATAGACTCCAATGAAATAAAGAGAGAGAAAAAGAGACTGTGTGAATAAGAATAAAAGCTTGGTTTATTTTGTTTTATTTTCCTCCTTTACTGGAATTTTAATTTCATGAGCAAATGTTCCTCCCTTGTTTTTAGCCCTTATAAAAGCTACTTAGATGTCTGTTCTCTCTGAGCACCTGTATCTCTGGGGTTAAGTGATGATTGAGCACCCAGAGGTCACGTTATCTTGCAAGATAAACTTGCTTGATATGTTATGAATACATTAAAAGAAATAGTTGTTGGAAATTCAGCTTGCACTATACACTATATAATTCACTCTTCGACTAAACAAAACATAGCCGGTGCCAGAACTTGGAAGAAAATAGTAAGATGCTCCCAGAACATGGGGATAAATAGAAAATGTGTAGCTATGAGAACACATGGACACAGGAAGGGGAACATCACACTCCGGGGACTGTTGTGGGGTGGGGGGAGGGGGGAGGGATAGCATTAGGAGATATACCTAACGCTAAATGACGAGTTAATGGGTGCAGCACACCAACATGGCACATGGATACATATGTAACAAACCTGGACATTGTGCATTTGCACATGTACCCTAAAACTTAAAGTACAATAATAATAATAAAAAAAAAGAAAATGTGTAGCTGAGATGTGGGAAACTACTTATCTAATACCCGTAAGTGTATCTATAATTTATGACCAAGATCAATTGGTAAAACAGGTTGGTGGAGCTTAATGTACGATATTAATCTATCTATAATAAAGGATACATCAGTAAAAGAAGGTGGTATGCCTAGAATTCAGGGGGAAGATATAGTGGTGATGGATGAGGAGATGCGGAAGAGACAAAATATAAAATTTGTATCTGTGTCTATAATAATTTGTTTCCCAGTTTAGGAAAGAGGGCATCCTGATAAACTCTAGTCTGTGATTCAGGCTATTTGTCAGGCTGATGTGTTTGTGTTGTGGATAGATACATTGCCTCTCCCAGCATGGTGTACCCTAGCCATAGGGAGAGTTAGTATGTAAATGTATCCTTTTGTTTCTTTTCATAGCTACTAAATAACTCTCTGAAAATCATATGAATTACCTTGTATACTTTTCCGAGCTTTCTGTCCTACTCTACGTGGACAGCTCTATTTCTTGTTAAAATACATACAGCAACATTCTAGTTTTTACAAGTACGTGCTGGCCGGGCGCGGTGGCTCACGCTTGTAATCCCAGCACTTTGGGAGGCCGAGGCGGGCGGATCACGAGGTCAGGAGATCGAGACCACGGTGAAACCCCGTCTCTACTAAAAATACAAAAAAATTAGCCGGACGTGGTGGCGGGCGCCTGTAGTCCCAGCTACTCGGAGAGGCTGAGGCAGGAGAATGGCGTGAACCCAGGAGGCAGAGCTTGCAGTGAGCCGAGATTGCGCCACTGCACTCCAGCCTGGGCGACAGAGTGAGACTCCGTCTCAAAAAAAAAAAAAAAAAAAAACAAGTACGTGCTCTTATCGGCTCTAGACGCACTAAAAAAACAAAACCTGTAGTGTAAGCTCAGGACTGGTACCACCACTGTGATGGTCATTTCACATAATGTCATTCTGAGAAGTGCTGTCTGATTTTATACATTTGGCCTATAAAATATATGTGGTTTTAAAAGCCACATTGTTCTTCCTCACATATACTCCGGATCTCTTTGAAGCTCATACCACATACCATCCATCACTACCTCACTACCTCCCTTCCTCTATCTCTTCTCATTACTGCCTCCACCTGATCTTTTAGACACTTGGTGTTTGACTCATAGCCTCTTTTTACCATGCACTCTGCCACACACTGCCACAGCTCTCTTTGGATAAGAGCTAGGCCAAAATGATGATTCAGGCTCAGTTTAGGGCTCAGACGAACTTTGATTAAAACAACAACAAAAATTATAAAACCCCAAACCAAGCTGTACAGAAACTGGAGTTTAGAAAAACAGGCGAAATGACCTGGGTACCTTACGCAGGGGTTGAGAAAACTGCCAGGTCAGAGGCACGGCAGCCCTGAATTGGCTGGTTTTTAGGCTGCTTGGCTGAAGGAAAGAACAAGTCAGCACTCACTCTGCCCCAGGGAAGGCTGAGTGGGCACTGATGTGTTCTATTACCCAGCATATAAGCAGGACAGCAGCAGCCATGGCTTACCAGTGCATCCCATCCGACTGCCACTTCCTTTCTAAATTGAACAACAGACAAGAAAAGTACAGCTTCAGATTCTCCGCTCACTCATGTTCTATTTTCCTTAGTCCTAGCCAGAGATCTTCTATTCAGATGCCTCATTGCAAGCTGGACTCCTCTTTTCCGCAGCTGCAGCCTGATTGAGAAGAATGCAGTTCCATTGGCACCTCCAAACATGAATTAACATAATCATGTTAACCAATATCCCCTGAGTCCCAATTTTCCAAAGGTTAATAAAATACACAAGGACCTTGATGTATCAACCAAACACCCTAAACGTTGAGAATTAAATGCAAATTTACTTATTCCAAGCTGGAAAACTGCATATATATAACTTAGACCCATACTGCTATTGTCAGTCATGCTACTAGAAGAATGAGATCACCTAAGTGGCCAAAAAACCAAATGTTTTGTGGTTCACCTTATTAAAATACCAGCAAATCTAGGGCACTTAAACCAAATCCCTTAGACCTGTGAGGAGCCAATGATTTGGAATTCCCACTCACTGCATGATTAGGATTGCCTTTCTGTAGACACTGTTTTTTGTTTTTTTGTTGTTGTTGCTGTTGTTTTTTGTTTTTTTTGTTGTTGTTGTTGGTTTTGTTTTTTGAGACAGAGTCTCCCTCTGTCACCGAGGCTGGAGTGCAGTGGCACGATCTCGGCTCACTGCAACCTCCACCTCCTGGGTTCAAGCAATTCTCCTGTCTCAGGCTCCCCAGTAGCTAAGATTACAGACTCCCATCACCACACCCAGCTAATTTTTGTGTTTTTAAAAGAGATGGAGTTTCACCATGTTGGTCAGGCTGGTCTCGAACTCCTGACTTCAGGTGATCCACCTGCCTCAGCCTCCCAAAGTGCTGGAATTACAGCTGAGCCACTCGTGCCCAGCTGACATTGTTTTAATCCATTTCATGTTTTGTACCGAATAATAGGCATCTCATTGTATTTTTTATCTCAGCCATTGGCCTATGCCCCGATGATCTCCCTCAATAAATCAGTCTTGTTACTGTTACCAAAATGACATAATTGTTTAACATTCTCAACCTCTGTCTTAAGTGCTAGAAGTTTGGACTGTAAAGTTCCACATCTGAATCATGCATATTCCTATAGGCTCTAACTATTCCTTTTAGGATTTCCTGCCTCAAAATCTGGAATTTCAGCTTGTGCAGCTCTTCTCCAAAATATATTCTACAAAAATACCTGTAGCATTTCTACAAAGTGCCTGTAAGATCTGAAGACTTTATAGACCACCCTGAGCTCCCTGAATGTTAGCGGAGAGAGAAATATCTTCCAGGCTTAGTGTTCTCCTTCTCAATTTACTTTATTACTTTGGAGTCCTGTATTCTCTGGTTACTCTTTTGATAATGTCACAGCTCAGAAAAATACAATCAGTTTGGAGAAATTTGGGTTGAAAACAACGATCAATCACCTTTACTCTTCAAATGTTTCTTATCTAGCCACTTGCTGTTCAACATTTCAGTCTATTTGCTGTTTGTGGGAAGCAGAATTCTAAGACAGCTCACAAGATTCTTAGCCCCTTGTATATGCACACTGTGTTCCAGTTATTCAATGAAACACTAATTGAGTTGTTGCTGTTGAAAAGATCCTGCAGATGCAATTACTTCCAAAATCCATTGACCTTTAGATAGGGAAATATCTGGGCAGGCCTGACCTAATCACATGAGCCCTTTAAATGTGGGTTCAGGGGTCAGAGAGAGAGAGAGAGAGAGAAGTCAGAGAGATTTGAGGTGTGATGAAGAATTAATGATGACTTTGGGGTGGTTCATGCCTATAATCCAAGCACTTTGGGAGGCCAAGGCAGGCAGATTGCTCGAGTCCGGGAGTTCAAGACCAGCCTGGGCAACATGGTGACACCCTGTCTTTACAAAAACTACAAAAATTAGTAGAATGAGGTGGTTCATTCCTGTAATCCCATCTACTTGGGAGGCTGAGGCAGGAGGACCATTTGAGCCTGTGATGCAGAGGTTTCAGTGAGCCAAGATCATGCCATTGCACTCAGCTTGGGCGGCAGAGTAAAGCCCTCTCTCTCTCTCTCTCACACACACACACACAAACACAGACACACACAACTAACAATGACTTTGGGAATGGAGGGGGCCTCTTGGCAAAGAAGTGCTTGGTTTTTAGGAGCTGAAAATATCCCCCAGTTGGCAGCCAGCAGAGAAATGGAACTCTCCGTTCTACAACCACAAGGAACAGATTTCCGCCTCTGGAAAGTGGATCCTGAGCTTCAGATGAGAACACAGCCTGATCAACACCTTGATTTCAGCATGTGGGACCCCGAGCAGAGGACCCAACCAGGCCGTGCTTGGACTTCTGACCTACAGACCTTTTATCTAATACGTGGATGTTGTAGTAACAGTATTCTGTAGCAACAGAATACATTCAACTATTTCTTACCTATCCATTTATCATGCAAGTTCTATAGAGTTTGCCTTCCAGATTACTTTTTAAGACTATTGCCCAGAATTTGAATCCATAATTGAACTTTACATATAGAAGACAGCAGTAGGGTGAGAATGTGAGGAGCATAATGTAAGGAGCATATCTGAGTCCATGGTGTTTCCATATAAGGCCTTACAGCACTTGTAATGATCCATCAAGACTTCCTTTTTAAAAGAAGAGAAATCATGACTTCGTCCACTACCCGGATGTTCAATATAAACCAATTTTTCATTTATCAAATGCATAAAAGCTTTCACTGACAGCTTTGGAATAAACCGTATTTCCTTCACAAATTCCATTGTACGTATACAGCCATATATCACTTAACAATTGGTTCTGAGAAACATGTCATTGGCTGATTTCATCATTGTGTGAGCATCATAGAGTGTACTTACACAAACCTAGATGGTATAGCCTACTACACACCTAGCTATATAATATACCCTATTGCTCCTAGGCTACAAACCTGTATAGATGTCACTGCATTGAATACTGTAGGCAACTGTAATACAATGATAAGTATTAGTGTATCAAACATGCTAAACATAGAAAAGGTACAGTAAAATTACAGTATTATAATCTTACGAGAACATAGTTATATGTGTGGCCTGTCTTTGAAATGTCATTACATGGCATGTGACTCTCTCTCTCTCTCTCTCTATATATATATATGTGTATACCCATACATACACACACACACATATACACATTTGAGAACTTTTTAAGCTGTGTATTTTATTTTCTAAAATTGACATATTAACTATAATTTTATATTACATGTAGATTTCAGGTTATAATTAGTCACAGTGAAAAAAAGTCAGCAATATTTTAATTCGGTACATAATATCTTTTTTTTTTTTTTTTTTTTTTTTTTTTTGAGACGGAGTCTCGCTCTGTCACCCAGGCTGGAGTGCAGTGGCACGATCTCGGCTCACTGCAAGCTCCGCCTCCCAGGTTCATGCCATTCTCCTGCCTCAGCCTCTCCGAGTAGCTGGGACTACAGGTGCCTGCCACTATGCCCGGCTAATTTTTTGTATTTTTAGTAGAGACGGGGTTTCACCATGATCTTGATCTCCTGACCTCGTGATCAGCCCGCCTCAGCCTCCCAAAGTGCTGGGATTACAAGCGTGAGCCACCGCACCCGGCCCCCCAAAATATCATTTATTGTTGAAACTACTCAACTCAACAGGAAATATTTTAGATACCAATGTGAGTGAGAGGATACATAAAGGAAAACTGATATTTTCTTTTTTTTTTTTTTTTTGAGATGGAGTCTTGCTCTGTAGCCCAGGCTGGAGTACAGTGGTGCAATCTCGGCTCACTGCAAGCTCCGCCTCCCGGGTTCGTGCCATTCTCCTGCCTCAGCCTCCCGAGTAGCTGGGACTTACAGGCACCCGCCACCACGCCCGGCTCATTTTTTGTACTTTTAGTATAAACGGGGTTTCACCGTGTTAGCCAGAATGGTCTCGATCTCCTGACCTCATGATCCACCTGCCTTGACCTCCCAAAGTGCTAGGATTACAGGTGTGAGACACCGTGCCCGGCTATTTTCAAGAATTAAGACAATAATGAGTTAGTACTCCCAGGATATAAGTATTTAAGGCATAAACGTTCACTGAAAAAGAAAAATGAGAAAAAAAAGTCAAGAATAATAAATGATTTTCTTTTCTAGCACATGGAAACAATAAATATGTCTTACTAGTGTATTATGATAGTAAAAAATAAGGAGAAAAATGTCATCAAGGACGACAACATGTTATCCACTGATTAAACCTCTCTAGGGACCTATGGGCACACAAAGATGACCCAGAATAGGCTTGAGAGAGAGAAACTGTGGATGGAAATATAATAACCACCCACAAACATTTGAACATTACACCAGAAATGGAACTATATATCATTTCATGCCAGCTACAACTGAAAGTGATAACAGAAATTTACAAAGAGGTCAGTTTAGCTTAATCTTACATAAAAGTTCTCAGTAGTAATCCATTATCTTTGGGGTTTGGGAAGACTAATAATTTGATGCAGTGGATTTGCTTTGCCAGAATAAATTCATGACCCAGGTCAAATTTAAGTTTTTTTTGTTGTTGTTGTTGTTTTTTAAGGTTTTTACTACTGTCACATTTTAAAACATCTTTACATTTTTTATTTCTCCAAATACATTTTATCTAAAAAACATTTTTGATGATTATTTGTATTTATAGTAACTCTGTTTCAGACATTTCTGAAAACTGGGGACTTTTTTTTCAACTCACCAAGGTGATAATCAGTGCGAAAAATCAGTGTGAAAACTTAATAAACTAGCAAGTGATATTACTTTGTCCTAAAAAGGATAATAATTTTTTTATATTGAGCAAAGCATTTTGCTGACTAAAATATAATGTCTTACTCATAGTTCAATGCATGCTAGACTGTCTTAAAAAATAGATAAGGAAAGACATATTTAGGTGCTGAGAATCATAAAGATAGCATTTGTAAGAATTTTTAATTTTTAAAAAAGAGTAGTTCTGTGAAGACTTGTTGAATGCATTACTGAAACAATATTCCCACCACAAACAGCTGTTGTAAATTTTTAAAAATATTATGTAATGTATTTTATTCTTGCTTAAGACTAATATTTACCCAGAAAGATAACGGAAAGTTGCAAAACACATAAGAGAAATCTATAATCACTGAAGACATATTATAAACATAGTTTTAAGAAAGGACAGCTGATCGATTCACCCAGGAAATATTTACTTGGGGCAGACTGTATTGATGGCCCTGGTTCAAACTGCAATAAAGTCAACAACAGTAGTCTTAACAAAGGCTATTTTAGCAATAATGAAAATGCTTGACTGAAATTCTTGAAAGGCTGTGAAAAGTTTGAAGTTCAGCTTTAACACCGATAAGCAGAGCTATGTATATTCTAAAGTTCAGTTTGATATAGTATTACCTGTGTTGCCAGCGGCAAGTTTCCTATAGATTGCATCTCTCCATTCTCTCCACTTTTTTCCCATTGCGACTGCTAAGACATTTGTCCAGGCCACTATCATCTCTTGCCTAGATTAATGTGTCAGTTTCCTCACTCATTCTCTGCCTCCAGCCTTGTGCAGTCACCTCTCTGCCTGCAGCCTTGCACAGTTTCCATGCTGCAGACAGCATGAGCTTTCTGAAGTGTTAATCCCTTGCTTATTACCTCGTTCTCCCCATTGCTTTTGGAATAAAGTTCACACTCTTAAAACAACATGCAAGACCCTTGGTACCATTTGCGACCTCATATTACTCACTCCATCAGGGTCTATGCTGCAGCCATGCTAAGCTGCTTTTTGTTCTCCAAATATGCCATGTTCTCTCTCTCACCCCTGGAACTGGATAAATATTTTTCTCGCTGACCAGAAAGTCCACTTTCCTTCTCATCCCCTCTCTTTATTTCCTATCCCCTCCCTTCATGCTTGAAATTAATTGCTCTTTGTAGAAACTATCTTTGATTCTCCTTAACTGCTACCCCAAGGTTAAGTGGTCCTCCTGGTTTCTTCTGAGGCATTGCCTTGAATGAATACTCAGTACCTTGAGACCCACTGACCTTATATTCCCAACACCAAACATACACCCAGACCACAGTAGACAATAAATATGTTAAATTAAATAAATGGTTAAATACATGTATAAGGATGAGACCCTGTTCTGCTTTTTTTTTTTTTTTTTTTTTGAGACAGGGTCTTACTCTGTTACCAAGGCTGGAGTGCAGTGTTTTAATCATAGCTCCCTATAGCCTTGAACTCCTGGACCCAGGTGATCCTCCCACCTCAGTCTCCTAAGTAGCTAAGACAACAGGTACATGCTACCACACTGGTTACTTTTTAAAAGCTTTTTGATGAAATGAGGGTCTCACTGTGTTGCCCAGGCAGGTCTTGATCTCCTGGCCTCAGGCAATCCTCCCACCTTAGCCTCTTAAAGTGCATTTATTAAATGATGTGATTGAACCGAAAATATATTTATTCTTTGGTCTGTAGAACCCATCTTTATCACTTCTGTTTAGCAAACAGAGGAGTCCAACATTGAGAAAAGTTTAATAAATGGGCTATTTGCAAAGATGTGGGTGAGTTTTAAGGAAATCACCCAGGAATAGTGTAGAATCTCGGGGTTTATTGAAGGGAATTGAAGGTGGCGCAGAGTTAGTACTCTTAGTCCTGAGAAAGGAGGGAGTGGTTCCAGGACCCAGCACTGGTAGCCAGCTATTGAAAGTACCTTTGGAAGAGCATCTCAGCTCTCTGTCCCATCCCCCAACCCCACCCCTCTCCAACAACTTGGGAAACTGGGAGCCAAGGGAATAAATATCTCTTCTCTTTTCTCTTGTTCTCTGACCTCCAACTCCACCATTCCTGTTAGCAAAACCCAACCAGAAGCCAGAAGGCAAGGAAATCTGTGAATAGAGTCCATGCAGATTTGTGCTCCAACAAAAGACAGGGTGGGGAGGGTACCGTCTGGGTGTGGAGAGGCAAACAGAAAAAAAATCATCACAGTGATCTAGTATTTCAAGAATTAGAAAACTGTAACAATTTTTCAAGATTACACGAAGACAAATGCCTAAATTAAGAGAAATATGTCCTAACACCAACTTGGAACTAGTCTTATAATCAGCATGTTTCAATGAATTAAAATAACCTAATCTTCTAATGAAATGGTTAAAATTACTTTGCCTCATATAATCCTTTCTCCTATGTTCCCAATCTTCTCATTTCTGATAGAAACATCACATAGTAATGTCATTCATCACCTTTGAAGTCTCCTTTCTTTTTTTTTTTTGAGACGGACTCTCGCTCTGTCGCCCAGGCTGGAGTGCAGTGGCACAATCTCGGCTCACTGCAAGCTCCACCTCCCGGGTTCACGCCATTCTCCTGCCTCAGCCTCTCCGAGTAGCTGGGACTACAGGCGCCCGCCACCACGCCCGGCTAATTTTTTTGTATTTTTAGTAGAGACGGGGTTTCACCGTGGTCTCGATCTCCTGATCTCGTGATCCGCCCGCCTCGGCCTCCCAAAGTGCTGGGATTACAAGCGTGAGCCACCGCGCCGGACGAAGTCTCCTTTCTTAAAGCCATTGCTTTAAGAAATTTAAAGCCCTTACATTAGGGATAAAAGAAGGTATCTCAGTATTGCAAACTTTATTTAAATGAGTAGAAGAAACTAGAGATGTTTGAGTAGGGCAGTTCAGTGTGGGTGGGAGGTGAGAGTTTGAAAGTCTAGGTGACATCAAAATTGTGAGGTTCAGAGTTGACTGAGTTTCAGTGAGGTCCAGTCTGCACAAATACATATTAATTATCTTTCCTTCGATTTTTTTTTTTTTTTTGCATTTCTTACCCCCATCATATCTCCTGCAATTTTAAGCCTACAAATTTTCTATATAACTCTAGGACGCATTTTCTCTCCTGAATTATGTTGCCTCCAAGGTTTTTGGACAGCCCACAATTTTATAACATGATTAAAACAATAACAGCAAAACAGTGAAAAAAATTCCAAATACTGTGGAACACAACCAGCATCCACTGGGCAGTGGGATGAGGGCCTGCTGTTTCCTGTCATCAGAGGACAGTCTGTGGGCTCCACTTTGTGAGTGTGCAGCTCAAGCTGGAACTTTTCTTTAACAAACCTTAAAACCAAGCAAGTCTCTGAGATTACTGTTGTTTCAAGGTGTAAAAGTCCAAAGACGTCAACAATTTTAGTGGAAATACCAATGATAAAAATGGAAAGAGACGGTAAGAGATCTTCAATCTGCAGACCACTTTTTAGCCACAGGAAAGATCTATTCAGCACATATGAAAAGCTCACCGGGATTAATTATAGGACTGATCCTGAATTTCATGATGAACCAATGGTGTGATTTATGATTTTCATTAAAAATGTACACAAGAAACAGAAGTAATTGACTTGCTATATTGTATGTGTGTATGTATGTGTATATGCATAATACAGGCATAAGGGGGCCCACATTATGATTAATAACATAATTATTTACACACACCTAGAGATAGGCCCAAATATGGAACATTCTTCAAGGAGAAAATTTTCTATTTTAAAAGATCTGTAAAAGATGGTGGGTCATGCCTGTAATCCCAGAAATTTGGGAGGATGAGGTACGAGGATCACTTGAGTCCAGAGTTCAAGACCAGCCTGGGCAACATAGGGAGACCATGTCTCTACAAAAATATCAAAACAAAAAATTAGCCGGACAGGATGACATGCACTTGTAGTTCCAGCTACCCAGGAGGCTGAAGTGGGAGGATCGCCTGAGCCCAGGAGCTCGAGGCTGCAGTGAGCTATGATTGCATGACTACATTCCAGCTTGGGTGACAGAGCGAGATCCTGTCTCAAAAAATATATATATATAAAAATCTGTATTAACTCAACTGTTGTCTATTGACATCCACTATCAAGAAATACAAATCTGACTATCTCTATTTAAAATCTTCTGGAGGCTTCCCATACACATAAAATGAAGTGTGGATGACCTGCCCTGTCCCAAACACCCTCATAGCTGGGCCCCTTCCACGTCTTTAACCTCAGCTCAAGGTGTCTCGCCTTGCCACAGTGCTTGGCTTCCTTTCTTTTCTTTAAATAAGCCAAACTCTCTCACAACTCAGGATCTTCACACCTGCTCATCCTTCTGTCTGAAACACCATTCCCTAGGCTGTTGGCTTAGTTTACTCCTTCTCATCTTTAAGGACTCTGCTCAAACAGCACCTTCTTTCTTGAGCTACTACCTCAGTATCCTCTCCCCCTATTAACTATTGTAGGACCCTGGTTATTTCCTTCATTAAAATTTTAGTCTTTATTTCTCTTGTTTATTTATTTGTATGTTTATTTAGTATTCTTTTCCTGCTAGAATTAATCAGCATGAAGGTGATTTTCTTGCTTATGTGGCAATCTTCAAAGGGCACTGTAGATATGGAGAAGCTCAATAAATATTTGTTAAATGAACAAAAGAAATGGCTTCTCATATATATATGTACATATACATACACTTCTATATATAACATACATGTCATATTATACAGTACTTGGTGCTTTACATTTTAGCCCATTTCTCTTTTTTTCAGTAATTACTAACTATGGCTTTTTTTTTTTTAATTTTTATTTCAATAGGTTATAGGTGGTTCTCGGTTACACAGATAAATTATTTAGTGGTGATTTCTGAGATTGTAGTACACCCATCACCTAAGCAGTATACACTGTACCTGATATGTAGTTTTTTATCCCTCATCCCTCGCTCAACCTTCCCCTTTCCTGAGTCCCCAAAGTTCATTATATCATTCTTGTGCCTTTGTTTCCTCGTAGCTTAGCTCCCACTTGTAAGTGAGAGTATACGATATTTGGTTTTCCATTCCTAAATTACTTCAATAAGAAAAATGGCCTCCAGCTCCAACCAAGTTGCTGAAAAAGACATTATTCCTTTTTATAACTGAGTAGCATTCCATGGTGTATATGTACCACATTTTCTTTATCCACTTGTTGGTTGATGTAGCTCATTTTCTTTAAGATATTTTTCTTTTATAAATCTTGAAGACAGCTTAAAATTGCTAGGTTATTTGGTCTTTGCCATGGATCTTATTTTAAATTCAATTTTTTTTTTCATCTCTTTTTCTTTTTGAGACAGGGTCTCACTGTCACCCAGGCTGGAGTGCAGCAGCACAATCATGGCTCACTGCAGCCTTGGCCTCTCAGGCTCAGTAATCCTCCCAACCTCAGCCTCCCAAGTAGCTGACACTACATGTGTGCACCACAATGCCTGGCTAATTTTTGTATTTTTTTGTCAAGATGAAGTTTTTCCATGTTGCCCGGGCTGGTCTTGAACTCCTGAGCTCAAGCAATCCACCCACTTTGGCCTCCCAAAGTGCTGGGATTACAGGTGTGAGCCACCGCATCAGGCTTACAATTTAAATTTTAAAACAAATGCTTACCAGAGGCCATGTTTATTTTGCTAAAGTGACAGACTACCTAAGGTAGCCATGGTATCTATAAATATTTACTAGTTCTTTTCATCAACAGACATGCTTCAAAATATTCAAGTAAAGTAGGAAGTAATAACAAGCACGAGCTTTTCTTTAATCTCCCTAACTTGATGCTTTTTCATTACTCATTAAGGTCACTTCTTTGCTGCTTTCTGTTTCATCCTATGTGACATAGTCATTTGTATATTCAGCACCTGTGATAACTCATTATGGTTAAAAGTAATGCCATTTTGCTGCATTTAATCTGAAAGATGATTTAAAAGTTTATTCATGGCTAAGGAGTGGCTGTTGAACATTCCATTTTCATGCTTTAACTCCTGATATTTACCACATTTACAATAAAGTTGTCAATTGCGGCATATTTGTTTCTAGATTTTTTTTTTTTTTTTTTTTTTTGAGACGGAGTCTCACTCTGTCACCAGGCTGGAGAGCAGTGGTGTGATCTCGGCTCACTGCAAGCTCCACCTCCTGGGTTCAAGTGATTTTTCTACCTCAGCCTCCCGAGTAGCTGGGACTACAGGGGTGCGCCACTATGTCCAGCTAATTTTTGTATTTTCAATAGAGACGGGGTTTCACCATGTTGGCCAGATGGTCTTGATCTCTTGACCTCCTGATCTGCCCGCCTTGGCCTCCCAAAGTGCTGGGATTACAGGCATGAGCCATGGCGCCCGGCCTGTTTCTAGATTTCTTATGCGATACCTTTGCTTTCCTTCTTGCTACTTCTTCACATTGAAACACATTTTATTTTTCTCTGCTATTAAAATATTTAGTCAGCATGACTACAGACAAGGGCCAGCTTCTGTGCTGGGAAAAATATTTGCACAACTAACCCAGAAGTTTAAACAGTGTTCAGAGGTAATAGGTATTTAATTCATTTGCTTTTAGTTGTGGTTGAAAAAAGATAGCACAAGAATTCTAGTTTCTGGGCAAATAATGTAGAAGTGATTTAGTACCCCATGAAATGCAGTCACATGTGTCTAAACAATGTAGATTGGATATCTATTTTTTTTTTTTTTTTTGAGACGGAGTCTCACTGTGTCGCCCAGGCTGGAGTGCGTTGGCGAGATCTCTGCTCACTGCAAGCTCCGCCTCCCGGGTTCATGCCATTCTCCTGCCTTAGCCTCCCGAGTAGCTGGGACTACAGGCGCCCGCCACCAAGCCCAGCTAATTTTTTGTATTTTTAGTAGAGATGGGGTTTTACTGTGTTAGCCAGGATGGTCAAGATCTCCTGACCTCGTGATCCGCCCGTCTCGGCCTCCCAAAGTGCTGGGATTACCTGCGTGAGCCACCGCGCCCGGCTGGAGATTAGATATCTACGTGCAGATTTGTTAAACAGTCCCTCTAATCAAGATGAAAAAGAAAGCTTGAAAGATGTATCAACTGTGATATTGTGAAAGCTTATAAAATTGATGACCCAACATCAAAAATTAGACTGTATCGCAATGTAACTACAATAGTGTGCATAGAGATTTTTTACAAAATAAGATTGATACATGAAAATCAAGAATTAAAGTGCCCAGAACAATGGCTAGCTACTACATAGAACATGAGGCAACAAGATAGAGAGAAGAAAGGGAGACTTATCAATGTAATAGTGATGTCATTTCATTGAGCTATTTTAATTAATTCAAAAATTAATTCATAGATGCCTAAATCTATGATTTCCCATAAGCTGAAATGTGAAAACGTTCCAAGGTAATTGCATTGGGATACATTCCTCCTTGGAAATTTTATTCTTAGATGTTACCATGTGTATTAAGAAATGTATTGAAGAATAGACTTTAGCAAGAGATTGTATCTTGAACTTGTTTATTTTTACCTTAGTAACTAAGGTACAGGTTACATTCACAATTATTAGCCAGAAATAGCATCTTTGTTTTCCCTCTAAAACAAGGCAGTCTTTCAAGTTCTAAATCCCACTGTCTTACCCCTCAGAAGTACAAGATATAAATATCTAATAGATACTTTCCTTCTTTTCTAAATATTAGGAGAGAATTTTAAAAAATTTTATTACAAGAGGGAAAAAAGACTTTTATTTATTTATTTTTTTTTTGAGACGGAGTCTTGCTCTGTCGCCCAGGCTGGAGTGCAGTGGCGCGATCTCGGCTCACTGCAAGCTCTGCCTCCCGGGTTCACGCCATTCTCCTGCCTCAGCCTCTCCGAGTAGCTGGGACTACAGGCGCCCGCCACCACGCCCGGCTAATTTTTTGTATTTTTGGTAGAGACGGGGTTTCACCGTAGTCTCGATCTCCTGACCTCGTGATCAGCCCGCCTCGGCCTCCCAAAGTGCTGGGATTACAAGCGTGAGCCACCGCGCCCGGCCAAGTCTTTTAAATAGACCAAATATCCAAATGTTATTTAGAATAGCTATATGTAGACATAGATTCAGATGTAAATAACTAGCTAAATAAAAGCATAAGCTTAATAATACTAACCTGAATTGGTTTCATTTTCAGCTCACTTTAAGTATTAACATTAGAAATCATATTTGTAGCACACTGCTAATATTATACTTATGATGCTACTGAGTATAAATTTTCTTTTACACTAATTTTTTCATCACAGGTATTAGTCTTCAAAAATCATTATTTACCTTTATTTGAAAAAAAATCCTCCCATTAAGGACAACACACTTTGAACAGTCAACAAAATCCCTTCCCTCAAAAAGGCTAAGTCAGTCACCATGCTCTGTGTCCCTCTGGGCTGAAATGATATTAGATTTAGTGAGGTGAGCCGTATATCACAAGTACTCTCAGTGCTGGACGAGGAAATATTTCATTGCATGGGGTTGGAGGTGGATTTAGAATTACTCTGTGCCCTCAAATGCTGTATTTTATCTTAGGATACATCATTGACATATTCTCTATTTCATCAAATTTCTTACCAGCTTGCTTGTTGCCTGCATTCTCTCTCTCTCTTTCAAGTACACATACACACACACACACACACACACACACACATGCACACACATGCACACACATGCACACCATTGATAGAAATCACAAAGCCATTTTTTCTTTTTGCTTTTATTCACTCCCAGCAGATCTTTCTTTTTCCTGTAAGCTTACCACTTCTAAATATAATGATATGTGTTTTGAGTTCATTATTTAAAGGAATCACATCTTGCTAATTTTTGTATCCAAGGCACCGGCACATAGTGTCTGTACTGACTGAACAGGCCAAGCTTGGTGAGTTAATTAATAAAATATTTGGTAAGAAAAGTTCCATCATTATCTTATCACTTGACATGACAATGTTGAAACTTACAGGATGGAAGGCATCTCATTAATTCAGACCATTTCAAATCAATTTTATTTTGACTTAGGGTCTTGAAATAACATATCATTATCTTTGGCCATATCAAAAACTGAACCCAGTTGGAAAATATTTATATGTCCAAATATTGGTTTAGAGGAAAGTATAGCATTTTTTTCATAAATTGTTCACACAGAATTTTCCCTATTCCAACCATATATCAAAAACCATCAAAGATATAAAATATAATTTCTTTCTACAGAAGCACATTTATATTTCCACATTTTATCTATTTCCAATTTAGGTTTTGCTATATATAAACATTATCTTATAAAAGATTTCATTGTTTAGGACTTAAAGGTAACTATTAGGAAAGGTTTTATTTTATATTGTTTCAAAAGGAAATTTATACTTGCTTAGTTTTAAGAAATTACGTGCATAACTTCCCAAGTAACTTTGATTTTCCTAAAATAACTGCAAGCATTTCTTATTCAATCAACCAATCAATATATATTTATTGACCTGCTCTATTTACCAAGACTGTTAGGTGCTGACTATTCTAAGTTATTTGACCTTGAATTAATCGCCTTACTGGGGCAGCTGATATATAATAATAATGGCAACACATCTTGTTTCATTTTTATTTACTTATAATTATCTCCTGGTTTTTCTGTTTTACCAATATTATTTTTCACACAATTTAAAATTTATAATTCTTTAGGAGTCATAATTCTTCCTCATTTACTATTAATCCTATGCTCTTACCATAAGGCATTTTTCCCTTTGCATTCTGCTTTTTCTCCCCAATATTCTTCTGAACACTTAATTTGTGCCTTAGTTATAGATATTTGGTCTTTGATTTGTTCTTGATTTTTAAGAAAATAATACCTTCCTTAAACAATGTTAAAGACAGAGTCAAATCTTTTTTAATTATGTCTTCATCACACAATAATTTTGATCTACCCAAAATTATAAAATTTGCTATACCATGCTTGCTATGGCAGGAGGTAAATCATTATGTTTCCATATCTCTCCTTGACTGGGAAATCTTAATGCTTTCTCCTTTTTCCTATTTATTCCTGATGTTACAATTATTTCTTCTTAAATTTCAGAAAGGAATTTTTACGTTGTACAATGCCACATTCTGTATCCTATAGATAGACCTCTGGTAATCAGATCTTTGTTTCTCTCTTGTATTCACATTTTTTTGTTGTCAATTTCTTCTACTGAAGAAATCAGCCTTTTATTTCCTGATTAGAATTCACTTTAAATGGCACTACACAGATAAATCAATATGTGAAGGTGAAAATGACTTGAAGAGCTTTGTCAAGGTAAGTGTTCTATATGAGATGTCATGGGAGTTTTGAAACCAGAAGGATCCTTGGGGCTTATGGACTTCAATGACCTCTTGCACTGCAGATGAGGAAACTGAGCCCAGGAAGAGAAGTCTTGCCCAACTTAATGTGAACAAATCCTGTTCTCCAAGACTCTATTTCATAGCACTAATGGACGCTTTCTAAAAGTGATTTTAAATTTTTAATAGTTGTTTGTTTTTATTTTTTTTTCCCAGAAATATCCGGATACAGTGGGTTTTATCTTCTCTTTCAAGAGTTCTATTATTCTTTTCTTCTGGTTCAGTGGGCCGGCTTGTGGTCACTTGACCAGGAATCAGCATAAATCGCATTCTATCATTTTTTTCTAGTTTTACTCCTATGCTGCAGAATAAAAGCAAGATAAAATAAAAGGAAACTACTGTAGCTACTGGACTATCCTCTATTGACTTGTGTAAAAATATCTCTTCCCAGATAAATATATCCCTGCTTTCCCTCAAAAAATAGTTGGAGCCATAAATAAGAAGGTTTAGAGGTATTTGCAACACCCACATGACCTGACATATTGTGCTAAATGCATTTCTGCTGAATTTTGACTTTGGCCATTCATTAAGCCAAGTCGTCATTAACACCTGCATGATTAGAGAAAACCGTAAACTCAAAAATAGCAAGAAGTATCCCTTAGCAGTGTCATGTTGATACCTTAAATTAGTTTTTTTTTTTTTTTTTTGGTACATAAGGAAACCAGGAAAATATCCTTTCCTACTCTTTTCCTACCTCTCTACCCCAGGTCACCTTACACACATTTTTCATCTCTGTGAGCAGCTCACTGAAGTCATTCTTTATACTACTAGTTATACTTTCAAAGTTAAGTTTAACTTTATTGTTGTGCTTAGTCTAACGATATCAGCATTGTATGTCTTTTCCAAATGATGAAGTCTTCCTTCTACAAAGGCACTTTTGCTATTGAATGTACCTTGAGGTTTGATGCAGAAACCACGTTTATGGACCATAATTGTTACTAACCTATTCATTAAAGGATCAATGATCTGTAAGCTTCACACTTGCCCAGAAACAGTCAATAGTTAAACATTTTAAGAAATTGAAAGAACTAAACAAAATTAATAGACTGGAGAGTTTAGAAACATGCTGTGAATCAATGTTTTAGAAATAATTCACTGTGTAAAATTAAATTAGTTTACAAAATTAAAAGGTAATATTTTCACATAACAATATAACTCCCAGTCAAATGGCATGAGAACATGCATCTTATACTGGTGCTTGGTATACATTTTAGGTAATTTTTTTGATCCTTTATTCATCAACCTTGGATATTAAAAATATTCAATTTTCTATAATAGTAATTCTTCAAATTTTTAAAATCAGTTTTAAACAGAGGTCTAGGAATGAAAGACAGCCACAGTTCCAAATATTTGATTTGCTGTGATAGATAAGTGAATAAAATAGATTCTAAAGACTGGAAAACACCATAATGGACTAGCAATGTCTAGTAGTTCATCAATCAAGCAAATTCAATAAGTTGATCTGACTGTGCCCAATTCCCCCGTTAGCTACTAAAACTTTTCAATTTATGCTCATTTTGAGCATAGAACTGTATTCAAATACAGTTCTAATGATATTCTTGCTCAACTTCTGAGAAGGCACAGGCCACAAAATTTGCATGTCTTGCAACAGCCTAGAAGTAATGTTCATATATTATCAGGTTGGTCTGAATTTCCTCACTGCTGTGATATAATGGATAGTACCAACTCCAAGAATTCCTAGAACATGGATGGATACACAGGGAACCAAACCAAGAGCAAGTAAGTTAGATGGTTAGTTCATTCAAGGAGCGCTCATCAATTGCCTACCAGGCATGTGTCAGTTAAATACAGCTCAGAGAACACTAGCTTGTTTCTTTCAACTCGGGCAATATTTATTCTATTGGAGAATGAGGATCTTCCCTATATGAAGGACTGACTTTGGGTTAAAAGTTAATAATAAATCAGCAAGTTGTATTACAATAGTTTGCTTGTGGAATGATTTGTTTACTTTTTTTCAATTTTCCAAATTTTCAATAATGTGTTTATATGGCATTCATAACTTTAAAACTCCTTTACAATTAAGCTGAAATAAAAAGAAATCTATAAAACAAAACAAAACAAAAAAACCCAGCAAATATACAAATTTTAAAAATTAAACTCTTATGTCTATTCAAGTCCTTTGCCCATTTGTATCAGGTTATTTGACTTTTTGTTGTTGAGTTATAGGAGCTCTTTATATATTCTGGATATTAATAATATCAGAGATCTAACATTGTCAAATTCATTGAAGCAAAAGGTAGAATGGTAATTATCAAGTGCTAGATGGGACAGGAAAAGGGGGAGCTGTTTGATGGATAAAGTTTCAACTTTGCAAGATGAAGAAATTCTGAAGATCTATTTTACAACAATGTGAATGTATGTTAACACTACTGAACTGTACATTAAAAATGATAAAAATGTGGTTTTTACCCCAATTTTAAAAAATTCATGAAAATAAAACACTTGTGACAGAATAATAAATCAGGTTCTGTTTAAAAAGAAACCAGCATCAGGCAAACAAGTCCTATAATGGTAATTCTTCAAAGAACCAAAGTTCACTACTACCAGATGTGTTATTCCTAAACCATTAATAAGAATAAGACCTACTGGAAATGCATAAGGCTAATATTTCAGTTTCAGCAAAAACAACAACAAAATTCTAATGTCGTAATAAGGTGGATTTAACTAGTTAATGCTTTTAAAAAATAGTTGAGTTTTTCTTTGTTAATTTATAGAAATCATCTGAATGCAAAATAAGCAATCAAGGATTCATTTATTTTTATTTGCCCTAGTTTGGTCAAATTGTTGCTAGAATAATGTTTAGAACTAATTTTTAAACCTTAATGAACCATTTTTATTTTTTCTTTTTTCTCTCTCTCTCTTTCTTTCAAGACAAGGTCTTGCTGTGTTGCCCAGGCTGGAGGGCAGTGGCAGGATCAGAGCTCACTGCAGCCTTTTACTCCTAGCTTCAAGTGATCCTCCCACCTGGGCCTCCCAAAGCCTGGTGTTTCCTTTAATAATCTAAAAATGTTATTCTAGTGTTGGTCTTTGCAAAGCTCTTTAAAACCGCCAACTTCAGCTTGTCCGATTTTGAAATGCGTGGCCTGAGAAATCTCCTAGGTCTTGAACATTATAAATGGGTACTATGCTCATTTTGAGGGAGCCCCGGCTTACACAAACCTGCTGCTGAACTTAGCCGTACTTACAACAAGCACTTTATTGATCTATTATAATTGATGTATTAAAACAAACAAACAAACCAACAAACGAACATCACCTCCTGTCTGTAAAGCAAAACACATTTTGACTTTGGAGTTAACGTTTGCGACAGCCTTCTAACCTATGGATGTATCCCTCAGGACTGGGTTTCTAGAAAAGCTAGGAGAAGACCCCAGGGCAGGGGAGAGGAGAGGGCGAATTGGGAAAGAACTGCGAAGGTAATCACTTCCTCAGCTGGGCATGGGGAAGCACCTGAGCCCTGGTACGCGGGGCTGGGAGGGAGGGCGAGTCGCCAGTGGAGGCGAGGCCAGAAAGTCAGAGGAAAGAGGGGACGAGACAGCCACAAAGGCAGAGCGGGAGAAGGCAGGGCGGGCAGCGGGGGCGAGGGAGAGAAAAAGAGGGAGGCGGAGCTGCCCGGGCGGGCGGGGGCGCGGGCGCGGGCGGGAACGGGCGCGGAGGCGGCGCCGCAGCCCCAGCCGGGCCGGACGCGGGAGGGCCAGGGCCAGGGCCAGGGCGAGTGCCCGACTCCGAGCTGTCCCCGCTCCCGGCGCTGCGCTCCGCTCTCAGCCACCTCACGGCTGCCAGGAGTGCGCGGGAGTTTGCCCCGGAGCGCGGGGAAGTTTCCACAGAAGCTGCGCTCCTCGAACAGCAGCACCTGCAAGCGCCGGGCGGCGGCCCGCGAGGTAACCGCGCTGGGGCTGGGGTTGGGGCTTGGGGGCACTGGAGGGGCCAGATGATGGGGCGCTGCTGGGTACCCGCGCCGGGAGCGGGCTCTGGTGGGCGGGGACGTGCTCCCTCACCTTTCCAGGTGCTTCGCCGCTGGGGACGCGGGAGGCTTCTTCCTTTTTCGATCTCCCCCACCTCCAGTATTCCAACCCACTTCCCTTCACTTCAATGGACGGAGGACGGGAAGTGGGGGGCGGGAGCGGGAGGGGATCCTGACTTTCAGGGGGCGCTGGAGAAGGACGGCCGCCTGAACTTGTCAGCTACCTGAGCTGCCTTCCTGCGCCCTGGCGGGGCACCCTGGACTCCAGGATTCCGGGGTCAGACCCCGCTTGGGGCAGGCAGAGGTTGGAAAGAGGACGGCAGGAACAGTCTTTAGTTTCTGCTGCCAGTCTGTCCGGTCCTCCAGCGTGTCTGGCAGAAAGACGAGCATCTCTGCTGCGAGGGTGCCTCCTTTGCGTCAGTCTCAAACTCCACGACCTGGCTCAGGCTCAGGCGCAGGCTGCGGGCGAGGTGGGAGGGAAGTCAGGGGGACAGGGAGGCCAGGTGCGATCGTGGCCAGAGCAGAGGGGTTGGGAGGGGCGATATGAGGAGGGGCTGCAAGTGGGTTGGGAAGAGAAGGAATGGTGTGTTTGTTTCTGCTGCTGTTACTTTCACGGGGTTACCTGCTCCCTCTTCTGCCCCATTTGAACATCCTGCCTATCAGCATGTTTCTGTTAGAAGGTGTTATGGTTGATGCCTGTCAGGAGTTATTTCCAACTAAGTTCACAGGTGCTAAGTCTAGAGCTGCAGGCCTTCCTCCTTTTTCTCTCTCTGCGGTCCACCCCCAGCTCCCTCCCACAAACATACTGTGCCTGAATAATCCCCAGCGTTTTGAAAGCGATGGCAAGTGAATAATATACAACGTGTGTGTGTGACTTTTTTCTCCCTATTATGCTATCAGATCCAAATCAAAACGCCGTGGATGCTTAACAGGACTCCCTTTTCGCAGTTTTTCTGATAATTGAGAGTATTACCAATGTTTATTTTTCTTCACTTTAACCTCAGAATTGCATTAATCTATCTTTGTACAATTTTATTTACATTGTTATTATTCCTCTCGGTTTGAAGTACATGGGCCTCTTTTCAACTCACATATACACACCCAAATGCAGTGTGACCATATTTAGTATTTATCTGTCTTCTGATTCAGTTGCCTGGCACCTGCTAATTCCAGTACCTAATCATAACACCATATGCCTGCCAACCAACGTGAGGATAAGGTGAATGCTATTGTTTTTCATGGGCAAGAGCATCCTGAACTACCACTTTTTTATTATTGCTCAAAGGGTGTAAGAGCTTCAATCAATGTGAATCAAATTTACAAAACAATATTACAATTCTACACCATACGATCAAACAGAATATGATTCCTAGGCACTTACAGCTGACTAGTAATTGAGGAAAAATTAAAATCCTCTCATCATATGGAAAACATTTAGATTGCATATAGTCAATAAGAAATAGCACAAACTGAATGCCCCCAGAAAACGAGAAAAATGTTCCTCTTACCTCATTTGGTTTTTATCTCCTTCATTACAGTACCGTCCTCCAAAAAATGAGCACCTCGCATATAGACGTTGGTATGTACTAACTAAACACCATAATTTTTAATACAGAGGCTTGGTGATAGTCCAAAAACATAAATGTTTTAAATCATTACCAACCATCTGTTCTCTCCCACTCACTTACAACACAATGTTTTATTTTCACAGGTATCAAAACATACTTACTCATTTCATACATTCCCATGACTATCCTGAAAGCCGTAATGGTATCCAATGTTGACTCAAGTTCAGTAACTGTTGTGTTTGGCTTATTACACTATAAGCTCTGCTTCTTTTATTTTCAATGAAAGAAGACATTCTAAAAATTTCAAAGCACTTGGCCAAGGCTGGTGTATACTCCAGTAAAAATCTGATTGCTTTCCCCCTACCCCTCACCTTTTTGTTAACAGAGAGAAGCTAGAAATTAGTGCAGCCGCAGGGCCCTCCTGATGACCTTCTTTTCCTTTCTTCCTGGTCACAAGGGTAGCATTTGATGCTCTGAAGAAGTGCATTAAAAGGCCCTGTGACTTCAGAAACTTAGTATGGTTTCCAGGAGAGTGTAACATCTTCCAAGGAAGAATTTACAAAATAAGAGACTAACTTACTGTTACAAACTCCAAATTCAGTAAACCTAAGAAATACACATTGTTTCCCACATCAGTATTGCATAGAATAGCATAGGATGTGAGATAGGATATGAACAACATGTTTACTTGTATAGTGTTCTTTATATTTGTATTTGGGAATCTGGATGAGTTGGGATGTAATCAGCAGATAGATTCACACTCTTTGCTTGGTTGATGTCATCAATAAAGCAAGATTTGAGATATTCAGTTCCCTATCCAAGAAAGGTTTCCCATTCAGGGGTGTTTGCTCTAATTAGAACTTCAATATTATGGTATTTTATCATTCAAAATTACATTACATAATAAATCCTTTGTTCCTTTAGCATAGCCAGCACATTAGGAAAATTCTTTTCACTCAAATATGGGTGCAAGGTCCCAAAGCATTTTCATATTTTTTGAGGAAAAAGATAGTGATGATCTTTTTCACACTTTGCAAATAACTGATATGTACTTGAAGATTATCAGGAACCAAGAAAAAGTGGAACATTATCACCGGCTACACTGTTCTATACTGCTCTTTGCCCTGAAAGCGTTAAGATTCTCCTAACTTAAAAGAATGGCTTTGGACAGAATAAACCCAAACTACAGATAATTTGAAAGTAAAGTTGCCTTTAAAAATATAGTCTAATTAAAACCTTTGGATATTACATAAGAACATGTTACATCTTATTTTTCTGTATACTAAAAATGAATTATTGAGGAGAAACAGTTTCACCATGTATAGTAAATACTCTGAATTATTCATGTTAATAAAAGAAATAGAGGCAAAGATAATGTAATATCATGGTTATTTAAAAAGTCATTTGTGTTTGTCTTTGGAATGTATTGCATGTTTGGTTTAAAAAAGATTTTCATTGTTATTGTGGGCAAGTTGCCTTTCTGATTATTTTCTTGTGTTTAGGTTAATTTTTAAATGAGCTTTCATACCTCAAACACCAAAACCCATTTGTGGGGAGGCGGGGAAGATGGGCAGACTGCCCAGAAACGAGCTGGGTGGCAGAAGTAAGCAAACCTAGTATGAAAACTTTGCAGGAAATCATATGTAATTCAAAGAAAGATAAGCAAGACTTGATTGTATACCTGTTTAATGAATATGTGTTAAGGATTAGATACGTTCCCAGATTGTATACCTGTTTAATGAATATGTGTTAAGGATTAGATACGTTCCCAGCAAAAATGAAAGTCTTATAGTCAAAGTTTGAGAAATTCAATCCCACTTTACATGTAACAGAAGTGTTTAATATATTTTAAGAAGTGATAATAGGTTGCTCCTGAAAATCAAATAAGAATGTATTAATGTATGCATCTTACTATTAATACACTGCATTTTTAAGTGTTTTCTTAAAGCATACGTATGTCTTTGGCATTAAATGGCATTCCTAGGCCTTATATATTAATATGTCCTTTCCAAGAGAAGGAATAGCAAGAAGCCATCTAAGTAAGGGGTTTGGTCCATTCCATCTCTATACCTATGCTCCAAATCAAAAACACATTTCATCAAAGAGAACCTCTCAATTATTGTTACAGTGGACCAAACTAGATAAAATAGCTGAAGTTCAGCAAGACTGCCAATTTAACAGATTTCTATTGTGTTTTTCAAAAGCTCTAGGGCAAAATTGGTTGTAGATGAGTTACTTGAGCAAGAAGCTGATTCATACCATAGCATTAAACATCTTGTTTATAGTCAGTTTTAGTTGGACATAGATTTTGTTGAATTGTTAGTTCTGTAGACTGTTAGAATTTAGAAAACCTCTGTGTGGAAGGTTAGAACTGCCAAAAATATATGATGGGAAAAGCAGATAAGATCATTTTTATTTCAAATATTCACAGCCAAACTGTAACTTTTATAGAAGTAAGGAGAATGGTGATAGAAAAGTAGATGTACCCTTCAGAATAGAGACTATGTTCTCATCATAAATATGCTCACTACATAAAGTGTAGGGATGCTTTTTTTTTAGGAAACATTTTCCTTTTTTATGAGGCATGGCATTTTTTAAAGACTTGACTAGACTGAATATTTTAAAAGAAATATTGTGGTTGGAAATATAATTGAGACCCACAGGATAAATTTTACATACATTTATTAAAGGAATCCATTTCTTCTTATCAGTGCCTAAGTCTTAGGATCAAGATTATGCATTTTTTAATAGAGCTGGAAAGAACCTTAAAAGTAATTTATTCCTGTGTCCTCATTTTACAGTTGCAGAAATAATGGGGAACTACAGTGATCATGATGAACTGCTAAAGGTCACACTGGTAGTGGCAGAGCAGAAACTAGAAACCGGGTCTCCTGACTCCTCATCCAGCTACCTCTTAGAAAGTTAGATTAGTTAGGTAGGGGAGTTAACTCTTTCTGGCCATCACAGTATCAACTAATATGTGATAGTAATGGAATGAAGCAGTTCAGAGGTATATGTAGAAGGCTTGTGATTTGCTGTCTTCTCTCATGCGTTGAGTAGTCATCGTGGACCAGACTGTGATCCTTGACCCTCTCAGACTCTGTCCTCTTTTTTAAAAACAAATATTTGGTTACCCCCTTATTATCCTCAAAAGTCATTTATAAATAATTACAGTATATAGTTGTAATTTTTAAAAACTAATAAAATAAAAGTAATGTGTATTTCACTACTAATGCTCGGGGATAACTTCACTAGACACATAGTAAAGTCCGCGCTTATATGAATATATGATGAATAAATTTGAATTTAAGACAAATAAAACATCAGAAGACATCCCGTGCAAGAAGTGCGCAAAAGTGAAAGAATGAGGATAGACTTAAACTAGTGCTGAGATACTAACAACTCAGACTTATTTGTAGATGAAAACCGGAAGAAGGAAGTTAATGGTATAGGGAAAATTTGGCAAGTCAAATATAGACTCTTGGAGTGGAGAAAATTTTAAAATATGATATTTTGCAAATGAGAGAGTAAATACCATTGATATGCTTCCACTAAAATCCCAAAATTACTTTCTGGAACATTTCCATGTTGTTACTAATGTGAATTCTATTTCAAGAGATGCAGGTTACTCACCGTATTATCAATAAGTAAAATACTTCGAAAATAAAAATTACTGATTTGGTGCTGAGTTAGTCTTAAGTTTAATTTCTATCAACATTATAGTCTATCAATTATAGAGTTAGAAAATAGAGCACATGAAATAATTAAACTATTATTGTAAATTGCTCGGCTTTTGGTGGGAATGTAAATAAAATTCTCAATTATAATTATGTACCAGATTCTACAGTTTGATATGCATAACATTTAGTTCAATAGGACACATAAACTTTATATGGAATATTTTTAGAAAAACTCTTCATTAAATTGGACTGCCTCCCCCTATATACACTAAAAGCCAATAGCACACCACTACTACCACCACCAATAATTTGTGACAACCCTGAACGTACCCAGTCCTACCTAAAATATTCTGTAGGGGTGTTACTTGCTATTATGAGAGCCATAGAGCTAGATAACCAAGATTTTTATGTAGGCATGGATTATTTTTCGTGCCCCTACCTATCTATCTTTACTTCTTTTAAGTAGGACCATTCCATTTGTTCACTGATCCACTGGCTGTAATGGACCTGAACCACAGACTTCACTGCCCTCAAGCGGGTCATGTTCTAATCTTTTTCTGTTACTGTCACCTTTATAAAAATTCACTTCTTCTGGTCCTTATTTCTCTTAGGAATCTATCTTTTTTGGTGACAATAAGTGGTGACAAACTGAAGTACATGCTGGATAATATTTTAGTTGTCTTAGGCCTTAATTTTGCTTAAATGTATATCTCCATAAAGCACTGAAAGTTTTCATATATATATATATATAGAGAGAGAGAGAGAGAGAGACAGACATTATCACACACATGTATGCATGTATGTATATGTATATATGTGCATATTTATGAAAGCATATATGTATACACACATAATTTTAGGCTTTGAAAAAACAGGAAAGGAGGTATTATTAAGGCTTATATTTTTAATGCCCTTGAAACATGCTTAGGCAAAAAAGAACTGCACTAGTCCAATACTGGAAGTTATACAACAAAACAACGTGCTATGTAGTATGCTTATAGTAAAAGCCCAAAAGCTATTACCAACCCGAATAAACTGCTGTATTAGAATTTTGTTATATTGCTTGTGATAGATGCATTCTGTGCTAGCATATTAGAAGTTGAGGGGAAGGGGTGTGGTCAATTTTGTCTGTTTCAGAGGTATTTAACCTGTGCACTGTTGACATCCTAAAAGCACACCAACATCTCTTCTCTTTGTGCATATACAGTATTTGCAGAGAGATTAGAGGGTTTTGAAGATTACTCATATATGCAACATACAGGAGGGTGTAGGATCCCAGAAGCAAGGAGGAAATTGAGAGTGAAATTCAAACTTTCTTACTTCTGTCTACTGGACTGTAACTTAAGATCTGCTCTTGAAAATGAAGAGTTAATATGAAATGTCATTTGAGTATTGGCTACAACATCCTGAATGTATCAAATTGTGAGATATTTTTTCTTAGATTACTTCCCAGTCAGGGTCCACATTGCATGTTTTTAGACCATTGTATATCTTATTCTTTTTAAAGAAAGAAGCTTTTTAATGTAAGCGCAGCACTTGAGATTGAAGTCAATAATATGTGTGTGTGGTGTGTATGTGTGTGAACAACCAATTGCTTTGACACAATCACAAAATTCTCTACACAGAAGGGCATGTTTTACCCAATCAAGAGAGGCAGCTTTTCCTACAAAGAGGATACAGCAATTGTACAGAACACAATTTGATCTGTGATTGTTTTCTGTGTATTGTTCATTCTTACTGGAAGCTTCTTGGTCTGTTGAATGGCCCAACATTCAACCTCAGACTGACCCCTAACTTTATTTGGTCTACTTTTGTTACAATTTCTAATGCGAGTATAGTGGTGCAATGGGGATTCAGAGAAGATGAAATGGAAGTTGTTGGATTGGGGAGGCGATAAAGAAAATAAGGTGTTTCTTTCATTTGAACAGCACAAAGATCTATATAGGCAGTGAAATTTTATTGGAATATCTGCCTTTTATTCTGCTTTTTATTTTTGTATGGAATAGAGGGAAAGATTGTGAAAGTAAAACCCTCCTTCCTCTTTGTACTGTTAACTCTGCTATATAAGAGAAAACCTTCTTTGTCAGAGTAAACAGGTAGGACACATTCCACTCCCATTGTTCAGAGTGGCTCCTTTTACTATAGTACTTCAATGCTACCCTAAACTGAACTCTGTAACCCTAAAGAATATGGTTAAGAAAAGGAAAAATATACCCAGCTAATGTGGTAAAAGAAATTTCAGAAGCCTCTACTAGATATATGTGAAAATGGGAAAACCAAGTAAGACGACACTGTGGATGAAATGAAGAATGTGTTACTTACTTTTCCATTAATTTCAGTACCAAGAAGCCCAAAATTCCACTTAGTTTTGTGGTCATTTCTATTGTTTTCTTTCTTTTTTTTTTCTTTTCACAGATGGAATTAAAGTGGTGACCTATAGGTCTAGCTTACTTTAAGCAAATATAGTCTGTAAGGATTTAGGTAAAATAATGATGTTGATTATATACTTTAATGAATACATTTTAAAATTAAATAGGCACAGTTTTAAAGAAATGATCATCTAAATTAATTTAGTTTTTTTACAGGATTCTTTGAACAGTCAATTAGAAGGAGGGTAATTTTTTTCCCCAAAAGATCGATTGCTCAAGTTATTAAAAAAATGCTTAGGTCTTAGTGACATTTTTTGGACAAAAAGCAGTAACTATCAACACCATTTTACCTTCTAACATTTGCACTCTATTTTCTATTAGGAATTTTTCTTATCAGAGAATGAGATTTTGTTACTCCAGCAGGGCTGGCATTCAGCTAGATACACTGGTATAGTCTTACTGGTTATTTGTAGCTAGAGTCCAAATTGTGCTGATTGTTAAATAATTTGAATACTAATCCTCCTCTTGCATGATCACTTTTGTAACTTCAGCCTATAAATACACCACTTGCTACTTGCTAAAAGTCTGGCAAAGTCATTTTTTCAGATTTTGCAGATCAGGAAATTAGAACAGCATTTAGAATAGAAATGAATTTGAAAATCACTGAAATCCCAGGTACCAGAGCTTGTTCATCTAATACCTCAGACCTTTGATTCACCTTGGGGTTTCTCAACATACATATACCAAGTACTATCCAGTAAGAATGCCTTGAGATTATTGATATATATTTAATGCAGAGCACTCTACAAAACATAATCACAGCCCAGAAAGTCCCTCTACATTGCCCACTTGTAGATACAGCTCATATACCTGGCATTTCTTCTTGTCTATCTTAAAGAAACATCAAATGAAACATGTCAAAATCAAACTCCTGATCTCTGCTCATCTCACCTCAAAGGTGCAGGGTTCCCATAGTCCAATCTGGTTTTAATCTTGACATTGCTTCTCCTTCAATTCCATTACCAAGGCTTTGATTTTGACCTCCAAAATTAATTACAAAAATCTGCCTCTGCCATCACACAAGTGTAAGCATTCACCATCCTTTGTGTAGAAAACAACAATGTCTCTGTGACTGATCTCCTGGCCTTGTTCCCCACCCCAAATTCATCCCCCAATGGGATACCGGATATTATATTTGCATTCAAAATGCAAATATGATAACTATCACCTTCCAACCACTGATAACACTTAAATGAATTACCATTGCTTTGCTTAAGATAAAGACCAAAACTCAGCACATGATTTTTGTAGCCCAGCAAGGACAGTCTCCTCCACTTTTATCTCTTTGGATGCTCCCATTCTTCCCTCAGCTTCAGCTGGCTGGCTTTCTTCAAGCTGCCTTAACATTCCAGCTCTCTCCCATCCCCCCATCCCCTAAAAACACAAACTCAAGCATTCCCTAGTTAACTCTTAGTTAACACTTTGAAAATATCAACTCAAATGTCACTTCCTCAAATGAACCATCTCTTACCCCTAAATTGAATTAAATACCTCTATAAAATACATATAAGTATATACACATTTATGTATCTGTATCCATTGTGCTTAGAAGAGTTGCAAATTCACATTTATTTGTATAATTATTTAATTAACCACTAAGATAGGGATCCATCTGGTTTTGATGGTCCTTGTATTCCTAACAAATACAACGCCTGCTTCAGAGAGGAAGTATAATAAATATTTGTTGAATAAATATTGAGTGAACATCTCTAACTCCACATGTACAAAGTTGTACACATGTACCACATGCAAACACACGCACATAGCCACCCTCACATTCTAATAAAAAATACATAAATAAGTAAATAAAAGAAAGCTTGTAAGCTATGATTCCCCACTTTTTTCTTTGTGACCTCTCCAAATATCATACTCCTTGTTCGTCTATTTCTCTTTCTTCTCCATAATTTACATGTGGTTTGGGTGGTGCTACATTTATTTAGAAAGTAAGGCAGGTCTGTTGAATTTCTTACACCCCCCAAAATAAATAAATGCCCAGGCATGCCTTTATATTACTTCCTGTGACATATGGAATCCCTTGATAATTTCAGGAATTTTAAAAGGCTTCACTTTATGGGGGTTTTATGCTCTGCTGTTTGTATACATTCTGGCATTAAGAAGTGGTCTAAGATTTCACCACATTGAAGAAAACGAAAATCCTCTGAAAGTTACCTATTCATATGGCCCCCATATGAAAATAAGGAAGACAAAGGAGAACAAAAATTAAAATAAGAAAATAATATGTGAAATTGAAAAAGTAATATAAAAGTCTATGTTATAAATTAAAGGTTTATATTTTTAAGAATTGCACAAAAGATTCAAACAAGGTATAAAATAGTTAAGGAAGACATATATCATACTGACGGGCACTTACTATGTTTTAGATACTATGCTAACATTCGTGACTAAATTCAAAATGCTGCATTAAACTGAGTTGGGTTAGCACTGTTTTTATTTAAAGGCTTCTTGCTTTAGTTCAACTAATTTAGGGGAAACTCTTGAACATTTTGTCCCAGAAAGCAAGGAATTGCTCAAAAACAAATGAGGGCACATCAGAAGAACATAGCCGGATTTAAAAGACTCTCCCTGGCCAAATTTGGGATCTTTTGTACATAAAGAGTAATAATGTATGTAATGGATTAGAGCACATTGACTAAGAAAAGTATCCATGAACCCAGAGTGTGTGAATGCACAGATTGGGTAGAGAGAAGGAAAGGCTCTGTTTCACTGAAGAATACAAGCTAATAATGAAAAAGAAATAATAGAGCCACATTTTTGCAACCACCATAAGAAGAATAATAAAGAAGTCATCCGCCATTGAGTGAATGGTTGATGGGGACAGGATATTCACATTATCTCTACGTGTCACTCCACAGATTGCTTATTAATTGAAAAGGGGGGACATCCCTTTATGGTTGGTGTCTGACAGATACCAGCTAATGAAATGATCAGACTTGACATCACTAGAAGTAGTACAAACTGAAATCATGTATTTTTTTTTTATGATACATGAAGAATGACACAAAAGTCTCTTCTGAAGTATTCTGCTAAAAATGTTTAACCTGAGTCTAATCATGAGGAAACAAACAATCAGGCAAATCTAAACTGATAGATTTTCTTCACTACAACTAACCTGGACACTTTAAAAATGTCAGTGTGATTAACAAAAAAAGCCTGAAATATTGTTCAGGATTAAAGGAGACTAGGAGACCTGGCAACTAATTGCAAGACATCCATCCTTCTTGATTAGATTCTGGATGAAAAAAATCTATAAAGGATAATATTGGGACAATGGAAGGAATGTGAATTTGGGCTATAGCTCATATAACAGTATTACATCCTCGTTCAATTTCTTGAGTGTGATCATCATATTGGGGTTATATGGAAGAATGTGTCTTTAGGGAGAGGATATATTTGAAAGTATTTAGAAGTGAAATCTCATGTCTGCAACTTTCAAATGGTTCAGCGAAAAGAAATGTTTTAAGTATAAGAAAGGGAGAAATAGGCAAATAATTATGGCAAAATGTTAATAATTTTTACATCTAGATAAAGAGATTATATACCACTCATTATATTGCTAATTTTCTGTCGGCTAGACATTTTTCAAAATAAAAATTAGAAAAAATATCCTATGATTTTAAGTTAGCTATCCAAAGGATAAAATAATTTTTATATATTGAAGTGAGCTTAAATGTTTGAAAGTTGTTTAATTAACAGAGTGTCCAAAGTATCTAAATATCTTCAATTCAACATTCTGTAATAATTCCATAATTTATATATAAACACTAAAGAAAAAGTTATCCTTAGAAGAATATCTTTCAGGCAATATAGGAGACAATACATAATATGATAATATCAGTATGTATTAGATAAAATAATTTTTTTCATTTTTCCAGTTATATATGAGAACTTTCAGACATGAGAAATTTTAAAGGGAAATGAGTCATCTATGGCAATATGCGTTTTATTCTTCCATGTCTTTCCTAAACATTGGTGCTCACCTACAAAACAAAGTATGAGATTACTGATGATTTTCACTCAAATGTCTACAACCTAGCAGAATTCAGTTTCAGTGTAGAATAGATCTGGCCAGGGCTACAGTGAGATTTAGGATCCTGTGTGATTCTCAACTCTGCAACTTCAGGAAGACTGGCAAGCACTGTTAGTGCTAATATATTAGAAGGAGATACTTACAGCCCAATAATATAGGTATACAAATATCAAAACACAAAGCTCTCGATTTAGTCAACAAATATCCATCAAGCGCAGGTTCTATGAGAGGCACAAAGTAAATGAGTTTAAATAAAAATATTTACAAATTTGTAAATAAAAATTTATTTCTTCGGGAAAATTTTAACTTCAAAATAAATGTTTAAAATATTCCTCATACTGTAAAAGCATATGATATAATATTTCTAATCAGGTCCCTGTAGGAATACTTTGCATGGTACTAAGATAATATTTAGGGCTCCTTCAGATATGTATGGTAACTTAATCAGAGCAAGTAGAGTGGTGCCTTTTGGTATATGATAAAAAGAAAACATGTAGCTCTTCCTATATCTTAACATACAATATATCATGTATCTTAATGTACAATATAATAAACCAAAGATAATAATATGGATAGTTATTTCCCCTCATATTTCATATAGTAAGTTGATAAATTATAAATAATAGCAAAGAGGGAGAGTTTTGAGTTTCTGAAAAAATCAGAAAGAACTGGTCTCTTGATACTGCTAGCCTACACTATCTTGAGATTCAAATTCAGTATGATGGAATCTCCTTAGTAAGAAAATTACACTTCTTCTTCAGCTTATATTAAGACAAATATTAGTAATCAGTTTAAACTTGATATTGTTTTAATAAGAAGAAAATAGTAATAAATTGTTGTGGAGATGGAGCATGTTCTTAAGAAGTACTGATTATCTTAAAATAAAGGTAATAATATGATAGCTTTGCTCTCATACCCTTATCCCCCTCCCACTCCCATGCTACTCATACTTATATCAGTGGTAAGACAAAGGACACTCATACCGCTAAGAATTTCGACACCCAAGAAAACTGGGTAAAATCGCATTTAGTTATCTTATTAAACTGTTAATACATTTTTATTTCAGATATTTTTTAAAAGTTCCAAGACCATGAATAACATAAGTTAAAAGTTGTTTGAATTTATAGCAGTATGAAACGTGGACTTCCATACAGAATTTGACATTAAAAGAAAACAGCTATGAAAGAAATTTGTGGAGGTAATTATTAGCTGGAAGCTATTTGTACTCTAAGTTTATTGAATATACAAATATGATAATAAGACTTTGCACAAATGGAATCTTTTGATAATAAATCCATGTAAAAGACTGTGCCTTGAGGAATAATTCTAGATATTATAAGTATATTTGAATTCCCTGCAAACAGAATGCAGACCTCTAGACCAAGTACATAACCATTTTTCATTCATGATATTTAATAGGTCATTTTACCTAAAGTCTCAGAAAGGACAAGTAAAACAATGGAGAGTGAAGCTGTTTTATTTGTGCATGTATTAAAACATTGCAATCATAGAAGAAATAGCAAAGTAGAACTATAAAACCTGTCTTCAGAAGTAAGCAAAATTACATTGAAAATCATAATTATTGGAAATAAATAAATACCTAATGATTACCTGAGAAGTATTCCTGATATTGCATGTAGAACTCAATGATTAACTGTTTTGTTTTTTGTTTTGCCTTTTATGGTATTTACTGACCAGTTTAGAAAAAAAACTTTCGTGGTAAAATAAAATGTAAAACAGCCACGTTTTCTTTATAAACCTTGTACATTTACAGTACTTCATAGGACTGTACCCTCCCCACCAAGTCAGTTTTACTGTATACTAGGAAAATAAAAATGAAATATAGAATCTTTCAATTTCCTTTCCTCATTTTAGATTTTGGTTACACTTTTATTATATTATGTTTCATATTTTCATATTTAAATGTAATCAGTGCACAAAACCAGTCTTTTCACTCCTCTCCGAGTTATTTTAGTTTATTTTGTGAATAAATAGATTTCATGATCAAGGAGTTTCTTCAAGGAGGATTCATGTAATGCTACCTCCTGCATTCTTTTGTGCCTAATCCATGTCCTCCCCATGCCCACCCTTTCCTCTTTCCTGCGCCTCTAGTCCATAAGCCATTTTTTGATTGTTTTCCATTCTTGAAGGGGACTAATGATGTGGAATGGCAGGAGGTGTTGTACACGGGGAGCCTACAGCTCCAGTGTGGGTCTTGTTTAGAATATGCTCTGTCACCAAGTTTATTTCACTTACCCTGAAGTTGGAAACATGCAAAGCCCCTAACACTGTGTTGTCATTTTGTAGTCATGGCCTTTTTTTCTCTTTTCTTCCACAGCACCCTCATCTGGGAGACCACTACATAGCTAATAAAAATGGTAGGAGAGTGTGCTATTTTCTTCAGCCTGATGTCCCCAATTATTCTGAGTTTCAGTAGGAAAACATACACCTTCCTTATAACCTATTTATGTCCCACTGTTCCAGTAAGATTTGCTGGACAGCCTTTTGGGACTGATATTATTAGTACAAAAATCTATATCCAGCTCAAGGTTTGAGGATAGATGTGTCGATTCTTGTTCTCTTTTTCCTCTAGATTTTACACAATTTAGCAGGTATGCTTGACAGTTAGTGGTTTTTATACTTGGTATTTTTGTTTCCTTTTTTTCAAAAAAAGGAGGTAGAATAAAAAAACCTTTACTTCATCAATAGCAGAAGTTTCAGAGTTCTAGTTGCCAATTTTTTGCATTAAATATTTTATTTAATGTTTAAAGTAAAATTACATATATTGACAATTTAAAGAATAATAAAAGATAAATAGCCATGTATTCACTATCACGCTAAAGGGAAAGAATTTTTCCAGTATATTTGAAGTGTCCTACTTTTGTCAGGGGAGATTAACTGCTTAAGCAGGGGAGATTTGACCAACCAAATATCTCAGGCATTTGATACGATAAAGGCCTGTTTCACATTGATGACACAATTCCATGCGGATCAGTGGAGAAATTCTGCTCCATGAAGTCATTCAGGGATCTGGGTTACTTCCATTTAGCACTTCTGCCACCTTTCACTGCCTCAAAGTCATCCCCTGGTTCCTCTGCAGATGAAAGAAAGAGAGATAATGTGAGAATTTTATAGGATGTTTTAAGGGACCAGGCCTTGAAGATGTGTGTATGACTTCTGCTCATATCCCACCTATTGCAAGGGGGAAATAGAATAAGGAAAATAAAAGGGAATTTAGCATTGTCTCAGCATACCTTCTGTGTTCTCCTCTCATTCTCTCTCTTCAAGAGGTAACCAGCCTCCTGATTTTTGTGTTAAGGATTCCCCTGTTTTGCATATGTACCTACCTCAAGCAAATCTTGTCTAGTTTTACCTGTCTTTGACTTTTATAAAAATGGACTCATACTGCTGATATATGTTGCTTGGCTTGGTTTTGCTTCTTGCTGCTTAAAAGAATATGTGTTTTCTGGCTGGGCGCGGTGGCTCAAGCCTGTAATCCCAGCACTTTGGGAGGCCAAGGTGGGAGGATCACGAGGTTAGGAGATCGAGACCATCCTGGCTAACACAGTGAAACCCCGTCTCTACTAAAAATACAAAAAAAATTAGCCAGCATGGTGGCAGGAGCCTGTAGTCCCAGCTACTCGGGAGGCTGAGGCAGGAGAATGGCATGAACCTGGGAGGTAGAGCTTGCAGTGAGCCGAGATTGCACCATGGCACTCCAGCCTGGGCGATGAGTGAGACTCTGTCTCAAAAAAAAAAAAAAAGAATATATGTTTTCTCCATTTTGGAAATAGTATACTATGTGTGTCCATTACACAGAGTTTTTAAGTCTGTTATTCAAATATTCTTATTTTCTTGCTAATTTTGTCTGAATGTTCTATCAAATACTGAAAGAAGTATATTTTAAAATGCTGATGATGGATTTATCCATTTCTTATAGTTCTATCAATTTTTGCCATATATTTTTTGATGCCATGCTATTAGGTGCATATAAGTTTAGAATTATATTTCTAGTAAATTTAATTTTGTAATCAAAGTGTAGTGATCATCTATCTGCTTATGACTTCTAAATTTATGTATTCAGCCTAGACCTCTCCTGTGAGCTTGTATTAGTTTTCTATTGCTGTGTGATAAATTACTGTAAATTTAGCGGCTTGAAACGACATACATATATCATGTCAGTTTCTATGAGTTAACAGTATGGGAACAACTTAAGTGGATTCTCTGCTGAGAATATCACAAGCCTACAGTCAAGCTATTGACTGGGTTTTATTCTCATCCGAAACTCAGAGTCATCTTCCAAGCTTGAACTTGTGGGCAGAATTCTGTGTTTTGCAGCTATAGGACTGATGGCCTCAACTCCTAGAGGACACCCCTCTCCATAGGAAGTTCAAAATGTAGTTTTTTGCTTCTTCAAGGCCAGCAGGAGATATTTCTAACTTCAGGGAAGTCCTGGACCCTCTTTGAATGGGCTAAACTGGTTAGGTCAGCCTCACCCAGGGTAATCTCCCTTTACATTGACTCAGAGTCAACTTATTAAGAACATTAATTATTTCTGTAAAATTTCTTTACCTTTTTTCATGTGCTATACATTAGAAGTGAATTACAGGTCTTGTTTGCATTCAAGAGGAGGGGATTATAGAGGACTATTGAGGTTTCTGTCATAATTCTATCTACCACAGAGACCTTGTCTTACATATTCAACTGCCTACATGATACCTCTACTTGGTTTTCTCATTAATATCTAAAATTAAACAAGATCAAAACTGACCTCTTGATTTACTCCTTCAAAAATTTCCCTATATCATAAATGTCATCTCAAAAAATAATTTCAAATTCTGTCACTTCTTTTTATCTCTAGTGGTATTACCTTGGCCAGGTCATCAGCATTATCTGTATTTGCAGATTATAATAGCCTCCTTCCTAATTAGCTTCTTTGTTTCTCAGTGTATTCCTCCTACAGCAACAGGAATGATTATAAAACATAGGTATAGGCCAGGCACGGTGGCTCACACTTGTAATCCCAGCACTTTGGAAGGCCAAGGCAGGCAGATCACGAGGTCAGGGGATCGAGACCATCCTGGCTAACACAGTGAAACCACATCTCTACTAAAAATACCAGGTGGCGGGTCCTGTATCCCACTACTTGAAGAGGCAGAATGGCATGAACCGGGGGGCACTTGCATGACCAAGCCTCCAACTCAAAAAAAAAAAAAAAAAATGGTATAATCTTTTCACTCCTCTGATTATAACCATTTCAATGCCTATCCGTTTCCCTTTAGAATTGCCTTCAAGGACTTGATAGGCTTTTTGCCTATCTTTCTAAGCTCATTCTTGACCACTTTGCTTTCATTCATCAAGCTCCAGCCATACTGTCTTACTTCAGTTCTTAGGATGTGTTAAGTTCTTTTCTGTTTCAGAGCATTTTCATAGGGGATTCACTATTTGGAAACTTCTCTTCCTTCACTACAACTTTATGCATGATTATATCCTTCCCATACTTTAGACTGCAGCTTAGATATCACCTTCTTAAAGATACTTCCTCTGACCAAAATGTCCAAAGAGGTCTCCTGTGCCCTTTACCCAACATTCTCTACCTTACCCCTTGATTCTAGCACTTGTCACACTTTATAATCATATGTTCAATTTGTTATAACTTCTTTCTTTTCTCCTGCTCACTTTTGTATCCCAATACCTAAACACTGCCTGTGTAATAATAGGTCCTCAAAATATATTAGATGAATGACAACTGAAGTATTGCTGTTATCATCAGAGTATGCTAGAGTAACTCCAAGAAGACTTTCTGGGGACATCGGCCTTGAGCCATTTGTTTTAGGTTGGAGAATCAGAAAGGTAGAAAGTTCTATTACAGATGTAGTGGAGAGCAAAAACAAATTGATGGATATGGAGATGGGCATGGAAGGCCCAGGAGTCAGTACACCAGAAGGGGCAGTTGGACATTAGGTTGCAGAGGTATAGTGACCACTTTATGAAGAACCTAGAAAGGCAGACATAAGAGTTTTCCACCTTAAATAAGGATCTTGATGGCTTTTTAGGTGAAGAGTTAAAAATAAGCCACTCTGGCAAATTGACTGTGGTGAGTTAAAAGCAGCTGAAAAGCAGCAGGTGCAAAAAGATCACTCTGAACTTTCTTCTGTTTCTCAAAAGCAGGAGATGAAATTCCTAAGAGAAAGATGTCCTCCCTTTACCAGAAGGAAAGCGTCACTCTTACTATCATCAAGAACAAGAAGTCGAGGCCCAGGAAAATCTGTGCAAACAAACTTAGACTAATCCTTATGCTCCTAGCCATTTCTCCTCTGAATTAAGGACTCTACCCCTAGCTCCTTTGCCGTGTCACATTTTCCTAATTTCCTACTCTTTTTCTAATTCAGTACATATGTTCATCACTGACTGCATCTTCGGGTCTTCATTTCCCTATGAAGGCTCCTGTGCCACATAAAACTTACATTAAATAAATGTGTATGTTTTTCTCCTGTTGATCTGTCTTAGGCCAATTTAATTATTAGGTCCATCTGAAAAAGAAAAAAGCCCTAAAACAGGAGAGGAAAAAATTTTTCCTCCCCTACATAGGCAAATGAAAAATAGTTAAAAAGCAATGTTTAAGAAAGATTAATGAAGCACCCTTATTTCTGTTGAACTGAAGAGACTATCTAGAAATAGATCATCTACCCAAGAGTCTTTTTGTTTTTTTATTCAATAAATATTTCTGTTCCACTCACTATGTCTAAGGCACTGTCCTTGGCATGGAGGATTCTATGAGCATCACTTCAAAGATGAGTTCTACAGAACAAACAGAGATCAGCCCAAGGTTGGTGGAGGATCTTAAAAAGAAAGGAGAGAGTGTTCATGTGTCCAGAGAAAAAAAAAGACTGCAGATAGTTCTTAAGAATTTAAATAGTTTAGTTTTGCTGGAGAGTAGAGTTTGAGGGAGAGGTATGAATGATAAAATTAACGAAGTGATCAACAGCTAGATCAGGAAGAGCCTTGTTTGTGAGCATAAGAAATTTGGACAATTTAAGAAGTGTGAGAAATGGTGGAATATACAAATGAAAATGTCTAGTAGGCATTTAGAAATATGAGACCAGAACAGATGAGTTATTGGAACTGGAAATATAGATTGAGATTTCCTGTTTGAGAAATTAGGTCATTTTTTGGAGGACTAAGCAGAGAAGAGAAAGAAGGGTAGCACTCCAAGACAGAAGAAAGAGAAAGGTTGAAAAAGCAAAGATCACCACTGTGGAAGCCAGGATTGTGAAACCTTTCAAAATAGTCTGCAGGTAAAATGTCACAAAAGGGTCAGGAATTCAGAAGATATATTTTTTGATAGCAAGAACTTGAAGCCGTTAAAAAAGGACGTTCTATGTGGCTGTGGTATTTCAGTGTGGATGTCCACTTTTGTAAGCACTTAGATGTGGGTTAATGATGAAAAACTATTTGCCAGTGTTAGAAAATGCAATGTTTTCTTAAGATAGTAGCACTAAGTTACTTAGGTTTTCATTTATTTAGTCAACCCCTTTTGTAACTAATAAAAAATTAACTCCTTTAAAACAAATTTTTGATACATTTCATAATTTTGGCATCGCTATGGAAGTTTTCTTAGCAGGTGACACAGAAACAATGTAATTTGGAGACAGACAAGCCTATGTTTGGATTCTGGCTCTGCTGGTTATGAGTCATGTGAACTTTTATATTTGGTGCTTACTTTTGTCTCTCAACGATATCTATATTGGAACTTGATATTTTGGTTTTAGGCTTTATCTACTGACTTCCCACCATGGGATGAGAGGATTTAGTCATTTTTCCTTCTTCATTCAACCATACATGTATGTCCTGGTCCTTCCAACCCTCCTATTCTTCCATTATAGTGATGCCATTTTGTTTAGAGTCAGTGCTTTCATTATCATGACAATGTAAATGTTATCCATGATTTAGCTGTGCAGCTTCATCTGATTTTTTCCTTTTCTGCATTTTCTATTTTCCCTGAAGTTAATAGCATCTTACTCTTTCATTTGCTCAAAGTTCTAAGTTTGTATCACTTATCCAAGCAAGCTCTTCATCATTGTCTGAATATTCTGTCTAGATTTTAAGACAAACCACCTTGTCTGCCAGTTTTATCTTTCCAAACAGTCTCCCAAGCATCTGTTCTGCTCCAATTTGAAATGCTCGCCCTCTATACCTGTTACACAGCTGTCATCCTTCCAACCAATCAAAATTTTCTTTTCTGTCTCTCCTTTTTCAGATCAGGTTTCTGCATCCCATTTCTTCCTCTCATCTAACTCCCTTGCCTTGTTATGTCCTCTGGTAACTTTCCGAGAGGTAGATATTTTGAGAACTTGTCTGAAAATGTTTATTTTACACACACAACCTTGATGGACACATTGATAGAATTTGGTAGCATTTAATAGAATTTTAAGTGATAATTGTTTTCCTTGAGAATTTTGAAAGCATTCTTGCTCCATTGCCTTATTCTAGATTCCAGTGTTGCTACTGACAAGTCTAACACCATTTTGATTCTTGATCCTCCTCATGTGATCTGTTTGTTTTTCTCTGACAACATATATAGAACCTTTTCTTTATTACCAGTGTTCTGAAATGTCAAGACAATGTCCCGTGGTGTATTTATTTTTTTATCCATTTTGCTAAGTACTCAGAGTGATCTCTTTAGATCTAGAAACTCATGTTTTCCAGTTCCCTGAAATTTTCTTGAATTATATCATTAATGGTCTTCTTCATTTAGTTTTCTCACTTCTAACTGTCTGAAATTCCTATTACTTAGATGTCAAATCTCTTAAATTAATCCAATTTCCTGGCTTTTTTTTTTCTTCAATTTTCCATCTTTTTTTTCCTTTTTCTTTACTTTCTAAGAATCACCTTATCTTCCAACTCATATGTTGAGTTTTTTACTTGGTTATATTTTTCATTTGCAAAAGCATTTTTTTTTCTTTCTGATTTCTTGTCTTTTTATTAAACATAGGGCCTTTCCTCTTTTGGTGGAACCAATATTTTCTCTTATCTTTCTGAGGCTCTAACATATAGTTATTTTAACTTTTTGGTTTACTTTGTTTTGTTTTGTTTTGTCCCCGTGTTCTTTGCCTCGCTTCTGTTCTGATAATCTATTGCCTTCTGTCTTGCCTTCCCTCTTCTGGGCAACCTGGTCAACCTTTCCTGGATTTTATAGCAAACAACATCTTGCTTCTTTTTAGTATCTATGAAAAAACTTTCATTTCAGATTTTATGATGTTTAAAGTTAGTTATCACTCCTTTGTCTGCATTCCATATTTATAAAACTTTGTGTGAAACAAGGGTGGAGCCAAGATGGCTGAATAGGAACAGCTCCAGTCTAGAGCTCCCAGCATAAGCAATGCAGAAGATGGGTGATTTCTGTATTTCCAACTGAGGTACAGGGTTCACCTCACTGGGGAGTGTCAGAAAGTGGGTGCAGTGCACCTTGTGTGAGCCGAAGCGGGGCAAGGCATCGCCTCATCCAGGAAGCACAAGGGGTCAGGGAATGAATTCCCTTTCCTAGTCAAAGAAAGGGGTGACAGATGGCACCTGGAAAATTGGGTCACTCCCACCCCAATACTGCACTTTTCCAACAGTCTTAGCAAACGGCACACCAGGAGATTATAACCCACGCCTGGCTCGGAGGGTCCTAAGCCCATGGAGCCTCACTCATTGCTAGCACAGCAGTCTGAGATCAAACTGCAAGGCAGCAGCGAGGCTGGGGGGAGGGGCACCTGCCATTGCCCAGACTTGAGTAGGTAAACAAAGCGGCCAGGAAGCTCGAACTGGGTGAAGCCCACCACAGCTCAAGGAGGCCTGCCTGCCTCTGTAGACTCCACCTCTGGAGGCAGGGCACAGCCAAACAAAAGGCAGCAGAATCCTCTGCAGACTTAAATGTCCCTGTCTGACAGCCTTGAAGAGAGTAGTGGTTCTCCCAGCACGCAGCTGGACATCTGAGAATGGACAGACTGCCTCCTCAAGTGGGTCCCTGACCACTGAGTAGCCTAGCTGGGAGGCAGCCCCCAGTAGGGGCAGACTGACACCTCACACAGCCAGGAACTCCTCTGAGACAAAACTTCCAGAGGAACAATCAGGCAACAACATCTGCTGTTCACCAGTATCCGCTGTTCTGCAGCCTCTGCTGCTGATACCCAGGCAAACAGGGTCTGGAGTGGACCTCCAGCAAATTCCAACAGACCAGCAGCTGAGGGTCCTGACTGTTAGAAGGAAAACTAACAAACAGAAAGGACATCCACACCAAAACCCCATCTGTACGTCACCATCATCAAAGACCAAAAGTAGATAAAACCACAAAGATGGGGAAAAAACAGAGCAGAAAAACTGGAAACTCTAAAAATCAGAGCACCTCTCCTCCTTCAAAGGAACACAGCTCCTCACCAGCAACGGAACAAAGCTGGATGGAGAATGACTTTGACGAGTTGAGAGAAGAAGGCATCAGACGATCAAACTACTCCAAGCTAAAGGAGGAAGTTCGAACCCATGGCAAAGAAGTTAAAAACCTTGAAAAAAAATTAGACCAGTGGCTAACTAGAATAACCAATGCAGAGAAGTCCTTAAAGGACCCGATGGAGTTGAAAACCAAGGCTCAAGAACTACATGACGAATGCACAAGCCTCAGTAGCCAATTCAATCAACTGGAAGAAAGGGTATCAGTGATGGAAGATGAATGAAACGAAGAGAGAAGAGAATTTTAGAGAAAAAAGAATAAAAAGAAATGAACAAAGCCTCCAAGAAATATGGGACTATGTGAAAAGACCAAATTTATGTCAATTGGTGTACCTGAAAGTGAAGGGGAGAATGGTACCAAGTTGGAAAACACTCTGCAGGATATTATCCAGGAGAATTTCTCCAATCTAGCAAGGCAGGCCAACATTCAAATTCAGGAAATACAGAGAATGCCACAAAGATACTCCTCGAGAAGAGCAACTCCAAGACACATAATTATCAGATTCACCAAAGTTGAAATGAAGGAAAAAATATTAATGGCAGCCAGAGAAAGGTCGGGTTACCCACAAAGGGAAGCTCATCAGACTAACAGCTGATCTCTCGGCAGAATCTCTACAAACCAGAAGAGAGTGGGGGCCAATATTCAGCATTTTTAAAGAAAAGAACTTTCAACCCAGAATTTCATATCCAGCCAAACTAAGCTTCATAAGTGAAGGAGAAATAAAATCCTTTACAGACAAGCAAATGCTGAGAGATTTTGTCACCACCAGGCCTGCCCTAAAGTAGCTCCTGAAGGAAGTGCTAAACATGGAAAGGAACAACTGGTACCAGCCACTGCAAAAACATGCCAAATTGTAAAGACCATCAAGGCTAGGAAGAAACTGCATCAACTAACGAGCAAAATAACCACCAACATCATAATGACAGGATCAAATTCACACATAACAATATTAACCTTAAATGTAAATGGGCTAAATGCTCCAATTAAAAGATACAGACTGGCAAATTGGATAAACAGTTAAGACCCATCAGTGTGCTGTATTCAGGAAACCCATCTCATGTGCAGAGACACATATAGGCTCAAAATAAAGGGATGGAGGAAGATCTATTAAGCAAATGGAAAACAAAAAAAGGCAGGTGTTGCAATCCTAGTCTCTGATAAAACAGACTTTAAACCAACAAAGATCAAAAGAGACAAAGAAGGCCATTACATAATGGGAAAGGGATCAATTCAAAAGAAGAGCTAACTATCCTAAATATATATGCACCCAATACAGGAGCACCCAGATTCATAAAGCAAGTCCTTAGAGACCTACAAAGAGACTTAGACTCCCACACAATAATAATGGGAGACTTTAACACCCCACTGTCAGTATTAGCAGATCAATGAGACAGAAGGTTAACAAGGATATCCAGGAATTGAACTCAGCTCTGCACCAAGCAGACCTAATAGACATCTGCAGAACTCTCCACCCCAAATCAACAGAATATACATTCTTCTCAGCACCACACCGCACTTATTCCAAAATTGACCACATAGTTGGAAGTAAAGCACTCCTCAGCAAATGTAAAAGAATAGAAATTATAACAAACTGTCTCTCAGACCACAGTGCAATCAACCTAGAACTCAGGATTAAGAAACTCACTCAAAACCGCTGAACTACATGGAAACTGAACAACCTGCTCCTGAATGACTACGGGGTACATAACAAAATGAAGGCAGAAATAAAGATGTTCTTTGAAACCAACAAGAACAAAGACACAACATACCAGAATCTCTGGGACTCATTTAAAGCAGTGTGTAGAGGGAAATTTATAGCACTAAATGCCCACAAAAGAAAGCAGATCTTTAGAAAGATATCTAAAATTGACACCTTAACATCACAATTAAAAGAACTAGAGAAGCAAGAGCAAACACATTCAAAAGCTAGCAGAAGGCAAGAAATAACTAAGATCAGAGCAAAACTGAAGGAAATAGAGACACAAAAAAACCCTCAAAAAATCAATGAATCCAGGAGCTGGTTTTTTGAAAAGGTCAACAAAATTGATAGACCACTAGCAAGACTAATAAAAAAGAAAAGAGAGAAGAATCAAATAGATGCAATAAAAAATGATAAAGGGGATATCACCACCGATCCCACAGAAATACAAACTACCATCAGAGAATACTATAAACACCTCTACGCAAATAAACTAGAAAATCTAGAAGAAATGGATAAATTCCTGGACACATACACCCTCCCAAGACTAAACCAGGAACCATTTGAATCTCTGAATAGACAAATAACAGGCTCTGAAATTGAGGCAATAATTAATAGCTTACCAACCAAAAAAAGTCCAGGACCAGATGGATTCACAGCTGAGTTCTACCAGAGGTACAAGGAGGAGCTGGTACCATTCCTTCTGAAACTATTCCAATCAATAGAAAAAGAGGGAATCCTCCCTAACTCATTTTATGAGACCATCATCATCCTGATACCAAGGCCTGGGAGAGACACAACAAAAAAAGAGAATTTTAGACCAATATCCCTGATGAACATCGATGCAAAAATCCTCAATAAAATACTGGCAAACCAAATCCAGCAGCACATCAAGAAGCTCATCCACCATGATCAAGTGGGCTTCATCCCTGGGATGCAAGGCTGGTTCAACATATGCAACTCAATAAACGTAATCCAGCATATAAACAGAACCATATGACAAAAACCACATGATTATCTCAATAGATGCAGAAAAGGCCTTCAACAAAATTCAACAACCATTCATGCTAAAAACTCTCAATAAACTAGGTATTGATGGGACATATCTCAAAATATTAAGAGCTGTCTATGACAAACCCACAGCCAATATCATACTGAATGGGCAAAAACTGGAAGCCTTCCCTTTGAAAACTGGCACAAGACAGGGATGCCCTCTGTCACCACTCCTATTCAACATAGTGTTGGAAGTTCTGGCCAGGGCAATCAGGCAGGAAAAGGAAATAAAGGGTATTCAATTAGGAAAAGAGGAAGTCAAATTGTCCCTGTTTGCAGATGACATGATTGTATATCTAGAAAACCCCATTGTCTCAGCGAAAAATCTCCTTAAGCTGATAGGCAACTTCAGCAAAGTCTCAGGATACAAAATCAATGTGCAAAAATGACAAGCATTCTTATACACCAATAACAGACAAACAGAGAGCCAAATCATGAGTGAATTCCCATTCACAATTGCTTCAAAGAGAATAAAATACCTAGGAATCCAACTTAGAAGGGGCGTGAAGGACCTCTTCAAAGAGAACTACAAACCACTGCTCAATGAAATAAAAGAGGATACAAACAAATGGAAGAACATTCCATGCTCATGGGTAGGAAGAATCAATATCATGAAAAAGGCCATACTGCCCAAGGTAATTTATAGAATCAATGTCATCCCCATCAAGCTACCAATGACTTTCTTCACAGAATTGGAAAAAACTACTTTAAAGTTCATATGGAACCAAAAAAGAGCCTGCATCGCCAAGTCAATCCTAAGCCAAAAGAACAAAGCTGGAGGCATCATGCTACCTGACTTCAAACTATACTACAAGGCTACAGTAACCAAAACATCATGGTACTGGTACAAAAACAGAGATATAGACCAATGGAACAGAACAGAGCCCTCAGAAATATACGCCACATATCTACAACCATCTGATCTTTGACAAACCTGACAAAAACAAGCAATGGAGAAAGGATTCCCTATTTAATAAATGGTGCTGGGAAAACTGGCTAGCCATATGTAGAAAGCTGAAACCGGATCCCTTTCTTATACCTTATACAAAAATTAATTCAAGATGGATGAAAGACTTACATGTTAGACCTAAAACCATAAAAACCCTAGAAGAAAACCTAGGCAATACCATTCAGGACATAGGCATGGGCAAGGACTTCATGTCTAAAACACCAAAAGCAATGGCAACAGAAGCCAAAATTGACAAATAGGATCTAATTAAACTAAAAAGCTTTTGCACAGCAAAAGAAACTACCATCAGAGTGAACAGGCAACCTACAGAATGGGAGAAAATTTTGGCAACCTACTCATCTGACAAAGGGCTAATATCCAGAATCTACAATGAACACAAACAAATCTACAAGAAAAAAACAAACAGCCCCATCAAAAAGTGGGCAAAGGATATGAACAGACACTTCTCAAAAGAAGACATTTATGCAGCCAACAGCCACATGAAAAAATGCTCATCATCACTGGCCATCAGAGAAATGCAAATCAAAACCACAATGAGATACCATCTCACACCAGTTCGAATGGCGATCATTAAAAAGTCAGGAAACAACAGGTGCTGGAGAGGATGTGGAGAAATAGGAACACTTTTACACTGTTGCTAGTTCAACCATTGTGCAAGTCAGTGTGGCAATTCCTCAGGGATCTTGAACTAGAAATACCATTTGACCCAGCGATCCTATTACTGGGTATATACCCAAAGGATTATAAATCACGCTGCTATAAAGACACATGCACACGTATGTTTATTGTGGCACTATTCACAATAGCAAAGACTTGGAACCAACCCAAATGTCCAAAATGATAGACTGGATTAAGAAAATGTGGCACATATACACCATGGAATACTATGCAGCCATAAAAAATGATGAGTTCATGTCCTTTGTAGGGACATGGATGAAGCTGGAAACCACCATTCTCAGCAAACTCTCGAGAGGACAAAAAACCAAACACCACATGTTCTCACTCATAGGTGGGAATTGAACAATGAGAACACATGGACACAGGAAGGGGAACATCACACACTGGGGCCTGTTGTCGAGTGCGGGGAGTGGTGAGGGATAGCATTAGGAGATATAAATAATGTTAAATGACGAGTTGATGGGTGCAGCACACCAAAATGGCACATGTATACATATGTAACAAACCTGCACGTTGTGCATATGTACCCTAAAACTTAAAGTATTAAAAAAAAAAAAACTTGTGATGTCTCTCTTGTAAAATTTTCCCTTCCTTTATCTATATTTTGTAACTGTATTTCTTTTCTAATTCATTTCCTTTCATTTTGGAGAGGTTTGATGAGGGAGTAGAGATCAATGCATGAGTCCAATATGCCCCCATTTTACTAGAAATTCTCTTCATTGATTAGTTAACTAAACTCACTAAAATTAACCAGCGTATTCATAACACTAAAATTATCACTATTTATAATTTTATAGTATCCTTAAAGTTTCACAATGCAGTTTTTTTTACATGTTTTGTATTTTAAGCTTGTTTTTCTGTAATGTTAATTTTCAGAGTTATATATTATTTCTGCTTTGATTTACTGTCATTATTCTGGGCTTCTCTATATATCTATATTTATTTCAGTAACTACCTTAGGCAGTTACTTTGAAATTTTAATATGAGCACTGTTTGGTGTGGTTTTTGAAAATGCCTTAAGGGCTTCCTGTATGTTTCTTGTCAGTAGATATTTTTGCGGATTTAATTTAGTTTTCTTTTCTAAACCAAGATTTCTGGATTAGGACCTCTGCTGTTTTAGTCCATGCTATTTCTCTATTAAATGGTTGCAGGCTAATCACACATGGGCTAGAATGTGAAACGAGAGGTAAGACAGGGAGCATATAGTAGAACTTAATAAATATTTGCATGTGATTGCTCGAAGCTAGCAATGAGTTCGTGGCTCACAAACTTTATCTATAAGAAACAAATCATATCAATTTCAGAATATACACATACTTCTAGTGTTTTATAGAGTTTTATGTTAGCCATTGAATTTTACTGTTGTATGGAAAGCAGTATTATTCTTTCTATAAAAGACACACTACAATAACAAATCAGATGCCTAGATAATATATGATGAAGGAAAAAAATCAATCTTCCAAACAGGTATTGACTGCTAATCATTAACAGAAATAGCTATGTCACATATCTGGCATAAGGAAGGAGGATTCTCTATAAATATAATACTTCTACAAGGATTTTATTGTTATGTGATGAGCAGAAGGGGGAATTTAGAAATAATGTAATATATAGGTGACAACATATAAACACATTTTATCTAGATAATAACCAAAACAATTATATTTATCTACATTTTATTATCTCACCATAAAAATATTTATTTGAAAATATATCTAGACACTGTTTAATATTGAGCAATGCCAAACATTTTGTATAAATTATTTGTCACAATAATTTGTTGCATAGATGTAGCCTTAACTATTTGACATTAAGTGCGGATGTTGCTATTTTACTATAAATATTTATATTTCAAAACCAGCTTGATCCATTCTGTTTTACATTGTGGCTAATAGTCTAATTTGTTTTACTCATACGAAACATGTGGAGAGATGACAATGACTTTCTAGGATTCTGTTGCCTATTGCCTCTTAAATGCTGCTTGTTTTTATTTACTTGTTTTTTGAGATCATTTGAAAATAGATGTAACACTATGAAGCTTTTAAAAATCTTTGTCTCTGTCTCTTTCTCCTGCATTATCCTGTTTTTGGAATATCTCACTATTTTTAAATTCACTCAATTTCATGTATTATACTACATCCCCCTGAAAGGCAATTTCTTCTATTTAATTGACATGAAAATCTCACGTACTGTCATCACTGAAACAGAAAATGAAAATTTAAATTAGTATTGATTATACACATAGCACCCAAAATACCTTATTTTTATTTAAGGTTAAAGAGTATACCTCACGTACACTTTTTCTTTTCTGACATTTCAAACTAATGGGAGGGATACTAAATTTCTCGTCTTTCAATTCCTTTCTTCAGAATCCTTTGGTCCTTTTTTATTTTCTCTCAATACTTTTGACACTGACAAAATCACCTTTTCAGGCTCATCTTTTTTCACTGCTTTTTTGGGCCATCTTTCATAGTTAACCCTCATTCCTACTGTTCCTTAAATCCTTTCTTTGTACTTGCTTATTAATGTATATTAAAAGTTTGTTTTCATGCATATTGTGTTTGATAATATCCTATCTTGGTTTCTTAATCACATGTTTTTTATAATATGTTTCCTACTTCATGATCTTTTCCTTTGAATTATTTTTTATATCTTGTATTTTCCTGTCATGAACTGAAAGAATCCCCCAAGGTTCTAACATATAACCTGCTCTATTCTCCCATTTTACCTGTGGATGCATTCAAGTTTAGCCACCATTTTTATGGTGCTGATTCTCACAACACTATTTGTCCATTTAATCATGCTTGGATTATTGTATCTATTTCTGAGCCCTGGATTTACAAAAGGGCATTAACAAACTAGAATATGTCTGGAGAGGATGATTAAACTGATTGAATTCTCCTAAACCATGTCCCATACGAAATGGCTGAAGGAATTGTGTATATTTATTGTTTATCCTGGAGTAAAAAAAATTAAGTGTAGACAGGATAATTGTTTTCAATAATTGGAAAGTCTTTCATGTAAAGGAGAGAATAGATTTATTATGAGTTGTTCTAGAAAGTTCAACTAGAACAACCAGTACAAGTTATAAAGAGATAGGTTCAAATATTCTCTAATGAAGATCAGGTATTAAATCTTACTCATTCTGGCTTTGCCACATTGTCTAGCACAGGGTCTTAGTCATATCTGGGCCTAATAGGTGTTTATTGATTGATTTGAATTGGCATGAATGGAAAGAATAAACTTCTCTACCAGTAAAAACAGACAGTCTTTTGAAGTAAAAGTATCCAATCTTTCCACAAAGAATTATTCATTACCTACAATGTAGCTGTCCCTGTGCTAAGCATCTAGAATATAAAGATACTAACATCTTAATACTGTAGATCATTTCTATGGGCAAAGCATTCTTCTAAATATTTTTCATGTACTAACTTATTTTGCAGCGGCCTCTTATGGTAGCTAGGCTTTTATTATCCCCAATTTAGATGTAACTGAAGCACATAGAGGTTACTTTTTTTTTTTTAACTTTTGAGACAGAGTCTCACTCTGTTGCCCAGGTTGAAGTGCAATGCTGTGATCCTGGCTCACTGCAACCTCCGCCTCCCAGGCTCAAGGGATTCTTGTGCTTCAGTCTCCCGACTAGCTGGAATTACAGGAGCGCACTACCACACCAGCTAATTTTTGTATTTTTAGTAGAGACAGGGTTTCACCATGTTGGCCAGGCTGGTCTCAAACTCCTGATCTGAAGTGATCCATCCACCTCAGCCTCCCAAAGTGCTGGGATTACAGGCATGAGCCACCACACCCGACCACATAGAGTTTACTTAATGAGCTGTGTCACAAAGCTAGTAAGTGGTCAAGTTGAGATTTGAATTCAGGCAGTCAGGCTCCAGAATCTGCATACCGAACCGCTGTAATAAACCTCCTCCAAGAACAAGGCAAGATGTGCATATAAACCAAAGGACAGAAAGATTTTTACATTGGACTATAATCTAGTATAGTTCTTTTCTGGTGATTCTCTGGGCCAATGGCTAATCTGTCGACTTGAATGCCTGTGGTCTTCTTTATTTTCACTCAGCTTGCACACCACGTCTGGGTGATCTTCCCCAAAAGCAAAGCTGATCATTCCACTCCCTTGTCCACAGCACAAATCTATTCATTCTTCTTGTCCACAGAACAAATGTAATCACCATAATTTAGACACCAAGGCCCTCTGTAGTGTGTCTCCACTGGTACCTCTTACCTCATCTCTCCCTGAACTCTGAATTTGATCGTGTGCTTAAATGATATTTCTTGTCTGAAAAGAAAACAAGGTTATTGTGAAAATTAAGTTAAATAATCAATATAAAATGCTTAGAGTAGTAGCACCAAGAATATAGTAACTGCTTAAGAAATGTTAGCATATTTATTTTCATTTATTTCTGATTATCATGCAAAAAATGCTGTACCCTAACTATAGCTTATTTTTAGTTCCCTCACTATACCTTAAAACTGCTTCATAATAAAATTGAGAAATAAAAATGTATTGGCTTGCCTAATTTACAAATTCAGAGGCAGGGCAGGTCTAGTTGGGGTCCAGTCAGAGCTTTTCCTCTGTTTCTCTACAGGTTTCTCAGCTTAGCCTCGTCTGTGCCGGCTTATTTTTCAGACTGGCTTCCATCAAGGCAGCCAGAGAGCTACCAGCAACAGCAGGAACTACATGCTTTCTTATTCACATTCACTAGGAGATAAAATATTACTTCCCATAACCATCCAACTGAGGCTCTGAGCTTCATTCTCAGATCACCTGCAAAACAATCACTGCAGCCTGGGAAGCCCTGAGTCACCTGGTGTAGTGGGTTGAATGGTGACCCCAAAAAGATATGTCCACATTCTAACACCCAGGACCTGTGATTTTATTTGGTAAAAGAATCTTTCCTGATGTAATTAAGTTAAGGATCTCAAAATAAGATCATGCCAGATTAGCTGGATGGGCCCTAAATCTAAGGACAAGTATCTTTATAAGATACAGGACAGAAGAGAAGGCACACACACACACACACACACACACACACACACACACACACACAGAGAGAGAGAGAGAGAGAAAGAGAGAGAGAGAGAGAGAGAGACAGAGAGAGACAGAGACAGAGACAGAGAGAGAGAAAGAAAGAGAGAGAAAGACAGAGAGAGACAGAGACAGAGACAGAGAGAAAGCAAGAGAGAGGAAAAGGCCATGTGAAGTGGGAGGCAGAGACTAGATCTACACAACCAGATGCCTGGAGCCACCAGAAACCTAAAGAGGCAAGGAGGATTCTGTCCTTGCCTCCAAGGGGAGTTTGGCCCTAATCACACCTTGATTTCAGACATCTGGCCTCCAGAACTGTAACAGAATACATTTCTGTTGTTTTAAGCCACCATATTTGTGGTAATTTATGGCTGCCACAGGAGACTAATATAAGTGGTCATTCCTGAACCAACTATTTTGACCAGGAGCATAGGATGACACTGTTGGGATTACACTATTTCAGGCCCATCGCTGGAGCTGGAGGTGGGGGCAATCCATTCTAAACTGTGTAACTTCCACACACAGGAGCAGAATGGATATTAGAGCAGCAACACAGCATCCACTTCGGTATCCTTTAATTCCACTTCCTGCTTATAACCTGCTCGTTTCTATTGGTTACAACACAATGGATCCCAATCATGGTCTTTATTCAACAGCTTTATTCAGCACTTCTTAGTTTACATGATTAATTACAACATAACTAAAACTTCATCATCTCATTTGAGTTGCTAACTGACTTACCCAATCCATAGTTATCTTAGCTCATCAGACACATCCCTCACTGATAACTCCTTCAAGTCGTCTTAGATATGACCACCCAAATTACCATTTTTTTGTACCACCACAGACAAATCCCAGGACTCCAAAAATTTTTTAAAGGGCTCCCTTTAAAATCTTCTATCTCTATCTTCATTAGTCTCTTTAATAAAATATAATTTGAGTCCAGATGTACCTTACATGTTACTTAATGCAATGATGATTCTCAACATATGTTGGTTAACATTGATCCTGATGATGCTTAACTGGCATGTAAGTGCATGCTACATATTCTTGTGACTATGTGTACACAAATGTCAAATATAATATTTTTCTTTCACCCAAATTTAATGCTTTGAAATTATTTAAAACTTTGAAATCTTTAGAATGGGGAACAAGCAGACTTGAGGGATGGGATGAACAAATCATTTTGCAATAACCTCTGTGTTATTCCACTCTCTAATGCAAATGTCTACAAAGGCCTTTGGTTTTAGCTTGTGCAGTCTTTAAAGATGGACTATTGTTGCTTAAAATGAAAAAAAAAAGACTCTACACTGAATACTAGAATGTAAAATATTAAGTTTAAAACTTTTTCTTCTAAAACAAAGAATATAAGGGCAAAGGCTTGTCTTGTTAAAAATTTTAATTATAATTAAATCTTAATCACAACAGCTAAAAGTAGAAGATACCTGTTAAATAAATTATAGAGAAAATCAAAGCAACAAGATGTATAAGGAAGCACCTATAAATTAGTGTCTAGAAAAAGGATATATTTCTGTGTTCTGTATGACAAAACACAGTGAGCAGTTGAGTTATTACAGGAATAGCCCTTGAAACACTGTATCCGAGAAACCATTTGAAAAATATGTGAAAAAATCCCAGCAGGATTTTACCCATTCAAAGCAATTTTACTACTGTCTTCCTTCAAAATGATGCTTTGCAAATGGCATTGTACTGTGTTCGTTTTCTTTGCTGCTATAACAGATTATCACAAATTTGGTGGCTTAAAACAATGCAAATGCATTATCTTACAGTTCTGTAGGTCAGAAGTCTGACAGGGGCTAAAATTAAGGTGTCAGCAGGACTGCGGTCCCTTCTGTAGCTCTGGGTAGAATCTGTTTCCTTGTCTTTTTTTAGCTGCTGGAGGCCACCTACATTCCCTAGCTCATGGTTCCCTTTCTTTATCCCCCAGATGAACAAAGGTGAGTCCAGTCATTCTTAATATCACATCACTCTGACTTCCTCCTCTGCCTCACTCTTCCATTCTTCAAGACTCTGTGATTACATGGGGTCCACCCAGATGATCCAGAATGATCTCCCTGTGTTAAGGTTGGCCTATTAGCAAACTTCATTCCGTCTGCAAACTTAATTCTCCATTGCCATGTAATGTCACATATTCACAGGTTCCAGTGATTAGGGGGTGGACCTTTTGGGAGACTCATTATTCTGCTTGCCACATATACCATTGTCAAATTCCTGGTCTTGGTAACTGTACTGTGCTCATGTGAGGTGTTATCCTTTGAGGAAACTGGATAAAAGGTATGCAGGGACTCTGTGCTATTTTTACAACATCTATGTAAGTCTAAAATTATCTCAAAATCAAAGTGTAAACAATCCCACTTTTTTGGAGAACTGAGTGAAAACATATAGAAATGATTACAAAATTTCAGGAATTATACAATATTAAAATAGATTAAAATGGGGTTATTTGACTTCTAAACTAGTAAATGAAATAATAAATGATAAAGGTCACATTCTTCATTTAATTAAAAACAATTTAGTAAATATTTACTATTTATGGTTGTTACACATTTTACAAAGACTTACATGAGTACCGTCTCAGTTTCTTTCCCATTAAATAAACCAATGCCTATAATTGACTAAATATCATTAAACTACATACCACAGTTTAATTTCACTATGTTTGATAGAAACAACACATTTTCAAAACGTTTATGTGCCTACCAAGCCTATCAAATGAAAATCTAAACCCCTTAAGCCAATTTATACTAAGATGCTTTATAATAAATTTCATACTGTTTTTCTAGTTTTCTAAAAGACCATCACATTCTGTTTTACTTACTATTTTGTAAAGCTGTTGGATACATAGGGTAGATTTTATTGACCTGTTTTTACAGACAAAGAAAATTAGGACTGAAAAGTTACATGAAGGTTTCTGGTCAAGAAAGACAAGTGTATTTATATTTGGGTACTCTAGTCTGCTCACTAAACAAGGGAGATACAATTTAAAAATGAAAAAACAGGAAGACATAACCAGACTCAAAATCAAGAACAGAAGTAAACTAACAAAAATGGTGAAATGGGCTGAAACTGTAAGCCTGTTAGACTTTAAATTTGGAAGCTGCTGGAACAGCTAGAAGATTAACTCCTAAGTAAGAGCTGGGAGGCAGGCTCATTGATTGAAGACAAGGACAGGGACTAAGGTGCCAATCTATGCCCCAATGAGAAAGAAGGTGGAAGTAAAAGAATGGTAGCAATCTCCACCTGGAGCTGTAATGTTTAGAATGTGCTAGGCTGAGAGAACCAGACTCAGACACAGACACAGAAGCACTGGAAAACCGGCTAATCTCCAGGCTAACTCTCTTGTCTGCAGTAGTACCAATGTCACGCTGGCTCAGGGGACACCAAGCCAACGATGGGAAAACTTAGCTCTGAAAAAGAGCCCAAAGAGCATTTTGGAGATAACTGCAAAGTTGTTTGATAAGGAAGGTAGTGACAAAGAGAAAAAGAAGATAAAGAAAAAAAAACAAAGCCTTTCATTAAAATGAATGTAAACATCAGAATTTAAAATAAATAAATAAATCTAATGCTAAGAAAGAGAGGCCACAATACTACAAGCAAAATTTAACTTTTATATTGCAGTCTGACAAAAACTTAGATACACATTTTAAATATGCAAAGAGATAAAGGATAATTTTCAATTAAAGGATATATAACTCGAAAAGCAAAGACAAATGAAACTTGAACAAGTGAATATGAAATAAGTAGGAACAGAATATTAGAAATAAAAAATATGGCATTAGGAAAAACACAACAGGCAAAATAAACAGTAAGATATAGATAAAGACAGAGAAATTGCTAAGTTGCAAAATGGCTCAGAAGAATTTACCCAGATTACAGCTTAAGAAAAAAAAAGAATGTTTTAAAATAAATGGCAGAGCAGTTGAAAACCTTGTGAGGTATATTGAAAGGCCTCAACATTTAGTAAGACATTCAGAAAAATACAATGTAAAAAGCAAAAAAAAAAAAAAAGAAGCTGAAAATAGTTTGTAAAGACAACTTCAACAATCCCATTACTGGATATATACCCAGTAATATAAATCACTCTATCATAAAGATACATGCACATGTTGGTTCATTGCAACACTATTCACAATAGCAAAGACATGGACTTCACCTAAATGCCCATCAATGATACAATGGATAAAGAAAATGTGGTATGTCTATACGATGGAATACTATGCAGCCATAAAAAAGAATGAGATCATGTCCTTTGTGGAAACATGGATGAGCTAGAGGCCATTATTAGACTTCATGTCTAAAACACCAAAAGCAATGGCAACAGAAGCCAAAATTGACAAATGGGATCTAATTAAACTAAAGAGCTTCTGCACAGCAAAAGAACCTACAATCAGAGTGAACAGGCAACCTACAGAATGGGAGAAAATTTTTGCAACCTACTCATCTGACAAAGGGCTAATATCCAGAATCTACAATGAACACAAACAAATCTGCAAGAAAAAAACAACCCCATCAGAAAGTGAGCAAATGATATGAACAGACACTTCTCAAAAGAAGACATTTATGCAGCCAACAGACATATGAAAAAATGCTCATCATCACTGGCCATCAGAGAAATGCAAATCAAAACACAATGAGATACCATCTCACACCAGTTTGAATGGCGATCATTAAAAAGTCAGGAAACAACAGGTGCTGGAGAGGATGTGGAGAAATAGGAACACTTTTACACTGTTGGTGGGACTGTAAACTAGTTCAACCATTGTGGAAGTCAGTGTGGCAATTCCTCAGGGATCTACAACTAGAACTACCATTTGACCCAGCCATCCCATTACTGGGTATATACCCAAAGGATTATAAATCATGCTGCTATAAAGACACATGCACACATATGTTTATTGTGGCACTATTCCCAATAGCAAAGACTTGGAACCAACCCAAATGTCCAACAATGATAGACTGGATTAAGAAAATGTGGCACATATACACCATGGAATACTATGCAGCCATAAAAAATGATGAGTTCATGTCCTTTGTAGGGACATAGATGAAGCTAGAAACCATCATTCTCAGCAAACTATTGCAAGGACAAAAAACCAAACACCACATGTCCTCACTCATAGGTGGGAATTGAACAATGAGAACACATGGACACAGGAAGGGAAACATCACACACCAAGGACTGTTGTGGGGTGGGGGGAAGGGGGAGGGATAGCATTAGGAGATATACCTAATGTAAATGACGAGTTAATGGGTGCAGCACACCAACATAGCAGATGTATACATATGTAACAAACCTGCACATTGTGCACATGTACCCCAAAACTTAAAGTATAATAATAATAAAATGTAAAAAAAGAAAAAAAAAGAAAATGTGGTATGTCTATACCACGGAATACTATGCAGCCATAAAAAAGAATGAGATCATGTCCTTTGTGGAAATGTGGATGGAGCTAGAGGCCATTATCCTTAGCAAACTAACCCAGGAACAAAAAACCAAATACTGCATGTTCTCAGTTATAAGTAGGTGCTCAGTGATGAGAACATGTGGACACATAGAGGGGAACAGCAGACACTGGAGCCTATCAGAGGGTGGAATTTGGGAGGATGGAGAGGGTCAGGAAAAATAACTAATGAGTACTGGGCTTAATACCTCAGTGACAAAATAATCTGTACAACAAACCCCTGTTACGTGAGTTTACTTATTTAACAAACCTGGATTTATACCCCTGAACTTAAAAGTTAAAAAAAAAAAAAAGAAATAGTATGGTATTGAATCAATAGAACAGAATAGTGTCCAGATAAACACACACATAAATAGGTGATTGCTGGAGGGGTTTACAGAGGAAGGAGTCACTGAGAAAAGAGGTAGAGGATAAAATCGGACTGGGGAGGTGTTGATGGAGTTGTGTTTCACCAGAACCTGGAAAAGATAGAGGCAATGTGAGGACTCTTGTTTTTCAGAGACAGAGGCAAAGATGTGTGGGTGTGGACCGATGAAGGTAAACTTGTAAGCGGTAGTAGTAAACGGAGGGAGTTCATCCCTGCTGGTCTCGGTTTACTCAGAGAGGGGGAAGGAGATAGAGGATGGTGTAGCTGCTACGGGAGGGGAGAAAGAGTGGGCTACCAACACTCATCTGGGAACAGCAAGCCCCCGACTCCTGGTTTCTTTTCCGCTAAATTGCCTGCATCATTTGGTCCAAACCGACTTTCCCCAAAACCCCACCACTCCTTCCTTAAAATCATAAATGTCTGCTGGGCGTGGTGGCTCACGCCTGTAATCCCAGCACTTTGGGAGGCTGAGGCGGGCGGATCACCTGAGGTCGGGAGTTGGAGACTAGCCTGACCAACACGGAGAAACCCTGTATCTACTAAAAATACAAAAAAATCAGCCGGGTGTGGTGGTGCATGCGTGTAATAACAGCCACTGGGGAGGCTGAGGCAGGAGAATCGCTTGAACCCAGGAGGCGGAGGTTGTGGTGAGCTGAGATGGTACCATTGCACTCCAGCCTGGGCAACAAGAGTGAAACTCCATCTCAAAAAAAAAAAAAAAATCATAAATGTCTGCTAAACTGGGAAACTCATAATTTCATTTATGTGAATTGCCTTCAGCAAGTAATTTATTGCTATACTTAAGTCCCAAAATACTTCCATTTGTAGCCACAATTATTTAAAAAAATAATTTTTAAACTTGGAAAAGAGATGACAGAATGAAATAATTATATTTCATAATTGTTAGAGATAAAAAGATATGCAAATGAAAATATTTTTAACAAAGGAACATCGACCCTATCTTTTAGTATTTCTCCATATTTCTTCATTTGGAGGTTTGGACTGAGGATTTACAAATACAACTATAAAAAGTATCAATTACCTGTATTTTGTTATTGGAGCTCCAAATTCAGTTCAATGCAACAAGTTTTTAAGTACCTTCTAGGCTCATGATATTGTGTTTATGGGAAGGGAGAAGAAGTTGTACAAAATACAGAAGCCTTTGGCTGTAGAAATGTATAATGCTCGTACATAAAGCAGTATTATTCCAAGTAATTTCAATCTCCAGTAGTCTGCACTTTTTCCGCAGGCTTGGAGATAGATATATGATCTCCAAATAGGTGTGTTTTCCCATCACAGCTGACCTTCAGGTTTGCTTAAAGCAATCCTGCTGCTCCTACCACCTCACCTTTGTTTAATGACAGCCATTTCCTAACGCCAACGTTGGGTTAATGGACTGAGATGGGAGAAAATCAAACATATCTCTCCATTTTACGCCAGATTGCCTTTCTGCCTTGTGGCTTTAATCACTCAATCCTACTCACATCCGCCATAATAACAATTATGGGTTTTCTACTGCTTTCTCAGCCAGGAGGATATGTCAGAGGATAGTAACATCTCCTGAAGAAAGGAAGGGCAAATTCTTAATCTTTTTCCAGCATCGTAGGTAATAATTTTCCTCTGCAAACCCCCAAGGAGTACTCCTTTTGGCTCTTACTCCCACCGTTCTCACAGGTTCGTGGCTCTGCTTGGATTTATGAGTTTTCTTCTAGCCTTTTCTCTTCTAAGTTTTAATTATGTAGACAGATTGTAAAAGTCTCTTTCTCTTTGTAAACAACTATTTCTTTGTTAGTACTAGATTTTGTTTAACTGGTTTCCTCCTATCTGAATCTTCTTATGTACCCAGGAATTATGTCTGTTCATTGTTTAATGGCAGCATCAAGAGAAGAGAAATCTGGCTTCATTTCATAGCTTTCCTTGAGGGATTCAATTTGGAACACCTCAAATTGCAAGTCTCCCTCGGGAACTGTTCTTTGTTACATACGTTTGGAAGCTCACAATATTTTAGTTTAGATTCAATATAAGAGCAAACTATCACCCATCAAATAAGCAGTATGATAATACTCTCGGCTCTTCTACTTATTTAAAAACTTTCTTTACTACCTGAATCAAGGAAATGCCTGAAATCCTCAAAAGCACTAGTGAAATGTTAAACAGTTGCCCCTTCCTCACAGAACTCAGAGAACTGGATTTGAGAAAGCATCTTAGGTAGCGCTAACAAACAGCTCTTACCCTGGCGCCTTCCAGGTCAGAGTTAAAATATAAAGAAAAATAAGTATTCAGGCCAGGGGCAGTGGCTCACACCTGTAATCCCAGCACTTTGGGAGGCTGAGGCAGGAAGATCGCCTGAGATCAGGAGTTCAAGACCAGCCTGGCCAACATGGTGAAACTGAGTCTCTACTAAAAATACAAAAATTAGCTGGGCATGGCTCACAGCTGTAGTCCTAGCTACTTGGGAGGCTGAGGCAGGAAAATCGCTTGACCCTGGGAGATGGAGGTTGCGGTGAGCCAAGATTGCGGCACTGCACTCCAGCCTGGGCAACAGAGCGAGACTCCACCACACACACACACACAAAAACCCAAAAAACAAACAAACAAACAAAACGGAAAAGAAGTATTCATGACATGACATCTTTCTCATTCTGCATAAGAACTTTTAACTATTTGGTGTTTTTTTTTCTAATCAAGAAATCATTTTAATTACTTAATACATTGACTTCTAATTCTGAACTCTTACATTATCTTTGAAGCTCATTTGTTTGAGAATTGGTTTTTTATTTTGCATTTTTTTTTGAGACACGATCTTGCTATGTTGCCCAGGGTGGAGTACATTGGCACAGTCACAGCTCACTGCAGCCACAAACATTCAGGCTCAAGGGAAATGCCAGCCAGCCTTAAGGACTGTAGAAACGCAGGGTGGACTGGAGGGCTCCCATTGAGTCATCTCTTGTTCTGATTTCTGAGGTCACTTTTTGAGCTCCTTTAAGAGATGAGGAATTCTATCACCACAAAGTTAAATATGGTATCATGGATATCAGCTACAGTTTTTTTTTTTTGTTTTTTATTTACTTAATTATTTATTTGAGACAGAGTCTCGCTCTGTTGCCTAGGCTGAAGTGCAGTGGCCTGATCACAGCTCACTGCAGCCTCCACCATCCTGGGCTCAAGTGATCCTCCCACCTCAAGCTCTCCAGTAGCTGGGACTAGAGGCACGTGGCACCACGCTGGGCTAATTTTAAAATCTATTTTATTTTTTGTAGAGACAGGGTTTCACCATGCTGCTCAGGTTCGTCTTGAACTCTTGAGGTCAAGCAGTCCCCCTGCCTTAGCCTTCCAAAGTGTTAGGATTACAGACATGAGCCACCTCGCCAGCCCTGAAAATTGGTTTTGCCAAGAATATCTAAATACTATCCTTTAACCAGACAAGCAATTTCCCATAGCAGTATTTGACTTTTAACTGGCACCCCATAAAACACCTCTTAAACAGGCAAAATCAATATTTTCCCTCAAGGACTCTCCTCAAATATTTTGAGGCAATGGAATAGAAGAGATAACTTTTTGATGCAGCAATGTGCATGATATCTTCACATTGAAGAAACATTTATTCAGCTCACCCAGAGGGGTTGTGTTCTGTGGCCAAGGAACTGAACCAGGGTTTCTGGCCAGCGTTAGATACAAAGCCATGACCTTGGCCCCATTAGCCAGGCTGCTAACTAGGTGAGCTCACCACACGGGTTACTGCATACTTGTGTGGCAGTTCTTTGGGAACAGGGATTCTTTTTGTTTGTTTTTTCTATTTTTATGTTTATTTTATTTAAGTTCCGGGATACATGTGCAGAACGTGCAGGTTTGTTACACAGGTATACATGTGCCATGGTGGTTTGCTGCACCTATCAACCCACCATCTAGGATTTAAGCTTCGCATGCATTAGGTATTTGTCCAAATGCTCTCCCTCTCCTTGCCCCCCATCCCCCAACAGGCCCTGGTGTGTGATGTTCCCCACCCTGCGTCCATGTGTTTTCCTTGGGGAACAGGGATTCTTAATGTGGGTTTCAGTGAAGGTACATGAACACTTTGGCATTTTATGCAAGATTTTGTATGTGATTATACTTTTCTAAAGAGAGGGCTCACATTTTCATCAGATTCTCAAAAGAGGATGCAATTTTTTAAAAAAATAAAATGTTAAGATTATATTACATTAAACATGATTGTTCTAAAAGAAAATCTTTTCGGTATTTTTTAAAAAATAAAATAGCTCTTTATTACTGGGGTAGATTTCTGTAATCTGAGGTAGATTTCAGTAATTTCATGTTATTGTGGGAGGGGTCCTTGAACCCTGACCTTTTATTATTTATCTTTTTATGCCTCTGAAGGATTTTAAATGTGCTCTTTAAATTGGAGAAATCTGTTACTTTATATGAGAGAAAAATGATATTACACCTTCCATTTTTGAACTTTATATATTCTTAAGACAGGAGGTGATTTTTCCTTACACTCTACAAAAATGTTTTTCAAAACCCATCCTTTAACAACCCATTCTGTTATTCTTCCTACCTGCAATTATTTTAAGGTATCCCAAACCTTACTTTACACCTTATAATATAGGAGGACTTAAGTCTGGCCAGACTTTGCCTAACTAAATGTTAAGATGTTACTTATTAGCTGTAGGATAATACATTCCTTAGATAAGATAAAAGTATGCAATAGAAAATTGCCATTCTAGGAACACCTACTACAGTCTTTTCTGTCTTCAGAGCATTAGTGTGCACATGAAGTCTTCAGCATTGTTGAGATACTGCATATTTATGCCATATTTGAGAATTAATATTACCAGACATGTACAACGTAGATTTCTTTTTAAAATTCTAGGTTACTTTATGGAATGGGCCCTTAGAGAACAAGAAAAGACTGAAGTTTTACGGGAAAACAAATGATGTGGTCTTCAGATTCTGAAATGAGGAGAAATGCAGCCATCTGAAATGGTCATGAACCCCAAACAAGTCTTCCTCTCTGTGCTGATATTTGGAGTAGCTGGGCTACTCCTCTTCATGTATTTGCAAGTCTGGATTGAAGAACAACATACAGGTAATACATGTGCTTTTTCTTCTATTTTAATTGTAACAATAATAGCTATTTTAAATTAAATTAGTTGTGATGCTTATTAATATATTAAGAATCACAGTATTTTCAACAACAAAAAATGAGTCATAAGCTAAAATTCCCAGCTCCTAAAAGGGAGCAAAATTATACAACTCTGGTAGGCATTTGTTTGGTGGCTTAACAATGGGAATTTTTGTTATCTCAGTGGGGAATAGCAGTGCTCCCATAGTCCAGCAAGAACTGCTTGTAGAGAATTTGTCTTCAAAAGTATAGCATTTATCCTACTTCTTATCTGTCCATGGAGCATCAGGCATAAGCCTAAAAGGCACTGAATGTACAGCAGCCTCTCCTTTAATTCCTTCTTAATTTATGTTGATACTCAAACTTGGTATAAATATCATTTAATAGCTTTATTATAAAGGAGGGGTTGGCAAATCTTTTATATAAAGGACTAGATCATAAATATTTTACTCTTTGCTGGCCATACCATCTCTACCACAACTACTCAACTCTGCTAATATATCAAGAAGCAGCCATAGATTACATGTAAACAAATGGAACAGGCTGTGTTCCAATAAAACTTTATTTACAAAAACAGCTGGTGGGCCAGATTTGGTCCACAGGCTCATCTTGTACTTTTGTCTTTCAATTTGCAATTGCTGCCCATTGGAGGCACTCAATTACTGTTAAAAATGATTATATTTATAATGATATAGTATTATTAAAGTAAAAGACTTAGAATATCATAGAAATTTATACATACAGATCTTGTGAAGTTCTAATGGTTTCCATTAGTAGAAATAGACTATGGCTTATGACTGTTAAGGATAATAAAGTAAAAACAGAAGAATGATTTTTTGATTGTCTCCAGTTGTGGCCCATTTTCTTTTTTTTCTTTGTTTTTTTTTTTTTTTAAGTTATTCTAGCTATAAAACACTTAAGAATTTTCTCCAAAAGACAATTTAATACTGAGTCACAACTATGATTATTTTTAAAATTGTTTCCATTTTTAAATTCCTTTCTTTGGTTTATCCTCATACTTTTTTTTGAGACAGGATTTTACTCCTGTCGCCCAGGCTGGAGAGCAATAGCATGATCTTGGCTCACTGCAACCTCTGCCTCCCAGGTTCAAGCGATTCTTCTGCCTCAGCCTCCCAAGTAGCTGGGTATACAGGCACAAACCACTGCACCCGGCTAATTTTTGTATTTTTTGTGGAGGGGGGTTTCACCATGTTGACCAGGCTGGTCTTTTTTTTTTTTTTTTGAGACAGAGTCTTGCTTAGTCGCCCAGGCTGGAGTGCAGTGGCGCAATCTCAGCTCACTGCAAGCTCCACCTCCTGGGTTCACACCATTCTCCGGCCTCAGCCTCCCAAGTAGCTGGGACTACAGGCACCCGCCACCACGCCCGGCTAATTTCTTTTTTTTTGTATTTTTAGTAGAGACGGGGTTTCACCATGTTAGCCAGGATGGTCTCGATCTCCTGACCTCGTGATCCACTCGCCTTGGCCTCCCAAAGTGCTGGGATTACAGGCATGAGCCACCACGCCCGGCCCAGGCTGGTCTTGAACTCCTGAGTTCAAGGGATCCACCTGCCTTGGCCTCCCAAAGTTCTGGGATTGGGATTACAGGCGTAAGCCACTGCCCCTGGACAACACTTTTGATGTATTTAATTAATATAGTAACCTTTGTGAAAAGAGGTCGCATATAATGATTTTCTAGAGAATATGTAACATATTGTCAAAATATATTCTTAATTCCCTTTACAGTTTACATAAACTATTAGGCTAACTTTTCTATACTACTTAAATAATTTATCATAATAACATGATATTTAATGAAACCACCTATAGTAAAATATATAGGCTCATTCTTCCTGAAATATAACCCTTAGCATAGATCCTATAACATAGTAAGCCTTCAGTGTTTGTTGAACGAATGAATCAATGGATTGAAAATTCACTGAAGACTGTAGATTGCAATACAGCAAAGGAAGAAGAAAGAAAAAGATCTCATTATTTTGAGTTTTGCTCATATCATGGTCTCATAACAAATTTCACAAAAAGACTATCCCAGCGAGATTTAATACTTAAGGGAAAATATATTCATATATATGGACTACTATTTGGCAGTAATGTGTTTAGTCTGTCACTAAGAAATTATATATCTAAGGAAACAGATTAATAATACCATACATATAAAATGTAGTTTACCAAATGTGTCCATAAGCATTAATAGCTACCATTTATGGAGAGCTTAATAAGTGCCAAATGTTCACATAAATTTTCTGTAATCCTCATATCTTACTAGGTGAGTATTATTCTAAATTTACAGATGAGGAAAATGAGACTCCAGAGGGATAAGGGGCATATCCAAGGCTTTGCATGGCCTTGTTGCAGAGGGGAAAGCCTGGATTTCAATCCAGGTTGTACTGCTACGAGGTCCACGCCTCTGCTCAATGTATCACCTCTATGAAGGAAAAAGGTGAATATTATTATTTCTCTATAGCACAGATGAAGCAAGGGAGACTCAGAAAGTTTAAATGACTTAACCTGTAGCTACAAAGTACAAGTTTTTGAAGTGTAACCCATACCTAGGTTTTCCTAATTGTCGGAATCCCTAAAAGAGTCTCCTAACCAAAACACTGGATTACGTAGGCATATAATTATAAATGCAGTAATATCAGTACAGATGTTTTAAAATCACTGAAACTGGTAAATTAAACGACATACAGATGCGTAACCTCTTCTACAAGCTTAAATCTTAACTTGAGTTCATAATTTTCCCAAGTGTTGGAAAATTATTTTCCTTGGTTAAGACTGGTAAAACACTTATCATTTATTCTCTTAAATTTTATTTGTAATTTTGATAGAAGTGCTTTCCCTGCTTCTTGATATATTTTAAATTAATTATGTAATATTTCATAAACTACCCACAATAAAAAGCATAAATGTAAAAGTCAAGAGTCCTGTAGATAACTATGTCTCTGAAGAAAAACTGTAATATTCTTTAAGAAGACTTCCATCTGAAGTTCTGCCTTATACTAGGTTAGTGCTGTGGGTTGAAATTCTGCAGTTTTCTAGGTAGGCAGACATTTGTTTTTTATATATATATATATGTGTGTGTGTTTCAAATAACATCAGGAGCATTAGGCATTTTTAAAGGCAATCTCTTTTTAAATAAATAAATATATGAATATATGCTTTGATGTTAAGTTTAAAAAAATGGAAAATCTGTCTTTTGGACACTTTAGAACTGTCACTCAAAGAAACTTTGAAAGATGAGCTGGTTTGGTTCCTGAGACTTTCTATAAGTAATGCTGGTTTTAAAATCTAAATGGCTTTGATCTCACATATATTTCAGTTATATATGAGAATTCTTAGGTTTTCTTCATGTCTTTTATTTGAGGCTTTTCAAATCTAAGATATGGACTATTTTCTAAGCCTCCCTGGTTTTCTTGGGTTTTTCGTATTAAAATAAAATACTTTAGAATTCAAAAAATCTGAAATATGCTCTGATATACTGGTAAAGGATTATGAAAACAGATTTTTTTGGAAGTAAAGAGAAGCTGTATGACAGAGAAATTAAAATCTATCCAATTATGCAATAGAGTTCCATAATACCATCTACTTTTTCAATATCACTATCCATTAATTTATCCATTTCCTAGTGCTAATTTGCAGTATGTTGATATGTTATCACAAATTTTATTTTATATATTTTTTTCAGAGTTGTTAAAGGTACAACTTTTTCATTCAGAAGGATCTTGAAAATCTCAGATCTCCTATTTGTTAGCTTTGTAACCCTGGGCAAGTTTCTTTGTCTCTCTAAGCCTCAAGTTTCCTTATCTGTAAAATCAGGATAGTCATATTTTCCACATAGGGTTGCAGTGAAGATTAAAGGAGGCAATGCTTGCAAAGCACTCAGTATGGTGCTTGGCAAACGGTAATGCACAATGAACGTGAGCTGTTATTCTTATCCTGGAAATGACGCAGAACATCTGCAAACTTGCTTTTTCTGAGTTGCCACAATTAAAACTCAGCCACAATTCAGGAAAATTTAATTGTGCCCAAGCTTGTGCCTTGACTGATTAAGGTTAAAAAAAAAAAATGAAGGCTTAGATCCAACTTTGGTTAAATTAGTTGGGAGAAGCTAATTGGCACAGAGCCATTCTGGTTCCCAATGTGGAAGCTGGCAGGAGAAGGATAGGATTGAGTGCATAGAGAGAGGTCATTATCCAGGGGCATCTCGTGTCCATACAAGCTGCCTCCACGGGCAGAGGAATCACTCATCCAGCAGTATTTCTTGAAGACTTAACAATTGAATGTGCTGAGCACCATGGTGAATACAGGCATATAATAGTGAGCCAGATATAATCCTTTTTCTCAAGGAGAGTGCAGTCAAATGAATTGTAAGGGAGAAAATGGTTCTGAGTCCAGGCCAAGCCATTGGGACAAAAGGAAGAGTCCTTTGTGACAGAAAAGAGACAGGCCCTCCATTATGGGACAAACTAATGAGTTGGGGGCAGGAGAAGCAGCACAGTCAGTTGTCAGGGATAGAATTGCTGACCAGCTAGAAGCGCTAGAAGGAGGGGAGTGGAGGCTGGGCAGGTGAAAGCGTGCAGAGGACCCAGAGGACCAGAGGAGGGCAGAGAGCTATGGATATGATGCAGCAGTGATGAGGGCTGGTTAGGATAAATCACAAGAATGGCTTGTTGTTTATTTTTTCCCCCAGCTACTGTTTAAGTTTGCAATTGGCACTCTTTATCTAGTTAGAATCTTACTGCTAAATGGAACTCATACCAAAAGTCATGGTATGTAACTGTTTCATATGTGCCATAAGACAGCATTGAGACCCTCTAACAACAGAGTCACTATCTCAGCTTTAGATAAGAATTCAAAGATCCTCTTGAACCCACCTGTTTTTCAAAAATACAAATTGGATTATATCACTCTCATGTTTAAAATTTTTCAATCATATCTCATTCCCTTTAACAAAAACTTCTCCCCAGAGCCCACAGCTGTGTGAGCTGTAGCTGCTGCCTGCCTCCTCGGCTTCATTCTCCATTCACTCACCACGTTTCTGGAGCTGCCTCTCCCTCTGCTAAACCAAGCCCTTTGCTGACTAGATGTGCTCACAGTTTCAGGAGCCTGGGATCCCTTCTGTTATCTCACCTGTCTTGGCTCAGATGTCACCTTCTTTGATCACCCCCACAGTCAATCAGTGCTCCTCTCTCTCTCTCTCTATATATATATATACACACACACATATATATAAATAAATCAATATATACAGATTATATAATTATGCATATAAATCAATATAATCAATTATATGAGTCTATAATTAATAAATAATAAATTATATATTCATTATATGTATAAATCAATCTCTCCATCTTATTCATTTTCTTCAGAAAAATTATCACAATCAGCAATTGCCTCCTTAATTATTTGTTGACTTATTAATTGTCTGTATCCTTTCCTACTTTATGAACTCTGTATGGACAGAGAGCTTGTCTGACTTCCTTCAGCATCCCATTTTCATAGCATGGAGTCTAATATGTGACAGGTGCTCAACAGTATTTTGTGTGGGTGGATAAATAATGTCTTGCTTGGTTTTCCAGTATCCCCGTCTAATGACCACACAGACTGTGTTTGAAGACTCCTAGGGACAAAGAATTCACTCTTTCCCAAGGCATCCACTCATCTTACAGCAACTTCCTCAGATAGCTCCATATATTTAGCAAGAACTTGCATTTTAACTTCTGCTTAACAACTTGTCCTACCTGTATCCCTGACACTTCATGAGGTTCATCCTCCTTCCATAGCATAGCCTGATCATTTTCATGGAGAATGAAACCCCAAATTTCTTTTTTGAGACAAGCTTTTGTTCTGTCACCCAAACTTCTTAACCATTTCATGAAAAAGACAATCTGGTCACTCTTGCCTGGACCATAACACCTACTATGTAATTCCTTTTAAAACATGACATTACTGAATGGCGTGAACCCAGGAGGCAGAGCTTGCAGTGAGCCGAGATTGCGCCACTGCACTCCAGCCTGGGCAACAGAGCGAGACTCCATCTCAAAAAAAAAAAACATGACTTTACTATTCCCATATGTAACTTGTGTTAGAAATACACATATGCAACAACATTTTCTATCAAGTAATGAGGAGTTATATGCACATATTTTAAAATATACAAAGCAGTAAAAATCAATACAGATCACATCCAATAGTTTACATTATATATTTTCCTGAGATTTTTCCAGAGTCAAATTTAGTTTCAGCCATTCCATACTGAAACCATTTCCTCAATGTAGCCTACATTACAACAATCTGTCCAAATAACTTCTAAGCATTTCTATCTAGGACCAATAATTTTTTAGCTATTTATTAATAACAATTTTACATGTTTACTTAAAACTCAGAAACTTCTTTAAAAACTTTATAAAAAAACTTTTTGCAAACAAGAATGGCAGCGTTATAGTTTCAGCAGTTACTGGGTCCCAGGCAGTGCTCTAAACACATCACACCCATTATCTCATTTAATCCCACAACAAGTCTGAGATAGGTACCATTAGTATTCCCATTTTTCAAGACAAGAAAACTGAGGCTAAGCAAATAAGAAACCAGAAGTCTGATTCAAGCGGCCTCATTCTAGGACTCCAACTAAGCCACCCTGCAGTGTGCAGAGATGGTGAGCATTGTAGAGTCATGCTAAGAGAAGGCACTAGAGAAAGACACGGTGCACTGGCCAGGCAGTGGGCAGCCTGGGCAGTCACTCCAGGTGCAGAATGACACTCCGTGCTTCCAGACCACACCACGTTCCTGGGATGCCTGGCTGTGCCACAGTAGGTTATCACGTGTTTCCTGGTTGTGCAAACTTTCCTGGGTTCCTGTGAAGCCTGATCTCTTATTTCCACAAGTAAGCCTTCTCCATTGCTCTGGACAAACTATGGTATCTCCCTTTCTTGCCCCTCAAAAGCCTCACACTCAAGTAAACTCAAAAATATTATCCAATCCAGTAGTGGTTCTCAAACTTCAATGTACATCAGCATCCCCTGAAGGTTTGGTTAAAACAGACTGTTGGGCTCCACTCCCAGAGTTACTGATTCACTAGATCTGGGATGGGGCCCAAGAATTTGCATTTCCAACAAGATTTCTGTGGACCCTGATGCTGCAGATCCAGGGATTATATTTTGAGAACCCCTGAGCAGAGTCTCTGTACCCAAAATGTGGAAAGCAGCAGAAGCAACAGCGTCACGTGAGAGTTGTTAGAATTGCAGACCCTCAGCACCCACACAGGTCTGCTGCATGGGAATCTGAATTTTAATAAGAATCTCAGGTGCTTGCTGCACATGGTGAAGTGAGAAAAGCACAGTTAGATCAGTGGTTCTCACCAGCTGCTTGAGAAAGACCAGGCGTTTTAAGGAACACATGCCTTGGTCCACACCCTGACATGTTGATTTTGGTTCCTGGCCTCCTCCCCAGAGATGCTAATTTGCCAGGCTGGGAGTGTGGCCCTGATACAGGGCGTTTTAAAATCTCCCCAGGTGATTTTAATATTCAGTCAAGGTTATGAACCACTGACTCAGAGGTACTGACTTTGGCTGATTTATTGGCACTTCCTCTTACCTCTCACTCATCTACAAGGCATACACTCGAAGAAAAAAGAGTGGTCACTGTAATCCTCTCATTAAGCTGACAGAAGAGGAGAAAGACTGTAAATAACATTATGTCTGAGGTCTCCATTTTCACCAAGACAGGCTTCAAGCTACAAAAAGTTGAACAATAAAGTGAGACCAACAAAGTGAAATTATTTCTAAACCCAGAAAATATTACTGCAGTATGGATCAGCTGACCCAGCCAAGGAGTCAGACAGAAAATATACTCTTCCCAAACAAGTATTTGTTCTCAATATGAAACGGTTCACTACTGCTTCCCTTCCTTTTAAAGCACTTTTTTGTCCCTTGTTTTGTGTTATTTTTAAATTTTTTTAATTGACAAGGAAAAATTGTATACACTTATGGTACACAACATGATGTCTTAATACATGTACACCTTGCAGAACGGTCAAATCAAGCCACTTAACATATGCATACTCTCACATACTTATTTTTTGTGGTAAAAAACACTTAAAATCTCCTCTCTTAGCACTTTGAAAATATACAGTATAATATATTGTTATTAGCTAGAGCCAGCATAGTGTACAATAGATGTTTTGATGTAATTGTCTCTAACTGAAATTTTTTGTTTTCTGACTATCTCCCCAGAACTCAGAAACTTTTTAAATTTTTCTTGTATACTTCCAGTTAATTTTTTTCCTGACTTCTACCAGTTTTTTTCTGATTTATGTCAAATAAGTACAATGTCTGAATTTAGGATTCAGCATTAACAGCTAAGGTCAATAATTTAGCTATGAATTATCATTGCTAGCCTATAAGAGAATTATATAAATATAACCCCACCTTTTAAAAACTCATTGTCACCAATCCATGCTCTGTAGGACCCTGGTCCTGAACATATTTTGCCTGAAAATACTCTTTTTTGGTCAGTGATGTGACCTTTTGGTAGGTCGAGGTTCTATTCAAATCCTACATGCTACTAACAGTGGCAAGTTGGCCAGAATAGATGGTGACTTGTACTAGTTTTTGTTTTGTTTTGTTTTGTTTTGTTTTGTTTAAGCACTATAAACATCAGTAGTCCTGGTTGTATTTCAACCCTCCCACTTTGTATGAAAATGAAAAGTAGTAGCTGCAAGCTTCCGATTTCAGGCAAAGTAAAGCCACCTTATTGCTTTTTCTTAGATAATTGATTCTGGTCTGTGCATCTGGTATTTCTAAGGAGACTTCATCTTGCTTTTTTTTCAAACTAAGTACACTTTCTCCCTCTACACTGAAGCATATTTTTGGCATATAAAGTTTTGTTTCTAGACTGGACTGATATAATTCTTTTCCCCTCAGCCTCTCTGATAAGAGAGTCTGTTCTTTTCCTCGAAAAAGCAGGCCGTTCATCCTGATTGTGATGTTGCTGTTTTGAAATTGTATTTTCTTTCAGGTTATTTCTGTATACCTGAACTAGAACAAAGCCATTTTTTACATAGAAGGACTTTATGTTTACTGTCAGTCATATACTCAGGGAAATAAAATTGCTTTTCTTTAAAAAGTCACTCATTTGAATTACTTTCTCTTATATCTGTAAGTGTGGCAAGCAATTTTTTAATCAAATGAGCACATGCTTCCGCTGCCCACTTCTGGACAGCACCACACCTCGTCTTCCCACTAGTGATTATTCCCACGTCAGGGCTGTTCCCTCTTCCTGGAGCACATTTCCTTGGCCATTTCCATGGCTGACTTTTCTGAATCCTTCAGGGTACAGCTTCAATATCACCTTCCACAGACATCCTATGTAAAGTGGAAGTTTTCTCTCTCTGCACCTATTTTATTGTTTTTTAAAATTTATTTCATGGCACTGATCTCAATTTGTAATAATTCCTTTTGTTTGCTTACATATGCTCTGCATCTCCCAGTAAAATGGAGGCTTCCTGAGGGCAGGAAACTTGTATTTTGGTCACCAGTGTCCCACAGCTGCCCCTGCTTCCAGATGCACATTTCAGTCCTCACCTTGCCATGTACCCCCAGCAACCCTATTCACTCAGCCAATTACAACTCAACTCTGTGGGCTCTGTCTTAACTCTCTGCCCTAGCTTTTTGAGTCTCTTGTATTCTTGTGTGCTGTCTCCTGCTTTTGCCCGATACCCCAGAAGTGAAGGAGTCATGGATGTCAAATTGGTTAAAGTCTTCCGAACCTGAATAACATGCAGTAGCCAAGCTTTGCAACAGAGTCGATCCCATCAACATAGATGTTTAACATCTAGTAATATATTGAATGTGTTTGTTCTCCCAATATGTTTTGAGCACATTTAAACAATGATGCACTTGCTATCTACGAAGTGGTACCAGGAACTGCCATATTACAATGTAACCCTTCATTAGTTCTGTTGGCAGGTACCTGGCCAATGCTAGACCTATTATTCCTAGTGTACCACACATGATGAGCACGGTAAAATTATCGTCCAGGGGATGGGAGGCTAATCCAAGCCTGGCCAGTGATTCCCTTTCTGGGCATTCTGGCTTTTGAGACTTGGAATACAGGCTGAGTACCTGGACTGTCTGATGCAAAGCTCAGAAGCTTGTTCAGCTGTTTTCTACAAGGTGGACCAGAGCAGCTGAAGATTCTATGCTTAGAGCAAGAGAAAGAAGAAAAGCAGACAGGAAGAAAGGAGCAGAGTAATATACAGGGAGCCCCAGCAAATATTGGGGTCCCTTGATCCATTTACTCCCAGACCTAACACTATTCCTACTCTTTCTTAATTTTCTTTCCTACCCTCGGTGAGCACTCATCTGTCTCAGAGAAGGCTTACTGAATTTCAGAGGGGCCTCATAATGGACCCCATTAGCTCTATTTACCTCTTAGAGTAGAGGGTAAAGCAGAGGATGGCGCAGAGCAATCCTTCTTCACTGTTTTTAATTCATTTTACACCAAAAACTCCAAGGTACTGCCTTGTTCACTCCTGTGCCCTATGACTGAGCATGGTGCCTAGCACATAGTAGATGCTCAGTAAGTCTTTGCTGTATGAGTGAATTCACCCCAAAACTAAGCTCACCTGAGCTAAGGAAGACAAGTGAAGCTGGTGTTTAACTCGATTTTTCAGAAGTTAAATTGCTTGGTTTGGGGTGGGGTGGAGATTTTCTCCAGGGATATCCTGAAATGTCTTCGTTGAGGTCAGAAATGTGTTATCTGTAGTTTATTTTTCCTTTTGTAATACAGTATTTTGTTTGAACAAAACGCTGGATCATCATTTAGCTGACATGTTGTGAAGAAAAGTCAAAACCTGAATGAGGAATTATAGAAGATAACCTTTAAAGTCTCTTACAATGTTAAATTTTATGTGACTATCATTTTGTGTCTAAAGGAGATGTTAATGGAAAAATCTTATCTCTGTGAAATATTTTAAAGAAGGTTATTCCAAGCCAATATAAGTGACCAGAGCCCAGGGTAAACACAAACCCAAAATGCCTTTAGTAAGTTGTCCCAGGCAGTTGGATGATGGTTTGGTTTTATACATTTTAGGGAGGTGGGCATTACAGGAAAAGACATAAATTAATACATGAAAGGTATACATTGGTTTGCCCAGAAAATGCAGGGTATCTTGAAGTGAGGACTTATAGGTTAAAAATGGATTCAAAGATTCTTTAACTTCAAATTGGTTATAGCAGTGAGACTCCGTTTAAAATTTGGATTCGCAGAAAGGAATGTTTTAAATTAAAACAGGGATGCTGTGTAGCAAGATTAATGGCCTGCAGGTGTGACTTCACCCTTGCCTTTCATGGCCTTAGGTCTTATTTATAATTTGTTACCTATTACCACAAAAAGTCTGTTGTATCAGACTTGTGATCTTGATTTTAACATTAATGATGATCAGTTGTGTCTAAACTCCAAAAGGGGCGGGGAGGGTATAACAAGGCATGTCTCACCTTGTTTCTCATCATAGCCAGGAACTCAGTTTTTTTTGTTTTGTTTTTTTGATACGGAGTTTTGCTCATGTTGCATAGGCTGGAGTGCAATAGTGCGATCTCGGCTCACTGCAATCTCTGCCTCCCAGGTTCAAGCAATTCTCCTGCCTCAGCCTCTCAAGTGGCTGGAAGTACAGGCATGCACCACCATGCCCAGCTAATTTTCTGTATTTTTATTAGAGACAGGGTTTCACCACGTTGGCCAGGCTGGTCTCGGACTCCTGACCTCAGGTGATCCACCTGCCTCATCCTCCCAAAGTGCTGAGATTACAGGCGTGAGCCACCACGCTCGGCCAGGAACTCAGTTATTTAAGATTTCTCTGGGGTCTCCTGGGCCAGGAGGGGGTCTATTTAGTCGGTGGGGAACGTAGGATTTTACTTTAAGTTTACAGAGATATTAACAAATAAGTCTCAGAAGCTCTCCAAAATGGATTAGTTAGTAGTTTGTAGTGAAAAGTATTCTCTAGTATACTCACTTCGAACCTGCTTTGTGTCTTTGAACAAATTGGTAAATCTCTGTACATTATTTTCTTCTCTCATTTTCTTCTCTCATTTTCATACCTTCTTTCTTGCCTTCGTGAGGTAACCCCATCCTAAATTTGATGTCTATTCCCACATTCCTGTATGTCTCTATAATTTTTAACACATGCATGTATTCCATTTTCATATTTGTAGCCTTATATAAAAGGTATCTATCTGTATATACCCTTTGGCAACTTGCTTTTTCTTTCAACAGTAGGTTTTTGAGATTTATTTGCATTGATATATGTAGCTCTCAGTCATTTACCTAACTGCTAACTAATATCTCATTATATGAATAAGCTGCAGTTTATATATACATTCTCCAACTGATGCACATTAAAGCTGTTTCTAACTTTTGACTCTCACACAAAATTCTGCGAAGAATATCATTCTATAATCCTTTGTTTATATGTTTGAGAGCTGCTGTAAGGGGCTGAATTGAGTATTCTCCAAAATCCTATCAGCTTCAAAATTCTATGCTTCCATATCATATCTATTCCTCTGCTCACATGAATCCAAATTAGGGTTTCTTCAAACAGCAGAAGTGTTCAATGATAATTCTAATAAAACATACACAGAACTATTTTTTTGGATACACTGATTGCTATTCAGAATTATAGCGGAAAGATATAAATATAAGACACAGAATCTGCTCTCAGTGTTTCTTACTTTATTGGTACGCCAACAGAGTATTTCACAGTTCATTGAAAATCGATTAAAATAATTACTAGGTCATTAGTGTGGACTTTGAGTATGAGTGTAAAGACCTCACTCACTAAATAATTCATGGCAGTCAGCAAGTTAAGTCCTGTTAGCAAGTATTGATTCAGTAATGTAATACTACCTAGTCCAAACTATGTAGTTTTCCTGATAGAAATAAACTCCTTTAAATGTCAAAGCACCACCTAGTCCCAGCCTCCTCCTTTTACAGAGAAACAACTGAAAGGCTTAAATTGGCATAGCCAGTAGGTAACAAAACTTGAACTAAAACAGAATTCCTGCTAATTGTTTTTCCATACTATATTTTTTCCCTTCCCCTCCTCCACCTTTGCCTTCTTCTTTCCTGCCTTCTTGAGATCCAAGAGGGCTCAAGATCCTTTGGAATTATTGGCTCATTTCCCAAACTGGTTTGAACACAGCTTTTCCAAAACCTAGAATTAGGAAGTTTAGCAACTAGATGCACCACGAAGAGCAAGAATATGGTTTCTGTTCTCCAGCTGAAAATCCATCTGCTGAGAACTTACTGCTGTAACAGCCCCAGACTTCAAGAGAAAGTTCGGAAGTACAGAACCAATGTCTTTGGAACAATTCACTGAGGTTTTTTCAAACTGAGGTATTCTTTTCAAGAATAAACCAAGGCTCGTGCGGTGGCTCACATCTGTAATCCCAGCACTTTGGGAGGCCGAGGCTGATGGATCATTTGAGGTCAGGAGTTCAAGACCAGCCTGGGCAACATGGTGAAACTCCATCTCTACTAAAAATACAAAAATTATCTGGGCATGATGGTGCACATCTGTAATCCCGTCTACACGGGTGGCTGGGGCAGGAGAATTGCTTGAACTCGGGAGGTGGCAGTTTCAGTGAGCCGTGATCATGCCACTGCACTGCACTGCACTGCACTCCAGCCTGGGTGACAGAGCAACACTATCTAAAAATAAAAAAATAAAAAATAAAAATAAACCAAGGAATTAAGGCAATTAAGAGGTTTGGTGGCAAGTTGCACAGTATCTCTACTTCATCACAGACTAAAGAATTATACAACTTGAAAATAAAATAAGGATCATTTTTAAAAGAAAGAAGAAACTTAGTTTTTACTAAGTATTCTGTCCGTTATTTTTCCCTAAGTCACAGAATACTAAAAGTTTTATCGTGTTTTATACAGAAACTTGAAAGTACATTGTGTGTGTGTGTGCTAATCCAACAGACAAAATTAATCAATTCACTTTCCTCTACTATTTCTCAGCCTTTTAGCTTCATTTCTTTCTGCATGATTCTGCCTGGGTTTTAAACATTTGTCATTGTGCCTGCCTCCTTCCCTACTGAAAGCCCCGTGAGGGTTAGGACCACAGGGCCTAGAACATAGGAGACCCCAAAAAGGAATTCATTGGAAAGAAATGGAGGAGAGATTCCAAAAAGAGAGAGCAGCCAACAGTTTATCTATGATTCACAATGTATCAGATCTTTGGTGTAGTCACTACCTTCTAGGTCCGTTTGTGAGCATTGCAGTTCTAGATACTTCATTTTGCCAGTTTCCAAGAATTAAACAACTTTTGGGTCACTAATCATACCACAAAGTCACATAGGAATTTAATGTATAACCCAAAAATCATTTAACCAATGATTATCATATTAATGGAGTAATACCTTGCTACTAGTTAAGTAGATATATGGACTGGCCAATCTTCTCCATTTTGCTAGGTTCAGAGTGTTTGAGAAAAAATTTACTGTTCCTGGATTCACTTAATGATTTGGGGCTGGGCGCGGTGGCTCACGCCTGTAATCCCAGCACTTTGGGAGGCTGAGGCGGGTGGATTATGAGGTCAGGAGTTCGAGACCAGCCTGGCCAATATGGTGAAACCCCTTCTCTACTAAAAATACAAAAATTAGCCGGGCGTGGTAGCACTTGCCTGTAGTCCCTGTTACTCAGGAGGCTGAGGCAGGAGCACTGCTTGAGCCTGGGAGGCGGAGGTTGCAGTGAGCCGAGATTGCGCCACTGCACTCCAGCCTGGGTGACAGAGCAAGACTCTGTCTCAAAAAATAAATAAAATAAAAATGATTTTGGAATCTTCTTGTGTGTGTGTTTTGCTCGGGTCTTGAAGAAGCCTCATAACCAAATGTTTCACAAAATACTATATTTCATGGTTTCATCCCCAAGATCAGCCAGGGTGTCTGTTTTTATATCTGGCAACAGTAGATTGTGATAGAAAATTACACAAGACAGATTGGTACCAAGATAAATTGATGAGTCCTTAATGTTGCTTGGCAATCATAAGTTCTCTACTGAGCTTTTTCTCTACTGTTTTCTGGAGAGGCAGCTTTTATGTTACTTTCTCCTTGACAGTCCAAGCACATCTCCTCCCCATGTCACTGCAGATCACCTCTCCTCTGTCGTCACAGAAAAGAGATGGCTAGTATCAAAGAAAACTCCCAGAGCTTCCTGCTACCAAGACATAGACTCACTTATTTCCACCTTCGTGCTTGGCTCCTCTCTCAGCTACTTCCTCCTCCTCCTCCTTATTCTTCTACTCACATCTGGATCCCAAGGGCTTCTGCCTCCTCAGTGGTCTTGCCCATCCTCTATGTATTCTCTTCTGTATCATCATCTCTTTCTGTATTGCTTTGTTGTTTCTGTAATTATACACAGTTCAATCTCTTCTATCTAAAAATAAAGCACAACTCAAATATCTAATTCTTTCAACCATATTTTCCCTATTCCCCCCAATTAATTCCTTCCCTCCTCTTTAACTTCTTTGAATAATTTTGTGTCATAACTATCTCCACTGTATGACTGTCCTCACCCTCACCTTTCTTACTGGAGTCTGCCCCTATCAACCACTGGTCCTTTTCTCTGCAACCACCTTCCCACCATTAAATCCAATAAGTCCTTTTCAGTCCTTCTCTTTTGAGCTCTGTGCAGCATTAGATACTGGTGATGTCCACTTCATGCCACTTTCCCTTGACGTCCATGAAGACAGGCCCTTCCAGTTTTCTTACTGCTGTCTGGCTGCACTCTCAGTTTGCTCTTCAGACTACTTTATTTCCTTTTCTCATCCCTTAGATATTGACGTTGTTCAGAGTTCTATCCTTATTCTCTTTCATCTCACTCTACTTGGATTCCCTGTGTGATCCCATACACAGAAATTTGATCCCTTGCAAGTCTCTGTAGTGCCATTTGTTCCCTGGGCATCTATACTTGAATGCATCCAGACCCCTTAAACTCAGTAATTGAGCTAAAGCCATAATTTCTCTCCAAAGTCTATACTTCCTCCAGAATACCCCGATTCAGTAGTGGTGCAATTGCTCCACCTAAGACTGTTGCCATGTAAGATGCCTCCAGTTTCCTCTTCCTACCTCTCTGCCTGTACCTACATGTTATCCAGAAAGATCTTTGTAGCTACTCCCAAGTGTGTCTACTTCTCTCTATCCCATTACTACTGCTTCAGTCTATGTCACAATTATCCTTTTCTGAGGTTGCTGCAGCAGCCCCTAAAGCAGCCTTCCTCCCCATCCCATGACCTTGCCCTGTCACCATCCCATTGTCCTCACTAAGCCTCATTGTCCACCTTGGAAGCCTGATTATCCTCCTGCTTGAAGCTCTTCATGGCTCCCCAGTGGCTCTCAGGACAAACCTCAACTCCATACTCGGGCTATCAAAACCCTTCATTATGTGGCCTCTGCCTAACTCTTTAAGCTCATTTCTGGCCACATTGCTCACATTGCCCTAAACGTCCAGCTGTCCTAAATTTTCAGTTTCTCAACCGACTGTCAGATCTCTCAACCCTAGGCCTCTGCAGGTGCCTCTCAAACAGTTCCTGTTACTCAGATGCTTAAGTTGCTCCTCCCTTGTGCTTTCTATTCTTCCCAGTTGAAGCCCTCGTGAAGGTAGATTTAAAGAGTTGTTTAATATCATCCTTACCACACTCAACCCACTAGACCATGAAATCTGTGATGGTGGCACTGGCTGAACATTGTACCACTGCATCCCCTGTGCCTAACATATGTATTCCTTGGCCACAACTGGTAGGATTTTGTTAACTCAATTTGAAAATATCAAGTTAGAAATCTTGGAAAATAAATACAGGTGTATGTCTCCTGTCTTAGTCAGAGGCACATGTATCAACCTCCAAACTTCCATAACCATGAAAATCATGTTTTTTATCAGAATGTCTGAGAATCCATCATCTGATTTCATGGAGCAAAAAGTGCATGATTGTACTCTGTCAGAGCAACATGCTTTGGCGAAACTTCTTTATCATGCAGTATTTTACTGAAAAGGTAGCTAAATTTTAGCGTAATATAATTTTTTTCTGTAATAAATACAATTTACTATTCAGATTAGTTATTAAATTTTCATTCTGTTACCCAGATTCCTTATTTCTCTTATTTTCTCCATGTTACCCTTTACACTTCATTTTGGAGAATATTGAAACTCACTTGGGTAGCCTGTCTATGTGACCCACAGTAGAAAGTTGTTGTCTAAAGTACTTGCGATTTTTAAAAGCCAACAAAAGAGAATATGGAAGCAGAGCTAACATTAGTGACATTGACGGCTATCTTCTCAGGAAGCTTCCCATTTGTTTGGCTCCGTCTCAGAGAAAGAACAAAATATATCCTGTACAGATGCCATTTTCTTCTTTCCCATTGACATTTAACTGATATGTGGGTGGCTGCTGGCTACATATTTAGTATGAATCTCTTTAGCAAGAATCTTGATGAAGAATTTTTCTCATTAATTTTTCAAAAAATTGAGAAGGCAAAAAATTAATATCAAAAATGGTTCAAATTTCTTTAGAGAGGAACCAATACAGAAGGAAACTCCCCAGCTTCCCATGCTGGGGCTGTGTTCTGAGCCCAGTACTGGTAGAAAATGCCTTAAAGTACTCTTAAGAAAAAACATCAGAATGATAAATGTAGAATTCCAGAATGTTTATCAGGTACCATATGGGCAGAGTCTCTTTCATGCGCGTCCGTGTGAAGAGGCCACCAAACAGGCTTTGTGTGAGCAATAAAGCTGTTTATTTCACCTGGGTGCAGGTGGGCTGAGTCCGAAAAGAGAGTCAGCTAAGGGAGAAAAGGATGGGGCCATTTTATAGGATTTGGGTAGTTAAAGGAAAATTACAGTCAAAGGGGGTTTGTTCTCTGGCGGGCAGGAGTGGGGGTCCCAAGGTGCTCAGTGGGGGAGGTTTTTGAGCCAGGAAAAGGACTTTCACAAGGTAATGTCATCACTTAAGGCAAGGACTGGCCATTTACACTTCTTTTGTGGTGGAATGTCATCAATTAAGGTGGGGCAGGGCATATTCACTTCTTTTGTGATTCTTCAGTTACTTCAGGCCATCTGGGCTTATACGTGCAAGTCACAGGGGATGCGATGGCTTGGCTTGGGCTCAGAGGCCTGACATTCCTGCCTTCTTATATTAGTAAGAAAAATAAAACAAAATAGTGTTGAAGTCTTGGGGTGGTGAAAATTTTTGTGGGGTGGTATGGAGAGAGGATGGGCGATGTTTCTCAGGGCTGCTTCAAGCAGGATTAGGGCGGCGTGGGAACCTAGAGTGGGAGAGATTTAGCTGAAGGAAGATTTTGTGGTAAGGGATGATATTGTGGGGTTGTTAGAAGAAACATTTGTCCTGTAGAATTATTGGTGATGGCCTGGATACAGTTTTGTATGAATTGAAAAACTAAATGGAATAAGAGAAGGAGAAAAACAGGTATTAAAGGTCTAAGAATTGGGAGGACCTAGGACATCTGATTAGAGAGTGCCTAAGGAGATTCAGCATAGTCCTGCCAGCAAAGATTATTTATTTACTTCAAGAGCTAAGAGTGGCAGTTTGGGGATAGCACGAGGAGATATCAGCTGTGATGGCTTGGAGAAACAGTGTAAACCAGCAGTGTAAACAAGAGCAGGGCATGTATGAGTAGTTACGAACGGTGAATAGGAGTATGACTAGACAGAAGATAGTAGGGATGACAAGTTTTTTGGGGTACAGTCTAAGTTGGTCTGGTGTCTGGAATGAGACTGGGGCCTAATAAAAAGGAGCATCTATACCACACGCTTTAATGGGCTGTACCTTGTAGCATTCCGAGGACAGGCCTGAATTCTGAGAAGCGAAAGTGGTAAAAGTATTGTCCAGTCGTTTTTAAGTTGGTGGCTGAGCTTGGTGAGGTGTGTTTTTAATAGACCATTAGTCTGTAACTGAATACTAAGAGCCTGAAAAAATGCTTGGCTGATTTGACTAATAAAGGCTGGTCTGTTATCAGACTGTATAGAGGTGGGAAGGCTAAAGTGAGGAATTATGTCTGACAGAAGGGAATGACAAGGCTAAACTGAAGAATTATGTCTGACAGAAGGGAAGAAATGACTGCGGTGGCCTTCTCAGACCCTGTAGAAAAGGACTCTACTTATCCAGTGAAAGTGTCTACCTAGACTAAGAGGTATTTTAGTTATCTTACTCGGGGCATGTTGAGTAAAGCTAATTTGCCGGTCCTGGGTGGGGGCAAATCCTTGAGCTTGATGTGTAGGGAAGGGAGGGGGCCTGAATAATCCATGAGGAGTAGTAGAATAGCAGATGGAACACTGAGAAGTTATTTCCTTGAGGATAGATTTCCACGATGGAAAGGAAATGAGAGGTTCTAAGAGGCGGGCTAGTGGCTTGTACTATATAGCATAGCCTGCCTTTGCTGGTGTGTGGCGATCAGACCTGGTGGAACTGCCATCAACAAATCAAGCGTGATCAGGGTGAGAAACAGGAAAGAAGGAAATATGGGGAAATGGGGTGAATGTCAGGTGGATCAGAGAGATACAGTCATGGGGGTCAGGTGTGGTATCAGGAATAATGTGGGAGGCCAGATTGAAGTCCGGGCCAGGACCAATGGTAATTGTGGGACTTAACAAAGAGTGAGTACAGCTGAAGGAGCCAGGGAGCAGAAAGTATATGCATCAGGTATAAGGAAAAAAATAGATTTTGGAAGTTATGAGAAATGTAGAGAGTGAGTTGAGCATAGTTTGTGATTTTTAGGGCCTCTAAAAGTATTAAAGCAGTGGCAGCCACTGCACACAGACATGAGGGCTAGGTTAAACAGTAAGGTCAAGTTGTTTGGACAGAAAGGCTACAGGGTGCCGTCCTGGCTCTTGTGTAAGAATTCTGACCGCACTAACCAAGCGTAGGAAGGGAAGGAGTTGTTGTTTTTTAAGGGATTGAGGTTTGAGAGATTAATAGGATACGATCAGCAGGGAGAGCACGTGTGTTTTTATGAGAATTATGCTGAGATAGGTAACAGATGAGGATGAAATTTGGGCTTGACTTAAGTAATGGGGGCTGTCTGTGAAGCTTTGCGGCAGTACACCCCAGGTAATTTGCTGAGCCTAATGGGTGTCAGGGTCAGTCTAAGTGAAAGCAAAGAGAGGCTGGGATGAAGGGTGCAAAGGAATAGTAAAAAAAGCATGTTTGAGATCCAGAACAGAATAGCGGGTAGTAGAGGGAGGTATTGAGGATAGGAGAGTATATGGGTTTCGCACCGTGGGGTGGGTAGGCAAAACAATTTGGTTGATAAGGCATAGATCCTGAATTAACTTGTAAGGCTTGTCTGGTTTTAGGACAGGTAAAATGGGGGAATTGTAAGGAGAGTTTATAGCCTTTAAAAGGCCATGCTGTAGCAGGCGAGTGATAACAGGCTTTAATCATTTTAAAGCGTGCTGCGGGATGGGATATTGGCATTGAGTGGGGTAAAGGTGATTAGGTTTTAACGAGATGGTAAGGGGTGCATAATCGGTCGCCAAGGAGGGAGTAGAGGTATCCTACACTTGTGGGTTACGGTGGGGGGATACAAGAGGAGGATGTGAAGTAGGCTTTGAACTGGGGGAAAAGGTGGCAATGAGGTGTGGCTGTAGCCCAGGAATAGTCAGGGAAGCAGATAATTTAGTTAAAGTGTCTCGGCCTAATAAGGGAACTGGGCAGGTGGGGATAACTAAAAAGGAGTGCTTAAAAGAGTATTGTCTAAGTTGGAGCCAGAGTTGGGGAGTTTTAAGAGGTTTAGAAGCCTGGCCATCAATATCCACAACAGTTATGGAGGCAAAGGAAACACGCCCTTGAAAAGAAGGTAATGTGGAGTGGGTAGCCTCCGTATTGATTAAGAAGGGGACGGACTTACCCTCCACTGTGAGAGCTACCCAGAGCTTCTTTGATGGTTCTGTAGGCTTCTGAGGCGATTGGGCGGTGTCAGTCTTCAGCTGCTAAGCCGAGAAGATCTGGGAAGGAGTCAGTCAGAGAGCCTTGGGCCAGACTCCCAGAGGCTCTGGGAGTGGCTGCCAGGTGAGTTGAACCAGTGGAGTCCCACACAGATGGGATGCGGCTTAGGAGGAATCCCGGCCTGCGGGCGTTCCTTGGCCTGCTGGCCAGATTTCTGGCACTTGTAGCAAGCTCCCTGGAGGAACGCCTGGCCGCTGCAGTTCAGGAGTTTGGAAGTTCTTGTGTGCTGGAGATGTGGCTGGGGTTTGTCTCATAGTGGAGGCAAGGAATTGGAACTTCTATTATTGTACACCTTGAAGGTGAGGTTAATTAAATACTGTTGTGGGGTTTGAGGGCTGGAATTTAATTTTTGGAGTTTTATTTAATGTCGGGAGCAGATTGGGTAATAAAATGTATATTGAGAATAAGACGGCCTTTTGACTTTTTAGGGTCTAGGGCTGTAAAGCGTCTCAGGGTTGCTGCCAAATGAGCCATGAACTGGGCTGGATTTTTATATTTGATGAAAAAGAGGAGCCTAAATGCTATCTGATTTGGGATAAAGAAAAAGGAGCACTAATCTTGACTGTGCCTTTAGTTCTAGCCATCTTTTTAAGAACAAATTGCTGGGCAGGTGCGGGAGGGCTAGTCACGAAACGAAACTGTAAGCTGGACCGGGTGTGAGGAGGAGAAGTGATAAAAGGATTATAGGGTGGAGGAGCGGAGGCTGAGGAAGAATTGGGACCTAGCTCGGCCTGGTGAGGAGGGGAGAGGTCAGATGGGTCTGTAGAAATGGAAGATTAGAAAGACTCAGCGATGCTTGGAGTTGGGAGTGAGGGGACAGGCGGGAGGGAAAGAAGGAAAATTTGGGATGAGTTGCATTGGGCACAGAGACTAGGAAGGGACTGATGTGTTAAAGAAAGCCTGGATGTCAGGCACCTCAGATCATTTGCCCATTTTACGACAAGAATTATTTAGATCTTGTAGGATGGAAAAATTGAAAGTGCCATTTTCCTGCTATTTGGAACTACTGTCGAGTTTGTACTGGGGTCAAGCAGCATTGCAGAAGAAAATAAGACGCTTAGATTTTAGGTCAGGTGATAGTTGAAGAGGTTTTAAGTTCTTAAGAACACAGGCTAAGGGAGAAGAAGGAGGAATGGAAGGTGGAAGCTTGCCCATAGTGAAGGAGGCAAGCCCAGAGAAAAGAGCAGAGACACAGAGAAGGGGTGGGGGGGTTCTTGCCCTCCAGAAAAGCAGAGAAGTGGTAGGGGCACGGAAATAAGGGATTGGGGCGCAGAGATATAAGAGGTTGGGGCGCGGAAATAAGGGATGGGGGCGCAGAGATAAGAGGTTGGGGCGCATCGGGGTGCGGAAATAAGCAATTGGGGGTTCTTTCCCCCTAGAAAAGCGGGACTTGCCACTAAGGGTGAAGGAGAAGGGGTTGAGGGGTACTTGCCCCTGCCCCAGGAAAGCGAGACTTGCCACTAAGGGTGAAGGACCAAGGCAGGCGTCCCTGCATGGTCTGACACCTCTGAAACGTGGGTGAATAATGAGAGAGGCATCCCCACAATGATTAAACACCAAGGGAAGGCTGCCTTCCCAGTCCGTGACTGGTGCCAGAGTTTTGGGTCCACAGATAAAACGTGTGTCCTTTGTCTCTACCAGAAAATGAAGGGAATTGAAATTAAGAGAAGGGAGAGATTGAAGTGTGGCACCAAGACTGAAAGGAGAAAGAGGTTGAGGGATAGTGAGGGAAGTTGGAGAAGAGAGTAAAAAGAGGCCGCTTACCAGATTTGAAATCAGTGAGCTGTTTCTTGGGCTGGTGGGTCTGAGGACCTGAGGTCGTAGGTGGATCTTTCTTATGGAGCAAAGAGCAGGAGGACGGGGGATTGATCTCCTAAGGGAGGTCCCCCATCCAAGTCACGGCACCAAATTTCATGTGTGTCCATGTGAAGAGACCACCAAACAGGGTTTGTGTGAACAATAAAGCTGTTTATTTCACCTGGGTGCAAGTGGGCTGAGTCCAAAAAGAGAGTCAGCGAAGGGAGATAAAGGTGGGGCCACTTTATAGGATTTGGGTAGGTAAAGGAAAATTACAGTCAAAGGGGGTTTGTTCTCTGGCAGGCAGGAGTGGGGGTTGCAAGGTGCTCAGTGGGGGCGCTTTTTGAGCCAGGAAAAGGACTTTCACAAGGTAATGTCATCACTTAAGGCAAGGACCGGCCATTTACACTTCTTTTGTGGTGGAATGTCATCAGTTAAGGTGGGGCAGGGCATATTCACTTCTTTTGTGATTCTTCAGTTACTTCAGGCCATCTGGGCGTATACGTGCAAGTCACAGGGGATACGATGGCTTGGCTTGGGCTCAGAGGCCTGACAGTCTCAATTAATACTTGTTTGCAAATGAAAAACAATAGACATAAATACTTATATATTTCATGGTCTTATGAACAGCTTTCAAATTACTTTTATAACTAATGTGAATAGCTAGTTTGTATAAATTAGGGCTCTCACAGTTTTACATTTCTCATCATATAAAATATACTTAAAAATTGGAATGATTTTATCATAAGATGTTCTCATCGGTTTCTATATGACCCATCACATAATAATTAGCTAAGAAAGACGTATTTAGTAGCACAAAGAAAAAATCCTCAATTTGAAAATTCTTTACAGATGTACAAGGACAAAGAATTTCTAGTAACAGGAATAAACAGAGTAGCAGCCAGCTTTCATACACTCAATAAACCAATGTAGGTTTTACTAAGCCTTCTTTTAAGTTTGCTCAGGAGAGAGACAAATCCATAAAGCGATCAGGCTGCTTATTATCACTCTGCCAGAAATATACTGTAAACAATGAAATTGCTTCAGAATTTTGGACTCAGAATTTTATGATTGACATTAAGGGTCAGTGCCTGCATTTTAGACCCATCCCAGAAGCAATTCAATAATCAACAGAAATCAGAACTCTATTCACTGAACCACTGGCAGAAAATTAGGTAGAGACTCCCGGTTTGCTTTGAATCAAAGGTGTGTCCAGTAAACTAAAGCTAAGGGAAAAGCTATAACTGCAAACTGAAACTCCATATCCAAAAAGCAGGATGCTGTAGTTTTGGAAGAGGTTTGAAGAGTTATGAGCAATCAAGAATTGATGGAAAAATGGTGGTGTGCTTAAATGGAAAACTAGTGGTAATGGGAAAATGTATTGGGTTTTAATTTTGTTTCTGGTCCTTTTGAAGTGTTTTTGCCTCAACTAGATTGAGCTTGTAAAAGCAGGTATGCATTTGAAATCATCCAAACAAATTCAAATTTTACTCTGGCTCTACCCATTGAGATTTAAATAGCATAAGTCTTTGTTCATTCACAGCAACAGGTAGGCAGCTTTTTCCCTCTGTATCTCTGAAATTTAAATTTCATGCTCTCTGTTTACAATTGGCAAGAATCAGGTTATCCTTGATTTCTGCCAGGATAACTTGGCTTATGTTGGATTCCAGAAGGTAAAGAGCCTCTTCCCTGAAGCAATTTCTGATTAAGAAGAAAATGAGATCTCAGGTGTATTTTTAGCATCTGGATTTCTTAAATATTCATTTATTCAGTTTTGACTTTGGGGACCCTTTGGGTTGTTACATTTGTGTGTGTGCAGCAAGTAGCACTACAGCATGAATCATTGTATTAACTTCAAAGAATTGTGTTGCCTTTCCTTTCTGTCAGCTCCTTTGTAAGGCTCATATAACTTCATAAGGGCATATGTCTATCTGCATTTGTACTCTCCAAATATTCATGAACGTCACTGATGGCCAAGGACTGCAGAGAGGAGAAAGAATTCCTGAGAGAGGTGGGTCTGTGAAAATGTGACAGGATAGTATTTCCTCTGCTTGGCCCAGTATAAGATGGAGGTCCCAGGTTTGCTGTGGTGGTGGTGGTTTGCAAAGAGTAGCCTTGTTGCCAGTCTCCCTCTGGCCTCCTCAGATCCTAGCAGACTATGTTCTTGATGTCAGCACATAAAAATACTCTCTTCTGTTGCCACAATATTTATTCCTGCTTTGCAGCAAACAGCTCACCAGCAATTCTAAGAACTAATAAGGTGTCTTGGGGAAATAAGTAAATCTCAGATTTTTGACATTTTTTCCCCATTGCCTATTAGCCCTCCCCAGACTTCCCTTTTTTTTTCTGCGCCTGTAGAAAAATGATGGTCTACCTTTATGGTATTATAAACTATTTTTTATCTATAAATGCAAGTCTCTATTTTTAAAAACCCTACATAATTTCAAAAGACTCTCTAGGATATAATTGAATACAATGGCCTTTTTCTAGGGTGATGGTGTGTTGGGAAAAATAAGATAATCAGATTTGGGGGGTACTACAGGGCACCAGCTCTTAATTGTCACTACTTTTGGGAGAGCCGAAACATAACTGTCAGAGTATGGGTATATGGAGGTCAGGTGATCAATGGAGTTTCAGCTCAGCTCCATCTCACAGTGGATCCAATGGTCCCCATATCCATGCTGTGGTCATTTTCCCTGTTTCTGCATGCATCATTGGAATAGACATACTCAGCACTGATAGAATCCCCACATCGGGAATTCTGAGAAATGTGTCTAATATAAGAACTGTGCTTAATCTGTATGTTATTTCCTCATTGATATATATTTCAGAGAGGGAAATAAGTCATTAATTGGCACCACAAGAACACCCATTTAGTAGCTGCATTGTCTTAGCCAAGGCCCTCAGTCCACACAGATGAGTCTCCTCACCTAAACCATGAGGAAGTTATTTTTATTTTTTTATTTTTTTGAGACTGAATCTCGCTCTGTCACCTAGGCTGGAGTGCAGTGGCACAATCTCGGCTCACTGCAAGTTCTGCCTCCCGGTTTCAGGCCATTCTCCTGCCTCAGCCTCCCAAGTAGCTGGGACTACAGGCGCCTGCCACCACGCCTGGCTAATTTTTTGTATTTTTAGTAGAGACGGGGTTTCACTGTGTTAGCCAGGATGGTCTCGATCTCCTGACCTCGTGATCCGCCCGCCTCTGCCTCCCAAAGTGCTGGGATTACAGGCATGAGTCACCGTGCCCGGCCCCATGAGGAAGTTATAATAGGAGTTGTTCAAGTTTTCTTCCAGCTCTGCAGTGTTGGTCTTTTCACTCACTTAAAATGCTTTTCTTTTACCCTATTTTTTTTCTTTTGAGTAGTCAAACTGGAGATGTATTAGGTTCATATGTATTCCTTCATATGATAACCAAAATAAACCTTGGCACTCCTGCACATTTTTAGTGACAGATTGTTCAATAAAAGCTGATGTTTTCCTATACTCTTTTGCTTCCACATGCATCAAATTTGCCTTTTTCTCCTTCAGTCTTTCAGCTCCACCTCTTTATTTTGGAGTTCTTGCTAGTGCTGTATGACAAATGTTCATTAGTAAGTTGAATGGATAATTACATGGGATGGAGGGGGAAAGAATGATCCAGATTTCAAATATGGAACTATTACCTAAGTCTTAACTGAAACTAGCATAATTATGTACTTTCTTTCCTTCAACTTTTTTGTTGTTGTTCTACATGTACAAGGCTGATTTTTCATTAACTTTTAATGTTGCTTGTAACCCTATTCCAATTTGTATTCAATGTAACTCTGAATAAAGGTCTACTCACAATAGAATGCAATATTATAAAGCTTTAATGTAAGACAAAAGCTCTTATTGAAGTTGTAAGAACAGCATTTTTATTAAGGTTGTTTCATTTAGTGGAAATAACAGCCCCACACAAATCCAGAATTATATCTGGGCAGTAGCAAAATTTCTGAGCAGTTCAGATAGTAAATCAATTTTTAAACTTTTTATGAGAAATGTCTCTAATTCATTCATTTTAAATACACTGGTGCGTTTTTTCTTCCGTAATTATAATACAAAGATAGCTAAAGCAGTTGTGATCCTGCCTCCATCTCTTATCCATACTCCTGCTTTTACTCGTCTGAGTTGTTAGAGAGAGACAGCCTCAGCCTCAGCCTCTCACGAGCTTCAAACACAACACCCCAGAATAAGCCACATTGACCACCGATTTATCAGAAAAATGACAAGTATATCCAAATGTATTGTACAGAACTCTGGGTTTTAAGTGGCAGAAATTCATCTCCAAGTAAGTTAAGCTAATAGATAAATTAATAGATAGATACATAGAAACCTAGATGCATCCTACTGAGGTCTTCTGCTAACCTATGTACCAGCTGCCATACCCACAGAAATAAATATTCTGATTGGCCAACCTGAGTTATAGACCTTCTTCACCTGTGGCTAGGAAAGTATGATTTGAGAACTGACAGCCTCCTGCCAATCAACAGGGAGGGGGAGTGAGGGCAGTACTCAAAATAGGCATGTGGTACAGCAAAACAGGCATGTAGGCAGGTTTTATAACTGTAGCTGATGCTAGGCATGGTGCCTCATGCCTGGAATCCCAACACTTTTGAAGGATGAGGCAAGAGGATCACTTAAGCCCAGGAGTTTGAGAGCAACCTGGGCAACATAGTGAGACCCTGTTTCAACAAAAAATAAAATAAATTTTAAAATTAGCCAAGTGTAGTGCATGTGCTTGTAGTCCCAGCTACTGAAGAGCCTGAGGCGGGAGAATCACTTGAGCCCAGGAAGGTCAAGGCTGCAGTGAGCTGTGATTGTGCCACTGCACTTCAGCCTGGTCGACAGAGTGAGATATAAATAAATAAATAATTTCATGTATTTATATCTAAATATAATATATATTTAGATATTATATTTATATATTTATAATATATTAATAATATATATAATTCATCTCAAATAAATGAAAACAAAAACAACAAAAAAACTGTAGCTGATATCCATGAAACCACATTTAACTCTGTGGTGATAGAATTGCTCATCTCTTAAAGGAGCTCACAAAATGACCTCAGAAATGAGAACCACAGATGACTCCATGAGAACCTTCCTGTCTTTGGGAAAACCCTGAGTTCCTAAGGCCTTTAGAACTGGTATTTCCTTCAGTGGCTGACTTTCCCATCCAAATATGTTACATGAACTCTGAATTGTCTACCTCTTTTTATACTGACAACAACCCTGTGAGATAGGTACCATTATGATTCCTATTTTATAATTGAGGAAACTGAGTCACAGAGAAAATAATTTGCCCAAAGTCACATAACTAGGAGTGGAACAAGGCTTACCAGCTCTCCTTCAGATCATAATCACACGAGAAGCATTTTTTTTAATGTGGATTACTGAGGTCTTACCCTGGGACATTTCAGTTCATGAGTTCTGGAATTGGTTGGGGAATCCTACAGTTTCTAAGATGGCCAAAGTTATTCTGATGAGTAATTAGGCTCAAGAACCACCAACCTTAAGAACAAGAAGGAAGCAGAATGGCAGAGGGTCCAAGGGTTTTAGTCATAAAATAAGCAATAGTAAAAGGCAAGGGAAGAAAAATAACTTATCTGTTATTACTGGTGGTAAACTTATCAGGAAACTCTGCTAGTGGGTCATCAGGAAAGAGCATTCTGGGAAGAGGATAAGTGGTAATGTACTTGGATCTCTCCTTCACCCACTACTTTCTTTACCGGTATCAAAAATTTACTCATAATGTAGGCAATTGAAATATATCCAACTGTTTCCTTGCCAGCAATATTGAAAAATGCATGGTTTTATCATTGGTTAACAAATACTTGTACTAGTGTGAAATGTAAAACTCAAAACCTTGGGATCATTATAAATGCTGTTTCTCTTGATGGGGCCTTTCCCCCTCTACCCATCTCCATTAGGTTCCCTGGATATTCTCTCTCACAGCACCTTGTACCTTTCCTTCATAGCATTTATCATACTTTGCAATCATTAATTTACTTGTGTGACTTATAGTCAGTCTAGTATTGATCTCCCACACTGAACTGTAACTAAGTGACCATATTTTAGTGTTGTATTCTCAGCATGCTTTACTGTGCCTGACCCTTACTTAACATTGGATCATTCTCTGTTGAGTGAATGAAAAGACTCCTTTAAGAAAACATCAATACCTAGAATAAGTGCTTAAGGAAACATCACTCTAAATGGAATTTGAACCACTCAAAAGAAAAAGGTGTGGAAGAAAGTCTAGGAGAAACTTAGAAAAGGCTTAGAGAGCAAGTAGAAAAAAAACAAACAAACAAAAAAACTGATAAGTAGGCAATTATCACCTGCAATCTAAGTATAGACATAAACAACCAGAGGCTTAAGCTGTGAAAATAGCTAAAGACTCACTGGAGAGGGGCAAGTAATCAGGCTAGAGAAATAAGAGCTAATTACAGTGAAACAGAGATAATATTCTTGGGAGTATTTTGTTGTTTCTTTTTCACAAAATGTTACAACTGAAAAAGACTTTTAATATTACCTAGCTAGTGGTCCACAAACTGGGGTCCCAATATCCCAGGTACTCAGATCTGAGAGCTATTAAGCTAAGTTCAGAACTTCTAAAAGCCCAATGAATGTTACACCTTTTTCTATAATGTGGCTGAGTGATGTAGAAAACAAAAGCCCTTTGCATTTGTTTCTAGGCATATCGATTCTGTGAGGTTATAAGAATACATTATTAATTAAACCGAGAAGGCAAATGTACTTGGTTTGGTGGGTTAATCATTTAAAAATGCTGGGCCAAGGGGAGATGAAATGTGGTTGGATAATTTTTTTCCAGTGGCAACTCTAATCAACCCCTTGCCCAGAGCCTATGATCTTTTCAAAGACTTGTGAAAATGTTTGGGTGCTGTAAAACATAGTTTTTGGTTCCGAAAAAAGAAAAGAAAAAGGAAATTGCTAAATCAAAATGAATACATGCCAACATAAATGCCTACAAAACATAACTGTTAATCAATTTTATTAATGGTTAAATAGAAATAATTAATGATTTCATTATTTTTGAAAACCATGTAATTATTTAGGCAGAGATTTTGTTTTGCATACGGTGGGTGATGGAAAAGGAAAAGTTAGAGGAATAGTGGCCATTCTGGCAAGACTGCGGGACTACTTGGGAAGAACTGACCTCGCCAGTGGCTAAGTGAAGGAAGCCACCTGGGCAATCCAGGAGCATGATGATGTTTCAAGGCAGCATAGGTGAGCACGGCCTCAGAAGCCATAGGGGCACCATGGGATGCCTTCTCCAGAGCCAAATGCAGACCTAAGGGTCATTAGTAGTATTTTTCATTTATTAAAAATTTATTTCTAAAGCATTTTGTTGAGTACCTTAAATCTGGCTTTTCAGCCAAGCAACCTGGTTTCAGATCTCTCCTCGATTGATGGATATGTAAATCCTTTATGTTGAACTCTCCATTTTCTCATCTGTAAAATGAATTACTAATACTTATTTCTAAGATGCTTATCAACTTACTACATAATGTAGGGAGAAGAAGTAATTGATAAGCTGGACTTCATTAAAATTAAAAACTGCTCTGCCTAAGAGAATGAGAAGACCAGCCACAGACTGGAAGAAAATATCTGTCAAGGACATCTAATATAAGACTGTTATCCAAAATATACAAAGAACTCCTGAAGCTCAACAATAAGAAAATGAACAACCCCATTTAAAAAAAAAAAATGGGCAGAAGACCTAAATAGACACTTCACCAAAGAAGATAAGAAGATGGCAAGTAAGCATTTGAAAGACGCTCAACATTGTATGTCATTAGGGAATTGCAAATTAAAACAGTAAAATACCACTGCCTACCCACTGAATGGCCAAAATCCCAAACACTGACACCACAAATGCTGGCAAAGATGTAGAACAATTGTAGCTGTCTCATTCATTGTTGGTGGGAATACAAAATGGTACAGTCACTCAGGCAGTTTGGCACTTTCTTTCAAAACTAAACATACTTTTTTTATATGATACAGCAATCATGCTCCTTGGTGTTTACCCAAATGAACTGAAAACTTGTATCTATGAAAAACATGCACACAAATATTTATAGCAGCTTTATTCATAATTATCAAAACTTGCAAGCAAATAAGATGTCCTTTAGTAGGTGAATGGACAAGTTAACTGTGGTACTTCTAGACAACGTAATATTCCTTGGCACTAAAAAGAAATGAGGTGTCATGCCATGAAAAGACATGAAGAAAACTTAAAAATGAGTATTAGTAAATGAAAGAACCCAATCTGAAAAGGCTACATACTGTATGATTCCAACGATATGACATTCTAGAAAAGGCAAGACCATGGAGACAGTAAAAACATCAGTGGTTGCCAGGGTTAAGGGAGAGGGAGGGATAAGTCAGCAGAGCATGGAGGATTTTTAGGGCACTGAAACTACTCTGTAAGATACTATAATGATAGATATATGTTATACATTTATCAACCCTATAGAATGTGCAATACCAAAAGTGAATCTCAATGTAAACTATGAGTCCACTTTAGTATGTTCATGTGTAACCAGTGTTCCACTGTAATGAGGGATGTTGAAAATGGGGGAGGTTGTGCTTGTGTGGGGCAGGGAGTATATGGAAATTCTCTATCTTCAGCTCAGTTTTTCTTTGAACCTAAAACTACTCTAAAAAATTCAGTTTATTAAGTAAAAAAATGTAGGAATCACTTAGCACAAGGCCTGACATAGGGTAGATATATTTTTTTCTATCATAAATATTCAAGTAATTTAAATGTAACATACATCTTCTTATATATTGCTTCATTATTATTTCTATTTTTCAGTCATTTTAGGGAAGAATCATCAAAATTTCATATGAAATGTATAGTTAAAAATTAAAGTCCAGTATGTAGATTGGAAAGGAAGAAACTATCTCTTGAAAAATCCTAAATAATCCACACAAAAAAAATTAGAATTTAAATGACTTCAACAAGGTGGCAGCATACAATCACTTATAAAAATGATTTGCATTTCTATATACTAGTAATGAACAATTTGAAATGGAATTAAGAAAATAATTTCATTTATAGTAGCATTACAAAGAATAAAATACAAAATTAAGGACACATTTAACAAAACAATTGCAAAACTTATATTCAAACTATAAAACATTATCCAAATAAATTAAATAAAACCTCAATAAATGGAAAGATATCCAATGATCAAGGATTGGAAGACTTAACATTGTTACAATGGCAATAACTCTCCAAATTTATCTACCAATTCAACATACTTGCTGTTAAAATCCCAGCTGCCTTTTTTGCCAAAATTGATAAGCTGAGTCAAAAATTCATATGGAAATTCAAGAGACTCAGAATAACTAAAACAATCCTGAAAAACATGAACAAAGTTGGAGGAATCACACTTTCAATTTTAAAACTGACCATAAAGCCATAGTAATTAAAACAGTGTGGTGCTGGCTTAGGATAAATACATTCATCAATGGATTGGAATTGAGAGCTCAGAAATCAACCCTCATACTTATGGTCAGTTGATTTTCAACAGGGTTAGCAAGACAGTTTAATGGAGAAAGAATAGTATTTTCAACAAATAATATTGGGGTAAATGGATATTCATATGCAAAACAATAAATTTGACCCTTACCTCACATAGGTAAAAACCTTAAAATTAATCAAAGACCTAAATGTAAGAGTCTAAACTATAAAACCCTTAGGAGAAAACATAGTCATAAATCTCCATGACAATGGGTTCCTTAACTCTGACACCAAAATTACAAGCAACAAAAGAAAAATTAGGTAAATTAGATTTCAGCATTAAAAAACTTTGTGTTTCAAAAGTCACTATAAAGAAAGTGAAAAGACAACCCAAAGGATGGGAAAAATATTTGCAAATTATATACTTGATAAGCGACTTGTAACTAGAATATATAAAGAACACTTACAACTCAATAATGAAAAACAACTCAATTAAAAAACAGGAAAAGGATCTGAATAGACATTTCTCCAAAGAAGATGTATGAATGTCCAATAAGCACATAAAAGGTGTTCAGCATTGTTAGTCATCAGGGAAATGCAAATCTAAACCATGATGAAATATCACTTTACACACCTAGGAATGGCTAAAATAAGAAAGACAGGGCTGGACGTGGCGGCTCACACCTGTAATCTCATCACTTTGGGAGTCCAAGGTGGGAGGATTGCTTGAGTCCAGGAGTTCAAGACCAGCCTAAGTAACAAAATGAGATGCTATCTCTACAAAAAAATATTAAAAAGCAGAGTTGGTGGCATGCCCATGTGGTACCAGCTACACAGCAGGGTGAGGCAGGAGGATTGCTTGAGCTCAAGAGGTTGAGGCTGCAGTGAGCTATGTTTGTGTCACTGCACTCCAGCCTGGACAACAGAGTGAGATTTTAAAAAACAAACAAAAAAGATAACAAGTATGCCAAAAATGTGGAGAAATTGGAATTTTATATATTACTTGGAGAATTGTAAAATGGTTCAGCCACTTTGGAAAAGTCTGATGGTTCTTCCAAAGGTTAAACATAGAGTTATTATATGAACCAGCTATTCCATTCTTAGGTCTATTCCCAAGAGAGTTGAAAATATATGCTCACAGAAAAATTTGTGCATGAATGTTTGTGTGTTTATATCATATATTATTTATAATATCCATACAGTTCAAACAATTCAAATATTCTCAGTTGATAAATATATCTGTATTAGTCTGTTCTCACACTGCTATGAAGAAATACCCAAGACTAGGTAATTTATAAAGGAAAGAGGTTTAATTGACTCACAGTTCCACATTACTAGGGAGGTCTCAAGAAACTTGCAATCATGGTGGGAGGTAAAGGAGAAGCAAGCACATTCTTCACAGCACAACAGGACAGAGTGAGTGCAAGCAGGGGGAATGCCAGGCACTTACAAAACTTCTGATCTCGTGAGACTCACTATCATAAGAACAGCATGGAGAAATATGCCCCCATGATTCAATTACCTCCATCTGGTTCCATCCTTGACACATGGGGATTATGGGGATTACAGTTCAAGATGAGATTTTGAGTGGGGACACAGCCAAATCACATCAGTATCCACATATCCAAATGTATTCTGCATAAAATGTGGAATGTGGCATTCTACACAGTGGGAATGATATTCAGCCATAACAAAGTACTGATAGATGCTACAACGTTGATGAACCTTAAGAACATCATGCTTAGTGAAAGAAGCCAGACATAAAAGATCACATGTATAATTTCATATATGTTAATGCCCAGAATAGGCAAACCCATAGAGACAGAAAGTAGATTGTGGTTGCCAGAGACTGAGGGTTGACTGCTAATATCTATACAGTTCCTTTGGGGGACAATTGATAAATGTTTTGAAATAAAATAGTAGTGATAGTTGTACAACTCTGTGCATAATTCTCCAAACCATTGAATTTGTATACTTTCAATGGATGAATTGTATGGTGTGCAAATTATACCTCAGTATAGCTGTTAGTTTTGAAAAAGTAGACTCTGGAAAAACTTGATTAAATATAAGGAAAAACATCTTAGCTGGGTGTAATTAAACACTAAAATGTATTGAGTAAGGTCGTAGAATCCTCAGAAGAATTTAAAAATAGGACAGACAACCATGTCTTCTATATAAAGTATAGTTCTGTTTTGGGATAGAAGACTATATACTTAGATGTTACTTCAACTCTTTTTCACTTATAAAGATTCCATCATTATAATCGGGTCATAATCCTCAAACATAAAACGTCACCTAGTGCATAACATATAACATTGTAACACAAAAATTCACTCATTTTCAAACTTCAGTCCACTAAGCAAGTTTGCATTATGTCAATTTGTCTCTTTATATCCTCTGCTGTATTTACATCAGCTTTATCTAGGTCCAAGAGCAGTATTACTTAGATTAACAACATTAAGCATAAAGTGTGGACAAGTAAGTGTCTGCATTATGTTCACCCCTAACATTTAAATTTTCATGCAGAGCTGTGTACAATCTAATTAAGACTTGTTTTTCTATTTACAAAATGCTAAAATTTTTACAAATTCACCATTTGACATAGCTCATTAGCTATATTAAACTAAATTTGAATTTAAGTACCTTAAGTTGGTTTATGTGACCAGCAAGGGTTGTGTCTTGGTCCATTTGGACTTCTACAACAAAATACCATAAACTGGGGAGCTTGTAAACAACAAAAATTTATTTCTCATCATTCTGGAAACTGGGAAGTCTAAGATCAAGGTGCCAACAGATTCAGTGTCTGGGTGAGGAGCTGTTTTCTAGCTCAGAGATAGCACCTTCTTGCTGTGTCTTCACATGGTTTAAGGAGCAAGTGAGCTCTCTGGGGTCTCTTTTATAAGGGCACTAATCCCATTCCCGAGGGCACCACCTTCCTGACCTAATTACCTCCCAAGGCCTTGGGGTTAGGATTTCAACATATGACTATTAGGGGGACACAAACATTCAGACCATCTCAGATTGCTAAATAGGTTTTAACAATTATTAAATGAGGCATATTAATAGTTTTTTATTTTTCCCCTTAAAGTAGAAAAACACATACTGAGAAATAAAAACAAATATAACATTTAAGTTAAGTGCGGTACCAGCTGAGTAAAGAAAATGACTAGAAGATATTTGACTAAAATGAATTATTTAAACTACTTTTGTTACTGAAAAGACCAAGTCTGGGAAGATGATAGGTTATGTGATAGTACTGATTGGTGTCATCAATTGATTTTTTTTTTTTTTTTTCTGAGACAGAGTCTCGCTCTGTCACCCAGGCTGGAGTGCAGTGACACTATCTCGGCTCACTGCAAGCTCCACCTCCCGGGTTCACGCCATTCTCCTGCCTCAGCCTCCCGAGTAGCTGGGACTACAGGTGCCCGCCACCACACCCGGCTAATTTTTTGTATTTTTAGTAGAGATGGGGTTTCACCATGTTAGCCAGGATAGTCTCGATCTCTTGACCTCGTGATCCACCCGCCTCAGCCTCTCAAAGTGCTGGGATTACAGGTGTGAGCCACCGCACCCAGCCAATTGATTTTTAAAAAGACATAGCCAGCAAATTGCCAGAAAGAAGATAAGTCATATTCTTAGGGATGTATGGACTACTTAGGAGAAATGCGTTGCCATTTTGAAAATTAATCATTGATATGTGATGTGCTCTAAGCATTTTTATTTTTATGTTTTTTGCTTCTTGACTGCATGACTAACAAAATATAGGTGGTTTTATTTCAAGACATAGAGTTTTGTGTCAGGAAGTTTATTAGAGTTTTCCAAGAAAACAGAATCAATAGAATATATTACATATATATATGTATCCTACACACACACACACACACACACGTTGAACATCCCTAATCTAAAATCCTGAAATCCAAAATTATTCAAAATCAAAAACTTCTTAAATACTGACATGACACCACAAGTGGAAAATTCCACACATAAGTACTTAACATAAATTTTGCCTTATGCACAGTTATTTAAAATATTGTATAAAATTACCCTCAAGGTATGTGTATAAGGTATATGTAAAACGTAAATGAAGTCTGTGTTTAGACTGTGGTCCCATCCCCAAGATATTTAATTATGTATATGCAGATATTCCACAATCCAAAAGAATTTAAAATCTGAAACACTTCTGTTATACACACACACATATATATCCTGGGTTTCCAGCTTGCAGATGGTAGATCATGGGGCTTCTCAGCCTTCATAATAACATGAGCCAATACCATATATATATATGTGGGTATATATAAGTATAAATATAAATACAGTTATATGTTTTATTAATATAATATATACATTATTAATATATATTTATATGCATATGTAAATATATAAAAATATATATCTATATGTATATTTTTAGAAAGAAATTTATTTTAAGGTATCAGCTCACAACAGTTACGGAATGAGAAGACCCATGATCTGCCATCTGTAAGCTGGAGACCCAAGAAAGCTGATGGTATAATTTGAAGGTCTGAGAGCTGGAAAGCCAATGGTATAGATTCCAGTCCAAGTCTGAAGACCTCAGAGCCAGTAGTCAAGCGCAGAAGAGCAATGCCTACGAGCAAAGTCAACCTTTCTCACCTTTTTGTGCTATTCAGGCCCTCACTGAATTAGGTGATGCCACTCACCTTGGGGAGGGTGATGTGTCATCTGCCAATACAAGTGCTAATCTGTTGCAGAACCATTCTCACAGATGCTTTCAGAAATAATGTTTAACCAGCTGTGTGGGCTTCCCATGGCCTGGTCAAGTTGACACATAAACTTAATCATCACAGACAGCAATTCAGTTTACTTCAGCGGGTGATCTTGAACTGTTTTAAGTTTGGCACTCTTGAATTCTTACGTGTGTAGGGGGCTTTGTGTCATTTTCTTGCTACTCAAAATACTTTCCTGGAAGCAAGGAAGTGCTCCCCCATGCCTGTCCCTCCTGAGCAGTGTAGTTCTGCCCTGACTGGCCTAGACTCTAAAACTTCAAGACTCAACTCTCATTTCTACCACAGAAGGATAAAATATAATTCAATTTTCTTATAATTTCTAAATCTTTCACATTTTGACATTTCCAAAACCCTGTAAGGTCAATATATGCACTAATTATCTGAAAAGTGGTGATTAAATTGCTGGTGTTTCTTATAATTTATGGTGTCTTAGAAAGCAGGGCATAGGGTGGTTTCTGATGATAATGGAAGATCCAGCAAATAGTAGTCCCAGGTGCTGTTTCTCCTGGGTTCATTCACATCAAAGAAGTTACCTACAAATAAGGTTTGTTCTCTCATGGTCATCAGCCCCGCAGCATCAGGGAACCCTGTTCTTTGTAGACCTCTCCATGACTTCAGCAACTCATTTCTTCTCACAAGAGATGGTGGAGAGGCCACACTGATAGACTTTAAAGCCATTCTATCCAGGACGATCAGTGGAAGTCAAAACTGAACTTGAATCAAAATCACTGGAGGGTTAAAACACAGATTGCTGGTTCCTATCTCCAGAGTTTCTGAAAATGTAGGTTTGGGGCTTAGCCTGAGAAGTTGCATTTCTAGCAAGTTCCCAGGTGATGCTGATGCTTCTGGTCCAAAACCACACTTTCAGAACCACTAGCCTTAGGTCCACAATGCCCTAGCTCAACAATGTCCTAGGTCAACAATGCCCTAGCTGTCCACAGATGAAGAAATTGGCATGTGATCTGAATTTGGCCTCTGAAGCATGAGGGGATGTCTGCTGGGAGACATGTCATACCTCATTTGGGAATGAAGAGTGTCCCCTCCCAGTTCCCCACTCCTTTCCCTCTGAGTAGTGTTTCTATATGTGCAACCTAGAAACAACTGAGGCCATCCTGGACCATCCTATAATCTTGGTGAAGTAAGCCCTACCATTACTCCAGCCTGAGATCGCCAGAGCAGGGAACTGGAAGTAATTTGGTTCCATGATGACAAGTGGCCCAGAGAGTAACTAGCCTGGGGCCTGCACTTTCAGAGAAAGTAAATATCTTCATTGTTTTAGCCAGTTTGAGTTAGATACTTCTGGTTTTTATAATCTAAAGTACCCTAATTAATACAGAAATGTCAGGGAATCCAAAAACTATAAAAGGAACAGAAAGAGGTAAATAGAAAAAAAATCATCACTTGCAAATGAGGAAATACCAGACAGTGTCAAACAGGAGGAAATATTTAGAACCCTAAGTGGTAAGAAAGCAACCAGGCTAAAGAAGTAGCAAATTAGCAGAACAAACCTTTCTTCAAGTGGCAGGAATAATCCAAAAAAAAAAAAACAACTAGGCTAAAAACACTCTGGTGAGGAACTCTACATTGAATCTTTACACTTTTATAGTAGGATTTATTTTAACGTGTTGAAACCCTGAGACAAAAGCTCTGTCTTTCTCCATCTGCCTTCCCAGACCACCCTGGTAATAAATGACTCAACTCTGCCTATACCTAAATAAAGGAAATTGGACTTTCCCATTTCTCTGCTCATCCGAGAGCTTTCCCTCCTGCTAAGGGATAAGACATAGAGGCCTAACTTCTCTCCACGGTGCCAAGGGCTCAAGGTCTGACTGCCTTGAACCATCCCTGATTATGAAGAGAAACATCAGACTGTCAAACTCACCTAGGTGACTGGGGCACAGCCTTGAGGTTAAAAAAAAAGTTGTCAGACCCAATTTTATAATTCACCAGGAGCCCCTGTCAGACAAATGAAGCAGCAGTGATGAATGGATTCAGATAGATCGTGATGGGACTCAAGAAGCTGGCGTCACCACCAATTAGATCTGGCACTAGAGCAGTCAGTGTGCGCATGGCCCCTTGCTCCCTTGAAATAAACAAGCTGTCGCAGCTACATTGGGACTGAACAATGACATAAACACAGATCTCAGTTGGATCAGTCAAACGCTTTGCATAGTCTTCAACTGTGGCTGCATGCCCTTTCCTCTCTACGCTCAAGACAGCAGCTATATCACTTAGTATTTTGCTGCATAAATCCAAAGTGAAAATGAGCGACTTCTCAGCACAATTTAAAATAAACCAAGCTTTTTCATACCATAGAAAAATACCACTTTTCAAGGTAAAATAGAGACAATAAATCCCAAGAATCAACAGATTGTGTCCTATGGGTTTGCAGGGAGAAAAAAAAAAAGGTGCTGGTGTCTTGATTAAGAACTTATGCGCCAGCTCCCAGGTGGCTGGAGGCCATCCCAGGTGTGGCCATGAATTCTTGATATTGCGGTATCATCTGCTTTCCTGTGCTTTGCTTATTTTCTGCATAAGTCTTGCTGTGTAGTGGGATTTGCTAGAAACACAACTGGCATCTAATTTTGGTTACAACTCAAGACTTCTGACCTCCTCAGCATACAATTATCTCTTACTGCCTTGAGAGTTGTCACGTGATATTTTGGTGTGTCCATCAATGTGTGACAGTGCAGTTCTGCGTAGTAAGGACTGTAGGATAGAGAAGTAGAGTAACAGTTATTATAAACTTTGAAGCAAATTTTAAAAGATATTTTAGTTTAAAATTTCTAGGAAAAATAAAGTTTCAGTTCACTCCACCCTCTGTCCTGCTAAGGACCAGAATTAAAAAACAAAAAACAAAGAATAATTTTTGTGTCCCAATATGAAAGACTAAGTGTATCTTTATATTATGTTTTGTTTGCAGTTTAATTAATCATGACTTCCGATTGGTAGGATAAGAAGTGATCATTTTTCTTACATCTCCATGACTCCTTCCTTCCCTTTCAACTTGTCCACAAATATTGAGATGTTTCTTTGTAAAAAGTGAAATAGAATGATCTTGAAGAGAAAAGAATTCTTTGGGACAGAAAATTTCATATTTCTAATTGGAGGCATTTTTTTTCTTTTCATTCTTTCTGCCCCTAATCTATCTTTCAGTATGTGTAAATGTGCAATCTAAACCCCGTCTTTTAAAGAAATTACCTGTATTTATCAGGTAAAACTCTGTCAAAGTGAAAAATAATTTAATATGTTAGTGACGTATCATTTAAATACTTGCCCACACTAGAAAAATCTCATTTGCTTATTGCTATACAATAATGTATGTGTTGACATCATTTTATATTAAAAAGTCCTAAAGAATACTGGCTTGACTGATGATTTTTTAAAAAGTCAAACCAGGGAATTTTGAGACACAACACAACACCTCAGCAGAGACATGTATTTGGAAATAGCTCCAGCCACAGCTGTGAGGGGAGACCTACACAGGCAGGTGAACCATGATTACAAGAGTCATGCAGGCCTAATAAGGAATAATTAGTGGGTGTCCCAGCAAACAAGTAGAATAGGTCAACAGAGAACTCTGGGAACAGGCAATAGTTAGGTGTCTAGGTGGGTAGATGGTTGACATTAGGAAGTTTCAAAGAGAACTGCTTAGAATAATGGAAGACTCATTTCTGAGAAACTGGACAAGTAGACTGGGAACCAAGAGAAACAAGCCCTGAGTAATAACATGGATGTGAGATTGAGTGTAACTAGAACACAAAGCAGAAATGCACATGATGGGGAATCTGCAAGATCCACTTCATTGTTGTCCACAGTTGCCCTTCACCAAGACTCTTATTTTCCAAGCACAACACATTTAGAAGGAAACATATTCCATTAGATTAAAGTTCTGGAGATAGGTATTTGTCAATTCCTCATAAGTTTACCCTGAAATGACTCAGAAAAGTTGTGGCTATCTCTGTGGAATGTCCTGTAGGATGATGTGGTAGCCATCTTTCCTCTTCATCAGTGCCATGAGAAGTGTCGGCTAAAGACCATGTGCACTCCAGAGCTGTTAACAGATGCTTGGATTGGAAGCACACTAGGAAGACAAAAGTTTTCAGGGCTTTTATTCTAGCTGCAGTGTATTACCTAAGCCTGCATGTCAGCAATAGTATTTCATCATCTGTGTAATTCCAAAGAGCATTTAGCTGACAGAATTGGCCCATAAACAATGAGATCTTAGAAAATTCTCAATACAAGTCTTTGCTGTTTTTATGTAAAAAGCAGGGAACAAGATGATACCCAAGCAGTCATGCTATGCAATGAACTGAACAGGTGACCAAAGCCAGGGAACCCTCATCAGCTCTGTTCTTTCCTTGTCCACTTTTGATACTGCTGAGAAAGTTGTTTTCCTAAAATAAGTCCCCATGATACCACTGGCGAAAACTTCATTAACTCTTCATTGCTTATAAAATAGTCATAGAATTCTAACTCTATAGGTGAGTATTTAATAACAATTCGACATATAGTTACTATTTACCTTTCAAGACCACGTCACTATTCTTCCACATAATCATATACTGCATTCCCCCAGGGCCCTCACCTTCTCTGGCCATTTTTCGTACTTTCACACCTCACCTTTTTTCTTCCCAATGGCCTTTCCCATCTATGGAAACCCACTCCATCCTTTGATGTCAGATTTAAGCTATGTCAGTCACAGATTGTCCAGCATTGTCTTCCAGTGCCCACTTACCCACATGTACACATATATAACCCAGTGAGATATTTAAGTGGAACCAAAGTGCTAGGATTATTTTCCTTTTTATTGATGAAAAAGATCTAGGTAAATAAAAAGGTTATTTTATGGAAATAGGGTAGTAAGTAGGTAGATTAACTTGCCAACTGCGATAGACTGGTAAATTGTTCATTGTGAAATTTATCAAAATTAAGAAAGAAAATTATATTATTTCTGCTTTTTGACAGGCATTGCAAAGTAAAAGGATGTGTTATATAAATAAGCAATGCTTTAATTTAGGCTTTACTCCTAAATTTTTTACCATTAGCCAGAAAACAAACTATAAATACTAAATAAATTCTTCTTTCAACATAGTTGGGAATAAATTATCATGCATGCAAAATAATCTAGAAGGGGGAAAGTTTTAGTACACAAGTTATAAATGTGTTTTCCAAAGGTCATGTGCAAAGTCTGAGAGAATAAGAAGCTGTTGCTAAGACAACAATTACAACAAAATAGGAACAAATTGGTTGGGCTAGTAGGCGAATTTATCCAGCTCCAATAACGGCGTTAACAAAATTAGAGAGCTACTTTTCAAATGGAGCTAATCATTAAGACGGGAAACTAAGAAGAATTATCCTTAGTCAATAATGTTGTTCAAAGTTGAGGCTCAACTAATTTTACTCTTAGAATTAGTCCCACACAGCATGGGACTATCTTTATTTCCTCAGAGGCAAATAAAAGCAGTTGAAAAAAATCTATAATTCAATTAATGGTCTGGATGATGATGGCAACCATTACTAAGAATAATGTCTGACTGAGTTTCCTGGCTGTTTATATATTGATAAATCCTTAAGCTTATGAATTGCTTAATCTTTAAGAGATTTAAGTTTCTAACTATGTAAGTTACATTTTTCCTCTACACATTTAAATTTATTTTGTAGTTTCATGAGTAAAATAGCCTGCCTTTCCAGCAGTAGAAAGTTTACACAGTGAGTTGGAATCCTAAAAATTAGAGAAATATATTTGATAACTTGTATCTAATTGATACATGTTTTGCAAACTTCCTACATTTGAAGGATACTTCATCCTTATTACCTTAAAATCTCATTCTAACTTTATTGTCCATTTAGACTATCACCTTAAATTTTAAAAAAACAGATTATTGCCTATGTGAGGGGTTGAGTGCCAACGCAAATTTCTGGTCCAAATAAACTTTTAAAAGTTTTCATAACTGCATGTGTAATCACAATCACACATGCATCAGATTTTGCATAACATAATAGTAAAAGCAATAGCCAAAGAAATTAAAAGAGAACTTCCATATTCAATTGGGTCCCTTGCAGGACTTGAAAGAGGTGTAATTCATTGCACATAGGGATATTTCTCAAAAGTTTCTTTCCTTTTCTTCTTAACTTCCCTTCTCTTCTCCTCTACTTTGGGGCTGCTTCAGAATTTCTCATACACCAAACTTACAAAACTTTCTCTCAGTAAACATGCAGATCACCCTCCTTTCTCTCTGTTCTTTATTATGAGACTCTTCAGGTTCTAAATCACAGTGAGTCCTCAGATTGGTCTCACAAAGACAGAAGTCTTCATAGGGAGAAGTCAAGGAGAAGAAATTGATCAAAAAGAGATTTTCTTTATTGTTTTCTTTAAGGCAAGTAGAGTGGCTTTAAGAGAGGAAGAGGAAAAAGACTTGAACAAATTCAAAATTAGTAAATTCTGTCTTCATTATGCAAACTTTGATGAGTAGAATGGAAGGCCATGTATCTTTTTTTATAGTAATAAATTTTTTTTTTAATTATTTATTTTACTAATGCCTCACATGCTGTCTCCTTTTCAAATGTCACTAACAAAGAAAGAAAAAGAAGAAAGGACAAAGGAAGGGGAAAAGAGAAGAGAAGAAACCCTGAAAAAATAGATGCTAATAAAACTTCATTTCCATAAATTACTGGAAGGCGAATTGTTCCTATGCTTAAAGTGACTAGTATTTGCATCTTTTATTCATTTAACAACTATGTCTTGAGTGCCTTCTATGAGCCAGGCACTAAAGAGGCATCCTGCTTCCTCAGATCCAAATGCTAAACAAATTTCATTTTATTTCAAGTATTCAAAATGAAAGCATGAAAAAGAAGAAAAGATGCCATATTCTAAATAATCTGTGGGCTATAATTGTTTGTCCTAATATAATTACGCTGCACCCTGGCTTCATCTTAGTCTATGAAATTTGATTTGAAAGTTTATGGAAAGTGCATATCTCAATAGCACCATCAATCATTTTTCAAAGTTGAAATAAACAGTCAAAATCAACACCTTAGCCAAAGGTGCTGCTTATGGTGTAGAGATGCACCGTCAGAATTACTAACCAGAATAGTTTTGGGACGATCTTTTTGGCATGTTGCAAGAATCACTCTTATATGCTGAGTTGTCTCCCAGCAGCATCTCTTGCCTGAGCAAAATTTGACTTTCATAAGAGTCTAAGGAAAGGGTCTTCATTAAGGGTGATTTATCACCAGTCACAGAAAACAAAAGTCACAACTTCTGATAAAAATTTCTACCCATGCAAAGCAGGCAAAGAACCTTTACCAATGAAGTTAGCACAGCACAGAAAATTTTGCATCTGCCAATCAGTCAGACACACAACTCCTTGTTCAGATGCTGTGAAAAATCACAACAATGCCCTGCCTATGTATTTGAATATATTCAGTCCATCTGTTGCAATTTATAAGATAAGCTTGGAAGGATGTAGAATTTACTTACATTACAGTGAAGCCTTTTCCTTGGGTGCCCAATGCAGTGCCTAGTTCTTAGTAGGTGCTCGATGTGTGGTGGTTTTGGTGGCAGGAATAGTGGTAAGATAGCAGGTAATGGCTTTTTTAAAAGTATGATAGAAGATTTTAAATATCATATTATATATTTAATGCACATTTAACATAGTATGCATTTAAAGTTTATTAAAATAAGTTGAATTCTTACCCCCTTGCATCAGGTAGTATTGATTAGTAAATTACCTGTAAATCCTAGAAATCTCACAATATTCAGGGACTTCAGGGTAATGAACCTCTTGCTTCTCTGTACTCTTTACTATAGTATTTATAAGCAGCTATATGAGAGCAAGAAAAACATTAATTCCAATTGTGTGGTTGATGGTTACAATTAATTACTTGCCTTGGACTCTGCTAATGACCAGCAGTTGATGATTTAAAGAGATCTATGCCACAAAAGGCCACTTGGCTTAACTCACCAAAGGCATCTATATACTCCCATGGAAGGAATCCGGTTTTTTTTAATAATCCTCATTGATTGTAAATGATACCAGAGGATAACCTGGTTTTGGTAACTCCCCTTAAAAGCCCCTCATTTGATCGCATGCTCTTGCGGTCACCATCTTAGCACCATGCTGGTTATTTGCAACCTGGATTGCCAGCTACCATTGTTTTTTCTTAGAGTAGATTTTCATTCACCTTGATTGAGTCCTAGGAGTTTGTGGAGGGGGACCTTGACTGAGCCATTAACCTTGTGCTTCCACACCTTGAGGCCGGGAATGTGGCTAAACCAGAGGCACTGCCTGTCCACTGAGGCAGAGGTTAGCAGAGACTGACCAGGTACAGCACTTCCTCATTAACAAGGGGAGTCAGGACTGGGGGCAGCAGCAAGGAGAGAACGCACCATGGAATCATCCTGAGACAATGTAGGTGCTGGTTCTGATTCTACTATCTTGTTATGTCATCTTGAATCAACCATCTACCCATTCTATGCCTCAGTTCACTCATTTTAACAATAAAGGGAAAAAGTTAGAGAATGTGTCTCAAAGGTCTATTGAAGCCAAAGAATTCCAAAATTCTATTTGTCATTTAAGTGGCCATTTTTCCTTTTTTTTTCCACCGACTACAAACACACTTAGTTGAAGACTTGGGCAACAACAAGAATACATTTGGCTACTATCACATTTTCAAGACTAATGAGTCTCTTTGTCAATGACAAACAAATGGCCCATTATGCAAGCTGATAATTGCAATATATTACCTTCTCACATTAAGATAGTCACAAACAGTACTTTAAAATTCAATACAGAAAAAAAAAAGTGTTGAATCCCAGCTTTGGCTAAAGTAGACAGAATCCCTGCCCTCAATGTAGCTTTGAGTCCTGTTTGAGAGGCAGATATTAGACAGATAATCACAGGAATGAATACTACAGTTGAGAACCTGCCTGTGAAGGAGAAGTTCAGGGTGATACACAAGTATGTCCCAAAGGAACCCAGTCTCATCCAAAGATTAATGTGTGAATAAACTTATCTGTGCAAAGCTTAATATCAAATTTTGAGGTGATAATATGGTTGTCTAAGAAGTTGTTACATATTGTTAACTGAATAAGATTCTCTATTTCCCCAATAAAGAATGCTACATGTGTACAGAAAAATTTATCATCTAGGATGGGGTAAATATGGCAGTATAATTTTAGACCCTTTATATAGTCAAGGATGGTCCATTTTCAATAGTTTGTGCCACTAGACCAAAGTAGAATGAATCCCCAAACAGGGAAAATCACAGCCCTTGTTTCTCAAGCCTTAATCATCACAACACCTTCATAAATTTTGCCATAGCCATTGATCTGTTCTATAAATTACTAATACTTTTCCTCAAATTGACTTAAAATGCCTACTTACATTTACCCTAAACAAAGGTATCCATAAATTAGTACAAAAGTTTTAACATACTAATTATATTGTTTTATTAACTTTTAAAATGAATGCATATCTCTTCACATAAAACTTGGTCATCTGTACAGTTAACATCCTTTTGGGTACCAAACTTTGGAAAACACTGACCTCAACTCATAGCCCCATGCATACACCCAAATACAAACCATAACCCTGGGAAAATTCTTCAGTTAGTGGGAATGATGCAGAAGCCCAGTTGCAACTCACTATCTGTGCCTTTCAGCAAAGTTTTTATAAATTTTCCTCATGAAGCCACCTGTGATTTCCAGTGGTTTTTAATTTACTTAATAGGTAATTATGAAGGAACAATTGTGTAGTCATATTTCTGAATGCAATGACACCTGATCACTCAACATACAGAAATTTGGAGCGATTTTGATTTGACATGATGACTAAGAGCACTTTGTACCTCCAGTCTAAGAATATTCACACCTAATATAATTTTGCAATAACATGTTAGGGTATATAGTTTCTCAGAAAGGTAAGTTAAAGTATTTGCAGTGATAGTGAGAACACTTGGTAATTCTGAGAGCAGAGATGTCATTTATAGTAGTTAAAACCCGTGAGATGTTAACTATATGTAAGAGGAAAGTGTTTAAAGTCAAAAAAATTATATATTTTTTTACTTCTGTGCATATGTTAGCTTCACTCTATGGTATTCAAAAATAATAATGCATGTTAAATAAAATAATTATTTGACAACAAAGAAAATCAATTATATTTTGGCTTTGTTGGATTTAGATTCCTGCATTAATAAATTGACAAGAGATTAGGGTGTGTAGAACAAGAGTTTATCTGTGGCTGGAGACTCAAAGTTTCCTATAGTTCTCTTGACAAGCATACAAACTATTCCTTAAAAAGGAGAATTAAAGCAAGCAGTTGTACTTCACAGACAGCAAGATGTAACTGACTTGGCTGATAACATTTGGCTGCAACAATCTCCTCTCTGCCAACCAATGGGAAATGCCAAAATCAATTAGGATGAACTGTGGACTATACCATCATGTCTGAATTACATGCTTTAAGTTCTTCCTGTTCACTTCTTATCTGAAATTATTTAAAAATCTAAAATTGTGACAAACATATTTGAGGCCACTACATTGATTTTCTTGTCAGATTATGATTTTTTATTTGTTGCCCACATAATATACACACTAGGAATTCTAGTCATGACTGAGCTCTGTTCAACTTTATTTTCACATTTTTATACATTAACTTTTTTTTATTTACACATGCATCATATTTTACTGCAAACAAAGCAAAGTCAAATTGAATATCATTTTACACATAAAACCACAGGGGAATTTTTGCACTGTACTCTAGCAGTCAGTCAAGAATCAGTGCCTCCCTTTCCCTAACTATTCCATACCCACTCTTATTCTTCCTTCCATAGGTGTGTGTTTTTAACTTGCTTGACTCCCTTCTTTACTGCTAGCACTTATTAATCTTTTTTTTTTCAATTTTTGTTTTAGATTCAGGCAGTACATGTGCAGGTTCTTTTCCTGAGTATATTGCATGATGCTGTGGTTTGAGGTACAGATGATCCCATCACCCAGGTACTGAGCATAGTACCCAACAGTTGGTTTTTCGACCATTGGCTCCATCCCTCCCTCCTCACTCTAGAAGTCCCCAGTCTCAATTGTTGTCCTATTTATATCCATGAGTAGTCTTTGTTTAGCTCCCACTTATAAGTAAGAACATATAGTATTGAATTTTATGTTCCTACATTAATTCGCTAAGAATAATTGTTTCCAGCGGCACCCGTGTTACTGTAAAGAACATGATTTCATTCTGTTTTATGCCTTTGTAGTATTCCATATGTGTGTGTGTGTATATATATGTGTGTGTGTGTGTGTATATAATTATATATATATCGTTTTATTTATCCAAAATACCAATGATGGACACCTAGGTTGATTCCATGTCTTTGCTATTGTGAATAGTACAATGAGCATACATAAGCATGTATCTTTTTAGTAGGATTTGTTTTCTTTTGGATATATAGCCAATAATGGAATTGCTGGGTGAGATGGTAGTTCTAAGTCCTTTGAGAAATTAAAGGAATTAGCGTTCCACAGTGGCTAAACTAATTTACCTTCCCACCAACAGTGTATAAGCATTCCCTTTTCTCTGCAGCCTTGCCAATATCTGTTTGTTTTTTTTTTAATTTTTAAACCGATAGCTATTCTGACTGGTGTGAGATAATATTTCATAATGGTTTTGATTTGCATTTCTCTTGTGATTGATGACATGGAACATTTTCTCACATGTTTCTTGGCCATTTGTATGTACTCTTTTGAGAAGTGTCTGTTCATGTCTTTTGACCATTTCTCAGTGGAATTATTTGTTTTTTGTTTGTTTGTTTTGCTCTGTTTTTTTTTGCTTGCTCAACTGTTTAAGTTCCTTATCAATTCTGTATATTAGACCTTTGTTGGATGCATAGTTTGCAAATACTTGTCTCCTGTTCTGTAGATTGTCTATTTACTCTGTTGATAGTTCTTTTACTGTGCAGAAGGTCTTTAATTCGGTCCCATTTGTCAATTTTTATTGTTGTTGCAATTACTGTTGAGGACTTACTTTTAAGTTATTTCCCATGACTGATGTCCAGAATGATGTTTCCTGAGTTTTCTTCCTGAGGATTCTTGTAGTTCAAGGTCTTACATTTAAATTTTAATCCATCTTGAGTTAATTTTTGTATATGGTGACAGGTAGGAATCCAGTTTCATTCTTCTACATATGGCTCACCAGCTATCCCAGCACCATTTATTGAATAGAGAGTCCTTTCTATTGCTTGTTTTTGTTGACTTTGTCAAAGATCAGATGGCTGTAGGCATGAGACTTTATTTCTTGGTTCTCTATTCTGTTTCATGTGGCTGTTTTTGTACCAGAACCATCCTGTTTGGGTTAGTATAGCCTATAGTATAGTTCAAAGTTGAGTAATGTGATGCCTCCAGCTTTTTCCTTTTTGCTTAGGATTGCTTTCACTATTCAGGCTCCTTTTTTGTTGAAGTGAGTTTTAGGATAGGTTTGTTTTGTTTTTCCAGTTCTGTGAAAAATGCCATTGGTAGTTTGATAGGAATAGTGTTGAATCTGCAGTTTGCTTTGGGAAGTACAGCCAGTTTGTACTTCTACTTATGGATGAGAACAGGCAGTGTTTGGTTTTCTGTTCCTGTGTTAGTTTGCTGAGAATGATGGCTTCCAGCTTCATCCATGTTCCTGCAAAGGAAATGAACTCATTCTTTTTTATGGCTGCATAGTATTCCATGGTGTATGTGTGCCACATTTTCTTTATCCAGCCTATCATTGATGGGCATTTGGGTTACTTACAAGTCTTTGCTATTGTAAATAGTGCTGTAGTAAACATACGTGTGCATGTGTCTTTATAATAGAATGAGTTATAATCCTTTGGTTATATAACCAGTAATGGGATTCCTGGGTCAAATGGAGTTTCTAGTTCTAGATCCTTGAGGAATCGCCACACTGTCTTCCACAATGATTGAACTAATTTACACTCTCACTAACAGTGTAAAAGCATTCCTATTTCTCCTCAGCCTCACCAGCATCTGTTTTTTCCTGACTTTCTAATCATTGTCATTCTAACTGGCATGAGATGTTATCTCATTGTGGTTTTGATTTGCATTTCTCTAATGACCAGTCATGATAAGCTTTTTTTTTTTTATGTTTTTTGGCCACATAAATGTCTTCTTTTGAGAAGTGTCTGTTCATATCCTTTGCCCACTTTTTGATGGGGTTGCTTTTGCCTTGTAAATTTGTTTAAGTTCCATGTAGATTCTGGATATTAGACATTTGTCAGATGGGTAGATTGCAAAAATTTTCTCCCATTCTGTAGGTTGCCTGCATGCTACCTGACTTCAAACTATACTACAAGGCTACAGTAACCAAAACAGCATGATACCAGTACCAAAAGAGATATATAGACCAGTGGAACAGAACAAAGACCTCAGAAATAATACCACACATCTACAGTCATCTGATTTTTGACAAACCTGACAAAAACAAGAAATGGGGAAAGGATTCCCTATTTAATAAATGGTGCTGGGAAAACTGGCTAGCCATATGCAGAAAACAGAAACTGGACCCCTTCCTTACACCTTATACAAAAATTAACTCAAGATGGATTAAAGACTTAAATGTAAAACCCCAAACCATAAAAACCCTAGAAGAAAACCTAAGCAATACCATTCGGGACATAGGCCTGGGCAAAGACTTCATGACTAAAACACCAAAAGCAGTTGCAACAAAAGCCAAAACTGACAAATGTGATCTAATCAAACTAAGGAACTTTTATATTGATTTTATACCCTGAAACTTTAATAAATTCATTTATCAGTTCCAGGAGCCTTTTGGTGGAGTCTTTAGTGTTTTTTAGGTACAGAATCATGTTGTTTACAAAGAGAGAGAGTTGGATTTCTTCTTTTCCTATTTGGATGTTTTTTATTCCTTTCTCTTGCCTGATTGCTCTGCCTAGTGCTTCCAGTGCTATGTTGAATAGGCATAGTGAGAATGGGCATCTTTGTCTTGTTCTAGTTCTCCAAGGGAATGTTTCCAATTCTTGCACATTCAGTATGATGCTGGCTGTGTTTGTCATAGATAGCTCTTATTTTTTTGATGTATGCTCCTTCAATGTCTAGTTTCTCAAGGATTTTGAAAACTATTTCTGCATCTATTGAGATGATCATATAGTTTTTGTTTTAAATTCTGTTTATGTGATAAATCACATTTATTTGATGTATATGGAACCAACCTTGTATCCCAGGAATGAAGCCTATTTGATCATGGTGAATTAACTTTTTGATGCTGTTGAATTCAGTTTGCTAGTATTTTGTTGAGGATTTTTGCATCTATGTTCATCAGGGATGTTGGCCTGTAGTTTTCTTTTTTCATTGTTTCTTTGCCAGGTTTCAGTATCAGAGGGATGCTGGCTTCATAGAGTGAGTTGGAGAAGAGTCTCTCCTTGATTTTTTTGGAATAGGTTCAGTACAGTTGGTACCAGCTCTTTGTACATCTGGTAGAAGTTGGCTGAGAATCCATCTGGCCTGAGGCTTTTTTTTCATTGGTAGAATCTTTATTACTGATTCAATTTTGGAAGTCTATGTTGATTTATTCAGTATTTCAGTTTCTTTCTGATTCGATTTTGGGAGATTGTGTGTTACCAGGAATTTATCCACTTCCTCTAGGCTTTCTAGTTTGTGTGCATAAAGGTGTTAATAATACTCTCTACGGATCTTTTGTATTTCTGTGGGATTGGTTGTAATGACACCTTTGTTATTTCTGATTATGCTTATTTGGACCTTCTCTCTTTTTTTCTTTGTTAATCTAGCTAGCAATCTACCAATCTTGCTTACCCTTTCAAAGAACCAACTTTTGGTTTCATTGAATCTTTGTGTGGATTTTTGGGTCTCAATTTCATTAGTTCCACTCCAATTTTAGTATTTCTTTTTTTCTGCTATCTTTGAGATTAGTGTGTTCCTGTTGTTTTCTAGTTCCTTGAAATTTGATACTAGATCATTAATTTGAGATTTTTTTGTGAGGTAGGCATTTAGCACTTTAAACTTTCCTCTTAACACTTCTTTTGCTGCATCCCAGAGACTTTGATATGTTGTGTCTCTGTCTGTTTCCATTTATTTCAAGGAATTTTAAATTTTCTGCCTTGATTTCATTGTTTACTCAAAAGTCATTCAAGAGCAAGTTGTTTAATTTCCATGTAATATTGTGGTTTTGAGAGATCTTCTTGGTATTGATTTATATTTTCACTCCACTGTGGTCCAAGACTATGACTGGTGTGATTTCTGTTTTTTGGAATTTATTGAGACTCATTTTATGGCTGAGCATGTGGTCGATCTTAGAGGATGTTCCATGTGCAGATTAAAAAAATGTCCATTTTGTGGTTGTTGGAGGCAATGTTCTGTATATGTCTATTAGGTCCAATTAGTCACATGTTCAGTTTAAGTCCAGAATTTCTTTGTTGGTTTTCTGCCTCAATGATCTGTCTAATGCTGTCAGTGGGGTATGGAAGTCCCCCACTATCATTGTGTGGCTGTCAAGTCTTTTTCGAGAACTAGAAGTACTTGTTCTGTGTATCTGGGTGCTCCAATTTTGGGTATGTATGTTTTTAGAATAATTAAGTCTTCTTGAATTGAACCATTTAACATTATGTAGTACCCTTCTTTGTCCTCTTTTACTGTTTTTGGTTTAAAATCTGTTTTATCTAATATAAGAATAGCAATCTCTGCTCTTTTAGTTTTCTGTTTCCATGGTAGATCTTTCTACAACCCTTTGCTTTGAGCCTATTGGCGTCATTATGTTTGAGATGGCTCTCTTGAAGACAAAAGATGGATAGGTCTTGTTTTTTCATCCAACTTTTCACTCTGTGCCTTTTAAGTGGAGCATTTAGATCATTTACATTCAAAGTTAATATTGACATGTGAGATCTTGATCCTAACATGAAATTGTTAGCTGGTTGCTTTCTAGTTTCTATTGTGTGGTTGCCTTATAGGTTCTGCAGGCTATGTACTTAAGTGTGTTTTTGCAGTAGCATTAACATAATTTTCATTAAAAGATTATTCTATTCACCTTCATGCTAGATTAGAGAATGATGAGGAAATTTACAGTATACATTGCTTTTCCTTCAAAGTAGCTCTTGTTTCTTGACTGCAAATATGTGGTGCACAGTTCACAAACCCCTCATCTTGCTAATTACTCATTGTTTACTCAATGCTTGAAACTAACTTGCACATTTTATATGTCCCGGAAAATTGTGAGTTAAACTTTTTATGTAACACAGTACTTCATTTTAAAGGGGATCTTCCGCAAAAGAATATTTTTTAATGTCAACTAAACTGTCTCTTAACATATAGTGGACAGATTGTGGATAGTGGAAATAGAAAATTTGGGTTTTAGTTGTGCTATAAAAATTGTTCAAATCACTTAACCATAACTAGAGTTCAATTACCTTGTCTGTAAAAAGAAGACAGAATCTTAGGCTTTGAAATAAAAAAGACAGAGGTGTTGATTCTGCCTTAGACACTAGCTAGTTATGTGATCTTTGATGAGTCACCTAAACTCCCAGAGCCACCTTGTGCTGAATTATACATTTGGGGTTGTAGTTTGAACTTTGTTAGGTTGCCATGAGGGTTAATTGGAATAAAAATGTCCAAGCTTTGTATCTATTATTATATGAACATATCACTTTATAAATTCCTTCTGACCATTGCTTTTTCTCCAAGTTGTTCCTGAAATCTTCTTGATATATTTAAAATGAAACATCATTTATAATTTTCATTGCTAACATTTCATGTAAATGCACATTATTATCAACATAAAATAGTTATACATAAGAAATTGCTAAATCTCCTTAACAATTTGGTAATGAAAACTGAGAACTCAGTCATACACATTTTGGTCACTTTGATGTTATCACCTGACAGAAAGGCTTTTTACATTTTCTGATATTAATATTTATTCTGAATCTTGAATAAAAGAGGGGTTTCTATTTGGTATATATAAACACCAACAATAAACAAATGAGAATGAAGATTTTCTTTGAATAAGATTTTCTGTTTTCTTTATCAAGTGTTCAATAATTTCATCCCATTCCACATCCCTACTGTGAATGTGATAAGGTGTTACAGTTCCATCAAGATATCTCGGTGTTTTATGATGATGATTCCCCCCAGTTCATTCTGTTGTCTATAGCAAATAAGAGTTTTCCACTATGTGTACATAGTTCCCTTATAAAAGACACAAATAAAAGTAGGAAAAAATTAGTTTCCATCACATACTTTAATTCCCTCATTGTGAAAATAACCCCTTTTCAGATATTTAAACTAAAATTTGCGTGCTGAACTATATGGTTTTTTACCTTTGATTCTGACTTAACATGAAGATAAAAACTAAGAACATTCACCTTTTTGTCTGAGTAACATTATTCAATCATCTCTCAGCCTCTTCGTTTAAAAAAAAAAAAAAAAAAAGAAAGGGAAGATGGCTGAATAGGAACAGCTATGGTCTGCAATTCCTAGCATGATTGATACAGAAGATGGGTGATTTCTGCATTTCCAACTGAGGTACCTGGTTCATCTCATTGGGACTGGTTCGACAGTGGGTGCAGCCCATGGAGGGTGAGCTGAAGCAGGGCAGGGCGTCACATCACCTGGGAAGCACAAGGGTTTGGGAGATTTCCCTTTCCTAGCCAAGGGAAGCCATGACAGACTACCTGGAAAATCGGGAGACTCTTGACCAAATACTGTGCTTTTCCCAAGGTCTTAGCAACCTGCAGACAAGGCGATTCTCTCCCATGCCTGGCTTGGCACCTCCCACGCCCACAGAGCCTTGCTCACTGCTAGCGCAGCAGTCTGAGATCGATCTGTGAGACGGCAGCCTGGCTGGGGAAGGGGCGTCTACCATTGCTGAGGCTTGAGTAGGTAAACAAAGTGGCCAGGAAGCTCGAACTGGGTGGAGCCCACCGCAACTCAACAAGGCCTACTGCCTCTAGACTCCACCTCTGTTGGCAGGGCATAGCAGAACAAAAGGCAGCAAACAACTTCTGCAGACTTAAACATCCCTGTCTGACAGCTCTGAAGAGAGCAGTGGTTCTCCCAGCACAGCGTTTGAGCTCTGAGAATGGACAGACTGCCTCCTCAAGTGGATCCTTGACCCCCGTGTAGCCTAACTGGGAGACACCTCCCAGTAGGGGCCGACAGACACCTCATATAGGCGGCTGCCCCTCTGGGACAAAGCTTCCAGAGGAAGGATCAGGCAGCCATATTTGCTGTTCTGCAATATTTGCTGTTCTGCAGCCTCTGCTGGTGATACCCAAAGAAACAGAGTCTGGAGTAGAACTCCAGCAAACTCAAATAGATCTGCAGCTGAGGTACCTGACTGTTAGAAGGAAAACTAACAAACAGAAAGGAATAGCATCAACATCAGCAAAAGGTCATCTACACCAAAACCCCATCTGTAGGTCACCAACATCAAAGACCAAAGGTAGATAAAACCACAAAGATAGGGAGAAACCAGAGCAGAAAGGTGTAAATTCTAAAAATCACAGCATCTCTTCTCCTCCAAAGGATCACAGCTCCTTGCCAGCAACGGAAAAAAGCTGGATGGAGAATCACTTTGATGAGTTGACAGAAGTCGGCTTCAGCAGGTCAGTAATAACAAACTTCTCCGAGCTAAAGGATGATGTTTGAACCCATTGCAAGGAAGCTAAAAACCTTGAGAAAAGATTAGACAAATGGCTAACTAGAATAAACAGTGTAGAAAAGATGTTAAATGACCTGATGGAGCTGAAAACCATGGCATGAGAACTTTGTGATGCATGCACAAGCTTCAATAGCTGATTTGATCAAGTGGAAGAAAGGATATCAGTGATTGAAGACCAAATTAATGAAATAAAGCGAGAAGACAAAGTTAGAGAAACAAGAGTAAAAAGAAACAAACAAAGCCTCCAAGAAATATGGGACTATGTGAAAAGACCAAATCTACATTTGTTTGGTGTACCTGAAAGTGATGGGGAGAATGGAACCAAGTTGGAAAACACTCTTCAGGATATTATCCAGGAGAACTTCCCCAACCTAGCAAGGCAGGCCAACATTCAGATTCAGGAAATACAGAGAAAGCCACAAAGATACTCCTCAAGAAGAGCAACTCTAAGACACATAATTGTCAGATTTATCAAGGTTGAAATGAAGGAAAAAGTGTTAAGGGAAGCCAGAGAGAAAGGTCGAGTTACCCACAAAGGGAAGGCCTTCAGACTAACAGCTGACCTCTCAGCAGAAACTCTACAAGCCAGAAGAGAGTGGAGGCCAATATTCAACATTCTTAAAGAAAAGAATTATCAACCCAGAATTTCATATCCAGCCAAACCAAGCTTCGTAAGTGAAGGAGAAATAAAATCCTTTACAGATAAGCAAATGCTGAGAGGTTTTGTCACCACAAGGCATGTCTTACAAGAGCTCCTGAAGAAAGCACTAAACATGGAAAGAAACAACCGGTACCAGCCACTGCGAAAACAGGCCAAATTGTAAAGATGATCAATGCTATGAAGAAATTGCATTGATTAACAGGCAAAATAACCAGTGGCCATCATAATGACAGGATCAAATTCACACATAACAATATTAACCTTAAATGTAAATGGGCTAAATGCCCCACTTAAAAGAAACAGACTGGCAAATTGGATAAACAGTCAAGACCCATCAGTGTGCTGTATTCAGGAGACCTATCTCACGTGCAAAGACGCACATAGTCTCAAAATAAAGGGATGGAGGAAGATCTACCAAGCAAATGGAAAGCAAAAAAAAGCAGGGGTTGCAATCCTACTTTTTGATAAAACAGACTTTAAACCAACAAAGATCAAAAGAGACAAAGAAGGCCATTACATAATCGTAAAGGGATCAATTCAACAAGAAGAGCTAACTATCCTAAATATATATGTACACAATACAGGAGCACCCAGATTCATAAAGCAAGTCCTTAGAGACCTACAAAGAGACTTAGACTCCCACACAATAATAATGGGAGACTTTAACACCCCACGGTCAGTATTAGGCAGATCAATGAGACAGAAGGTTAACAAGGATATCCAGGAATTGAACTCAGCTCTACAACAAGCAGACCTAATAGACATCTACAGAACTCTCCACCCCAAATCAACAGAATATACATTCTTCTCAGCACCACATTGCACTTATTCTAAAATTGACCACATAATTGGAAGTAAAGCACTCCTCAGCAAATGTAAAAGAACAGAAATCACAACACACTGTCTCTCAGACCACAGTGCAATCAAATTAGAACTCAGGATTAAGAAACTTACTCAAAACCACAAAACTACATGGAAACTGAACAACCTGCTCCTGAATGACTACTGGGTAAATAACGAAATGAAGGCAGAAATAAAGATGTTCTTTGAAACCAATGAGAAAAAAGACACAACATACCAGAATCTCTGGGACTCATTTAAAGCAGTGTGTAGAGGGAAATTTATAGCACTAAATGCCCACAAGAGAAAGCAGGAAAGATCTAAAATCAACATCCTAATACCACAATTAAAAGAACTAGAGAAGCAAGAGCAAACACATTCAAAAGCTAGCAGAAGGCAAGAAATAACTAAGATCAGAGCAGAACTGAAAGAGATAGAGACACAAAAAACCCTTCAAAAAAAAAAACAATGAATGCAGGAGCTGGTTTTTTGAAAGATCCACAAAATTGATAGACCGCTAGAAAGACTGATAAAGAAGAAAACAGAGAAGAATCAAATAGATGCAATAAAAAAATGATAAAGGGGATATCACCACTGAGCCCACAGAAATACAAACTACCATCAGAGAATACTATAAACACCTCTACGCAAATAAACTAGAAAATCTAGAAGAAATGGATAAATTCCTGGACACACACACCCTCCCAAGACTAAACCAGAAACAAGTTGAATCTCTGAATAGACAAATAACAGGCTCTGAAATTGAGGCAATAATTAATAGCCTACCAACCAAAAAAAAGTCCAGGACGATGGATCACAGCCGAATTCTACCAGAGGTACAAAGGGAGCTGGTACCATTCCTTCTGAAACTATTCCAATCAATAGAAAAAGAGGGAATCCTCCCTAACTCATTTTATGAGGCCAACATCATCCTGATAGCAAAGCCTGGCAGAGACACAACAAAAAAAGAGAATTTTAGACCAATATCCCTGATGAACATCGATGCGAAAATCCTCAATAAAATACTGGCAAACCAAATCCAGCAGCACATCAAAAAGCTTATCCACCATGATCAAGTTGGCTTCATCCCTGGAATGCAAGGCTGGTTCAACATATGCAAATCAATAAACATAATCCATCATATAAACAGAACCATATGACAAAAACCACATGATTATCTCAATAGATGCAGAAAAGGCCTTTGACAAAATTTAACAGTGCTTCATGCTAAAAACTCTCAATAAACTAGGTATTGATGGAACATATCTCAAAATAATAAGAGCTGTTTATGACAAACCCACAGCCAATATTATACTGAATGGGCAAAAACTGGAAGCATTCCCTTTGAAAACCAGCACAAGACAAAGATGCCCTCTCTCACCACTCCTATTCAACATAGTGTTGGAAGTTCTGGCCAGGGCAATCAGACAAGAGGAAGAAATAAAGGGTATTCAATTAGGAAAAGAGAAAGTCAAATTGTCCCCGTTTGCAGATGACATGATTGTATATTTAGAAAACCCCATCGTCTCAGCCCAAAATCTCCTTAAGCTGATAAGCAACTTCAGCAAAGTCTCAGGATACAAAATCAATGTGCAAAAATTACAAGCATTCCTATACACCATTAACAGATAGAGAGCCAAATCATGAGTGAACTCCCATTCACAAGTGCTACAAAGATAATAAAATGCCTAGGAATCCAACTTACAAGGGATGTGAAGGACCTCTTCAAGGAGAACTACAAACCACTGCTCAATGAAATAAAAGAGGACACAAACAAATGGAAGAATATTCCATGCTCATGAATAGGAAGAATCAATATCGTGAAGATGCCCCAAGTAATTTATAGATTGAATGCCATCCCCATCAAGCTATCAATGACTTTCTTCACAGATTTGGAAAAAAAGTACATTAAAGTTCATATGGAACCAGAAAAGAGCCTGCATTGCAAGACAATCCTAAGCAAAAAGAACGAAGTTGGAGGCATCACGCTACCTGACTTCGAACTACACTACAAGGCTACAGTAACCAAAACAGCATGATACTGGTACCAAAATAGATATATAGACCAATGGAACATAACAGAGGCCTCAGAAATAACACCACACATCTACAACCATCTGACCTTTGACAAACCTGACAAAAACAAGAAATGGGGAAAGGATTCCCTATTTAATAAATGGTACTGGGAAAACTGGCTAGGCATATGTAGAAAGTTGAAAATAGATCCCTTCTTTACACCTTATACAAAAATTATTTCAAGATGGATTAAAGACTTAAATGTTAGAACTAAATCCATAAAAACCCTAGAAGAAAACCTAGGCAATACCATTCAGGACAGAGGTATGGACAAGGACTTCATGACTAAAACACCAAAAGCAATGGCAATAAAAGCCAAAATAGACAAACGGGATCTAATTAAACTAAAGAGCTTCTACACAGCAAAAGAAACTACCATCAGAGCGAACAGGTAACCTAGAGAATGGGAGGAATTTCTGCAATCTACCCATCTGACAAAGGGCTAATATCCCAAACCTACAAAGAACTCAAGCAAATTTACAAGAAAAAAATGAACAACCCCATCAAAAAGTGGGCAAAGTATATGAACAGATACTTCTCAAAAGAAGATATCTATGCAGCCAACAGACACATGAAAAAATGCTCATCATCACTGGCCATCAGAGAAATGCAAATCAAAACCACAATGAGATACCATCTCACACCAGTTAGAATGGCAATCATTAAGAAGTCAGGAAATGCCGGGCACGGTGGCTCATGCCTGTAATCCCAGCACTTTGGGAGGCCAAGGCAGGTGGGTCATGAGGTCAGGAGATCGAGACCATACTGGCTAACATGGTGAAACCCCATCTCTACTAAAAATACAAAAAATTAGCCAGGCGTGGTGGTGGGCACCTGTAGTCCCAGCTACTAGGAAGGCTGAGGCAGGAGAATGTCGTGAACCTGGGAGGCGGAGCTTTCAGTGAGCCGAGATTGCACGACTGCACTCCAGCCTGGGCAGCAGAGCGAGACTGTGTCTCAAAAAAAAAGAAGTCAGGAAACAACATATGCTGGAGAGGATGTGGAGAAATAGGGACGCATTTACTCTGTCGGTGGGACCGCAAACTAGTTCAACCATTGTGGAAGACAGTGTGGTGATTCCTCAAGGATCTAGAACTAGAATTACCATTTGACCCAGCAATCTCATTACTGGATATATACCCAAAGGATTGTAAATCATGCTACTATAAAGACACATGCACATGTATGCTTATTGCAGCACTATTCACAATAGCAAAGACTTGGAACCAACCCAAATGTCCATCAGTGATAGACTGGATTAAGAAAATGTGGCACATATACACCCTGGAATACTATGCAGCCATAAAAAAGGATGAGTTCTTGTCCTCTGCAGGGACATGTATGAAGCCAGAAACCATCATTCTCAGCAAACTATCACAAGGACTGAAAACCAAACACTGTACATTCTCACTCATAGCTGGGAATTGAACAATGAGATCACTTGGACACAAGGCGGGAAACTTCACACACCGGGGCATGTAGGGGGATGGGGGGAGGGGGGAGGGATAGCATTAGGAGAAATACCTAATGTAAATGATGAGTTGATGGGTGCAGCAAACCAACATGGCACATACCTATGTATCAAACCTGCACGTTATGCACATGTACCCTAGAACTTAAAGTATAATAAAAAAAAATGAAGGAAAGAAAGAGTAAAAGAGGAAGAAAATATAACTTCATTAACAATTACATGGAATATTGGTCCTAAGTTTTACGAATAGTTTGAAGTTGGAAACTATGGAATACTGTGAAGTTGGAAACTATGGAAAATTAGCTTATATGTTTTAATATCAAATCAGATCATGACACTTTAGTTTTGAGCAGTGACTGATGGGTAGCCTTTTCTCCTCTCCGTTTACAGAGGTTCTGAAGGGCAAACTGTTAGAGCTGCCAGTTCATTGACCTGGGCATTCTGCAGAAGGATTCTAAACCAGGTCCCTGGTGTGTGAAACCCTGTCTGGCAGCTCCTCTCCATAGCATGTCCCTAAATCTGTGCATCTGTCTCAAAGATGGTATTAAATTTATTAGCAGCTTGAGTAGATAGTCCTTGTCTATCCCTAAGGGAAGTTTTCCAGCATGCAGGCATTAAAAAAAAGTGATAATAGGCCGGGTGCAGTGGCTCACACCTATAATCCCAGCACTTTGGGAGGCCGAGGCGGGCAGATCACGAGGTCAAGAGATCGAGACCATCTGGCCAACATGGTGAAACCCCATCTCTACTAAAAATACAAAAATTAGCTGGGTGTGGTTGCGCGTGCCTGTAGTCCCAGCTACTGGGGAGGATGAGGCAGGAGAATTTCTTGAACCCAGGAGGCGGAGGTTGCAGTGAGCTGAGATCGCGCCACTGCACTCCAGCCTGTTGACAGAGTGAGACTCCATCTCACAAAAGCATAAAAAAAAGTGATAATAATTGGAAATGCAGTACAAATGCTTGTAACTAAGTATATTAGTAACATGGGAAATTGAATGTGTGAGGTACAAAGGTGTAAATTATTGGGAACATAAAGAAGGACTTTTCTTGGTAGTTTTGTGTCCCTTACCTTTGCCCGGAAAGCCTGTCTTTCCAACCTTTTAATTGCTAACATTGTTCTCCTATGGCCGTATGTAAATTCCGTTCTCATTTACTGAGGAGTCCAAAACTATATGCAGAGTATTCTGCAAAATCCTGGATAATACATATTCTAAAATGTTGGGATAATTATCACTAATATAAACTGCGAGCCTATAATGTAATATTGTACTTAAAGAACACAAAGGTCTCCAAAAAGTCCAAAGTCTTTGAAAAGGAGTATTTGGCTTTTTGACAAGTCATCAAGTGGGAGAAATTGAAGTGATGAAGAATTTTTAACATGATCTTCTTGGAATACCCAAAATTGTTGGGAGATTGCTCATTAACACACAGATCACCTTGGGCAGTGTCTAGGACCAACAATTGTAGGGAGAAGCTCTCATTTCCCTTACAGATGCCCTTTTCACAAAGGCCATTCCCTAGCGGACTATTGTATACATTAGCTTCCTCTGGAAGTTGGCCACTAGTAAGGTCATCTGGTTAGTTATTGTTAGCTGATAAGGTTATTAGATACTTATAGTTTAATCCCCCAATTCATTGTGGGATAGTGTTCCTACTGATTTAGTGAGGTCTCAGAGGCAGGTATGTATGAAAATATAGTCACTATGAGTTATAGTTCTGTGTATTTCAATTGTTACAAATTTGCAAAACAGGATCTACTAAAATATTAAGGTGAAAAATGCCTGGTACACTTTCCTTATTAAAAGGAGGTACTCAGTACATATTAGGGAGAAAAAATGAATGATTGAATAATTTACTGCAACCTACGGTTGGAAACCATCCAAAAAGGCAAAGCGACTCAATAAAAGGGCAAAGAAGCTCAGTTAGAAAGGTGATTTTGCTAGTGCTTCTGCTAATGTTGGGTCCAGATGAGCGTTGAAAGTCACAGATACTGTCAACAAGGATGACAAGACAGAAATATGCTTCTTGACACCTTTTAAATTATTTTTTTCTTCTTTTCCTACTAGCTTCATGCTGACATTTCTGATGTCAATAAACAAATTTTTAGAAGAGGCTCTAGGAAAGAGAATAGAGTCCAATTTAAGAATGCTAACTTTCAGATATCCTAATAAGTGTTCCGTAGTTTTATTATTATATGATTATATTCATACAGTAGAAAGCAAAGGAGCCCCTACTGTCTTTATAGGTTGACTTTCAAGACAGTATAACACACACTTCAATTCTTGCTTCATATGTCTATACATAAAAGCCATTCTGTTGTGCATAAATCATGTTTTAGGGTACTGCTTTCTGTTTCATTTAATTTTTTTTAGAAAATTTAAGAAACCACCTCATGTAAGAGCCCCACATTTCAGTTAAGCAAAATTATCCACACCTCATAATCTGACAACTTACCTTACTTTATAGAGACCCTTGAAGAAACAGGTTAGAATCTTATCTGATTCATTTGAGTACTCATTAAGGCTTTAAATCTCTGAAAGTGTATATGGCATACTCACTTTCTCTAAAGAAAAAAATCAAAAAGTATTTTATGTGTATGTGTTTTTTTAAAGTAACTATCACCTTTATTAAAAACACTTTCAGATTGTGTTTTAGTTTCATATTAAGCACTCCCACTGTAGAATCAAATAAGCTAGATTCAAGTCCTAGTTCTGCTACTTAATAGCACTGTCACCTTAGACAATTACTTAATTATTTTACTCTTCAGTTTCCTTATCTGTTAGAAAACTCTTTTGATTACTGTCGGAATTCAGTGAGATGATACTTATGAAGTACCAGATATAAAGTAAATACTCAATTAGGAATGGCTATTATTCTTCATTTTTCTTGGATAGTTTTAGGATTGCAAGTCAATTTGCAGAAAACAAATATCCCCAAACTTTTGGCAAAGGCCAAATCACCAAATTTTTAGTCCCTTGAATTGTAATTTGTCAAAAGAAAAATTCACTTTGAACTGTTATACAAATATATATATTTCTCTTTCCAACTTTCATTTTACGTTCAGGGGGTACATGTGCAGGTTTGTTACAGGGGTGTGTGTCATGGAGGTTTTGTGTACAGTCTATTTCATCATCCAGGCAATGATCATAGTACCCGATAGGTAGTTTTTAGACCCTTACCCTCCTCTCACCCTCCACCTGCAAGTAGGCCTGTGTCTATGGTTCCTAACTTTGTGTCTATGTGTACTCAGGGTTTAGCTCCCACTTATAAGTGAGAACATGCAGTATTTGGTTTTCTGTTCCTGCATTAACTTGCTTAGGATAATGGCCTCTAGTACCATCCATGTTACTGCAAAAGACATGATTTTGTTCTCCTTTATGGCTGTGTAGTATTCCATGCTGTATATATACCACATTTTCTTTATCCAGTCCACCACTGATGGACATCTAGGTTAATTTCATGTCTTTGCTAGTGTGAACAGTACTGCAATGAACATACACATGCATGTGTCTTTATGGTAGAAGAATTTATATTCCTTTGGGTATATACCCATTAATTGAAATGCTGGGTCAAATGGTTGTTCTGTTTTAAGTTTTTTGAGAAGTTTCCAAACTTCTTTCAACAGTGGTTGAACTAATTTACATTCCTACCAGCAATGTATAAGTGTTCATTTTTCTCCACAACCTTGCCAACATCTGTTGTTTTTAGACTTTTTGGTAATAGCTATTCTGGCTGGTGTGAGATGGCATCTCATTGTGGTTTTGATTTGCAAGTCTCTGATGATTAGTGATTTTGAGCATTTTCTCATGTTTATTGACCACTTGTATGTCTTCTTTTGAGAAGTGTCTGTTCATGTCTTTTGCCTACTTTTATAATGGGGTTATTTGTTTTTTGGTTGTTGATTTGTTTAAGTTCCTTGTAGATTCTGGATAGTAAACCTTTGTTGGATGCATAGTTTGCAAATATTTTCTTCCATTCTGTAGGTTGTCTGTTTTCTCTGTTAATCATTTGTTTTGCTGTGCAGAAGCTCTTTAGTTTAATTAGGTTCCACTTGTCAGTTTTTTATTTTGCTTTGCAGAAGCTCTTTAGTTTAATTAGATTCCACTTGTCAGTTTTTTATTTTGTTGCCATTTCTTTTGGAGTCATTGTCATAAAATCTTTGCCAGGGCCTATATCCAAAATGGTATTTCCTAGGTTTTCTTCTTGGATATGATAGGCGCAACAGACATCTACAGAACACTCCACCCAACAATAACAGAATATACATTCTTCTCATCTGCACATGGCATATACTTTAAAACTGACCACATGCTTGTCCATAAAGCAATTCCCAATAAGATAAGAATCAAAATCATACCAACCGTACTCTCACACCACAGTGCAATAAAAATAGAAATTAATACTAAGAAGATCTCTCCAAACCATATAATTTCATGGAAATTAAACAACCTGCTCCTGATTGACTTTTGGGTAAATAATGAAATTAAGGCAGAAATCAAGAAATTCTTTGAAACTAATGAAATTCTTTGAAACTAAAATAGAGATACAGCATACTAGTATCTCTGGACACAGCTAAAGCAGTGTTAAGAGGAAAATTTATAACACTAAAAGCCCACATCAAGAAGTTAGAAAGGTCTCAAATTAACAACCTAATATCACATGGGATGTGAGATTACAAAAACAAGAGCAAATCAACCCCAAAGCTAGCAGAAGAAAAGAAATAACCAAAATTAGAGCTCAATTAAACAAAATTGAGACCAAAAAACCATACAAAAGATCAATGAGACCAAAAGTTGATTTTTTGAAAGAATAAATAAGATCGGTAGATCACTAACTAGACTAATAAAGAATAAAGAGAGAAGACTGAAACAAACACAATCAGAAGCAACAAAGGGGGCATTACCAGCAACCCCACAGAAATAATAATAATAAAAAAAAAACCCAGCGAGTGTTATGAACACCACTATGAGCTCAAACTAGAAAACCTACAAGAAATGAATCAATTCCTAGAAACATACAAACTCCCAAGATTGAACCAAGAAAAAATTGAAACCCTAAACAGACCAATAATGAGTTCTGAAATTGAATCACTAATAAAACAGCCTACCAACAAGAAAAAGCCCTAGACCAGATGGATTCATAGCCAAATTCTACCAGATATAGAAAGAAGAGCTGGTACCAATCATACTGAAACTATTCCAAAAATCGAAGAGGAGGAACTCCTCTCTAACTCGTTATGTGATGCCAGCATCATTCTGATACCAAAATCTGGCAGAGACACAAGCAAAAAAAAAAAAAAAACAACAACTTTGGCCCAATATCCCTGATGAAATAGATACAAGAATCCTCAACAAAATACTACCAAACCAAATCTAGCAGCACATCAAAAAACTAATCCACCACAATCACGTAGGTTTTATTCTTTGGATGCAAAGTTAGTTCAACACCCACAAATCAATAAATGTGATTCATCACATAAACAGAACTAAAACCACAGACTACATGATTATCTCAATAGATATAGAAAGGGCTTTCAATAAAATTCAACATTCCCTCCTGTTAAACTGTTATACAAATATTTTAAACAAGACCCAGGATATGTTGTTGCAGACAGAGATGAGGGTAGACATAAGAACCCAGATGGAACAGGGCCCATGAGAAGACTAGAAGCAGATGTTCCAAGAGTTCTAGGCATCTGCATTTTGAAACATGCCAAATGAATATTCACCCAATTTGGAATAAGTCAGTGGAAAAGGAGGCAGGGAAGACATGATGAAATTAACACTGAAAAAAATGTTGGATAAAATGGCAAATTGGTCATTTGACAAATTGGTTTGTAGTGAATTGGCTTTGGATAAATTAGTCATTTAGCAAATTGCTCTGTTTTGCTATGAGGCCTATTTTTATAACATGCAGGGGAAAATTAACATTTTAAATTTATCTTGTGAAAAGACATGTTCAGAGGCAATCCAATCATATGTTAAAGAACATCAGCCTTGTAATACAAAAGTAAAATCTTCATCCCACCCAAAGTTTTCATGGATTTGGATCTCCTGCAGAATGTGCCTTAAACAATTAATGACAACAAAAAGTATAATTCATATTAAATTTTAGTAATCAATAATAAGCCCTTCACAATTGTAGATATGGGAATAAGTGGCAATTAGAAAGAACACTGCATTGCCTCCCTTCCAATGCCTATTTAAACAAGCTTAATGTTGAGTTAAATAGGAGTTGATGAGTGTGCATATTTATCTGTATATCTCTATCCATCTATCTACATATATATATATATATAGTTCTTCAGATTAAATGTATTAACTTTCCTTATGGCTATCTCTTCATATGGATTATATATTTCTTTATGGATCCTTCATCATTTGGGTTGAAATGAGCAATACCCTATACTTTAATAACCTGTCTAACATAAGATCCAACACACCTATCAAAGAAACATGATGTTGTCTTACCCTGAAAAATATCTATTCGCTAAAAGATTTGTGAAAATCTCCTCATTCCTATAAGGATTTAAACCTAACAAATTGCACGTAGCACACCAAGTAAGCATTTAGAGAAAATTTTCTTGTGCTTGAGTGCCCTTTCAGCTGGACCTATCAAAGGCTTAGTGGGTTCCTCTTATACTGTCACCTTGCTCTCTCAGGTAGAAAAATGCCCAAAGTTTTATCTTTTCCTTGTGTATTGATAAAACTTCAAGTAAATGACAGTGGAAACCAACTGTGAGAAGCTTTTGAAATTTTTGCCCAAGAGTTTTACTTAGAAATTGCCTTGCTTTGATAAATTAATCCCAGTTCCTGAACAGTGTAATTCAGTCATTAATTTTATTTTTTAGTTTTGTTGTGCACAGTGTTGAGGCAAGGTAAGTGCTACACTGAGGATGGGAGAAGCCCCCAAAAAGATTGATCGGCCAGGTGGATGGCCATTGTCATAAAACTCACTTGTGGGACACAGCATTATAAGGAGTTTGTACTTACTTGGGTGTGGTAGAAACATAATCTGTACATTGTATGTTTTTCCATATAATATTGTTCTTTAGATAAATCAATACTAAATCTGAGAATTATCTGATAGGAAAACTCATTGAAGTTAGTATATTACAATTTCTTTTATGCTTAAGTATAAAATATGAACATTTTGATGAATTTCTCAAATATCTGTTATTTTGACAGTACTAAAAGCAAATTTTTGTTATCTAAATAACTTCACATATGTGGATGCCGTTTGTCCTGAGACTTTTGAAATCTTGTCTTATGGGATGCATTTGTACTTAATATGTTTTTTAGGTACACTTTTAGGGGAATTTGGTGGATCTTTTGTTAGGGCTACATTTCTAGTGTCTTAGGTACCAATTACCTTCAGGGGAAACATTTAGTCAGACTAGCTGATAAACATGTCGCAGGTGACTTTAGAATTAAGTCTCATCTTGGAGATAGAAAGCTTGGGTTTATGTTTTTAATTAAGTGCAGGCTTCTGTCCTTTACTTGAACCTAAGGAATGTCATGTAGCAGGAAGTTTCAGTTCAGCAGGATTCTGACTATTTTCATGCAGTTCCACTTTGCAAACAAGACAGAATTAACACAAGGTGTGCTTTTAGCTTCTGGCTATGCCCAGTATTTTTAAGCTGCTTTGTAACATTTTTTCTTCATTCCAGGACCTTAAGGCAAACTTTAGGAGAAACTGGATATATTATGAAATAAAGAAATACCACAACATCTGACTCTTTCATTTATTACTCCATTGATTAATAAATATACTAAATATAAAGAGGTGAGTTCAACACCCAGGAAACATAAATACAAAAAGACAAAGCCCCCACCCTCAAGAAACATACTATCTAGGAGGGTTGGGATGGGAGACAAGTTCCGTACTCAAAGAACAATAATGTAAGGTAGGTGCACTGCTTTCTGCCATCTAGCATCTCAGAGAGGGGAACACTTTCCTGTTCTCCTGCAAGCAGAGAAACCATCATCTGAGAAAAACTGCTGCAGCCTTCATCTTATGTTGATTCTTTTTTTCTTTTCTTTTCTTCTTTTTCTTTTTTTGAGTCAGGGTCTCACTCTGTCACCCAGGCTAAAGTGCAGTGGTACCATCATAGCTCACTGGAGTCTTGAACACCTGAGCTCAAATGATCCCACCTTAGCTTCCTGAGTAGCTGGGTAGCTGGGACTACAGGCAGCTACCACCATGCCCAGCAAACTGTTTTTTCTAATTGTTTGTAGAGATGAGGTCTTGTTGTGTTGGCTAGGCTGGAACTGATTCTTTAAAAAGTGCCCCCACCTAGGGTCCCTCTGAATATATTCACCAACATTCTGCCCCAGATGTTTTTATCTTCTCTTTTTCTCTTTTTGTCTACCTCTTCCTTTAAGCCATCCCTATGGCTTGTACTATCACTCCTAGGGAAACTAACCTCAAACATGACCTTCATTTTTCTTCTAAATTCCATTTCTTTATTTCTTGGTCATGTCAGTGAGCTGTTGCCTTAAATTCTTCAGATTCATGGAGCCTGAAGTGAAACATAGATCACTTCTGTACTACCTGCCATTCCCTTGGGTATTTATGTTTCATTTCTGTTAAAGACTTGACCATTTGCCTGGTCACCCAGGCTTGACAGTTGAGCTGCATTCTGCCATTTCTCCCATCTTCTTTCCAGATCTCCCTGATAACTAGTTATTTGAAAAGACCTACTTGCCCCTCGTTCCAGTGCGTGGCTCACTTTTCCACTGTGCAGGACATCCTCAACACACCAAATTACACATTTGGCCACCTATGCCTTCTGTACACAGTGCCTACCCACATTAACTCACTCATCAAGTATTCACTGAATGCCTATTATATGCAACTCAGCATGAGGTGCCAAAGAATATAAAAGTAAAATTCTTAAAAAGCTGGAAGAGTTTTATAGAAGACAAGCATTCTTTCTAATGAGAGATATACATAAGCTATTTTTCAAAAACAATGTGACGAAATTACCATCTCTGCTTGGGCATCCAGGAACATGTCCTAAAAGAAAAGACTTGAATTTCAAAGGCTAAGTAAGAGTTAACCAAGTAGAAGAGGAGGAAATGGCATTTCCAGATGAGAGATGAGTATGAACAAAGGCATATATTGCCTTGTGGAGATACACAGGTTAAACCATTCTTTGGTCAGTTAATGACCCATCTCTTTCTTTTCTGAACTCCCATATGACATGAAAATTCCTCTACCTTGTTTTATGGTCATTGTAGTATTCACCAACTCCTGCCTAGATTACAGGTTTTAAGGGCAAGGACCATGCATCAATTATCTTTGAACCCTCTATAGAACTTGGACCTGTTATACCTTTGTGGTAGGCTGAATAACGGCCCCCAAAGATATGCACATCCTAACCCCCAGAACCTGTGACTCTGCAATCTTACATGGGAAAAGGGGCTTTGCAGATGTGATTAAGCAAGGGACCCCAGATGGGGAGATTATTTTGAATTATCTAGGTGGACTCCATGTCATCACAAGGGTCCTCCTGAGAGAGAGTTGGGAGGGTCAGAATCCAAAGAGATGTGAGAATGAAAAGCACAAGTGAGAGCAGTGGGATAGCCAGATTTTAAGAGGGTTGTGAGCCAGAGAATATAGGCCTCCTCTAGAAGTTACAGAAGGTCAGAGTTGGACACAGTCTCCCTGAGAACCTCCAGAAGCAGCACAACCCTGCCCACTCAGGGTAGACTCCCGATCTCCAGGCTGTAGAATAATACATCTGTGCTATTTTAAGCCACTGTTTGTGATTGTCTGTTACAGGACTAATAGAAAATTAATATGATGTTTAATATTCATAAATGTTTTATAGGTTCATGACATGATTTTTAATGTTTTTCATCTATATGGTATTAGGATGGCAGATATAATTTTTTTTAAATTTATACAGGGTACCTTAATGTAACAACCACTAGATTGTGCTAATTTGATAAAGTAAAAAAAAAATAGGAAATGTTATATCATCAAAGAGGATTTTTAAAATAGTGAAGAGAAATTCTAGATATTGTGATTTTAGAGTCATGTTATTGAACTAATGGTATCCTATACTTTATAATACAATTCTAAGAAAATCTGGGTGCAATTATCAGAATCTGTGAATTTTCACTCAAGTTTCCACAAAGTATCATCCTCCATTTATCTTTTACTAGCTCCATAATTAGAGTAAAAAGACAGTATGTAATGTGCATTGCAAGCTTCCCAGTATTTTCAAAGAAGAAAGTCCATCATCCCTTTTGGTAAATATTGGTAGGCAATGAGGATGAAATATGGTTTACAGTATAAACAGTTCTGCCATTATTAGACCATAGGAGGGCTTCAGAGTACACCCACTCATCGCCACAAGCTGATGATGGAGACAAATACCTGTGGGACCCCAAGCATGCACAGGACATTGTTCATGGCTTTAGGAACTGAGCTACTCAGTATTTGGTCCTAACCATAAATGACTTTGCTGATGTGAGATTTAAAAATACAGTAAACCTCATTAATGAATTCTATATCTGCAAATTCACCCACTCACAAAACCTTATATGTAACCCTAAAATCAATATTTATGGCACTTTGATGGTCAAAAGTGGATGTGTGCAGAGTGGCAAAAATTTGTGTTGTCCAGTTGTGTACATTCCTAGCTGAAGCTAAAGAAGGCCACGCTCTGCCACCCTTTTTCAGCTCTTTATACAGAGATGACAAGAGGATGCAGATGGAAGAGACAGTCCAATGTAGCGCAAGAAGACTCTGCTCTGGGGCCATCTGGACAGCTTGAGTTCCATCTCTGATCCCTGTTAGTGGGGAAGCCTCAGGCAAGTCACATAACACCATTGAACCTTGTTTTTTCTTGTGTAATAAAGAAAATAGTATCTACCAGGACAATCTTGTTTTTAAGATGTTTTTAAGATTTAAGATTATAATATATGTGAGATATATGTATATATACTTTACATACACATGTATATATTTCCCCTAAGTGCAATGGTTCAGTATTCATTAATTCCATGTTTGCAGAGGCTGTGTAGAACAAAACTACCATGAAATGTGAAGCATTTTATAGAGTGACTAGAGCTGGTCATGGTGATACTTAAAGAAAATGCTCATAATGAACCTCAGTTGGGAATAGATGGGCTCCACTCGTGCTAGCATGCAGGCTGGCTGTATGTCACACTCTGTTACCCTGTTTCTCTCTTAGAGAAACAATAATGGATAAAATAATGAATTCCTTCTACCATGTTTGATATGGTTTGATTCTGTGTCCCTACCCAAATCTCATGTCAAATTGTAATTCTCAGTGTTGGAGGAGGGATCTGGTGGGAGGTGATTGGACCATGGGGTCAGACTTCCCCCTTGCTGTTGTTGTGATAGAGTTCTCACAAGATCTAGTGTTTGAAAGTGTGTGGCACCTTCCCCTTCATGCTCTCTTTTTCTTGCCCCTGCCATGGAGACATGCTTGCTTCCCCTTCACCTTCCACCATGATTGTAAGTTTCCTGAGGCCTCCCCAGAAGCAGAAGCCTGTACAGCCCACAGGCTGTGAGCCAATTAAACCTCTTTTCTTTATAGATTACCCAGTCTCGGTTATGTCTTTATAGCAGTGTGAGAACAAATTAATACAATTTGTATATTTTTCTGTCTTTATATGAGCAATACACATTATTTACCTACTTATAATTAGCAAGTTATAAGTTTTCCTCACAGTATTACATTTCAGAGGTGTAGATAAAAAAGATATACAGAATTCATAGAGATGAAATCACTTCATCATTCCCCCACATTCCCGAAAGAAGTTTATTTCTTAGTTGCAAAAACACATCCAGACATAGGCACCCTCCCCCACAATATTTCTCTATTAGGAAACAGAATCTTTTTTTCAAGACTCCGATTTAACAAGGTTTTATTAAGCACTGCACTGAGTGCTATGGAAGATTCAGATATAAAGGGTATTTTTCTTTCTCACCAATGCATTTCTACCATTTTGGGGGACACTAAGTGAACATACAGAAAAGAAAAACTATAGAATAAAATATATGCAAGTATATTAAAGTCTAAACATTTAGTCACTAGCTTAAGGCATTCCAAGAGAATTTGAAGAGTATTTAAACTAAAATTTAAGCCATTTGGAATTTTCCTTAATTTTCATTTATGTTCTAATTAAAATTATAATTGTTTTCTTCTATCAATGTGATTGACTCTAAACATTAATAAAGAAAAAGAAAGAAAAACCCACTAGCACCACCAATGACTATAACAAAAATTGTTCCAAAGTTTCCACACAGAGTCAATAAACTCTAGCTTGGTGGGTTAAATGAACCATGTGAAGCTATAAATTCAGAATTTTATGCACCTTATAAGAACACAGTGTAAAACATAGATGGACTGCCTTTTCTATTAGAGTGAGAACTCCCTGATCAATTTTTACAGTTATGCTATGTATTAAAGCCACTGGAGTCCATTTGACAGATCACCTCTCTAAAGAGCTAAATGTGCGGTTAAATGATTGATTATTCTCCCCGTTCAGCTCATTGGACATGTAGCACCCGTCTCCTTTTCTCATCATGTGCAGAAAATATGGAACAACCTCTGTCCTAAGCTTTCTGTCAAACACTTTATTGGCCTGATCGTGGATGAAGAGATGCATAGGATTCAAAGCTTACACGGAGGATTCATATGCTGAATTTAAGTTGTAAGACCTCAAGATTATGCAGAGGAAAACCAGGAGTCCCTCGTGTAAGCTGTGGATAGAATGGTCTGTTCTGGACTTATTCAGGTATACACTAATGAAAACCTAGCTGCTGTCAATAGGAGTTGGTAGGGAAGTATAGGCTTAGGGACTGTGGAAGTTCATTCTGAACTCCTTTGGCTCTCTCTTGCCACACTGGCCCACACCTATACCAGGATTTGCTTATTGGTCAGGCACCAAAGTGTTCCAAGAATTCTAAAGAGTTTCTCCTTTGAAAATAAGTTTTAAGTGGAAACTTAGTAACCTAGAAAAAAACTGAACCTACTAAAATGGACCAATACTACACACATACACTTACACACACACATTCATTAATAACAAGTCAGTCCTTTAAATTAAATTAAACAGGATAGAGTTACTGCTACAGCTTCTGGAATTGTCCCATATCAGAAATAGCCTAAAATTTCTAATTATGTCTCATTTAACTAAACTCTCAGGAATTTAATCCTCTTCAGAGAGCCTATTGTCTTGAAATTGCACATTTAGGTAAGGAAACCAAGTTCTTTTTATCAAAGTACTTTATGAATGTTGAGAAATGTCAGATTCAGTAATTTATCACCTGGATACCATGTGCTTTGAAGTGGAGGATGTGATAACAATGGTAATGACACGGTAAATTATGTTACCATGGCAGGACAGCCTCCAATGGCTACTCGGGTTTCAGCTCTGTGCACTTCACATCTTTATCACAACCTGGATCAAGGGGGCATGGGGATCACACAGATGTTCAAATGGTTTGAGCTCCTAGAGTTTAATAATTTGCTCCACGGATCCTGGCATTCATGACAGTCTTTTAGGTGCCATTAAAATATCCCTAAATCTGGCAGATTTTTTTAATATTTAGGTGTTGTGTAATCAATTTTAGTCACCTTACACAGTACATACGAGAAGAGTGAACGTTTTCCATGTCTAATAGGAGATGTAAGAAGTTTTGTACATCTGGGAGCATGTGTGTGGAAAAGATACTTCATTGTAGGTAATTGATGCTGGCAAATGAGATTTTTAAGTTTTGTTAAAAACAAAGTGTTTCTGGTACAGTCTAATATTATGTGTTATTATGATCCAATAAACTGTGTTCACATGAATTCCACCTACAAGTGGATAAAGTTAATTTTGTAAGAATGTCAGACTACTTGGAGTCAGAATGCATTTTCTCAACACTGAATCAGAACCTAGGAAAGAATAATGATACTTACAGATAAGACCAGTTGGCAGCCTAGAATTTGTTTTATTTTTCCTTCTTTGGTATCTTTCTGAAAATAAGGCTTTCTTTTTTCTTCTCTGTCCCCCTCTTTGTGTGTGTGTGTGTGTGTGTGTGTATGTGTATCTTGAGTACTTTGCTTTCTTAAGCAGTGGAAATTTAGTATGTTTGCTATCTGGTTGGAAAAGTTTGTAAACTGAGCGTGACAAATATCAGCCCACCACTGGAGCTACTTGCAACTAATGAAATGTGTCAGCCAAAAAAAAAAAAAAAAAAAACAAAGCAACCCCCAAAACCCTTTCATAAGAGCTGCAATATATGCTAGTCAAAGAGGCAATGGCTGCACCAATTTAGGAGCATTTCATTTTTCTTTATCAGTGATCTACAGTCTCTATTTCCTAGCTTTTACACATAAAAAAAAGAAAAACATAGTGGAGAAACATTTTCTTTAAAGCATTATATTTTTCCTATTTGATGACTATACTATACATGTTAAACCTTATATGTTACTGTCTTTTCAATATATAAAATATAAAATTTATATATTAGATATATAGATATACATAAACTATATATCATATATTTATATAATTATAATGTATATTTTATAATTATACGTAAGTTAATATTGTTTATTTTTATTAAGATTATATATATAATCTAACATATTGACATACTCTCCTAACCTCAGCAATATATTAAAAAATAAAGTATAAGCTTTGTTAATTTTGTGAAGCTAGGAAATATCATGTGTTTTATATAAATAGAATACCAATATCAAACCCCCGCACCCTAGACAGGCTGATGGCTTTATGTCAATGCCAGGACTTGGAGTAGGGGAAGACAGGTGGTCAGGAGGATGGGAACATTTTGTCATCCTCATCTCCTAGAGAAAGTCACAATTTGACAGACAGGGGAAGGATAACATTAGTAGATTCCATTTTATTTAACTCTATAAACACACAAACCTTTTACCCCCAGGCTATTTTTTAAATGCTAATAATTTTAAAGGCACTCTCATTAACTTGAAACATTTTTATAGTTTTGTTTTTGTTTGAAAACTCATACCAGCCATTAAAGACTATGTCAGTTACTCCATAGATGGTATTCATGTGGATTCAGATATTTGGGGTAAATAATAAAGAAGAAAAGAAAATGAATTTGACGAGAGATCCTTCATGCTAAGCTGACCAAAATAAATCACAGTTTTGAAAATAACATATCCCTTGGGAGAAAGTTGCTTCCATGCTTTATAACTTAAGGATGTTAGTCTCATAAAGTTTCACACATTTGAAGTGCATGGTAAACAGCTAGTTGTCATATCAAATGTGCTAGGATAAAATATGAATTTCTTTGTCCTGTTCTTAACTTTGTTGCCAAATATATGCTACTTTAGGTGAGACAAGTTGTTCTGTGTCTCAGTTATAGCTTTGTTGCTACTTATCAAAGATTAATGATGCCTGCACCTCCTCATAGATTTGTAGGGTGCAACTAAGATTACAAAAAATAAGAAAAGATGAAATAATAAATGTGAACCCAAAGAGACAGAAAATGTAATGCTGCTACTTTATATAATATATATATATATTTGTGACTATATATAGTCACAAATATATATATATATAAATAGTCACAAAAAGTAAGCAAAATACTGTTTAAAGAGGTACTGAATGTCAGAAGCCACAAATAGCTTATTGCAGGGGGTTGCGGGGGAGTAGGGGAACCACAGAGAGTGCAGCAGGAGTGGCTACTGAATACGTCAATCTCATGGAATGGCGACCTTGACTCTCCTTCCTGCAGCAGCCTCTCAGCATCAGCCCCTGGATGACCCCTCTCCATTACCCCTAGGAACTTTCCTGTTTAGGCTATGCCATCTTCTCTCTGGTCACACTGCAGGTTTACCCGTTCCTGACTACATACTTGCTGCTGATGTCACCTCAGTGTGTCACATTGTGTTTTACAGTCTGGGCTACTCAGTCTAAGGGTTTCACTTCCTCGCTTTGACCCAGCACCTGCACTGCCCAACCCCTGGCACCATCAGCTGGGCACTACCAATGCACTAGCTTAACTTGTTATCCCAGCGGTGGCATCATTCTTATCCTGAGTTGTCTCCTTAGGAGATCCTGGAAAATCCCTCAGCCAGGCCAGCACTCCAACGGGATAACTACATCCTGTTAAGCAGTTATAGCAATGCCCTTCCAGAACATATGCTCTGCTCTTCCAAGCCACTGTGGCCTTGCATGTCATTGTGGTTGGAGTTCTCAGAACATTGTGAGGCAGATCAGTGTGAATTCCAGCTTCTTCATCCAGCTACATATTCACCTACAAGTACAAAATTCCCATTGCCAATTAGAGGATGCCCTGGTGCTGATTCTGCTCTAGTCACTTGGTGATTTAGGCCAATGCTTCTCACATTTCAACAGGCAAACAAACTACTTAAGTCTTGCTGAAGTCCAGATTCTGATTTGGTAGATCCTGAAATGTAACCTGAGACTCTTCGTAACTAATGAGTTCCTGGTGATCATGCTGCGGCTTGTCCCCCATACTTTGAGTTGCAAGGATCTACCCAGAGTTGGATTGTACTTCTCAAACAGAAAGAGAAGCCCCTACTGGACCAATAAGTCTTAATAGAGCATACTTCTGTGCTTCCATTAATTCTAGCAGTTACTTTAAAGCCATAAACTGGACTAAAGTCTTCTGCCAAGGCTTGGATTACTGGAGCAACAAAGCCTTTTGTATCCGTTAGGAAAGAAGCTATCTGTCAGGATGATCTGACCTGATTTTCTGGATCTCATCAGGTTTGGGTCCAAGTGAGGCTGCACATCTGGCCAAGGAGAACTGGTCTGTGTGTAAGGCAGAGTGTCAACTTAGTTACAAGTCACACATGTGGACACACAAGCCTACAACTTCGACCCCTGGCACATCCTATGTCCCCTATTAAAGCATTTCATCAGCAATGTAAATATTACCAAGAAGTTGCTAAGGAAAAGCCTTTTGGCAACTAGATGGTCTGTCTTCAATGTTCATCACGAATCCACTGGAGCTAACAAATCGTGAAATTGTTGACAACCCTGGTTGTACAGCATCCTGAAGTGAGAGAAATGCCAACAATTATGCCAGAAGGAAGGCTTTAAGGATATTCTACATCCTGGCTTCAAACAACAAAGCTTTACTGCAGACTGCGAGGAAGTGGCAGACACAAGGAAACGAGGCTGGTGCATTGAAATCCACAAAGGAAGAACTTTTCTCAGAACAGAGACTTCACAAGCTCACTATTAGTTTAAGATCTAGAGCTACAAACAGTCACAGCCTCTCAAAAGCCCAGCTATAGTCCAATCAAAGAACAATCTTCACACTGGGCAATACGGAAAAAGCTGTTGAGTCAACATTCATCCTAACAGTCACACTTATACATAATGGTAAGAAGGAACAGCATTACCATCAAATAGAAAAGACTGCAAATATGTAGAAGGCCTATTGGTAATAAAATATATCACACGTAGATATATACCAGCAGGGAAAAGGGGAAGATGAGAGACTATACTAATTCATTGTGAAGATGTCTATAATTGATGAAGCCTTGGAATCATGAAAATAGGGATCCCCCCCAGGACCTTTGTTATTATATTAATGCCTGCTCATTATTTGTATGTCCTCTAGCAATAATGTCACTTTTATATGAAAAATGCACAGTTCATTTTGTCCTGGCAGCTAATTTCTCAACACTGTATTTATGAGGATAATACAGATATTTTCGTGATTTCTCCAAAAGAAACAATGAAGTTTTTGAATTGAGAAAAAAATGTCTAATATTTACCACTTAGAGGAATGCAACAATATATTTATTGAGCACCTTCAAGTGAAATATTTTCTTAGGATAAATCTCACATTATAAGTGTGATTGCTCATTTATGCTAGAGTGTGTCCCTGTGCTCAAGGACAGCAGTTATATCTACATAAGTCATTATCTAATGAGTTAGAACATTTTAAATATCACAAGAGAACTATAAGCAAACTGTTAGGGAATTTCAAATATTAAGTCTAGATCATTTCCAGTTTTATAGTTCAGGGCTGGGGAAGAAGCCAGGGAAACCTTTATAACAAGGTGGATTAGACTTGTGCCCTGAAGAGTGAATGAAACACCGATGTGTATCAATGATGGAAGGCTAGATAAAGAGGAGGACTATTTCAGAAGAACAGAATCCAGTCAGAGAAAGAGAAACTACTCTGGTTACAAAGGTGCTAGAGAGCTGAGGAGCCTAACAGTGGATGGCGAGGTACCCCAAGAAGAACAAGACCAAGAGGCCACCAGGGGTGGAAGGACAGTGGAAGTAAATCATTCTCAGAGCCCAGAAACTAGTGCCAGTTGGCAGAGGCTGGCCATAGGGAGCTGGAGCCATGAAGGGAGAGGCAGGCTCATGGGAACTAGGTCCACAGAGAGGCCACAGGACCCTGTGGGGTACTGGGGGGTAAGCAACAGAGGAGAATCTGGCTAGTCCCCTCCTTTTACCCTCCAAAGGTTCATCAATACCCAGCACTGACCAAACCTACCAAAGAGCACAAGCAAACTTGGAAAATTTAGCTTCTGCTAACACAGAGCAAAGTAGGATAAGGGTGTGAATAAACCTGAGAACAAACCAGCAGTAGACCTGCATAACTGGCAAAAGCAAGGACAACAAAAAGCAAGGGGTGTTTGGGAAATGGCAAGTTCTATAGTTTACCTCTAACATGGAGATGACATAGGACAAGGTCAAACCTCTTTTGTTCCCACTTAGTGGGGGACCTAGCAGAGTATCTGACATATGGTGAGTCTCGATAGACACAGCTTCATTAAATAAATGCAAGAGTGAAATCACGTAAACTAAACATGGAACCATAGATTGGAACCCTATCATGGAAGATATTAAATGGCAGGCTAAAATGTTTGACATTTACTACTATTTGACATTGGTAGGCAATGGAGAGCCATTTCAGACCTTTATGCATGGAAAGATGATCAAAATTATGCTTCCTATTGAACAGATATAGAGATAAGCCTTATTATATTTGGCACAGTCAGCCAATTGTATTATGTATAATTTGTAAGGCTTAGTATAAAATAAAAATGTAGGGCCTCTGGTTCAAATGTTATTAAGAATTTTATAAAGAGCATTAAGTGTGGAGCCCCTGAAGCTGACCCAAGCCCAGTGCATTATATTACATGCCTCTGAAAAATAAATTTACTAGTATCATTTTTAATTGTCAAACTTAGGGCAGATAGTAGCTACAAGAGAGTTCTAAATATAATTTAAGACAACCATCATTATCTGATTTATTCTTGAATGGGCATTATCCTAATCTTTTCTCGAATTAACTTTTTATGTGCCAAAGAGTGGCATAGAGGGTGATTTAAATACCAATTATCTTCCTATCAAATTATTGCTTTTTAAATCATTTAACATGTTCAAGGCACTGTTGCTAAAATGGTAACCCATGTTCTCCTGCATTATTTAATTCATGTTCTTAAAACAGTTTATTTTGAACCTCTTTCTGGCTCAAATGCAAACTAGGACCCTGCTGCTTGGTTTACTAGTATTCAAATTAGAACAGGATCCTTTTGCTGTAATTTGTGTCTGGTGGTGCTCAATTCAATTTAGGTAGTCCCCAGATTGGTTTTCACATTATCTGTTTAATTTTCATTTTGTAGCAATAGAAGGCAGGTCTATTCAAAAAAGTCACAATGAATTAATATAGTAGGAATTTGGAAACTGGAGTTATAGTGCATATAGCCGCTATGTTTCAATAGATGTTCCAGAGTATGTTCAGTAGCTTATAGCAGATTTATTGTGCTATCTATATAATGGTTGGCATCTTCAATCCATCAAGACTTCATGCTTGTGAAAAAGGAGTGTTGATTTTGTATTTAATATGAGTATAGGAAGAAGACTGGCTTTTTGGAAAAATTTTCTATCATTCTGATTTTTTTAAGTCATGTATTTTCTCACTTTTTCATGTTGAGGACTTATAAAAGAAATTCTTAGAAATGTTTGCAATTGTCTCACAGGCTTATTGAACCAGAGAAAGGGAGATAAGAGTATGTCACAGGTGGGATCATTGCTTTTTATAACTGCAAAATTATATTAAGGAACTATAAGGTACATTAGAGAACATAAACAGCCTTTATTATAGGATGATAAGAAAACCGGTGGTCCAAAAGTTAGCAATAAGTAGAAGTACCAATTTCATAAATCAATTTATTAATATGTCTTTATCTATTCTACAGTTACTTATTTAACCCTAATGCCACTTTACATTTTGGCTGCTCCTGATAGTAAGAGCTTAAAATCTACTGGAAGGGAAAAATAATTAAAGAAAAATAAACAAGGATTTCCAGGCAATTTGGCAACCTGACCTGATGTGAAAGAATTTCTTCCCCAAATCCAAACACATAAAATGGCAGGCAAAATACAACAAAAGTTTTCAAGCTCACCGTGAAACAACAATAGAAGACCATCATGTCCTAGAAAAGAAAAGGAGTTAAAAGTAAAAAATGTGAGGAGGAGCTGATACCATTCTTACATCACGTTTGAAGAGAAATCCAGGCCACAGGCTTCATACGTATGACGATGTGAAATCACGACCACGTCTGTGAAAGGGGCCTGGAAGAAACCTGCAGCTGTCCCAGAGATGCAGCACTAGCAAGTAAGCCAAAGGCCACAAGAATAAAATGAGGCATCCCTAAGAAATTTGAACCTCTGACTTCCACACCATATGAATGAATGTAGGGTACAAATTCAACTACCCTAGTAGAATGTTGGTAAGTTAAAATAATAAACGGTCCAAAATTGATGAAATACCTGGATATCATCAGAAGCAAATGCAAAGTATTCTAGAAAAATTTCCACAGCCAAGGACATATGTAACGTACACAAAGAGTTATCCCCATCTTTCACTGGGGATAATTCAAAGATTTAAACTTATAAAATGATATGAATTATTTGAAGGGAGATCAGCGCACATAATACAGAGTTTGGTTTTTACCCCAAGAACTAGAAACAAAGAACCTGAAAATGGAAAGACCTCAAGTACATCTTAAATGTTCGAAGAAATAAAAGAAATAAATGAATAGCTAAAAACTCTAAGGAAAATGTAAAGTCAGTATGAAAAAAAGGACATATGGTATAAGTAAAAACCAAGTAAAATTTTAAAATAAAAAAGTGCCTATTACGATAAAATTTAATAAATGGGATGGACAGAGGAACAATCACAGTTTTCAAAATTACTCTATCTCTCTTTATTCCTCTTATTTTCTCTAATTCCCACTCGAGTATCTGTAACATATACAGGTTCTTATCAATATAAGGAAATAAAGTAAGCCCTTTATTTTCTCTTTTAGGGGCATGATTAGGTTTGCAAGACAGAGGAGCAGACAGTGAAAGTTGAGGAGGGGAATATTTAAGATAGTCTTGGGGACTCTATGGGAGAGAGGAAAATGGATCATTCAAAAGCAGCTCCCAAGGTAATATGATATGCAGTAGTTATAACTTGTTTTCCCGCAGATTATGTTAAATATCTGCTTTGAGTTTTGGTACCCTTTCTCCAGACCACACCCTAGTGTGGCTGCAATAAAATGATAGAGGGACAGAGGGCCTTAATAAACTAAACTGGAGAGGCATTCCTAGAATCATCAGGGCCATCAGATTCAGTCAATCTCAATATATTAGGTTTAACATTCTAAAACTCACAGTAACCACTCCTTTTTAAAAAGCTACTTTACGCAAGAGTACATATGGCCTATAGAAAAGTGAAGATACAAGAGCAGAACTATAAATCCTCCTCAAAATAAACCACTTCTTAATAAAAATCGATACATGAAAAAGTCCCACCATTAAAATTGACAGAATTGTTAGTAGTTGAATCCTTTGACCCTATTACAGGAAAGCCCTTTGTTTATTTATTTATTTTACTTTTTTCTTTTTCTTTCTCTTTATTTTTCTAAGGAGAACGAAAATGCCAGACAGCAGTGTGTTGTTACTGCCACAAAATATTATTAAAGCGTAACTAGCAAACCAGAAAGCATCGCCCTGTAAATTTAATGCAGTGTCAGTTTTGATCTAGATGTTTTGCTCTCCAAAGAGATGCTTAATCTTCTAAACAAAATTGAACTGAATAATTTTCAAAAAAAAGGCTGTTATGGTAAAGTGTCAGTGCAGTTTACCAGTCAAGTTATCAACTAGTGACATTCCCATAGGTTAGTATATGAATTTGAAACTTTGGTCTAACTATGAAAATACTGATTGGGTGGTGCAATAATAAATGGTAACATACCATTTTACTTTCAAGAAAGTAATTAGAAAATTGGGTCCTACTACTGGAATTTAATGTTTGGAATATAGATAATTCTAAATAAAAAAGATCAGAGTAATCAAGAGATCACACACATGAAACAGAAACCACTACAGAAATGTAAGGCCTTATTAAAAATAATCACTAGTAAGACAAAGATATTTACTGAACTTTGTGCTCTCCTAGAAGTCACGGTATTTATAAGTTTAATGAGCCCTATTTAGTAAATCTTTTTAGAATTTACCTTTTCAATAACCAAATAAATACATGTAAGAAGTTAAAATAATTTAGGTTATATAGTGAAGTATAATTAATGAAAAACACAGCTAGGTTTATGTCAAATTATAAATGCTAAAATATCACCAACTAGTTAAGGCACTTCATTAAATAATTAATGTAGGAAATGTGAATGATTTAGGCCTCTGGGGGTTAGTGTCATCCTGACAGGTATAACAATCATATTGGCCGAGTATTGTGGCTCATGCCTGTAATCCCAACACTTTTGGGAGGGAGGCTAAGGCAAGGGGATCACTTGAGGCCAGGAATATGAGGCCAACCTGGGCAACATATGGAAACCCTGACTCTAAAAAATAAATTTAAAAAACAGAATCATAGTTATTTTTATTTTACTATAACTTAAGAGTTGTGAATTTATATTCGTCATTTATTCAGCATTTCTTTTAACTTTTATAATAAGCCTAACAGTTTAGTATTATTTCTTCCACCTTGAACATGAGGAGATGGAAGTCCAGAGAGGAGAGCAACTGGCCAAGGTCACTTTACTACACGTGGAAGAGAGAGGGTCCAAATGCTAGCCCTCTCGCTATTTTACCTTGTTAACTCCTAGCAATTAAAACTTAAAATATGCAAATAAGTAATAGCTGTGTTGCAGCAAGTTCTTCTCCTTTTGACTTTGTTGCCCAGATCCAAAAGTCTCCCACCCTTCATGAGGTACCCATTTTTTAAGATCCAAATAAACAGACTGTTTTCCCACCCTCTGTGAGGTCCTGTGCCGTCTACATGCCACCTTTACTGGGGGCTAATAAGCTCTTCTGGATATCACCTGTTTCATTTTCTGCTTATGCCACATTCTTATTCCTACTCCATGTTTTACCTGCTAGAACAAGACACTCTCTGATATATATTAATCCCAAGATGGTCCCTAACCTTTTGCCACCCTCACACGGCACTATAAAGCCAAAGTGACTTTTGTTAATTGGAAGATTGATAGAATGGGGTCCAACATAATGCAGAATTGGAAATAACTTAATATTGAAAGTAGTTATCATGGTTCCAAGTATTTTCTTTTCGTTTCCTAAAAAGGGAATTTCTTATTGTTTGTATCCTTCCTTAGGATCCAACTGACTACTGTATTTATATATTCACGTAGGGGAGGCCTCTCTTTTTATATCGTTTCTCCCTTTACTATTTTCAGGGTCATTAAACCTTATCTCTCTCAAAAAAAAAAAAAAAAAGCAGTGAACGACTCTATAAATCCTCTTATTTCATTATACCTTTCCTTTTCTCCACTCTCTCCCAACTGTACTATACCAGGAGTCTCACTTTAATAACCAAAATGAATTTTTAAGGAATCAGGGAATTTTCCTAAAGAATTATTTTTTTTTCTGGAGATGGCATTCTGCCCCTCCCCTAGAAGGCAAAAGAAAGTGGCTGCCATTTGTTTTGTTTTGATAGCAAACTTTCCTTCTTGTTACATTTGTGTTTTTAATACTATCTATTTGCACACAGTGGTTATAAAAGATTCCAGAATAAAAAAAATGAGGTCTAAAATTCGTGGCTTTCCAAAATTGGAGAAAAACAAAATACATCGAAGACTCTTACATTCCTCTGAAAGCAGACCAAAGTCCGACTAAATGTAGTTGGCTGTGAGCTGTTCTTTACCCAGCAAACTTCCTTAATATGTATGTATTTTAATTCCATTACATGACATTATCCAGTCTTCAAGATGAAACATTAAGATGTTTATGGAAGAGTTTTCTGCCACTTACACACAGGAAGAAAAGCTTCAGGCAATGGCTGTTCTTTCTGTCCCCTCAAGTTTATAAATTACAGACCTTATTTGTATGCACCAAAACTAAACATCTTGCCGGGGGATACAGATCCCTGTGTGCCCTGCTAAAGAGGTGGCATGTGATGCTTGAAATGTTTGAGATGACAAATAGCCCAGCAGGTCTGGCCTCTTCCTCTCCTGCCCTGGGCTGCTGGCAATCTATTTCAAATTGTGTGTGCATTGTAGGGTGAAGCCTGTACAAAGAAGTGCCAACCTCACCCCAAGCAGTGAACTATTGAATATGGGATTAAGTGAAAGTCTCTGGGGACTAGCCAGAGAACAAAAGAGCATATCATCACCAGAGTCAGGAGCAGAAGGAACCTCTATACTCCACATTTCTTTCAAGTGTTTATGTTGTCATATGGAATTCTGTCAAATGTTTTTAAATGGAAAAATGCACCCACCATGATTCTTTAAATGAACAGTTCCACCATCCATGGAGGCATCATCTGAATGCCCAGAACAAAATCTGGAGTTTGAACTATCTTGAGTTGAAGCTAGCCTTGCCATTTTTGCTTATAGCTCAAATAGTACTTTCCAGTGCAAAAATGTCACTGCTCTGATGCGTGCAGAACAGAGTGCTCTGCTTGTATTAATCATGGTGCCGTCTGCATGGGTGGATATTGTTGGAAGCCAGAGACAGCAACCTGGGCCCAATCATGCTGGCTCCAGGAAAATGTTGGCAGAGCTCACAAGCTGATTTTTTTTTTCACTGTAAGGCTTAGGTATTACAAATGTGTGATCTGAATTTTGTAACATTTTTCTTCACCTTTTGAAATTACTCTTTTCTCTATCTATCTATTATCACTTTCCCAGGGTTTCCAATGAGCTTGTTAAGAACTAAGATCAGCCAGCCTATTAATACTCAGGCCTGATTTTTCTTTACCCATAATATCTAGCAGTGTCACAACAGAGCTTAAAAAAAAAGTCACTGTATATAGCCCATAGGTATTCAGGATTCTGGAGGATACCTGTTAGATGTCCCTGGAAATATAATTGGATTGTGCACGTTTGGTATTGGCTTCTCCTCCTTCCAGAGCCACCCCATTAAGATGGAACACAATACTACAAAATTTACAGCCCTCTTTGCCTCCCACCTCACCACCCCCACCACCCTCACCCAGATTTGAATACAACTGGTTCAACTGAAGGATAAAACTTCAATTAAAAAAAACCACACATGTAATATGCAAATAATCTCATAACTTTTTTGAAAAAAAAATCTATAGCAAATAATGAATTGAGGAGTTTAAAATCAAACTGACAGATTGGGGCTATGTAAGCAGCCAGTTCAGATAATTTTATGGAAGGAAAAAACTTACATATTTTGCACAACAAAGGAAAAAGAATAGAAATGACCCATTTCCACAAAACTTCAGAGAACATTTTATACACATGACAGTGGATTGTCCGTATCCTATAAAATAGTGCTAGGAGGAAAGGCTAACTCCATCCCACTTTATTTACTTCACACCAGTATAGGATTTTTTAAAAGAATTTCTTCAATTTTTGAAACGTACAATAAATTTGATGATCATTTATAAAGATACTTGTATTTAATTTACTTGTATTTTATCTCCTTAGGATAAGCTTTGCTAGGTGTGTTTGAGATAGGAAACTGGAGACTGTATAAATCAAAAGGGTAATTTAAATCAATTTGCATCTCTCAGTTTTATACATAAATTAGGCCTGTATCACAAAAATATGAGGGAGCATATGTGGTACACAGTGTGATTTGTGAAAGCCCTGGATTCCAATCCAGGATCTAATGTTTACTGGGTAATCTTGGGCAAGTTTACCTCTCCAAGTCTCTATTTCTTATTTACAAGCTATGGACAAAATATTTCCCCCTTCTTTCCCCTGGGACTGAGCTGAGAATCCAGTGAGAGAGCACATGTGTGCTAGTCAGCTCTGTGCATTCTCCCAGGAACTACCCTCGGTGTTTTGTCATGACACAGCTGCCCCTGTAATTGCTGGGCCTGAGGCAAGAGAACTACCAGGTGAGGTGTCAGAGCCCTGGCAGCAAAGAGTGGTTGGCTCTTGGCAGTAGAAAGAATTGACTCATCATTACTGGCCATCAGAGAAATGCAAATCAAAACCACAATGAGGTACCAACTCACACCAGTTAGAATGGAGATCATTAAAAAGTCAGGAAACAACAGGTGTTGGCGAGGATGTGGAGAAACAGGAACACTTTTACACTGTTGGTGGGACTGTAAACTAGTTCAACCATTGTGGAAGACAGTGTGGCGATTCCTCAGGGATCTAGAACTAGAAATACCATTTGATCCAGCCATCCCACTACTGGGTATATACCCAAAGGATTAGAAATCATGCTGCTATAAAGACACATGCTCACGTATGTTTATTGCGGCACTATTCACAATAGCAAAGACTTGGAACCAACCCAAATGTCCAACAATGATAGATTGGATAAGAAAATGTGGCACATATAGACCATGGAATACTATGCAGCCATAAAAAAGGATGAGTTCATGTCCTTTGCAGGGAAATGCATGAAGCTAGAAACCATCATTCTCAGCAAACTATTGCAAGGACAAGAAATCAAACACTGCATGTTCTCATTCATAGGTGGGAATTGAGCAATAAGAACACATGGACACAGGAAGGGGAACATCACATGCCAGTGCCTGTCATGGGGTGGGGGGGGGGGGGGGGGGGGGGGGTGGGAGGGATAGCATTAGGAGATATACCTAAGGTAAATGACAAGTTAATGGGTGCAGCACACCAACATGGCACATGTATACATATGTAACAAACCTGCATGTTATGCACATGTATCCTAGAACTTAAAAGTATAATAATAAAAAAAAAGAATTGACAAACAACAGTATAAGTTTGAAGAGGAATCTTTTATTAGATAGGAAGAACGCTGCAGCAGAGTGCAGCTTCAGTAAGAGAGGACTGAGTGTGCCCGGTTGGATCTTCCTTAGGGGTATTTGTGGACCTTAACGTAGGAGGTGTAGGATGATTTGGACCATATTAGTCATATTGGTCATGAGAAATGATTACATTTGTGGATGTTTGTGCCTTGATGTCAGCAAAGGTTGTACAATGGGTTTCAACATGCTTGCATTCCAGAAATGTATAGAAATTCTAGAAGTCTAATTACTTCTGAATTCCTCAGATAAGGAGTTTCGCCTCCAGATGATTTGCTTGGTGGCCACCAGGTGATCTTTGCTCTTATCAAGAACAAGTGTAGGACCCCTTTTCTTTCTACCTTCATCACAGTCCCTCCAGCATTGCAAGGGGCCTCATGCATGTGCACTGGGGCCATCGATACACACATCAAAGCCCCAGGAATCCTTTGAACACTCCTCGGGCCTTGGAGCCTACACACCAATGATGCAATCTGGTCCCCTCCTCCAGAGATCTGATCTGGGCAGAGTTCGGTCAGAGAATTCTGGCATCCCAGGTACTCAGTGCATGGTCTAGGAAAGGTGTGGATGCCATAGACAGACACCTGGGCCCTCCTCACCTTCTGTGAAAGTGATGTGTGTGAAAGAGAGCAAGAGAAGATCCTCTAAAGTACAGTGCCTGGCTGGGGAAGAGTCTCACACCTACAATTTTTGGAACTGTCTTAAAGGTAATGCTCTTTGCTTTAGGTTTTATTCCTAGTGTATTTAGCATTGAATATTATTTTTGTAGCTGGCTTGTGTATGCTTTCAGCTACAAGTAACCAAAAACTTGAACTTATACCCAAAAAGGTTAAATAACACATAACAAGAAATCCTGATGTAGGGTGGTCCCATGGTACATTAATTCAGAGGCTTGGTGACTTCATCCTTGGGGTGTGTTCCCCTCAGTCATTCTTGAAGTGAGTTGGTTTTGTCCTCAGATAAGGAGTTTTGCCTCCAGATGATCTGCTTGTGGCCACCAGGTGATCTTTACTCTCCTCAAGAACCAGTGTAGGTCAAGAACAAGGCATCATGCCCAGATGTGACAACATGCACTGTAAGAAACGGAGATGGTTTCTCCCATGTGTGTCTTTTTATTGGTAAGAAAAACCTTTTAATGAAGTTCTTCAACAAAACTCATCTCACCTATAGCCAGATGTGATGGCACACGCCTGTAATCCCAGCTACTTGGGAGGCTGAGGCAGGAAGATTGCTTGAGCCCAGGAATGTGAGTTTAGCCTGCTCAACATAGTGAGACCTCATCTGTAAATAAATAAATGTACATGTCATTAGCCAGAAACGTCAAACGACCACCTAAACTAAGGGAGATGGGGACCACAATGATTAGTTTACATGTTTTATGCATGTCATGTGAGAAGAGGGTTGGGTACCAGAGTAGAAAAAGAGGAGAAAGGACTGTGGACAGGCACTCAGTTGAGTTTTTCACAGTAAATAAAGCTAGAAAGTACTGCCCTTCCCTGACAATGCTAAATTCTTAGTCTTGTGCAAATCTTAGCTCTCAGTGACTGCATCTAGTTGGGATCCTCTTTTCAACATTCCCACTCTCCTTCCTGGAGCTCACCCGCACCCACTCCCTGGAGTACCCTACTTCCCGCCTTTCTGGTGGGCTGCACTGTGCCGTGCCTGGCTTGCTTTTTCTGAAGTCAGCAATTCACACTGAACACCAATAAAAGATTTTTCCAGAAAAGAGCTTGTTGCCTTAGGAATTCAGACAATATTTCTCTTCACTCCTGGAGCGTCTCTTCCTCCATGTCTCTATTATTAGGTACAGGCCCACTTCCAGCCCCAACTTGGAGGCCCTATCAGTTGCACCAGTCCACAGCCTCTTCTTTAGGGCCCCTCCCTGACCCTTGACTGTGAATTTCTTATTTACTTTTTACAATAGCATTGCAGACGTTAAGTACCTATCTTTCTGTCTCTCACATGATAGACACTCAACAAGATGTGCTCTGGCTGTTTTGTCCTAAGTGCCCAAGTGGTGGGGAGCCTCTTCTACACCTAAAATGCACTAGACAATTAACAATTTTCCTAGTAAACTCCATTCAACCAAGTTTATGGGGGATAGTCTTTACAAACTTACAAAGTAGCCTGTAAGGCCTGAAAGCAATAAACCACTGATCTAAGCACACTTTTCTTGTTTTCTTCCTTCTATCCATGAAATATCAGCTTCCCTGAATGTCTAAGGCCCAAACCTTTGATGTGGGTCAGTGTGAAGGAAAAGATGAGTGTGAAAAGGATATTTTTGAGATAAAAAAGGAAAAACTTGGGACTAGTGGGATTAAAAACTGTACTGACATCTCAAAGAAGAAAATAAAGCTCACCTCTGGCCTCCACCAGCTTTATCCACAAGCTAATGAGATGATGATTAAGAGTGTGGGGAAAAAGAGCAATGAAATGTCCTTGTTTCCCCCAGATGAAAATCTAGGCAGGATTGTGTGTTCATTAGCCACATAAATTGCTATTTAAAGTGAACAAACTCAGACTTCACAAGCATAGATTCTGATTGGACTCATATCATTACCTTTCCTAATGAAATGCTTCCCGTTGTTGCCTTCATACAGAAAATTAACTCTAAATAATATTAAAACTCTTAATTCAACATAGATTCCACTAATTGACCCTTTAGAAGTAAATCTACCCAGGGAAAATAAGACTATTTAAAATTATTTACCAAAAATTGTGTTGAATCTTTTGAGTGTTTCAGTTCAGAGGATTTCTATATAATTCTAAAAATATATGGTAAAGTTTTTGAAGCCTAGATACATATTTTAATGTCGTTGTTTCAAATGGGTACCCCAACTGGTGGTTTACAAGTTCTGATGTGCTGGACCACTGGCAAGTCTCTACTTTACTTTTACTCCACTTTACAGGGTAAAATTGTAAAACTCTAAAAAAACAAAATATGTAGTAATCTATAGAAATTGTGTTTTAACTGCACTCCTAATAACAGGCTTTATTCTTTTTTCATGAAAAGGAATAATTTTAGATGCTAAAATGCTGAATAATAGAACATATTTATAGGTATACTGAACAAACCCTCTTAGGAAAGAAGGAATCTAGGTGAGCCCTGCTTTAAAGGAAAAAAAATATCTATATATTGATATGTATGTCAATAAATATTCTCATTATGAAAAACAGAAAAGGATTGTTTTGACTATTCCTGTGTAACCAAGTATGACAAAACTTAATGATATAAAGATGATGTTTTGCTTGCAGTTTTGTGGCTTAGGGATTTGGGAAAAGTTTGGCAGGGCAGTTTGTCTCAAATCCACATGGCATTTGCTGAGGTGACTAGAGCTGGAAAATCTCCTTCTAAAATGGTTTCTGACCCACGTATCTGGTCCCTGGGTTGGGATGGCGGAACACCTGGGAGCTGGTCAGGTGCTGTTCAGGCAGCTCTCTTTCCTTGTGGCCTCCATGTGTGGTTAGCTTGAGCTTCCTTACAGCATGATGATCTTAGGGTTGTCTGATTTCTTACATGGTGTCTGGAGCACGTTTTTAAAGATGGGAAGTCGAAGCTGCCTGATTCTCAAGGCCTAAGCTTAGGGATTGGAAAAACATCATTTCTGCTGTATGCAACTGGGTAAGCAAGTTACTAGGCCTGCAAAGATTCAAGGGGAAGGGAATTAAACTCTAACTCTTAATGTGTTATCATTTTTGTTCTAGCACAGGAGTGAATAAACATATTATGAAAAGATTTGTCACTTTACGAAATAATTCATTCCAGTTTTTCTCAATATAATAAACACACCAAAGACATTTAGTATATTATTGAAAAGTGACTACTCACACCTAACTTACTAGAAACATGTTCAATGCTCAGAGGAAAGTACAAATGCTCACATCCCTCCTTTAGTCAGTAGCTGCCGCTTACGCAATTAAGACTAGCATACCTATTTTGCAAAGCTATTTAAAACCTGGCAATAACTAGGTATTTACTATTGCCAGTCTGACTTCAACCTCTAAAGGTCTTCCAAAAATCTTCTCTGCCAAGAAATGACTGCCTCAGAATGAGATCCTGAATATCAAAAGGTTTACTCTAAGATTTAATTCAGCCAGACCAATGTTGGGAATCTGAAAGGGGCTGTTGTTTGTCACATTAATCATGTGCTTGTCGGGTAGATCTCAGTGGGAAGAAATTTTGTACTTGGGAATTTCCAAGACAACCTAAAACTGTTGTTTCTCATACTGATTTTACTATTTCTTTACAGAGGTCAGCTGCCTGCAAATCTTTGAGCATTCAGTCCTTCTCAGGCTTTCTCCACGCTATGCCGGATGGCAGACCCCAGGGCTGGGGAGTGCAGATGGGGAGTCAGCCCTGCCAAGGCAGATGGCCGACCTCAGAAGCCCAGATCTATCTGTATCGATATGTTTCTGAAGGGACAGTTTTTGTATCTCAGTACATACTGTCTGGAGCTCACAGTACTCGCTGTGCTCATAATGGCTCTCTTTGCCTAAGCGTCCTAGCAACATATCAACTAAGCCAACAGACAGGAGCAAATGGAGTTTATCTAAACCTGCAGGAGGGAAGAGAGGATTCACAGCCACACAGAGGCTATCCTCAATGTGTGCGGAGGCTGATGTTTCAACATCAACATGAATCCAGCCATAAATTATAAAATAAACTCCTCATTCTTTTATACCACTGACCACACAGAAGCTATGCAGTTTCTACAGTTTTATGTAGACCTCTACAGACCAGTTGGTTTTCAAACTGGCTCAGTTAAACTTCTCTGCTCCTCCTCTTACAATATAGTACATAAAATCCTCTCACATCCCTGTTTGCATAATTTCTTTTGGAATTATTGAAAGGTAGCATTTACCTATCTAAATGAATAGACCATTGAATCTTGCAAGAGCCAAGTTCCTTGTTCAAGATTCTACTACCAATTGTTGAAGAGAACAAATTCTGGCAGGGAGGTCTTTGATTTCTAGAGCAGCTCTCCCTTTCTCTTCCGACCACATTAGACTATTGACAGTCCACAATTGGTGGTCACTCCAAAATGTGAATAAGAATTTAAGCCATAAAGCCTGCATACTAAAATCATATGATCTTAGCTCATAACTGGGGAGAATTTTGACATGTAAATTTGGTTTTCATCAAACTAATTTGTATTTGAAAAGAGTTAGGACATGAGGATGAGAGAAAGGGAATTCACTAAAATGGGAAGCCACTTTTTCCTTGGAAACAAGAAGAAGGGAAGAGAGGGAGGTGATGTAAACATATCAAAAAACTCCCAAAGTCTCAACTTTATAATATTCATAATAGAAGTCATTGACCCTGAGGATATAAAGTATTATTATATGCTATTAGGACTACCTGATACAGAATATTTATAAAGAGGAGCACCTAGCAATGTACTATTTGCTATGTCCCAGGCACCAAGGTGAGAGCATTGTAAATATTGTTGTGTTATGCACTCAAAACATGTAGAGATTATTATTAAACACATCATTTTATTTAATATTCACAGTGACCCTGTGAAATAGGTAATTTTATTACCCCCATTTCCAGATAAATACAACTCACCTTAGACTAAATGAGGTACCCACAGCCCACAGTGATCAAGTGGCAGAGCTACAACTCGAAGTTCTTCACCACTCTACAAAATTGTCCTTAATCACCACAGCTAAAAAACACAGAAAAGGTAAAAATCTCTGGATTCATATTCCAGTCCTGACATTCATTAACTGGAAACTTGTGCATGTGAAAAAAGATTCTGAGCCTGCCTTCACCATCAGAAAATGAAAGTCATTTACTGGGAAAATTAAATGAAATAATATTTAAGTGTCAATAGAATGCCCAACTCATAGTAGGTACTAAATAAATACTTACCTGATAAAAAGAAAATTTCAAGATCTTTCAAGTGTCTTACTCCTGAAACATTGTGATTAGATACTTAGAAGTTAAAAAAAATTGTTTCATTCAAACAAGTAATTTGATAAACAATAATTGACTAATAAAAAGGCAGTCTGCAGAAATATTTTTTAAAAATAATTTATTCCTGCAACTTTTAAAACCTAGGGACTGATTATATATGGCTTATGGATGTTCCAAACAAATCTTGTGTACACATACACACACACACACACACACACCACGAAACAGAAGAGGTGAGAAGAAAAAGCACATGTAATGAGAAGGTACCCAAGACTTCATTCCCAGATTACATAGCTCACAGGCATCCCTGGGTAGGATAAGAAGTTAGTCCATTGAACTCCAAATCCATGTTCTTTTTGTTATATCACGCTGTTTCCTGTAGGAAGAGATTGACTAAGAAAATCTTGCATTTAGGTGAATTTTATGTATCCATATTCTCTCATGACAACCAATAAGCAGGAATTTTTGGTGTACTAGCACCCAAGACAGCAGTAATTTTGAAATTATTTTAATATATTGATAAAGGCATTTTTTTTTACTGTTATTGTCCAATTCCACATCCCACTTTTCTCAAAAATCTTGCATTAAAATAGCTAAACATGGCAATAATGGTGACCTGGGTTTTAGGTCTGGCCCTGCAAATCAACTAGCACTATAACCTAGTTACCCTGTCTGTAAAGGAAGCATTTGAAGCATTTCAAGCTCCTTCCTCTCTTAAATCCCTTTGAAATGAACAGAACCGAAACCCTACCACCTTCCACTTTTTCTAGTCAACTCAGAAGTATAGAAGCACTACAGATTCTCATTATCCAAAAATATTGCCAGTTTTTTTTCTGCATTAAAATCTAGGTGAAACAAAAACGATATTAAACAATTCATGGCAGTTAGCATTATATTATCTGGTGGTTATGCTCTTCCCCCCTTTTTTAATAAGTAGCATGTGCACAGTAATTTGCATTGTCATGATTCTATGCCTTCTTCATAGTGCATTTTGCCAAAGAAACATCAGACATAAATGAACATTCTCAGGTATCCTAGCAACAGGATGTGATTAATAATACCTCTCAGAGCAAGGCAGATAAAATGCCTGAAAGTGAACGCAAACTCAGAATTGGCTACTGAGAAATTGGTAGTGCGGTAAGGCAAGTTTCATAAGATACCACGACAGACTTTATTATAATAAGATAGAAGCAAGTAGAAGAGAGAACATATTTTAGAGAGGAGACTATAGTTGAGCATCAAAATATAGCATATGTGTGTATATATAGATATATATATACACATACATATATAGTGTACATATAAATGTGTATAAACATACGTGTGTGTGTGCATGCACACACACACACACATATAATTTCCTTTTCCTGAGAAGTGTCATCAGATACTGAGTTATAATACAGATGCCCCTACTCATTATTGGTGAGACAGCATCAAATTGCCATTTATGTGCCTGTGGTTTTAAAAGATCAGAAACAGTCACTGTGATTAAGAGACTACTTCCATACTGAAGTACTGAAATGTACTGTAAATTGACATACATGTAATGTTTCTCCGTGAAACAACATCCACAACCTCAAGTCTAAAATAGCTTTTAAAAATATTGAGACTCAGTTTACATAGATAAATAGTCATAAGATGCAGAACTTTAGTGTTCAATTAAATAAATTTTCTCACATAAGAAAAAAGTTTTATCTAGCAAATTCAATTTTTTATGAGGTTATGGTCCATTTTTATTCATCGCAAGTGGAGTGCCTCATCCAGGTTTAAACAGAAATAAGATGCAAACCATATTTTAATGTTTTGTTTTTAAACTAGAATCTGTGATAAAATAAAGCACAACTAGGACAGAATGTGTGTTCATTATTCTGAAAGCCTTTCTACTATTTTATCACCCACTTTTCTAATATAATAGTTTTCTTGGTTGTCAGTTGTAATATATATACCTGCTAAAAGCTCTATTCTTGGTTGTACTTTCACTACATTTTAGCAGTACTAAAATTGACTTCATGTTCTCCAGCATTTCAGAGTGAGTTGGAGCATTTGTGTTTAAGGCACGGTGCTAGACATCAGGAGAAAGAACGATGTGAGACTCTCAACTTGTCTTGAAGGAAGCCACCATCCAGTCAGGAAAACAAACACACAACTAATTGTGAACCAAAATAAGAATTAGTGCTATGGCAAAGGCGTAAATGAAAGGTTACAGGAGCACAGAAGAAGGGTGCTTCACTCTGCAGGGCATGGAGAGTTTGGGGAGCTGGCCCAAAAGAAAAGACTTCACAGAGGACTGGCAGCTGAGCTGAGCTCTAAAAGCTGAATAGGGTTTTGATAGGCAGGAGCCATGTGACAGGACATTCTAGGAAGCAGAAACAGCATGAACGGGGAACTGGGGTGGAGGTGTAATTCCTGGTATAATGGGTAACTCCTCTCTGTGATGCTTGAGGAGTGACAGCAGAAGGAAAGTTATGGCCAAATTGTCCAAGGTCATAAATTTTATATTAAGAAATGTAGAGTTTGCTGTTTAAGAGTGATTGGATTACAATGACAGAAAAAACCGACAAACCAGTTAGGAGCCCATAGAAAATAGATAACCCCAAGAACAGATATAAAGTTCATGAACTAGGGTGATGGCAATGAGAAAGGAGAAGATATGTCTCAAAGTCCTAACAGAGGGGAATGTATTGGACTGAAGGACAGATTAGATGGGAAGAAGGAGCAAAAGAAAGAAGCTGGTGGTTCTTAGGTTTTATGTTTGGGTGCCTGAGCAGACACTAAGGATGAGCAGTTTTGTAGGGGACTATAATTATTGTTTTTTTAATGAAATCTGCTTCTTCCTCTTCTTCCTCTTCTTCTTCTTCTTCTTCTTCTTCTTCTTCTTCTTCTTCTTCTTCTTCTTCTTCTTCTTCTTCTTCTTCTTCTTCTTCTTCTTCTTCTTCTTCTTCTTCTTCTTCTTCTTCTTCTTCTTTACTTTAAGTTCTGGGATACATGTACTGAACGTGCAGGTTTGTTACATAGGAATACCTGTGCCATGATGGTTTGCTGCACTTATCAACCCATCATCTAGGTTTTAAGCCCCGCATGCATTAGGTATTTGTCATAATGCTCTCCCTCCCCTTTCCCCTCACCCCCAACAGGGTCCAGTGTGTGATATTCCCCTCCCTGAGTCCGTGTGTTCTCGTTGTTCAACTCCCACTTGTGAGTGAGAACATGCGGTGTATGGTTTTCTGTTCCTGTGTTAGTTTGCTGAGGATGATGGTTTCTAGCTTCATCCATGTCCCTGCAAAGGACGTGAACTCATTCTTTTTTTATGGCTGCATAGTATTCCATGGTGTATATGTGCCACATTAAGCTCATCATCATTGGTCATTAGCAAAATTGGGACTATAATTATTTAAGTTAAAGACATGTGTTGAAGTGCAGTGGAGGACACAGGTAGAGATTTCCAGGAGGCTTTAAAACCTAAGTAGATTTTGGAGCTAGAGATGTAGTGTCACAGTCATCTCTTTGGGGGAAAGTAGACATTGAGAGAATGAGAGATAAGATCACCTATTCAGACTGAGATAAAGATACTTAAGAAGGAAGCCTAGAGGGTCATCTCCATCTAAACAGTTCAATCTCTGTGTCCATTGATCAATATAGTACTGTCCTACCACGTAATTTTTATTTTTCTAATTTGATGTTTCGTGTGTATGTGTGTGTGTGTGTGTGTATATATATACACACACACATATATATATACACACACACCTATATATACACACATACATATATATAACTAAAAAATCTAAGTAGATTCCTGTAACAGGACTAATTCATGATAAAACTAATAGGTAGAATTTATATAGCACTCTGCAATTTACAAAGCCCTTTCATATAACATAGGGGCTGAGAATTTTTTGAGGTCTTCATAAAAAAAATTATTTAAGGTATTCATAAAAAAAAATTGCACCTTTCAGCCTCCCTTCTGAAACATGAGATGCCAATATTTCATGTGAATTTTGTCCATTTCTTGCTAGCTTTACCATATGGAATTGTTTCATCCTCATAGCATTCCAGAGAAGCAGGCCCTGATCCCCACTTTACAAATGAGAAAATCAGGGAGACTGATTGATATGCCTGCAATTAGCATTACTATAGTTATAGTATATTAAATGGTAAATTATGACAGACTTTTGTAACATATACATAACACTTATCTCAGAATTTAGCAGCTAAAAACAACAATAAACTTATCAGCTCACATGGTTTCTGTGGGGGACTCTGGAATAGCCAACTGGATGGTTCTGGTTTTGGCTTTCTCAAGATTACAGTCAAGATGTTGCCCAGAGCTGCTGTCAGCTGAAGCCTTGACTGAGGCTGGTAAATGGATTGCTCATATGCCTGGCAAGTTGATGGGGGCTGCTGGCAGGCCTTTGTTCCTCATTGGCATTTGACAGGAGGCCTCAGTTCCATGCCACGTGGACCTCTCCATGGGCCTGCTTGAGTGTCCTCACAACATATTATCTGGCATCCCCCAGAGGGAATGATCCAAAAGAAAGGAATATCGAAGCCATAGTTTTTTGTCTTTGTTTTTTGAGATGGGGTCCTGCTTTGTTGTTCAGGTTAGAGTGCTGTGCTACAGTCATAGTTCATGGTAACCTCAAACTCCTTGGCTCAAGTGATCCTCCTGCCTCAGCCTCCCAACTAATTAGGGAGGTGACAGATGGTGTGCCACCATGCCTGGCTAATCTTTAAAAAAAAAAATTTAGAGATGGTGGTCTCATTTGGTTGCACAGGCTGATCTCAAACTGCTGGCCTCAAGTGATCCTCCTGCCTCAGCCTCCCAAAGCATAGGGATTACAAGCATGAGCCACCACACCCAAACTGGAAGCCACAATTTTCTTAAGGATCAACCTCAAAATCACACTCTATTATTCCCACAAAATCCTTGATTACACAGTCAATCTAATTCAGTGGGATTACACAGGATGTGAATATCAAAAGAAGAGAAGATGGGAATCATTGGGGACACCTTGATCACTACGCCGTATTATTTATCTCAAATACATATACTTCCAACTTTCAGAATTAGTGACTCATTCTAACATAGGTTAAAGACACTCCAAAAAGATGTTTTTCTTTACATATTTTACAATTCAAGCCTTGAATACCATTTTTTAAAATTTATGAAAATGTCCAAGGCCTCTAGTATTCATAAGTGAATAATCAAACAGTAAGCAGTGGCTTGCCCAGTGGAAAACTTAAATGAGAAGATGCCCTGTCACGCTTCATAATGAATGAGGTCTTTAAATGGATTATTCATGTTATTTATCTGTTGGAATCATTGAAATAAATTGCATCAAACAAGTCCTCTGGAAATCACCCAAATGAATATAACATGCCATTAATCAAGGTGCCAGTTAAATGAATTCTACACTTTTGGCAGCGACATGAGGGAAGATTGTACATTTTCCACCTTATATGTTAGGATTTTAAAAGACTTCCCTTATCCCAAACCAACGTCCTCACCTCCACCGTGGTGTTCATACACACCATTGCCCAAGTACAGTTTCTTACCTAAGTCTGTAAGCATGCTTAGGATTTCCATAGCTTAGCAAAAACCTTTAGTTGGCTTCTATTCAAGCTATTGCCCCATTTCACTTATTCGGCTCATATGGAGGCTGCCAAAGTTAATAAACAAGAAGCCATGTCCTCATTTCCACTTCCTCATCACACACTTACTTCCCAGACCTTCGCAGTCTCTCTTGTGTTCTCTGCCCGCTCTCTGCTAAAACTACTCTCTCACAATCTAGCAACAAACATGTGAACTCAGCAAGCAGTAGCAACATGCTGTTGAAAACCTCCATACTTCTAAAACTTGATTTGTGGTACAGGAGCCTGCACTTTGTTGAGCTCCCTGGATCTCAGCTGCTTCTGACTTCCCATGGGCCTACATCACAAAACAAAGAGCAGCAGTCATGTTATCTTAGTTATTGTCCTCCACCTACTCCTCTGTGCTGTCTGCCTTTATGCCCCATTCACTCCTTCAGCTTCAGCCATCTTCTTATGATGAACATTTCTTGCATCTGTAATTTCAACTCAGATTTTTTGAATTTATTGAGACTTGCTTTATGACTGAGCACGTGGTCAATCTTAGAGAATGTTCTGTGCACAGATGAGAAGAATATGCATTCTGTGGTTGCTGGATGGACTATTCAGTAGATGTCTGTTAGGTCCATTTGGTCAAAAGTTCATTTAAGTCCACAGTTTCTTGGTTAGTTTTCTGCCTCGATGATTTGTCTGATGCTGTCAGTGCCTGTTGAAGTCCCCTACCATTATTGTGTGGCTATATCTCTTTTCTTAGATCTAGTAGTATTTGTTTTATAAGCCTGGGTGCTCCAATGTCAGATGCATATATAGTAGGACAGTTAAATTTTCTGACCTCTTACAAGCTCCTTCTCCCCATAGTACTTCAAAGTCAGTAGGTCTAACACTGAACTTGTTATTCCCAGCCTCATCACATTCTATAATGCCATTTCCCCAACTTGCATCTCTATACCCAAAGTCACCTAGCTAACCACTCATCTTGACTTCTTCTCCTTCCTGGCAACTCACATTTTATAAATCGCTGGGCCCTATTATTTCGTCCTCCCCACCGTCTCTTGCATCCACTACTTCCCTCCTCTCTACTCCCACTGCCATGACTCAGTCCGCCCTTTCATTGCCTTGTGCCTAACCTCTAGGATAGTCCTCCTCCTATTCACTGCTGTAACTGTGCAAGGTCTTCTTGCACAAATACCCTGTCCATTTAGCCCATACTGTTTCCTTTGCCAAGAGTCAGTCATTTCTCTATTTCAAATTTCTCAAATCCCATTTGTATCTCAAGGTCAAAATCATATACCACTTTCTCCATAACTTCATGAGCACCCCCTTCTTTCTTAAAATAACTGCTTCATCATCTCATATCTTTAAACATTCTACACCGTTTGAGGCACATCTCACTTCATATTATATTGTCTGTCCTTTCTGTTTTTTCAAGTGGGTTGTAAGAGGGCATAGTCTTATTTAGCTGTTTTCCCCATAATGGTTTCTATGGGAATTTGCCCTTTGTAAGTTTATTGTTGAGTAAATGACTCTGGCTAACAAGATTTTAAAAATCCAACAGCACATTTAATGCATAGTTATTTATTTTTTACTTTCATAAATTGGTTTGCAAGCAGTTCTCATGCCTGTCAGCTGAGCCCAGTCATCTCTAGGAGCACATTGGACATGGCTGAAGTAGAGGTTGTGTTTGGAAATTGCTATAAACTGGGCTTTCATCTTATTTTCATCATATTCTCATGATTCCATGCTATAACTTTTCTGCCACTTCTCATTTCAGGGAGAGTGGAGAAAAGAAGAGAACAAAAATTAACTTCAGGTAAGATTTTGCCTAATGGGCTCCAGCTTTATTTCCTGATTTTATTTCCACCTTTAAAAATTTTTTAATTTATTATTCAAAAATTCACACTAAAATTAATAGTTTATGGTTTTTGAACTGATCGATATTAATTTAATTAAAATAAATTCATACATTTAGCTTTTTCACTTTTGCATCAGTTATGCCCTTTTCATTCAATCATTACATTCAAAAGAAAATGAGATGGAATGTTGCTTAATTGTTTCATGATTGTCTATTTAAAGGTAAGTCTTGCAACCAACAGTATTAAAATACAGACATTGTGATGTGATAGTTTCCAACCAGTTTACTTTCCCAAATGACTATGAATCTCAATTTCATTTCTTAAAACCATATACGTAGTGGATGCTTTTCAGGACAGTGTTAACTGAGAAGCATCTTTATATTTTGGAGGAATTTTAAGAATGCCTTCACTTCTAAATTCATATGGATTCAGAAGTGAATCATACTTTGGCAGAGTGCCATTGCACATAGTAGGGTTCAGTATTTGCTAACTAATACAAAATTTTTTACATTATCATATTTCCATCACTTGCCTTTTAGCTTAAAGTTGTGTGGTAAGATAGATTTTCATTTACCAAGTCAATCTTTGCATAGGAGCAGTGTTGCAGCTCACAGTGCCCAGAAATTGCTAACAATCATAGAGAATGCTAATTTGGCATGCGTACCTATGCCCGCCATCCTTCCCAAGTTTCTACCAACCCACTACTCCTGTGATAAGCGAGAGCTACCAATCACTCCCATCCACTAGCTTCTTTTAGCTTCATTTCCTGTCTGGTAATAAGATATTATGTGTGTTTCCAAAAAGTCAGCATAGTCAATAGAAGACAAAGATCCATCTTAATCTAAAAGTGTATAAACAGCATAAGCTCCTGTCTCTTTTGTCCGTTCCAACCTTAGCATTCATTTCAGATAAGTGGGCAACTTAATACCTGCATGAATTTCCTGTTAAATATTATTGTTTGCATTCTCCGGGAACCTTTTAAAGCCTGATCATGAACACACAGACACACACACACACACACACAATTATGAAGGCAAGAAAGTGTCTGATTCCTTCACAGGTATGATTACCTTCATTATTGCTCCTTGGGGGGGAAATTATTTGTACGGCTTCTAAAATGCTATTTCCATAATGCTGTAAGTACTACCTTCTTAGTTAAAGAAAATGCACAGTTTGGAAGTAAGCTAAGTTGGCCAAAGTGTTAAGTCTGATGCCTCATTAGGTCACCTCAATAGTCATGGCTTCTAAAATTATTTGTGATCATGGTGACACCAAGGTTAGAGACAGAGGCAGGACAAGGACTCAGGCATCTCCACTCCCTGTCCCTTCCTGCACCCCCACCATGCTAATGTTTCTTTTCAAAACAAAGTGCTAGTCACTTTAATGCTTTATTCAGTTACTTGCTTAATAAAACACTTTTCAACAAATGGAAAATCTTTAAGGCAACGGCATCTTTGATAGGGAACACAGGTCACCAGGGCTATGAGAAAAACCCCTTTACTAGTGGAATTTTTACTAATTTGCCCTATCTGATTTGTAGCTTGTCAATTGCCTGATTTCTATGAGAGGGTGAGGTTAAGGATAACTAATGGATAGAGCCCATATTCTAGGGGAATGTTAGGGGGCTCCTAATCATTTCAAATGACAACAAATCATGCCCTCAGGAAATCTAAATTTGTAACAATAGTCTGAGTTTTCAAGATTGGAACATGCTGTTTGCCACTATAGTCATAAATACTACAATCAGTCTGTGGTGCTGGCCTGAATGTAGACTTCTTTAGATAAAGTGTGTGGCTAAGATACCGAAAACATCATGGGAACTCCTATTTCTGACTTCCTGCTTGGAATTTTTTACATCTTTGTTCGTTTTCCTCAGGTTCTACCTCCTGCCTCCCCAGTTACTATATACCCCACACCCTCTTGCTTACAGATGAGTTTATCTCCTGGCTAAGAAAGACCAATATTGGGTTCTGGACCCTTTCAATCTACCCTATCCTATTGCACTAAATGTATAATAATTGAAACAAAAAAATTAGAAAGTATTTTAGACAGAATATTCCTATTAAAACCGGGACCTACCAAGACCCTCATTTTTTGGTTGGTTAAGGTTAATTCTTTGTTTAAAGAGTCTTGCACTAAGATGAAAGTTACACAGAAGTAACTTTTTATTCAGGATAAGAAATAACTTCATAACAAGGAAATGTCTCTAGCACTGGAAAGAAGGAGATTATGTTTGTAAACATGTGCAGGGGTTGGGCACCCCCTAAAAGAATGTTGGCAAGAGATTCATGAAAAGTTTGGTTAAATCATTGCTAAAGTTTTTTCTAATTTTGTGTCTATGATTCTATTGCCATTTTCACTTAATTGAAATGGTTCTACTGTGTATAATGGTGGTCAACAAAACTTAAGTGGCTTTCATTTCATTATATAACTGAGTGAATCATGTTCCAAAGATTACACTAATTTAGTCTGGACTGAGTTTCTCAGTAAAGCATCTAGCTGATAGTGCCAAGACTATGGAATAAAACTGTCCTGTAGTCTATTTAGTGACTTCTATTTAGAGTCCCTCTACACTGATTGCAATCTGTGCTATTGATTCATGTGTGATGCTATTTTTCATAAGCCAGAAATAACTAACAAGAGAGTATGTATGACTTGGTATCATTCATTGTCATTTTTGAAAACCCATTCAAATTATATGCTCCTTGACACTAAGCTTGAAAGTCTATGTCATATTCATAGAATATGGTTAGAAACATCAAAACTAAATTTGGCAATTTGGCTTGGTAAAGAATATTATAAAATATATGCTGGTATAATGATAAATGGACAAATATGAGGAGGCAAATACCTGATGTCATCAATTTTCTATTTTCCCTTGATTCTCTTTACCAGAAAAATTTTTAAAAAGATCAGCTATTTCATAGCTTTTATGTAAAAACTTCATTGTTTGAAGTACCTTTATCTCATCAGAAGAAAGACCTCTTTGTGGGCCATGGAATTCTCGATATTAGAAAGCAACACAGCATAAAATGCAAAGAGGAATTCTTGTGAAGAAAAGTGGATTATAAATTATTGTTTAGAAAAAGCTATGTTAGGATGCTTACTAACATAAACTAGGGGAACACCATCTGTTAAATCTATATTCCAACATTTCCAAAAAGAAGAACTTTTTCAAATTCAGTTAAGTATAATGGAAAGAATAGCCCTAGTGGACCAGAGAATGGAGAAATCAATTGCATACTTTTCATTTATTACATTAGAGCATCCCTAAATTTAGAAATGGTTTGTTCATTTACATCATTTGCAAAAAGCTACCCACAGAGAGGAACAATCTTTTTTTTCTCAACTCAAAAGGTGAAATTCATTATTGGAAATTTAGCAAATGTAGATCATCTGCTTTGCAAGCTCAGTCCCTTGCTGCTTACTTTTTGACTGAGTGTGTTGATTCTTGGAAATGTTCTACAACAGCAATGGCACCTCCATTTTAAAACTTTTTAACACACATTGAACATGCAGTCATTCAGGATAAAAAAATAGTTAAGATACTGAATAAAATCTTCCTTCTGTGCATGAATAACATGTTCGTTTTATTATATGTCACATTTATTGAATACAAATAATATTCAGCACAGTTAGCATGATTTTTCTCTAGGCTATTTCTATTTTTATAGTGTTTTTGCCATAGTTCCTATACACTATCAAAAAAAACTTAAAAATCAAGAGTGAGAAAGACCTATTTTGTCATAGTTTTAATTATTGGTGACCCACATTAACATATGAATTCAGCAGGTAGAAGACATTGTGACAAATACATTTAAGCAAACTATTATCCTTGAAAAGCCCATTATTTTGGACATTGGTATTTTGCAATATCTACATGTTTCATTCTCACTTTGAGAATCATCATTCCAGTTAGAATCAAGCTTAAAATGCTTATCATCCTAACTTGTTCGTAGCTTATAAAAGCTATTTTCTTGACAGCACCTCAGGCACCACAAAAGGGGCAGATAAGGAATCTGAGATATTTATAAGTTGATACTTTCAATTTGATAAATATTTTAATGGTCCAGGACTTGTGCTTAACATCAGAGATGCAAAGGTGAATAAGATGTGGGATAAATATCCTTAATTCACTCACTTTCAGTTCAGGGAGAAAAGCAAGTACACATGATTACAACATGGTGTGAAGAGTGCCTTTTAGAGAATGATGTACAAGGTATCATAAGGAATTCAGGGAGGGCTTCCTGGAAGAGACGAGACTTGAGTCAATCCTTGAAGAAAGAATTGGAGTAGTTTACCAGGTTAAAAAAAAGGGGGGGAAGGGCTTGCTGTCCAAAGGAGTGTGTTTATGCAGACTAAACAAATCTGAAACACCTAATAGTTAATGAAAGGGACATTGCCAGAGAGATGAAGGTAGTGGGAAAAGGCATGGCCTATTGAGGGAAAGCTTAGTGATTTAATAAGACTGGAACAGAGTCATAAACAAGAGATGAGAGATGTGGCCAAAATGTAGGCACATGCCAGAATCAACGAGGACCATCTATGCCGTTCCATGGAGTTTGGACTTCATGCAGTAAGTGCTGAAAGCTAATGAAGTGCAAGGAATTACAGAATCCATCTGCATTTTCTAAAAATCTCTCCAGGACAGAGATTTCTAAAAATCTCAGCGGAAGTATGGATTGGAAGAGAAATTGATGGGAGGCAAGGAAATCAGGAAGCATATCATTTTAATTACCCAAGAATAACAGGATGAAGGTCTGAGGTGTCTTTACTAAGACAGTGACATTAGAGAGGAAGCCAAGAATGAAATCCAGATACATTTACAAGATCAAACTGACCTGGTTGGATATGGAAGGTACCAGAGGATAACTCTTAGGTTTCCCGCCTTAGAGAAGAGATGTATACTGCAAGCTGTGTAGGGAATACAGGGAGACAGACAAGTTTGGTGGAGAAAATAATAAATTAAGTCGTATCTATGTTGATTATAATGTGGCATGTGTGATATGGGGACAGAATTTTGTCAAGAATGTCAAATAAGCAGTAGGTTATGGGCAATAGAGCCTAGAACTTCAGAGAGATGCAGATGTGCCTTTTAAGTAATTGGTTCCTGGATAAGAGTTGAAGCCCTGGCTATGAATGAGCTCCAAAGGGAGTCAGGAGTGAAAAAAGAGACAAGGCAAGGCTGAATCCTTAGAACATCCCCAACATTAACAAAGAACACAGTAAGATAAATCAGAGACCGAGAGCCTAGGAAAGATAAATCAAAGCTGTCCTGTGAGAATCAACAGCATTCTCTGTCTCTGAATCCAAGAAAGAGAGAAAGTTAAAAGGAGGGACTGGTCAAACCTGTCTAGTGCCACAGAGTGAGCAAGTAAAATAAGCACTGAAAACATCTATTGGAGTTGCGGGGAGATATCTACTCATCACCACAGAGAAATTATGCTGGAGGAATTCTGTAAGTGAAAACCAAGTGACAAGGGGTTGAGGAGCGAAATAAGACAAATGTAGACTTGTTCCTTCAAAGAATATGTGAACGGAAGGAGAGCGATAAAGAAGAAGACATAAAAGAGAGAGAGAGAGAGAGAGGGAGAGAGAGAGAGAAGAGCTTAATCCTTAGGCCATTAAGTTGGGGAATTGATGTTTACTGAACCTGCTATTTTCAGGCTCTGTGCCCAGTATCTTCTATTTGAGCCTTTAAATTAACATGTAAAGTTTGTTTATGGTCAACATTTTAAAAATTGGAAAGCTGAGATTGGGAAGAGTTAAATTACTTGCTTTAGGCCCCATTTATTAACTGGTGGAACCAGAAATGGAACCTAGGCCATGGCTTGCTGGAGCCAGCTTATAATATCTGGAAAGCTGTCTAGAGAGAACTGATTGTATTCCTCTCTTCCCAGCTCTGCATTCAGTGAGGTCATGCAGGTAGCTTAAAATTGGCCATGGTGGGAGTATTTACACCATGGAAATTGGCAAACACTACAAACCAGGGTTCATTCAGTTTTAAACACTGACCAGTGTGCCCCTGGATCTAGGTCTGTGTGATAGCAAAGCCTGGCCATTTCACACTGCCCTGACATGTGACTTGGTCAAGGTCACTTGGGTTAGCTAGCAGATGGCAGAATTGAGACTTGAACCCAGACCTGTGATCCACATCTGGCCAAACACAGACCCCAAGGAATTGCTGAAAAAAGAAGCAAAATATTTTTTCCTAAGATCTTATGCCCAGTGGCCCAGGTTGGTATAAACAGTCTCATACTTTTCCATCCTGTAGTTCTGAACTGCCAATTTTCTGCCTCGGCCTCCCAGGCAATCCATCTCCAGCATGTTTGCTTTTTTAAGCAGCTTTCCTGAAGACCTGGCTCTCTGAACTATGTTAATGAATTCTATTTTTAAAAGCAATCAATTTTCTCTGGGTTTATGGTTTCAGAACAATATTTATTATTGAATGAAATAAAGTCTCTTAAATGCGTTTTCCCTTCCTCAAAATGGAAGACTTACACTTGGGCTGTTCATTAAAAGAAGTCCTACAGGTTTTATCTTTAAACAAATTTCATTTTCCGGCTAGTCGAATTTATGATAGAGATTAAATAACAACACAGCTGTGCCACATTATTTTTAAAATACCTTAAATTTTATTGTGTAACGCTGCATTTAAAGGAGTGTGTGTATGCAAACTAGACAAATCTGAAATGCTAAGTAGCTAATGAAGGAGAAATTGCCGTGTCACACCACATAGTGAAAGTACAGATATGAACACATCTACCTGAAATTCCCTCCACATATTTGATGTTTAATTTGGATTGCTATTATACTACACCAAACAGCATTTATTTGCACACAGTTGAGACTTGAAACATGCTTTCTTTAGGTGGCAGGGGAGAAATGTTATCTGCAGCTGCATCACAATAAATTTCACTGGGTGCCTCCTTGTGTAACTGAAAAAGAGAAACTTTTGTCTGTGTTGATTCTTTCACAAACAACATGTATATGTTTCTTTTACCTAGAAGAGGAAATGGAGAATAATTTAGTAATTGGTGTTAGCCAAAAATTACTTTACACTTTCATCTTCAATTAAATATGGTATTACAAAAACAAGTCACAAATAATTCCCACTTGAAATAGAAAGTAACTCAAATAAAAATGAACATTCAAGAGCTAGATGACAAATCTCATCAAGGCAGCATGAGACGAAGCAGGTCTCGACAAAATTGGGCTCTTGCTATTAGGCTCATATGTATGTGTTGAATGATCAACTAATTTATCATGGAAGTTGTATCAAAGGGCAACCTAGGTGTGTGTATCTCTGTATCAGTCAATATAATAATGACAGTAACAACACTCTTATGTGACATGACCTGTAATTGAGCATTCTAGGTAAATGCATATTTTGACTAGCTGAAAGTGTCATTTATATAAACAAAGGATTACAAATGCACACAGAAATAGAATATCAGAGATCCTCAGCCTGGCTTGTGAAAGGAGTGCTAAGTCATACCTGATTTTCCCACAGGGAAAAAAATGAGGTGGTTATTTCTAACCAAGAAAACAGATGCCTAACTTGTTCTTTTAAATAGAAATGACCACAAACATTTTAATCAACTGTAAATGATATACTTGTATACTGTGTAACTTAAAACCTTCTAAAGTGAATGTATGTCACTTAAGCCATGCAGTGCAGAAATCAATCATATACACTGTCCCATTATTTAACTGAAAATCCCCAGATAAGAGCATTTTTAGGACAACAGAGAAGCTATGAAACTCTAAGGAAACATGAAACACCTGTCCACTCACCCCAGAAGTGAGGTTATGACTTGAGTGGCCGTTGGAGGAATTCCAAGAAAGGCTAAGCTTTAGTGGGAAAACCGAGAGACCCACAAAGGGAGGTATCTGTTGTGGGGGACACCAGAACCAGGGGTCCCTTTCAGAAGCAACTGAGTGATCTGATTATAGTTAATTCACACTGAGGAGTTATAGATGACCATGAATTACTACATTATTGAGTGTAGCTAGCATATTTAAATTTTCTTAGACGAGATCTGGTATCTTGGCTTCCATTTGGACCATTTAAAGGGTGGGATGATCCTGACCATGCCCCATGCCTTTCTTTGAACATCTTTCCAACATTGCTTTCTTCTAGATCAGCAATATCGAATAAAAATACAATGTAAGCCATATATATAAATTACATTTTGAGTCCTTGGCAAATGTCCGTCTACCCTAGCTTACCTTCCTTTCCTTACACATCTTTACTATGGCCTAGTTATTAGAATTACTATAAATCTCTAAAACATTTCACACTGCATAGAAACAATCTGTACTTCTCAGTCAGATATAGTCCTTTCCTCCTCCAAAAAGTCCGTGAAATGCAATTTTACCAAGCCTTCTCTGAAAACGAATAGTTCTCTGTTTCACTGATATCCAGAGACAAACAAAACACTGCATTCAAAACCTGACTTTATTTAATGCATTTTTATCTTGTTTTCTCTGGCCATTTTTCTTACCTAATCTGCTAGCTTTCTTGCCATTTAAAAATGTTCATCCCAGGACATACAGATAAGCAAATATGAACTACATTAAATTTAATATTTTTCCTTAACCTTCATGGTAACTTGAAGTGGACTATATCTTTCTGCCGCAATAGGAGCAATATAGTTATATGATTTTTAAAAATTGTTTATTTTTTTAATTATAAATACACATAAAACTTACCATTTTAACCATGTTTATGTGTTAAAAATGTTCAGTGGCATTAAGTACATTCACATTGTTGTACAACTGTCACCACCACCCATTCACAGAAATCTTTTCATCTTGCACAACTGAAACTGTGTATTCCTTAAACAGTAACTCCTCATTCTTCCATCCCTCTGTCCCTGGCAAGCACGATTTCACTGTCTGTCTCTATAAATTTGACTACTCTGGGTACTTTATGTAAGTAGAATAATACAATATTTGTGTTTTTGTGACTAGCTAATTTCATAACATCAAATTTCATCCATGTTGTAGTATGTGCCAGAATTTCCTTCCTTTTTAAGACTGATTCAATTGTATGTATATATTGCATTTTATTTATCCATTCATCCAACAATGGGCACTTGAGTTGCTTCCACCTCTTGGCTATTTTGAATTATGCTGCTGTGAACATGGGTGTACAAATATATCTCTTCAGACCCTGCTTTCCATTTTTTTGGTATATACACCAGAAATAGAATTGCTAGATCATGTGGTACCTTACAAGGTTTTAACTTAGGCAGAAAGAACAAGTAAATTTGTAAGACTCTCCAGATTTCATCCTTATTTACTTGTTGGTGTATTTTTTGTTGTTGCTGTTGTTTTTTACTCTCTTGCTTTCTTCTAAATCAGCAATATCCAATAAAAATACAATGTAAGGGCCAGGCGCGGTGGCTCACGCTTGTAATCCCAGCACTTTGGGAGGCCGAGGCGGGCGGGTCACGAGGTCAGGAGATCGAGACCACGGTGAAACCCCGTCTCTACTAAAAAATACAAAAAAAAATTAGCCGGACGTGGTGGCGGGCGCCTGTAGTCCCAGCTACTCGGAGAGGCTGAGGCAGGAGAATGGCGTGAACCCGGGAGGCGGAGCTTGCAGTGAGCCGAGATTGCGCTACTGCACTCCAGCCTGGGCGACAGAGCGAGACTCTGTCTCAAAAAAAAAAAAAAAAAATACAATGTAAGCCATATATATAAATTACATTTTGAGTAGCTGCATTTCGAAAAGTAAAATGCAATAGGGGAAATTAATTTAATGATATATTATTTAAGCCAGGATATTGAAAGTATTATTACAGCATGCTATCAATATAAGAAATTATTCATTAGATGCTAGAAATGATAGATATGCTGAACATGTGTATTATAATAGAAAATAGTAGATTACATGATGCAGTCGTTGAAAAGAAATGTAGTCTGTGGAAACAATAAAGTTATGGTTAATGAAAAAAACACTTTACACTACTTCAGATTTTAAAGTAACATTTTAATTAATTAAAATTAAAAATTCAGCTTCTGAGTTGTGCTAGTCACATAGCAAGTCCTCAACAGCCACGTGTGGCCAGCAGCTACCATAGTGGACACTGCAGAGCTGAACCCCACGCTGGAAGTTTTTTTTTTGAAACTGAGTCTAGCTCTATCGCCCAGACTGAAGCGCGATCTCAGCTCACTGCAACCTTCACCTCCCAAGTTCAAGTTATTCTCCTGCCTCAGCCTCCCAGGCAGCTGGGATTACAGGCACATGCCACCACACCCAGCTAATTTTTGTATTTTTAGTAGAGACGGGGTTTCACCATGTTAGCCAGGCTGGTCTCAAACTTCTGACTTCAAGTGATCTGCCCACCTCGGCCTCCCAAAGTGCTGGGATTATAGGCATGAGCTACTGCACCTGGACAGAAAGTTATCTTCTTTATTTAACCCAATGCAAATGTACAAAATATTTTTTAAAGTAAGATATGAATTCATTTTTAAAATTTACTTTTCTAGTGTTTAAAACACAAGAAAAAATAATTCTTGTCATTTTCATAAGAGAGAGAATAAAAAGAGAGATAATCAATTTTTTTTTTTTTTTTTTTTTTTTTTTTTTTTTCATAGCTTACTTCAAATTATATTTTGTGGGTTTGCATTGGGTTAAATAAGGCAGAGACAGAGTCTCGCTCTGTGGCCCAGGCTGGAGTGCAGTGGCGCAATCTCGGCTCACTGCAAGCTCCGCCTCCCGGGTTCAAGCAATTCTCCTGCCTGAGCCTCTCCGAGTAGCTGGGACTACAGGCGCCCGCCACCACGCCCGGCTAATTTTTTTTGTATTTTTAGTAGAGACGGGGTTTCACCTTGGTCTCGATCTCCTGACCTCGTGATCCGCCCGCCTCGGCCTCCCAAAGTGCTGGGATTACAAGTGTGAGCCACCGCGCCCGGCCTCAATTTTTTAAATATAACCCCATAGCAGAAGTCTTTAAATAACAGCTTCCCAACATATGTGTATTAGGTCCTGGTTTCATATTAAAGTACCAGTAATGTCCTATTCTTGGTATCCTAATTATAATTGTAATGTTTGAATTTCAGTGAACTTTTCAAGAAGCATTAAATATACATACTTGGCAGCAATGCTTTCTTATCTGAATGGCTTGAGAATTGGCAGTAGTCAAAGACCTTGAGAGCTTGTAAAAATTTAAAAAAAAAACCAAATGACCTGAAAGATGGATTTAATCATCTCTTGTTTTTAAATAATGTTTAATGATTAGTGGCAAAAATAAGCAAACAGGTGCTTCCGATCAGCTTGCATTGTTTGTCTTTTTTGTTTTGTTTTGTTTTTGAGAGGGGGTCTCACTCTGCACTCAGTTGCTCAGGCTAGAATCCAGTAGCAGAATCACAGCTCACTGCAGCTTAGACCTCTTGGGCTCAAGTAATCCTCCTGCCTCAGCCTCCTGAGTAGCAAGGACACACAAGCGTGTGCCACCACATCCAGCTAAATTTTTTTTATTTTTAGTAGAGACGAGGTCTCACTATGTTGCCCAGGATGGTCGTGAACTCCTGAGCTCCAGCGATCCTCCTGCCTTGGCCTCCCAAAGTGCTGAGATACAGGCGTGAGCCACCATGCCCAGGCATTTGTCTTTTCAGAGACCACTGAGTTGTGTCCAGTATAAACACAATAGGATCTAGTTCAGTGTAAGTTAGGCATCATACCCTTTCCACTAGTAAATTATCAAATTCATTATTGTTACTCATGAGAAAATGTCAAAGGAAGATCTCTTTTCTGGGTGAAAAGTAACAGGTTTGGCTATAAAGATGGCAGATATGAGGGACTACTCAGTTCATATTGCTGAAAAAAATGTAAACGCCAAGGCTAAGATGTGACCAATTTAGATTGTTAAAAACAATTTGACTTCAGAATTTGTATAAGCGATATACTACGCGACACAATAATCAATACTCATTGATGAAGGACCTCTCTAAACGACAGAAAACAAATGTGCCCAATAAGCACGTAGATGTTCTTCCCAGCAGTGGCGTAAGGAGACTTGAAGACAAAATTTAGTTCAGAGCTTTTTCAACCAACAAAAATATAGCAGCTGTTTAGCAACTCCCCACCTCCCCCTCCCTGCAGCCCCTGATAAGTTCTAGAGATCCACTGGACAGCATCGTACCTACGATTCACAATACTGTATCATACATGTAAAATCTGTTAAAAGGGCGGTTCTCATGTTGTGTTCTCACTATAAAATAAAATTTAAAAAAAAAATAGTCTGTTTCTATCTAGCAGGAGTGATTGGCTCATTGCAGGTATAAGCACAGTAAAAAGGTAACCAAAATGTCAAAAATCATGTCTTGGTCCAGTCCTTTGTCCCAGGCACTTAGAGATTCAGAGTATACTGGTCTTAGGCAGGTAGAAAGTCTTGATGTTGCATGGCTTTGCCTGAAGTGGGAGAAATATGATCTTAAGAAATGAAGCTTTTCAACTTTTCAGTGTGTTTGAAAATTATCTTAACAAAATGTTGGGAAACAAAAACGAAACACAACACAACACCTGTGCCTCTGTATTTCCTTCTATAGAAACCCTGTAATGTAATTCTAGGTTACATTGTATTCCCAGAGGTCTAGTTGGATTGCCACATCAGTTTGTGTTTTCCAGACAGTTTAGACAAGCAAGAGATATTTGTTTCTTTTTTTAATTGTTCATCCTTCATTCTTTCCTGAACTGGAGATAAAGGAGAAGTGGAAGTCCAGTTATCCTCTGCCTTGAGACTTACCCATGAAGCAGGACTCTTGCTTTTTCCATGTCCCATTGGAAGAGCTGATGCACCTTCCTCGCTTTTCACCAACCTGAATCATCCAGTGTCTGTATTCGGTCTGCATTCAAAATATCATACGTACTGTTACACTTGGAAAAAGGATGTGTACTTTTGAATCTGGCACATGAATATAGATATATATAGCATTTTATATATTTTTTTCCCAAATTCATTGAGGTACAATTGACAAAATTATATATATTTAAGGTGCACAATTTGATGTTTTGATATTTGCATACACTGTTAAATAATCACCATTATCACACTAATTAACATATCCATCACCTCACATAATTACCTTTTGCATGTGTATGTGTTGAGAACCCTTATGATCTACCCTCAGCAAAGTTTAATTTTTACAACACTGTATTGTTAACTATAGTCACCATGCTCTACCTTGGAGCTCTAGAACTTATTCATCTTGCATAATTATATCTATGAGTTCAACAATCTTAGATTCCACATATAATTGAGATTATATAGAATTTGTCTTTCTGCCTCTGGCTTATCTTACTGAGCATAATGTCCTCCAAGTCCATCCATGTCATCACAAATGGCAGGATTTTCTTCTTTTTTTGAGGCTATATAATATTTCATTATCTGTGCATTATATGTCATGCATTATAATATGTGCACATATATATAATACATATACATATATAAAATGTATATATGTGCACACATAAACAATGGAATACACACACACACACACACACATCTCACATTATCTTTATCCATTTATCTGTTGGTAGACATTTAGGTTGTTTCCATATCCTGGCTCTTTTGAATGCTGCAATTATATAAGAACTGCATACAACTTAATAGCAAAAAAATAACAACAACAAAAACCATGATTTAAAAACGGGCAAAGACCCTGAATAGACATTGCTCAAAAGAATGCATACAAATGGCCAATAGGTATATGAAAATGTATTCAACACCACTAATCATCAGGGAAATGCAAATCAATACCACAATGACATATTAGCTCACACTTATCAGAATGGCTATCATCAAAAAGAGAAAAGACAACAAGTGTTGGCAAGGATGTGGAGAAAAGGGAATCCTAATACACTGTTGGTGATGATGTAAATTAGTACATCCATTGTAGAAAACCATATGGAAATTCCTCAAAAAATTAAAAATAGAGCTATTTTATCATCCAGCAATCCCATTTCTGGGTATGTATAGCCAAAAGGATAGAATTCAGCATCTCAAAGAGATATATTAAACTATTTTTCTCTAATTTTAAATAACCTGCTTCGGTAGGCCTATATTTTTCTATTTTAAGAAAAAAAGCTTTCAACTTTTTCAACTTTCAACTTTTTTAGTTAAAAAACAACACACACATTCATCAGTCTATGGTAATTATCCCATCAGAAGAGATAAAGTTAAATTCTGGGGAGTTGTACACAGGTATCACATTAGCCAGAATGAGAGAGGAAGACTTCTCTGAGGAGGAGGCATTTGAGCTAAATCCTGGGTGATGTGAAGGAACCAGCCTTGAGCAGATCTGAGAGAAGAATGCAAAGTCCCTGAGGCAGGGCAAGCTTGGTGGGTTGAGGAAGAAGAAAGACAGTTGGCGTGGCTGGAACATGGTGAGCAAGGGTGAACATGTGGCAGCATGCAGCTTACATGGGGCCTTATAGACTGTGGGAAACAGTTTGAATTTTATGATAATTTCATTGAGAAAAAAATAAACACTAGAGAATTTTAAGCTAGGTAATGAGATTTTTTTTAAGCTCTCTAACACAGGTGGGATTTTAGAAAAAAAGTGGAGCTAGGGAGCCCATTTAAGAAGCTGTTAAAGTAAACCAGGAAAAAAATGAAGTGGCCGAGACCAAGGTGGTTTCAGTAAAAATAATGAGATGCTGTCAGATTTAGGAAGGATTTTAGAAGTAAAACTGACAGCACGTGCTGATAGAGTGGATGTGGAAGGATACGAAAACAGAGATAAAGGATGACTCCAGGTTTAAGGTGAGAACAAGCTGGTGAATAATACTATTAGCTGAGATACAGCAGACACTGGAGGATCCATTTGGGGGGCTGAGGATAAAAGGAGATTTCTATTTTATTTATCTTAAATTTGAAATGACTGTTACCTACCAAAGCAATGTTGCTTCTTGGATATCTACTGCAATTATCTAGGTTAGAAACAGGGAAGCAGCAGTGGGGATGGGGAAGTGTGTGGATTTAAGAAATGTTTGAAGAAGGAATGAACAGAACTTGGTTATCGATGACATGTAAGTAATGCAGGAATGCAAGAGGAATTCCAAGGCCCCTGATTTGAGTGACTGAGTGCCACATTCCCTGAGAGGCGGCACAGGAGCCGGAGCATGTTTGGAAGGGAAGAGGAAGACTTCATATTTAGATAGGCTCTGTTGTGGTGCTCATGGAAAACCTGAGGCCATGTGCTCTGGGCACATTCTTATTTGAGCTCCGGTAAGAAATACAGTTCAGAAATTTAGGAGTCACCAGTGTTAACATAGTTGTCATTAGAGCCAACAAAATGAATGAGATTACCCAGAAAAGGCCCATAGCACAAAAAACAAAAAGAGACTTTATATCAGATTAAAAGAAAAAGCTTGATGTGTATCATGCTGGTGAGCAAAGTAATCTTGAAAATGAAAAAAAGAGAAGGGAGGGAATGACGCAAACATCCTTCCACATCAGATGCATCATTTAATCAGAAGTAGCTCCTCTTCAACCAGGACCTGAAACAAGGAAATATTGGACATAAGTGCAAGTCTCACATCCCAAAAGCAAAACCTGCAACCACAAAGCAGGATGATAATGAACTCAGAAACTGAGACGTTGCTTTTGAACTGTGCGTGTGAAAAGGGTGGGGTAAAGGACAGATCACTGAATATCCAGGTGATTATTTGGGTTGGGTGATTGTCTTCCAGACAGTTGAGGACAGCAGATGACAAACTGCAAGTAATAGGTACAAACCATGGTGACAGGAACTGATAGCAAGGGTGCTGGGCTATTCAAAGAAACCTCATTCTGACTCCAAGATTAGGGAACACTCACTGCCCAACAACTGCCTTTCTGGAATAATACAAGGTCTGTGTCTGGGAGGAATTCTGGAGATTACTTGGTGCTAATTTTTAATTTTACAAATGAATTGAATAAAGCCCTGGGAAGTTAACTTGTTAAAAGTCACACACCTGCTTTCAGGTAAAGTGTGTGATGATAGTGGAGGCATTCCTGTTGTACCCTGATACTGTTTATGGAGCTATTTTCAAAGGATATGAAACTAATTTTAAATATGCCTCTGGTATGTTGCAAAGCTGTATCTACTCCTGGCAGAAGTCAAGTGTAAAGGGTAAGAGTGAAGGCTCTTGTTTCGAACTACCCAAACTACAATCCTTGCTTGGTCCCTTATGAGTTCTATGACCTTCACCTTTCTCACCTTATATGTAAAATGGAGATAATAATCTTTTTATCTCATAGAGTTTTAATAAGGATTAAGTGAGATAATATCTGCCAAGCCCTTGCCTAAGGTCTGCCTGGTGGTATGCTCACAATACATTTTAGCAATTTTTTGTTGCTTTTCGTAATTACTTAATATCACTTGGCTCTGTCTTTTAGCAGCTCAGCTGAAAACATTAATAACAGATGCTGAGGTGTGTTGTTCTGGCACAGGGTGTGCATAAAACAAATATCTGTTGAGCAAGTGACAAAAGAAGGAAGAAAAGAAGGAAGAGAGGGAAGGAGGGACGCTGTACTGTTCAAAGATCTTTCTTCATTATCTGGCCCACATTCTGAAATGTGGAAATGTATTGGGTATTTTTATTAGTAGTATTACTCTTTTTCTGATCTATGAAATATGCAGTCAGCACTTTTGTCACAGTAGAAGAAAAATCAAGAAGGAAGGTGTATGTCTCTGTGTGTTTTGAGCCCAGAGACACTGTCAGGGGTTTGCTCTTGTTTCTACTGCTAAACTCCATCTCTGGACCTCTAAGGCTGCACATATCGGGTGTTTCTGTGTGCTAGTCACAGGCTACAGAGCACAGAGACAAAGAGCCTTCCCTTAAGGAGCCTGCAAGTGCTAGAGACCAGTGGCACAAAAGGATTTACAGAGCAACAGAAGCTTTGATAGATCGTGTGGTGTAAAGGTTAGAAGCACAAACTCTATGGCCAGACCACCAAGGTTTGGATCCAGCACTTGGCAAATCTGTGACCTAGACAAGCTATTGACCTCTCTGAGCCACATTTTCTCCTCTAAAGTAGGGACAGTGATGATGCATGCGTGGTAAGATTAAGAGCAGATGAGTTCATGTATATATAAAGGGCTTGGCCTGGCATGCTGCTCATGTCTGTGCTGTTGCCTTCCTCCCAATGAGCAATGCCTGCTGTAGCTCAGAGGATGGCCACTCTGAAACTGAGAGAAGAAGCCGTCTTAGATCTTGAAGAAGCTATATGAATTTTTCAAACCGAAGGATGAGAGCTGTTTCAAGCTTGGGATTAGAAGTGGCCTATTCAGGGGACTTTCAGAATTTGTAGAGGAGAATTCTGAGTTACACAGGGAAGAAGAGATTGTATTTAATGCAGTTATACTAGATCCTGTAACAGTGAAAGGAAAAAGCAAGGTTTTTGGAGAGGAGTTTAGCATAGGAAAAACAATTTTTAAAACAATTCATTGGATAAATTAAGATGAAAATGGAAGCTAAAGCCAGGGATACCAGCTTGGAGACAGTTGTAATTTGATGTGCTGAGGATCTTGGCCAGAATGCTGCAGCATTGAAAAGCTAAAAAGAATGATTATGAGATATAGAAAGAAAGGATCGAAAGGTGGCTGGAAGCAAGTGTTGGGGAGAGGAGATGGTGAGGGGAGATGTCAAAGCTGCATGCCTGAATGGCAGGAAGAAGTGTCCATATAATAGACACTTGTGCAAGTTCGGAGGGGTGGGTGGTTTGGGGAAAAGGATTACAAGTTTCATTCAAGTCCAGCTGCACTTGATGCAACAGTGGGACACTGATGTGGAAGCTAGAATTTGAAGAAGCAGAATTGAAGTTCAGGAGAGGTCAAAGCGAGGATTGCTTAAATATTTGGAACTGAATCAAGTATAGGTGAGAGTGAAATAATTGAGAGAGAGAAATAGTATGGCAAGATTAAGGCAGGCTACCATGCCAGCCAGTAAGCCCACCATACTTGGGAAACTGTTATGAGAATTATATGAAGTAATACATATGATAACACTTATGGGATGGGGGTGGGGTGGACTATTAAATACTATATAAACAGGAAAATCTTGATGACTGCATGATAATGGAGAGCTTTTTTGTTTGTTTATTTGTTTGTTTTTGCCCTGTTTCCTAGAATCTCAAGGCTGAAGTGCACATTAAAGCATTGTATAGGTGAAGGTGAGGGTATGAGGGCTCAGAGAAGCTGAATGAATGGGTTTCCCATGAGATCGCTAAAGAATCAGGTCTGGGCTCAGGCCCTCCACCCCTTTTCAGTGCTATTCTCACTTTAGAGACTGCCTCTTGAGCTAGTCCTGTCTCTCAGACGCTCCCTGAATATGATTCGATTTTCACTCTATTTTATACAAAGCGTGCTCTAAAGTGCTGGATTCTCCTGCACAGGGGGTCTGGCACACGGACAAGCACACCCGGCAGCCGGCAGTGCACAGGAAGCTGCTTCCGCACAGGCACGGCTTTATGCAGGGCGTCCTGAAAAGCAGCACTTATTTCAGACACTGATCTTGCGTCTTGCCGTCTTTTAAATTTGTGTTTCCTTTTAGTTAATTAACTAATTTTACAATCTTTAAATCATGAAATAAGCCATCTACTCATATACTCTTTACTTGTTTACTCATGTTAATCAAATAATTAATCCATGGCTTGTAATCTCCTTCCAAGAAGATATTTAAGCGGGATCCTATTTTATAAAAAGAAAGTTTCCAATCTCAACCACAATACAGCCACATCATGGCAATAATTACTTTTATAACCAGATCGGTTAAAAACTAAACAGCTATTTTTGAAAGTCCATAAAAGTGATGTCCCATGTACAAACATTTTGAACAATTTAACATAATTTTATTGAAGGGATAGCCATTTGAGAGCTTGAACTTTTTATGAATTCCTTGTGAAGTCATAGAAATCTGAGTACCTTTTTAAATTTTCTTCTTGAAGGAAATAACTTGAGAAGTGCCAAGGAAATAAACGGAGAAAGCATTTAACATAAAATGAAATCATTAATACTTAATGGGAAAACAATATTCTATTCTGAGGCATTTTAAAACAGCTACTACACAATCCTTTCTAGGGGACTAGGAAGTTCTTCAAAACTGGTGCTTAAATAGTATTACCTAAAGAAGGACTTGATGGAAATAGAACATATGACGCCCAAAGATTAGAAAAAGGTGGATGATGAGATTCAAATTACAATCAGCCTTTCATGTATGTCAGTTTCTGCATCCATGGATACCATCAAACGTGGATTTAAAATATTTGGGGGAAAAAAACATGGTTGCGTCTGTACTCAATAACTGCAGACTCTTTTTTCTTGTTATTATTTCCTAAACAATACAGTATCACAACTATGTACATAGCATTTATATTGTATTAGGTGTTATAAATACTCCAGAGATGATTTAAAGTATATGGGAGAATGTGCATAGGTGATATGCACATACTATATCAAGGACTTCAGTATTCACAGATTTTGGTGTTTGCAGGGTGCCCCAAAACCAATCACCAATCCGCCACAGATACCAAGAGACAACTGTACTTCATTTGAAGCACAGTTGCTATTTTTGGTCACAAATTTCCCTAAGCTTTATCCCACCCTTGGTTCCTTGGTTCCCCATGGGGCCATTGCATCATGGGTTCTTCTGTGTTGTTACTGTTTGCTGGAGAGACGCGATGCCCTTTCAAGATTTCTTCAATTTTAGAGTTAGAAAAACCAGTTCTATTAGCAAAATTTGTAGGCTAAAACCCCTTTTGTTTTGAACCAGTGAGGTACAAAGTCAAGAAATACATGAGTTAACTCAAGGAAAACAGAATCAGAGTGCTCTTCTTTTGCAAGAATAGTCTTTTTTCTAAGACTGTTTCATCACTTTGTGGTTTCTTCTATCTTCTTTCGCTCTGTTCTCTTGCTGACCAGGAGAACTATCTTGATCCCCCTTTCTGGTCTGCAGCAGCACACCCAACCCACCACAATTATCTCTGTCCTAACGCATAATGGGAGAGAGCAAAAAATTTTAGACTTGGAGGCCAAATTCAGGCGTCAAATTCTAGTTCCACCACTAGTTTTGCAGTCTTCGGTAGGATACCTAAACTCATTCTCTTCCTCCTTGTCCTTCCATTTTAAACGTTTTAATAATTTTATCAAAGTAAGGAATTTTATCAAATGCATACATAGTTAAAGAATAAAATACAATAGAAGTTACTTTTACTGGCCAGGCACAGTGGCTCGCGCCTGTAATCCCAGCACTTTGGGAGGCCGAGATGGGCGGATCACGAGGTCAGGAGATCGAGACCATCCTGGTTTAAACGGTGAAACCCTGTCTCTACTAAAAATACAAAAAAATTCGCTGGGTGTGGTGGCGGGCGCCTGTAGTCCCAGCTACTCAGGAGGCTGAGGCAGGAGAATGGCGTGAACCTGGGAGGCGGAGCTTGCCGTGAGCCAAGATCGCGCCACTGCACTCCAGCGTGGGCGACTGAGCGAGACTCCGTCTCAAAAAAAAAAAAAAAAAAAAGAAGGTACTTTTTACTGGCCTCCTAAGTGATTTGCCTGATTAAGCAACTCTCTCCGTTCCCTCAATATATCCTACCGACTGATGCTCACAGCCAGCTCAGGACCGGATGCTCTCTAACCTGCCTGTAAACTCCTGATCCCTCCTGTGGAGATGTATGTGGACCAAGAGTCAGTGGTGTTTGTACCCAGATGTGCTGTGCCAGTTTTGCTCGTTCATATAATTATTCAATGATAATTATGTAAACCAATGATATATGGGTGTGTAAAAGAGAATTGCTATTTCTATTAAAATGTTTTGTAAAGACTCAATAAAGTTGAGTTACTAAAAATAAAAGGCTATAGGCCGAGCGTGGTGGCTCACGCCTGTAATCCCAGCACTTTGGGAGGCTGAGGCGGGTGAATCACAAGGTCAAGAGTTCGAGACTAGCCTGACCAACATGGTGAAAATCCATCTCCACTAAAAATACAAAAATTAGCTGGGCATGGTGGCACGCGCCTGTAATCCCAGCTACTCAGGAGGCGGAGGCAGGAGAATCGCTTGAACCCGGGAGGCGGAGGTTGCAGTGGGAGGAGGTTGCAGTGAGCCGAGATTGCGCCACTGCACTCCTGCCTGGGCAACAGAGCAAGACTGTCTCAAAAAAATACAAAATAAAATAAAATAAAGGCTATAGAATTATATGTGAGCTAGATAGTGGTAAAATATTGGGGAAAAACTTAAATCTGAAAGGATTCTGCTTTGTGCCTTTTTCAGTCTACTTTAATGAAACAGAAACTGAGCAATATACGTGATGATTATGGGTGTAGTTTATATAAGAAAATGCAGAACTGGAAATATGTGGCTATATTCTATATGCAGAAATCCTGGTAGTATTTCCATGGGATTCTTATGATACTAAATTAGATAAGGTTCACATAACACACTCAGCAGCATGTCTGATATTTAATAAGCATTCAGTCCATGTTAGCTGTTATTGTGGTTATTATTCATTTAATAATTGCACATCCAGGCAATTTTAAAAGAAAAGATAAAACAAAAGGCAAGGTGAGACCAAATCAATATTTCAAAAGAAAATATTGGGATAAACTTTTAAACCCAGCAACCAAAGGACCTAAACTTCACTGTGATTATTTTTTTCTTTGCATCCAAATATCTGTGTGTAAAATTAAGAGGATATTGATGATCAGATATCTACAAAGTTTAGCTGGAAAAACAAATCCTCATTCATTATTGAAAATAAAGCCTTGGCATTCCAAATGTAACCCTATTTCAATTTTAACAACAAACTGCCACATAGCCTTAGGAAGCTCTCTAACCTTTTCCTATCCTTGTATTCTCAGTTAGATAAGGATGATGACAGACAACTAAATTATCACATGGCCAGAAGAATTATTTTGAATTCTTTGAGAAAAGTACACTATGGTTGTATTTGTGTTCTCTCACTTGAGCGTGAGCTCTACCTGGCTCAGTGCTGTGTGAAGCTCTCCAACTCTCAGGATAAGGATCAGTGAAATGCTAATTTTTTAAAAAATTAAATTTTCATGAAAGCTCTAGACCTATTCACTTATTATGATGTTTATGCAAAGTTTCAACAGGTAAAACATGCTTCACCACAAAAAAACAATGATCAGAATAACTTATGGAATGAAAGGCAAAGATCCTATTTTATTCGATTATCTGTGCCACTAAATTAAGTCTTAATTCTTTTTCAATCTTGTAAACACAATATAAGAACAGATATACTGGATGTGAGGTTTAAACTCATTAATTTTAGTGGCTCTGGCCAAACCCAATTAATTTCTGTTTGTGAAGCAATTCCCATTGTTGGGGTTTCAAGTTATTTTCACAGTTGACCATGAAAGAATATGCATAGCTATTCAGTACATGATCTTGTAGCTAGTCAGTCAGTCTATATTGATCGTATGGACTGAGCCCAACATCCTACATATTTATTATGTACAAATATACAGAAAAATAACAATGATTTAAAAGATATAGTTAAAGCCTTTAAAGAGCTATATACTATATTACTATTATTGAGAGGTGGTAGAGGATACCTTTCCTTAGGAGACAATTCAAAAGATAAAAAGTAAATTGTATTTATTTCCCTATCATTTAATCGATGCTTAAAGAAATAGATGTTTCAAAACTTTAGGTTAATTCAATATATATGCATAAGACTAAACTAGGTTCAGAGAAGTTAAAAAGAGGAACCAGACTGGATCATCCCAGTGTTCAAGAAGTTTACTATAGTGGGGGAGGAAGGCATTTATCTAACTAGTATACTTCCATCCATGATGTGTGGAGGGACAAACTAGACCAGGGAAGAATTACCAATACCTGAGTGTACTCTCATTGTAATGTCCTAATATCAGGTTTCCAGACACCCTTAAGAAATTGCCAGATTTGCACAACCTTCATATTTGAGCTATCATGGAGATGGAGGAAAGAGCCTATCATGTCCACATTTTTTAAGGAAATGACTTGATTGTTATAAGTCACATAGCTTAAAAGCAATGTTTGATGAGAACAATCTTTCATACAATCGATAAGCAACTTACCAGAATATTGTAGGATATAAAGAAGCAGATGCATTTGACTTTTTGAATAACCAGTTTTTCCACACCAATTTAACTTCCTTCCTTGATTCAGTGACAGCCTACATAAATAATGATAATATGCTAGAAATAATTTTGTATGGAGGAAGATTTTGAGTTCTAGTCTAAACAATATTCTTATCACTAAGCCATGATAGTGTGACCTTAATCATGCTACCATTACCTGGGTGAACAGGTAAATATAGAGTTGCAATTACAATAAAGTGGGTGGGAGCAATGCATTACATATCCAGGTCCAGCCCCTGGGGATCAGTTGTACTGAAGGACCTGTAACTTACTGATGAGCTATATGACTCATAAATACCTGCCTCCAAAATGCTGATATTACTAGATCAAGTAGAATGGCCAGTACCTTACACCAGGAAGTTCATAACAAGACAATTCAAAATGCCCTTGGATATATGCTTTAAATCATTCTAAAAACAGAATAGCATATCATTGATGCAAGTGTAAACTGGTATTTTTTGGCACATGTGAAATTTGCTAAAAAATAATTTAAAAGACAAGTGCCAATAAGATTTTTATCTCAATTAGGGTTAGCAAAGCAATATTATAAGTGAGTCACACTGAGACTAGGTGATTTCAATGAGGCAGGCTAGCAGGACAAACAATTAACCCTACCATTGCTTAAGCCACACCATCCTTTAGCACTCATTCAAGTTTTAGTCAACATATGTTGAAAGATATTTTTTAAAGGCATGCAGAGAGCAAAACATTACATATATGTTTATAAAATATAGAATAGAATATATATTAATATATAATATATGTAAATGTGTTATATAATATATATTCATTATAGTTATATATTATATAAAATATATGGTATGACATACAGTATATATGTTATAATATGTTGTATTATATATTATATATATACATATATATATAATGTTTTAAAGGAAAGAAATGGAACCATGTAACCCAAAAAGCCAAAAACTAAGTAGTCATATAATTACATTCTTACTGCTCTGTAAGATTGTTCTCAGAAGGAACTGAGGCTCTCCTCTCCCCATAGGTGACTGAGCAAGAAGAAATATACTATGTTACAGTAGGCCAACTTCATCTGGCAGGAAGAGGCCCTTGGTAATCACCGTGAAAAATCACTGGTTCAAGGAAAACCTTAAGATTTCTTTCTTATAGCTGTTTACTACAGAATAAACTATCATTCTTTCTGGATAATTTAAATATCCATGGGGTTGCTTGCCTCAGAGTCCTCTTTTTTATCCTATCTTTCTGTTCATTTACTCTTCCAAGCTTCCCAAACTAAGGCATCCAATTGTGGGCCACTAATAGTCAATGCCAGGAGCTGTACATGGCATCTCTATCTCAATTTCACCCAAAGACGTCGAGCCCAAGTACTCAATTTTACACAAAGATTTTATTAATAAGTGAAAATATTATTGTATATTAGCACATTGATCTGTTATGGGGTGGAATGCTGAGAATCAAAGGAAATTGTCTTCCTTGTGATGGTCATTTTCCAATGCTACCCACCCCTCAGTCCCTGGCTCCATTTCCCTGCCACAGAGTACAGGCTCAAAGCCCAGGCTTTTCGATACCAAATTTTCATGGTAATGCCAGGTTTCCTAATAAGTGACACCAAGCTTAATCAGGCCACAAACACAGGGGATGACACATTTTATTTCATGACCCTCTCCCTTCCCATCATTTTCCTTGTTACAAATAAAATATGAGAGGCTTTGAGGCATCTTTGTGTAGAAAGTTTTATAAATGTCTTTGGATGTGATGGTAATATATGAATTTCTTTCCTCTTCTTTTTCAGAATGGGTACCAGTGAAGTACTTGCCGCCTGTACCCAGAATCAGTGAGTAACTTCCTCATAATGTTTGCGTCTTGGGTAGTTATAGATAAGCAGAGCAACAACTAGAATATCTGAAAACCTCAGAGTGTGGCTTTTAAGCACCTGTTCTGCTGATGATAGCCATCCCTAGAAAGCACAGCCTAGGTGGCATTTTTGGAGTGCATAAAGTCTTGGAGGGTGGGGAGAAAAGCAAGCAAACCACAATCCTTGTCCTCAAGGGATTTACAAACGAAACTAAAGGCTCTGAAGACTGATTTCAGTTATATACAGGATGGTGTTTACCTTATTTGAAAAAGTTTACAAATTTTTCCATTTTTATTTTAAAGGTATTTAACATTTTCCTGGCACATTGCATTATAGTCTATTTTTTTAAATGTCTTCCTCTATGAATAGAGTAAAACCTCCTTAATTCAGATACTGCTAATACACAATTCTTGAGAATTTGATCTAGACTAAGCTGAAATTTAGCTTTGAATTATCTGCAAGGAATGGGTTTGCTAAGTGAAATGGAATATTTGTGCCCCATGTAAAAAGAATACGTTGTTTTCATGGCTTTAGCATACAGTGGTCTTTAGGCAAAAAGATTCAGCTGTAAAATAAAGATTATTAAGGTCGTGAAGTAGATGTCCCCTTAGACAGACTTTATTGGCAGGTAATAGTATTGCAAGTAATAAAACAATGTTGCTTTCAAAAAATTCTGACTTCCATAATTCAGGCTAGATCTTCCTCTCCTCCTTTCCAACCTAATTATTCTAATCTAATGAGGTTTACTATTCTGTAATATGTGGATGGAAGCATTTAGTAATAGACGATGATCAATTCCTATTATCTTAAAAATTTATAAATATAACTTCTAATTTTGGGATGCATATCTATAATGTTGATCACCTAGATGACAGTAGTATGTTTACTTTACAAGAAAAAATGATATATTATTCCATTTTCTTTTTCATGATCTCACATGGCAGGTAACATTTTTTTTCATTTAAAACTCAACATTTTTGCCAAGCAAGCAAGTCAGATTCCTAGGGCAATAGCAAAGATTTGAGGTGAGGGAAAAAAAACAAAATCAGACCATGCCCTCCCAGGGGTATGTTGAAAAACTGGAGCAGTAACTGAGTCACCATGCACCCATTTATTCCTTTATTCATTCAACAAACACTTAGCCAAGGGCCATGCTTATTGCATCAAGGGATGTAGAGATAAATAAAATTCCCTTTTTGTCTTCATTGTACTGGTAGCCCATAAGTTGAGACAGAGATGGAGACAAATGATTTTCTCATGTGATAAGCAACGTGTTATCCCAAAAAACAAAGTACTCTGGGAATGCACAGAATACACTGTTAAATCTAACAGGAAGAGTTGGGGAAATATTCAGTAACAGTTATCATGCTTGAACTGATTCTTTAAAGAATGCATGGACTTTTTACAAGTAGGGAAAGGGAAGGGCAGCATTTCAGGCAGGACAAGCAAAAGCATGGAGACATCAAAGCCCATGTATTGCCCAAGTAAAACAACGTAGACTTAGAGGTAGTTGTATAGAGCTGAGGGAATGTGGGAGTAGTGTATGGTCTATACATAAAGGTATATTACCAGAAAAAAATACCCTTTAAGTGGTTGAAAACAACAATTGGAGTTGAGAGAGAGAAAGATTTGAGAGTCTTTTGCATAAAGAGTTGAAACGTGAAGAAATGGAAATAATTAAGATCATTCAAGGGCACAGGAGAGAACGTTTAGGAATACAGGATAGAATCAGCTTCTTCCTGAGACAGGAGAAAAGGATGAGTGGGGAAAAACTAAGATAAGTTTAAAGATGGATATAAAGAAATTTGAGAGTTTGTGCCTGAAAGCTTCCATTTTCTTGCCACTATAATGTGAATAATCATGGGATGTAGAATGGGAGGACACAAGTTCGAAACTCAATTCGGCCACCCACGAACAACGCAACTTGGGTAGGTCACATAACCCCTCTAAATTTCCATTTTACCATCCGTGAAATGGAGATAATAATAACATGCAATTCATAGGTCAGAGAACTTCATAACACATGTGGAGGCATTTTATAAACTATAATGCACTTGGCCAGAACACATGCTGGGTGACCTCACTGAGCTCTTGTTTATAAAACAGGGACAAGCTGGGCATGGGGACATGTGCCTGTCATCCCAGCTACACAGGAGGCTAAAGTAGGGGGATTGCTTGAGGCCAAGAGTTCAAGATTGTAGTGTATGATGATTATTGTACCTGTAAACAACCACTGCAGTCCACTCTGTGCAACACAGTCAGACGCTATCTCTAAAAAATCAAATAAAATCAGGATAACAGCGCATAGCTTACACGGGTTACTGAGAGCATTAAAGATAAGGTATCCACCGTGTGTGCTCTATAGATGGGAACCACTGGGTTACTGCCTTCTGTGAGTAAGAGCTTGTCTCTGGGGAAAGAGGAAAAAATTCTGCAATGGGGAAACAAGACAAGAAGGAGACATGGAAAAATATTTTTGAGCAGAATTCAAAGCCCATCCTGAAAACATGAGTTTGCAGGTACAGCCACACCTGTGTACTCTGGAGCAATCAAAATGAATGAGTTGATGGTCTGGGGTTGGGGTAGATCAAAGCAGGTATACTAGTGGCTGAGAGCAAGTGCCATCGAAGGGACAATTGGAAACGCTGGCCAATGCAGATCTCAGAAGTTTAGAGGCCCTGTTCTCCTGCCTCAGCATTAGTTTGACAGAATGGCGCCCTTCCTTTTTTTTTTTTTTTTTTTTTTTTTTTTTGAGAAGGAGTCTCGCTCTTTCACCCAGGCTGGAGTGCAGTGGCGTGATCTCGGCTCACTGCAGGCTCCATCCCCCGGGGTTCACATGAATGGCGCCCTTTCTATTCAGAGTCCGCAGCCTGTGATCCTATGACCTGTTGTTGTCAAGTAAGTGAGTGGCTTATGCAAAGGACTGAGCAGCCAGATGCCTCCAAGGTTATATGCTGTCACCATTAGCTAACCTCCAGCCCTGATGCTACTGCTCAGATTTAGGGCAGTGGCCAGCCAGACTCCTGCCTGACCCTCCTACCCTCTCACCTCCCACCCTTGTCTCACATCCCAACTGCAGCCTATTCCCAGCCTCCCCTTCCACTTGAACTTTCATTCTTCCCTGACACATAAGGTAGTAAAAAAGCTGTCCACCTCCTCTGAAATAGAAAGGTAAAGTTTCAGCTAACCATTAATAAAAAGGAGCCAGACTGCATGCTACCTGCCCCTCACACCTTTAGCACCAAGTCTAAACCTCATTCCAGAATTTGCTTGTTGCAACAGACAAGATTGCACTTCCTCCCACACTTGGAAGTGAGTTATCTCACCATCCACTAGGAAAATGTTCAGTGTCCTCTTAAAATCTTTAGCGAGGCTTGGGGACCCCAAGAGAGAGCTGCCAAGATCTATCTTGATAGTTACTAAACTTACCTCCGAGAGAGATTTGAATTGTTAGAGCTTTCATCCTCAATTTGCCAAATGGCAGTAATAAAGGAAATATAGGCTATATCTTGCACGTTATTGACTCCTATTTTAATTAATGTAAGACACATTCCTCATTTGAGAGCATGGTTGATTCACTCAGTCAATGGCTATTCATTAAGGATATACCAAATGCAAGGTGCTAGCTCCTAGTCAAGATCTTTGGAGATAATGAATATAAACATCTCCCATGAATAACATTTGAAACATCTGGAAAAACCTATCCAATTAGATAAAATTCCAGGCTCCTGTGAATAGACAACTCCAAAGACTCATTAGGGGTTGAGAAACCCAGAGCATTTTCTTCTCTCTTCTCAGCCTTGGCTCCCAAAGCCCACTCTTCTGTGACTTCCAACATGAATCACGTGAAATTCACCTCCAAGCGCCTTGCTTCCTGTACATTTCTTTCGGTCCACTGTGGTAACCTGCTAATATGGAGATTGCCCCATAGCACATTATCACCCTCAACCCCACAGGTGGGACTTCCCTACACAGCATGAACCACACTGAAGTGCAGCCCTGCCTTTCCCAGGGTAGGAAGCACCAAGTAATGTGTCTCCTAATATGGTTTCAGACAGGGTACTCTCTCCCATTCTACAAACGCACATCAGTCCTTTCTCCAAGGTGCTTTAATCTCCTAGTGTCATGCCAGACACCCACCCCTCCAGTGCCCTCTACAACTCCCATTTTATTTCTGCCTGGTTTGTATGCAGTCTTCATTCTAGATCTGCTCAAGAAAGCAACTCACCACTCATTAAAAACAAATGCAAAGACAAATATCTATTCATTGTATTTCTTTGACCCTAAATACACCCTCCTTCTATTTCTTCCTGTAATCAACATGTCTCCCATTTCTGGGTTCTTTGTGTATGTTCTTTTTTACTCTTGTTTCTATCCTTTACATATCTCACAGATTTTAGTACTCCTTGGAATATGGTCTTTTAGTTTATTTCCCACTTAGAAGAACACAAGACTCACATCCATTCAGTGGCAAAGCCAACATTAGGGAGAGGTGTGCAGTGGCATGTCATTAACATGTTTTTCTCTTTTTTTTTTTTTGCTATGTAGTGAAACGGTGTTCAATTTGGACTGGTTCTGTGAGTCCTTGACAGCAAGAATATAACCCAGACTAGCATCTCCGATTTGGAGATCTTGATAAAGTTCAAAGCAGAATCTAAAACTTGACTCTTCTGACTCTGACTCCTATACGTCTCTAGGCCTCCAGTTACAGGAACTGAAAGAAAATATTTTCCTCTATTTTGTACGTGGAGAGTAATTCAAAATCATTTCTTAGGGTCATTGAACTGAGAAATGTTCCTTGGAATTTCATGAAGAATATCTTGAGGCAGGGTTTATGTACCAGCAAAAGGATACACATATTCAAGGGTAATACCTTTTTACATATTGATAGCATACTCTCTCTCAGAGTAGAGGGCTGCTTTTGTGCCAAACTGCAGTGCCGTGTGATTTTAAAGCTGGAGTTAATCCTTGCAGGCTACTGTGGGTCCACAAACCGGCAATTGGTGCCCTAGAGCTTTGCATTTGGTAGGCATGTTCTCCTGGGCACGGGTCCTGAAATGGACTATTGTTTACCTGTACTCAATGTCTTTGCCCTCATTTGGCAAAGGGAGGGAGGTACATCGTATTCACAAGCACTGCAGATTGCAGAGATACAGTTCCCAAACATAAGTCAAGACTCCAGCCCAGCACCGGGCATGGCTCAGGGTATTTTCTGGGGCACACACTGCTAGCTCCTCTGCACTCAGTTTCTCCGGGGAATGAGACAAATTGAGAAGAAGGTGTTATGGTGTTAGAATCAAGGGTGGGGTTGTCATGAAGGTTAGAGGGTAAAGAGGGCCGGTACCCATCTCCTAAGTGTCCATATCTGGTAGGCCCACTCTCCTGCTCGCTCTCCTGCTTGCCTGGGGGCATGCTTCCCATTGTCAGCCTGAACATTCTTTTCTGTAAATCCAGGATTACCAAAGTTGGTAGGAAAGGATAGTTAGAGACTTTTCTGCAGCCTTCCTAAGCTTTTGTGAGAATTAAGCCTTACAAATCTTATAAGAATTGATGAACATGATGATATTTTTTAAAATTCAGCATAAATCTTCAGATTCGTAGCCTAACAATCTCAACTGAAAAGCCCTTATTCTGCAGGGGAAAGAAAAAGTACTGTTTGCCAGCCTTATCTACTGTCAGACCAAGCCTTGATTTTCCAACAGTTTGTACATTCTGCACACACTGGGGCTGTCCTTCTCACATGTATAAAAATAAACCGTGAAGTTGTTGGGTTTTTTTTCTTTTGTAGGGGAAAGGGTATGAGTATTCTTGTATGAAAATAATTAGCAAAGAAAAAGTGGCACCCTGCAGTTAATTTAGCTATTCTCTTAAATATTTTCCTGGTACCTGAATTACATGAACATAATATTTTAATAAGCTGATCTGCAAGTATTTTTCTCCTTCTCATTGAGGTTTGGAGTAATCTAAAGAGTCAAGGTTTTCAATCTTTTTCTCTTGCATTAAAATGATCTGTCATTTCCGTAATGACAACACCCAAAAGTCAATTTTTGGGGCCTTGTTAAAGTGCCCCATAGAATAATTCAGTGGTGATGGAGATGGAGCTCTTCTCAAAGTGTAACTACTCCCCTTGCTGGCATAGTGTGGCAATGACATTCATCTCTGAAAATTTAATCTTAATTCTGGACAGGCTTTTTGGTTTTGGTTTTTGTAATTCTGTATGTTTTTGAAGTTCACAGTAAATTGAGGCTTAATCTAAGGAAACTGGATGCATTAATGTTGTCATCATACTTGATAAACTAAGTTGATAAATTTATAAAATACAAGAATTCTAAAAATGCTTCATATGCCTAGAAAGTAGGGAAGTATTCCAAATAGTGTTCAGTAATACAATTTTAAACAAAATAATAGAATCTCTTAATTTTAAAATTGATGTATAATTTACAATAAAACACACAGATCTTAAGTATTCTCTCAATCCAGTAAAAGTTTTGAGAATTGTATACACCTGTATACCAGCCACCCACAATAAGGTATTGAATCTGACACACTAAATAGTTTTCTCTTTGCCCTTTCCAGTCAATTCCAATTCAAAACTTCATCACCTACCTCCCTACCCTTCTTCTACCTTCTCTTTACTTCCCAGGAAACCACTTCTTACGTATTTCACCATAGTTTGGTTTGGCCTATTCTTGGACTTAATATAAATGGAATCACACAGCATGTACTTTGTAAAGGCCCCTTTCACATGCCATAATATTTTTGAGATTGTTGCATATATCAATCATTCATTCCTTTTTTATTGATGTGTGATATTCCACTGTATGACTACATTACAAATTACTTATCCATTATCTTGTTTTTGACATGTGGATTGTTTCTAGTTTGAGGCTATTATGAATAGGACTGCTATGGACATTTTTGCACAGATCTGTTTGTGAATATGATGTTCTTTGATTTATGATGGGGTTATGTCCCAAGAAGCCCATCATAAGTCAGAAATATCGTTATGTTGAAAATGCATTTAATACCCAAATAATTTGTGATTAACCGTAAATTTTCCAGTGTCTCCTTGGTTTATTCTCTTTTTTCTGAGAAATATAAAGTAGAAATAGAAGTTTGAGTGTTTTGAAAATTGTCAGGCTTGAAGTACCAGAAAAACTCAGTGTGAGGTTTGAATGTCCCATTTATGATAATGACTTTAGATAATGATCTTTATATCACAAGTGATTTTATAGCATTATTCACTGTCTTTCAGCAAGGACTTCAGTTCCAGGGAGGCAGAACATACTATTTCTGTTCTTTATCCTCACCTTTGCAGTGAGAGGATGATGGCAAATTATCAAACTCTCTTAATCACTGTATTGCATACAGTGATTTAATACTGTAAATCAGTATTTAAATAAAGTCTTTAATATCATACATGCATACTATATCTATCATCATAGATGTATACATACACACAACTATACAGACAGAGATTGATGTAGGTATAGATATATAAAACACCCTCATCACCTTTATTAAGATAATGTTCTAACATGACCTAGAGCTTAGGAAAGCTCTAACACTACTTCCTTTGATCAGTGTTTATTGACCCATATTGTGCTAGGCGCTGGATATACAGTGGTGAGCAAACATCCGGGTACCTGACCTCTGGGAGCTTACTGTCTGAGGGGAGAGTTAATCAAGTAAACAAAGGTACAGTTTTTGATTTTGTTAGATTTTCTGCAGGGAAGCAACAGGGTGCTATAAAGACAGGAACAGGGGCCTGCCTGTGCAGGTGGCATCTAATCACAGACTTGGATCAAGGGGGATCCAGCCATGTAACCAGTGGAGAAGAGCACTCTGTGCAGGGAAAGCAGCAAAGGTGAAATCCTTAGGCAGGTAAAAGCCATGTGTTCTAGGCCAAGGTAACAGGAGAGGAGAGAAACGGGTAGAGTGAGGTAGGAAAGAGGCAGTGGTGAGCATGCTGTTCACGCTCAAGGGTGATAGCAATGCAGACTGCTCTGCCTTTCAGCAGCTTATAAGCCAAGCCACACTCCTTACAAAAGAAGCATGAGGTGTATATAGCCATAATAAGCCAGGATTAATGCTTTTGTTTAGAGTGCCCAAAAAGCAACTTACATTTATAAGTGGTGACTGATAGCCCATGGCCGGGATGAGCAGGGTCAGAATTCTCAAGACAGGAGGTCTATAGAATAGTGAGACAGAAAGGGGGATGCTCACCAAGTGGGTTTGAATGTAGGATCCACATCAGGTACATGTGCACATATATATTGAAGAAGTTTGTAGAAGGCCACGTGTCACATGATTAGGCTGAAGCAAAGCCTTGAAATAATATCCAGGACTTAGATTGAGACCTTGCGAGGGACCCAAATCTCACATACACCATCAATCTGAGGCAGGTAATATGGACTGCAGAGAAACAAGAAGCAGAGAATTCTACTAAAAAGGGTTTTAAAGAATTCATAGAAATGATGCAGAGTGATAAAGGAAAAGAAGGCCTGAAACCATGTGTGGAATCCTCTACCCTTTGGTCAGCCTAGTCTACTGGAGTATAGGAGCCCCTACATAACCCTCTCTGTGACTTTTGAATTTTTCAAGCCATTATTTCCTGCTATTAGGAAGTAGGTACACGTATGCTAGCACGTATGCTATCCCTCCACACAGAGTCGCCAGGAGAGGCAGGGATCTGTGTGACTGGATGCTCCCAACAAGGCTGGGGGCAGGCAGATGGATGAGCTGGGTGCAGAGTTCAAAGTCAGTGTCCCCTCCTTGATTCCACGCCCTATACTGGCCAGGCAGCATTTGCTTTCCTCTTCTCAGGTCCCTTCCCCTCACACTCTCCGAAGGATGTGCAGTGCCTGCACACACACACACACACACACACACACACACACACCCAACTGCCTCTCTGGTGATCATTTAAACTTCGGAAAATAAAAAGTATGTTTCTTTACACTGAAAAATTGGAGAAATGTGCCAGGATGTCTAATCATGGGGCATGAAATTCCAGGCCATTGAGCTTGCAGCACAGCCAGAATGCACCAGCTACAAGAATATCTTAGCAGAAAACTCTAGGAATTTTAATACTTTTCTTTTTTGAGCTTTGGGATCACATTAGATATCTGCAAATGACCATAAATAAAACCTAGTTTTAGGAAGAGGCTCAAATGGAAACAAGTATTCATGAAGTAAATCATTAACTTCATAGGTGGAGTCAAAAGACTAAAAATGTAGAAATGAATGAGTAAGGAATGCAGGGCAGAGTCCTCGGTGACCCCCACTAAGGATTGATAAAGAAATAAGCAAAAAAGAGACAATAGAAAAGAGAGAGACCCTAAAATGACAAAAACTGGGAAAGCAAAAAAAGAAGCGTATCACAGAAATAAAGGTCAAGAAAATGTCTAGAATGTGTTGTGAATAGTGTTTACTACAATTGAGAAATCTACCAGATGTAAATCAGAAAAATTCCCCCTTTTCCAGGGGAATGTGTACACAGAAAATATTTTTCAATCGATCACTGTTCAATTTAAATGTTTTTTTCAGGAGGTGGACTGTATTTCTTATATAAATCCTCCAGTTTTTGATTCGCTGCTTTCAAAATCTAGAAGTAAATCTGTAGTTAAGCTTGGCTGTTTTCTAACAGAGCAGTTTGAGGGGCTCTTACAATATAAAATATATGTTCGTTGAGTTGGTTGCAAAAACATTCATTTTAACAGATCTATAATTCTTTAAAAGTTTTTCCATTCATTGTATTAGATATTTTTTCATACCTCCTGAGGCTAAATTCGGCTAGTTGATATCAACATGGAATCGGAACGTAGGAGCATAGAACTAATTTACTCATTTGACTTTTAAATTAGTTTTGTGTGTGTGTGTGTGTTAACTAAAATTGAAATGTTTCGATTATGAGTAATGCCAAGATGAACTGGTACACTCCATTGACTTTAATGAAGTGCACATGTTCTTGTAGGCTTGTGAATGAGGGCCTGGTTGCAGAGTTCTTGAATCTTGTTATTTAACATTTGTTGCATTCACATGTTTTATTTATGATAATACCACAATCATAGCTTTGTAATTTCATTAATACAATTGAACTTAAATCTTATTTACCAACTTTTCCAAAGGGTTGATGTTACCAAAGGTGTGCCCAACCTACTTTTACATGAAAGAAAGAGTTGGCAATCAATTTATTAAATTCAAATTAGTTTACATTTTCTACATTACTATTATTTGAAAGGCACTGTGTCAAGACATTAATTTTCAAGGAATAAACAATCATCTAGGAAATTCTAGGTAATTAGAACTTTAAAATGAAATTTTGGATTTTCTGTGACATAACAAAATGTGTATAATAAGTTAAATACAAAACAACACCTGCTGCTAATATATGCAAAAGAGAGAAGCAATTAGGAAAATTTTCAATAGTGATATTAATTGCACAGTACCTTGAGTAAGGCTCTTTGCTAATTTTTTTAAGTCAAGGAGTCGTTTCTTGAATTAAATCTTTAGAAGTTGTTAGAAGAGTAAAATATGCTCAGATACTCGTAAGTGTATTTGAATTTCATGTCATGGATCAGGGCCTTGGGCTCAAGCTTTGGCTTTCTTGTTTGTTTAATTATTTTTCCTAATTTTTTCATGCCAAACAAGTAATCAGATTATAAAAGAATATTTAAATTAACAACTGTTCACTCAGTAGTGGAAAGGTAATGACATAATAATTCATGAATCTGCCAATGTTGTGTTCAAAGGGCTCTGAAATGGACAGTATATTCAATACGTGTAGCATGCTCTGAAAATTAGCTATTGCTATTACATGCACAGACTTGGCAAATATTATGCACCACACAAGTTCATGGAATGAGAAACTATGGATACCACTTCACTTGTTGCTACTGGATACACTGCATGTGTCATGAAAGTCATTGCTAGTTGAATCATATAATCCTTTATTTCATAAATGACAGAGTTTAAGTGGCTCTACCCAAGCTCATACAGTAATGAAAGAATTAGATCTGGAAGGCAGGACTCCACTGTACCGGTTTGACAGAGGTATATGACAGAGGTGACATATATACACTATAGGGGCAGCCTAACATTTTGCACACTGTTAGGCCACAGTATGTAAAATTAGATCCTATGTACAGTGTATTAAATTAGATATAATTTAATATCCAGTTTCATAGTTTACATTTGTTGACAGATGGCCACTAGCTATAATTTTTAGCCGCATGTCCAAAACTATTGAGAATTAAATTGACTTATAACTACTGTACCTTTTGTTTTATTTTGGACTCTGAACTTGGAACTGTATCACCTGGACTAGAGTTCTAAGTTCACTACATCCTGTCTGTGTGATTTGGGAAAATTTGTTCTACCTTGCTGAACTGCAGGCATTTGTCTTTTTTGTTTGTTTGTTTGTTTGTTTATAGTTTCCATTTCCATGCCAAAGTGCTCTGTAAGCTGTAAAGAACTACAGTTAACCCTGGGACCAACATGAGTTTAAACTGTGTGGATACAATTATATGTGAATTTTCTTCTGCCTCGTCCACCCCTGAGATAGCAAGACCAATTCCTTCTCTTCCTCTCCTCCTCTGCCTATTCAATGTGAAGACAAGGATGAAGATCTTTATGAGATCCACTTCCACTTAATGAATAGTGAACATATTTTCTCTTCCTTATGATTTTCTTAAAAATATTTTCTTTCCTCTAGCTTACTTTATTGCAAAAATACAGTATATAACATATATAACATTAAAATATATGTTAATCGACTATGTTATCAGTAAGGCTTTTAATCTACAATAGGCTATCAGTAGTTAAATTCTGGGGGAGTCAAAAGTTATACTCAGATTTTTGATGGCACAGGGGGACTGGCTCCCCCCTAAACCCTGTATTGTTCAAGGGTCAACAGTACATAAATTATAATTAACAAATAGGAATGTACTTATGTATTTGTCAGTTTATGGAGTTGGGGGCATACTACTGGCATCAGAGTCTGGGCAGATGCATGCCTCCCCTTTCCCCAGTATCCTGTAGAAAGGCTTGCATGGGCCAAAGCACAACTAGATACATGTGGGCCTGTGTACCAAAAGAGGAGAAACTTGCTTCCATTTTGCAAAGGGCAAAGGCAAAGGTGGTCTTGAAAGTAGAAGGCAAGCAATCTAAACTTCGGATCCAGTGTGCAGGGAATTGTCAGGAATCACCAGCGGCCAGCACCTGCTGGCCTTGTGGGAACTCTCCTGAAGAGGAGAAACTGGGAAGCAGAAGCCGTGAGTCTAGCTCACTGCCTGGCACTTTAGAGGGAAGCCCAGCTCACTCACTGGTATATTACAGTCTCCTTGAGACTGAGAGTTTGGAACCTTTTTAAGTAAGATAAATAGATACAATAGACAGCTGAGCAATTCAAGTTCAAAGGCTCCCTGAACTTATTTCTATTGTCTTCTCTTAAAAGATCTCCCCTTTGCAATTTCCATCCCTGTTCTGGGTGGCCACTTTAGTTTCCTGATGGGATTTCCTCATTCTAGCAGCCTTCACTCTGCTAACCCTGACTTGGCCCCTCAACAAGTGATTTACTGCATGGTGCTGCTCTTGTCTGTTTTTTTCCCCAGCCTGAGAATGGCTCAAAGTTTTCTTCATGGGGCCCTGGCTCTCCTATTCTGCCTGAGCGGCATCCCTTACCTTCCACTCATGGCCCTGCACGCAGGGCATTGGTGTGCCTGATTCTATGAACTGTTTGAAGCATGTCTGTTTACACCAATGAGCACTCTCTGCTCTGTTAAAATAATTCCTGCATTCACCAAGAGAAAATGCACCACTTCAGTGGTGTTTTATTATAGGAATTTAAATAAATTAATGCATATGATTATAGGCTTGCTATTTTGTCATTCTTTTTTGACTTTATTACTACATTGTCCAGGACAGACTTCCATGTCACTAATTACCCAAAAAGACCCGGAGATAAATCTTCCTGTGGCTTCAAGTCCTCCTTATTGTTAATCTCCATGCCAGGGCTTCTCAAGCTTGGCTGCATATCAGAAATCACTGGGAGCCTTTACAATGTCTGAATTCCCGGTCCCACCCCAAGAGCCCTGGCCTCAGCAGACCTGTCACTCCTCAGCCACTGCCTACCCAAGGCTGGTCTGCTGAGTGTATTCACTGCCCTCTCTTTCCTTTCCCCACCCATCTGCCCTTGAGACAACTCATGGCCATAATTCCTGCAAGTGACTATAGCTTCTACAGCTGGTGTCCTGTGCCCCTTAGAAATAGTCCCAATCAGGAAATTCCCAATCAGATATCAAGATGGGGCTTCCCATCATCCCTTGAGACATTTCTGCTGATGCCAAAATACACAGTAATGATAGGTACTAATTCTTGAGTATGATGAGAGATGGGAACTCTCTCTCGTTCAATCCTCAGACCAACTCTATATCAAAGACATTATTATCTTCATGTTGTAGATGAGAAACCCAAGGTTCAGAGCAGTTTTGTTCCTCATCTACAGCCCCACAGGAAGCAGAGGAGGAGTTAGGATACAAGTTTGAGGCTGTAGGGCAGCAGACCTCACACTCCTCCCATTGCACTTGCCCTGTCTCTGTCCTGGTGGAACATCAGATCACTTGAGTTGAATGTAAGACAACTATCTTGATTTCACCCTGACAATTACTTCAAGTCATGTAACATTCGTGTGTGGCCAATGACTTACAGTAGACAAGAACACAGGGAGAGGAGGCTGTTTTTTTCATATGTCACTAAAATTATAATAGTCTAAAAGAAGAAAGTCGAAGTGAGGAAAAAAACATAGACCATGAGAGTGACCTCCCTTAAGTCCCCAGGGCTAAAAGTTAAGAATATGAGATCTCCCTTTCAGCTGTCAAGTATCATTTTCTGATCTTAAATAAATTTACTTCATATGAAAAAATTATGTATCTTCAGACATGTTATAAAGGAGAATGATTCTGAGTATGATAGAATTATATTTAAGTAAAGAACCTAGTAGAATTAGAAATATTGCAGTCTAAGACTTATAAGGCTTCACAGAAAACTGAGGTTAGAGGGTTAGATATGTGAAAATAATAAAACAAAAGTATTACCTTTTTACTTTTGCTGGTTTAATTTAGAAACTATGCCTTCTGGTTTTACCTCCGAGGCTCATGAAGTGTGTATTTCTGATGCAACCCCAAATAATTTACCGTGGATATGATTCTACCAAAGGCAAAAGCAGAAGAAAAGAAAGTCATAAAGTGGATGAGAGGAAGGCTTCTTCACAGTTCAATAATGCCAAAGAACTCAGAAGCTTTGTTTCAGAAGATATGTTTTTTATTTAAAGTGTTTGATGGTACCCTTTTCAACAGAGCCACAGAATAATAAAAGCTTATTTAATTTAATTTTCCACTTCATTACTGCCCAAAGTACAGGCCGAAGTGAAGGAATGCCCTCACAGATTGCATGCCATGTGTCAGAAATTTATTACCATACTTACTGGCATTACTTCACCCACCTATCTATAATATTTTAACTCTGAACTGAAAGAAGGGAAATTATACTAAGACCCAGACCTTAGCCTGATGATGACTTGGCAAATTCCATTAGTCCAAAGATCTGTGCTTATTTTTTTCAGTAAAGGATCATGAACAACGAATTCAAATTATCCAGCATTCATTAAGCAATAATGAGTGCAGAACACCATGCTAGAAAAATGAGCATGTAAATGCCTGGCCTCCTCCTAGGAAAGAGTTCTTTGTCATGTTCATAGAAACTCCAAGGCCATTATTTTACAGAATGGGCTCCTCAGGACACACACTTAACCATTGTAGGTTTTGTCATCCATAAAATAGAGTGTAGTCCAGGCTGGAGGGGAGATGAAACTGTCTCTATGATCCTTTTCAACATTAAAGACTTGAGATTCCATGACTGACTCAGAGTTACAGATTGTTACAAATTGCAACAAAATATTTAAGCAGAATCAACAGGACCGCCTTTCTTCTTTAAGTCCTTGATATACAGTGCAAAAACCCTACCTGAACTATAGAGGTATATTTCTATACGTGTGGGAAAGAAGAGCACAGGACAAGAGTAAGAGCACTTGCAAGTGATTCCTTTGGTTTTCAATTCTGAGTTTCAGTATTTTTGACAAAGGAAAGGAAAAAAAAAAATAGAACAGAACCAAAGAAACAAGAACTTACTGCAATCCTGTCTCAAGATTGAAGGGCCATTGAAGATTCAACTCTCCTGATGATGGCAGAAGAATGGAATGCCAATATTCCAGAATACTTCCTGTGAGCCCAGCACTGTGCTAGGTGCTAAAGGAATAAGAAAGCCACCGAGATAGGTAGGGAAAAGAGATAGATACAAGAGGACAGGGGGAGCAGTTGAATGAACGACTGCCTCCTAGCCTAGCAAGGAACTCATTTAACACTTTTTGCAATTTATTTTCACTTTTTCCAATTAAGGATTGTCAACTTAAAGAAAGATCTGCTCAATACACACTGTTTCAAAGCCAAAAGATATATTAAGTGGTGGAGAACTACAAACTAGAGAAAGAACTACATTTAAATTGATTGGTTTTAATATAGCATGCTTAAGAGGGACCAAGTGTAAGAGGGGAGATAATGCTTTTCAGATTTATATGTGATATGCTCTCATTTCTAACTACTTGATTGTTGTTATTAATACAAATGCTTGAAAGTATTGCTTGACCATGCTGAATTTCGTTAGGTCAGTTCTCTGAAGTACCAATTCCATATCTCTCCTAGTTTGAAATTTAATCTCCCAACCCCATCTTCTTCTCCTCTTCGGTGGATGACTTTCTTCATGTTCCAGAGAAGTTAATAGAAGGCATCTGCTGAGATCTATCTCTGATATCTCCACCAGATCTGTATACACCAATATGCTTTGCTCTCATTGTCTTCTCCTTCTCTCCTGTTACAAGGGAGGAGTGGACCCACCTCCTATCAGTGGTGAGTCGTCCCTCCTATGCTGTGGGTCCCGTCTCTCCGTGTCCTCCTATGAACCTCCCTGATGAGTGACTCGCTTTCTCTTCTGGATCTTTAAACTCTTCTCTACGGGATGCTTTCTGTCAGCATTTACAATGCTCTGTATTCTCCCCCACCAAAAAATAAATCAATCAGTAAATGATCTTCCTGAATCCTGTGTCCCTTTCCAGATATAGCTCTTTTCCTTAGCCATGCATTTCCGAAGAGCTATCTATACCCTTTCCTGTCCCCCCAGACCCTATTCTCTCCATGTTCACCCTAGTCTGGCTCTGTCCCAGCCACTCCACTGATTTGCTCTTGCGAATGGTTGATCTCCATGCTGTTAAATTCAGAGGACACTTTATTGTCCATCTGACATGACCTACCCTAATCTTATTATCCTCTCTTCTAGAAAAATAGGATTCCCCCTTCCCTTTCTGACTGTTCCTTTTCCATCCCTTTGAGTTTTGTTCTTCTATTGGAATTTTACTCATTAGATTATTCTTGGCTTGGCCTTTTGCTTTTTAATCTATCCTCTTTCCCTCCTACAGTGATTGTACCTGCTCTTGTAAGCCAATGTCTCTTCTTCACTTGCTTATCTTCAGAACATGAGAGCCACATAACCACCTGCCTATTGATATGCCATTAGTGCTACCTGCCTCACCCCGGCCCTCTTCCAAAATCCCTCAGTTCAGTAAATGTCACCTCATTGCTCCTGCTGGAAACTTAGGACTTGACACTTTCCCTCTTCTTTAGTCTGCATTTTCAATTAAGGGCTATCTATCAATTTTACCTCCGAAACATATATTGTGCTGTCTGTTTGTGTCTTTCTCTCTTAGCCACCATCTCTCACTGACTATGGAAACAGGAGACAGCTGTTTTATTAAATAGTTGTAATTGAAGGGATACTTAAGCAGAAAATGTCATAAAGAGGTAACATTGTCAACAATTCACATTTTAGTGAATCCACACTTCAGTGAGTTTCTCCACCATGGAGACTTTGATACCAGAGTGGGGATTGCGCCTGTTGAATCTGGAATTTTAGGAGCTTGAAGTAAGCTCCATGGAATGCCCACACACACATATACACGCACACACGCATATACACGCACACACACATGCACGTACACATGCTCGCATACACACAAGGGGGACTGGAATACGCAAAGCATAATATGTGCTCTCTCCTGCTTTCATGCTATGTTTGATATTGCCACGACAGGATCACCATCTCTGCCCATTCGCCAGTGTCTAGTTTACCTGCACCAAGGCTGTTCAAATGACCTGGCTTTGCTGGCTTTGACTCAATCTATCTCAGGAAGATTGGACTTTTCTCTGCAGTTTTTATATGACAGGTTGAACCGAAATAACGTCTAAAAATTGCAGCAATCCCAGAAAGCCTGAGAAGCAATCACATAAATCATTTGAATCTGGAATGGTGGAGGAGGCAAGCAAATGTGGTATAAAAAGAGCTGCAACTGCAGATGGCAAATGGGCTTTGGAAACAAACAATTGTTCCGGCTATCTAGGACACTATGAGGATAAACAACTAATGATCTCTGACATCTCAACCATACTTGAAATCAAGTGAATGGAAATTAAATAATTAACAGGCCAAACAGCATTATAATAAAAATTTATATGGCAGGGAAAACCATTATAAATTCAGTTCAAGACCCACACACTGCTGGAGGTTTTCAGAACAATCAAAGTACTTATTTGTATCAAGTTCATTGGAATTGGTGGACTTCCTTCTATGAATATAGCATGCCCTCTCCACACCTGGGGTATACATTTTAGAGAGCTCTGAAAATAGATTCATCAATGAGCATTTGCTCCTGACCAAATAAATAAATAAAATTAATAAAGCCTAGAGCAGTGGACCTCCTCTCTTAGGGCACAGACTAAGATCTATTTTTCTGATTTCATCAGAGAGAAAATTCCAGCGGCATATCGATCATTTTAACTTCATGCTAATCAGTTTTCCTTTTAACTAGCTCTGTAAAAAGGTGCTGGAAGTAAGACTAGGGCGGTACAGGGAGTGCAAGTGAGAAAAACCACAAATATTTGAAGCTAAAAATTCTGAATAAAGAATTAGAAGTAAGTCTCCTTATGCAGCTATGGGAATATAAATATAATAGACCTAGATTCTCATTCAAAATCAGTTACTAGCCCAGTAGTCCCTAACTTTGTTTCCATCCCAGAAGTGGCTAAGAAATTCAACATGCTTACATCAATAATAGTGGCTCAGGGACTGCAAGGGAAGAACTGTTCAAATCTTAAGCTTCTCCTGCCCCTAGTGGAAGAGCTTCCCCCTCACCCCCAGGAGATGTTGATGCCTCCCCTGGAGAGTTGCCCCTTCCCCCATGGAAACCAATTGATGTAACCCCTCTGTGCCTCAGTTTCCTCATCAATAAAATGAGGAAAATATATTCCAGGATCTTTTAATGTATAAAACAATATACGAAGAGAAGTTATAATGTCTCCTATTTGCATGTTTAAATTCATAGACAATTTGCTAAACATGGTACAATAGAACTGGATTTGTTGAATGTTCTAGTTAAGCTCTTGAGTACTCAGGATCTAAAGAGAATCTAAAAATAGCATCGATTTGAAGTAAACATCATCCTCACTCTATTTAAAGGTCATTGTGACTCTGCTTCAAAGTATTAAGATCGGTTCCACCAAATTTTAAAGAGAGAAGAAAAGACCGAAGGTTGGCCTCTATAAATTATTGGGCTGAGCATTTTAATAACTATCATTTATTAAGTCCTAAACATATGCAGAGATGCTGCTAAAAGCTTGATATATAATATCTCATTTAATCCCCACAATATTTTTATTCTTAGTAGTAGTATTCCCATTTTACAGACATAAAACTGAGGCTTAAAGAAATTACATAATATGCCCATATCACATAAGTCACTAAATCAGTATTTAAGCCTTAACATTTATTCTTGCAATGTCTATGTTTCATGCTAGAATTATAGGAATATCAGAAGTGATCAGGAGAAATCATAACTGGAAAATTATAGCCTGTCATTCTTCATGTCTGTGCTGCTGTTTTGTTTTTTCACAAGCTGAATTAAAAGAAACCATGTCACGAATCTGAGTCTTCATATAACTTAACAGAGGAGAAGCTAATGTGACTACTCACAGTCCAAATAGTTTATTTTGTTAATAGTGTAATTTGGGGAGTGCTGCTTTTATTTTAAGGGACTGTGAATTTTTCCAATTATAAATTAATTTATAAAGAAAAACAGTAATTTATTATGGTGTCCTAGACCTACTCAAGAAACCCTCCTTTCTGCCTAATTAAAATAAATCGATCGAAAGTTGGATTGTTTGTCCCTACGACAGCCACATTTGTACTGCGAAAAGGGAAACCGTTGAACAAAATTACTGTGAAAGAGATTTTGAAATTGGACCTTGTCACTAGGGGGCACTTAGGGATATAAAATCAGCATTGCCAAAAGTACTTTCTGAAATAAAACAATTAGTAGCATGTCTTTCCAAGAGAGGAAAAAATACGTTTATCGACATAAGGATTCGGCACCTCTCTTAATGGATTATTGTTAGGTGCCAAATGGGTTAGAGAAAAAGGACCATTAAAAGTGGGCACAATTTTGAAGTGAGAAATCTTATCTTTTCTCTGCCTCTGCCTTTTACCACTGGAAGAACAAATGTGTTGTTAAGGAAAGAAATAAAATTTAAAAAAAGACAGAAAAGAACAGCCTAGCAAAACGCCCCCGCCCTGCTTGATTCTTTCCATTGCTTTCTTGTGGCCTCTTTCTCTCTGGCCTTTTCCCTCCTTAATCCTCCCCTGAGGAAATTCTCCTTCCCTCTGTTGCTTGCAGTAATTTGCTCTTCCTTTTTACAAGCCTATCTTTCATTCTGTTCTTCCTCCTATTATGCCTGGTTGTGTTCTTCCGCTTTATTGTTCTTCTCTGCTTTCATTAGGTGTGAGACCGAGTTCTGGTTTTGGTTTTTATCTCTGTTTTGTGAGTACTTTTTTTTTTCAGACACTCATATTCCTATTTCCATAAGAAATCAATAAAATGTGTTTCCAGGCTCTGTTTTACCTAAACGTGATAGTAATAAATAACATGTTATCTGAGGCTAGAGGAGAATAGTTTCTTACACTGATCAAGTAAATGGGGAGAAAATTGGAGCAAATAACACATTCTTACATTACAGTCTTTTATAGGAAACAATCAAGCAGAAAAACATATTTCATGGTGTATATACAAGACTAAGCCCATAGATTGAAAAGTGAAAAGTATAGCAGAAAAACTCCCAAATGCTTGTTTTTGTCCATGTGATCCCAACAACCAATTTAATTCATTTTCTTTTCCAAATCCACCATTTCTTTTGGCTGTCATGTGCAGGTGTTGTAAAGTACAAAAAAATCACGAAGTGCTATATGTGAGGAATATCAGATGTCTCAGCAACACCTTATAGGAGAAATGGAAGACCTTCAATTGCCCTACTCCTTAGTGTGAGGTGGAAAAAATCTTTCTATATTATACGCCCTATCTGCGGAAATTACCCTGCAGTTATAATTAAGAAAATAATTGCAAGTACAATTTACCAGGTCCATGCCCATTATTTCATCCTGTAAATTGAAACAAAGAAAGCTTCGCTGCACTTCACCCAGCGACCTAGTTTGTGAGCTTTGGGCTAACCTCCCATGAGTGGTAGATCTAGGTCTTCTTGAATAATGAAATGGTGGTCTGGGACTGGGAATCATGAATTTGATTCCTTGTTCCCCTGACTCGCCATGTGGTCATGGGAAAGTCTACACATCATCAGTTTTTCTGATAGGAAAATGATGAGGATAATTATGCAGATTACTCTAGAGCTTTGATTTCAATAAGCCACTCTTAGCACCTCACTCTGCCCTCAACCTTTCAATAAACTTTTCATTCACACAAACAACAAATGTTATTTCCAATGCCAGTTTTCACACAATTATTATTTTAAAATTATTTTCAGGATACTGTTAACTTTTTTAAATTTACGTAGCACTACGTCAAATTATAAGATTTCTATCTAGTTAGCCAACCCATGTGGTTGAGTTACAATGTACAGATAAATTAATTTTAATTTCAGTTTTTTAACTTAGTAAAAGATTTTCATCTTTTCACATTTCTGCCATTAACTTTTCCTCCCACTTGAAACTACTCTTCTGACCTAACTTCACAATTTATGTGTTTATTCACACAGTCATTACTTTAACATTGCATAATTTCTTAACATTTTTCCTGGGAAGATAGAATATTTGCTTTTCTGTGAACTGTAATACACAGATGCTCCTCATCTTATTATAGGGTTACATTTCATTAAACTCTTCATAAATTGAGGATATCATAAATTGAAAATGCATTTAATACATCTAACCTACCGAACATCATAGCTTAGCCTAGCCTACAGAACACTTACATTAGCCTACAGTTAGGCAAAATCATCTAATACAAAGCCTATTTCACAATAACGTGTTGAATATCTCATGTAATTTTTGGAATAATTTACTGAAGTGAAAAACAGAATGGTTACATGAATACTCAAAGTACAGTTTCTACTGAATGGATATAGCATTTGCACCACTGTACAACTGAAAAATCATAAGCTGATTCATCATAAGTCAAAGACATAGGTCTGTATTGCATTTCTATATTGCATTTACTTCCTGGTTTCTAGGAATATCAAGATGATCCACATTGGCAAAGAGCTCAGTTTTTGTTGCAGGAGGCTACATAATGCAATAAAGGAAATAGCAAGGCTATTGTAGCCTTCCAAGTGAGCAATGAATTTAAAAAAAAAAATTAAGGATGGTGCAGGCCTCCAGGTAGGATTCTGCAGTTTGTGCACTGCAGGGTGAATGGGGGCTGAAAGCCCACTTACATTGTTTCTCAAGCTGTGGGCCCTGGCCCAGTACTGAATTAGCCTAAAGGAAGGAGTGACTTTTGCTCATTCATCCACCCAAAGGATGTGCCATTTTTTTTTTTTACTTTGTCAATCTTGAGTGGGCATTTCTTTAAAAAATTGTCTTTCTGCAGGGGCAGCATTTTGAAATTCACAAAATGTTCTGTATATGCTTGGCCCTGAGTTTAGAGGTTAGGTTGTTATCTCATAATTTCACTGTTCCCTCTGCCTTTCCCCCATCTTCCTGGTAAATGTCTTCTGTTCCGTGAGTGTTTCTGATTCTATGCCATTCCTCACCTGAGTGTGCCAATCCACAGCCCCCATTTGTGTTGACATTTTACCCAGTCCAAACTTCTGTCATAAGTAGCCTTATCTGAAATGAGATCCTCAATAACTCAGTTCTGTCCTATCCCTCCTGCCCTCCCACCATGCATTCTGAGGTTTCTGAGGAAGGGTGTGCACAGCAAACAATCAGGAGGGCATTGTCTTTTTTTTTAATAATGCCTTTATTCCAAGCCCCATGAAGTCTCTGCAAGACAAAGTTAAAGGCAGGCCAACTAGCCTCCAACCTAATTAAGCCATGAACCTTCTTTTCTCTCTTAACTAGTTCCACATCTGAATCTCAGCTTGTCTTAATAGTCTGAAAGTAAAAGCACTTCTAGGAAAGCAATAAAAAATTGTTTGCAAAACAAACTTCTTTATACTTCTCTTGCTAATGCTTCAGCCAAATACATTCTTGGACTAGATGCAGCATCTCAGCACTCCTTGGGCATGGAGTGTGAGCAGCCGAGGGTCATGCCTCTTTTCCAAGGGAATAGAATTCTTTCTCTTCCTGCTCTTAAGCTACCAAGTTTAATATCCAGTCCTAGAGTCAGTCTGGCTTTTTATTATTCCCTTAGAGGAGATCAGTGCATAATTATGTGCACACACATCATCACCTCCTACATTATGTTTTGTACCCTCCTCATTTTTCAAAGAACCAGTTTATAAATCTTTTCTCCCTGTAAAGTCTTTCCAATTCCCCTAGGGAGTTAGTTGCTTCTATCTCTGTGCCTTCTGATGGTGATCTGTTCACATGCCTTATAACCTTTGGGGGCAGTGATCTCCAGTGTGGGTTGCTCATATCCCAAGGGGTATGCAAAATCATCTACTAGGGAGAAATGATTAGAACTTCCATTTGTTCTAAGAGCAAAGTAGATGTGATTAGACAATTCAGAGATGGGGGGTGAATCTTGAGAGCATGGTTAGCTATATACACAACTTTGGAAACCCACATGGGTATCTGTAATGTGATCCCTCCAGGGATGTGGTAGGAGGGAGTTGGAGATGTCATTTGTGTGTATTCTTTATCTTTTTAAATCTCTATTTTAGGGTAGAGGTAAATTTTATGAGATCAAAATATTCTACCACGGTGGTATATGATAAAGGATGGTTGGATGGATAGAATAATAGCTAGCTAGCAGCTAGATAGATAGATTGATAGCTAGATAGATAGACAGACAGACAGACAGATAGACAAAACAAATAAATGATGGAGAGAAAGTGCTGTACAATGAAAAAGGCTTTAAGACTGTTTCTCTAGGCTGTGGACTGCTAGGCTAGGGCTTCATCTCTATGTTTCCACGTCACATATCTCTTGCCCGACAAATTAATTTTGAAAGAATAGATATATGATTTTAGATTCTCTACATTTGAGTTCTCTGAAAGCAAGGCATACCTGGACTAAAATTTTGATAAGTCCCTTCATAAGTGAACACCTTTACCACTTAACTCATCTTGTTATTCTTGAAAGACTATTCTATGTCTATAGTTTTTTCTTGCTGAAGTTGCTAAAGACCTCAAATGTCCAACAAATCTAGAGTTCTGTGTGTGGAAACTAAGAGCAAAGCAGATGTGGTTAGACAATTCAGAGGTCTGGGGTGAATCTAGGAGCATGGTTAGCTATCTGCACAACTTTGAAAACCAGGGTGGATATCTGTAATGTGATCCTACCAGGGATGGGGTAAGAGGTAGTTGGAGATGTCATTTAGAATCTGTCCCCCAAAATGAACAAAGACAGCCTAGGTCTCTGTATTTACAAGCATGTTACTGAGTTGAATGTGCACATCATCAAGCTGCTTTTCTGTTGCATTTTTATTATGTGGTTCTCTTGTATTTAAGGGGTTTCCCCTCCTATTTTAACAAATGTGCTTTGTAACCAGCTACTAAATAATTGCATCATTACACACTGTCCCACTTAACATCTAAGTACCCAACTAAACTAATTGTATGTATTTGTTGTTTTTATTTTTATTTTATCCATAGACTTCCCTTAATATTTAAATAATAATAACTTTACTACTACCAACTCTGTTATATTTTATACATTATAATACTTAAAAATCCCTGAAAGGTAGGTAATTTTGACCTCATTTGTTAGAATTTAGAAAGTTAAAGAGAGAAACATAACTTTCTCAGGATATACAAAATGATATAGTGAAATTCTTTTTCTTTCACCAATTTTTTAATATAAACTTTTAAATGTTTTGTTTGTTCTATTTAAATTTAAAATTAAATATTTAGTTTCATCTTACAAAACATGTAATTACTTTTGGAAATGCATTTTATAAGACCCGGTAAAGTCAATATCAATGATATGGACTAAAAATCTAATATCATGCTTGGAACACAAGTTTTTAGAACACACTGCATCAGTGATGCTATTTACTTTGAAAAATGAATTATAGTATTATGGACTACATCCTTCCAGAATCGATTTTGAAAATCCAAAGTTGAGTATTTTAGAAGCTATAGTTTAATATGAATTGAACAGGCAAATAGTATTTTTATTTTTAAAAAGTAATAAAAATGATTTCAGAAAGTTGTCACAGTCATATTTATTACCTGCTCCATGGCTCCGAACCATAAATCGACAGCTATATCTGAAATGTAAGCAAATACTGTTTCATATAAACGTGGTATAAGCATTTTCAAAGCTTGTTGCACAATCTCATTATTGTGATCTGTTATTGCTTTTCTTCCCAAGAGAAAGGCTGTCCATCCTAATTTAGTATTGAATAAGTGATTTTTATTATGTTCTCCCAAGTGAAAAGTAGCTCCAATTCTTTCAACTGAAATGATAACCAGAATGACTTAAAAGGAAATGGGGCTGGGGAATTGTGGAACCTCCTGCTACCCAGAGAAAAACCCATCGGTGCCATGGACAATGCACCTCACTGTCCCCTGAGGGAAAGAGCGTGGCCTCAAAGGTCCTTCCCGGATGCTGCCACATGATAGCTAGAGACTGCCAGCATTGACAGGAAATTCTTTCCCATTTGGTATGAATGAAAAAGAACACTACAACATAATAGTCTGATCTGGATTTCTTTTTTTTCCTTTTTTTTTTATTGTTGTTGTTTTGTTTTGTTTTGAAACAGAGTCTCCCTGTGTCACCCAGGTTGGTGTGATTTCAGCTCACTGCAGCTTCCGCCTCCTAGGTTCAAGTGATTCGCCTGACTCAGCCTCCCAAGTATCTGGGATTACAAGCACACACCACCAAGCCCAGCTAATTTTTGTATTTTTAGCAGAGACAGGGTTTTGCCATGTTGGCCAGGCTGCTCTCGAACTCTCGACCTCAAGTGATCCTCCCACCTCAGCCTCCCAAAGTGCTAGGATTACACGCATGAGCCATTGCACCCAGCCCAATCTGGATATGTTTATACTCTCATTAATACTTTTATTTCTTTATTTCATCTTTCATATTATTTATTCTCCTTGTCCATTCATTGATTATCAAAAATTTTTAAATATCCGTTTTGTGTCTATCTCAGTATCAGATCCTGGGATTGCAGTAGCATAAGGTTTATTCCCTCAAAGGGGATACAGGAGTGCAAACCAGTGAGTGAGATGCAGCGATACAGATGCCAGAATAAAATATGAGCAGGGTGCCAGGAGGGCACAATGGAGAGAGCCACGTCAGACTGTGGGGAGTGTGGAAGAGCTCCATGCCCATCACCCTGTGCTGTGTCTCAAAAGATGAGAAGCTGTTCTTCAGCTGGGATTTGGTGTTGGGCCTTTCAGCAACAGCTGGCTGTGACTGTTGACACTGCTCCTCCTGTTGATGACAGAACAAAAAGGATGCAAAATAACTAGCTATGCAGAATGGGAATTCAAAATAAAAATAATGCTTCTTCATAGTCCCACATCATATGCTATGGTTTAGAACTGTGTGCTTTGTGGCAAAAATTAATGGCAGAGAGTATATGCAAATGGCCCTATACAGGCCCTGACTAGAGGCCTGTGGCAGAAATTTATATTAGGCCCGAAAAATCATGGTTGATCCTTATTCCCAGGCCTTGAAGACAGTGATATTACCCAAAACATCTTGTTAGGTAGTATAGTAAAGTGGTTATGTGCTATTATAAAGGGAAAGTGATTCGCAGTTGGAGATTAATTTTAAGTGCTATTCTATGGTGGTGTCATAGAATGGCCACCAAGCTACAGGATCACATTTATCTTAACCCTTTCCTTATCAAAAGTTTCCAAGTCCATTTGCAGAACTCTTTCCCATGGCATTATTGTCTAAGATGCAAGTCAAGACATACTTTTTACATGCAGCTTAGCTAGAAATCTTGCATTGTGCAGATAAATCTCATCACTACATAGTGGTTTCTCCTCTAATTCCATGCCATGGGATCCTCTTCAATGAGATTATGTAAGAAGAAGTAACCAAACCCTCACAGATGGCTTAGAAAGATGGATTACATTATAACTATTGTGTTTAGAATAGATAATATAGATATTACTGGAGCATTTTATTTTATAGCTCAGGATTATACTACTAATAATAACACTTTCTCTACTTAGAATTTTGTTTGCAGTTATATGCTGGAGAATTACTTATTTTAAGAAAGTTGTTCCACCTTTCTGCATGATCACCAACATTTATTGATTAATAGCTGTGTGTGGATCCTAAGCACTCTATAGCCCTGTCAGTAACATCTGCTGTTATTCCCTTTTAAAGATGAAAAGGTGGAATTCACAGAATGAAACAACACACCTACGTAGCTAGCAAGTAGTAAAGCAAAATTGGAACTCAGGAGGTCAGAATTCCAGACCCATGCTATGACTCATTGTGCTAAGATGTTTAAAATACTAACAAAAAATACTGTATATTTTTCTGATAGTTGTGGGACATCTGTTTAAAATACAAAAGATTATTGCTGACGATAGAGGAAATATGGCCTAAATCAACAAATGTTCTACTGCTTTTCTCTGACAAGCAGTATAGAGTCAAATTAAGAGATTAGGCATAGTTTAGGTACCTGTATATACACATAGATATAGCATCTGATGTTAGATTACACACACACATGCATGCAGCCATGCATTTCACATACATGCACACCGTGGAGGGACAAGAGAGTATTTTGGACAGAAATCCAAGGCGGTACTTTAACTAGAGTCTGTATCCTCTGTATAATCTGAAAATTATGAAACTGCCCATTCTCTAACATCCTTTGGGGCAACTATCCCCCTTCCTGCCTTGCAGCCTCTCCAGCCCATGGAGTTCGGTTTTGTCCTATATGGAAGCACTGCTACCCTAACTGTTAACCAATGATTATAAAAGCAATGAAGAAGAAGAGGCCTTTCCTCTCCCTCACATCCTGCATGTACCACACACTTTTAAACAACCAGATCTCTCAAGAACTCACTCACTATCATGAGGACAGCACCAAGCCATTCACGAGGGATCCGCTCCCATGACCCAAACACCTCCCACCAGGCCCCACCTCCAACATTGAGGGTTACCTTTCAACGTGGGATTTGGAGGGGACAAAACATCCAAACTATATCAATGTGTCTAAAGCCTTCCAATTAAAAAAAATGTTGCTGACTTGGAATCATGTTTACAGTGTATAAGTTGTAAGAGCATAAGTACAAAGAATGAGAGTGTAAGAATGGTGCATGATAGACTACCCTGGGTATCACCCAGGCCTGCCCACATCATCTTGGATGGACAGGGTAGGTGCCTGAGCACCACGAGAAGCAGATCATGATGGACTCAGAGATTGGACCAGACCCATTCCTGGCTTATAAGACATGTGAGCAATGAGTAAAGAATCTGGCTCTGTCATCCAGATGGGCATTTCATGTTAACTATGTAATTTCTTATTGCTGACACTATTAATTTTGTAATTCTTGAACTTTTAGCTCTCTCTTAAAAGGGAAACTAAAATTGCAGCTGATTTTTTTTTTTCAAAATTCAGCCCAAACTAAATTATTATAGAACTAAAATATAAATCAATCACATTAAGATACACAATAAGCAATTTTGTTTTAATAATAGAAAGACAAAGCAAAGCAGTCTTTCTTTTCAGGTTTGTTATTGTGTTGAAAACTTTCATCCTAGGTTTTTCATCTCAATTTAAAGGTGTTAATGAAAGTTTTCTGAAACTGATTTTTGAAAACACTTGCTTATTTTTCATGTATCCCAAGCTACAGCTTGAAAAGGAAAATTTGGACTGACATTTGCAGGCTGAGCTTGTATTAGTTATCAACTGCTGCATAAGAAATTATGTCAACATTTAGCAGCTGAAAACAGCAGCCATCTATTATTCCACAGTTTCTGTGGGTCAGGAATCCAGCCAGCTTAGCTAGAAAGTTTTACCTTGGTGTTTTCCTCAAGGCTGCAGTCATCTTTTTTTTTTTTTTTCTTGTTTGAGACGGAGTCTCGCTCTGTCGCCCAGGTTGGAGTGCAGTGGCGCAATCTCCGCTCACTGCAAGCTCCGCCTCCTGGGTTCACGCCATTCTCCTGCCTCAGCCTCCGAGTAGCTGAGACTACGGGTGCCCGCCACCACGCCCAGCTAATTTTTTGGGTTTTTTTGTTTTTTTTAGTAGAGACGGGGTTTCACTGTGTTAGCCAGGATTGTCTCCATCTCTTGACCTCATGATCCACCCGCCTCGGACTCCCAAAGTGCTGGGATTACAGGCGTGAGCCACAAGGCTGCAGTCATCTTGAGGGTTGCTACTTGCAGGCTCATTCATGTGGCTGTTGGCAGGTCTCACAAGCTCTGCTTCCATTTCAGTCACATGGGACCCTACGCAGGGTTGCCCAAGACACGTCCACCAGCTTTCCCTAGAAGTGAGCACTCGAAGAGACAGGCACCCAAGATGGAAGCCACAGTCTTTTCACAACCTAATATTAGAGCTGATGTCCTGTCACTCTGCTATATACTACTCATTAGGAAAGAATCAATAAATCCAGGCCAGGCACAATGGCTCACGCCTGTAATCCCAGCACTTTGGGAGGCTGAGATGGGTGAATCACTTGAAGCCAGGAGTTTGATACCAGCCTGAGCAACATGGTGAAACCCCATCTCTACTAAAAATACAAAAATTAGCTGGGCGCGGTGATACACGCCTGTAATCCCAGCTACTCAGGAGGCTGGGGCAAAGAATCACTTGAACCCAGGAGGCGGAGGTTGCAGTGAGCCAAGGTTGCACCACTGCACTTCAGCCTGAGCAATAGAGCGAAACCCTGTCCACCCCCACCCCCCAAAAAAGAATAAATCCAGCCCACACTCAAGTGGATACACAAGGGCATGAACAGGAGCTGCGGACCACTGAGAGCCATTTGGGAGGCTGCCTAACAAAAGTGTTATCAGAAATTAAAAGAGAAAAAGTATTGAGAAAGGGTACTGAGAAAATCGCTCTTTCTGGCTCTGTCTCCCTGTGTCTCTTTGTCTTTCTCTCTATCACACACACACACACACAACACAGAGTAAGCATCTGGCAGATCATAACTATTATGAATTAGGTCACTTGGGTCCTCAGAAAAATTATAAGAGAAAAGAAAAATGAAAAACACATTTCTAGCATTATCTTTTAAATATATACATTGATGTGTAAAATCTTTTCGGAAATCTAGTGTTAGGAACTGAGTTGTGTGCCCTCAAAATGTATATGTTGAATTCCTAACCCCTGTACCTCAGAATGTGATTGTGTTTTGAGATAAGGCCTATAAACAGATAATTATGTTAAAATGAGGCCTTTAGAGTGGGCCTCCATCCATTCTGACAGTCATCCTTATAAGAGGCAATTTGAACACAAAGAGAGACATCAAACCTGTAAGGGCAGAGAGGAAAGACTATGTGAAGACAAGGGGAGAAGAGAAAGAGGGCCATCCCCCAGCCAAGGAGAGAGGCCCCAGCATGAAACGTGCCCTGCCAACACCTTGTCCTTGGACTTCTAACCTCCAGAACCGTGAGGAATACATCTTTGTTTAAGCCCACAGCCTGCAGCATTTTGTTATGACAGCCCTAGCAAACTAATACAACTTGTTATTTTATGATCAGAGTCTCTCTGTGCAATCTCAGTTCACAGTTTCCAAATGGCCACATTTAGAACAAAGTAAGTGTTCTGCTTTGCTTTTACTTTACTCCAGACATAGTTCTAACTCTTTTATTTTTAAGATTGTGTGTAATTTTCTAAAAACAATTAAATTGAATATAGTCTTTCTGGTTTTCTTTCTTTAGTTGTCTTTCTTTTTACTCATTTATTATATTGCTTCCTCATTTATCTTAAGATAATATTAAACTGCCTTTACAGTGTCTTAGTAGCAATACTTGTGGCTTGACAGAAACCTTGGCTCTATGTTGGTAGCATAAAAATCACAGATGAAGAACGTTTCTTGGATTCTTTGGTTATTCTTTATGAGACAGTCATCAACATTAGTTTACTAATACCATTTTAAAACCACCTTCATTTCTGGACCTAAAAGTTCTGATTTTTCCCCAGACAATAAAATTTAAGGTTTAAACTCTCTTTAATTTCTGTGATTCTTCCTTTTTTAAAAAAAAAGCTCATGGTACCTAAGTATTTTTACTATGAAGTGGAAATACTCTGGGTTGGGACAGATTTAAACACCTGCCATGCTAAGCAAGATTAACCATGGAGAGCTCTGTGTGGATAGTCTGAGATTTGAATCCTCTAGAATTTACGAGAGACAGTTTAAACCATAAGGTGTCCCTCCCACTCCTTCCTATTGGTTGTCATCGACAGCAACATGGGGAGAGGAGAGTGGTGATTATCATGCCTAGTAGACAAATGTTCTTAATGAGTAGTTTGAAGTTATGAGATGTGTTTAAGTATTTGAGCTGCATTTAGGGTGTCTGCCTGCAGATTATAAGGAAATGAAAACTTCAACTAAACAAAAGAGCCTGCAAATGAATATTTACAGAAACTTGACTCACAGTGGATTTGCAAGATATATAAGTAAAAATGCCCACTTTAAACTCAAGCATAATTATTTCTCTTCTTGTTCTTTTTATTTAAAACTATTATAGTGGCTTAATGCTATTGCATTGCTCAAGAAAAAAATGCTATTGTTTTTCATTTTTCTGTCCTGTTCTCCTCCTTTTTCAGTATTAATGCATCATGTGAAATGTCAAACAGGCTATGTAGTCAATACCAAATATAAGGTCTGATATCAAGGCACACAAAATCACATTCCTTTAAAAAAAAAAGAAAGAAAGAATTTCAAAGCAATCCTAGCTTCAGTTCTGTCCCTTTAAGTCTGATTAAGGTCTGCTAAACAAGGGATAGTGATTGAAGTATACCTTTGAAGTGAATTTTTTCACACTCCAATCTATCAATCAACCAACTAAGTAAAACTAGTCTGTATTCATTTATTTATTCATCACATATTTAATAAACTTCTACTTGGTATCAGGAACTGTGCTAGGCTCAGGAGCTTCAATGGTAAATAAGAGAGTGTCAATCCCCACCCTCAGTGATTATAAAATCCTTTAAAGGAAAACATAACACTTTTCTTTTTCTCAAACTTTCTGTGTCCGAAGGCTCACTAGCATCTGTTTCCAGAATAGATGTGGTGTGATCTGTTCTTCACGTCACTCGCTTCTAATTCAGAGTGAGGGGCTGAGGCATCTGGTAGTAGAGCTTCTTGTTCCTGTGCCCCATCTTTGTGGATTCTGGGAAAGTGAGAATCTAGGATGTGTGGGCTCAGCCTCAAAGTTGGGATCCCCAAACATAGGAACAGGGTGGGATATGAACAGGAACATAAGTGACAGATAACAGCATCAATTTTTCCTTTTTTTGCTGGATCATTCCTTCACCACACAAACATGCCGTTTTTCCTCCCATCCTCAATATTCTCTTCTAACCCTACTTTCCCTCACAACAACTGCCCACTGCTCTGCCTCTTGCAGCAATGCTCTTCAAAGGAGTTCTTCTTGTCCATTCCTTCTCAAAGCCCTTCCACAGGGACTTTCACTTCCATCACTTTACAAAACTGCTCTGGGCCATCAATGAACACCCTATTACTAGATCCAGTGTTCAGGTCTTAGTCCTCGTCTTCATCAGACCTGTCAGAAACATTTGACACAGTTGATCACTCCCTCCTCCTCAGAAAACTGTCTTTGCTTGGCATCTAAGTCACCACCGTCTCCTGCTTTCACTGGCAAGTGCTTCTTAGTTTCCTTGCTGCTTCCTCCTGTTTCCCTAGTTTTCTAACACTGAGGTAGCTCAATGCTGTTTTGTCCTCTTCCCTCCTTACACCGTGGTAACCTTAGCTATTCTCATGCTGTTAATCATCAAATTCATATCCAACCACATCTCTCTCTGGATCCCAGCTTTATATATCCAACTGCATATTTGACATTTATCATTAAAAGTATAAGAAGCATAATATGTCCAAACTAAACATGTTTTTCAGTTTTCTTCCCATGAGTCTACAGTCTTCCACATGTCCATTGATGGCATCTTCATCCTTACTTACAGTTGTTTGGGCAATAAAACTTGGAATCATCTTTGATTCCTTTCTTTCTCTCACATCCCATATCTAATCCATTAGAGAATTAAGAGGACTCCACTTTCAAAATGTCAAGCACCACTTGTCCCCCATTATTGCTGCTACTGCCCTGGTCTAAGCCCCCATCATCTCTTGTTTGAAATATGCTGTAGCCTCTTAAGAAGTGACCCTGCTTTCTTTCCCTCTTATCCTATACTCACCACCGTCTAATCTCAACAGATATGTTTAAGTGATCATTTTAATATATAAGTGGGTTCAGAGACTGCATAGGTCCCCATTTCACACAACCTTACAAATCCCTATCCCCATGCTGCCAGATCTCAGCCCCAAGTTTTTCTCTGACCTTATTACCTTCTCTTCCCTCCTTTTCTCACTCCATTCCAGCCACACTGGGGAGGCAGCAAGCATATTGAAGAAAAATAAGATAGGCCTGAAGAGCAGAAGGAGGAAAGGAAGGGAAGAATAAAAGAAAACTGTGGAAAGGTAACAAGGCAAGGAACATGGGATTGCAATGGACTAGAACTTTCTTTTCCTCAACAAATTTGTGTTCATTTATTAAACACAATTTTCAACCAGTGATAATGAGCAAGACGCAAGACAGATTCTGCAGGGTGCATGAGGAATGAGACACAAAGGAATGAGGCACACATAGTCTTACAGGGAAGACACAGCAAACACCTAAATTACTACAGCATGCTAGAGAAAATTATACATGACATGAAACATACAGATAAAATGCGAAGGCCATTAATTAATTGATGGAGAGTTTTAAGGCTCACTACCAAAAAGCCATTGGCTACAGATTATTTTTGGAAGTGAAACATATATAACTTTTAAAGCAAAATAGTTTTTGGAGCATAACATACTTATAAAAAAGTGAATCCTAACAACCCAATACATTTTCATTCATGTAACCAGCATGAAGATCAAGAAACAAAGAGTTACTTGCACCCCAGAATCCCTCCAGCCTTCTTCCAATCACTAACACTCAGCTCTATGCCATTAGCTTTTAAAATAGCTTTATTGAAGTATAATTAATATACAACAAATTGCACATATTTAAAGAAAGAGTTTCCTCGTATCCCTTTTGACCCTTCCCTACCATCCCAATCACTGTCTGTCACAATAGGCCATTTTACATTTTCTAGAGTTTTATATAAATGGAATCATGTGGTATGTACTCATTTCCATCCGGCTTCTTTAACTCTACATAGTTATTGTGAGAATCATCAAGATTGTGGCATGTATCAATAATTCACTCTTTTTTTGTGGCTGAGTAGTTTTCCATTGTGTTGGATATACCACAATGTGTTTATCCATTCTCCTGTTGATGAACTTTTTTCTTTCTTTTTAAATTTTATTTATTTATTTACTTATTTTTTCAGACTGAGTCTCACTCTGTCTCCCAGGCTAGAGTGCAGCGGCATGATCTTGGCTCACTGCAATCTCTGCCTCCCAGGTTCAAGCCATTCTTGTGCCTCAGCCTCCTGAGTAGCCAGGATTACAGGCACCTGCCACCATGCCTAAATAATTATTGTATTGTTAGTAGAGACGGGATTTTTCCATGTTGGCCAGACTGGTCTCAAACTCCTGGCCTCTAGCAATCCAAAAGTGCTGGGATTACAGGCATGAGCCACCATGCGCAGCCTCGATGAATATTTGAGTTGCTGCCAGTTTCTGGCTGGCACAAATAATGCCACTATGAACATTTGTTTACAAGTATTTGTACGGACATTCTTTTATTTCTCTCGGGAAAAATGCCTAGGAAGGTTGGATAAAGGGTAGTTATATGTTTAATTTTTTAAGAAGTTGCCAAGCTATTTTCCAGAATGGTTGCACCATTTCATGTTACCATCAAGAATGTATGATATTTGCAATCCTTTACATCAATGACAATGCAGGTATGGTCAGTCTTTCTCATTTTAGCCATTCTAAATAGGTATGTAGGGGTATATCATGGTGCTTTAATTCATATTTCTGTGATAACTAATGATGTTGAGCATCTTTTCATATGCTTATTTGCCATCCCTATATCTTTCTTGGCAAAGTGCCTGTTCAAATCTTTTGTTCATTTCTTTATTCTATGGTTTGTTTTTAAATTAAGTTTTCTTTATGTATTCTGATATAATTCTTTTATCAGTGATATGCTTTGCATATATTTATCTTGGTCTATTCTTTGTCTTTTCATTCTCTTTATTTCCTTTCTTCTGCTTAATTTGGGTTCAATTTGCTCTCATTTTTCATGTCTCTTAAAGTAGAAGTTGAGGTCATTAACTTGAGACTTTTCTTTTTTTCTTATATAGGTGTTAAGCACTATAAAATTCCTCCTGGGTACTGTTTCAGGGACATTTTTAAAATTCTGATAGGTCGTGCTTTCATTTTCATTCATTTCAAAATTCATTTCATTTTCTCTTTGACCTTTGTGTTATTTAGATTTTCTAGAGATTTTCACATTATTGATTTCCAATTTAATTCCATTATGGCCAGAAAACATACGTTACATGACTTGAATACTTTTAAATTTATTGAGATTTGTTTTATGGACAAGACTTATGTTGTATTTTGTTAAATATTGCATGTGCACTTGAAAAGTGTGTATTATCCTATTGTTGGATAGAGTCTTTCTTAATAATCAAGCCAGTTTGATTAATGATGTTTTTCAAGTCTATTATAGCCTTGATGAGTATCTGTCTATTTGTTCTATTCTTTATTGGAAGAGAGGTATTGAGTTCTCTCACAGCAGTTATGGATTTGACTATTTTTCAATGGTGCCCTATCAGTTTTTGTGTCATGTATTTTGAATCTCCGTTTTTAGGGACATAAACACTTAGCATTGTTTTGTCCTTGTGACTTATTGTCCTTTTATTATTATGATATGACCTTCTTTATACCTAGTAATATTTACTTTGCCTGGTTCAATATAGAAACTCTAGCTTTCTTTTGACTGGTCTTATAATGGTATATCGTTTTTCAAACTTTTACTCTTATTTCTGTCTTTATATTTGAAGTGCCCTTTTAAAGGCAGAATATTGTTGTGCTATGCTTTTTTATCCAATAAACATAAATATCTTTTAATTGACCTGTTTACACCATTTATATTTAATGTGATTATTGATATGGTTAATTTAAATACTATCTCCTTGCTATTTGCTTTCTATTTGTCTCTTGTCTTCTTTGTTCCCTTTTTCCCTTTATCAGCCATCTTTTGGATTAATTGATTTTTTAATTATTCAATTTTATTTATTTTATTAGGTTATTTTTTTTGGTCATTCTTTTAGGGTAAATATGCATCATTAACTTTAGCAGTCTACTTTTAAGTTATATTATTTTAGTCCATTGTGGCTACTATAACAAAATGTCATAAATTGGGTATCTTATACACAATAGAATTTATTTCTCACAGTTCTAGAGGCTGGGAAGTCCAATATCAGGTTGAGCATGGTCAGATTCTAGTGAAGTGCCTTATCCAAGTTGCAGACTGCCAATTTCTCTTCGGGTCCTCACATGGTGGGAAGGGCAAGGAAGCTCTCTGAAGTCTCCTTTATAAGGACAGTAATCCACTCATCAGGGATCTGCTCTCATAACCTAATCATCTCCCAAAAGACCCCACTTCCCAATGCCATTACCTTTGGGGTTAGGTTTCAACATATGAGTTTGCAGGAGGTGGGGGAACACATTCAGATCAGGGCAGACATTGTACCACTTGGTGTATAATATAAAAGCTTTATAATACTTCCATTTTCCCCACCCCTATTGGTGTCATATATTTTATTTTTATATGCCATAAATCCCACAATACATTATTATTATATTTGCTTAGTCAATTGTCTTTTAAAAGGTTTAAATAACTTTTTTCAGTTTTTTTATGTTTATTGTTTTAGTCAATTTTGTGTTGCCATATCAGAATATCTAAGACTGGGTCATTTATAAAGAAAAAATGTTTATTTGGCATATGGTTCCACAGGCTAGGGAGTTAAAGCACATGACACTGGCTTCTGACAAGGGCTTTTGTGCTGCAAAGCATGGCAGAGAGGTCAAAGGGGAAGCAGACACATGCAAAGTGAGTCAAAACGTAAGGGATGTCTTGGTTATATAACAACCTACTCTCCCTAGAACTAATCCATTCCCTCAAGAACTAATTCAACCTTACTGGAGCTAGAACTGACTTATTGTCATGAGAACAGTACCAAACCATTCATGAAGGATCTGCCCCTATGACCCAGACACCTCCCACTCTGCCCCATCTCCCAACACTGCCACATCAGGGATCAAATGTCAATATGAATTTTTGTGGGGACAAGTAAATCATATCCAAACCACAGCATTTACTCACATGGCTAATATTTCTATTGCTTTTTATACCTTTGTATAAACACAGGTTTTCATTCAGTATGAATTTCCTTCTGCCTAAAGAAATCCTTTTTATTTTTCTATAAATTATTTCAATTTTTATATGTACACAAACATCTTTATTTAACCTTTATTTTTGAAAGATATTTTTGCTGGATATAAAATTCTAGATTGACAGGTTGTTTTCTTTCAGTGCTATAGAGTTGTTACTCAAAGATCTTTTACATGCATTGTTTCCAACAAGAAATCCTGTCATCTTTAATTTTGTTCTTCAGTATAAAACATGTCTTTTGTTCCTCTGGCTGTTTTTAAGATTTTCCTTTCAGTGTCAATTTTGAGGAATTTGATTGTGATGTGCATTGATGTAGTTTTCTGCAGATTTTCTGTGGTTGAGTTTTCTTGAGCTTCTTAGATCTCTGAACTTAAAGTTTTCACCAAAAGTATGAAATTTTCAGCTATTATTTTTCAGATTTTTAAATCTTTCTCTCCTCTTTTCAGGTAGTCCAATTACAAAATATTAGGCTGCTTAAAGTTGTCTGATAGCTCACTAATTTTCTTTTCTTTTTTTATATCTTTTCTCTGTTTTTGTTTTTGATCATTTCTATCGCTGTGTCTTAAATTTCACTAATCTTTGTCTAGTCTGATATTAATCATATCCTGTATAATTCTTTTGTCCCAAATATTCTAGTTTTTATCTCTAACAGTTTAAATTAGGTCTTTTTTGTATTTTCCATGTCTCTACTTAAATTTTTGGCCATACAGAATATAGTTATAACTCTTTAAAATATCCTTGTCTGCTAATTCTCATCTCTGAGTAATTTCTGTTTAAGTTGATTTATTTATTTTTCTGATTATTGATCTTACTTTCCTGCTTTTTTACATACCTTGTAATCTTTGATTAAATACCAGACTTTGTTAATTTTATCCTGTTTTATGTTGGATGTTTTTGTATTCCTAGAAATTTTCTCAGTCTTTATACCAGGATGCAGTTAAATTACTTGGAGACAGTTTGATCATTTTGGTTCCTGTTTTTATGATTTAGATGGATCTAAAGCAGTGACCAGTCTAAAACTAATTAACACTGTGGCAGGACCCTCTCGAACATTGGGAAGATTTTTGCATCTACTCAATGCCCTAACAATTGTAACTTTTTCTAGTACAGTTGTTAGGAATAGGCACTGTTCCCAGCCTTGTGTAAGTGTCAGGCACTATCCCCTCTAATCCTTTCTAACCCAGGTTCTTTCCCTGCCTTGGGTCATTATGACATATGCATGTACACATCAGAAATTGCTGAATACCCCATGGGGAGCCTCAGCAGATGTTCAGCATTCTCTCTTTGAACTGCATGCACCTTTCTGGTTCTTTGTCTTGAGAACTCTAGACAACTTCTTCATGGATTCTCATATTTGTCCCTTAAACTCAAAGAGTCTTCTGGGCTCTACTGTAGTTTTCTCTCCTTGTGTTACAATCTGGGAACTCAAGTTGGTAAACTGGGACAATCACATGGCTTGCCTTGCTTGTTTACTATCTCTCAGAAATTACTGTCCTCCTTTTCCTGCTGTTCAGTGTCATGCAAACCATAGTTAATTCTATTTTGTCTTAATTTGTTTGTTTGGTTGGTTGGTTTTGGCAAGAGAATAAATTTGGTCCCAGTTATTCCATCTTGATCAGAAGCAAAAGTCTCTTCTCAACATAGATTCATTTTGACTGGTTTAGAACACTGCATAAATTGAATAGTGTCTGTCTTCTTTTGCTTAATCATATGCTTATGAAATTCATCCATGTTGTTGCATGTAGTAGTAGTTCATTCATTCTTGTTTCTGTGTGGTTTTCTCTTATGTTGATGTACCACATATATTTATCTATTTTACTCTAGCTAGACCTTTGGGTTGTTTCCATTTCGGATCTGTTATAAACAGTATTACAATAAATATGTTTTGGTGAACGTGCATGCATCTCTTTCTGGTAGGTGTACAACTAGAAGTGGAATTTCTGGGTGATGGGATAGGCATATGCTTTGCTTTGGTTGATACTGATTGCTGAAGAGTTTTCCAAAATAGTTATACAAATTACATTCCTCCATCAGTGTATGAGAGTTTCTTTTCATCTATACCCTCACTAACACTTGGCATTGTTCACTTTTTCATCTTAGCTATACTGATGAGTGTGTACAATATAGACTTTTTTATTTTCCTCATGACTAATGAAGGATTGAGTAGCTTTTCAATTGTTGTTTTTTTTTTTTTTGGTTTTTTGGTAATCTTCTTTTATGAAGGACCTCTTCAAATTCTTTGTCATTTTTCTGAGAGATTGACTTTACCTTATTGACTTATGGGAGTTATTTATATATGCTTTTGTCAGATACATGTATTGTAATACCTTCTTATTATTGATAAATTTTCCTTTTATTCTATTAATGGTGTCTTTGGATAATAAAAAAATTCTTAATTTTAATGTAGTTGACTTTACCAGATTTTACCCTTATTGCTAGTTCTTTTATATCCTGTTTGAGAAACTGTTGCCTACTCCAAGTTTATGAAGATATTACCCTATGTTTTCTTCTAAAAGCTTTATCATTTACCAATCTCAAGTACTTCTACAATCTATCCAAAATCAATTTTTGTTTGTGAAATGGGAGTCAGGATAGAAATAACTAACTGGTCCAGCATAATTAATTGAAAAGATTATCCCTTTTGAGCTAGAACTTTTTGAGCATTGATTGTGCTTCAGGCACTAAGCAAGTTGATATTTCATTTTATCTTCACACAATCCCTATAAATGTTTCCCCATTTTATATATTGGAAAAGTTACAATTAAGTGAGTTAAATTAATTTCCACAGTTCATGGCTAGTCAGGTGTAAATTTGGGTTTTGAGCTTTGATCTTGACTCCAACCTTGCCTAAGGTTATCTTAAGTCAATGTCAGCAAAAAGGACACTTTTATATTTTTGTAGTGAAAAACCAATCTGGTAACGGGGTTGGAAACCACTGGGAATGTGGGAGTGAAGAGGGGTTGACCCTAGAAAAGAACAGGGCCTTGAATAGTGTCTCGCATATAGCAAGACTCAGTAACAGTTTACTGAATTGCAAAAGTTATCCACTTTTAAATAACTGCAAAGCTTTGTTATCTACACTCCTGGGGCACTTATAACTTTTATATATAAAACTAAGTGATTTCTTCCTTGTCTAATTGCCTATGGCAGTGGTTTTCAAAGTGTGGTTCCTCAGATCAATAATATCAGCACTACCTAAAACTTGTTAGAAATGCAAATTCTTGTCCCCTTCCAAAGACTTACTGAATCAGAAATTCTGAAGATGGGACTATATTAAGCCATTCTTGCATTGCTATAAAGAAATACTTGAGGTGGGCTAATTTATAAACAAAAGAGATTTAATTGACCTATGGCTCTATAGGCTATACACGAAGCTGGCATCTGCTCGGCTTCTAGGGAGGCCTCAGTGAGGTTTTTTCATGGCAAAAGGCAAAGAAGGAGCAGGTATGTCACATGGGAGAAGCAGGAAAAAGAGAGTGAGTTGGGGGAGAAATACCACACACTTAACCAGATCTCATGAGAACTCACTGTGGCAAGGACAGCACCAAGCCGTGAGGGGATCCATCCCTCTGACCCAAATTCCTTTCAACAGGTCCCATCTCCCACATTGGGAATTACATTTTAACATGAGATTTGGTGGGGACATATATTCAAACTGTCAGGGACCCAGAAAACTGCTTTAATAAGTTCCGCAGGTCATTCTGATGTCCACTAAATTTGAAACACACTGGTCTAGGGCCTATACTTTCTCCAAACATACTCTCTACAGAGGAGTCCCCTAACCTACCATGCTTGGTTATACCACCAGTGATTGCTGATTGACAGTGCCTCTTCCTGGACTCCCACTGTGATTCTTAGTCTGGCTAATATTTGCACAGAGGTCAGATCCTCCCTCTCGTTACACAGATGGTCACACACTTAGAGGTCTATATTCAGTCCCTCAGTCCTTCTTCTTGTCACATCACTTTGTAATTGTCTATTTGCTTGTCAATATCTGCCACAAAACTGTGAGGAGCTTAAGGCAAGGGCCGTTGAATTCCCAGAGTGTGGCATATAATTTTTTGAGTATATGAATTTTATTCCATTTTATCCTTGAAGAACTATCACGTGGAAAAGGAATGACTTAATATTTGAATAAATGAATAAATACTTGAAGGACCATCATGTGGAATCATGGAACAAGGTACAGTAAATGGAGACTTCAAGGAGGTTAGGAACACAGAGATATCTGTTGCATGAGATGTTGAAGAACAGACTGGAAAACCTTTGCTGTATAACCCCTCATCCCCACCCCTTCTAAACTGTGAGCTCCTTGAAGCCAGCAATAGTATCCCATTCACTGTGTATCCCCCGTCCCCAGTAAGGTCTGGAACGGTGTCTGACATACAATGAATTTACTGTAAGTGAATGACTGACTGAATGAATCAAAATGTTCCTTAGTGACATACGTTGAGTTTTGTTGCTACTGTTTTGTTTGCTTGACTGTTTTTGCTAGAGAAACAGCTCAGTTCTAGATAACCCAACTGGCAAAGTTTGAGTATTCTTAGGGGCACTTGAAAATCAGTTGCCAAAAAAAAAAAAAAGTAAAAGGAGTTTAGCTTTGAAAAATTTATCCAGAATTTTGTCATCAGAACTGTTTTGTAATCAGAATAAGAAACTATTTTAACTACAACATACATACATGTTTCATGTTTTATAGTTTCTTCCCTTCTTAATTACATGTGGATGAAGAGACGAGGAAGTAGAAAGTGGATCACTGTAATCTTTTCAGTGTTGAGGGATTCAGAATTCAGCCTCTGGGCAGAGGGTAGATCATGGGTCCTTTTTACTCTGTGGAGGATTTTGTACTTTATCTTAAAGGCAGCTGTAAGCCATTGAATGACGTTAAGGAGGGAAAGTAACATAATAGATTTGCTTTTCTAAAGGTCATTCTGACTGCTGTGTGGAGGATTTATTGGGAAGTGGGAAGGGAAGGATGGGAGACTGAAATACAGAAGACCGGTTAGAAGAAATATTGCAGCTGATCGAGAGAGCTGATAAGAACTTCAACTAGGGCAATGACGGCATGGAGGAAAATGGGCTGGATTCAACTTAGTAGTTGACTCAACCTACTAAATTTGCTGACAAAGATAGGGGACTTGTCAGAAATGATTACAGTTAGCTTTCAATTTAATGGTAATAATTAAATTGTCAGGCCTCCGCTTCTACTGGATGTGCGAGTGAGTTTATGTAATGGAAGTCTTTGTTAACTACAAAGCACTGTACACATGCAAAGTGGGATAATTACCCACAGAAATCATACCTCCAAATTCCATGTGCCAGAGGCAAGCCCTGAGGGTTGGAAAATGAGTTCATGTTTATGGGCCATCAACAGCAGGATTGCACATGTATTCCTGAACAATGAACTTACTGTTCGTTCTCAAGTGCTCATTACAATGGAAATTAGTAACACCTGAATGATAGATGCGGCTCTGTTCTGAATATGCCACTTAGCAAATACTTGCTGCAGCTAAGTGTCAAGAATTCACACATTGATGGATCCTAGACACGAGTGGCTACTTTTTGCGAATGGAATGAAGATGGATACCTCACCCTAAAGAGTAAGAGTAAGCATCATGTCTACAGGGGTTAGGAGCAAGATTTCTTTATAACTTGGTATTTAGGTGTGAAGGACTTTGTCTGGTTATTCATATTTATGTTTTTGGCCTTGTAAAAAGAAACCCTTGGCTCTTTCTTACCCATATCTTTTTAAGTCAAAAGCCTTTAACATGTAAAGCCTTTAACATGTAAAATTCAGCCTGTAACCAATTCTAATTTCCCAATCTACTTCTTAACTTGAGAAACTAGAAAAAAAATGCAATAATCCAACTCTGCTATTAGAGAATGTGAATATAAGAATAAGGGAGCCTCCTGTGGCTCCATCAACATCACAGAACTCTCCTTACATATTTAATGATCATTTCTATATAGATGATATTGATCAGCATGTTGAAGAAAAACTGAACAAATGAAAAAAAGCACATATATTCTTTAAGATCACTTCATTTTTACATATTCTTTCTGCACTGGGATTTAGGACATAGCATATTTAGGCTTTATTTTGGCCGATGGGTTGCTAGGAAATAATCCCATAGCCTCTTTCATACCTCTTTGCTCATTTTCTGCCCTTGGTAAAATATTCATTATAAACTCTTATAAATTATAAAACCTTTTTTTTCCCCAAGAAAAGTGTGGACTTTCTTTTTTAACAGATTTAGCACTGATAGGACTGCTTGCCTTAGGCAGCACTATCAGTAATTGAATCTGCATGCTGAAGTGGTAAACCCTAAGAATTTTTAGAGGAAGGAAATCTGACATATAAAATGGAGTAAAGGCAGGCTGATGGAGAAGGGAAAATTCAGTGTTGGGCAACTTCCTGACTCCAGTGTGTGAATTGTTGAATAATTGAACATTATGGCATGTACTGAACATTAATTCTGTCAAAGTTTCCAGAGTAAGGAATAAATCGGTAGTCTACTCATCTCTCTCATCCTCCAATTTATGTTTGGTACATAATCATTGCCATTATTATCTTCATTCATGGGTCAATTTTATTATATAGTTGGATTAAGCACTGGTTTCTTACAGTCAATAAGAATGTATTGTGAATCTGTTACACTTCTAGGCACTAGGGATTGTAATAATTTATTACATTTGCCTCTTCCCTTAAAGGAGCTCATAGTCTTCTTTGGAAGAAAGACAAGTAAATATATAACCATAACAAAACATCCTAACTCTATAGTGAAGGGTTATATAGAAGCACAGAGGAGACACACCTAAGTTTACAGGTAGAGCAGGTAGGGAAACAGAGACGGCTTCCTGGAGGAAGGAGTATCCATCCTGTCTTAATGCAGTCTTGATGAACTCTGGGATATAGCTTGAAAGTGATGAAAGTAGATCCAAGTTCTTTAAAAGCAATTGGAAAATACATGTCAAAAGTCATTAAAAAATGTTGAGACCTAGAATTTCTCATTTATGAATCTTAAGTTTAAAAACAACCTGAAACACAGAAAAAATACATTTAAAATGTTAATTGTAGTGTAGTAACAATATGGAAACCAGCAATTGAGGTATTTTTAAGGAAATTATAGTTTATCAACTCAATGGTCTGGAGAGCAGACACACATGATTTTTGCTAAGAATTTATCATAGGAATTGGTAGTCTATTCCACAAATATTTCTTGAGCAGTTTACGCCAAGCACTGATCTGATCTCTGTGTACAAAAAGACAAATAGACATGGCTCCTACTTGAAGGAGCTCTTGGTAAAATGACAAATATAGACAATTAAATTAACTCTTAGAAGAAGAAGAGAGATGGATTCTAGTGGCAGAAACATGTCATTAGAATACAGATGAGGCCTTGTAAATCAAATCAGCAAAACATGGGGAGCTACCAAAGGAAGATGGGGCAGAATGTGAGTTTTGAATGATAAGAGGGCAGAAAAAAATGGAAATAAAGGAAATTTCTTATTTTACATTATGTGGGAAACAAACGCAGACTATAACATTGGATATGCAATTTGTCCATAACTATATAGTTATGGACAAATATAGTTTTTTTTCCATATATGCATAGAAAAAAGAAAGTGGAGAAATAAACTAATGTTAATAGTGATTGTCTTATGGGTGATGTTTTTCTCACTTCTCCTTTTTGGCCTCCCCCAAATATTCTATTATAAGCATTATTATTTGTAAAATGAAAGAAAGATGCAAGGGGTTGCCAGCAGGAAGATAAAAGGCACAAAGTGTTCACATTTTAGAAGAGAACTATTTATGATCAAACTCTCACAACAAAATAGGATGGGCATATTTCCAAAAGGCAATAGCACAGGGTAACATGCTCAAGGATAAAAGACTCTTCTGTGCCCCGACATACCTGCCACAATCTTTAAAAAAAAAAACAAAAAAAAAAAACAGCAAACAACAAAAACCACAGATATAGGCCTTGTCACATAAGTCACCTAGAAAATTCTTATTGGCTAAAGTCTTGACTCTCCCTTGGGTTCGTCCCTTTGTAGGGAACCCACTCTGCTCAGCTCTGAGCCAGACACCAAGTCTGCCATTTACTCAATGCATTAGTGCCTTGAATTTGCATAACACTTTGAAATTTATGAGGCATTTTCATAGTGTTTACTTTCATTTTATTTTCTCCACAGCCCTGTGAGGTAGGTAAGACCGATATTATTTTTTCTCATTTTACAGTTAAAGAAACTAAGACTTAGATGAATTTCTTCCCTCTGGTTACGAGGCTGGTAAGCGTTAGAAGCAACACTGGAAGTCAGATGTTTTTCAGAACATGTGTTTATCCCTCTGCCTTACAAAACTCACATGGTAGACACTTCTGTCTTCGCTAACAAAAACAGACGAATGTTTGTGAGAACAGAGAGGTGTCTTATTTTTCATCTAAGTGGGTTCAGGTGGCTAGGAAAGTTCTAGCACACGAGAGATGCTCTATACATTTGTGAGGGGTGGCAATAAAGGACAAGATTATTAATACTTAATAAATTTAATAAATGAAAGGATTTAAAACTTAATAAATATACGAGTCCTAAATAAAGTATCTAAATAGGTATTGTCATTGTCCTTAGGAATCTACTCTGAAGAGCAGCACGCACGCACACACACACACACACACACACACACTCACACACACACATCAGAAAAAGAGAAAAGAAACGAGTTAGTTGGGAAGAGTAAAAAGAAAAATTTTGAGACAAAGAGATTTCTAATTAAATAAAATAGAACAATTTGTTATGAATTTCTGTTTTATTCCAAAAAAATCTATTTTCCACTTTAAACAAAATTTTACATTGGGAGAAAAAACACAGGAAAAGAGCAGATGTCTTTGAGAATCATCAAAGCATGTCTTATTTCTTACACATGCATATACCTGCTCTCTTTCTGCCTGCATCTAAAAAGGGGACTCATTTAGCATTCACTGATGAACATAAGAGTATTTCTGTACTCCTGCTGAGCCCATGAAGTTTTTTTTTTAACTTATTAAGGTGGTGCACGCATCATGCCCTAGTGACTTTGGCTATATATGCCCTTTGAAAAATCTCTAATGACATGTTGGAGACCCTGCATATAAATGCCACCACTTGAAATGAGAGCCAGACTTTTGCTCATGGGAATGTTCTCTGCCTGGCCTCAGTGTAATATCCCTGACCTAATGAAAGCAAATGGTTCTCAGTAACTCCCTCCTAAGTGTAATAACGCATATTCTTTTTTGGATGCTTATAATATGCTGTTGGTAAATAGCTTAGCAATACACATAGGAACAATTCTACTAATGGATAGGGAAAGAAAATTAAATTGCTATCTGTATAGCCCTAGACCTTTTAGATTATTTTCAAAACTCATCACTGCAGCAATGATTTCTCCCATATTATTTTAACTAGCATGGCAGTCTTGGCTTTCTACATGTATGGAAGGTATCTTTAAATCCATATTACTTTTTTTCTTTTCTTTTTTTTTTTTACAAATGACCTTTGGAAATGATTTCCAATAACTGCAGCCAACTTTAAGCTCAAGGCTTGGTAGTGACCAGTCACTCTACATTTATACTAAATGCAGATAGATTTGCACTCCCTGCAGCAGGCTACTGCTTTAGGACTTGCGATTGTATTTGACCCAATATTCTTTCTAACCCAAGCATTTAGACAGCTTCCATCTGGGTTTTGTTTAAACTTTTTTTTAAGCTTCAGTACAAATTAAAAGGCTTTATATATTGGCAAGTAAGTTTTTTTCTTTAGAGATGCACATTTTTCTTAGAAATCTAAGACTACAGAAAAGAGTAGGTATTAGGTATGCTGAACTTCTCATAAGAATGACTCCATGAATTTTGCCTGAAGGATGCTCCCGGTCCATAAAAGGGCCTGGCAAGGTACATGAGACTGCTCAGATCCCTTATCTCTCACCCATGTTTTTCCTTCAAATAACATCTTTCCTTATAAAAGAGGAAGAAACAAAATGAAAAAACCTTGGACTAGGCAGCTATACATAAGCACTGCATAAGACTGCCTGAAGAAGAACGCAAGGAGATGGATTTTTTTCCTTCTACTAAACTCTGAGGAGCTTCAGATCACAATTGTCACTGTGACGGCCTTCTCAGGAGCAAAGCAGCCCCCTGTCCCCAGCTTCCTTTCCTCACTGTGGCCTGATGGCTTCCTGTATTCATGTGACTTTGTCACATCATGCAGTCTTTACAAATGAGTCACAGGAATGCTTTCCTTCCCATCCACAGTAGAGAAGGACTTGAAAAGCATTCAAGAGACTTAGTCTCTCTCCATGTCTGAGTGGGCTTCAAAAATGCTGAAGATCAGAGTCAAAGAAGGGAATGTCTCCCTCACTTCTTCCCTCCTGGATCCCTGTCTGGCCCAGCTAGAAAGCAAAATCGCTTCCTAATGCTGGGCAGGCAGGGACTGGAAAAGACTCTGGACTGGGTGTCCGGAGACCTGACTTCACATTCAGCTTCTGTCAGTTACCAGTTATGTGGCCTGGGGCTAAATCACTTGTCTGCTAGGCTTGATCTTTTATCTGAACAGAATGAGTTAAAAGAATTAGTTCTGTAAATTCAGTGAAACAATATCCAGCTTTGGCCACAATCCTTTTTCTAAATGAGTGTCTTCATACCAGATTCCTCAGGGAGAGAGTCAGATTACTGCAAGCGTATCTGATTCTGATTTCAAAGAAGGTTCTGGAATGATTCCATTTGTCCTAAGAATGCACCAGAATAAAATTATTTCTTATATACAGGCAGCGTTTTTAAAATTCTAAGTAGCTTTTGCTTATCCCACTTATTTAGTCCTCCTGTTGAGCGTAGATTTGGAGTACATTGTTGGAGCCCCTCTAATGTGCTTTGCTGCTAACAGGCTGGCACTCCCACCCATGAGAAGATTGCTCAGTGCACTGGGTCCTCCTTGTTCTCCTGGTGCCTCCCTGTGGTGGGGGACACCTTCTGCTGACTGGCCAATAACAGAAGTATGTGGGAATACAAAAGGCCAACTCCTTTGCCCCACGGTGAATAAATTCTGAGATGTAATTTATGCTCTGCAGTGCCCCTCCCTCAAAAACCAGGCTGAACTATCGCAAAAATGTAGAATCAACCCAAGTGTCCATCAATGAATAAGATAAAGAAAATGTTATATATATATATATATACACACACACACACATATATAAACATATATATTCACACACACATATATATACATATATTTATATATATATATACACACACACATTGGAATACTGTTCAGCCATTAAAAAGAATAAAATCATGTCCTTTGAAGCAATGTGGATGAAACTAAATGCCATTATCTTAAGTGAAATAAGTCAGACATAGAAAGGCAAATACTGCATGTTCTCGCTTGTAAGTGAGAGCTAAATAATGTGTGCACATGGACTTAGAGTGTGTAATGATGGACAATGGAGACTCAGAGTGGTGGGGGCAGTGGGAGGGGGCAGACGATGAGGTATTATGTAAGGAGTACACTGTATATTATTTGGGTGATGTATACCCTAAAATCCCTGACATCACTACTGCACAATTTCTGCATGTAACAAAATTATACTTGTATGCCATACATTTATACAGGTAAAAAGGAAAGTCAGGCTGAGTGTGGGCTCCTTCCCATTCCCTGTGTCTCTTCCCCCAACCCTCACTGGCTTCTCCTGGAAGCACTTGATCACTACATCACTTGCAACTGAAATCTTGGCTCAGGAGAACCTTATCTAATAAAACAGTAGATTTAAACAACAAAGTAAGGGTGGCAGGACACAGTAGGTGTGTTATTAAAAGACCCATGTTTGCAGCTCTGCCGCGTAACAACTCTCTGGCCTGGAGCAAGGTGCCTAGAGCCCCAAGCCTCTCTTTCCTCATTTGTGAAATGAAAATCAGTATGCCTGGGCTGGGCGCAGTGGCTCACGCCTGTAATCCCAACACTTTGGAAGTCCGAGGCAGGTGGATCATTTGAGGTCAGAGTTCAAGACCAACCTGGCCAACATGGTGAAACCCCATCCCTACTAAAAATACAAAAAAATTTAGCCGGGTGTGGTGGCACAAGCCTGTAATCCCAGCTCCTCGGGAGGCTGAGGCAGGAGAATCCTCTCAGCTTGGGATGCAGAGGTTGCGGTGAGCCAAGATCGAGCCACTGCACTCCAATCTGGGTGACAGAATGAGACCCTGTCTCAGAAAAAAAAGAAAAAATAAGTATGCCTGCTCTGCCTACTATATGCTTGTTGGGAGGACCGGATGAGATCATGGATGATGGAAGTATTTGAAAGCTGCCAGGCACCATGCAAACATAAGGCAAGTAATTTTTAAATTGGAAACAAAATTATAACCTAAAGCTAAAGTCACTGATAGGGTTTCAGAAGAAATCAATTCAACAGCAGTTATAAAATACAGAAAACATACTTCATATCTTATTCTTCTCTTCCCTCTTCCTTTCCCACATTTTTCATATTTCCACCATCCAAAATGTTTGCTGTTCTTTTCAGGATTCCACCTGTATTGGAACACTGATAGTGACTAGAGAAAGTGTTGCATTCACCTCTTTTGGTTACTTGCGGTTTTTCACCTAGTTAACCATCTTTGCCATGCCTGCCTGTGTCCACTGTCCACTCCTGAAGACTGCTTTTCATCTTATTAGTCCCTTATTTCTTTCATTTCAAGTTGCATTGGATCTTAAAACTTCAGGAAGGAAATAGGCATCTCCCCGAGTTGTTATAGGTCATAGTTCAAATGCCATACTTCAGATTGTGTGAGGCTGCCATGAATTGATGGAACACAATAAAACAGAGTTACCAAAATGTATGGCCCAGATGGTGGCTTGATTAAAAACATCTCAGTGTGTCCAAAATATCATGGCAGGATGCACAATTTTTTTTTCCATGAAGGCCCTACAAGATTCATGATAAGATTTTATTTTTAATGAGGATCTAATTAGAGAGCTCAGCATGAGAGTCTGAACACACGAGCAGTCAGTATAGTTTGGTGCAATAAAATATTCCTTGAGCCCGTAGGCACCAGGGATAAAAGGAAGAATAGCACATAGCCCCTGGTGGGGGAAACAGATACAAAAACCAGTTCATTAGAATATAAGGGCCCAGCATGCTCAGAGGGATGGCACCCACTTTGGGGTTCAAAAAACACTTTCCCATTTAAAGAGGTGTCCAGTCTTTTGACTTCCTTGGACCACATTGGAAGAAAAAGTATTATCTTGAGCCACACATAAAATACACTAACAATAGCAGATACGCTTTAAAAAATTGCAAAAAAATATAATCTCATGTTTTAAGAAAGTTTACAAATTTGTGTTGGGCCACATTCAACGCCATTCCGGGCCGCATGCCGCCTGCAGGCTGCAGGTTGGATACGCTTGATCTAAAGCAACACCTTCTCCAGCTTTTATGAGACTACTTGAACCCGGGGCCTTCTACGCACTGTTCCACACCTTCGCCTCTTTGATGCCTTCTCATCCCTTGGGACTCTTGACTCATTCATTTTTTTTCATGCACACACTTGTCGTGTGCCTAATTCTTCCAGGTACCACTCTAGACACTGGAATTTCCACATAGAACAAGACACAGCCAATCCCAGCTGTCTGATTATAGAGCTTACGTTCTAGCAGTAAGAAATAGACCATTGAAAAGGAATTAGGTAAACTATAGGACTGCAAACTGCAGTAACCACCATGAAGGAAGTACACGGAGTGGTGAGACCAACAATAAACAGGAGAGGCCTCCTTGAGGTCAGGGGAAGCCTCTCCAACGGGAGACATTTGAGCTAAGACACGAAAAAGGAGAGAACATGTTCTAGGTAAAGGGAGTGTCCGCGAGGCTGGAAGAATTTGTTGTAATCAAGTGACCAAAATGAGGCCAGTGTAGCTGGCTTCAGTAAACGAGGAGCGGGGTGCCAGGGGGTGAAGCCAGAGGGTGAAGCTCGGGCGTCTTCTGGGTCGTGGGAAGAAACTGGATTTCATTCTTAGTGCCACGCAGCGTTTGAAGCCAAAACTGCATTTTAAAACACACACTTGAAAGGAAATCTGATATCAGAGCCCATGGCAAGGAAAAGCGCCATCCCCGGGTGAGACGCCTCAGCTCTCGTCTGGATCACTGTCTTGCTCGCCGCCGCCCCCTGCCTCCATCTTTACCCTCCCAGAGTCCATTCCCAACACAGATCCTTTATCAAGTTAGTGAAATTGGGTTATTTTTCTGCCTCAAATTCTGACACGGCTCCTTGTGCCATTCGCAGGAAAACCTGGAATCCCCAAGGCCTCATGCCCCAAACTCTGTCGGTCCCCATCTGCTCCACCGCACTGGCTTCCTTGCTGCCTAAACACACGGCCATGCTCTCTCCCCCCTTAGGGGCTTTTGCGCTGCTGCTGCCTCTGTCTAGAGCCCTTTCTCCCAGGATAGCTGCATGACTGACTCTGTCACTTCCTTCAATTCCTTACTCCATGTCACCATCTATTTTTTCTTCCTTTTTTTTTTTTTGGAGTTGGAGTCTTGCTCTGTCACCCATGCTAGAGTGCAGTGGTGTGATCTCGGCTCACTACAACCTCTGCCTCCCAGGTTCAAGTGATTCTCCTGCCTCAGCCTCCCGAGTAGCTGGGACTACAGGCCCGTGCCATCACACCTGGTTAATTTTTGTGTTTTTAGTGGAGATGGGATTTCGCCATGTTGGCCAGGCTGGTCTGGAACTCCTGACCTCAAGTGATCCGCCCGCCTCGGCCTCCCAAAGTGCTGGGATTGCAGGCGTGAGCCACGGCGTCTGGCCCAATGTAACCATCTTAATGAAAACCCCATTCCCCTCCACACCCCTGCCACACCTCCACCACAACCTCCTCATCAAACTCTGCTTTTTGTCCCCCATACTTGTCATCTTCTAACATGTTCTACCATTTACTCACCTATCCTGTCTATTACTTATTGTCTGTGTCCCCCTTGAGAGACTGCAATAAGCTCCACCAGGCAGAAATCTTTGTGGGGAGTCGTGGGAGCTATCCATAGCCATGGGCGCTCTGTCGTTCCAGGTCTAGTGTAGGAGTGGATTTCCCTGCCCCGCCCCTGAGTTGGGCGTGTCTGTGTGACTTGCTTTGGCCCATAGGATGTGAGCAGAAGGGATGCGTGCTGCTGCTGCGGGCAGAGCTCTTTGCAGCCAGCACATCTGCCACGTCCGTTCCTCCCTCTGACACAGCATCTGCACCTTTCTAGATGGAGGCTGCTCCACTGGGCTCGCTCCCTGAGTGATTAATTTGAATATTATTCCCCTGGCAGCCATCAAAGGACATAGAGTATGATAAATGCATAAACCTTTCCTTTAAGCCACTGTGACTTGGCAATTGTTTGTTATTGCAACACAACCTAGTGTATTCTGACTATGTCTCACATGTTCAGGGATGCCTCCTGAGTACTGACAACAATGCCAGGTGCACAGCATATGCTCCATAAGTGTTTGTTGAGTGAATTTCTCTGTCTTTATTCTGAAATTTTTACACAGCATACTTTAAATGTGCTAAAGTTGTCACCAATATCTGGACACCAGCTTTATTCCGTTGAGTGTTCTATGACTGACATGGTCAACAATCAACATTAAGTACCTACTATGCAAGTTAGGTCTTTCTTAGGGCCCCAGAGGAATAAGCCACTGTGTCTGCCTTAAGGTAGTTTGCAATCTAGTTGCAGAAACAGAAGATGTGCTCAGAATCATCTGCTCCACTGCGTAGTAGTGGGTGATACATCCTAAAACTGTCCTGAGAGTTCAGGGGTGGAAGCCACTAATGAGGATGAGGCTGGTGAGAGAAGGGGATAGGAGGCTACCTGAGCTGGGCCTTGAGGACATAGACAAGCAAAAATAGAGCTGAGAAAAGAGGATTTCTGCCAGAAGGAACAACATTCAATCACACACAAGCAGGAATAGATCTTGAAACATTAGAAGGTAACATATATCACCATGGGTAGAGGCCAGATTTCTTCGATTGCAATGATGAATGTCTATGTGCTGGCTCCACGACTTTAGATGAGTCAGTTAACTTCCCCATGCTTCAGTTTCCTTGTTTATGAGGTGGCAATTATGATGATACCTTCCTCAGCCAGGCACATTGGTTCACGCCTATAATCTCAGCACTTTGGGAGGCCGAGACAGGAGGATCACCTGGGCCCAGAAGCTCAAGACCCGCCTGGGCAACATGGTGAAACCCCATCTCTACAAAAAATACAAAATTAGCCAGGTGTGGTGGCATGTGACTGTAGTCCCAGCTACTTGGGAGGCTGAGGCGGGAGAATCGCTTTAGCCCCAGAGACAGAGGTTGCAGTGAGCCGAGATTGTGCCACTGCACTCCAGCCTGGCTGAAAGAGTGAGACCCTGTCTCAATAATAATAATAATAGTACCTACCTCAAAGTGTTGTTGTGTAGATTAAATGAATCAATACATACAGCATTTAGAATTGTACCTAGCAGATAGGAAGCATTCATTTGGAAAGAAGAGAGTTGAGCAGATCTCAGATTTTGCAATATCTTGAATCTGAAATAAAGCAGTCTAATGTCATTCTATAAGCAAAAATATTTTCCATTTGCAACTCAAAGATTTTGATCAGAAATCTGTATTTTAGAAGCTTAACATCACAGCAGGGTGAGTCTGGGTTGAAAGTGGGAGACACTGGAGGCAGAGACACTGGTTTAGAGGCAGACATGATAATCTCACTGTGGACAATTTTAAGAACCCAACCATGGTAATGGCCAAGGAAGAAACATGCTGGAGATGCCCTGGAGAAAGTGCTCTGGACCAATCAATGGGTCATGTGGGAAAGGAAACAAAGAAGCAAATGGCCCCAAAATTTCAGGGTCTGGACACCTATGAAATATAATGATAACACTGACCAAAATGGTGAAGATCAGAGGGGAACAGATTTTAAGGGAAAGATAACAAATTCTATTTTAGACACTAAAGTATCAGGGTCAAGCTATTTAGAAAGAAATTAGATATGATAAACTGAAGCTTAACTTAAGGCTACGCTCAAATGTCACTCAGAAAACCTTCCCTAAATAACTTATCTAAAATACCTCCCTCCTCCCTCACTCTCTAGCTCATCACCCTAATTTATTTTCTTCATTTCACTTCATGACACAATAAGACCATATACATTTGTTTATTTGCTAATTGCGTGTACGCCCCTCCCCAACTCTCTAATGTAAGCTCAGCAAGAACAGGAACCTTTTCTTCCTTATTCACTGCTGTGTCCGCAGAGCACAGGAGGGTGCCTGGCCCAGTAGGCTTTCAAGAACTATTTTATGGAATAAACTCATCTTTATCTGGGAGCTTAATTGCCAAATATATACTCATAACCCAAGGTCACCTTCAACCTGTATAGAGACTTCTATCCTTTTATTATTAGGGCTTAACACACACACACACACACACACACACACACACGCACACACACAGAGAGAGACAGAGAGACTCAAAAAAGGAAGACTAGCTAGTAAAGAATATTAAAATATAAGACTGCATAAATTCGTGGCCAGGCGCGGTGGCTCACGCCTGTAATCCTAGCACTTTGGGAGGCCGAGGCGGGTGGATCACAAGGTCAGGAGATCGAGACCATCCTGGCTGATACGGTGAAACCCTGTCTCCATTAAAAGTACAAAAAATAAATTAGCCAGGCGCGGTGGCAGGCACCTGTAGTCCCAACTACTTGGGAGGCCGAGGCAGGAGAATGGCGTGAACCCGGGAGATGGAGCTTGCAGTGAGCCGAGATCGCACCACTGCACTCCAGCCTGGGTGACAGAGCGAGACTCCATCTTAAAAAAAAAAAAAAGACTGCATAAATTCAAACGAGAATGGTCAGTGGAACAGAGTGAGTGTAGATAGACTTGAACCCGTGTGAGGATTTTGTGTAAGTACAGTGGTAATCAGCAGAAGAAAGATACATGTTTCAGTCAACATTTTGAGCAAAACTGACCAGCTACCTGGAAGAAAAACATATCTGGATCCTTTCCTCAAGCATTAAACCAAAATAAATTTCAAATGTGTCAAATTTTTAACCATAAGGTAAGAAATCATCAAAATAATTGTAAAAGTCATAGAAGGAAATAGCTCATTTTTAAAAAACAGCCGTGGATTGAGAAAAGCCTTTCTAAAAATGGTATGAAATGCATGCACCATTGTAGAATATTTAATGAATATACACATATTAAAGACATCCACACACATGCCAAAAAATTTTTATGACTTCAAACGACAGCAGACTTAAAACTTATTTAGAATTTGTCACACAAGTATCTAATTTCTTTAAAGTGCAACAAAACTATTATAAATAAAAAGTAGATGTGTGGAAAATGGATAAGCTATAGAAAAATAAACACCAATGGTTAGTAAACATAAAAGCACCGATCTCACTCATAATTTTTTTAAACGTTGGTTAAAAACACGAGATAGCAATGCCAACAATTTCAAAGTCTGACAATGCTAAAGGCTAGAGGATGTGGGTGAAATAACAAACTCTCATACATTGTTGGTGGGAGTGTAAATATATATTACTTATATAATACATATTTTTTGGTCATTTAGCAATAACAACCAAAAATTTCAATTTCCATACTATATTAGTCAGGGTTCTCTGGAGGGATAGAACAAATGGGATAGATGCCTATACGAAGGAAAGTTTATTAGAAGAATTGACTCACAAGACCACAAGGTGAAGTCCCACAATAGGCCGTCTGCAAGGTGAGGAGCCAGGAAGCCAGTCCCAAAGTCCCCAAAGCTCAAAAGTAGGGAAGCCAATAGTGCAGCCTTCAGTCTGCGGCCGAAGGCCTGAGAGCCCCTGGCAAATCACTGGTGTAAGTCCAAGAGTCTAAAGCTGAAGAACTTGGAGTCTGATGTTCGAGGGCAGGAAGCATCCAGTATGGGAGAAAGATGGAGGCCAGAAAACTTGGCCAGTCTAGTCTTTCCACCTTCTTCTGCCTGCTTTTATTCTGGCCGCACTGGCAGCTGATTAGATTGTGTCCACCCAGATTGAGGGTGGGTCTACCCTTCCCAATCCACTGATTCAAATGTTAATCTCCTTTGGCAACCCCTTCACAGACACACCCAGGAACAATACTTTGCATCCTTCAATCCAATCAAGTTGACACAATATTAACCATCACACACATCTTTTGGCCACATAATTCCACTTCTAAGAATTTAACCTATAGAATATACTTGCATGAGTACACAAAGATTACAAGAAGGCTCATTGACAAATTGCTTGTAATAAGAAATTTCTAAACACATACAATAGTTATCTGCCCACAGAATTATAGGACTTCTATTCAGTAGAATACAATGCAGTTATTGAAAACAATAAGATAGATCTATAGGGACCAGCAAAAAGGTGTTTACAACATACAGGTATATTGTAATATACAAAAGCAAAAAACAGAAGTAGCGAAGAGCATCTACAGCATGGCCCTGCTACACCTGTAAAAAGCAAAAAGACAAATATAAAAATCCCTGTAAATGCAACAAAAACTTTCAGAATGTTAGATAAGCAGTCCCTTATATAAGCAGCTTCCTACACAGCATTCAGAAAGCTTTCATTGCATATACAAGGATTTTTGTATTTGTCTTCTTGCTTTTAAAGACATAGGAGGTGTGACTAAGGGTGAAGTGACCCTTTTGATTTTCGCCTTATACTCCCTCAGTATTGGAAACGTCTTTCATGATGAATGTGATTAGTGTTAGAATTCACAAAAGGAAGAATAAAGCCCTCAGTGTTTCAGTCACACTCTCCTTTTGACCCATCCCCCAAAAAGCGTATCTGCAGTATCTGCAGTACCTGCCTGAGACTGAAATGACAAGTCCTCAGGCCAGCCCAAGATATCTACCAAGTGGAACATTAGGAAATCATGTCAACTTCCAGAATCTTCTGAAACTCTGCAGGAGTTTTTTTTTTTTTTTAAAGAAAGTAATAATTAAGTCTTGTTTTCTTATCTTCAGTAATCATCAAAAACTTAGCCAGGGACAACCAGAAATCTCAAAATAATTCATGTGCCTTCAAATACCCAACTTGCCTTCAATTGTTCAGTTGATAACAACTTGGGATCGTCTCCACCACTGCCAGGGGAGCTAGGAAGCTGAAAGAATGACTGGCAAGACTGTGCCATGACAGGAAGGTCTGTGGCCAATCCATCAGAAGGCCAAACAGTGCTAAACAGCTACGTCACAGGTACATGTACATGTGCACTTATGAACGTGTGTGTGGTGAGAGAGAGATTCCAAGCCAGTATCATCATTTCATCAAAGACATTTAAATCCAGAAGTACTTTATGTATTATTTATATTCATGCCTTGTTTCAAAATCATTTAAGGCAAAGAGATGAAATTTTTAAAGTCCCCAAAGATCTAGATTATTATTCTTGCAACTTAAAATGAGTGTATATTTCTGCTTTGGAGTCTAAGACACCAATAACATATTTTCAAGGCTTTAACTCACTTTTGCTGTGCCTGATCTTTTCCAAAAATTTAAGAGATTTCTTTAGAAAAATGAAAGAATATTATCAATTATACTTTGTACTTGATTTTTTGCAAGAGCTGTCATATAAAACATAGTTTTTATAGTGTCCCACCTTTTAAATACATCAGAAAAATCATTAAAAATTGTCAAGATTGGATTTTCCTAACTTACTCTTTCTACACTAAATGATCAATTGAGTCTATCAGTTGGGATTGCCAGACACTTTAGAAAGAAATAAAAACAATTAGTTGAGAAAATTAAAAGCAGCATTATGAATAAACTATGTACTTTTTGCCAAACTGTATAACATTAGGCATAGGAACTGAGGCATGGATGATATTATGTCCATTCTGTTTTCATTGTCAATCTTGTCTCACTGGATGGTAGTCAGGGTTCCAGAGGATTTTTTTGTTTCCTCAATGTCTACTTCTTTGACACCCTTTCTTGTCCTCCTATGAGATGTTTTCTTCCTGAGTCCCTCACTAGGCCTCCCAGTTGACCATGAGGCTCTGATCTCTGTGAGTTTATTCAGCATCTGATGCTACTAGTATAAGATCTTCTTACCATTAACTCTACAGATGATTTTTGCTATTGCTGCAAGAGTGAAGAGGAGAGTGAACATGTGTTAAGCTCTTCTAGATACATGGCACACATTATTCATTTAGTCTTCATAGCAACACCATGCAGTAAATTTTATTGTTATCACATCTCTCTGATTTGCAATCGGTGGCTTAGAGATGTTAAATAAGTTGCCCAGTGTTGCTCAGCTAATGGTGGTAGAGCTCAGACTTGAACTTAGGTCTGTGAATTCCAAAAACCATGCTACAGGCCAGGTCAAACTAAAGGGCGAGCCAGATGGCCTGCTTCCCAGGGGTGCTAATCTATAAAAAGCACAGGACATTACTGGAGTAAATCAGTAATGTGTTGTCAGTTCACTGAGGTTCTCATACACAAATCTTCACATAGTTATAAACTGATTGCACTACTACAGAGCTACACTGCTCCTGCAAGTGGAAATAACACTGCCACCAGCACCAGTACTTGCTACCCCAGTTGAGTATTTTTATGAAACACATTGCAGGCTGCACAGTGCAGCTTCAGGCCATGACCCACCAGCCAGGGGACATTCACATGAGTCTCATAATCCATTCACAGTCAGCTCAAATTCTGAACCCAAATAATGCTGGTCCAATGCTTGTAATTGGGAATGCATTCAGTTGTAAATAGTTTTCATAATAGCTTCCCAAGAATTTCTTCACTTTGGACAACTACAAGTAATGAAGGAAATACATAAATCATGATTCCGGATATTAAAGAAGAGGAAAGCCTCTTATTTTCTAGTCTAAGGCTCCTGCCATCGCCATCTGAACTTCCTTCTGACCACTAGGCAGAAAGACCTCCCATCTTCCCTCCTTTCCCTGTGCATTTGTCCCTCATGTCACCTCTTCCTCATCCTGGTTGCTTCATGCTCTCTTCTTCTGCTCTACTCTGAAACACAGGGTCAATCCTGCATATTTCCTTTAGGCTTGTTCTGGAAGGACACAGCTCAAAGCTCCTCCTTCTCCAAGAAAGTGTTTTCCATCCTTTCCCACATCACAGCACACATGGAAGGAGGTGGTATTTGTGTAGCACACACAGTGGACGAGACTGCTCTACTGGAGGTGGGAGGGCAATGAGCTTAGAGATTTGGGCTGGCCCAGGCCCTGACTGGTAGACCCAGAAGCCAGGGGGCAAATACCGTGGCACACCTGTTTACTGCCCACAGTCTGCTGCCTGAGAAGCTCTGACCTAAAGAATACTAGAACTTCCATGACTGTAAGCTGGGCCTAGATCTGATTTTCTCACTTATTGTAAATACATCAAGAAAAATAAAGCAGCAGATATAAGTAATGCGCACTAAATGGGAAATAGGAATTTGAAGTCTACAATGAAAATATTTGTTTCTGGAGAGAAAAAATAAAACAGATGGGTGGTTGAGAATGAACATACATTTCATGTAACCAATACCTTGTTAAGGTCGTCAACTGAAAATTATAAGAGCTGCCTCTGAAAACATCCATAAAGTATTGCACTAATTTCTTAGTGGCTAAGTTAGATATGAGCAATAAAATAAAGGAAATTATATGGATTTCTATTTGGCCTCCAATTTTTATAAAGTGTTAGAACTTTAATAAATGTTGTCTAACTTGTGTTAGCCACATCAGGGTTCTGCTTCTATTTTTTATTTTAAATGTCTATAGTTTCCCTTTAAATTAATCATAAATGTTCTTCTTATAAAACTGTAAGAAGAACTATTTGCTTCCCTGGATACAAATATTTAGATTACATAATCACTTTTTCTTTCCTTCTTAAGGTTGTGGTAAGTGAAAGAGATAATGCATATAACAGTAGTGACTATATTTATTGAGCACTTACCATGTGACCTGCACTACTCTAAGTATGAAACGTGCATGATATCGTTTAGTCCTCACGAAAACCTCACAAGGTAGGGATTGTCTCTGATAATCTCTATTTTAGAAGGCTAAATCCAGGTTTACAGGTGCTAAGGAAATTGCCTGAAGTCACATGGCTACTAAAATGAAGAATTAGTCCTGGAACCCAGTCTCACTGACACCCAAGTTTGTGATCTTACTCACTACATTCTACTTTTACAAAATATTCTTTGAGTTGAAATAGATGTTTTCATTTGGAGAGACACTGAAATAATTGCCTCCTTTTTTTTTTTTTTTTTAATACTCCTTAAAACCACAAGCTGGAATCTGCGCTGCCCAGCACCCTAGGGCTCTGTGAAGTTTTTCCATTTGAACAGATGGGGGAGCTTGTAGGCAGCTAATCTTTTCATTCTTTGTGTTCTTAAAAATAGACCCAACGGCTCAGTAATAAGCACCAACATTAACGTTTGTGATTAGTCCTGGTGATGACTTACCAGGACACAGAGTTTAGGAGTTTGGAGATCCTGCCAAGCTTAGCTGAAAGTGCACATCTGGAAGAAAAGGTACAAAAGTAGCCCACGGTTCCAGGAAATGGCAGAGGAGTGAGTCCTTCATGTCATGTTTCGGAAAAATGAGATTTATCAAATGTTTAATAGAAGGCAGTTTGAGACAGTGGAAAGAACCCTATGTTGAGAGGCAGACTGACTTGGGTTCAAATATGGCCCCATGAGGGTTTTTGTTTGTTTCATTCACTCTATGCCCAATACAGTGCCCGGTACATATTATGTCCTCAGTATTTTCTGAATGAATCACTAAATGGGTAAATTAATACCTTACTGAACCCTCAATTTTCTCATCGAAGTAATGAGTGTTTCTCAGAAAATGTCAGCTTTAAAGTTTCAAATACACAAAAAAACTTTTATAAAACTGTTTCTCTGGGTTCATCCATCTCACGAATGATTTCTAGAGGTCTTCAGTTTGTTCCACCTGACTCATAAACACACCATCTACCATCTATCACCTACCACCTGCCAATTTTCTCCCCATTTATACCAGACACCTGCAGAGATACTTCCTGCAGCAGCCTTGGATCTCAATACCCAGGTGATAAGCAAACTACCCCAGGCGATGGTGATGCCACCAGCCTTACTCTACCAGCTCCCAGCAGCTGCACCTGTCCCCAGGCGAAAGGCACCAACTATCAGTAAATGTCCCAAAGGAAACAGAGGCCACATTCAGATTGAGATAAGTTAAAAAAGGATTATATAGAAAGGGACTACAATGCTGAGCGCAGTGGCTCACACCTGTAATCCCGGCACCTTGGGAAGCTAAGGCGGGTGGATCACTTGAGGGCAGGAGTTCAAGACCAGCCTGGCCAGCAGGACAAAACTCCATCTCTACTAAAAATACAAAAACTAGCCCGGCGTGGTGGCAGATGCCTGTAGTACTAGTTACTTAGGAGGCTGAGGCAGGAGAATCACTTGAACCCGGGAGGCAGAGGTCGCAGTGTGCTGAGATCGCACCACTGCACTCCAGCCTGGGTGACAGAGCCAGACTTGGTCTCAAAAAAAAAAAAAAAAAGGAGACTGTAATTTGGGATAGGATTAGAGGGAGCAGCAGACCACAGAAGATCGTATAGTAACCCCAGGTTAGCAACAGGAGAGTCATCAACACCCCAGGCTGGAAGAGACAGTGGGTGTGAACAGTTGTGGGAACTGGAAAGGGAAAATTCTGTAAGCTGTGTCTCACTTTAAAAGCTGGAGCCTTTTGGCAGTTTTTCCTGACACCCCCAGGCCAACTTTGGCCCTCTTCATCTGAATGGAGACTGGACTTTGCCTTATTCCTATGGCAACTCTCGCTCCGAATCTGTCCTGTGTGTCTCCCTGCCAGACTGAGAGGAGGGGCTGATTATACCCTTTCACCTTTGTGTTTCCAGTAACCAGCTCAAGACCAACACAAACTAGACTTTCAAACCAGGTATGAACGGTTGAACAGGTGGATGAATGAAGGAACGCCTGTCCTAATGTGCAAAAAAGAGAAGCATATTCAAAGCCTCACCCATGTTTCTTATCCAAAACAGAAACATTGTTCTCTTCAAATAGATGCAGTACATTTTCCTAATAAAAAGTTTTGAAAAGCAAAAGCAGGTCAGGCCCAGTGGCTCTCACCTGTAATTCCAACACTTTGGGAGGCCAAGGCAAGAGGATCGATTGAGCCCACGAGTTTGGGAACAGCCTGGACAATAAAGCAAGACCTTCATCTCTACACATTAAAAAAATTAACTGGGTGCAGTGACACATGCCTCTAGTCCCAGCTACTTGGAGGGCTGAATTGGAGGATTGTCTGAGCCCAAGATTTTGAGGCTGCAGTGAGCTATGATTGTACCATTGCACTCCAGCCTGGGCAATGGAGCGAGTTGCTGTCTCAAGGAAAAAAAAAAAAAAAAGAACACAGTTGTGCTTAAATTAAAAGTAACTCTTACTCCTTTCCCACCAGGCCCTACATGTAACAAAGTGCTAAAGTATATCTCCTCTGACTTCTTTACATATAATTATATGTACTTTAAAAATCATATTAGTTATACACATTGTTTTAAAAATACAATGGAGATATTGTTCTCTAGCCTCACATACAGATTTGACCTTATTATTTTTAATTGCTGCACAGAGTTGTGCCTTTCCAAGCTGGACACTGAAAGCAGAAACCAGAAAAGAAATGATGTAGGCTCAGAAGTGAGGCTTGAGCTCATCACCTCCCAGCTGCAATTCCAGGCACGTTAATACCTGTATGCCTCATTCTTCATCATCTGCAATAGCCTTATCCCACAGAAGTGCTGGGAGAACAGAGTGAAGAATGTATCAATGTTGCTGGTATGTTGTAAGTGCTTACTGAATACTAGCCATTGCTATAATATTCTTGTATTCCCTAAACATTGTAAACAAGTAAAGGTGAGTGACAAATTAGGACAAATATTCATAAAACATATGATGGGCAAAAATTATTATTACTAGGAGGAAGAGAATACTCCATTAGAAAAAAGAAGTCCTGGCATAGTGGTTCATGCCCATAATCCCAGCTACTCGAAAGGATACGGCAGGAGAATTGCTGAAGCCCAGGAGTCGGAGTTTAGAGTGCGCCATGATCGCACCACTAACTCCTGCCTGGGCTCTGCCCTTAACCCATTTATGCCGGAGGTTGCAATTTTTTGAATTTTTTCAATCAGACCTTGGCAATGACCTTTAGCAGTAGGATATAAATAACTCCCATATGCTTAGCGTTCCAATAATAGAACACTCACTAGGCATAATTCGGTTGTTCTCAGATACATTCTAAACATTCCTTAGCCTCAGTTTAATAAATAAGCAAAACAGCCTAATTTTCTTCTGCTAAAACTTGCAATTGCCTTTTAACTCCACAACCAGTGAGAACTTAAGTTCTTACACCAAACTTCAAATTTGCTAGTTCCTGAGAATAAATCCTTGTGGTAGCTTAGAGAAGGGGTCTCTTCTTATTCACTACGGATGATGTAAAATTTGCATTCCATTATCTAAGGTGAATAATTTGAAACATCAAATTATTCAAATATAAATAAAATACAACCGTTTTCCAAAGTTCAAATCTTGATATTTATTTCCCTTCAACTCGAGAGTCTTCTGCACTCTCTTCTCCCCATCATCTCTCTGCAGAAGACTGCCTGGTATTTTCCTGATATCTATTTCTGCCTCCTGTGGGATGTTTTACTGGTATTTTAAACCAAATAAATGCTAAACCGAGCTTATCATCCCACCTCCTCTGTTACTCACCAAATTTATTTCTTTAAATTGAACCTATTTCCTTATTTTTACCTTTGCATTAATAGCATCTTCTCCCAAGTAACCAAGCTAAAAATCTCGCTCCTTCTTTATTCCTTTTTTCCCCATCCTGCTAACCCCTCATCTGAATCTCCAAATCCATTTTACTCATACAATGTGCCCTACATTCATCTACACTTTTCCATCTCCTTGCCAGGATCCCCCATCCTCAAGGTTAATCTTCCTAGGGTACCATTTGGATCAATCTTTGGCTCAAAATTATTCAAGGACTCCCTCAATAAATATTACGTCAAAAATATTTCTTTAAGTATTTACAGTCCTCCGTGATACTGGCCCATCATACAATTTTTGCTTTGTCTCTTATTACTTGCCAATATACAGACCACCTTTAAGTTCAGCACAACTATTTACTGTTCCTTAGACATTCATTCCCCAATGTGCTTTTGCTCATGCTTTTCCCTCCAGGTGAAATACTGTTCCCCTAATCTGCTTCTGTTAATGTCCTATCCAGATCAAATGCTGTCTCTTCCATGAAGTCTTCCCAGGTTCCCACACCAAACATGACTCCTTTCTTTCTTTTTTTAATATGATTTCAACTTTTATTTTAGATTCAGGGGATACATGTGCAGGTTTGTTACCTGGGTATATTGTGTGATGCTGAGGTTTGGGATACCATTGATCCCATCACCCAGGTACTGAGCACAGTACCCAATAGTTAGTTTTTCAACCCTTCCCCACCTCCATCCTTCCTCCCTCTAGTGGTCTTCAGTGTCGATTGTTTCCATCTTTATGTTCATGTGTACCCAATGTTTAGCTCCCACTTATAAGTGAGAACATATAGAATTTGGTTTATGTTCCTGGATTAATTTGCTTAGGATAATGGCCTCTAGCTGCATCCGTGTTCCTATAAAGGACATGGTTTCATTTTTTCATGGCTGCATAGTATTCCATGGTGTATATGTACCACATTTTCTTTATCCAATCCACTACTGATGGGCATCTAGGTTGATTTCATGTCTTGCTATTGTGAATAGTGCTGCAATGAACATATGAGTGCATATGTCTTTTTGATAGAACAATTTCTTTCTTTTGGGTATATACCCTGTAATGGGATTGCTGGGTTGAATGGAACTTCTGTTTTAAGTTTTTTGAGAAATCTTCAAACTGCTTTCCACAGTGGCTAAACTAATTTACATTCCCACCAACAGTGTATAAGCATTCCCTTTTCTCCATGGCCTCACCAGCATATATTATGTTTCGACTTTTAGGAATAGCCATGCTAACTGGCATGAGATGCTATCTCATGGTGGTTTTGATTTGCATTTCTCTGATAATTAGTGATGGTGAGCATTTTTTCATATGTTTGCTGACAGCTGCCTTTGAGAAGTGTCTGTTCACATCTTTTGTCCATTTTTTAATGAGGTTATTTGTTTTTGCTTGTTCAATTGTTTAAGTTCCTTATAGATTCTGGATATTAACCCTTTTGGATGCACAGTTTGCAAATATTTTCTCCTGTTCTGTAGGTTGTCTGGTTACTTTGTTGATGGTTTCTTTTGCTCTAAAGAGCAGAAGCTCTTTAGTTTAACTACGTCCCACTTGTAAGTTTTTCTTTTTGTTTTTTTTTTTTTTGCAGTTACTTTTGAGGGCTTAGTCATTAATTCCTTCCCAGAGCTGATGTCCAGAATGGTGTTTCCTAGGCTTCCTTTCTTTTTTATTTGTGCCAGTCCTATGGGAATTTTCATTACCCCTCATTCTTTTAAGAGTCAAAGAACGTAAACAACTATAAGCAAATTTAGTATTTATATCCCTGTTATGCAATAAAGACAAAACAAAAGCCAGAGAGGTGAAGTAATTTGCCAAATATCATATAGCCTGGCAAAGTCAACACTAGAAATGTCTGAGAATCGGGTGCAGTGGCTCACGCCTGTAATCTCAGCACTTTGGGAGGCCGAGGTGGGCGGATCACCTGAGGTCGGGAGTTCAAGACCAGCCTGACCAACATGGAGAAACCCCATCTCTACTAAAAATACAAAATTAGCAAGGTGTGATGGTGCATGCCTGTAATCCCAGCTACTCAGGAGGCTGAGGCAGGAGAATTGCTTGAACCCGGGAGGCAGAGGTTGTGGTGAGCAGAGATCATGCCACTGCACTCCATCCTGGATGACAAAGAGTGACCCCATCTAAAAAAAAAACAAAACAAAAAACAAAAACAAAAAAAAAGAAAGAAAGAAATAAGTAGAATGTAATTTTTCATGTCATAAACATAAAATGTACCTAGGCACTTTTCTACCTTTCTTTTGCACAGGTGTGAGTATATGCATACATACCTGCCTGTTCACCCAACATAACCCACACATACACACACAATCTACTCACACCACAGCTATCTTTCCAAAATAGGTAACTGCAACTCCAGAAGAAGATTCTCTGATAGTGGTGAAAATTGTCATTTATTATTATGACGATTATGATTGTGATTGCTATTGTTGTTATTAAAGTCCAGATCTGATGCTTGGCTTTTTTTTTTTTTCAGTATAGTTATAAACAATGAATACAGATTTTTAAAACAAGGGATCAAGGTAGTAGCTATGTATGACAGCTAAAAATTCCTATTTCTAAATAGCTCTCAGTAGGGGATAAAAAGCAATTGATAGCTTTCTTTGGGACAAACGTACTGAGATAGCATGTCTACACTATCTATATTAGTACCTGGTCTTCTTAGCCATCTGTCAAAGAAACAGACTGCCTTCAACCAACAGTTTCCATCAAACTCATTTTCTAGACAAAGAAACTGAGGCTTGACAGAGAATGAAGTATAGGCTTGGTGAGAGAGCATTCTGAGCTCCGTAATTCACTTAGCCTCTGGGCTCCTGTACCCCTTATCCTTTTTATTGTCAGTGTTTCAGAGCATTGTTCCTTCAGTTTGCACTGGGTTGGTTGGAGGTAGGCACCACAGGTTTGATTGATACAGCAATTTGCATCTCAAGGCATCGCTCGATAAATACAGTGCAATGAAAGGCTACTCTCTCACCAGCCAACTTCCCCCCCTGGGCTGACTTTAGAAGCTCATTGATGTCACTTCCTTCCTCAGTCAGCAAGTGAATTTTCTTTAATTCTCAAGACCAGCTGTCCATGCTGTCAACAGAAAGTTATTAAAATTCCTTTAAAGTGAATAAAAATAGCCTAAAAGCAAATGTACTTGGAAACAGGAAAGAATCAGTATGCAAAGTCCACAAACCTCTGAGCAAAATAATGTTGATCCAACAGAGATTTCAAACATTGTATATTCAAGTTGCTAGAAAAAAATAATTAAAAGATGCTAAGCCACATACTTCTTAATCTTTTATTAGCAAAGGCTTATACAGTTAAAATGTATCCCCCTAAATTTCATTCCGCCTTTTCAAGTATGATTTGAATAAATTTGAGAATGACTTCAGTTTTCGTTAAGTGGGATTCCCTCCTCTTTTCTTGCATAGGCCAGAGAATATTTTCATCTCCACCAGGCTAAGGTTATCCATAAGCAAGACACAAACATTATCATTAGCAGAATCATAACCACTAGGACCACAAAAATAATATAATTGTGTGTGTATATATATATAAAATTGTATAGTATATATATATTTAATTGTATATATGTACACAAATATATTATTTTTGTGGTCCTAGTGGTTATGATATAATTTTGTATATATATATGATATATGTATATTTGTATATATGATATAACTGTGTGTATATATGTATATATACATATATACATATATATGTGTATATACATATATACATATATATATGTGTATATATATACACATATATATACGTATATATACTCGGGAGGCTGAGGCAGGAGAATTGCTTGAATCCAGGAGGCAGAGGTTACAGTGAGCTGAGATTGCATCACTGCACTCCAGCCTGGGTGACAGAGTGAGACTCTGTCTCAAAATATATATACATATATATGTGTATGTATATATACACACATACATGTATATATGTATATATACATATATATGCATACGTGTATATATGTGCATATGTACGTATATATACGTATATATGTGTATATGTACGTATATATACGTATATATGTGTATGACAGAGTCTCACTGTCACCCAGGCTGGAGTGCAGTGGTGCAATCTCAGCTCACTGTAACCTCTGCCTCCTGGATTCAAGCAATTCTCCTGCCTCAGCCTCCCGAGTAGCTGGGACTACAGGCGTGCACCACCACACCCAGCTAATTTTTACTAGAGACAGGGTTTAGTATTTTTAGTAGAGACAGGGTTTTACCATGTTGGCCAGGCTGGTCTTGAACTCCTGACCTTGCGATCCACCCGCCTCAGCCTCCCAAAGTGCTGGGAGTACAGGCGTGAATCACCGCACCTGGCCCTATAATTATATATTTTAATTTATTGGAATTTTACTAGCTCAAGGGAAGAGGTTAATTTTTTCTCATGTTTAAATGGCTATAACTCACAGAAATGAACTATGTGGCTCCTGAGTCCCCCTGATCCTCAACTGACTGCCTGACCTCAGTCACTGGAAGATTGCCCTGTTACCTTCTGAATCAGCCCTTGCTTTATCCTTCAGGCCCCCAGCAGCTGAGCTCCTGCCTTCTTTCCTGAGTTGTACATGACCTGGTACCCAAGTCCCTCCAAAGCATGGGTATGTTCCTTAACACCAGTAGTCACCTGCCTCTTCCTTATTTGGATAGATGTCGTGAATGCTGGACTCCCCCTGACCTTTTGCCAAGGAAACTTGTATCCAGCCTGTCTTGTCATCCCCAGACACACCCCAAGCTTGTGTCTTGGGTTCCTCTCCAGTGCCTGGGCTCTCAATTTCAGCCTGCACTTGTGCTGCCCAGCCTACCCAAGGCTTCCTTGCTACACACACTGCACAAAGCAATTAAAAGGAAGTGCGTATATTTACCATAAATGTGCCCAAAAAAACTATTTGAGTAAATAGTTTAGTGGAAAAATGGTAGAAATTTGGGTAAATTCAAACTAAAAGGACAAGTATAATGTGGTTAATCATCAGGAAAATTGCAAATCATGATCTTGTAAGTTATCTAGAATTATCTCTCAGTCCTTCACTTCAATTCCCATAATTTGGAGCACACTGTATTCCTAATACAGAACTATGATGGTATAGATGTGTAAAATACAAAAAGAAACCCAGAATTCTGGTATAATTCCTGTTATTGAGATGCTTAAACATTTTGGAAAATCAATTGAGAATGAATATGAAAAGGACTGCTATCACAAACAAAGCATTTGATATGGTCCAGAGTTCATCAGCAGTCAAACTCAGGCCCTAATATCATCCATCTAATGATTTTTAACCCATGTACCTTTTCTTTCATGAGCAAACCAGGGCCAGGAGCAGCTGCTCTCAATATGTTGGAGGCTAGTGCAAGGCTTCACCCACTGAGATCAATATATATATTGAACACTCTAGGTGTTCAATACATATATTTATGGAATAATTGATAGTGGTCTCAGTATCACTGAGCTGGGTCCTTAGGATACAATAAAGAAAAGGAATGTAGTCCCTGGCCTTAAGGAGCTTACATTATAGAATAGGAAACAAGCAAAAAAGTAACCAGACCTACAAATAAAATAATTGCAAGTTGTGGTAAGTGCTATGAAAGAAACAAATAATAGGCTGAGATCAAGAATCACAAGAAGAGATGGAGTGACCAGGGAAGAACTCCTGAGATCTTAATATTAAAGTGAGACTTGAAAAATATGAAAGAACCAGACCTGCAAAATTGGAGAGAGAAGACAACAGCATGTGCAAAAGACAAGAGGCCAAAAAGGACCAGAAATGAACATAAGACCAGAGTAGATGGAGGGTAGAAAGGAAGGGAAACAGAGAGCAAGGCAAGGTTATAGAGGTGTGGTAGGAAAGAAGCAGATGGTGCAAGGCCTACAAGATGAAGAAAGGAACTTGGAGAGAGCCAGAGTGGCAACTGGGAGACCCCAGAAGGCTAACAGCATAATTCAGGGGAGACATGTTGATGGGCTCAACAAATTGGGGGCTGTGGTTAGACAGCATGTATTGTAGATATATTCTGAAGACACTGAAACACTGTCCTGCTACCCATGGATTTCTTTGAGTCCCTGTTCCCCACCCTGTCATTGGCCCCTTGAGCTATTTCCTGGTCCTGTGCCTTTTCAAAAGCAATGGCTACCTTTCTGTGCTTCTTTGAGAGGTAAGGACAGAGCCCCAGTTTGCTGAATGACCAAATCTGCCCGTTTCAGATCACCATATTGGCCCTCTTCCCCAGATTCTCAGATTCCTTATTAAAATACAATTTGATGGAGAAAAGGGGGGGATGTGATACTCCAGAACTCCACAGTTCTGGAATATGAAATTACTCTACATGTGCAGATATATAATGGGCATATTTGCACCCCAGGAAAGAGGAATAGATTCATAATCTTATCTCCTTTTCCTTGCCCCAATTCAAGAATTCACATGTGGCACCTTCAAAACAGTTCAAGCACCACTACAGAAGGGGTCATGCTAAATGTAGGTGATAGTACAGAAAGAGACAATGTCATAGAAAAGGGGAGAACAGAGCCAACCAGTTCTTTGGGAGAAAGGAGCAGGCTAATTGGGAGCAATGGTCTTGTTCACAGTTGGGTCTCCAGAACTTTGTACCCATCCATATATGACACGTGACAGCTGATCAAACAGTATTTGTTGGAATAAATGAATAAATAAAGTCAGGTATGACTCTTTCTAATCTTTATTCCCTGTATTCATTTGTTACCAATTTCTCTCAAACATTTCTTCAACAGTCTGTCTTTGATTTTCTTCATCTTCCTTCTCATTTCTACCTCCCTAGTCTAGGCCCCAACCCATCACTTACTTTATGCACCCCACCAATGCCTCCTAGATATTCTCCAATTTCTCCCCCTACTCTGAGCAATTTATTTACCAGTTTAGTCTTCCTTTATAACCCACCTCTGCTGAAAAAACCATAATTGCCCCCCAAATTGTCTATCACTTTAAACATATAGCAATTGACCCAGACCTGCCTGGGCAATGCTGTTTCCCTCTAAACCCTCTCCCCTAGTAGGGTAGTCATCACCATTATTCTCCCCAGCTTCTATCCATTTTTGAAGACTTAATTCAAATTCCACCTTCTGATTATTCTGATTCCTGTTACAAAGACAGATCCTAACTCTGAACTTATTTTTAAGTTCTTAAACTCACCACATCTCTAGAATTTGCTCAAACATGCAAAAGAGATATGCAATAGATAGTACAATACAGATACTTAGATATCCATATTCAAGAGATATTCTTGACCTCCGTGATGTGAAACGCTAATAATAAATCAATTAAAATCATGGTCCCTGGTTGTTCAAGACATATTCCTGCATGAGTTAATGGGGAGTATAGCAGTGATTAATGGCAGCACACCTCTTGGAAACCTACTTGTTCCCCAAGACCAATCATATTGGTTGTTCCCCCTCTGTGTGCCCACAGCTTGCTATCCATAACTCTATGAAAACAATTCTCAGGAGGCACTGCAGTTTAGCTTCACTTATCTCTCTCTGCCCCCTGACCCTGACCTCCTTGAGGGCAAGCACCCTGCTGTATCATCTTTGCATGCCCAGCACTTAGGAGGTATCTGACACAGTGAAGGTATTATATTTTTTGGAATGAATATACTATACTGTAAGATATTAAACTTACATTTTTGTTCTTTAAGTTAGAGAAAATGACTACACAGCTAATAAGTCTGTAGTTTTGAGGGACTAGTAACTTACCCAGAGCAGCCTACATCCAAGAAATTATTTCACACGTTAGAGCCTATGGTTCAAAATAAACTTTCACAAGGTGGTAAAAGATACACCCAGGTACCAAGTGCTGCTGGATGGACTGGTCCTCCAGGGTTTATACCAATTGTCGGAGCCCCAAATGACTGTTCATTGCAGGAAATAAGATTTCCCTGCGGTAAAAGCTATGGTGCAAAGGCAGTCTCTATGTACAAAACCCCCACCATAAATAATTGTTGATGTCCCAATTGCCCAGGAGTCCTACCTGCCTGAGGACATAGTTGGTGGAGTTGAGATCCACAATGGGGATTGTAAAATAAAGATTTCCAACACCCTGGAAAGCCAACTGGATCTCAGGCCAGCAGATGATGCTAGAATCCAGGGAACCTTGTTTGGTCCAAATGCCAACAGCTTTTGGGAGATGAAGTCCATCCCTAGCCCTCCTGCTATGATGTGGAAGCTTGTGATATGTGAAGAAATGAGAATGTCTAAGTGGCTTCCTCTTTGCTGTTCCAGTATTGCTCTGTCTTTTTCAGTGGATGCCCCTCTGTCACTAATGTCCTTGCCTAATTGCTAACAATGGGAGAGAGTGTCATGTAATATGATCAGGAACCCACCTCTAGTTTATCTCAAAGTAGCACAGCTCCAGTTGGTTCTGCAGCATTAAGTGATGGGAGCAGATGGTGGCTGCATGCACTTCGCCAAGCTCTTCCTCTGGCTCCCAGCAACCTAGTCTAGAGGTGATGTGTATGGTGTTCTCTGCCCTGAAGTCTCTGCTCTTGATTTAAGACACAGGTGGCACATCATTCCTTCCAGCAGTAGTAACTTCACTGTTACTGTTTGGGCCTAGAAATTTTCCTCATCTACAAATGTGATTTAAAATCTAAGCCATGAATATGCTTTATTTATTAAAACAAAAGATTTATGTTGATTTAATTGTAACTTTTTATGTAAGGCACTACAAATTTATGGTTTGAGAGAGTAAAGTTCCTACTGAGATACCTAGAAAAGAAGTATTTTCCAAATCCCTCTGACCAAAAAAAAAAAAAGACTTTGAGCTACAGATAGATTCTTGCAGATCTATGCATGGCTGCAGAAGGTCTATTAGCCTCCTGCCATTTTCCCTTTTTTCTGTGTGTTGGCATGTTTCTGAAATGCAGAATCATAGCTACTCTTAGATTCTCCAAGGGGCCTGTTACCTGAAAGAGGTTTAGAACCACCGCTTTAAACTGTTTAGGCAGCAAAAGAACTTTCCCTAGAATTTTAATCGGGGTGATTAATCAAACAACCTACAATGAGAAGAATTAGTGAGTCTCACTGCAAAATTTGGAGAATTTGAGGCAGTTGTCCTGGAATTAAAAATCTTAGAGAAATAGGTCCTTCCCTACCCATGTTGATGATGGTGGGTTGGGGCTGTTTCTACAAATTTTATTCCTGAAGCTCATGAATGCACAGAAGTGTCTTAACACCACCTTCATCATCAGATGAGCCAAGAATATCCACAACCTCCCTCTGCAGTTTATTCTGCTTTGTTTTGTGAAGACACAATGAGATTAAAATTTAAGAAATCTGGGATAACTCTCCACTTAATCTGCCAGTCAGACAACTTTGTCAAATGTTTTTATTTTTTCCCCTTTCTAATCCTCTAACCAAAAGCTGGAGGGACAAGACCCAAATATGAGGCAGAAAAGACTAGTTTTATCCTGAAAGTCAGCTTTAAAAAAAATTTTCTTTCAAAAATTTTTGCAGAACAGGTGGTTCTTGGTTACATGGATAAGTTCTTCAGTGGTGATTCTGAGATTTTGGTGCACTCATCACCTAAGCAGTGTACACGGTACCCCATATGTAGTCTTTTATCCCTCACCCTCCCTCAACTCTTCCCCCTGAGTCCCTCAAGTCCATTACATCATTCCTGCACCTTTGCATCCTCATAGCTTAGCTCCCACTTATAAATGAGAACATGTGATATTTGGTTTTCCGTTCCTGACTTACTTCACTTAGGATAATGGCCTCTAGCTCCATCCAAGTTGTTGCAAATACCATTGTTTCATTCCATTTTATGGCTGAGTAGTATTCCACGGTGTATGCATACCACATTTTCTTTATCCACTTATTGGCTGATGGGCATTTAGATTGGTTCTACATTTTTGCAATTGCGAATTGTGTTGCTAAAAACCTGCGTGTTCATATGTCTTTTTTATATAATGAAAGTTTGCTTTTCTATGTCTTAAGAGTATCTATGTTGTTCCTTAGAATGCTGGCCATCCTTTCCCCCACAGACCATGAAAATTTGGACAAGTCTCTGCATGTATTTGAGCCCTGGTCACATAATCTTTAAAAACATAGGAGGAATAATCTCTACTTTTCAGGGTAGTTCCAAGGACGTAATGTCTGTGAGAGATGTCGCCTAGGCCCAGGACACAGCAGTTACTCAGCAGCACTGTGCTTTCCTCCCTGTCCCTTGAGGAACAGCTGAGAAAAAGCAGAAGAACTTGTTTGAATTCATTTCCTTTTGCTGCTGTAACAAATCACCAAAAACTCTGTGGCTTAAAACAACACAAATTTGTGCATCTTACAATTCCAAAGGTCAGAGTTCAGATGGGCCTCACCAGACTAAAATCAGGGTATTAGCAAGGCTGCGTTCCTTTGCAGGGCTCTCGGAGTCATCTATGTCCTTCCCTTTTCCAGTTTCCAGAGGTTGCCCACAGTCCTTGGCTCACAGCCCTCTTCAGCAATGGCATCACTCCGACCCCTGCTGCTACTGCCACCTCGCCTTTTCTCTGCTCTAAACTCTCCTGCCCCTTTATTATAAGGACTGTTACGATTACACTGGATATGTCCAGATAAGCTTCCCATCCACAGGTCCTTAACTGAATCACATCTGCAAAGCCCCTTTGTCATGAAAGGTCCCGTATTCACAGGCTGATTAGGATGTGGACATGTTGGGGGCCATTATTCGATCTGCCGTAATTGTCATGTCAGCTTCTGCAACCTACAGGTATCTTCCTCTTTATTACAGGCACAAGCCTCACTTATTAACTTCGTCTTCGTTTTTTTCCTTCTCTCATTGTATCTTTTTGTTTGTTTGTTTGTTTGTCTTCAAGCAGGGTCTCGCTGTGTTTCTAGGACTGGTCTTGAACTCAAGGGCTCAAGCAATCCTCCCACCTCAGTCTCTTGAGTAGCTGGGACTACAGCACATGCAACCACACCCAGCTAATTAAAAAAATAAAGTAGGGATGGGTCTTGCTGTATTCTCACTGTATCTTTAATAATGCTATCATCTGCCAGATTCCCTAATAAAAACCTGAGGGTTGTCCTTGCTTCCTGCTCCTGTATTTCCCACATTCAATCAATCTCCAGAACATACCTCAGAAATACCACCTGCTCCTGGCGTCCCTCCCTTCCCATTCTCACTGCCTAGGCTCAAGCCTTCACCCCTCCTGCCTGGACACAGCACATGCTCATTGCTGTCTTCACCACCCACCTCTAATACCCCTTCAACCCATCTCCACACCACCACTCAACTCATCTTTCTTAAGAACTGTTTCGGCCACCTCATCCTCATCTGAAAGACCTTTGCTGGCCTCCTTCTGCCTGCAAAGCCTCCAATATCACCCCAAGTCACAACCTCCAAAGGCTGTGCTCCTTCCCTCTTCCCACATTCCATTCCCACACCTGCTAAAGTATATGTGTGTATTACATAAGCCACTCAGAATTTCTCATGATTCACCCACACACACCCTACTCTTACCTGCCTCTTAGATTTCTTTACTTGTCCTGCCCCAACTACATAGAGTGCCCGTCTCTTATCCTTTACCTGCAAAATTCATTCTTATTTCATTCAATCCTCACAAATTTGGGAAGGGGTGGATATTGTTAACCCTTCGTTATAGATAGGCAAACAAGCCAGAGCATTAAAGTAACTAGCCCCAGTTCAAACACCTAGTAATTGTCAGAGCTGCTATTAGATACCATGCTGTCCTTTAGTCCATTTTCTAGAGTTCAGTAGGCTGCTGCATTATTAGGGTGTGAATATTTTATTGTTTGGCTCTTATTTGTCTCTTCAATTTCTGCAGATTTCCCTTAGTCCCAAAGGAAACAAAACTAAGGTTTTGTAGCACTGCTGCCACCCATGACACCCTGAGGTGTCAGTGTTTCAGTTGCCAACCAGAGTTGAGTGGTCTTTTAAAAATGCAAATCTGTGTATCATATATATATTTTTTTTTAACTTTAAGTTCTGGGATACATGTGCAGAACACACAGATTTGTTACATAGGTATAATGTGCCATGGTGGTTTGCTGCACCCATTAACCCATCATCTACATTAGATATTTCTCCTAATGCTATCACTCCCCTGGTCCCCCACTCCCTGACAGGCCTCAGTGTGTGATGTTCCCCTCCGTGTGCCCATGTGTTCTCATTGTTCAGCTCCCACTTATGAGTGAGAATATGTGGTGTTTGGTTTTCTGTTCCTGTGTTAGTTTGCTGAGAATGATGGTTTCCAGCTTCATCCATGTCCCTGCAAAGGACATGAACTCATCCTTTTTTATGACTGCATAGTATTCTGTGGTGTATATGTGCCACATTTTCTTTATCCAGTCTATCATTGATGGGCATTTAGGTTGGTTCCAAGTCTTTGCTATTGTGAACAGTGCTGCAATAAACGTACATTCGCATGTGTCTTTATAGTAGAATGATTTATAATCCTTTGGGTATATATCCAGTAATGGGATTGCTGGCTTAAATGGTATTTCTGGTTCTAGGTCCTTGAGGAGTTGTCACATTGTCTTCCACAATGGTTGAACTAATTTACACTCCCACCAGCAGTGTAAAAGTATTCCTATTTCTCCACATTGTCTCCAGCACCTGTTGTTCCTGACTTTTTAATGATCGCTATTCTAACTAGTGTGAGATGGTATCTCATTGTGGTTTTGATTTGCATTTCTCTAATGACCAGTGATGATGAGCTTTTTTCATATATTTGTTGGCTGCATAAATGTCTTCAAGAAGTGTCTGTTCATATCCTTTGCACACTTTTTCATGGGGTTTGTTTTTTTCTTATAAATTTACTTAAGTTCTTTGTAGATTCTAGATATTAGCCCTTTGTCAAATGGATAGATTGCAAACATTTTCTCCTATTCTGTAGGTTGCCTGTTCACTCTGATGATAGTTTCTTTTGCTGTGCAGAAGCTCTTTAGTTTAATTAGATCCCATTTGTCAATTTTGGCTTTTTTTGCCATTGCTTTTGGTGTTTTAGTCATGAATTCACAAGCATCCTTATACACCAATAATAGACAAACAGAGAGCCAAATCATGAATGAACTCCCATTCACAACAGCTACAAAGAGAAGAAAATACCTAGACATACAACTTACAAGGGATGTGAAGGACCTCTTCAAGGAGAACTACAAACCACTGCTCAAGGAAATACGAGAGGACACAAACAAATGGAAAAACATTCCATGCCCATGGATAGGAAGAATCAATATTGTGAAAATGACCATACTGCCCAAAGTAATTTATAGATTCAGTGCTATCCCCATCAAGCTACCATTGACTTTCTTCACAGAATTAGAAATGAACTACTTTAAATTTCATATGGAACCAAAAAAGAGCCTGTATAGCCAAGACAACCCTAAGCAAAAAGAACAAAGCTGGAGGCATCACACCACCTGCCTTCAAACCGTACTACAAGGCTACAGTAACCAAAACAGGATGGTACTGGTACCAAAACAGATATAGAGACCAACGGAACAGAACAGAGGCCTCAGAAATAACACCACACATCTACAACCATCTGATCTTTGACAAACCTGACAAAAGCAAGCAATGGGGAAAGGATTTCCTATTTAATAAATGGTTTTGGGAGAACTGGCTAGCCATGTGCAGAAAACAGAAACTGGACCCCTTCCTTACACCTTATACAAAAATTAACTCAAGATGGGTTAAAGACTTAAATGTAAGACCTAAAACCATAAAAACCCTAGAAGAAAACCTAGGCAACACCATTCAGGACATAGGCCGTGCATGCTATTCTGATGTCACTACCTGTGCACTGGCCTGAATCCCCTTAATGGCCAGTTTCCCACTGTTCTTGAGAGGATCTTAAATTTCCCAAAAATGGTCTACCTGCTTCTTTGCGGGGTTTCCTGCCTATCTGTGTAGCCTCTCTCACACTATGCCCTGCTCACCTCTCCACACCTGCCATGCTGTCCTCCTTTCTATCCTTGGATCCACTATGCTCCCTCCTATCACATGGCCCTTGTCATGTTCTTCCTTCTACCTGAATGTTCTCCCCACTCTTCTTGGTCAAGTTAACTCCTTTACCATTTTTCAGGTTTTGACTCAAATGTCACTTCTTTGGGGAGCCCACATTTAAACACCAGTGATCTGTAATTTAAAAGGCCAAGCTTTTCCCACAAGCCATGTTGCCTCTTCTTTAAACACTCTGCATGTAAACTGACAAAAGAAATCTAAAACATATCAAGAGTATCTGATTGAGATTGCCCTTAAAAAAATGAAGAAAATTGATTCTTATTATCTGGCGAGTCTGAGACTGGCCCCAGGCATCAGGCATTTCCTAACAATGACACCATCAAATAGCCCACTCTGAACATCACCACTCAATTTCCCCTATGCTCCTTACACTTCTACTGTATCTCATATGACATCTAGCTTGGTACTGAATACTTAACAAAATTTTTAAGTATACTTATTATTGGTTGACTAATTGACCAGTAAGTTTCACTTGGGACATCTTGTTTTGAAAACAGTTTGGCAGTTTCTCAAACAATTAAGCCTACAACTATTATATAACCCAGCAATGTCACTTCTGGACATTTATTCCAGAGAAATGAAAATTTATGTTCACATAATAACCTGTACACAAATGTTTATAGCAGCTTTATTCATGATAGTCAAAACTTAAAAACTACCAAGATATCCTTCAACGAGTAAATGGCTAAACAAACTTTGGCACATCCATACCATAGAATACATCAAAAATAAAAAGAAACCAACCACATTGACACACACAGCAACCTGGAAGAATCTCCAGAGAAGTATGCTGAATGAAAAAAGCCAATCCTTAAAGGCTCTATGCTTTATGATTCATTTGTATAACATTCTTGAAATGACAAAACGACAGAAATGGAAAACAGACTAGTGGTTGCCAGGGTTTAAGGACAGCATGGAGGTGGAGGGGAAGTGATGTGGTGTAGTGGACAAAAGGGGAGATACTTGTGGTAAGGAAAATACTCTTTGTATCAATATTAACACCTTGGTTGTAATATTGTACTATAGCTTTTCAAGATGTTACCATTAGGGGAACTGGGTAAAAAGTACAAGAAACCTCTCTGCATTATTTCTTACAACTACATGTGACTCAACAGTTACTTCAATTAAAATTAAAGTTTGTTTTTTAAAAGGGACACATTTAATAAAATGTTTGTAACACACTGAGGTGTTCACAAATACTTAATAACTGTGATGCCACTAAATGTCTTCTTTCTTTTTTTTTCTCATGATTTGTTTTTTATTTATTACTACTAAGGATTTTATTTTCCTCTATTTAAGACATACATAACATGATCACTTTCGGGCTATTTTCACAATGACTGAGAAATATATTATATTAGAATCCTTATTTTTTATGTCCCTTGGTTGCCTGTCATACATTACTCTGCATGTTTTTCATCCCGATCAAGATACAATTTATAGAACTGTTGGTTTGTACTTCAATCTCTGGCAATACCATAACAACAAAGTATAATATTGCCTTTATCACTCCCCACGTAAGAAAGGTTTTTAAAGTAGCTCTTCTGCCATCTGCCACCTCAAATCTCCTTGTCCAGTTCTCAGGGTTCCCTGAGCTCAGTATTAGTGTTATACTTCAACAGGTTGTCATTGTTTGGAAAACTTTGTTTTGACTGGCTGTTGTTCAAACTTTTCTTTGGTCCTTTTCATCTCTTCATCATTTATCTGTGAAAGTTTAATACATTCTGCTGATATCACCCTTATTGGATTTCCACTCCATTTTCTGTTATCTTTGCCTAACACAATTTATTTAGGTTTTGACTTTTATTCTCCAGTTATTGAAGTGGTTGTAAACGTCCACATTGTGATAGAAATCCTTGCTCAGAGAGTCCATGACCACTTTGGAAGTGTCTACTGTAAACAGAGCAGGATCAGTACCGCATTTTATTCAATTTCATGCTTTAATGTAAAAATTCTTTTTGCTTTCTCTTTCAGTGAGTACAGAAAAAATCCAGGAACATATCACCAACCAGGTATTCTCTCATTTCTCATAAACTCTAATATAGAATTTTGTTTCAATGTTAATAAACATGTGTAAATGTAAAAAGGGCAGGGGATAATGTTCGCTGTTAGTTACGAGCAATATATATGTTATTGGTTCTGGGGAAAAAAACATATTTGGTCATATGTAGATGATCATGCACTTTCTTTGTCTCCTCCCAAGCCAAGTCCTTCCCTACCACATCCTATCCAAATGGGAAACAGTAGACTAATGAGACTGTGCCAGTTCTAACTTGCAAGTATCTCTGTGACCTTATTGCGACCTCTGCATTGATACTATCATGGCAGCAAATAGATACTTCCGTCTACTTTTCCCTTAACTAAGGTGACTCTCCGTGATTTTCTCAGGTTTCCGTTCAATCAGCTAAAAGTCACTGCCTCCCAAACAGCTAAGAACTGGCCCCCTGTATAACACAAGTTGATCTTCCATTCTGGTCTTTTGTTTCTACTCACAGTTGGCCAGCATCTTCCGTCTGCATCACGGTTTTCTTATCCCATCTTCTTACTGATCTATTTTTGTATTTCTAGGTAGATGGTGTCCTTCTATAGAACTGTTTTAGGAGCTTGAGACCTGCAGCCACACAAACAAACCAAGAGAGGCCTTCCCCAAAAGCATATCTTGCCCCATCCACCTAATTTTTCCCCAGGCCAGCTTAGCTACAGTTTCTCCAAACCCTGCCTCTGCCACTAGACTCACAGAACGCAGACATTGACCTGTGGAAAAATATGCTTGGGTTTCACCCATAGGTACACATTTCCATATCTTCTTTCTTTTTTCCTTTCAATGGCATAAATTACAACTTACCCTTACCAAAGAGAAGGGTGGTAAATCTACATTTATACCAGTCAAAGGTGCATTTTTCAACCTTCTAAGTGCACTCCAAAAGAAATTCCAATTCTAGTTCCTATTGTCAGTCCATCCCAATAAAGTTCTAGTTTTACCCAATCTGTGCCAGATGCCCTGTAACTCATCAAGCTTTCAAAATAGTCAACCCATTTGGCTAATATACTATTTTTCAAATTCAGTAGCCAAAATTTAATCAGGTGCCATTTTGTTTTTAAATACTATTGTACATGTTGGCTTGTAGTAGCAACTCTCTTAATACTTGAAAATGCCATCATTGTGAAATAGCAAAATCAATTGACCATTTCAAATAGCTCATTTGCCTTTTAAACTTAGTTTCTTTCTTTTTTTTTTAGACAGAGTCTCGCTGTCACCAGGCTGGAATGCAGTGATGCAATCTTGGCTCACTGCAACCTCCGCCTCCCAGGTTCAAGCAATTCTCCTGCCTCAGCCTCCCAAGTAGCTGAGGCTATGGGCGTGTGCCACCATGCCCAACTAACTTTTGTATTTTTAGTAGAGACCAGGTTTCACCATGTTGGCCAGGATGGTCTTGATCTCCTGACCTCGTGATCCACCTGCCTCAGCCTCCCAAAGTGCTGGGATTACAGCCATGAGCCACCACACCGGCCCTTAGTTTCTTTATTACTTCATTTAAAATTATTTGTATGTACTCAAGTGGTTTGGTGAGGCTTAGAAATGGTTAGCCAGTGAAGTTTACTGCTGCTATTTTTATTTATTTAAATCATATAGGAATACTTTTCCTTATAAAGAGACCTGTTTTCCTTATAAATATAACAACCTACCTGCTTCCCTTATTAACTTAACAACCTAAAGCAATTGGTCAAAAAATATACTAAGGTCACTTCTGATGGGTAGATTTTCATTTCCTGTTTTTGCTTCTTTTTACATTTAGCAAAACTAACAAAATATGTAGACACCAAAATAGAATGCCAAATATTTACTCATAATCTTAAATATTGATCTGATGCCATATAAAATTATAATGGTTTTCAGTCTCAATAAGAGTGAAATTCTTTAGGTTTTAACTAAAGAGGGAAAGGTCTTAATATTTTAATTATATAGTCATTCTCAGAACAGATCGTCATCTCGTTCAATCATTGCTTATACTTCTAATCCCACAGTGAAATTTCTATTCATTCTTCTCCCAAGTAAAGAAGTGCTCCCCACTCTCAAGAATGATACACTGGCAATACAATTCAAAAAGGTATCTTATACCTCTAATTTATATAAACTCTGGCAAAAAGTCAAGAAATAAAGTCACCTTCTTTTTCAAATCACTATGCCACCAAAATAATTTGGCTCTTGAAAAACATTTTTGAAAACCCACCTTAGATAATCAATACAGTATTTTTTATCAGAAAAAAAAGGCAAAATGGAGCACCGCTGAGCATTAATCTTGCCCCTAAATCCTTCCCACTAGGCACTATAGACTGTGTAATTAAATTGAAATTGAAAATCTAGTCTTTTTATCCCCCCTCCATCAGGCAGGCTATGAGTTGTGCACCAACGTGAGAAATCAGGAGTGGAGGGGAAGCTCTAGTCTGCTGGCCAATATCCAGCCTGTGCTTTTAGCCCACGGCTATTTTACCACACCTGAGCTCTGAGAACAAACAACTATTTTGAATCCTCTGGAGGGAACGCTAGATTCTTTCCTGTGCAATTCACTGGGGAAATTAGTATGCTTTTTAAAAGTAACTTGTTAACGCAGCTTGTTTACGAGAACAGGACAAAAACGAGCAGTGAAATGCTTGGCAGCCTCTGTTCTAGAATGGGATGAATGCATGACCCATTTTTTTTTCAGCTGTCTCTTTGGCAGTTCAATGCTGCAATCATTTCCTATCTGGAAAATGTTACTTGTAGAGATGAAATCTTCTATAGGTTTTCTAAATAATTTTTATGACACTAGATGAAAGATAATACTTTAAAATATTACCAAAAATGCTTTCAAAATCAAATTAAAATATGGTCAGCATGAGAATGGGAAAACTAAATGTAAAAATCCTAATTCAATTTTTGGAAACTGCCTTATTATATAAAAGACAATTGAAACCTTTTATGTTTATGCTTTTTTATATAGCAGATAATTGAAACCCTTAGTGAATTAATACCTTGTGTTTGTGCAGCTAGTTAACAAAGAGGAACACCGAATATGGGGCTCTGTTTCTGGTGCAGAGGATGTCTATGCTGCGGAGAACATTCATAGACAGGTGCTGTCTATGAGAAACGCTTGCCCTCACTGATGAACCAGTGCAGAGAGAGGCAACACCAGCGCAGGCCGTTACAGCTCTGTATTCAGTCCCTAGGGCTGCCATATCAAAGTATCACGAACAGGTGCCTTAAAACAACAGAAATGTATTGTCTCACATACAAAATACGGGGTCAGCAGGGCCATGCTCTCTCTGAAACCTGTAGGGAAGGATCCTTCCTTGCTCTTTTTAGCTTCTAGTGCTTGCCAGCAGTCCTTGACATTCCTTGGCTTACAGCCTCATCACTCCACTCTCTGCCCCTGTGGACACATGGCTGCCCTCCCTTTGTGTCCATCCCCTTGTTTTAAGGATCCCAGCCATCTTGGCTTAGGGCTTTCCCTCAATGACCTTCTCTTAATCGCAGTTGCAAAGACCTTATTATCAAATAAGTTTGTATTCTTAGGTACTAGGAGTTAGGACTTCAACATATCTGTTTGGGGGACATAATTTGACCCATAACAAGCTGGAAACCTCAGAGTCATCCTTAACTCCATCTCTCCCTCTGAGCACTGGGCACTTCTGATGGGATCTCCTGTTGACCTCTCCCAACCAGCTTTTCACCTCCACCCATAACCCCTGCTTCATCCAAGCCCTCGTCTCATTTGCTCGGTGATTTCCTGAGGCTCTCCTGTTAGCCTCACCACCTTTCTGTTCTTCCTCCATTCTGCTGCAGTTTGCTTTTTAAAATATCATCTTGCTGAGAAATAAAAACTAAGTAGAAAAACCTCCCCCATTGTTAACAGTGATTTTAACCCTAACTGGGCATTATAGTCACCCCTGAAACTTGTTAGCACAGATCCTGAGACCCCATCTCCAATCCCAACCCCAAGACATTCTGGGTCAGTAGCTCTAGACTTGGGTTAAGACACAGCACAACCCTCAGACCAGACCAAGAAAGGTCACGGGCTTTAGGAGTCTCCAAGCATCACAAACACAGCCATGCAAAGACAGATTTTTTTTTTCTCTGCCTCATGTTTTAAAGTTTCAGGACCAATTGAGAGCACACAAAATATGGAAAGGAACACAGCAGCTGAACTGGGTCATCTGGGCAAATGGGATAGGCCAATAAAAGGGTGAAATTCCCTTATTGAGAGAGTTCGGGCTGTGTGGGCCCTGTGAAATCAAAGAAAGAAGGGATGCTTTAGTTTCTGGATAGTCATCAAGTAGCCCCTGAAGTGGGAGGATATATAGGCAGACTATGTTCCCCACGTAACTGTACTTCTACCCTCCCCTCTGCTTGGGGAGGGGGTGTGGAGTGGGTGAGTATAGTTTCAATTGGTGCTTAGAACCTCCTGGTAATCTGGAATCAGAAAAAGTAAAACATGAGGTAGGAGAACCTGTTCTCCTCAGTAACCAGAAGACCTGGACTGAGTCATTTCCATCCTTGATGGGGGCAGATGCAGGCCCTGCCCATGAGTCCCCAGGCTAAGTCCAGGGTCCATCCTCTTCCCCCTGTGAAGTTCCAAGCAATGAATGAGGCCTCTAGTGCAGGATGGCCTTGAGGGACAGCAGGGCTCCTTAAGCCTCCTAGTCCCAGAGCTGTCCCCTTGGATGGGAACAAGGACCAGGTCTTGCGTGTAGCTTCCTTTAACACTTTGAAATAGTTCGACATATAGTATGTGGACCTCCATCCATGTTCTTGCTCTAGGCCCCACAAATGTTGGGAATGATCCTGCTCAGACATTTGCAATTTCAAAAACTCAATATGTGATTCTGATGGCAAGCCATACAATACATTTCTAACCTTGGAGTATGAAATACAAAGCCTTGGGATCTTGTACTCCTTTGGAGAGGATTCTCCCCACCTTCCTAGAGTTATTTCCCATTCTACTCCTTTATATAAAACTATGGGTCCTTATAAAACTATTTCATCAACATACTAATCCCTTTCTCTTCATGTACAAAATTTACTCATATAAGACCTAACTCAAATACTCAAATACTACCTTCTCCATGAAGCTTTCCTTTATCACATAGCCAAGAATAATCTCACTCTCTTCCATGACCCCATTTTATTTTCTTTGCCCTTTTGCTATAGATATTTTCTACCCTATATTCTAATCATTTATATCCCAACATGATTTTTGAGACTACCTAGTATTGCCCTAAAGGGAAGAGATTGTGTTTGGTTCATTTCTGTGTCCAACGTTGGGCCTTGCATATCATAAGAACTTGATCAACTGCTGGAAGAATGTAAATTCTTCAGATCACTAATTCTTATTCTAGTAGCTAGAGGGGCTGCTAAATTTAGACAGTCTACTCCCTATACACCGGAATGTTCAAACCTGCTTTGTCATTGATTCTTATAAGGCAGGAACAAGGTATCATTCCTTCCCCTCCCAGGTAAGGATTCTAAACCAAAAATAGAAGGAACAAGCCAAGACTGCACATGGTCATTATTGAATAATGGTCACACAGTCAGGAAATGAAAGAATTGAAGGGCAGCGAGATCCAGATCTTCTTTTTACCTGTATGTCCATATCCATATTGCCTGCAGAACATTAAATGGTTTGCCCGGTTCAAGACTTGAGTACCTGATTCTTTCCCCTAATGTAAGCATGGCAATGCCACTCACTGATGACTTTTCAGTGTAGTGTGAACTTTACAACTTCTAAATTTAAAGTGGGATTGCATTACCTTGCACTATTCTTATCAAAATGGCCATGCACTCAAGGAGACAATTTTGACTTAAAGATAGTTTCTCTTTGCAAGTTTGGCACTAATGGAGCTAGTAAAGATCCCACATGTCCCTAATTCCCTTTTAAGATTACCTTCAGAATTGAGAGAGTTGCACTTTTAGAAAAGCTGTCCAATTTACGAGTCTTTTTCAAAATCCTGAAAGAAGGACTGAAAGCATCGAAAAGTGGTGACACTAATAGTGGTTAACAAAGAAGAATTTATAAAAGATGTCTTTTTTAAAGGTCGGATGGCTTCTACCTAGAAAATACTTCAGTGTAAATGTCAAAGTGCTGGGCTTTGCCTCTTTAATTGGAAGCCAAGAAAGTTAAAATGTGAAGGGTACCTGTGGAAAGGTATCTAGATTGACAAGACAAAGCAAAGCTGAGAATATGGCCCTCAGATGCTTTAAAACCATGACCACCAAGAAGAAAATAGTGGTTGGAATAAACACTGTGAGAACTATTCACAGTCAAATATACAGACAGCTCTCACTCAAGCACTCAATGCTTCTGAATAATTGCCATCAATAATTGTGCTAATCACTCAGTGCTCCATATCTCATGTTTTGTTACAACAACCCTGTGAGGACCAGGATTTTAATCTCCACTTTATACAGGTGGAAACTCAGGCTTGAAATCAGGTTTAGTAATTTTTCAGGTCCTGCCACATTTAGCACGACATTAGCAATAATAATGGTTGGTATTATTATTAAATGCTCGACGAGCTTTTTGTGTGTAGGCATTATGCTAAATTTTACATTAAATTATCTCTCTTAAGCCTCACAACAGTGACCCTGCGAAGTAGGAACAAATCAAAAGATTCATCTTAGTGAGGTGAATTAGTTTGTCTAAAATCATGTATGCATAAGTGGTCACACCAGGATTAAATAAGGCAATCCAGCGCTATCTACAGTGTGAGCAACAGCCACTATTCTGGAATGCTCTAAATATCTTTCTTTAATGGCACTCAGCTGGTGAGTGGCAGGCCTCAAATGTGAATCCAGGTGTATCTCATTCTGAATTCCTTTCTCTCCACCACTATACTACACTCCCACCTTTTCTGGAAGTTGTTCTATTAATTAAGTGATCTCACTTATTACCACCCTAATTAACCCCCCAATTCTCACACCAATACTGACACAGTCTGTTCTGAGACTCTGGAATACAGATTTTTATGATGCGGTATGTCTTTTTTCAAAGTGTTTTAACAATGAAGATGAGCATACACATACTCCGGGGTTCCTGTTGAGCAGTAAATTACTTTTTTAATTAAATAAGTGAAAAATAAAGTGAATCTGGTGTAAGAGAAAACTATTTGTCACCTGAAAAGAGATTAAAAACTCAGAAGGGAAAAAAGTATACATTGGCATAATGCGTTGCCCACTGCCAGTTTTCCTTGGCAGAGCCACAGCAGAAATATCATGGAAATAAAAAGAGAATTTGAAGTAAAAACTTTTATTTTCACTCACTATAAAATGTTTTCTTTGTATTTCTTAGAAAAGTACGTTCCTTCTAACAACTCTCTTACAAGTTCTTTATTGCGAGTAATAACAGTGTCATTGTATATGTACCCATGTGAGAAAATATGGAATGCTGAAACTCTGTACTGAAAATGTACCATTTCTGAAAAATAAAAATAGTTAATTTACCACTCAATGTAAATTAGCATTAACCACACCACCTAAGATGCTAACACCCAATAGGCTGCTGAAATATATTCCATGAATAATTTTCTAGTCAATCTTTTTCTTGTCTTTTTCCTCCTTTCTGTTGAGTTTTTCAAATCATATCCTTCTCTACTTGCTAGCATCTGTACAGAAGATGAACTGAGTAACTGAAATGTTTCAGCTTAGCATATTTTATTAGCAAAACGGTTAGCATCATCATTTGAGATTTTTCTCTCAACACATAGCAACGAAAGGCAGTAGCCAAGTTCCAATCGCCAAAAGCACAATTAGTAGAGCCATTCAGTATTCAGTAACTCATCATCTCCGTGTAGAAAGACATTCACTCACTTCATAGGTTAAAGCTATTGTCAAAATGAGCCATAGAGCCCACTTGTCATCATGTTTGAATATGTATTCTAAAATACAGTATTTTTTGGAATATATTTGAATATGCATTCTAAAATACAATGGGTTTTTTTTTTTTTTTTTTTGTCTACCTTTAAACCATTTTATCCATGCTATTCTTTCTTCTTGTAATAAAGAACTTGAATTAAGGACTCAAATGAAAACTTGATATTTTCTGGCGATACGCAAAAGAAGTATTCGAGTAGTCATCATCTCAGATAAAAGTTGCTTGGTGACATAAAAGAGTTATGTTTTAAGAAAGAGTGATCGTGAATACTAGGCTAATTCTGTGGAATCCGTGTTGTATATGTGGTCTACATCCCCTAAGGCAGATCCCTCAGATATCTATCTACAGACTTCTCTTAAATTTGATGTATCCTTTTGCGTATGTCTGCATTTTGCAGAGATCATGTTCCTTGGTGCTCACCAGAACCTCAGGAGTGAATAAAGGCACCCTGGAGAGTTTTCTACCTCCCACTAGAGACAGAAAGTCACTAGGCATTCCTTTTATTGTGCATAAATTGAAATCAATTTTATTTAAGCTTTATTTGACAAAGTAGCACTTGTTTTTCCCAGAAAACAAATTTCCGGGAAGGAGAAGAAATGCAGACAAATAGTGAAAATTCAGAGTACCAGTAAGGATCCAGTGAAAACTACCTTGTCTTTATTATCCTTAATGTGGAAAAAATTCTTATACACAGAAGTGTTATATTATATTCTGTGGTCGATCATCAAACAAGGATGGAATAAACAAGATTCTTTCCTGTTTCATCACTGGTATATGCCTTGCTCAAAATGTATTAAAAGGAATATTTCCATCATTACTGGATAATGCAATTAGACCAGTGTTCCGTGGATGTGGAATAATGTAATTTACTATGTTGAATGATTAGCCAATCAGAATTCTCTCATTTTCTAAAGCAGTGGATTGATTAAAATGTGACCATAAACAAAATAGATTTTATTAGGCATAATCTACTTTGTAAACAAATGAAATTAATTCTTTGCCTGACCTAAAGCTTTGAAAATGAAAAACCAAAATTGAACACATGCTTCCAATTTTGGTTCTGTTACTAAGATGACACTTAATATAAAAGTTACAATTTAACTTCCCCTCAAGTATTCCATACTTGAGACTAAATGACTCTTAGAAATATGTTCATCAACAGATGGGAGCCACTTATGGCCTCATAAACTCTAAAGCAAGTGAAATTATCTCAGCAAAATAGAAGGAGATTACAATAAAGCCTCATCTGGTTATCTCAGTGATGATTAATGCATTGCGCATTGGTTCAATGATGCAATGAATATTGACAGATAATCACCCTTCTTCATACAAGAGAAATACTGAAGAGACAAATGCCAGAGATATATGCTTTTAATCAATCAATAAGCAATTTCCACATGTGCCCTGTGTACAGAACTGTGCTAAGTGCTATGGAGGTTGTGGAAGAAAGTGCCAGCCGAGTTCCTATTCTAAAGGGATTTTCTATCTTGAAAGAGAAGACCAAAAACCTGAAACACTGCACAGAATAGCAGAGGGTGTGTTATTCCTTGCTTGCTTATTAATTATACAGTATGGATCATATGGGAGTTTGAAAAAGCCAACCATCGGTGAAAACTACAGTGTTCAGGGAAGGATCATGGAAGGCTTTAAAAACCGAAGTGATTTAGACTTGATTCAGCAGGAAACACAATGTGGTGAACCTGAAAATGTTCGAGTTCAGAAATGATCTCAGGAAATTGGTATGAAATTTTTCCTGAAACTGTATCCTGTATTTTCCTTTTTGCTCCCTCTCCCCTGGTACCAGCCACTAGTCTCTCTCTAGGCTCTTTGGGTTTCCTCCTGCTTCCACTCTTATGAGGCCCGAGTCTGTTTGCCACTCGGCTGGCAGAGTACGCTTTAGAAAATGTAAACTACGGCTGGGCGCGGTGGCTCACGCCTGTAATCCCAGCACTTTGGGAGGCCGAGGAGGGCAGATCACGAGGTCAGGAGATCGAGACCATCCTGACTAACATGGTGAAACCCCGTCTCTACTAAAAATACAAAAAATTAGCCGGGCGTGGTGGCGGGTGCCTGTAGTCCCAGCTACTCAGGAGGCTGAGGCAGGAGAATGGCGTGAACCCGGGAGGCGGAGCTTGCGGTGAGCCAAGATTGTGCCACTGCACTCCAGCCTGGACGACAGAGCAAGACTCCTTTTCAAAAAAAAAAAAGAAAGAAAGAAAATGTAAATTACTTCTGTACCTGTCTAAAACTCTCCATGGCTTATACTGCACCCCTGTAAAATCCAAAGCCCTGACCACAATCTGATATTCCTATACAGTGTGGTCCCGACCTCTTTCATCCCATCTTGGGCCGTTCGCACTCACAGGGCAACCACAACAGCCTTGCCCTCTGTCCTTCCACCTGCCCAGGCCCATTCACATGTGAGGGCCTTTGCACCCACTGGCCATGTTCAAAACACTCTGCTTCCAGCCCTTGGGTTCCTTGTTGTCATCAAGATCTCAGCCCTAGTAGCTTCTCCTCAGAGAGATCTTCCTTGGACATCTATTTAATGTAACCTTCCCACTCTCCCTCTGACATCTTCTTCTATTGCATTACTGTTTTAGTGTTTGCATCATACTTGGCACCACCTAAACTTTTTGTCTGTCCAATTTTTTCCTTGTTTGTTATCTATCTTCACCCATATAAATGTGAGTACCTTGAGAACAGAGACTTGTCAGAGTCGTTTGCCCCCTAGCCCCAACACCAGAAAATAGTGCACATAGTAGGTGCTCAGTAAATACTTCTTGGGTGAATGTGTTGCTTATTAATTCTTCCAGCTGAGATAATAATCTGGACATGAAAACAAAATGTGTTTAAGCAAAATCTTGATCATGGGAATGAACATTTCAAGGGGAAAATGAATGGAGTTTGGTGTCTAAATATAGGAAAGGAATGAGCAATCTAAGACAAGATTAGCACGAAGTTCTCAGGGTTGCTGCAGAAAGATGATACTCTTGGTAAAAATATAAAGGTTGTGGTTAAAAGCCACATTCAGTGAGTATACACTACATGTCAGGTATTACGTATTTTTCAGAACCCCATTGGGTAGGCGTCATTATCTCTTACAGATAAGAGATTGATTCAGTGACCCCAAGTTTTTCAGCTGGGTATCCTATTCCAGTGATTGAAGTTGACTTGGTTAAAAGTACTAATTTAAGATCAACTTACAGTTGCAAGCATGGATGGGGGTAAAAATGTACTAAGTCTGGTCTTCAGAGCTACCTCTCCCCCATTTCCCAAGTTACTGGGCTGAACTGGATATGGGATACGCATCTCACAACCTACGTTGGCTCACAGGTTCTTTTGCAAATTGGTCTATGTACCTGTAGATTCCTCCAGGTGTCCTCCTCATTCTGAAACAGTTCAGGGTGGGCAACTGGAAATACCTTGAAGAAGACGCTGAAGAGAAAAGTGCCTGGATAGAGGTAGGGGAACCCGATTAACAGAGCAGAATGACACCTGTTATTTTGGAGACAACCACCTGAAAGGTGATAAAACCCCAGAGAAAATAACTGAAATACAGTACATGAAAATGTTTTGCTTCCATCTTTTTGAACATCCATCTGATAAGTTACTACCTAGAATATGGAAACTTGACTTTGCTAAAAATGAGTTCTATATGAGAAGCCCAGAGAAGATAATGCTATTGATGCATCTGGGGAGTTGAAGATACTGCAACTGAACACGCAGGTGGTCTCTTACTGGTGGCAGGAAATAAATGTTCTTCTTCAATGTAGAAATCATCATGGGGATGGCATTATAGAGCTAGCATCTCGGTGATAAAAAGCCATGAGAACCAGGTTCCTTGGTCCCTGGGAGTTTATCAGGGGTTGAAAGATACCTTCAGCTTGCCCCTTTCCACCCCTGATCCAGCTAATACACACAGCTCCACAAGTGCTGGCTCATTCTCCCAGATTTGCAGCTGTGGAAGTGCCAAGATTTAAAATAAATTTTCTTGAAAAAAACCAACATCGATGGAGTGAAGATATTATTTCTCCATAACCACCAAGTCTCGGTATATGTGTTTCTAACAGTAGTGCGGAGGCAGAAGTGAAGATAAAGATCCCATGAAGATAAGGAGATTTGTTGCAAGGCTGGCATAAAAGCTGAGCAGATGATCACAATCTCTGTGTGCTTTATGCTACCTGAGGAGAGACCCAAAGTCCAGGCAGTGCTGGCTTATATCATTGTTTTCCAGGAGCAAAAGCCCAGTGCTTTGGTTCATTCCAAGTATTTGGGATTGTTCAGTAGAGCATCCGTTCTTGGTAACCAACATATATTATTTTAAATTGGAGAACTGAAGCAACCAAAGGTGGGGTGATATCCTCATTCATTCTAACTAGAGTTGACTCTGGCACATTTGGCTACCTCAAGGTAACTCAGTACAAAGGATTGTATTCACTTGGATCTGATAGCAAGGAAACACTCCTATAGTTACAGATGTGATGTCACTGAGAGGCAAGCATGGGTTAGGCAGTGAGAGACATGCCATTTTGGAGCTGGACAAGACTGGATTTTAATCCCACCTCCAGCAATTAATTGCCCATTGTAAAATGCTGAGTAAGTTTAATAAAGATATGATCTCAACCACCTGTCAGAGCCGGAGTGAGGATTAAATTCAATTATTCTGTGCAGCACCTGGTGCATGAGGACGCCCTCAGTCCATACTCATTCAAAACTCACTCTTACCACACAGCCTCTCCCTCCAGCCTTGCTTCAGGAGGTCTCCTGTAACTGAAGGAGAGTGGAGCCCTGGCAGGAGTGGAGACAAATGGACTTTTCTTGCCAGCTGAAATAAAGACAACCCTCTTTGCTCAGCAGGAAGCAGGCTCCAGAGACTTGGGGATCTCAAAATATGGTCGTGAGTCACAGGTGAGACAAGAGGGTCTTCCCACAGATCTGTGAATTAATCCAGAAGTGCAAGTCTTTTCTTTGGTTTTTACAGATGAATGGTACCCAAGTCCATACACTTTCAACTTGCTACAGTACTGGCTATAGGTGAGTTACTAGTGGCCTAAAATGATGGAAGGCCCTAGGAAAATTTCCTGTGCAGCACTTGAGACTTCCTTACCCCTTCTGTGGACAGTCATTATCCCTTGTGTGGGGAGTAGATGGAGTTAATAAGCTGTGATATTATTTCTGGGCAAGGTGCAATAAGACGTGTTTGTTCCTCCCAGGGTGCAGATTACAGAATTGTAGTGAGGGAAGGGGGTGACGATACAGCATCTAAGGAATGTTTACAGAGTTATACTTGCCTGCTTTATGATACGTGTGTCTCTAGAGAAGACTAGGTAGACTCCTGTCCATCAATATCTCAATGTAAAAGAGCATTGCAGTTGGATGTCATCACCAGTCCCCTTCCAGGTCCCTGCAGCTGTTGTGGTTAGCATTGCTGTTCCCATGGCTCAAGTGGCTTTGGACTAGTAGGTAATGGGTGGGGAAGAAACAGCTCCCCTCACCTCCCCCACCCCACCCCACCCCGTGTATATTCTGCTTCCTGAGACTTGGGCTATGCCTACAGTAAGTAACAGAAAGGGTTGGCGTGCCCCCAGCTCCCTCCCCTCTGCCAACTGCATATTGCACTTACTGAGGCTGGGCTGCAGGTGGCAGGCGCCAATCTACGATCCTCCCATGGCCAGCGGAACTCATTCTACACCATCTCTTGGGAGTAAAGTTGTACAGATACTGAAGACTTCCATCCTCAGGCCAAAAGGTCAGGATCAGTGCAACTTACACCTGCCCTCACAAAGAAAGAGAACAAAAAGAGAGGCTGTGGCCATGGCTGCCTCCAGTACCCATTTAATTGGCATCTTGAATCAAGTACAACTGTTTTTAGGAGAGGTAACCCATTTTGGAAACCCCAAAAACCTTCAAAACTTAGAGTTAATGAAATAATATTCTAAAAATAAAGTTGATAAAATGTATCTGAATGCATGCATACATAGACCTTGCAAATATCCATTTGATGCTCGCTTAGTTTCGTTAGGGCTCTATTCACTCTGACCTCACCATATGACAACCCACTTGACTCCTGTCTTTCCTTCTGTCCTTCTGCTTTGCTGCTGGTGTAATTCTATATTCTTTCTTTGCATTCCTTCTCAGAATGAAATCCTGAAAAGAAACCCCACTAGGCATGGATTCAGAATCCCCATGGCATGATCTGATACCACAGGCAATCTCTCTTCCTAACTCAGGGCCCAGGTAACACGTGGTAGCGCCAGAGTGTGAGCTGCCTGCTCTCCGGTGAGGGTTAGACCAGGCTTTGGGGAGCTGCCTTAAGTATAGCTGAGTTGTCAAATATGCAAGTGACATAAGCCAGAGGGGCGTGTGTTTCACTCAAAGGTGCTGACACAGGCCAATCTGATCTGGGACCAGTAAATGCTTAATCCAGTGAGACGAATGGAATGCATTCCTGCCAGTGCCCCTACTACTCTTGCACATGGCAATGCTGCTCCCAGGAATCAAGTGGCTTTAGACTAGTAGGCATTGGCGTTTTGGGCAGGGTTGGGGACAGGTATATGCTGCTTCCTGGAAAAGGACTGTCACTTATGTCATAGCCCCCAACTTCACCTTATCTTGACTCAGATGCCCTCTCAGACTCCTATTCTGCTACTTTTGTGCCTCCTCTTCTCTCTTCATCTCTCTCTCTCTCTCCTCCTACCCCTTAATAACTGGCCACTCTGCATATTTTCCAGTCTACAACCCAAAAGGGAGATGGACACATTGATTGAGCTAGTTACTCTCTACCCACTTGGACAGTGTCTCTTGCTCCAGGTCCCCTCATTGGTTGCCCACTGGCCTATGGATACTATTAATTGAATTAGCATCCACCTCTGTCACTGCTTATGCACACAGGGACTGTCCCCATGGTCATCTTAATCTGAAGTTGGGAAAGCAGCGTTATAGATGATATGCCTGGTATTTAAGGAAAATCAGAGAAGAAAGGCATAGAGACAGGATGCATTCACATATTGGAGCAACCCGCTATATGGCAGACACTATATGTCAGGTACTGTACTGGGTACTTTATAACTGCGTTTATCTAGTTAATTCTCAAAAAGACTTATCTTTTCCCAGTATCAGAGTTTGAGAATCAGAGAGCTGATATTTTAGCATGGCTCTTGGTTAAAGGGTCCAAAGAAGCCTCCTGCCCAAAGTTAGGATTGCCTTCTCTGAGCAACAGAATTCCCACAAATCTATATAGTCTTAGCTGAACAGGATGAGGGTTCCCTCTAGTTGTAGGGTGTTCCTTTTCTCAGCCTTGTTTGTGTGCATAGACACAAACATACACCATGGACACTTCCAAAGGAAGAGTGAGTATAGGGAGACAGAATTGAGATCTCTTACTATGGTAAGACAGAGTGTTTGGGGTCCTGGATCCCAGCCAATGCCTTCACTTACATTTCAACGTTTCCAAAATAGTTCTTAGAATTCCCACTTTAAAAATGAGAAAACAGACTCAGGAATGTTAATGGACTCTGTGTAAGAGTGCTAGCTGTGCCTTCCCATATTTATTCATCTCTTAACATTCTCTTGCACTCTAGCCAGACTTCCAACCAACTACCCACACCTGTGACTCTGCCTGAGCCAGTCCACCCTGCCCGCCTGTAGAGCAGACTGGAATTGCCAGAACTCTCCCTGCAGAAACCTTCAACCACAGCTGATAGAATTGTGTGGAATAACTCTGGGGAGACACGCTCTACATTTGTTCTGAGGGCTCCTCAGTAGAATTCAGCTCCTATTCCCACTGTGCTAACTTGCTCAATAATCCACCTTATATTCTGTGCCTTTCCTTTCTCAGTTCCCTACTCTCCTGCCAGTGTTTCCTGGAATCAACACTAAATTAATACCTTGCTCTCAACCCTTGACTTAAGGTCTGATTCTAGGGAGCCACAAATGATGACATTGTCCTAAAATCACCCAATTAATAGGTGGAAGACCTGGGCGATCTGACCAGTATGAAGCTGTTCTTCATACTTTGAAGATCTATCCAGCCACCATGCTCCTGACCTCACAACAACTTTCTTCTCTCTTGCACTTCCAGTCTCCATCCCAGGGGAGCATCCCAACTCCTGTCACCAGGGATGACCAATGTCTCTGGCCCCCTGGTGCACCCAAGCCAATCCCCTGTTCCAGTGTCATCTTATGGACGCATCCCCCTTGCCTGTGTGTGGGGAAAAGAAAGAGAGGTCAGACTCTTACTGTGTCTGTGTAGAAAGAAGTAGACATAAGAGACTCCATTTTGTTCTGTACTAAGAAAAATCCTTCTGTCTTCAGATGCTATTAATCTGTAACCCTACCCCCAACCCTGTGCTCACAGAAACACGTGCTGCGTAGACTCAGGTTTAATGCATTTAGGGCTATGCAGGATGTGCTTTGTTAAGCTAATGCTTGAAGGCAGCGTGCTTGTTAAAAGTCATCACCACTCCCTAATCTCAAGTACGCAGGGAAACAAAACACCCGGAAGGCCGCAGGGACCTCTGCCTAGGAAAGCCAGGTATTGTCCAAGGTTTCTCCCCATGTGATAGTCTGAAATATGGCCTCGTGGGAAGGGAAAGACCTGACAGTCCCCCAGCCTGACACCCGTAAAGGGTCTGTGCTGGGGAGGATTAGTAAAAGAGGAAGGCCTCTTTGCAGTTGAGACAAGAGGAAGGCATCTGTCTCCTGCCCGTCCCAGAGCAATGGAATGTCTCGGTGTAAAACTCTATGGTATATTCCATCTACTGAGATAGGAGAAAACCATCTTAGGGCTGGAGGTGAGACATGCTGGCGGCAATACTGCTTTTTAATGCATTGAGATGTTTATGTATGTGCACATCAAAGCACAGCACCTTTTTCTTTACCTTGTTTATGATACAGAGACATTTGTTCACATGTTTTCCTGCTGACTCTCTCCCCACTATTACCCTATTGTCCTGCCACATCCCACGCTCAGAGATGGTAGAGATAATGATCAATAAATACTGAGGGAACTCAGAGACCATATGCTGAGCGCTGGTCCCCTAGGCCCACTTTTCTTTCTCTATACTTTGTCTCTGTATCTCTTTCTTTTCTCTGTCTCTCATCCCACCCGACGAGAAACACCCACAGGTGTGGAGGGGCAAGCCATCCCTTCACCTGTGAAAATCTTTTTCTTGCCAATCCACGGCCATAACACACACACATAAAAAGAAAACTTGACATTTTGAAATTGCAACCCAAGACAGCTGGTTCCTTCCTCTTCACCACATTCCAGAGAACAAGAAGAACTCTGTCTAGCAACTGTATACTTTAGAACAAGGTGTCAGAGTCAGGGTGCACCCCTTCATTGCTCCTCCATAACCCTCTTGGACACACACATTGTTGTTGGCATTAACCTGAAATGCAAGGGGAGGGGAGGCTGGCTGACCAATACTAATTTCAGACAACTAAATACATGGAAATATTAAAGAGCCATATCCCAAATCTATTAGATATCTAAAATCCAATGAAATGTTTAAATCCTAATAGTGAAAACACCAACTTATTCTACTTCTTTCCTGCCAAATATAATTTATTGGGTTTTGCTATTCCCATCCACATTTAACGTGTACAGACACAAACCTAAGAAATAAAATAGTGAGGGCCAAACATTTTGAATGTATTTCATTTATCAAGTTGCAGCTCCTCATTAAGGTTTTGAGTTTCTTTAAAAAAACAAGATATTCTGCTAACTAATGTTTACTGGGTTAGAATTAGAGAACTGGACTACATTCCTGACTTCTCCATTCATTTTATAGAGTGACCTTGGGCAAGTTATTACACAAGTCTATCTTGATTTATTTATCTGTAAATTTGCAAACAAAAGAATCATCTCATTTTTCCTACAAAATTTGGAAGGAAGATAGAATGATAAATCTATAAAAGCATATTGAACCCCTTGGGGAGTAGCCTTATATACATTAAGGTTATGTCAGTTTTCAGCTTCTGATGGTCTAGTCAAACCAGAGCACTATTTCCAATAGAAATTTCTCCTTGACATTCACGTTAAGTTACGTCCTCAGTCCTCATATTTTAAGCTTATTTGGCTTCAAGCAGAAAAAAATAGGAATTAAATCCAAAAATTGAAAGAACTGGCAAATAAAATCATAGTTTCAATCCTTGAATCCAAGAGGACCATAGAAATTAGCTTTTTGGATCAATTTGAATAGCTCACAACAGAAACAGCTGTTTTGTGTTGAAGCAGTTTAAATATTTTAAAGCTCATAGCTTGGAGAAGACTGTAATTCAGTAGTTTCTCTCTTTACCCACTCTCCTCAAGTGTTCACTGTTCCTCCCTGTTACCCATAACTGTGATTTTTTTTCTTCTATTTTCTTTCTTTGCCTTTGCCTCCACTTGTTTATCTTTTCTCTTTCCCATTTCTGTCTTTCAATTGTCTTATCCTTCTCTTTTTTCTCACTCATTTTTATTGCCATTGAACATTTAACTTTGCTACATGTTGTGAGAGAGAAGGAAGAGGAGAAAGAGATGAAAAAAGCAGAATAAAAAACAAATACTTACCTAAAAACTGCTTATCATATAGAATTTGCTCAAAAGTATTCAGCGCCTAAATCAATAAAAATATCTAATATTTATGGAGAACATATTTACATTAAGGAATCTCTACAGGCATTTCCTATAATCAAACAAAGTAGATGCTGTTATTATCTTCATTTTCCAGATAAGGAAACTGAAGCTCAGAAAAACAAAATAAGATAACCGAGGTCACCCACAGAGAAAACGACAGAAGAGGGCACATAACCAGTTCTGTCTGACTCAAAAATCCATGTTCTTAACCACAATACTCTCTTGTTACAGGCATATGCCTGGTGCTTTCCTGACATCAGTTCATTTAATGGACATTAAACAAGAAATAGATTGCTTGATATATGATGCAGCTGAAAAAAGCCAGACATGACTAAGACAGAGATTTGAGACACCAGCTCCAGCAATAGCTGTGTTAACTTGGCACATTATTTAAATTATCTGAGCTCAGGTTCTTAATCTGTAAAATGAGCTTATCTGTATCTACTCTTCTGTTTGATGCAGTGATTAAACCAGCTTGCTCCATGCCCTAGTCTATTAACTAGGCAAGCAAAATGGAGAAGAATATTCGAGAGAGGAAATAAGTCACAGAGACAGGAAATGGAAATGATTCTGTCTGGCTCATAGTTTCTCCCAGATACCCTCCCTCACCTGCGAGCCAGGGTTCCTCTTTCATGCTTTCCTGCGCCAAATTTTTTCTTGCACTTTCATTCACCAAGTTTTTTCTCCATCTCATTACCTCCCATAAGTATAATTCTTGGTTTTCTTACTTGTATCTCCCTACCCTACCCTGACCCCAAGGATGCCCCATAAGATCAGGGACCAAGTCTGTCTTGCTAGCTATACCACCAACACACAGCCCAGTGCCTGGAGCACAGTTTGTGCTCAGAAAACACGTGTTTAATGAATAACTGAAGGTGTAAGGGCAAAGGGTGGGGATGGGGAGTGAGATGGGGCAGATGGCACTGGATATTAGGACTCAGTACTCACATTCTTCCCAATTGTCCTCAGGGTCTGTTGGAAATGCCGTCACAGTCTTCACCCCTCTCATAACTATGCCATCAGCTTCTGAAGCCCTTGAATCAAGATTTAAGAGGAGTAGCTGTGGCATAGAGGGACCCGGGAGAGACACACTGACCTGTGTCCCCAGAAAAGTCTGACTTTTGAGCACCCCACCCTCTCCCATCATTTATCTTATCAATGACTGGAGACAATTAAGTCTCCTTGATGGTGTGAAGAAATATAACTACACTTCTATCTAGATTCAAGGTAAATCACAAAAGATACGTTATTAAGAGTAATATTATAAATTACTACCTGGGCAGTGCCTTCAAGGCCCATGAATCCAGGTGCACCTCCACCAGCCAACAACTCCAGAATCTATACCCAGCTTTTCAGTCCTGCTATCTACCTCCAGCTCTCTAAGGCACCTTAAACTCAAGAGGTCTGAAATTGAAGATAGTGAATGCCCACACCCACCCCAGGGCCCCCATAAAAACTGCTACTTCTATTTCTCCTCTCAGAGAGGAAATGGGGAGCCATTCTTTACACTTCTGTCACCCTTATGCTTTGAATCTGAGCAGTTTCCTAAGTTTGTCTCAACTCCCTTTTTCTTCATTCTTACTCCATTGTCTTAGTTCCTCTCCTAAGGATTCCTGATAGACAATCATAATCATCTTCCAGAAGATCCCTCTGCCCCTAGGCACACCTCCCCACTGCCACCAGAATGTTTGTTTTAAATCATGAATCTTGTCACGACCTTATTGAAAATCCCCATCATATATGTGGTAAAGTCTGACTGTTTGTATCGGCCCAGGCCCTCCTGGAATGACGCCCAACCCCTCCTGCCTCTCCCTGTCATCTGAGTCTGGCCCCCAAGCAGACTCGATGTCAGGATGTACAGCCCTTCCCATCTCTGGCTTGTCCACCTGATAGCTCCTCAGTTATCTTCCCAGGCTCATCTCAGGCATCACCTCCCTTGTGAACTTTGCCCCCAGAAATCTCTCCAGAAAAATTAAGCACTTTTTTCTTTGTTTTCCAAATACCTGACATATCCTTTTATTATAGCAATTATCACATTTTTTTCATAAGCTGTTTATTTTCATCAGATCAATTAAACTTTGGTTTCCTTGAAGGGCCACAAATTTTATCTATCTCATCCTTATTTATATAATGCTTAAAACAACATACAGTAGTAGTTCAGTATATGTGCATTGATGAAAGAATGATCATCAAAATCTGAAGTTTTTTTTTTTTTTTTTTTTTTTTTTTTTTGAGACGGAGTCTCACTCTGTCCCCCAGGCTGGAGTGCAGTGGCGCGATCTCGGCTCACTGCAAGCTCCGCCTCCCAGGTTCACACCATTCTCCTGCCTCAGCCTCCCGAGTAGCTGGGACTACAGGCGCCCGCCAACACGCCCGGCTAAGTTTTTTGTATTTTTAGTAGAGACGGGGTTTCACCGTGTTAGCCAGGATGGTCTCGATCTCCTGACCTCGTGATCCGCCCACCTCGGCCTCCCAAAGTGCTGGGATTACAGGCTTGATGAAGTTTTATAGTTTCCATAGGATCCACAATAGTATATAAGGTCTTACAAATGTACAACACTTATCAACAGTATAAAACCAATGTGAATTTGTTGCCTGAATAAGGAGCAGTACAGGAATGATATTCTTTGCTTCAATCAAATTCAAACATATGTTATTAATGCAAGATAGTGTTCTTGATGCTAGTGGGGGTTATATAGATTTATAAGACTGCACACTGACATTTAATGAAATTAAAATAGAGAGATCATTACCTAAACAATTAACCCTAACAAGTACCTAGAATAAAATAAAACACACTAAACAGGGGACTTAACACTCAAACTGGGCCAGTCTTTTCTTTGTATCCCGGACCCCCATTTCTTCTCTCCCAATAGTATGTCTCCCAAGAGTATGTTGCCAGAGCCTTTGCCACTATGGTAATAGATTAATTAATTGTGCAGTTATTTGCTTAATATACTTTTCCCTATAAGAATACCAACTGTATATGAATAAAGTCCGCACTTGTCTTATAGACCCCACCATCTCTGGCATCCAGCACAGCACCTGATGTATAGGAGGTGCTCAACAACTTTGACAGGGAGAAAGAAAGTATAATTCCATATCAATGTTGAGGATCAGATAAGAATTCACAGAGGAGATATGCTTGATACAGAAACCCTTAAAAATAACAAGAATTGGCCAGGCGCAGTGGCTCATGCCTGTAATCCCAGCAGTTTGGGAGGCCGAGGTGGCCAGATCACCTGAGGTCAGGAGCTTGAGACCAGCCTGGCCAACGTGGTGAAACCCCGTCTCTACTAAAAATACAAAAATTAGCCAGGTGTGGTGGCATGTGCCTGTAATCCCAGCTACCTAGGAGGCTGAGGCAGAGGAATTGATGGAACCCAGGAAGCAGAGGCTGCAGTAAGCCAAGATCACACCATTGCACTCCAGCCTGGGCAACAGAACAAGAGTCCGTCTCAAAATAAATAAATAAATAAAAATAACAAGAATTAGGCTTTCAGATTTATTGCAGACTTAATGAACATTCCACACATTTTTCCATTATATTTTTTTAGATACTCATTTTTTTAAATCTGTAGTTACATGTCTTTCAGCTAACTCTGCAATATTTACTCTTTAAGGATATTTATGGAAAACTATAGCTTTCCTCCATAGCTTACAATTTAGCTGCAGTTAAAAGAGTTTTTCCAACAAAACAATCAAATAACTGTGGAAGCTGGAATAAAATTACTTTCCTCACAGGAGGTACAGACTAAGTGCTATAGTCATTTCAATGGGAGCAGAATCACTCACTGGAGACCTGGGTGGTTGTCATGGAGAAAGTAGGATTTTTACATCAAACTAGAAGATTTTGAAAGTCCCAAGAAAGGAGGAGACCATGAGTGGGGGCTGCCAAGAGCCCAGATAAAAGCAAGTGGAGGACAGGGCATGTGTTAAGAGAGAAGCAAAAAAAACAAAAAGAGAAGAGGCTCAGCAGCACCAGGCTGCAAATGCCAGCAAAGAAATGGGGACGTTCACTGATACTAGAGGATCCAGTTCAAAATGTTAAGAAATAAAAAACAAAATGTTTGGGGAAGAATAATTTAGTAATAATTGCAGGGAGACTAATTAGGAGGATAATGAATATCCAATTGGGGGTAATTAATTTAGAAAGATACAAAAAAATAAGTATTATGAGATGTAAAATAGCCAATTTACTTTCCCATTGTTAAAGCATCTCTCAGATTTTGCGAGTGGGTGACAGGAAAGTAATAGGACCTTTTCAAAAATGGAAAATAACACAGGGGGAGCCACTCTTGAAGGCAACAGGATAATTTTGGCTTTATTATACATGTTTGCCTTAGGGACAATCAGAATAAAGTGTCCCAAGGAAAATGGAGATGTAAGATTTTCCTCTTTTATTATTGTTGTGAAGATGATTATGATGATGATGGGACTTTGTTGGTATGAGCTTTAAATTTGAAATGTCATTAGCTTTGATTTTAGTAATGCAAACCCCTTTGTCATGGAGTCTTTGCTGTGATTGGAAGAAAATGGAGTTGGGTGGGGTTTGGGAGGGATGTCATCAAACCCGAATAACAGATTTTAGAAGGTGAATGACATTGAGATGAGGAGTTCCAGGAGAAGGTCTGGTGGCCACCCTTGTGGGTCGCTGGTGCTATTACTTTAGAGAATTAACCCTTTTCCCATATCTCAATTTGGTTAGACTAGAGGAAACTTACTAGCACTCAATAAAACAGGAGGACACTAATTTATATTGAGTGGTGAACCTTTCCCTCATGTAGTTATCTCCCCAGCTAAACTAGTCTTTAGAAAGTTACTTGGAGATCAAAGACTTCCAGCAAAGAGAAATGGATAAACAAGAAAGACATCGCATCTAGTCTACATGAGGGCTCATGTGACATTCCTACTCTACATCCAAGTTATTTCTCTTCTTACTGAAATATTCAAGTCCACTACATTTGATGTCTTTCTCCCCCAGATAGGATGAAAGGAACTTTTCAAGGCTTGTGCCTTTTTTTTATACTTTCCTTTCTTATATTCTAGTTCAGTAGTCCCCAAATGCTATGACTGCCACTGGAGTACCTGGGGATCTTGTTGAAATTAAAGTCAGGGGCCTTACACTCAGACATCCTGATTCAGGATGTCCACAGTAAGGCCTGGGAATCTGGATTGCTGGCAAGCCCTCGACGGGTTTGGAGACAGCATTGAGTGACTTTGAACTGATCTGATTTGGCAGGCAGGTTAAACACGAAGCCTCCACATCTACTTTACTGCAAGCAGATTCCCATGTGCTTATTTTATTTGTTTTCTCTTTTGCCAAAGGTTTATTTAAACACAGATTCTCATCACCTTAACAAGAATTGGTCAATTGTTTATTCAAGTTTAACTTGACCTTTTTATCAATGTTGTTTTTCTTCAACAAGGTCATAAAACATTTTTTAGACAACCACTATTAAATTATAAGCACATTTACTTATTCAAGAATTATTTCTTTAACATCTTCTATGCGCCAGGCAGTGTGCTTAGTACCACAGACAGCAAGAAAGATAAGACCTCTCTGCAGTTATATTCTAGTGCAATGGAGGTGGAGTGGGGTGAAAAAGACAACAGAGAAGGAAATAAATAAAATCATTTCTCAGCGTGATTAGTGCTATGAGAAAAATAGGCAGGGTTCTGTAGGACATATTTTGGAAGGGAGGGAAATAACCTAGACAGGGTGAATAGGGAAAGCCTTTCTACACAGGTGACTTTCCAACTGAGAGCTGAAGAATGAAGAGCCAGTCATGCTGGCTGTTAAGACCTGGGTAACAGTGAAAAGTGGTCAAAGAATTGCAAACTAGGAAATAACACTGAACTGGAAGGTGAGACAAGGGTGGTCAGAAAGATGGTGGGAATAGTAAAGGCTCAGGTGATGACCAAGTTTGATGTGAAGTGGAGAGCTCCTCTGTTAAAAACAAAGTGGTCAAGGAACTGAGAGTTGATTGGATGTCAGAGTCACTAAATGTAATGACAGGAGCTGAGCTAGAAGCTGGAGTGTGTAAAGTGGACAGATCAGTGACAAAGGTAGATGACAACAAGAGGAGGGGGAAAGAGAGACTTAAGGAGAACACATTGATTTCACAGAAGCGGGAGGCTTTGCTGCGTGATGTCCTGGAAGCAGCCGTGGGCTGCAGGGAAATCACTCCCTATCTTCTGGCTGGAGAAACAAGTAGTTCAAGGAAGTCAAGTTTCATCTACTTGAGAAAGTGCAAGAGACACAGAGTGTTGGGAGTCAGCCAAGTTTCATTTACAGAGAGTCTTGGAAACAAATATTCCAGAAATCCCTGGAGATTAAAGGGGAATTTGATGGCCACAAAGCAGAAAGTCCAGAGGCCACAGGGGAAGGTGGATTTTGTTTTTGTTTCTGATTGTCAAGCAGAAAAGAGACCTGGTGAGGGCATATGTAGAGACACACAAATTACAGTCTAAATAATAATGGACAAATGGGGAGGCTTTAAATTCACCAGGTCCCTGGGATTAAAGTACTATAACTACTACTACTGCTGCTGCTGCTAAAACAACAATAATAGTAGTTATTATTTATAGCAGTGTAATAGTATAAATATCACGCCATTTTTATATTTTGCCTGTGCTAAGTACTTTCCATGCATGTGCACCCATAACCCTATGGTCTGTCAAACCACAGTCAAATTTTATATTTTCAGTGACAACTTTATGTACTACAAATCACTGATCAGAGTAAAGAAGTATAAAGGGCTTTGAAGTAATCCTGGCAGTCTCTGGAGAAGATAGCAGACAAACAGTTTTAGAGTTAAAACTCCAAATAGATGGTCCAATGGTATGGAAGATTTGGAGTGGCCATTTTAGGGGGTGATATGGTTTGGCTGTGTCCCAACCCAAATCTCATCTTGAATTGTAGCTCCTATAATCCCCACTTGTCATGGGAGGGACCAGGTGGGAGGTAATCGAATCATGGGGGTGGGTTTTTCCCATGCTGTCCTCGTGATAGTGAATAAGTCTCACAAGATTTGATGGTTTTATAAAGGGCAGTTCCCCTGCACACTCTCCCTCTCGCCTGCCACCATATAAGACAGGCCTTTGCTCTTCCTTTACCTTCTGCCATGATTGTGAGGCCTCCCCAGCCATGTGGAACTGTGAGTTCATTAAACATCTTTTTCTTTATAAATTACCCAGTCTCGGGTGTGTCTTAATTAACAGCATGAGAACAGACTAATACACGGGGCTAAACACGGGGCTATACACATTGGCATATGGTATTCATGGGGTTATTCACACGGTTCTCTTGCACTAGAAAAAAAAAGCAACGCCCTTCAACCTCAGCTGGTGGAATGACCATGATGTCTGGAGGTGGCTCCATGAACAGTGCTTCATTCCTCTGTTCTATTGCTTAATTTGCTAGAAAATTACTAATTATCCTTGAAGACCTAATTCCATTCATTCATTCACTTGTTCATTCCACAAATATTTGAGAGAAATTATTATAGGCTATAGACCATTCTAGACACTGTTGGGGATACAATGGTTAAAAATTTTGTATACACACACACACACACGCATATACTATATATGTATATGTATATGCAATCATGTGTATCATATATATATTTGCAATCATGTTTATATTCCCTAGGAAACTTTCCCCACCACTCCCTCCACCTCTAGGCTGATGACACCATGCATTATGCCCACAGCACAGAATTTATTCATTTACTTTTCCAATAACATGCTGACAACCCTATATTTATATATCCAGTCCATTCCTCTCCACACCATCCTTTCAACTCTAAGTGAGATCATGTTACTTTTCTACCCAGAGCCCTACAAAAGTTCCCTAGTTTACCCAGAGTAAAAGCCAAGGCCCTTGAGAGCTTGTTTGGAGGTTCTAGCAGGGGAGCGCAGCTACTCGTATACCCTTGACCAAAGACCGGTCCTCCGCTATCGGGGATGGTTGTCCTCTTCCACCGAGCACGCAGCTTCGGGAGGGATGCACATGGAGTGGTGAGGGAGGAAGGGGACCCCCGCCTAGCCAGCCAGATCAGCCAAATCAACCCTGGCAATCAATGGGGTGGCAGATGTTGCAGCCAGATCAACCTCACATCCAAGCCAAGGTCCTTAAAATTTTCATCCCTACCAGAGGATGCCACCTTGTAAATCCCATCTTCCATGTCTTCTTTTACTGTGAGAGTTGTAAGAAGGATGTGGCAAGATGAACAGTATGTGGTAAATGGACTCATTCATTCTACTGAAAAGATAACTACATTTTTGCTCTACCTTGATACAATTTTATAGAGCAGGACGTCAAGTAAACTTTTCTGGATTCCTTAGTCACTCTTCACTTGGGAAAGAGGGAAGGTCTCATACATGAATGAGATTGTATACTATGATCATAATAAATTCTTAAATTATTGTGATAATTTCTTTAGAAAAATAAAACATTTTCCCAGGAAAAAAAATACATGATTTTTGCAAGCACTTAGAAAACTGAAGTGGTCATCAAGATTTATAATTAGCCTTGCCAAAATTTTAAGTTGTAATTTATGATTTTGAACTATTCTGTGCATTACAGAGTGCTCCCTAAAAACAATAAAAGTTTCAATCTCAAAACATCTCCATTTTGTGTTTACATTTAAGTGCACAAACTAAAATAGTACTTGAAGATGACGTACTTATTAATATCCCAAAAGTCATAGTTGCTCAGAATGGTTGAGTTACGTTCTATTGCATTACAGGCAAAGCCAGGACAAAAATCCAGGGCTCTTTCCTCTCTATCCTGTAGATGCCATTTCTCATTGCTACATTTTCTGTGAAGAAGCTCACTACAAAATGTATATTCAGCATGCCTTGCTAAATTGTTCTGGTGGCTTATATGAAATATGCTCTCCTTGATACTATTTTAAAACAAATATGTTAAGTTCCTTATCTAGTATACCCACACTCGTGACTGTGCTTTCAACATTTCTCCTTCTTTATTTTAACAGAAGCCCAAGTTTCACATGCCTGAGGATGTAAGAGAAAAAAAGGAAAATCTTCTACTCAATTCTGAGAGATCTACTAGGCTCTTAACAAAGACCAGTCATTCACAAGGAGGGGATCAAGCTTTAAGTAAGTCCACAGGGTCACCAACAGAGAAGTGGATTGAAAAACGTCAAGGAGCTAAGACTGTTTTCAACAAGTTCAGCAACATGAATTGGCCAGTGGACATTCACCCTTTAAACAAAAGTTTAGTCAAAGATAATAAATGGAAGAAAACTGATGAGACCCAAGAGAAACGAAGGTCTTTCCTTCAGGAGTTTTGCAAGAAATACGGTGGGGTGAGTCATCATCAGTCACATCTTTTTCATACGGTATCCAGAATCTATGTAGAAGATAAGCACAAAATCTTATATTGTGAGGTTCCTAAGGCTGGCTGTTCCAATTGGAAAAGAATTCTGATGGTACTAAATGGATTGGCTTCCTCTGCATACAACATCTCCCACAATGCTGTCCACTACGGGAAGCATTTGAAGAAGCTAGATAGCTTTGACCTAAAAGGGATATATACCCGCTTAAATACTTACACCAAAGCTGTGTTTGTTCGTGATCCCATGGAAAGATTAGTATCAGCCTTTAGGGACAAATTCGAACACCCCAATAGTTATTACCATCCAGTATTCGGAAAGGCAATTATCAAGAAATATCGACCAAATGCCTGTGAAGAGGCATTAATTAATGGATCTGGAGTCAAGTTCAAAGAGTTTATCCACTACTTGCTGGATTCCCACCGTCCAGTAGGAATGGACATTCACTGGGAAAAGGTCAGCAAACTCTGCTATCCATGTTTGATCAACTATGATTTTGTAGGGAAATTTGAAACTTTGGAAGAGGATGCCAATTACTTTCTACAGATGATCGGTGCTCCAAAGGAGCTGAAATTTCCCAACTTTAAGGATAGGCACTCTTCCGATGAAAGAACCAATGCTCAAGTCGTGAGACAGTATTTAAAGGATCTGACTAGAACTGAGAGACAATTAATCTATGACTTTTATTACTTGGACTATTTAATGTTTAATTATACAACTCCGTTTTTGTAGTTTGCATTCATTTTCTAAAACCCTGTATATACTTAATGATGATGAACTCAAATCAGCTGTAATTTTTCTATAATTCTCTGTATGAGAGAAATTCAACTAAGTGCGGTTGTCTTGATTTAATGTAGATTTTTACCAAATAGTATGACACCAATTGGCACAAAGTTATGGGAAAATCACCTACAGGAGATGTAAACAACTTGAGTTGCTCTAAAATGTTTGGAAAAGAGCTGCTTTTGCATTATGAATTATATTGTTGAAGCAATAACCTAGCCAGCTGTTGCATTAGCTAAAGCAGCCTCTTGCAATAGTAGGAAAAAAGGATTTAAAATAGCATGAGTGTATGTCTGTATCCTGGAATTTATTGTGTAAAATGCATGAATATATTTTTAGCAGTCTGTGGCATATTATTAATCAAACTGTTGAATTGTTTTCTTACACCCTGGAAATCTTTCTATCAGCTATAATGATAAATCAGTTTTGAAGTGATATTTTGGACTTAGGCATTTTACTTTAGATTGGAAGGCATTATGTGATTTACAATATGAGAATATAGCAGGAAAACCAGATGAGGCTGTGGCTTTTTATATTCAACAGCCAATAAAAAATGCACAACATGCTAAGATCAAAGCAACAAAAGCAACCTTCTTCTTCCAGAAAAACTTAAGGGAATTGATTCTGTTCTCTTTTGAGCCCTCCACAAAGAGACAAAATGAACACAAGCACTAAAGGTCTACATTTCTGAAGCAGGCAGTTGAGAAGCTTAAGTCTCATAAGATATAAATGTGCTCCTAATTCTGGTTTAATTTGGCAGAGGGGAAATTGTTTCAGGGTGGAATAATCATCAAAAACAAAAGTTGCCATTCTGAATATGGAACTCAAACAATAACAAAGTTTTATAAGTATATTATTTGAATCAAAGCATCATGTGCATAGCTTTATATGTGGAATACATCCTAAGAATAGCTTTTGTTTTCAGTTTAATTATTCAGCTTAGGAATGACTTTTTAAAAACTAATATACCACTTCAAAGATAGGTTATGTTCTAGAGAATAAACATAAAAAGAGCCCCTAGAAATGTGTTTAATAGGCTTATGCATAAGTAAATTAAGGTATTTTCTTTTTAAGTTTAAATATTCTATACTAACAAAGTCAGATACCATTGCATTCAAATATTAAATCAAAGTCCTTAGAAAAATAGGTCCATGTGTCACCCTTATGAATAGTTGTAATGCATTTTGGAATGTTTTTCCAAGGGATCCTAAATTAGATCCCTTGGGGAAAAAAAGGGATCATTTTGGATGGGAAACATTTGGATGGGAAACCTACTTTAATTGGCCGACTTTTACACTGAGTTAAGAAAATCACAAGTCTTTCAAACCCTGCTTAAATGCTTTTCCTGAACATCTTCCTCTTCCTAAGCTATCATTTTTTTCTTATCAGTAAATATTCAGTAATGGCTTTCAAAGAACAGTAGGTATTAATATTTGAATGTTAATAGACCAAGATAGTTGCAGTCATACTTATTTCATTTTGATTATCTATTTCATGGCTGAGTATTCATGAATTGCTTCGCTCCTTACACACACCTGCCGTGTCCCAGCTGTGTCTCCTAAGGAGTGAGTAAACTGCAATGGGCTGAGAGATCATAAGTATTAAACCTTCTAATCCAACCTTTTACTACTTTTCCATGCCATTAACTCTTGCCTCTAGACCATACACTTAAGCTGTGCTCTCAGTTTTTAAGAAGTTTTACTCTGGAGTAATCTAAATTACATAATTTAAAATTTTGCTACACCATGTAGATTCCTAGTAATTTAGGGAAATTGAAATTATCTTTTTATGGAGAGAGAAAATAGAAAATATTCCAGAAGCCTGAAATTTTATTCCTAAGCAACACAAAACTTGCTTTATATGAAATCTGCTATAAAGAATAAAGGCAATTTCCTCAAAGGTATTCCTAAAACTAAATAAGGAACAAACAAACAACTTTTCATAGCTTTAGAAAGAAAAACATGGAAACAACAGTCCTACCTCTCTTATTGGCATTTGTAACACACTGGGCAGGGTGGAATGCATACCTATATAAATGTTTGGCTTTGATGGTGGAGAGGAGGGATGAGCGGAAGAAAATGATACGCAGTGTTCTCTACGGAAAGCTGTTACATACTTTTTGCTGTATATGTTCCTTTCCTGACCCTTTCCAACAAGCCCATGTCACCATGGGTCATTCTTTTCCTAAATGGGCTCTCTGATGCTAAGTGACACCCTGTGTAGGTTCCAAGTTCCAAAACACATGCAAGTTCCAAAAGCCATGCATGTTTGTGCCAAGTAAGAACAAACTTTTTATGTACCTGCTCTTCATTTTAGATGGCTTATTTTCATGTTAGGACCAAAGAAGCCAGTCATCATCCTGGATTACTTGTGAGTTTAAAACTCAACTCTATTTTTCTCTCCTGACTTATTTGGCTTTGCAGACCAGCTCACATTCACCTTTGTCATTTCTGCCTGTGCATAAATCCAGGTGGGAACACCACTGTTCTTTAGGACCATCACAATTTCATGAATTTAATTCCTAAAGGCAAGTGACCAAATCCAGACTCATCTTCCAGATGTCCACAGTTCCCATTTTAACATTAGGTGCAATTATAAGTCCTCCAATTAAACCCTAAGGATCCTATTTGTTTTTATAGGCAGCAGTAACACAATGGGCAGGCCCCTTCGCTCTGTTATTCCCCTGTCTGGAATTACTATCAGGGTAACAAGTTGGCAATTAAATCCAAAACCACAGTTATGTAACCTGTAAACTATCTATAGATGTGCAATATTGATGTGATTGTGCCCAGAAACTGCCATAAACTTCAGTGGAAACGTATGTACAGGACATCCAGTTTTTGGATTTTCTCAAACGTTTGGAAATATCCATTAATTCAATGGAAATGTGAGGCCACTTGCTAGATGTCTATAAAATATTCTCTAGCAGAAAATAATAATATTATTATCATTAGGGAATTAGTAGTTCTAATTCAAGAACTACTTGTACGTCATTTTTAATTAGAAAGAGGAAAAATACTTTTACATTTTATTCATGTATTATTATTCTTATCTCCTAAAATGTATAGTGTTTAGCAGAAGGAATATATAAGAAGATGCAGAGAATTTTGAATATTAGAGTGCCCTTTGGAAAGATCACTTGCTGAATTAATAGAACTTGAGATTAGGCTAGGACTACAGTAAACATCTCCCTCCTGTGCATTCTCATATGGCCTCTCGGGGCATCCCAGCCTCTAGGCCTTCATGGGGCGTGGAGAAGCAGACGTTTTGCCCAGGGCTAACCCTCCCAAGATGCTCTGATACTTGAAAAAGGATTGGCCAAAGGCGTTTAATTATAGCTCAACTACCTGAGAACCTTAGGCCAAGGCTAATTCAATTTAGTCCTACATTTAGGCTCATACCTTCTCAATCTCAATCATGATTATTATACAGTAATCGTATGCATGATCCTAGCTAACATTTATTCAATACTTACTGGGTGTCAGGCACTCTTCAAGTAGTTTAAGTGCATTAATTTAATCTCCATAGCCAGTCTAACATAGGTACTATTATGTAGCCCTCTCCCTTTCCATCTATCATAAAGGAAAGTAAAGCAGACTATAGCTCAGTAACTTGCCTAAAGAGACACAGATGATAAGTAGGTCAGAAGGCAGGATGAAGCCAAGCAGCAAATACCATTACCAAACTCTTTGCTTAGAATATTACAAACAAATATTTACTTTTGCTTTCTGTTACCTCTATTCAGGATAGGTAGAGGCAAAAACAATGTATTGGAATCCTGAAATTTTTTCCATACAAATATGGGTGTGTGTGTGTGTGTGTGTGCGTGTGTGTGTATTTAGCTAGTTAGTTATCACATTTCAAATCAGCTTATTTCTTTATTCCTGCTGAGTTAAACTGACAGGTTCAAAGATTTTAGAAGAAATTAGGTTTCCTCCCCACAACTTTTTTTAAATCCTTAATCATGGAAAACAATGTTTTTAAGAAGAAAAAATAGTCCCCGGAACAAATTTAGCCTTATGAAAACAAAATATCATTTCTTTGACAAGAAATTCCAGACAGCTACAAGAGCAGTCAAGGATAAGCAGAATCTGAGAGGAAGAAAGTTCAGGCGAACTTTCCCCCTATAGGCCCCTGACAGCCACTGCAGATGGTCGTGGTTCAGCAAGCTAGTCACACACAGTGAGAACCACTCCTGCTAGAAACAGAGCAACTGTGCATTGTCCCCTTCTTCCTGAGTCTCCATCCCTAGTACTTGTTTGTAGTCAGATTACCCTGAGCCTACACAGGAAGATTGCAGAAAAGAATAGAGGAGCAAGTTGACTTAAACCAACTGAAAAACACCATGAAACCAGGTGAAAATAAATAAGCTCTCACTAGAAGATGGCAGACATTTCCCAGGCCTGTGGACATTACCTGAGGAAGGGCCAGGTCTGGGGAGTTCAACAAAACATTGCCTCATATCATTTCATTCTCAGAATTTCCTAGTCAGTCACATCTTAGTTTTTCACCAGGATCATATGCTTCCAGGCAAAAGTATTTAAATCCATTTAAGCAGTCATCTTTTTCCATCCCTAAACCTCTCCTCAAGTCTCACACTATATTTGGAATGCTCCCCTCTCTATATATCTGGACATTCATTTCTTGTTAACTCACCAAGGAATCTCTTGAGATTATTCAATTTCAAAATCTCATCTCTTTATGAGCTCCCTGATAGGCAGAAAAAGACAGCATGGTTTTCCCCTGGTGTAACATGTATCAGATTATTCTCTTACCAATAAATGCAGGCATTCTTTTCCTCAATTTCTTTTGTCAGAGAGGTTCATTAATTTATTTGTTCATGTGCTATCTATCTCACTTTATGTGAATATAAAATATCTGTTGTTGTCATTGGAATGTCTTAGGTCTTCCAAGAGGAAAGGAACTGTGTCTGTTGAATTCACTTTGTACCATGTCTAGCAAAGCACTCAGTGGAAAGCGTTAACAGATGCTTTTGATGCTGTTGTTTAAAGGTTCCTGTACAACTTCTTTTAGTGTAGAATTTGTATATTTCTGCCTGTGACCTTCAGGTATCTATAGGACCAGAGGATCTGAAAGGAAGGTGCTAGAGCAGGGCAGCTGAGGGAAGGGAGCTGAGCCACACACCTTTTCTACACTAATAGTCATCCCTTGACCTGAAGGATAGTTGCAGACACAGCAATCTTTTACGTTTCTAAGAAAAGGCAGTTGCTTGATTGTTTGGGGAAGAAAATGTTGAAAAAAAATGCATGATTCTGGTCAATATAAGAGCCATTTACTGAGGATGTACTCAGTAGCAGACACTGGAAAAATACTTTACATACATTCATTTAATGACATGAAGAGTAAATCTAATCGTTTCCAAAAGTAACTTTCAAAAAAATCTAAGTCGAGTATTTTTCCACCTATCATTTCATGAATGAGAAAACTGAGTATCAAAGAGGTTTAATAACTGTCTCTCTGGCTCCAAAGCTGAGACCATACATTGGCAGCCCATGGCGTAGATCTGGCTACAGATATGTTTGGTTTGGCTGACAGTGCGTTTTACTTAACATCTGAATTAGCTGCCAGCCTTGGGCCTCATTAATGACAGGGGATTTGTTGCCCTACATTCTATATGCCCACCTGAAAATAATTGGACAGAGGCAAGGTCAGTCCCTTTAGATGAGGTTGGAGATCTCTAGTTGTTCACACTCTTCACTAATCCACCATCACTCATTCACCTTACTTGCCTGGCCCCTAAGCATCTCACTTTTCAAGTCCTGCTCTGAAGTGTGTACTCCTTCCCCCACCAAGCTTCCAAAGGAAATCCACTCCTGAACATTCTTCTTGACCCTCTTTGTGTTGTGTAGGTAGTGAGGTTATCCCACTCTGGGTTTCCATATCCTTGCTCACAATGCTGCTTGCCCTTTGGTCCTATATCCAGTGGGATCTCCAAACAGTATTTCATTGTTTGGGGAAGTCTCTTTTGACCAATGACAAAGATGTTGGGAGAAATCCAGTACCGTTTTTTGGCATCTTTCTGTCGTAGCCACTGGGTCCCCTGGCAACGACATTCCTTCCCACCTCCTTCTGCAGAGATGAGTCATTCTCCCAGGCTCTTGGAGCTCTAGTATCTAGGGACAGAAACTGGCTCCCACTACTGCCTCTAGACTGCTATTCTATAACCTTCATCCAAAAATCTCTTCTGTTTTGCAGGTGTACCCACTTCCTCAACTCTGAAAATTACCTGCTTCCCAGCCTTCTCTGAGGATTCTTCTTTCTGATTTATAACATGCCTCTCTATCCTACTTCCTGCTATTATCTGGGTGATTGTAGCACCCCCAGTAACATTCTACTCTTTGCTTCTTAATGCTCTGACGACCTCCTCCTCCTCCTCCTCTGCCTCCTCTTCCTCCTCCTCCCACTTCTATACTTAGAGAGCTAGAGAAAACAGGAGAAGGGATAACTATGACTTTTGTCCTCAAATACCAGGAAAACTCTAGTAAAATACGCAGTATCTCATTTTATGCATTCATTTGCTGAAAATATTTCCAAAGTTTAGAAAAATGATTTTTGGATGTACTATATAATAAATAAAAACGCACTCAGAATGCTAGAGTATCTACCAATTTAAAAGAACAGTATTATTTGTTTGACTGTGATTATCCTTAGGAAAAAGTAAGCCCTGATTTAACTTATCAATTTCTGAAAAAATAGTGTATGGACCACCTATATCAGAATTAACCTAATTTTTGTTAAAAACGGATTCCCAGACCCCATCCAAGATATACAGAATTGGAATCTCTATGAAAACCACTTGAAAATCTCCTTTCTAATAATCTCTTGGGGTGCTTCTTATAGACAACAGAGTCTGATCCTTGTGTGTGCGTGAATTTTTTAAGTCCTGGTTGATTATAAGTGATAATAAAACCTGCTCTTTTCATTCTGTCACTGTGTTGAAAAGTTAGCAACTCTCAGCTCAGAGAATTGTAGTGGGTATTGGTACCAAAGTCCTCTGTGGGATTTTGACCAGCACTGAAGCAGAAACTTGGTTTCCCAAGTCTGCCAAGTGCAAGAACTAGAGCTGAAATGATGAAGTGAGTGATGGGGACAGCACTGGGCACTGCCCAAACTTTTTGAAAGCTTTCAGAATGAAATGGGGAAATGGAAACTTTCCTCTGTTTGAAATACAAAAGACAAATGTGTACTGAAGGCAATTTTGGCAACTCAACTTCACATTGAACAAGTGAAGACAATATGAGTTTCTCCAATAAAAACTAAAAAGCTGTTTTCAAATTGACCTAAGATGATTGAAAATGGAAAATATTTGCTATTTGGGTTATTAGTTTGAGAGCAGTGCCCCAGGAAATATTTTGCAATTTAACTTAAATGGTTATAATGTACATTTTCTTGAACTTCATTAAAGGATTTGTCTCCTTTTGCCTTTCTATTAGGTTGAACCATATGACATTGCCAACATTTGACTGACTCTGACATATAAACACAGCCCTTTCATATGGGTCCACTAACAGTTCTGTTGCTACGTACCCAATTCTAGCCACATTGGCTCTCCTCAGAACTATTGGAAATAGCCTCTGAATAGAAGTCCTGCCTTTTTTATTTATTTATTTAAAAATTACTTCTTTTCTCTTTGCTTTTTTTCTTCTTTTGATATTTTTAATTGTGACAAGATCACATAATGTAAAATTTTATCATCTTACCATTTTTTGGTATCCTTTTAATGAATATTTTCCTATCCCTCCCCATCTGACCTATTTTTTTTTTGAGATGGAGTTTCACTCTTGTCACCCAGGCTGCAGTGCAGTGGCACCATCTCTGCTCACTGCAACCTCCACCTCCCGGGTTCAAGCAATTCTCCTGCCTCAGCCTCCCGAGTAACTGGGACTACAGGTGCACACCACCACGCCCAGCTAGTTTTTGTATTATTAGTAGAGATGGGGTTTCACCACATTGGCCAGGATGGTCTCGATCTCTTGACCTTGTGATCCGTCTGCCTCAGCCTCCCAAAGTGCTGGGATTACAGGCATGAGCCACCATGCCTGACCACCATTTTTTAAGTGTACAGTTCAGCAGCATTAAGTGTAGTTGTGCAAGCATCACCACTATCCCATCACATACCTTTCTTCCTTGTGAAAAATGGATACTCTGCACCTATTAAACAACTCCACTTTTTGCCCTCCCCCAGCTCTGGCAACCACCATTCTACCTTTTGTTTCTATGAATTTGATAAAATACCTCATATAAACAGAATCATACAGCATGTGTCTTTTTGTGACTGGCGTATTTCTCTTAGCATAATGTCCTCAAGGTTCATCCATATTGAAGCATGTACCAGAATTTTTTTTCTTTTTAAGGCTGAATAGTATTCCATTCTCATTGCCTGGCCTCAAGTCTCAAGACTATAACCCATTCCCAGCTTAATCACCTGATACCTGCAGCAAACCCACTATTATCCAGCCACATTGAACCATTACATTCTCTGAAACACCTCTTGCTTTTTCCCCTATTTTGCTAACACTATTACACTGCCCGAAGTGTCCTTTATTCCTCTTTAAGGACCTTCTCATGTGTGCCCCCTCCAAGAGTTGCCTGCCCCACATGACCATCCCACATTCAGCTCGCTCTACCCTCTCTGCTTGGGGACTGTCTTCCACTCACCTTGCTTTAACTCCACCATTAGGCTGATGGTTCCGAAATCTTTTTCTAGCTTATGTTTCTATCATGACCTTTGATTCAAATTCCCAATTTCCTGTGGAACTACTTCATCTAGATGTCTCACTGGAGCTTCCAACTCAACATGACCAAAGCTGAACTCATCACCTAACCCCCAAACCTGCTTTCTCCTTATTTGGTGGCAACACCATCCATCTACTCCATCTCCTGGGTTAGGAACCTAGAAGTCAACCCCAATTTCTCCCTGAGCTGACTCTTCACAGCCAAAGAATTCAGAAAGCCCATTAACTTCACTGCCTGACTTTTTCTCAAGCTTCTCCTCTCCTCCCATCCATTCTGCTAATATCTAAGTTCAGACTCTCACCTTCTCCTGTCTACAACTCTACAATAATCTTGAACTTCTCTCCCACTCTCATTTCTCTCAATGCCATCCTCCATACAGCTGCCCTTGTAATCACTTTAAAATGCAAATCCAATTACAGTTGTTTCCCACTGTATATTCTATATCCTGCATGATCCCAATTCTTCTCTAGGCATATTTCTGGCCAATTTCTGCCTCCTGGCTTAATCTCCAACAACCTAGAATGGGCATAATACCCTAACATTGGATAGTTTTCTTCCTCCTGGGTTTACTCAGCTTTTCCCTGTATTGGGGCACCCACCTACCCCCCTTCACCTCCCCAACACTTCCTAATCCCTAAACTCAGCTCAGGGAGGCATTCATCATCTCTGCCTGGCTCAGATGAGATGCTCTGCCATGTGCACTATGAGTGATTGGGAAGCAGGATTCTATGTAGGATGGTTAGGAGCCTGGGGCTTGTCATGAGTAAGAACTGGGTTTGAATTCCATATCCTCAACTTTCAAATGTTGGGACCTCTGAAATTGATTTAACTTCTCTCAGTGCCAGTTTTCTCATCTGAAAACTGAGGATAGAATACCTACCTAGTAAGGGGGGGATGGGAAATGCATGTAAAGTATTTAATAAGTGCTCAATAAAATAAAACTGTTGATTTATCTCATCATAGCCTGTGCATATTTCTATCTCTGTGCCTAAAGAATTCTAATGATTTATGTATGTGCCTTGCTTAGTAGAATCAATTCCTTGAAGTTAAAGTTTGTGTCTTGTTCATCCTTGTAACCTGAGAGAAGATACTAGTTAAGTATTTGTTGAAGAAATGAATGCAGGAACAAATCCAGCACACGTGTTCCTGCGTTCATATGGCACTCTGTCCTTCCCTTAAGGTACATTCTGACTGATATTATAATACTACAAAAATGTGTCTTATTTTTCCTGTTAGATTCTAAGTTATCTGAGGTCAGGAATCACATCTTACTCAATAAATGTACATACATCAAATTAAATTTGAGGCTTTCAAATGTGGATTCTTCATAATCGAATTAATGGTTTAGAATAGCAGCCTTCCTAGCCAAACATAGAAACAAATAAGTAAACTAAAAATCACTTTGTTCAATCATCTTCAACCCTTTTCTTTCCATTAGCGCTACACCCTGACCGTGATGAACTTTTATCTCCTCAAATAAGCCATGCTTTTCTCTGCCTCCGGGCCTTTCTATGGGCTGCTCTCTGAGTCTGGAATACCATCAGACAATCTAATACATCAATATTTTCAGAAAAGCCTTTCCTGGTCCACAGATCAGGCTTATTCATTCATAGTTACATTCCCACTGCAAGGTGAGATGGTCCTCTGGATCAGGGAGAGTGTCTCTTAGGTTTCTTCTGTTTTTCTCAGCCCCAAGCGTGTAGTCAACATTCAGTAAACTCTGTTGACTGACTAAATAAACAAAGCTCTGAGTTTCAGTCTTCTTCTTTTCTAAGACATTGGCAAATGCTAGACTGAAACGGATTACACACGAGTTACTCTACCATAATTTACTTAAGACTAAATTCCTAAAGACTGCATTACAGCAACAGAAGCCAAGACCATATTAGTGCTTTGCTCTATAGCAGAAAAGATTGGGGAAAATTGAAAGGTGACCACTGTGTTGACCAAAAGCATTGACTAGTGTAATTTAGCTTGGCATTAACATGGTAGTGGAACTTGTCCAGTAATTGAAATGAGCAGGGGAAGGCTTGAGAACAACTATTCTGTTCACACAGTTGGTCAGCAATCCATCTGGATCCAGAGCTCTGTCTTGCTGAACCCCTGATGAGCAGTGTTTATCTCTGGTGTGGAGTCTGTAGAAAGGGTACCACTCCTTCTAGGCATTGCTTGCCTGTAGAGGCTTTGCCATCCTTCCTCACTCATGTAATCTACTAAACTTTGGTACACCCCTCCCCACAAAACTTAATGAGGCTCATCATGACTGATACTTTGTACTCATGACAATAGACAAAACCCTAATCAACCCTCCACTAACTCAAGTGATTTTATGAAGTCTATAAAACAGGACCTTAATTTCTGATTTTCTATTCACTCAGTGGTGAACGAAAATAGTATTTAATAGTTTAATAGAGTATCATAAGTGGACCTTCTCCAGGTACCTTGCATAAGGCCACTTTGGGAGAAGAGGTAGACCACTGGCCCAATGGTCCTCAGCCATAAGGACTGTGTTATGGTTTGGGTGTGTCCCCACCCAAATCTCATGTTGAATTGTAGTTCCTATAGTCCCCACATATCATGGGAGGGACCCAATGGGAGGTAATTGAATCATGGGGGTGGTTATCTCTATGCTGTTCTTGTGATAGTGTGAGTTCTAACAAGATTTGATGGCTTCATAAGGGGCTTTTCCCCACCTTCACCATGAAATTCTCCTTGCTGCCGCCATATGAAGAAGGATGTGTTTGCTTCCCTTTCTGCCATAATTGTAAGTTTCCTGAGGCTTCCCCAGCCATGCTGAACTGTGAGTCAATTAAACCTCTTTCCTTTATAAATTACTCAGTCTCAAGTATGTCTTTATTAGCAGCGTGAAAATGACCTAATACAGTAAATTGGTACTGGTAGAATGAGGTGCTGCTGTAAGGATACCCAAAAATGTGGAAGCAACTTTGGAACTGGGTAACAGTCAGAGGTTGGAACAGTTTACAGGACTCAGAAGAAGACAGGAAAATGTGAGAAAGTTTGGAACTTCCTGGAGACTTGGAGGGCTCAGAAGACAAGAGGATGTGGGAAAGTTTGGAACTTCCTAGAGACTTGTTGAATGGCTTTGACCAAAATGCTGATAACAATATGGACAACAAAGCCCAGGCTGAGGTAGTCTCAGATGGAGATGAGGAATTCGTTGGGAACTGGAGCAAAGGCCACTCTTGCTATGCAAAAAGACTGGTGGCATTTTGGCCTGGACCTGGAGATCTGTGGAACTTTAAACTTGAGAGACGATTTAGGGTATCTAGTGGAAGAAATTTCTAAGCAGCAAAGTGTACAAGAGGAAGCAAAGCATATTTAAAAAATTTGCAGCCTGACAATGTGACAGAAAAGAAAACCCCATTTTCTGGGGAGAAATTCAAGCCAGCTGCAGAAATTTGCTTAAGTAACAAGGAGCCAAATGTTAATCACCAAGAAATGGGAAAAATGTATCCAGGGCCTGTCAGAGACCTTCATGGCAGCCCCTCCCATTATAGGCCTGGAGGCCTAGGAGGGAAAAATGGTTTCCTGGGTTGGTCCCAGGGACCCCCTGCTCTATGCAGCCTCAGGACATGATGCCCTGTGTCACAGCTGCTTCATCTCCAGCCATGGCTAAAAGGAACCAACATAGCGCTCAGGCTGCCACTTCAGAGGGTGCAAGCCCAAAGCCTTGGCAGCTTCCACACGGTGTTGAGCCTGTGGGTGCACAGAAATCAAGAATTAAGGTTTGGGAACCTCCACCGAGATTTCAGAGGATGTATGGAAATGCCTGGATGTCCAGGCAGAAGTTTGCGGCAGTGGTAGACCCCTCAGGGAGAATGTCTGCCAGGGCAGTGTGAAAGGGAAATGTGGGATTGGATCCCTTACACATAGTCCCCACTGGGGCACTGCCTGGTGGAGCTGTGAGAAGATGGCCAGCATCATGCAGACCCCAGAATGGTAGATCCACTGACAGCTTGCACCGTGCACCTGGAAAAGCCACAGACACTCAACATCAGCCCACGAAAGCAGCTAAGAGAGGAGCTGTACCCTGCAAAGCCACAATGGTGGAGCTGCCCAAGGCCATTGGAGCCCACCTCTTGCATCAGCATGACATGGATTTGAGACAAGTAGTCAAAGGAGATCATTTTGGAACTTTAAGGTTTAATGACTGCCCTATTGGATTTCGGACATGCATGGGGTCTGTGTCCCTTTGTTTTGGCCAATTTCTCCCATTTGGAATGGATGTATTTACCCAATCCCTGTACCCTCATTGTATATAGAAGTAACTAACTTGATTTTGATTTAACAGGCTCATAGGTGGAAGGAACTTGCCTTGTTACAGATGAGACTTTGGACTTGGACTTTGAGTTAATGCTGGAATGTGTTAAGACTTTGGGGGACTGTTGGAAGGGCATGATTGTGTTTTTGAAATGTGAGAACATGAGATTTAGGAGGGGTCAGAGGTGGGATGATGTGGTTTGGCTTTGTCCCCACCCAAATCTCATCTTGAATTGTGGTTCCCATAATCCTCACATGTTGTGGGAGGAACCTGGTGAGAGGTAACTGAATCATGGAGGCAGTTATCTCCATGCTGTTCTCTTGATAGTAAGTGAGTTATCATGAAATCTAATGGTTTTGTAAGAGGCTTCGCTGCTGCCCTTCACTCTGCACTTCTCCTTGTTGCCACCATGTGAAGATAGACATATTTGCTTCCCCTTCTGCCATAATTGTAAGTTTCCTGAGGCCTCCCCAGCCATGCTGGACTGTGAGTCAATTAAACCTTTTTCTTTTATAAATTACCCAGTCTCAAGTATGTCTTTAATAGCAGCGTGAGAACAGACTAATACAGACTGCCAGGCAGTTGGTCCCTCTGCCCAGTCAGCCACAAAGGCAGAGACAGCACAGCATACAGAGCAGGAGGCTGAATTGGAGGCTGCCAGGACAGATTCTCAGAAGTCACCACCCTGCACTTTTCCTCATACCACCATGCCTGTTGTGTCTGTTCCTGGCCTGCTGTCTCTGAGAGCCATTTCCTCTCCTTTCTCTGCAGCAGAGGACACTTGTAGGTTCTATTTCCAAGTCCCCTGATGCAGCTGGCTTCTAATTGGGTTTAGACAATGAAAGACAATGGCAGGAGATTGGAGCTCAAGAAAGGGAGATACTGGTGCATTTTTCTCCTCTCTCTTCTCTGAATGATGCTCCCAGACAGATTACCATAGCTCAGACCTCCCTGATGAAAACAGTGCCAATGAACGTACACCTTTTAAGTGGAGGCAACTTAATGTCCCATGGGTAAACGTTTAATCAAAGGGAAATGTGACCATGTGGATATGTTATTCCTCCTTTCTCTCTTCAATAGACAGTATAAAAACATTGTTAATGTTCTTTCTTCTAATGGTTCTGTAGTTTAAGGCACCCAACTAGATATTGCATCCTCACATTGGCCGTTGTCTCTTCCCTGATCACTGCCCTGACCCTCTCTACTGATTAGTAATACAGAAGTATTAGCATGTAAGTTGTAATAGCACGTAGGAGTAACCACATGTAAGATCTCTGCCTCAAATGCTGCTTTCTTGGGAACCCGGGTGTATTCGTTTCCTAGGGCTGGCGTAACAAAGTACCACAAACTAAGTGGCTTAAAACAATAGAAATTTATTGTCTCACAATTCAGGAGGCCAGGAATCTGAAACAGAGCTGTCTCCAGGTTGATTCCTTCCGGGGCCTCTGAGGAAGAGTCTGTTTCATGCTTATTTTCTAGTTTATGGTAGTTGCTGGCAATCCTTGGTGTTCCTTGGATTGTAGCTGCATCCCTCCAAGCTCTGCCTCTGTTATCACATGGTGTTCTTCCCTGTTTAGCTCTGTACCCTGTATGTGGCCTTCTTATAAGGACACCAGTTGTTGGATTTAGAGCCGATCGTCATCTAGTATGACCTAATCTTAACTAATTACATCTGCAAAGACCCTGCTCGCAAATAAGGGTGACTTCTGAGGTTCCAGGTAGTCATGAATTTGCCAGGGGGAAGAGGACACTCTTCCAATCAGTAGACTGGGCTACAACATTTGGAGACAAGAGTGAAATTATGGGAACCCCTAGCAAGGAGTGGCATCCCAGCTACAAAGGCTGCAGTTACTACCTGTGGTTAGTCAGGATGAGGTTCAAGTGGAAGGTGAATGAGTCATTGGAATATGCAGAGTCTGGACTTTGATAACTGTAAGGATTGTGGAGTGGGTTGGCTTTCTTTAACTGTATTTGAAACATCGAAGGAAGAAAGTGATAGGCTCAGAGTGGCCTATCGATGACACAAGGTACATTGTTAAAGCCAGAACCTTTTTTACAGCTGTCAAGTAGACTCTCAACTCCTGAAGCAGCAGGGTGGATTGTGCTGGAAAATCAGGCCCAGGATCAAATTGTAGCATGACAGAGCTGAATGCACAGCCTCCATAGATCCTCTGTGTCAAGGTCAAGGCAGTGATCAGAAGAAAATAGGACACTGAAACCTGGGATGGGGGTCCTTTAGATAACAGAGTCTGAGAACGTTGAATATCCAGCCTGGGGAAAGCAGTGCTATTCCCCTTGCCAGAGAAAAGCAATTTCACCTTCCATGGAGATCACACAAAAACATATCTGAGGCAGGCACTTCATAAAACAATGTTTGCTTTCCTCAATATCTTCCCTCATTACCTCCAGATTGGTAACTAGGATAAGCCCAAGAGGAGGAGTGCTGAAATAAAATAGTTTGCTTGCTAAAAACATTGTAGGACATCAACAATATAAATCAGTAAAAATTAGGGCAATGCATGTGAAAGTAAAATGTGAAAGTGTTGTATAAATGGAGACAAGGCAAAATATTAATGTATGATAGGGCACAATTTATTGACATGTTGATACTTATCATGCTTGGGACTCAGGTTCTGGCAAGAGCTTCTGGAGCAAATCTTAATAGCTGGTTAGGATGGCTCCTTGAATCTTGGGTATGATGGTCACCGTCTTAGTTCATTTTGTATTGCTATAACATAATACTACAGACTGGGTAATTTATAAAGAAAAGAAATGAATGAATTCAAAAGAGCTCTAGATGGCCAGGCATGGTGGCTCATGCCTATAATCCCAGCACTTTTGGAGGCCCAAGTTGGGTAGATTGCTGGAGGCTGGGAGTTCAAGACCAGCCTGGCCAAGATGGCAAAAACCCATCTCTACTAAAAATACAAAAATTAGCTGGGCATGGTGGCACATGCCTGTAATCCGAGCTTCTTGTGTGGCTGAGGCATGAGAAGTGCTTGAACCCGGGAGGCAGAGCTTGCAGTGAACTGAGATTGTGCCACTGCACTCCAGCCTGGGTGATAGAGCAAGATTCTGTCTCAAAAAAAAAAAAAAAAAATTGAACTCCAGACTGGGAGTTGAGAGACCTGGTCCCACCTAATTTGTGTGTAATTTTGTACAATTCACTTCCCCCACTGGACCTCAGTTTTCTTCTATGAAAAATCACAAAGGAGGATTTAGTTATGCCTCAATTCCTTTTCAGCTCTAAAAAGTAAAGAAAGGCCAATAGCAAGAGATTTTGCAATGATGAAACCTTAAAACAGGTGACTCTTCTATCTGTGGTTTGCTTTACTATAGAGAAATTTAAAATATGGCTAAAAGAAAACATTCCTTTATGGTATTCTGTAATCCCACAGGAAGTCTTTTATGAACAAGCAGTCCAAATGACTTAGTCTCATGCTATCTCCATGAAGTTGGCAAGCAGTTTTAATAGCAATAATGCCTCCCTTTATCTATATATATTCTTGAACAATTATTAAGTATTTGTGGGAGTTACAAAGGAGCCAAAATGGTAGGTGGGCATGCAAACCTGGCAAATAGAGTCCAAGACAGCTCTCAGTCTCCAGGGAATTGTAGACAAGCCACCACAGAGACTCTGTGCTGTCTGTTCCCCTGAGCCGCAGAGAGCAGACAACGGACCTAAGGAGCCCTCAGGGGTAAAGATGACTCGAAAATATAGACCAGTGACCAGAGACACTAAGATGTGTTCACAGTCATTGCAAAGATGCCAGAACAATGACAGGCATCAGCAACCAGAAATCACAGTGGACCTACAGACAGCTCAGAGGTGGCAACACAGGCCAGAGGAAGACCTTGAAGTAAGCACTTTCATCCAGAGGTCATGAGGCAATGTAAGCTGCCCAGAAGTTACAGGTCACCTTGGAAAGGAAAGTGGGAAAGAATGACCCCTATAATTGGCAGAAGTGATCTATGATCTATGAAATGCTGAGAAAACCCTAAATGAGTGAGTTTACTCAGGATTGGTAGATAAGCAATTAAATTATGCTGCAGAAAACTAAAGAAATGACAACTTTGTGGAAAGAAGCCATGTGTAAATACAAATGAAGACATTTACATGTAAACTCTACATTATATGGTAAACAGTTATTAAAATACTGAGTATTTCAAAATTAAAAACAATGAAACATGCACTGCTTTGAAAGAAAGGAAAATGCACTAAACATTGCCACTTGGATTTACGAAAGGCTTTTGATCTCTATGCTGGAAAAATGCATAATAGAGCACACATCTCTCTCTTCCCTCTCACTCACTTGTCCACCTTAATGTACTCTCACCCCCACAATCCCAAGGTCACTGCTTTTTCTCAGGCCATCACTGTGTCTACCTAATTGGTCCTCCTCAAGAGATTTCTAACAGCTTCCCCTGATTTTCTCTCTTTTGTTATTAGAGTACTTTCTTAAAACATAAACATCATTTTCCTGCCTAAATTTTGCTGATGGCAAGACACACAATAAATGAACTGAGTGGCATCTGACCAGTAGAATACAATACAACCTCCACAATCCAACTGGAGAGGAATATTTCATGACATTGGAAAGTGTTCATCTCTTTTACACTGCTGGTGGGAGTGTAAATTAGTTTAACCATTATGGAAGACAATGCAATGTGGCAATTCCTCAAAGACCTAGAGGCAGAAATACCATTTGACCCAGCAATCCCATTACTGGGTATATACCCAAAAAAATATAAATCATTCTATTATAAAAATACATACACTTGTATGTTCATTGCAGCACAATTGCAAAGACATGGAATCAACCTAAATGCCCACCAATGATAGACTGGATAAAGAAAATATGGTACATATACACTATGAAAAACTAGCCATAAAAAGGAAAGAGAGCGTGTCCTTTGCAGGGACATGAATGGAGCTGGAGGCCATTATCCTCAGCAAACTAATGCAGGAACAGAAAATCAAATAACATATTCTCGCTTATAAGTGGGAGCTGAGTGATGAGAACACATGGACACATGGCAGGGAACAACACACAGTGGGGCCTGTCAGAGGGTTCGGGGTGGGGAGAGGAAGAGCATCAGGAAGAATAGCTAATGGGTGCTGGGCTTAATACCCAGGTTATGGGATGGCCTGTGCAGCAAACCACCATAGTACACATTTACCTGTATAACAAACCTGCACATCCTGCACACGTACCCCTGAACTTAAAATTGAGAAAAAAAAAAGTGTTCATGATGAATGGGACAAGTCAGATTACAAGTGAGTATGTACAGTAGGATTTCAATTTTAAATGTTGTTAGTACGTTTTGAAATATGTGTATGTACTGAGATAATGTTTTTGAAACACAGTAGGATTCTTGCATTTCGGTTTATTTGTCATGTCTGTAGTTAGCCTGAGTTGGGGATGGGGGTAGGCACCTAAGATTGGACCTATTGTAGCAGTGGTTCTCTAACTTTTTTTTTTGAAAAATTGTTGAGGGCCTCAATAATTTCTAGTATTTTAACTACTGAGAGATATTTGCTTATGTGTATTACCCTATCTATTAAAGCTTACCACATTAGAAGTTAAAACTGAGAAAAATTTAAAATATTTATCAACATACCTAAAATAATAAGTCAACTAAATTAACCTAAATTACATATTTTTGTGAAATAATATTTTAACCCACAAAAAATGAGTAAGAAAAGCGTTATTGTTTATATTTTTGCAACTCTAATGTTTGACTTAATGGAAGACAACTGGATTCTCATCATATCTGTTTATACAATCCATTGTGATATGTTGTTTTGATTAAAGTGTGGGGGAACAAATCTACTCTCACACAGCTTGGAGCTGGAAAAAGAAGCATTTTAATAGCCTTTTCAGCTAATTGTGAATATTCTTCTTTAATGCTACACCAAAACTCAAAAAGCAATGTTTCTTAAATGCTAGTTACAATATGCAATTTGAAACCATATAACTGAATGTTTATACTATTACATTGAAGTGCATCTATCTCACACTCTGAAAGGACCTTTTATTCATGCTTGATTTTGAACACAGTACATTTATCGTTTGGGAGAACATCAGTTTTTCTGAGTTATGTAGATTTTCCGAATGTTGGCATATTTTATATAACATCAAAAAATCACATCAGTTACCATCATCATAAATCTCATTTTTAAAAAAAGTCTTTAATTATTGGGAAGCCATCAAGTTCATGGAGTTTTTCACATGTCTAAATTTTGGTTGAAAGCTCAAATTTTAATATTAGCAACAAATACTTTCAGTTGTTATCCTGGAAATGACAGGCTCACATCATTGATAAAATGTCCACCAAATATGCAAGTCTGAATAATCAGTATGTTTGTTTATTAGTATTGTTCTTTTAAGTAAAAATGATACTCCTTGGGGGAAAAAAAGCTGCTAGTTCAGCTCACAACTCAAATAATGGCATAGGTGTCTTTCCTAAAACAACCATCATGCTTCAATATGAATCAGGAGTACTTCATTTGTACTTCACTTGCCACGCAGACTATAAAAAAAGATGAGTAATTAAAAGTTAAGATTTAATATAATTAATAATTGTATTGCTTTACCAAGGATGTTCTTAAGTGAAACTAGGAGGTTATTCGTGTCTTGACTTTTTTTGTCTTTTGGGGTTTAGGGTGTCTGTGTGTATGTGTGTGTGTTCACTCTAAGTGTGTGGTGTTAAAGAATGCAATGACTTCTAGTAGAATTCAGTGTTACCACCTTGATTAGTGCTAAGGAGCCAGCAGTTTTGTCTACATCACTTTCGCATCATCAGTGCAAGCGCCACACAGTAAAAAGGGGAAATAACTTCTCAGTCCTTTTTTGAAAATAGTTTTGATCTCATGAACCCCCTGAAAATGTCTCAGAGACTCCCAGGAATCTGTGAAGCAATAGAAACCACTATAGAAAGTAGTCATTAATTTGAATAAATTTATAAGACTAAAAAGAAATGTGTTCAGTGTTACCAGTGGTTATCTCTGGGTAATGGAATTATGCATGGTTCCTATATTTTCAGGCTTATCTGAATGTTATTAATTTTTTATAGTAATCATTATTTTAATAATAAAAAAGTGGTTATTTCCTGAAAATTACTGTTCACATTTCTGACCCTGGTATAGAAATGCTCCTCTTTCTGCTGACTCCACTTCCTCATCTTCCTCTCCCAAAACCCCCCCACCAAGTGACTCACTGCTTCCCATATGGAAAGCTCGCTCAGGGTTTTTGAAGAGTTCTAACAAGATATGCACACTTAACAGTAAATGGAGAAATGACCTCTATAGCAAAGGGTAGGTCAAAGCTCACAGAACAATTTGTATTCCCCCCAAAATATCTTCGCATAATAAAGGGGGCATTAGTCACTTTCACAAGCTTATCTGGTTAGCTAATGTTTGAAACAGCAAAATTACAGAATAACAAAAGATGAATTTAACAACCTTTTAGAGCTGCACTGTTTAATACGGTTCTACTTAGCCACATGTGCCTGCTTAGTACCTGAAATGGGGCTAGCGCAACTGAGAAACTGAATTTTCACTGTTATTAATTTTAATGAGTTTAAAACTAAAAATTGCTACTCATTTCAATTATTAGAAAATGTTTAAGTATGTTTATACATCTACTTTTTCAACCATAAATTTTATGACATCTGAATACAAATCAAGTATTTCCAATGAAAACTTAGCATCCACATGGAGAGATGTTGTAAGCATAAATTACAAATTTCACACAGTAAGATTAAAAGTAAAGTATTTCACTTCTGATTTTTATATTGATTATATATTAAAATGATAATATTTGAGACATATTGATTAAACAAAATACAGCATTAAAATTAATTTTACCTGTTTGTCTTAACTTTTTAAATGTAGCAAGTAGAAAATGTTAATTACATATGTGATTCACAGTGTATTTCTGTTGGACAGTGTTGCCTTCAAGTTTTATGTGGTAGAATTAGACCAAAAATAATTTTGTTTGCCATACTGCATATTTTCTACTTTTGACTGTTACTATAGATGTACTTAAAATTCTTCTAACTCTTAACTGGAAATAGTATTCTTCTTCTTCTCAAAGATTGTTTCTCATAAGTACTGTAACCCCTTAGCAACCTAACAAGGTATTTGTAGTGTGTGAAAAGATTAAATACTTATGACAAGTATGCACTTATGAGAGCTATCATTATGTTATTGCAATGTAGCTGCAACTATGTCTCTAAATCTAGAAAGTTCTGTCTTTCTTTTAAAACCCAGGCTGGTGGAAAGTGGCTCCAGACATTGAGTACTTTTGTCTTAAAGCTAACAGTACTTTTATTTTCTATTTGCCATCATGACTTGGACCACTTTGTCTTGGCTCTGTGGCAAAGGATTGGACAATTCAAATTTTCCAGAGGTCCCTTTTCTTAACTCTTAACAAAGCCATAGCAAGTGCTTCTGTCTCTTACTCACAGCCATGGTTTTTTCCTTTCAGTGAGAAAGTAAAACTGAGAATAGTTTCCAGTGCTTTCAGAACTTTTTCCATTGAAATGCAAACACCCCCCTGGCGCCTCTGAAAATTCTGAGAAATTGCTGGGTTTTGGCGATGTTTCCAGAAAACCTGGCTTTCTTCTCCTGTTCATGGCTGGTTTAAGTTCTTCCCTTTCCAAGTACATTCGAGTGAAGTCAGTGGTTGACTGTTTCTTGCAGGGCAAACTCCCAACTTGAACGCTAAACAAAGAGTAACTTTTTCATTCCAAATTTGGAATTGTTACCAGTAAACCTCTGAACCCTACCTTTGTTACATCTCCTCTCCAAATGTGATTTAGTTTCTCTACATGTACCCTTCTCCTTAACCCTGTCCATGACTTACCACAGCCCTGTAGGCAGCTTACATAATGACAAGGTACACACAAAAATCAGTGTGTGTTGTAAAGATAATGGCAGACATTTTCTTGGATTCTCTAATGTAGCCAACCTAACTGGTCTAAAAATTATCCAACCGCATTTTAAAATATTTTATGCAACCCATGCTCTCTAACCCAAAGCATCAGTGTAACATATAATAAAGCCACCAATCTTTTCTATCTTCATTTCCTCAATAGGATAAGTAATCTGAATGGGTAAACTAAGAAAGCAATTGCCAAGTGTTCAATTAACACATCACCAGATTCTGATCTTAGAATCAGCTCAGATATGTCTTCCTTACTTATTGTCTATAATACATAACCTCGATCCTGTAGTGCCACCATACACTGGTAACCTGAAAGATGATGCGTTCCCCACTGTTTCACATGCGCTCGTCTTTTGGGGAGGAATCGTGTCTGGTTTTACTTTCGTTGTTCATAAATTAAACTCAGTGAATATCTATTTAATAACTGCGTGACCCAAGAAAAAACTTATCTCATTGGCTCCTAGCAAATTCATGCTCAGACAGAAAAGAAGCTCTATCTCATCTGGAGTGGAGCTAACAGTGGCTAATGCATGTGGAAGAAGAGCAAGTGAAAACTAAGAAGGAATAAACCGTCTTCTATTACTTGCTCTGCAAATCTGGTAAATCATCTGCAATCTCCATCCCCACAAAATATCATATATTCAAATATCATAATACATCCCAAATAAAAATTCTTATCAAAAATTAGAGTATAAAATTCAAGTTAAAAACACAACTGTCGGCTAGGCACAATGGCTCATGCCTGTAATCCTAGAACTTTGGGAGGACAAGGTGGGCAGAGCACCTGAGGTCAGGAGCTCGAGACCAGCCTGGCCAACATGGCGAAACCCCCATCTCTACTAAAAATACAAAAATTAGTTGGTGTGGTGGCACATACCTGTAATCCCAGCTACTTGGGAGGCTGAGGCAGGAGAATCGCTTGAACCCGGGAGATGGAGATTGCAGTGAGCCAAGATCGTGCCACTGTATTCCAGCCTGGGCAACAGGGTGAGACACCATCTCAAAAAAAAAAAAAAAAAACTGTCTAATTTAGTGATAAACTTCTCTAAGACTCTGTCATCTTCTGAGAAGTAGAGTCTTACTATTATTTCAGTGATTCTACAAATCAGTCATGGGCCTTTACTTACTGAAGTCTTAAGTAAAGCTTTGCAAGCCTATGACCCAAAATAAAGTCAAAATATCCATACTCATCTTTAACAATAAAATTTACATATACAGGTAATTGTGATTTTCTCAAAAAGGAAAACATTTTAAAAACCAGGTGGCAGAAGAGACTGAAATACAAAACAACTTTTAGCCATGAGACTATAACTACAGTTCACATCTAGACACTAAGAGGGCTCAGGCACAGTACTGGCCGTGCAGTATATGCTCAAGACATTTTTCTCGAGTTATGTAAATATATTCTAGAGCACTCCCTGAGAACCAAAGTAGCAGTTCTGCAAAACTGCTGATCAGCCAGCACATCTTCTGGATGTTATGAGAACAAGAAGAAAACGGCATCACCCGTGTGAGCCATATTGACCTTGAGCTTGTGACCAGGAAAGGCACTGTCTTGGACCTCTCCTCTCAGCCATACATCCCACCAGCTCTCCATTCTACTCCACGGCTGTCCAAGATGTATTTTTCTGAACATATTTTATACACTTTTGCAGCCTCCAGGAGATGAGATTTTTTGGGAGGGGCTCAAATTTGAGGCTGTAACTAAAGTTCCAGTATTAATAGCAAGGTTCCTAAATAGGATTTTAAATAGCAATAAATTTAATAATCAAAAGTACTTTAAAACTGTAATTCACAAGGCAAAACTTGTTGATTGGAAACTCTCATTAGCACAATAGATTTCTCTTTTATTATGGACACATACACACACCCATACACCCATACACAAACACACACACACACACACACACACACACACACACACAGTCTTTTCATATTAAGCTAATAATACAGACATGAGGACTGGGGAGATGTGTGGAGGTTATCAATTATCAATGTTTATATTCTAAGAAATGCAATGAACTTACTATTTATCACTAGAAGAAAAAAATGCATTTTTCTTACGGTTGAGGGATTGCTGAGGGAAGTATAACGTATTAGTTAGAAAAGATTTTAAACTGGAAAATAAGATTTTGTAGGTGACATACATATGTAGAAAATGGAGATTCTTTAAAAGCAATTTGCTCAATCCTTAGAACTTTCCAAGAGACCAAATTTACAAAGGAATCAGTACAATCACTTTACTGGGGAAAATAATACTGGAAAGAGAATCTTCTCAGTTGAATCATAAATTCACTCAATTTTTACTACTCTGCCGCCTGTCTCCTATTTAGAATGCCATTCTGGGATTCTAATGTATGGCACAGAACAATACTGAGGGCCACAGGATCCAGGGTGGCAGAGGCAGGGAGAGGTAGGGAGAGAGCTAGGCTTAGCAGCACACTGCTTTAAATCAGCTCTTCTGTTACGTAGTAAACATCGAGATGTGTCAGCTTGCAAAGAAATAAAATGAAAAATTGCTTTCAAAGGCCTCAGAATCGTCCTTGCTTTGAGGCATTGGAAAAAAGTTGATTTCGATAATTGAAAGAGAGTTTGGCAGTGCATGAACAATCAGCTCCCCAGAAGATCCTGTCTACACAGCCCACTGACTTCCACGATATCTGAGTTAAGATTGTTCTATACCCACAAACTAGCCAAGAAGACTAAAATCTGTGTCTCCTTTTCCAGATTCCATTAAACATGTGAAATGTAAAAGTTAGTAATTAAAATGCCAGTTAAGATCTGGAAATGATTGCTTCCCTGATATGGCCATATTACCAAATGGAAAATTAGCCCAGTCTGGGTTGAAGTTTTTTCACTTGATAAAGGAAACACTGTCACAGACACCCATACTTTTCCACCACAGCACAGGTAGACAAATCATTTTGTTTAAAAATCTATTTTTTTCGATTCTAAATACTGGAATTAAGTTCTCATTTATTTTTCTACCAGTGGAAGCCCAACTCAAAACAAAATTTTAAAATACTAAGTTTGATTTCACATCCCTAAAATCAGGAAGGGATGACCTTATTTATAACCCTGCTTCCAAACAAGGCCACGTGGAAAATATTCCACAACGGCTAAAATAATTCAATCAATTGTAATGACCTTTCAAGATGATCAGATCACTACATTTTATCTCAGTCATTCATTCTGGAATTGTCAAATCCTTTTGTTTGTTTCATTTTAAAAAATTTGTTTACCTTAAATGACAAGTAAAAATTGTATATATTTATAGTATACAACATGATGTTTTGATATATTTGTGTATTGTAGATTGGCAAAATTCAGCTATTTAACAAAGCCTTATCTCAAATACTTATCATTTTTTTGTAAAAAGAACACTTAAAATCTACTTTCTTAGCAACTGGCCATTTCCATGTCTTCTTTGGAGAAATATCTACTCAGATCCTTTGCCCATTTGTAAATCAGGTTATTTGATTTCTTGTTATTGAGTCATTTGATATCCTTATATATTTTAGATATTGACCACTTATCAGCATATGGTTTGCAAATATTTTCTGTCATTCCATAGGTTGTCGCTTCATTCTGTTGATTATTTCCTTGCTTGGGCAGAAGCTTTTTAGTTTGACATAATCCCATTTCTTTATTTTTGCTTTTGTTGCCTATGCCTTTGGGGTCATATCCAAAAAATCACTGCCCAGATCAACATCGTAGGGTTTTCCCTTTTATTTTCTTCTATAGTTTTACATTTTCAGGTCACACATTTAAGTCTTTAATCCATTTTGAGTTGATCTTTGTGTATGTTGTGAGATGAGGGTCCATTTTTATTCTTCCACATGTGGATATCCAGTTTTTCCAGCACTATTTGTTGAAGAGACTGTCCTTTCCTCATTAGGTAACGGGAAAGTCTCATCTCTGGGCTGGGCAGGAGGCATGAGATCATAAGAGAATATGGGGAGTAATATCACCCCCCTCTCCTCCCCTGGATATTACGTTCCACATTGCAGGGGTGTGGGCACCCCCCACAATATGTGGAGTAATATCACCCCCATATCGTGGATATTACGATCCACATGGCAGTGGGGTGGACATTCCCCACGATATGGGGAGTAATATCCCCATCTTGCCCCCTGGATATTGCAATCCATATCGCAGGGGGGTGGGCACCCCCCACGATATGGGGAATATTATCACCCCCCTCTCTTCCCTTGGATATTACGATCCACGGTGGACCGACAGCTTGTTTACGATATTGTGAGTAATATCATCTTCCCCTCTTGAAATTACGAACTATTTCCAGACAGGTGTACACCCTCTGCAGTATTGGCAGTAATATCGTCCTCTCCCCACCCTTGATATTAAGAACAATATCACAGGAGTGTTTTTACTCTCTGCGATATTAGGTGTCATATCATCCTCTCCCACCTTGAAATTAGGAACAATATCACTGGGTGCGTGTACACGTTCTGTGATACTGAAAGTAATATCATCCTCTTCTATCCTGGACATGGGAACAATATCACTAGGGGATGTACACTTTCTGCGATATTGGGAGTAATATCATCCCCTCTGTCTTTGAATATTAAGGACAATCTCACAGGGGATTGTACGTTCCCTGAGAAATTGAGAATAATATTATCTTCTCCCCCACGCTTATTTAAAAAAAAATCACAGAGTGGCTATACACCTCCTGCAATATGGGGAATAATATCATCTTCTCCCCTTCTGAATATTAGGAACAATATCACACGGGGGTGTACACTTTCTGCGATGTTGGGAATAATATCAACCTCTCGGCCTTTGACTATTAAGAGCAGTATCACAGGGTGGATGTACACCCCCTGCGATATTGGGAGTAAGATCAGCCTCTTTCCTCCATGGACATTAGCAACAATACCCCAGGGTGGTTGTACACCTGTGCTATGAGGGGAGTAATATCATCCTCTCCCTTCCTGGATATTGGGAACAATATCACAGGGTGGGTGTACACATCCTGCGATACTTGAAGTATTATCATCCTCACCCCCTCCGGATACTAGGAACATATCACAGAAGAGGTGTACACTCCCTGCGATATTGGCAGTGATATCATTCTCTTCTTTTGTGCATATTAGGAGCAATATCACCGGGTGGCTGGACACCCCCTGCTCTACTGGGAGTAATGTCATACTCTGCCCATGGATATTAGAATCAGTATCACGGGGCGGGTGTACACCTACTGCGATACTGAAACTAATATCATGCTCTCCCGCCCTGACTATTAGGAACAATATCACAGTTGGGTGTAGACCCCGTGCGGTATTAGAAGTGATAATAGTGACAATGTCATTAGTAATCACTAATTATTATTATTAATTATTAATAGTAACTAATATTGATTTCTAACATAGTGGTAATTATTAATTATTAATACTAATACTTGTTATTAATCAATATGAATGCTAATGTTTTATTTACTTTGGCAGTTATTGATTATTAATATTAATCATTTCTATTAATATTAATAATTAACATTAATTTCATTGTAAGCACTTTAATTACTAATAGTAATGATTGATATTAATTAGCATCATTTTATTAATTTGATAATTGGAATTAATTATTAATATTAATAAGTATTATTGTTCCTGATATCGGGGGGAGACGATGCTATAACTCCCAATGTCCCAGAAGGCTTACACCACCTGTGTTGTTCCTAATAGCCAGCGGGTAGAGGATGACATTACTCAAAATATCGCAGTGGGTGCACATCCTTTCTGTGATATTTTTCCTGATATCCAGGGGGGGAGAGGATGATATCACTCCCAATATTGCAGGGGGCGTAGACCCCTGCTGTGATATTGTCTCTAATATCCAAAGGTGGAGAGGATGACATTTCCCCCAAATTTACAAGAGGTGTACACCACCCCTCTGATATTGTTCCTAATATCCAGGGGGCGAGAGGATGATATTAGTCTCAGTATCACAGGAGGTGTACACTCCTTAGTGATATTGTTCCTAATATCCAGGGACGGAGAGGATGATATTACTTCCAATATACCAGGGGATGTACACCCCTTCTGTGACATTGTTCCTAATAGCCAGCAGTGGAGAGGAAGATATTACTCCCAATATCGCAGGGGTATACACGCCGCCCCACCCCCGTTATATTGTTCTGAATATCCTGAGTGGGAGAGAATGATATTATTCCCAGTATCTCAGGGGGTGTACATCTTCCTGTGATATTGTTTCTTATATTCAGGGGGGAAAAGATGGCATTACTGCTAATACCGCAGGGGTTGTACACACCTCCTGTGATATTATTCCTGATGTCCAGAAGGGGAGAGCATAATATCACCCTCAATATCCCAGGGGTTGTCCCCCTCCTCTGTGATATTGTTCTTAATATCCACGATGGGAGACGATGATATTCCTCCCATCACAAGAAGTGTACAGCCTCCTGTGATATAGTTCCTAATATCTGGGTGGGGAGAGGATGATATTACTGCCAATATCGCACAAGTGGTAAAACCCTTTTGAAGTTTTTCCTACAATCCGGGGGGAGATGATGATATTACTCCCAATGCCCCAGAAGGTGTACACCCCACTGTGATATTGTTCCTGAAAACTAGTGAGGGAGTGCACGATATTACTTCTGCTATCCCAAAGGCTGTGAACCCCTGCGATATTGCTCATAATTTCCAGGGGGTACAGTAGGATGTTACTTCCAATATAGAGGTGGGTGTATACCCACCCTGTGGAAAATATGTCTCCCAATATTCAGGGAATCACAGGATGATATTACTCGAAATATCTCAAAAAGTGTACACTCCTTTTGTGATATTGTTCCTAATATCCGGAGGGGGAGAGGATGACATTACTTTCAACATTGCAGGCTGTGTACACACACTCTGTGAAATTGTTCCTAATATCCAGGATGGGAGAGGATGATATTACTCCCCATATAGAAGGAGAGTGGACACCCCCCACGATATGGGGAGTAATATCACCCCTTCTCCCTCTCTGGGTATTAGGGTCTACATCGCAGTGGGGTGGACACCCCCGACATATGTGGAGTAATATCACCCCCTTTCCCCCACTGGGTATTACGGTCCACATCGCAGGGGTGTAGACACCCACCACGATATGGGGAGTAACATCACCCCCCTCTTTCCCCCTGTGTATTACAATCCACATCACAGGAGGGTGGACACCCCCCCACCATATGAGGAGTAATATCACCCCCCCTCCACCCCACTGGGTATTATGATCCACATCGCAGGGGAGTGGACACCCCCCAAGATATGAGAAGGCAGGCAGAGTGATTCCAAAGCTTGGTAAAGGTTCTAGAAATTTGTATTCAACTGCTTCAATGTATACATCTTGGCTTCTTTGTCAAAAAACAATGGATTGTAATGTGTGGATTTATTTCTGTGCCCTCCTGTCTGTTCCATTAGTCTATACATCTATTTTTATGCCAGTACTATGCCGCTTTGATTACTATAGCTTTGTAGTATATTATGAAGTCAGGTAATGAGATGCCTCCAGCTTTGTTCTTTTTTGCATGAGATTACTTTGGCTATTCAGAGTTTTCTGTAGTTCCGTGCAAATTTCAGAATTTTTTTTTATTTCTAGGAAAAATGTCATTGAAATTTTGACAGGGATTTCATTAAATCAATAGATCATTTTAGGTAGTATGGACATTACAACAATATTAATTTTGGAACTGTCAAATCTTTAAAGCTGAATTTCTCATACTGAACTTCATCCACGTTCAGTATACACTGAAGCAGTTGAATACAAATTTCTAGAACCTTTACTAAGCTTTGGAATGACTCTGCCTGCCTTTCCATCTTACACAGTTTGCTGACTCTCTTATGATCGCATGCCTCCTGCCCAGCCCAGAGATGATCCATTTAAAGACTTAAAAACAGAAATTGGCATACAGTAAGAGCTCAAAAAAATTTTTTTTAGTGATTATGATGATGATAATTAGCCCAGGAAGCATGGTCAGCCGCTTCAACATTTAAGTGGGTACTGTGCCAAGATTGACCCAGTTCCCTCCACCCATTCATCCTGCTCCTCCTTCCAACTGCAGAGCCTTACTAAGGAAAATTATAGAATCTTGATGACCTCCCTACCCACTTATGCTAGCTTCAAATGTACTGCTAGCTGACCAAAACATTATTATTTATATTATGTGCCTTCCATAGCACATTTTCCAAACAAATTACTCCAAATCTCTATGTTAAATCTTCTCCACCTGTAATCTCTGTCCCACCTGATTCCCACAAGGAATTTATTTTCATGCTATTTTATTAACACCAGAGCCTTCCTTAATATATGAAAGATAGAGTTTGTTCAATACATACGTATCTGATTGAAACCAAAACCAACAATACTTGGTGTCATTTCAATGCTAGCTTCCATATCCTTTTTTCCTAAAGAATTGGTGAAAATCTTAGCCCAGTGCAAGTAAGGGAACATTTCTGTGCACAGCTCATGGAGGGCCTTTTTGTTGTCTTGTTTCCACTCCTGTTGCTGTTCTTCCTCTGTGTTCTACATTGTCCTGTTCCAATTCGGTCTGTATCAAAATGGCCACAGTGAGAATTCTATGAATCTAGTCTTTGGTACTAACTGCACACAGCACTCTATCTCTTGGTCTGCTTGTTAAAGGTTCTTATTTATTTATTTATTTATTTTTCTTTTATGAGACAGGATCTTGCTCTGTCACCCAGGCTGGAGTGCAGTGGTGCCATCATGGCTCATTGTAGCCTCAAACTCCTGGGCTCAAGGGATTCTTCCACCTCAGAGTAGCTGTGACTACAGGCGTGCACTACCTTGCTCAGTTATTATTATTATTTTTTTTTCCAGTAGAGATGAGGTAACAAACTCCTGAGCTCAAGGGATCCTGCCTTGGGTTTCCAAAGTGCTGGGATTACAGGTGTTACCCACCACATCCAGCACCCATTTTAAATAAAGTCTTCCTCACAATATTTGCACAGCTGTGGATAATTCTAATTCCTACTACAAAGTGGTAAGAATGTGCAGAGGATGGAACTTGCAGGGCATGTTCTCTTTGAACTGTCTAATTTGTTTGGAAAATGTGCTATGGAAGGCACATAATATAAATAATAAGGTTTTGGTCAGCTAGCAGTACATTTGAAGCTAGCATAAGTGTGTAGGGAGGTCATCAAGATTCTATAGTTTTCCTTAGTAAGGCTCTGCAGTTGGGAGGAGAAGCAGGATGAATGGGTGGAGGGCTGAATTCATCAGCCCAGAATTGCTTCTCTCTCTTTTGCCCAGTTCTCTGAGTCTGCAGTAATCAAGTTCTTTCCTAATATTTGCATGACTGGGTCTCTCCCTTTTCTTCCCACCCATGGCTTTACTCTGCAGCACAAGGAGCCTAGCATATGTGTGTGTGGACACCTCAGTCCTAGGTCCACACGCACACACACCTGCTAACTATTGGCCACCAGCTGTCTATTGGCCATCACTGGGACCTAAGGTTGCAGACAGAGGCAGTGTAGTTCAGGTGGGGAGAGGGATGCAAAAGAAGAGACAGGTCCAGGCTCTGAGAGCAGAGAATTCCAGAGTCCCAGTTATGGAGAGTGTGGGTGTGCCCAAGAAGGAAGGTGGTGTATCCTGGGAAGGAACAGAGCATCCTCAAACAGGAACCCAGGGCAGGGGTCCCGAGTGCCTAGGTCTAAGGCCAGGACTACTGCTGCGTTCATCCTTTGCTGCTCTTCAGGGGACGTACCAACAGACAGCAGAGCCCAAGTCACCACTTGAAAAATGTAAAACCTCTATTCTGAAGTAATTAATTCTCTAATGATTTCTGTGATGTCCTATCCAACATTCCTTGATCTGTATTGCCTGAGAGGCTAACCACCTTTAACCACCTTCAAATGAGATGCACACAAATCTTCATCTCCATCTTAATATAAGGCATTTCCTCCTTAATCCTCGTTTTCTTTCCTCCTTTCTCAAAAACAGTGTCATTCCTCATCACGGCGGCAGCATATGGGCCACTGATGGTGTACAAGATGCCCTTAGGTGATATATGGAATGGATTTTCCTGAAATTATATATATTGAATTTAATATGCATTTTAAAAATATAACTAGCATGTCAAACCTGTGGTATTGTTGAATAGGTTGATGCTAAGTAAAAATCAGAGTTGAATATGTGTGTTGACACACACACACACGTGTACATATACATACACACAAAAAAAATAATAGTAAGGAGCTGACTTCAATATGGCAGAAACGGTGAAGGTGGCACAGAAATGAAAGCAGTTTGGGAAATGCTGTGGAAGGAGAGCTCATTAGGAAAAGCTAATTCAGACAGGTTCCTCGTCCTAGGTCTTCCAGTTCACAACTGTACAAATCTGGCCCCTATGAAATCAATTTTCCTCATCTGCTTATCTCAAAGCCATTAAGAGGATCAAATGAAAAATATACAGAAATGCTATAATGTGGTTCTCCAAGGCTGACTTCTCTGTAATCCCAGTTCTCACATTTTCTAGATTCTGGCTTTCTCAGCTGTACCTTTCTATTCAATCATTTTGTTTTTTTCCTATCCACTGCTATTGGCTCGTTCTCTCCCTCTAACTTGATTCCAGTATCCTAGAAATAACTAGGATACTAGATTCCAGTATCCTAGAAATAAAGGCCTCTCCCTTATTTTTAGTCAAGCTCACTAAAACAGGGTGGTTTAAACAACAGCTATTTATTTCTCACAGCTCTGGAGGCTGGAAGTTCAAGACTAAGGTACCAGCAGGATTCAGCCCATAACACTTCCCCTAACCTTACTTCCTTCATTACTGCACCAGCCAAACTAATAAAGTGATGGACGTACACTAACGATTTTCAACCAGAGGTTCAGTCACCCATAATGCTTTTCAAAATTACAGAATCCCAGGCCCCATTCCAGATCTACTGGATGAGAAAACTGCAAATGGTGCCAGGGTTAGTGATTTGTACATCTGTGCAGGTGAACTGATGTGCATACCTGGTTGAGAACCACCGAGCTATATATTACCTCGATTTCTTCACTATCCACTTTCTCCTCACTCCCTGATTTTTATCTTTATTCAACTGCAACAGTTCTTTTTAAAACCACAGAATTATTTCAAAATCACATGGCATTTAAAAAATTTTTATTCCCTTTCATGTGTTTGCAACTGTTGGACCCCAGGGTATCCCTATTTTATGAACTTCCCTCTTTTTGTTTCCATGGCATTGCAGCCACACAAATTTCAACTCTAACCCATGTGTTTTTGAGGGTCTTTCATAGGCTCTTATTTTCCCATTCCCCGAGACATTTTTTTCTTCTTTCTCCCATAGTGTCTAATTCATTCCAATAACTTCAAACACTATTTCTGTGAAAACAGTTCTAAAATCTTTAGACCACTCTTGAGAGCACCTTTCCCCATTAACAACTTCCAGATACATATCTCAGGAAGGTCCCATTCGTTCCTCACACCCAGCATATTTATTATTCATCAAATATTAAGGGACATGGATTACACGCCCTGTACCAGATTCTGGGAGTGTAAGGTGAAAGTCAGACATAATCTCACCATCTCAAAGCTAGAACTCAAAGAAGAAATGTAAGCGAGCAACTTCAATGCACCATAAGACAATACCACAAGGGAGGAAGCTCAGGGCACGAAGGGGCACAGCTAATCCAGATTTGGAAGTCGGGAAAGGCTTCTGGGAAAGAGCAGTATCTAAGTTGAGTTTTAAAATATGAGTAGGAGTCAGTGAAAAAAAAGAAGAAAGAGAAGAATAAATCCTAGTGACCATTTATCAATTCTGAACGAAGTAACATCCAATTATTCTTTGGCTTGAGCAAGTCCCTTGGGTACAGGCTTAGGGGTACCTTCCAGAGCTAAAGGATACAAACCACCCATTCCCCAGCATGGCAAAGGCAGTGGCTGGGTGTGCCCATTACTTAGCCATGGCCAGTTAAGTAACCTTTCCCAGGACTTTTGCTATAAGCAAAGCAAGAACATGGAACAAGTGCATTTTTTTTTCACATACAAAGACCTAGAGAGGAAGGAAAATAAACCTGGAGAGTGGTACTGTGGGAAAGGGAAGTGAGTGTTTCCAAAAAGGGGTATATTGTGGTTAAGGCTTCAGGATTTGGGGTCATGGAGAGCTGACCTTGAGACTCTATACTTCTACTTGTGACCTGTATGACCTTGGGCAGTTTTCTCAGTTTTCTAAATTATGAGATGGAATAACAATCCTAGCTATATCACCAGGTTACCGTGAGGATTAAATGAGCTATTTCATTTAAAGCACTTAGCAGAATTCATGGCACAGATTATGATGAACAAAATGGTCAGAGGAGTCAGATGCTACAGAAGGGTCAAGGAAGGTAAGGACTGGAGCATGTCTCCTGGAGTCACGTGACGGGAAAGGCCCTTGGAACCTAAAAAGAGCAGTTTACAGAAACAGATAAAGGCAGAAATGAGATTGGAACTGGTGTGAAAGCATGGAAGATGGGAAAAGCAGAGACAATAAGTGGAGATGATTCTTTAAAGACATTTGGCTGTAAAGGGAAAACAGATTTAATGGTCTTCGGTGGGTAACTTGGAGTTACCTTTAAAGTTTTTTTCTAAGTTGGGAGACACATCAGCATGCTTAAAAGATACAGACACAATATGAATTAGAGAATTAAGATACAAAAAAAAAAGGAGACAATCAATTAGATCAGTGGGTCTCAAAGGGTGGCCTACATACCCCTAGGGGTCCCAAAAACATTTTCAGGGAGGCTGAGAGATCAAAACTGTATTCATAATAATAATAAGACAGCATTTGCCTTTTTCACCATGTGACTTTTGTATTATCAGTGCAAAAGCAGTGGTGGGTGTATTAGTCCATTTTGTGCTGCTATAATAGAACATCTGAGACTGGGTAATTTATAAAGAAGAGAGATTTTTTTTCTTACAGTTCTGGAGGCTGGGAAGTCCAAGATCAAGGGGCTTGCATCTGCCGATGGCCCTGTTGTTATATCATTCCATGGAGGAAGACTGAAAAGTAAAAAAACACAAGACAGAGCAAGAGGAACGGAGTCAAACTCATCCTTTTATCAGGAATCCACTCCCACAATAACTCACCCACTCCCTCAATATTGGCATTAATTCATTTTCTGCCCTCAGGACCTAATTACCTCTTAAAGGCTCCACTTCTCCACACTGTTGCACTGGGGATTAAGTTTCCAGCACATGAATTTGGGGGGACACACTCAAACCATAGCAATGGATAAAACTGCTGGCCCCATGGCATGAATCAAGTTAGAGCCATCACACCATCATGGCTGTCATTATCCTCTTCACCACCACAAACAGTAAGATCAACACCAGTTTCACTTAAGAAAGTTCCTGGTGATGCACACAAATTTTAATCTTATTAAATCTTGATTCACAGTCCATATCTTTTTAGCATTCTATGTGGCAAAATGGAAAGTGCATATGAAGCACTTCTCCTGTAGCCCAAGTGTGATGGCTTTTTTTGGGTCTATATAGTTGTGAGCTGAACTAACCCCTTTTTTCATGAAATACTATTTTTACGTCAAAGAATGGCTAACAAACCATGGCTATTCAAATTGAATGTTTGGAAGGTATTTTCTTGAAATAAGCAAAATGAGCCTGTCATCTCAAGAAAAACTGATGGAATTTGTTTCCAATATTAATATTTGAGCTTTTAAGCAAAAATTATAATTTTGGAAAATTTGTATCAGCCTCATGAGTTTGACAGCTCTCAGTGCTTAAATGCTCTGATGTCATTGGTCATATTAATGAATGTGGTATTTTTATGTTATAAAATAAGCTATGCCAACATTTGGATGGTCTGCACAACTCAGTGAGCGAATATTTCTCAAAAGACCATGAATAATGTTAAAAATCATGCCTTAGTAAAAAATTAGTTCAAAGTGTAAATAGATTAACGGATTTTAAAGTAACAAGGTATGAAAAATTCATTAATATGCTTTCAGATTCCACATTGCAACTAGCCTTTAAGAAAGTACCACTTGTTGAGTTTTGGTATAGTATTAAAGAAAAATATCCACAATTATCTGAACAGATTGTAAAAAAAGTCCTCCCTTTTCCAGCTACATATGTGTATGGGGTAGGACTCTCTTCTCATACTTCAACTAAATAACTATTTCGCAATAGATTGTATACAGAAATCCAGGTGATTTCTACTAAATCAGACTTAAAGGGATTTGAAAAAATATAAAACAATGCTCTCTTTCCACTAATTGTTTTTGTTTTGAAAATTACGTTTATTTTTATTTATGAAATAAATGTGACTTATAAAATGAGGTGACTCACACCTATAGTCCCAGCACTTTGGGAGGCTGAGGCAAGAGGATCACTTGAAACCAGAAATTCAACACCAACCTGACAACATAGCAAGACCCCCGTCTCAACAAAAAATGTTTGCAAATTAGCTTAACATGGTGGTGCATGCCTGTAGTCCCAGCTACTCAGTAGGCTGAGGTAGGAGGATCACTTGAGTCCAGGAGTTCGAGACTGCAGTGAGCTATGACGGCAGTCCTGCACTCCAGCCTGGGCGATGGAGCAAGACCCTGTCTCAAAAACATAAACAAATAAATAAATAAAAATTCAATTTAGTTAACATATATTGGGTATATTCTTGATATTTTAAGAAAATTATAACATATTTTTAAAATTTTTCTGTTTCAGTTCCTAGTATGGTGTCAACATATATAGTTCAATTTGAGGACTGCTGGATTACAGAATGGTACTAGAGGAGGTAGGAGAGGATGGGATCCAGAACAGAAGTGGAGAAATTCATCTGAGACAAGGAAGGGATATTTCTCCAGTAAGAAACAGAAGGAGGAAGGGAGGAGACAGATGTGGAGACATTTTTAGATTTGGTGGCAGGAATTTGAAGGACTTCCCTTTGAAGCTTTCTTTTCATTGTGATGTAGGAGTTGAAATCACTGGCTAAACATAAGAAGAAAATGCAGGGGATGCCAGGAGTTTGAGCAGCCAGGGGAGTCGCTCTAGGGTACCTATCAGAGCCATGCAAAGGGAAGACGGAGCAGCATCGGAGCCCCAGGTTGGGGTGAGTATTCCTAAATCGTGGATAAATCTTCAGAGAGCATTACCCTGCTGAAGCAGCTGGGCAGGAACTGAGCATAATAATGTCAACCAGCATTTACGATATGTATTTAATTTCTTATTTATTTAATATTTCAACCATACAGAAATAGAAAGAATGATATCTCAAACACCTGCCTGTCCACTCCCCACATTTCAAGAATTTTAATGTTTTGCCATAGGTAACAGACTGAATGTTTAAACTAATTTATTTCTAGATGTTTAAAAGTGTCCTAAAATACTTTATTAGTTGCTTAGTCCACTCTTTATCTTCTAATTTTATAAATGTTCAGTTATTCAATTCTGCTTCTGCTGTTCATTTTGAAATCTAACTCTACTAGATGAATAACACACTAGGAATTGTACACAGTACACCTCGATCAAGATTGAGGTGCTCACTGAAAGTGACCACCTTGCCATCTTTAACTTCAGAGAGCAAACAATTTTACTGGGAAAATGGTTAAATGGATCTGTTTTCACTTTCTCTTTTAAAGGATACAATATGGCCTGTTGACTCAATGTATTATGTAGTGAGGATGTGATGCAACCAAAAAAATCAAAGTTCAGCTTCCTTGTTGGAGTGAACAAATTACAATGGTTATTGCTAAATCTTCAGAACCCTAACTCTGGGAATAGTTCGTGTCTTCTACTACTATGTAATTTTGACAGACAACTAACCATTAGAACTTTAATCTTATCAACTATGGAAGCACTTGTTCTTCTTTCACCAAAATTAAAGGTTTTTGGGATGACATAATACTTAGGAGTGTCTGAGGAACTACATTCCCATATTCAGCTGTAGCTGAACCTAATGATCTCAACTGAGGCTGAGGCCTTGAGGCATTCATGAGTTCTGGTTCTAGCAATTTCTTTTGGCCTCCCTAACATCTCACGAGCCACAAGGCACTTGGGGCAGCACTTTCTCTACTCAAAATGTTGTGCAGTATGAAAAGGGTAATATGAGGTTTTATACTTATTCTGTGAGATCTCCAATGTAATATGCTTTCAGAGGGTAAAGTGTTGATACTACCAAGGCACTATAGAGTTCTTTCATGTATTCCACACAACAATTCTTCATCTTTAAAATGGAATTATTAGCAATAAAAAGAAATAAGAATCACATTGCTCTTAAAAGCTTATAAGGTGATTTTCATACACCCCTTTGGTCAGTTACAAAGACTGTGCACAAAAAAAATGATTACAACAAAAATATTAACTATATACTGAGTATGTCTATGAAACCATTCAGACTTTGTTACAATGTTCTATTGTACCAATCACTCTCAGATATCAATACAAATCATAGTTCATTATGTCAGTACTTTACTGGTTTATTAAATTGTTTCTCAAGAAGTCTCTCCCATTTGAAATAAATTTTTTTTTTATTCTAACCAGTTAAATAGTATAGGATTCTGTGTTTGGTAAAAGATTTTATCAAATGATTCTGAAATTAGCCAATTTTTCTACAAACTTATTCTATTTTCAAGGAAGACCAAAGTACAACCATAAATTATGGAGCAGTGTAATCATAACACAACCCTGTATGTAATTATTAACTAAAGCAGCCCTGTGTACAATTCCTAGTGAGTCATCCATTGCTGGTGAAAAAGGCCTTTGATTCTTATACCTCCTTACTGGGGCAACTCATGTCTTTTGGGGAGCGACATGAAGGGGATCTGATATTTATATGCTTGGAAATAGGGAGGTATGAAGCTATTTTGGAAGGGTGTTGTGAGGGAAATAAAGAGAAATGGCATCAAAATAAAATTAGAGGAACAGGAAAGGTTTTACAGAAAAAGTGAAACTTAAATTGAATTTTAAAGGATGAGATATTAGTTACCTAGTCAGGGAAGGGAAGAAAGAATGTGTAAGAAGCCCTAGGACTTCTGTTGGACAGGTCCCTGCTATGCACTGAATTATGTCCTCCTCCAAGTTCAGATGTCAAGAAGAACTCATCAGGACATACAGAGAGATACCAGGGATGCGCACACACAGAGAAAAGGACATGTGAGGGCACGGCAAGAAGGCACCCCCTGCAAGCAAGGAGAGGCCCCAGGAAAAACCAAAGTCACCAAATTACCCTTGATCTCCAGTCTCCTGTGAGAAATAAATGTCTATTGTTCAAGCTACCGAGTCTATGGTACATTGTTATGGCAGCCTGAGCTGACTAACACAGTCCTATGTAACTAGAAAGAAAAGTGGGTGTCAGGACGGTGGGAGCCAAGTGTAGGGAGAACCTGCAGCCAACGATCAAATGGCGAGGGTCAGCAGTTTGAAATCTACCTGGAAGACAAGCAGCACCTTTGAAGGATTTTAAGCCAGAGGGTCGCAAAATCAGTTTCAGGTTTTGTGTTATAAAGCTTACTCTCCAGCAGTTTGGGAGGCTGGGGCAGGCAGATCGCTTGAGGCCAGGAGTTTAAGATCAGCCTAACCAACATGGTGAAACTCTCTCTCTACTAAAAATACACACACACACACACACACACACACACACACACACAAAATAGCTGGGCATTGTGGCTCATGCCTGTAATCCCAGCTACTCAGGAGGCTGAGGCAGGAGAATCACTTGAACCCAGGAAGCAGAGGTTGTGTTCAGCCGAGATCGTGCCACTGCACTCCAACCTGGGTGACAGAGTGAGACGCTGCGTCAAAATAAAAATATTTAAAAAAAAAGAAAGAAAGTTTATTCCTGCAGCAATGATGGGTTAGAGGGGTACAGGGCTATGGAAGGGAGACTCTCTAGGAGGCTAATAATCCAAATGTAAATCATTAAGGTTTGACCTAAGAAGGTGACAATGGAGTGAAAAAGTGGAGATGAATGCAAGAGATATTTATGAGGTGAGAGTGACAGAATCCTGTGATTGATTGGGAGTGTGGATTGAGAGAAGAAATCAGGAATGACTCCCCACTTTCTGGCTTGGGGTAGCTGGATGAATGGAGATGGCATTTGATTTGAAGAGAAAAAATACAAAATTTTCTTTTGGCTATAGAAATTTTAGAGGCCATGTGTGTAGGTGAAAGAGAGCAGTGGACAGAGTGCTTGGGTGGAAGGCCTCTACTTTCCCAGTGAAGAATGAGGCATGTGTTCTATGCAGAACTGGGGTAAAGGGAGACAGGTGGAAGCATGGTGCAAAGGGGCATTTGCTATTTTTCAGCTGCCTGTATCAAGCCTCCTGCTGAGTTGCATCCCAGAATCCTCTTGAAGAGGCAGCATGCTAAAGTGATAAAAAACAAGAACTCTGGAGTCTGATTGCCATGGTTGAAATCCAGCTTCACTGTACACTGGCAGTGTGACCTTCAAGCAGAGTCTGTCATCTCTCTCTGCCTCAGTCTCCTTATCTGTAAACAGGGATAGCAATAGTATCTCCTTCAAAGGGTTGTGTTAAGGATTAAAGGAGATTGTACAAAAGAGCTGCCTCATTATTACCCCTCACCCACTGAGTGTGGCCTTGGTAGGAGGATAATGCCTGATGACTCTCTCCCTCTATGGAAGTCATCTCTCTCCCTGACCTGGTATCAAATGCTCACTTCTGCGATTTTGCTTCTGAAGGCAGCAATGCCAGAAAAGGAGGAAGGCTGGAAGGCCATCCATCCCAGCAGCTGATGTGCAGGTCCTGCCTCCAGCTTCCAGAGCTTCCTGGGGTGTTCTCACTTGCAGACTGGTTCTCCATACTCCCCACAATTCTTTGAGCCTCAATATGCTTTCAATAAACTTTCCTTTGCTTAGGGAAGCCAGAGTCATTTTCTGTCTCAGCTAGGGTTCTGACTGGAGAATGAGAAAGACAGATGACTCTGAACCCATATAGGATTGCAGGGTGACACTGAGGAGCACCTTTACTTTAGAAACCATAATTTCACCAAGTTATTGATTCTCCACGGTGTTATTCACAGCAGTACTCAGTAATGTCATTTATTATCAACCACAAAGAGTTAATAAGCCAATGAGGAGATGACATACTAATCAGTTTCTTATTTTTTAATAAAATTTGCAAGATATTTTTTATTAATCCATAAAACAAAGTAAAGTTGCAAAATGTATTACTTCTGCCTTGAACTCTAAAATGTAGCCACAGAATTATCTATATCCATTTGAAGTTTATGAAATTTTATCATGAATGTTTATACTCTAGTTACCTAACTTCTTATTTTAAAAGCAATATGCATCCATTAACATGGATCCTTACCTATGCTAGAAAAGATTTATTATTTCATTCTGTAATTTGGATAATAAGACTAAGAATGCATGATTTTTTTCAAGGTTTGACATGGATACGTTTCTTAACTCATAAGCAAATGCCTTTTTTATTCACTTATTTTTTAGCAGCAGTGTCTCACCCTGTCACCCAGATTGGAATGCAGTGGTGCAATCACAGCTCACTGCAGCTCCAAACTCTTGGGTTCAAGCGATCCTCCCACCTCAGCCTCCCAGTGGCTGGGAACATAGGTGCATACTATCATGCCCAATTTTTTAAAAATTTTTTGTAAAGACAAGAGTCTCTCTATGTTGCCCAGGCTGTCTTGAACTCTTGGCCTGAAGTGATTGATACTCATGCCTCAACCTCCCAAAGCACTGGGAGTCGAAGTATGAGCTGCCACACCTGACTTGAATGCCTTTTTTAAAATCATGAGCCTCAGCATCATCCTTACTCACATTTATTAACACTGTTTGCAAAGCATTCCTGCTGATACTGCCTTATTTGAGCCATATTCACTTGTTTACTCCACAATTCTTTTTAATCTTTACAATGTGACTAATTAGTAAGATGACTGAGAGAGTGTTCCCTGCTCCCATTGCCATCACAGGCCAGTGATGGAGATAAAAGTAACCAAGTGATTCCAGCATGCCAGACACAATTCTGCAATGGGATTTGGGAGCCCAAACTATTATGGAAGCATATAAAAGTTGGACTCAAACCAGAATGAGGTGAGAAGGACACCTTGATCGATTTTTGTATTATTACAAAGAAGTACCTGAGGCTGGGCAATTCAAAAAGAAAAGAGGTTTATTTGGCTCACAGCTCTGCAGGCTGTATAAGGAGCATGGCACCAGCATCTGCTTCTGGTGAGGGCTTCAGGAAGATTCCACTCATGGCAGAGGGGGAAGCGGAGCTGGCAAGTGGGATACCACATGGTGAGAGGAGGAGGCAAGAGAGGGAGGAAGAGGTGCCAGGCTTTTTTCAACAACCAGTTCTCATGGGAACTAAGTGAGAATTCAGTTACTCCTGCAAGAATGGCACCAAGCCATTCATTAGGGATCCACCCCAATGACCCAAACACCTCCCACCAGGCCCCATCTCCAACACTGGGGATCAACTTTCAACATGAGATTTAGAAGGGTCAAACAGACCAAACCATCACAGAGGGCATCATAGATTTCCCATAAATTTGCAAAAACACAGAACAGATAATCACCTATTCCATTTCAGATGACGAAAACAGAGCTCAAAGAGGTCAAGGGTCTACAGCCAACAAAAGGTAAATGATCGAGTCAAGACTGCCAACTCTTATTCTTCTCCTTCCACTACACAATGGTATTATCAACAAAATAATTACCATCACTTTATCATCATCATCATCATCATCATCAACACAGTAAGAAATTTCGTAGGACATATATTCCCATAACTACAGTTTATATTTTAAAAGAGAGATAAGGTAGCAACAAAACACCAGTGAATGAGTCAATACATTACCTAGTTATAACTGCAGAGTATCACATAGGCTTTCTGGTTGTTACGGGTTTTTTAAGTGACTAGAACCAAGCAAGTTTGCGAAGAGCAGATTACATGAAGGAGATAAATACTGAGGAGTGTTTGAAGAAGAATCAGAAAATCCTGTGGCAGTGAGAGAAGGGAAAGGGATTGAGGATAAAAGAATCACCTAAGTTGGCTCCAAGGTGGGACCTGACAAGGTGTGGTCGCAGCATACTCCCTGCAGCAAAAATACAGGCCAAAGTGCAGCAAGAGATAAGAACATACAGGAAAGATAAAACCAGTAATGCTGAGACTTGACACTTCTAAGGCCCTGTGAATTTCAGATGTGCTTTCCTGATTGTATGAATGTGAAAAAAAAAAAAAGTACAGAGGTTAAAGAGAAGGATGTATGATCACTGAGGAAGGAAAAAAAGAAAGCATCTGAATTATTAGAAAGGTCATCCAAGGCCATTCCTAAATAACTTGACTGTTGAGATCAGTCATTTCTTTTTGTGGTCACAGATTATGGCCACTTCTGCTCCTTTAAAAAGTGTCCTGTTGCTAGCATTATTCTGAAATCATTTTTTTTAACCACCTAGTTTTTTGTCCTACTCTGCCTGTCATACCCCATGTGTACAGAATTTTGAACGCCTTTTCTGTCCTTGAAGCTGGAAACATCTTTGTTAGTTAGCTAAAAATATGGGTACTCTGAGCCCTTCTGTAATGATCAGTGTAGATGACAGAGGTTACTGAGTGACAGTGTTCACCAAAATGTTGGCTTAGTTTTTCATATATTCAAATTTAATTTAAATTCTAAAACAATTACTAGTACAGGCTACACTTAGACTATTAACCATTTCAAACATTTTGGTCCAACCCATTAAATCCCAAAGTCCTTTGCTTTCCGGAGAACTGATTGTCTACTATGGACATCTGAGCTGTTTTTTTAAATGCCCAACCAGACTCTGAGCTGTCATATTAGCTGGGTAAGAGATAAGGTGTAAGAAAAGTATCCAGTCATCCAACCACATTTCTGGTTTTTTGTACCAGCTTCAGATGAAATACAGTCACTCAATAAAGTCCTTCTGTTTTCTCTTTCCCTCCCTCTCGTTCTCTCTCCTTATTTGCCTAGCGAGGGGAACCCTAAACCCTTTGGAGCTTTTCCAGCAGCTCCAAAATAATCTCTTGACTATTTTCCCAGGGAATTCCTGCCTTAAATGTCAGCAGAGTACAACTCCCCCACCAAAGCAGTCCGCCTGGATCTGAATCAAGAAAAATGTGCCTGCTACACCAAACACGAAAACCTGGATCTGTGGGGCGTGGGGGCACAGAGAGAGATTTATGGTGTTTGTGAAAGTTTCAACAACCATTGGAAAGATAGGTTTTCTCCAGTTTACCTCACTAAGGAACAGGAAGCTAAGTTAAACACTCTGATTCCTTGCTGTATTTGATCATTATTTTTATTTCACTCTTTCGGTGGTGAACTCTATTTCTGGAAGCCATCCTGAATTATAACCATAAGATAAAGCTTCCTCGAAAAAGGAACAAAGCCCCATTAAGCCCTTCGTCGTGATGGTTGTGGTTGCGGCTGCTGCTGCTGTTGTTGTTCTGTTTATTTGTTTGTTTTTAATGAACATACTGATATGTAAGTGCTCTGGGGGAATTCATGATGCTGAGATTCATGAAAAGCAAAGTAAGATTTATGAGTTGCGATTGAATCTGCCCCTACCAGCCTGAAGACACTTCCCGTCTGGTACTGAGGCATTGCTGGCATGTTTAGTGCTTTTGTTTCAGTTTTCAATCTCTGAACACATGAAGAAATATTAAAAGTTCTGAGGGCAAGGATGGGAGAAGGAGTCCACGAATCCCAAAGATACACAACAGCACCCAGGGAAAATAGTATGGCATAGTAGATTAAAAATTCAGAAACAAACAAACAAAAAAGTGTGTCAATTAGCTAGTGTTTGCTAAGTACTTGTCATTTTCACTTACGCTTCTCTCCGGTTCCTCATGTGTTACTGACCCACAACTTCGCAAGGCTATTGAACTAAAGATTCACAAGGTGGTCTGACATAAAGACCAATTTTAAATCAATATGCCATGTAACTATCCTCCCCCAGAAGATCGTAACACTATACAATGAGAAAGTCAAGAAAATGTAATAAATTGTTATTCAATTTTTTAATGAATTGCGCCCTTTTAGACATTCCAGTGGTGTGGGGGGTGGGGGAGAGTTAGATTTCAACTCTCACTTGGATCCAGGTCCACATCATAACATTTCAGTGTAGAAGGTATACTCATATTCACCAGAGCTTCCCACCTCCTGGTGACCCACCACCACTACAAGCACATTATAGCTGCTTTCCTTCATTATCGCATTCTGCATACAAAGCCACAGACAATCCTGTGGGAAATTTCTGCCAGTAGTCCAAAGAAAAGCCAGATAAGTAGCTGATTATTGCATACAGCTGACAGTATCGCAGGAAGATCAGTAGTAGCAGCTCAAGTACAAAAAGGATAATTAGCAATACTTAATAAGAAAAACTACCTCTGGTAGGTGAAGAGTTAATCCCCGGTCAATTTTAAGCTACTCTGCTGAGAGTACTAATAAGTGTAGGGGTTGGAGCCAATGAGGGTGGCCCCTTCCTTGATGGGAACAGTCATCCCTTAGGAACTGCCCTGCCAGCGCATCAGCCAGCCAGAAAACAGGGAAAGAGGCTGAGAAACCGTGGTAACCAAGTTTTGCTGGCACTTTGTAAAATGGTAACTGCAACTGCCAAGGCTATGCAGAGAATGCTAATAAGCCTAGGACAACCTGTGAAGAGTGGACCTAGAAAATGTCCACCCACCGACCAGACCAGTAGCCCTAAGGAGCACCACTCTGTAGATTCCTGCAGATCTGCCCACAGGACTCATTCACAAGGAAGCCCCTAAACATGGCTACATTGCGCCTTAGCTTCACAGCCCTCAAAATACTTCTGACTCAAATGTCTTAGGGTCAGAGTAATGACATTTAGCACATCTGCCTAGAAAGTCACAGTTTTCCAATTTGTAACAAACATTTTGCACCTTTTTAAAATCTCATTCTAAAATCCAAATGGTAAACAGCTTTAAGAATCAATATGAAATGTTTTAAGTGTTCTTTGTGGATTCACATAAATTCTCCCTGCCCCTCTCATCAGAATCTATTCTGACTTTCAGGGAGCATATTAAAGGTAGAAACCACTGATGTACAATAATCAGTGTACAACCATATTCTTAAAAATCTAAATTTAATCTTGGTTAGCTGAGAATGCTTGAAACACTAATACAGTGCTCCTCTGAAAGTCACACTCAAATTTTGAATTCCTCTTTCTAATGAGAGCTCTTCACCCATTCCCATGTCTCAAGTACGCAAATGAAAACAAAACAAAAAAACTGTAACTGGGATTTAAAAGTATAACATTCTTTCTTCTCTCTTATGTATTACTTTCTTGTCATACTTCATTCTGGAAAAAAAAAAATCCAATCTGAAATATAAAGTGGGAAAAGGGAGGCGTCCATAGGTAATGTGAGTTATTATCATTGTTCTAGTTGTTGGGTTGAGTGGTGGGTTCACAGACGTTCATTACATTATTTAAAAGCCATTATAATTAACTATTAGAAAATAAGAGGGCCATACATGCACGAGTGATGACAGAGTGTCATAAATCAGGAATTCTGATTATTCCAATCCCATGCACCTAAGGTCTGTTTAAAGAAAAAAATAATAATGAGATGGTGATTAAAGAAAAAATAATAATGAGATGGAGATTTAAAAAAATAATAATAATGAATGGTGATGCAGGTAGCTAATGGTTAGACCTTCTAGAGTTCACCAAACTCCTTTGGCAGGGACATCTTTATAAGCACGCAGCCTGTGCGGCTGCACAAGGTCCTGCCTTTAGAAGCACCCAGCCTTTATTTATGCTCTGCTGTCACAATCTTGAAATTTAAATAATGTTTTACCAAGATGTCCTTTTACCAAGGTGTCCTGCATTCATTTTGCACTGGGACCAGTAAATTATCAAATCAGTCCTGTCCCTAAGTTTCCAGAGGTTAAATTTACCTACAGTTCCCCATAATTTCGTCCCCATCCAACTTTAATATTTTTTAAGTTTGCTGCTTCTTATCCCCAGATTATTAATATAACAGTCAGGTGAGCACCCTAGAGCAGTCTTATTTCCTGTATTTCCTACGTTTCCTTATTTTTATTGTCCAAATCAGTGTTGCCTGTGCTATAAATGGAGCTGCAGTTATATATTGTTTTTATAATGCTTCTTCTCAGATCAAAAACTTCAAACAGAACTCATTGGCTAAAAAATAAATGCACCGAAGTCTCTATCTAAATTCATCTTAACTGCTGGATTATACAAATTCATTTTCTAATAGTTGCCCAATTTCAACTACAACATATAACCAACCAAACAAGACAAATTCTGAACAATTCTTCATGGTAGGAAGAATTCAAATAAAGATTTATGGAAATCCTCATTTTCAAAAATTACTGTCTCAAAAAAAAAAACATAACATAAGTAAATGTTTTTGCATTCCTGAAATGCCCTGTGTCTACAGTGATCAGGTACAGAAAAGCTACTTCAAGTTCAAATATAACTTAGCAATTGCCACATGGTGCAGAATCTTTCCACCCCTAACACTCCAAAAACCCAATCAGACAAGTGGCCGTAATCTGACTCCCGGCACACAGGGAGCTGCGGGGCAGGCAATGAGAGCTGCACTCTGGCTGGGGAAGGCATGAGTGACAGACCCACAGCAAGGCGGTGGGGGTAAGTCCTTCTTTGCCTTAAGGGAACAATGCTTAGGGCCAAAAGATGAAACTGTCTCTTTTATTACAGATATTTGTGCCTTCTTAGGCAGAATCTGGAAGGCAGCTATAGGGCAGGTGGGTGGTTCTTTTAGATCTAAGTACTGGGCATTTTCAGAAGAGAGGCATAGAGAAGGTAGAAGAAAAGGGATGCTTTTTAGCCAAATCCTCCATATGTTTGAGATCTGCAAAATCCCAGGAAAATTACCCTATGAAGGTAAATCTAGCTATAGTACATTTCTTCAGAAAAATTACTCACCCAGATGCTCAGGTGTCCTGGAGTGGATGAAGCTGAGTGTTCAGCTAGAAAGTAATGTATCCGATTCGGTACAACCGGGTCACATCAACAAACCCCCTTTGTTCTGGGGAAGAAGAAGCAAAACTAATTGTGTTGATCATTTCCAGTGACTGTGAACATGTAAGGGAACACTGACAATAAAAACAGGGTGCTATGGGTGACGCTAGGGTGAGCCCTCATAAGGCCAGAGATATGTATATGCTGCCAGCAAACTTCACGGTTCACAGCCAACTGAGCCTGGTCCATCTGCTTTGGAAGAAGATCAGATTTTTGTGGATTTAAAAAAAAAAGCTAAAAACATTCTTAAAGAGTACGTTTATGTTTTGTTTTGGTGTTTTGCACTGTTTTAAATTCTCTGGCTGATGAAAATTTGAAGCTGAAAGAGCAACTACCTCTGGAGAGGTAGACAGGTGCATGAGAGACCAAGCAGGGAGAGAACTTGGGAAATGGCAGAAGTGAGAGGTGAAGGGGGTGAGCAGGGGGGCTGGCCTTTTCTGGGTCCCACCTCTCCTGGTGTCTCCTGCGGGGATGAAAAGGACGTTTCCTGCCCACCTAGCTTCCTTAGCCTCCTGTTTTGTCCTCCTCCTTCTCCCCACTAACCCTGACCACAAACGACAGCACCTATGATCGCATTTTGCCCCCTTTGCCATCCTGGCTACAGCCCTGGGCTGCCAGTGAGTTCAGAAATGACTCTCCTAACTTCTTCAATGTGTGACTTTTCTGAGTTTACCCTCTTTGGGAATATTTTTAGTGTCTCCTCCAGGGTGCCCTCCCTGCCCCATTCCAACCACCGTTTTCGTCTCTTTACATTCTTTTCCTCTAGGGAGTATGATGTCATTGTCATCCCACCTGGGGTTTTTCATACTTCTAAGATTCGCTTCACTGGGGCAGGGGATGCGTGGGATGTGGCTGGCCACCCCCTTGTGGAGCCAGCTCTTTATCCTGCCACCCGGGCCTGGGCAAGAAAGGGTTTTTCTCTCTCCACCTCTAAAGCAAAGCCCCATAGCAAACTAAGAGCTAGGCTGAGCTGGAAATTCCCCTCACCCTTTTTGGCACTGCATTTCCTCACTACCCATGCAGAAAGCAGGCTCCCGGGAACATTCAGTGACGTGGGGAAATGAGGGCCCCGCAATTTGTCAAAGGGAAATCCACAATAATACTAATCTCTTAAAGTACTTGACTTTCTTGCCTAACCCCTTACGTGGTCCTCTGCAATTAGATTCTCTGGTAAATGCTCTCCATACTTCTTGGCTCTCATGACTATTACAGGCAAAGGACAAGGGCAAAAGTCTTAGATGATAGGGTAACTGGGGTAATTGCCCCCGCAAAAGGGGAATCCTAGCCATTTCCTGCCAGAATGAGCAGTTGGCATCAATATCGTCAAACCACCCCTTCTCTGCTCCAGAGATCTAATGACAGCAAGAGGGATATAGACGGGAGGAGAAGGCGTCCTCCCTCTCCCAGACTCCCTGCCCACCACCCTCCCCCGAGAAGCTCCGCAAGGTGAGACACACTGTCCTATAAGCCCGTGTAACAGAAAGCCATCAAAAAGACCTTAGAGAAAAGCCGTTTTCCATAGAGCCTTCTGCTCAGGGGCCCACAGTTTCCCTAGCCACACCCCCTTTTCCTGACTTCCCGAGCTCTGCACCATGAAGGCAGGAAGGGTACCGGGGCATTGCTGGCACACCCCAGCCACCAGGCTCCCTTTGGCAGGTTTATCTGCGTTGTACGGTCAGGGTCAAGGGGTGAGAGAGGGTCGGGCACGAGGAGAGGCTGTCCTTCCTCCCCTAAAAGCATCCCCCACTCCCATCTCTCCCCTCCTCCAGCGGCCAGGATGCAGTCGGGCCGGCGGGCAGGCAGGCGGGCGGTCTCGCGGGGCCGCTTCTGTGCGTGCACCTGGCCGCCGCCCGGGAGCCTGCCGCGGGCCGGGAATGGCCGCTGCTCCGCCCTCTGAGAGGCGCTCCAGGCTCCCTGGGGACGGAGGTTGACACGTTCCCGTGCCGCGCTCCCAGATCTGGGCGGTGCGCGTGTCCCTTGGGCAGGCTCAGCTCCCGGACTCCTCCCGCTGGCAGCCTGCTCGCTCCTGGCGCAAAGGAGAGGGAGGGAGTGTCGCTGTCCCGGCTGAGGCCCTGCCTGTTCCCATCGCCCTTGCTAGTCACCAGAAGCTCCTCTCCCCTCAATGAGTTCACTTTCTCAAAAGACAGCCTTCAGCACCCTGGTTTCCTAGAAGGCTTCCCCCTAATCCAGAGTCTGAGGTGAGGGGGAGATTTTCAGAATGCCATTTCAAAGCAATCAAGTGCAAAGCTAGAAAAGACGACCCCCCCACGCACACCTTGTTTTAATGCTTTATGTTCAAAATGTAAGTGGCATATAAAATGTACTCGAAACTTAAAAACTTGCTCTAAGGGAATTAAGTACAAGGTAAATATATTTTATTCTTAATATTTTAAGGAATTTGATTTAGACATTTTCCTTTCTAGGGACAGTTTGGATAATTTTCCAGTGAAACTGGATGATCTTTGAATATTAAATGAAAGGAGACTAGAATAACAGTCTCTTGACTATTCATGAAGGAGCTTTAGCAGAAGCATTCTTTCTTGGTGTGCAAATCACGCTTGGCAGTCCCTGCCCACAGTACCCAAAGATGGCAGGCCTTGTTCCCTTCACCTAAATTCATAAACCTGGGTGTAGTGGCTTCTGATGCTGATTTGTTTCTCTTTTCAGTAAGTGTGGACCTTTGTGTACCAGAGAGAACATCATGGTGGCTTTCAGAGGGGTCTGGACTCAAGCTTTCTGGAAAGCAGTCACAGCAGAATTTCTGGCCATGCTTATTTTTGTTCTCCTCAGCCTGGGATCCACCATCAACTGGGGTGGAACAGAAAAGCCTTTACCGGTCGACATGGTTCTCATCTCCCTTTGCTTTGGACTCAGCATTGCAACCATGGTGCAGTGCTTTGGCCACATCAGCGGTGGCCACATCAACCCTGCAGTGACTGTGGCCATGGTGTGCACCAGGAAGATCAGCATCGCCAAGTCTGTCTTCTACATCGCAGCTCAGTGCCTGGGGGCCATCACTGGAGCAGGAATCCTCTATCTGGTCACACCTCCCAGTGTGGTGGGAGGCCTGGGAGTCACCATGGTAGCGTCTTTAGCTATTTTCAAACTAGGACTCCAAGCTTCTTGCAAACTCTTTGCTAAATAATGCCTTGGTGGCATGAGGCACATCCCTAAAATAGCTAATATACTCCTAGGGAATTTTTGATGATTCTTAATAGTGTGAAAACGGATTCTGGCAGTATTTAGGTATATCTGTAAGAAATCATTGTTTGCTCTTGAGTGCCTTAAAAATAACAAAATCTAGGTGGCCCGAAAATTGTGTTGGTTTTTTCCTCTCCTTCTCCCATTCCAATTACTATATTGACTTTATATTTAGCTTAATGCATTTTCCTTACAATTATTTGTTCACTAGCAGAAAAAAACTATTTTCTTGTCATATCCATAAGATGTACAATGATCTACATAAAGGGTTATGCTTAAAAAAATAGACATCTGATCCTAGTTTTGTTCTTAGCTTATTAGGAGTATCAATTGTTAACTCAGCACCAGGGCTGATTAAAAAAAAATGTACATGGCTTAAATTTTAATTGAAATATATATTAATTAATTTAAACCTAATTAATGGATTTAATCATTGCCTTATAAAATTACAAGGCTCTGAAAAAATTCTTTTACAAGTTAAGTGCTGCAGTGGCACATTTTGCTTCCTTTGTAGAAAGGGACATTCAGCACAAACTCCTGCTTGGTCATTGTAAGAGTAATTATCTGTGATGACCCAAAATGAATATAAATTTATTCCATCTTTTTGGGGGGTGAGAGAAGGAAGGTCTCAGTTGAAGGTGGGGTAGAAGACTTACCTTTACTTTTTACACAGATAAAATGTGCCTTTCACAATGATATTAATACATTGTCATCGAAAATACCCTTGCTTCAATTCTGATGGAATATTTTTCTTTCTCTAGATTCATGGAAATCTTACCGCTGGTCATGGTCTCCTGGTTGAGTTGATAATCACATTTCAATTAGTGTTTACTATCTTTGCCAGCTGTGATTCCAAACGGACTGATGTCACTGGCTCAATAGCTTTAGCAATTGGATTTTCTGTTGCAATTGGACATTTATTTGCAGTAAGTTTCCAAGTCCATTTAAATAACCAATCCCACCTCATTTATCCTCACTCTAGCTGGCCTGAAGATGTTGTGTTTTACAGCAGTAGCTCTTTAGTATCCAGCCATGACTGACCATTTTAGATTATAATTTTTCCAACTGCGCAATGAGAATGTTGATATAGCTGCTAACATCTTGAGGTTCCTCTAAGTGACAAATGACAGCAAATTGCAATGAATGATACTTGCTAGTAGCCCTGTTTCAGCAATGTCTGAAGTTGTTTTCTTGTTTCCTATAGATCAATTACACTGGTGCCAGCATGAATCCCGCCCGATCCTTTGGACCCGCAGTTATCATGGGAAACTGGGAAAACCATTGGGTAACCCTCATATTGATAGTTGCTATCTTCCTACAGTTGAGGACAATTACCTGTGGGGCTCTTTTATTTTTCATTATTTTGCTTACCAGTTTCTCTTGCATTTCTCCAACCTTGACCCCCACTTTATTACATCTTCCATAAAGACTTGGGAAAGAATAGCACAGATCTGCTGTAAAAAGATAAGAGATGTAAAAGATCTCTTATTGAAGGTTCTAGGCCTTCGATAATAGTCTTTTCCTTTTTTGAAGCACTATTTTAGACACTGTATCTAGCAGATTGCAGCAGAATACACTGTATATAGAGGTTGCCTATGTGGAACAAGTTAAAGTCAGCATGGTGTAGTGAATATGGTGTTTAAATAATTGAAAGTAAAGTCTTCCCAGCAATAATGGAAAAAAATTGCAAAAAAAAAAAAAAGAAAGAATGAAATACTTAAAAGCGCTGCCCATAGATATTTACCCTTTTTTGTTTACAAATGCATAAACTCAATTAATAGTATGTAAGTTGGAAGTATTTGAACTGCAGATGGTGTCGAATAAATAGTGCAAAGGTTTATGTTATTATCACCATAACCGTAACCGGAAAAATAAATGTCTCACAGAAAAGGCTCACTTTTCAGTCTCAAACCTAACCTATTATAACTAAATATTTATTAATGTAGTGGCAGTGCTTCCAGAGAATAGCAGTGTCCATTTTAAAATATTATAATTAATTTTGTTTCAGTTGTTTCTCACAGCAAAGGAATTTAAATCCTTTAAAATTAAATAAGTAATGCAGCAGTTGTGAAGGCCATCAACATGCTAACTTACAATAGCCAATAAAAATATGAGACCTGTAAGCCAGCTTCAAAGAGGGCTAGCTTTTATTATAATTTATATATTGCAAATGTCACTTACAACTTTAAAAAATTCATGAACATAACAGAATATGCCCCTTGTGTTTATTTAGACAGTGATTACTAACCTAGTCACAGCCATTCATCTATGGTATACACTGCAAATGACAAGAAAATGCACCACTGCTATGTGCATTCATTTCTAAGAAAAGTATACCAAATCTTTAAAAGTAATCTACAGCATTAAATAATAGAATGAGAGTCAATGTTCAAACCAAGACTTAGCCAAAAATGCCATCCATGAGATTAGTCATTTTGTCACTGATACCTCCATTTATGTCTCAAAAACTGTTACCACATTAACAGAAATGGAAATTTTTAGTGAGTAGTATATGATTTTGTTTTCTTCTTTTTGAGATGGAGTCTTGCCCTGTTGCCCAGGCTGGAGTGCAGTGGCATGATCTCGGCTTGCTGCAACCTCCTCCTCCTGGGTTGAAGAGATTCTCCTACCTCAGCCTGGCATTACAGGTGCATGCCACCACACCCAGCTAATTTTTGCATTTTTTTGTAGAGACAGGGTTTCACCGTGTTGGCCAGGTTGGTCTCGAACTCCTGACCTTAGGTGATCCACCCACCTCAGCCTCCCAAAGTGCTAGGATTACAGGCGTGAGCCACAGTGCCCAGCCCTGATCTTATAATGAAAATACAATTTTCAGTTCAACATATTAAATTGAAACTATTTTGTCATTAACAACTTTTAGTTAAATTTGTAAGCACTTGAAAATGTAGATGAAAATATATATTTTATTAATTACTTGTCAGTTGCAGTAAGCTAGTTAAAATTTAAATAGTAGGAACATTCTTAGCTTGTTGATTAAACCAAAAGTTGCCCTATGTTATATTATACCAAACTTAATTCTACTAAAAATAGCAATGGTTGTATGAAATTTAGAACTAATTTAAAGTATATTTGTAGGTAGAGAGATTAGAAATAACATTAAAATATTAATTGGGTTTTTTGTATAGTGTAATTATATTATTTTAGTTTTCTTTATACTTTTACACATTTTCTAGATTTTTAGCAATAAAGATTCTTTACTTTAAAGTACATATGACTTCATTTTGAAATAGCAACTTGACACTGAGATTTGTTTATTTTTGAGAACATGCAGCTGGGTATCTTATTCACAGATGTTTTGGAAAGCGTAGTAATTATTTTGCTGTTCTAGTCTCCCTTGTGGGATTTGTAGCCTGTGGAATAGTACATGTCTAATGAGACCTTAAACAAAGAGCAAAGACATTTAGAGGAGGGCTCTCATTTCTCCTTTAAAAGGGCATAAAGAAGATAAAGGCTCATATGGGTTTTTTCATGTTCAAGAGAGGAACTTGATTCTTCCAGCCACACTAGCAACAGTTTCCCCATAAATATTATGTCTTCAGCCTCAGTTTAAATTTTGAATTTTAGTTAAATCTTACAATGAGAATGCAAACTGAGATTAATTTGCAGAGGGTGTTTTAAACAAAAAGCATCCATCATGTTTTTTTCAAATGAGTGTGTAGTACAGTGGAAAACAGTATACTACAGTGTTTGGAACAGTGTTTCAAAAGAGAGGTTTTCATTTTTTTGAGACAGGCTCTTACTCTGTTGCCCAGGCTGGAGTATAGTGTCATGATCATGGCTCACTGCAGCCACAACCTCCCTGGGCTCAAGTGATCCTCCTATCTCAGCCTCCCAAGTAGCTGTCCGGACTACAGGCGCACACCACCAAGCCCAGCTAATTTTTTTTGTATTTTGTAGAGACAGGGTTTCACTATGTTGCTCAGGCTGAATCGAACTCCTGGGTTCAAGCAATCCACCCACCTTGGCCTCCTAAAGTGCTGGGATTACAGGCATGAGCCACTGTGCCCAGCCTCAAATGAGAGGTTTGAAGTCAGAGAGGTCTGAAATCTCAGCTCAACCATTTGATAAGCATAAAAGTTTAAGCAAGCTTCTTACCCTCTCAGAGTGTCACACTTCTTTTCATAAAATGGGAAGAATAATAATATTTATCTCATAGGTTATTGTTAGAATTAAATGAGATTATACAAGAAAAGTGCCAAGTATGGCTGGCTCAGGGACAGTGCTCAACAAGCAGGGTTTCTGTTGCCCAAGTGCATCTGTTAAATAAATGTCTAATAGCCTACAGCACACATGTGCTCTAAAGCAAATGCCTGCACTTCATGCAAACTCAAAACTTTATTCTAGGTGCATAGCTATTATGTAATAATAATTTCCAGCTGGGCACGGTGGCTCACACCTGTAATCCCAGCGCTTTGGGAGGCCGAGGCAGGCGGATCACGAGGTCAGGAGATTAAGACCATCCTGGCTAACACAGTGAAACCCCATCTCTACTAAAAATACAAAAAATTAGCCGGGCACGGTGGCGGATACCTGTAGTCCCAGCTAATCAGGAGGCTGAGGCAGGAGAATGGCCCGAACCCAGGAGGCGGAGCTTGCAGTGAGCGCAGATTTCCCAACTGCACTCCAGCCTGGGCGACAGAGCGAGACTCCATCTTAATATTATAATAATAATAATAATAATAATAATTTCCATTTATTGAAATCCTATGGAATTGCTACTTCTCAACTAGCCATAAACTCATGTTTTTTCACCAAGCCACCATCTTAAGAACCACATAGATGAAAGCTATCTGCACAGTAATGAACGCGAGGTTTTCATTTAAATCAAATCACCAAATTTTGGAAGCCTGGAATGGAGCAGATTACTATGAACTAAAAACTATTAAGTACTTTACAAGTATTATTGCATTTAATCCTTTTACCCTGTGAGGTTTGTATTATTATAATCCCCACTTGACAGATGAGGAAATTAAGACTTGGAAAGTTAAGTAACTGATACAAGCACTCACAACTCTGCTAAGTGGCGGAGCTGGGTTGGTTTTGATCATGCTTACCTGAATAACGGAATCCCCAAAAGATAAAGTCTGTGTTATGATCAGATTGTGCAGGAAACCAGTGTAAGATGGCAATATTGAGAAAATAAGAGAAGGACTCTCCAGAAAATTTTTTTTTATTTTAGTTAAAGAATTCTTAGTGTGCTTAATTTGTAGTACCACCAAAGAGGATCTATCTTTACATTAAGGATTATCATAAGATGGAAAGAACATAATTAATGAAAAGAGGATAGGAGATGAAACAGTTCCTTTTTGCTTTCTGTTCAAACGCTGTTTAATAATTTATGGATCTCTGATGAGGATTTGGTGTGTTTTCTTATTTCCTCTCCAATTCCCCTCTTTTTGATGCATGACACAAATACACTCTTAATTTAACCCAGCTAGATTCTATATTCATGAGCTGCTCAATGGAATAGCTTTTCTCTACTTACACTCTATCCTCTTCCATCTTTTCCTTAGATATATTGGGTTGGGCCCATCATAGGAGCTGTCCTCGCTGGTGGCCTTTATGAGTATGTCTTCTGTCCAGATGTTGAACTCAAACGTCGTTTTAAAGAAGCCTTCAGCAAAGCTGCCCAGCAAACAAAAGGAAGCTACATGGAGGTGGAGGACAACAGGAGTCAGGTAGAGACGGATGACCTGATTCTAAAACCTGGAGTGGTGCATGTGATTGACATTGACCGGGGAGAGGAGAAGAAGGGGAAAGACCAATCCGGAGAGGTACTGTCTTCAGTATGACTAGAAGATCGCACTGAAAGCAGACAGGAATCCTTAGAACTGTCCTCAGATTTCCTTCCACCCATTAAGGAAACAGATTTGTTATAAATTAGACATGTGCAGGTTTGTTGTTTCATGTCATATTACTCAGTCTAAACAATAAACATTTCATAATTTACCAAGGAGGAAAGGAAGAAACCTATTGTGAATTTCAAATCTAAAAAAAGAAATATTTTTAAAAATCCTTAAGCAGATATATACCTATTTTATCTAGTTACCTTTCATTAACAACCAATTTTAAATGTGTGTCAAGATATGGTTAAGTTTTGCCTGACAGAACTCAAAAACACGTCTATCAGCTTATTCCTTCTCTACTGGGATATTGGTATGGTCAATTCTTATTTGAATATTTATTCTGTTAAACTGAGTTTAACAATGGCAAAATATAGTATGTCACAGTCATGCACATTCAAGAGAGAAAATATAACAAGTTCTTTTATGAGCAATCTCTTATGTATAGACTACCTCGGCAAAAGAGCATTAGCAGGCGTCACTGCTAATCAGTTACTTCCTTCCATTTATATCACAAATACCCAAGTTTCAACTCTAACTTCAATTCATAGTATTTCTTCCTCCTCAATGCCCAAGGTAATATGGGACTAAAGTCCAGAAATTTAAGAAGAATATTCAGAAACCCTTCCCAAATCATAAGGGCACCTTTGAGATTCAAGACAAGCAGACTCGTAAAATCTTGTAGAGGCAGAGGCAAAGTTACCATCATAAAAAAAATCACAAACAAAAAGGAAATCTGTATTCTGGTATCAAATGGTTGATCTGTTTTCAGTGCACACCCTCAAATGCACCACACCAGTTTAATGATCTAAGCTTTTAACCCCTTTACCACTTTGCTTATTTTAAAAAAAATTATTGGCAAAACTGGGGATTTTGTTTGTAACTTTGGTTATCTATATTTAAACATTAGCTGAGACATATTTTTGATAATGAACTTAGCTAGTTGAGTCCTGGCTTTTTGTTGATTATTAAGCTGTGTTCACTCTAGAAGGTGTAAAGGCCCTGTCCCAATCTCTGCTCTCTCACTTCTCATGACATTTGTTGATAATCTTTACTGCAAGTGTAATGACATTTGAGTGAATTAAAATGCATGACAGACAAGGTACAACATGGTTGCAGAATAAAAGGGTGAGGACATCAGATCACTCTGTATTCAAAGCTTACTGGATGACCAATCTTTCATTTCTGGATATATTGTATATAACCCAACACATTTTTAAAGTATTTTTGTTACTGACTCATTTACTTGTCAAGATAATTGGTTTTTCTGTCCTGCTTTGCCTTTTGTCAGTAGAATGTTCTCCAGAAACCCCAGTTTCTGTCATCTTAACTGTCTAGTCTAGGCGTTAACTTAGACAAAGAACTGCAAATGTCAATCTCACTAAACAAAAGCTATTAGAAGTAAAGCAAAAACCTATCACTACAAGGAGTGACTTGTAAATAACTGATGATCAAGGGCTGTCTTCTCTCAAGCATGGTTCCAACTGTGTGTCACTTTTTAGCGTTAATGGCAGTTGTGTGTCTGTGGCAGTGAGATAATGGACCAGTATTAAACTGATTCTCTTCGGTGCTAGGAAAGAGTGATGTGTGAGATTCCCAGAGAGTCGTCACACCAGTGTTATGCCTGGGAGTGCCATTGGCATACCACAGGTGCCTAAATCCCAGGCCCCTTTCTCAGGGGGTGTGGCCACACCACACACTGCACCAGTGACACATAGTTACTTCCTGGCTGGGACGGCACCTATAGAAACTAGGGTGCAAGTCTCCCAAAGATGGTTTGCACTGTCATTTCAAATGTTTGTACAATATACCACTTAGAGGCTTAAAATCAGGGTGGTTCAATTCAAAAGGTAATATCAACCATCAGCAAACATGTCAGTTTAAAAATAAGTTCGGTTAACAAGGAAGTGTTAAACAGATTTTTTGAATACACTTACAATATACTGGCTTATAATCATTTTTATTTTGCCATATGGTTTATTTCATATACACTCACTTTTACACTCACTTCCAATTATAGCATTCAATAAGTTAGGGTTAAAAAAAAGTGAATGATGTTTTTGTAATTTGTTTTCTATTAGCTAGCAGACAGCCTAGCACATAGTATGTATTCAAAACAAGTGTGTTAATTAATAAAAATACATAAATCTCATTTGAGATTTAAGAATATAAATAATTTTATTTTAATCTTTATTTTGCTCAATATTTAATAGGAAGTATGATTTCAAGGACTACTAAAGGAAGGCAATATACATGTGAAAACCATAAAATATATTTTTTACATTCTACTATTTTTAGGGGCAGGAAGTGAATAAAAGCTTTAGCACTTTTTTCCCCCTACATATGAGACAACATATTTTGTATTTCACTCAAGGCTCTGCCAGTAAAAAGTAATGAAATTGTACCTTTCTAATGACATCTATGCAGCAGGGGTCTATCGCCTTGTGGATGGCACCAAATTATCCAAGTGTATTAGGAGACTGGGGCTTTTTTCTTTAATCCCTTCTTATTAATGAAGTGCATAGTGCTGCTGCCAGGAGACCACTGCTGACAGATATACAGAGAAGAGATGAGAGAGGAAAAACTGGGAAGACATAAATGAATTATACCCAGCCATGAAACAATGCCAACTGTCTCTTCCCTAAGGAAGAGTACAAGTACCCTAAAATTGTAAGGTGGTCCCTACACTGAAAACGCACATAGTTTGTCAAAAGTGTACAAAAAGGAAAGAGTCTTATTTTAAGCTTTCAGGCTTTCTTAAAAACTTGGGGACCAGAATTTGAATGTATGTTTCCACTGTTGAAGACAACATTTTCTTCAAAGAGCCTTAACCTTTTATACTGGAAGGAAACATTTTCTGGACCCAAGTAGTTGCCTAAATTTAAGATTCCTACACTTTATTTCTGCCATTGATGCTTTTCCTAAACCCTTATACTATCTTTTTATTATCTGAGCCATTTCCTAATGCAGCTCATAGGTGCTAGCTAGAGCTGCTGCTCAGTATTGAAGATTTTACAAGGAGATTAGAAATCTTTGGAAAACATATGTGATGAAATTGAGCTATATGATTTATTAGAGATCTGATTCCAAAGAGCACAGAATACTGTTCTCAGACCATGAAACCAGACAACACAGGTATTTGTTTAAACTCGATAATGACAGGAAAATTCCAAAATAGAGCAGTAAATTCAAATGGTAGGATGAATCCTAGAAGGCCTCTGATTGCAGCATGTTGACACCAACCTCACATGTTACGAACACTTCACAGAGAAATTGCCTTTGTGACAACTGAAGATGGCAGTCTGAGGGGCACAGACAACCTTATCAAACAATATAAAAGCAAATATAAATTCTCATTATAAGCACTATAGAATATGCAAATTCAGAACACTTTATACTTAAAAGTAATTCTGTCTTTCCTAATGTGTTTTTAACATGAAAATTAGTAGGAAGATGTGGTTACTATTTGGAAAGTGTAATGTAGCAAAACTCTCTTTCGTTACCACAAATTTTGTGAGTTTAGTACTTTACAGATTGCCCCATAAGAGCAGTAGCTTTTGAAGCTCATAATTCTCTGAAATAAATGAAAGACATTTAATTCAAGGATCAAAAATTGTGGCCATTTTTGCAAATGACTACCTATAGCCTGTGAAAATACATTTCAAAAACTGTTATGTGCAATGAACACTAAATTTAAGAGCAGTTACAGTGTGACTCACTCATGTTTAAAAAAATTGAAGAGCTAAAAAACACATCTAATTTATGTAACCCATTGGAATGTATTTCTAGGTTCTCTTCAGGATTAATTAAATAAACATGCAATTTGTGAAAACATATAAACAATTATTTATCACTTTTATGACCCAAATCACAATAAAATCGTCATTTAGGATAGACTGAGGAGAATAGACTGAACATATGGTTATATTCACAGTTATTTATTAACTTAAATGTTATTCCAACATTAGAGCTAATGTTAAAAAGATTTAAACTGTAATGTCTAATATTTGGAATAATATATTAAAGTATTAGCATTGTGGTTGATTTTCATGAATTATGTTGCATCTTGTACTACTAAGCTTGTGAAAATAAACATTTGGATGTTTTAAAAGGTAAACATTATGTCTGATGAAGTTAAAAATTCATTTGTAGTTAGATCTTAAGATCATCCTTTAGAATGATCAGGAGGCTTAGATATTTGAGTATAATCAACACCAAAGGAAATGGTGGTAAGCCCATGAAATCAAATGCATTTTTTGAAAGCCTGCAGAGTATACACTGTGGGATGTCCTGATACAGATAGTGAAAATTGTGTTTGTACAGGCTTAATTCAAAATGTCTGCATCTATTCAAAATAAACCATTGGTTATCAGCTATCATTATGGTGAATCTGAAAGTGAAGACACAAACAACTGCGACTGGTATGGCTAAATAAATGATCCGTCCTCAGGCCATTTGGCAGATTCTGCCTACCCAGATGGATAATGTAGGCTCAGTGAGTACTGGTTTAACTCCCTGGATTCTTGGTTTGAGGGACTTCTCAATTTTGAGAGGTTATACACTCTCAGTGGAAGACTAAGGACAAGCATGTATGTAGTGTGCAACCCATCAGATGAGTGGTGAGTGATGCCTTAGGAGCCAGGTGGATAAGTACCTCACTTATAGCATTGGTCACACTGTAGTGAAATCATTGGTGTAGGTGTCTGTCTCCTCCACTAGATTCTAAACTCCTTATTGTGTCTTATTTATTCTGTATCTTCCCACTCCCACCTCCATCCCTTGACACTGAGACGAGGCTTGACTTTTCACTTAATAACTGTTGGTTGCATGGATAAAGAAAGAAATTAATTAATATCTTACAATCATTAGGAAATGTTCAATCTAGTTGGATTTTGCTGCATAGATGTGTGCTAAATATTTGAATTCTTGTAGTTTCAGGTAGAAGCCCAAAATTAGCTCAACACTAAAGAAAAAGGGAAATGCAAACAAAGAATAAAACACTAATTGGATTTCTAAAATTTATACCTAATGTGTAGGCAACTAGACATGTTTTCATTGCTATATTTATACAATAGCCAGATGTTAGATGAAATTTAGCTCAATGAGTACTTCAGCAAAAAGAAAGTATTTTAACAAGCATAGAAACCCACAGATATAAATGTCAGCTTGCTTTTGGATAATTATCCCATTTGGAAAATATCCAAAACAATGTCACCTGAATTAATTCTCACTATTTTTCCATTTTTCCACTTCTTCAATCTTTGGGTTTAAGGCAATATTAAGAACTCTAAAAAGCTGAGTTGAGTTCTTCAATTTCCACATGTTCAGAAATCTCTGGGAAACGATTATGTTGTTTGTAACCTTTTTGCCTACCACATGGCTGATGCTCAATAAATGCAAGATGGATGGATGGATGGATGGATGGATGGATGGATGGATGGATGGATGATGGAGGGATGGCTGGATGGATCATGGATAGGTGGATAGATGGATGATAAATGAGGGATGGATGGATGGATGGGTGGATGACAGAAACACTCTAATCTGAAGATACTAAACTAATCTATGAGCAAATGAAAATCATAGCCTGTATTCCTTCTATCCTTTCAAGGACTACTTTTCATAGAAGAGTTATAGAATTATGAAAGCATCAGCCAAGGGTATCAAGGGAAGAGGAGAAATGAATGCATTAGAATAATTATCAATTGTGAGCACATATATGGGAATTTTGAATTTATAAATATTATTAATACTCAAAGCTCATTGTGGGGCAAGCATTATCATCATTCCCATTTCCAAAGATGAGGAAACCAAGTGTCAAGGAAATTAAGTAAATTACCCAAAATTACATTTAAAGGTAAAGCAAAAACTGGAATACGGATCCCAATTAATCCCAATCCCCACACAGTTCCCCTAAATCACACAAAGTTCTCCATTCATCTATCAGCTTCATTTCCCGTTAGCCACGTTTCCTTTAAGTGGCAAAAAATAAAAATATGTTCTATCTATACTACAGGAACACCTCATGTCAACGCCACCAAAGGGCAATAAAGTAAGTACTACAGGGCTAGACTAAGTATGGCAGACCTTACAAAAGTTCTCAAATAAGAGAATAGCATTAACTGCTACAATGGGTTTAATTTAGGATACTTTGGATAATTTAGGAAATTTTTGGTTGTTTTATCCTTAGGAAAATATTATAAATCCCACTATTTGAAACATTTTTCATTTAGTCTAGAAAAGAGAGTTGAGGATAACTGTAAAGTTAGTGAGAAGATCTTCCACATTTCAATATGAATAATAATAACATTAGCTTTGTATTTTTGTGCACTTACTCAAGCTTTACATAAGTTTACTTAATCCTCATAGAAGCCTTATGAGGTAAGTCCTGGTACTATTCCCATTTTTCAGGTAAAGAAACTGCAGCTAGGCCAGGCACGGTGGCTCATGCCTGTAATCCCAGCACTTTGGTAGGCCGAGGTGGGTGGATTACCTGAGGTCAGGAGTCCAAGACCAGCCTGACCAACATGGTGAAACCCTATGTCTACAAAAAATACAAAAATTAGCTGGGTATAGTGGCGCACACCTGTAATCCCAGCTACTAGGGAGGCTGAGATAGGAGAATCACTTGAACCCGGGTGCCGGAGGCTGCAGTGAGCAGAGATGGCACCAGTGCACTCCAGCCTGGGCGATAGAGAAAAAAAAAGTTAAAAAATAAATGGGAAGAGAGAGAGAGAGAAAGAGAGATAGAAGGAAAGAAAGAAAGAAAAAGGAAGGAAGGAAGGAAGGAAGGAAGGAAGACAGGAAGACAGGAAGACTGCACTCTAAGGATAGCAAGTAACTTGTTCAAAGACACACAACTACTAAGCCATAGAAGTAGGATTTGAACCCAGGCAGTCTTTCTGTAGATCTCTACTCTTAGCCACCGCCTGTGTTGTCTCTTCCCTGTGGTGCTTTGGGGTTCCACTAGTTCCAGCTTTCATTATCTGCTTTTTCCAAGCCTTTGACATTTTCATATACAACAGAGATTGCAGTGTATTGGAACTCTTTAGTAGTTCCCGACTTAATCTATAATAATCATTTTGACCACCTCTGAAGGAAGATTTAAACACTCAAGTGCAAATGCCATGAAGATAAATCGGCTAAACTTACAAAGTATTTTTGAAAGGGACTTTGAATGGCCAATTAAACTCTTTATTTAATGAGCGGGGGGGTGACAGAAATCTCTTATACAATATACCTTCCACTTTTTAGCTCAAATTTCCTTGTTAGTCTTTTTATTACTATTATTATACTTTTAGGGTACGTGTGCACAACGTGCCTGTTTGTTACACATGTATACATGTGCCATGTTGGTGTGCTGCGCCCATTAACTTGTCATTTACATTAGGTATATCTCCTAATGCTATCCTTCCCCCCTCCCCCCACCCCACGACAGGCCCTGGGGTCTGATGTTCCCCTTCCTGTGTCCAAGTGTTCTCATTGTTCAATTACCACCTGTGAGTGAGAACATGCAGTGTTTGGTTTTTTGTCCTTGTGAGAGTTTGCTGAGAATGATGGTTTCCAGTTTCATCCGTGTCCCTACAAAGGACATGAACTCATCAGTTTTTATGGCTGCATAGTATTCCATGGTGTATATGTGCCACATTTTCTTAATCTAGTCTATCATTGTTGGGCATTTGGGTTGGTTCCAAGTCTTTGCTATTGAGAATAGTGCTGCAATAAACATATGTGTGCATGTGTCTTTATAGCAGCATGATTTATACTCCTTTGGGTATATACCCAGTAATGGGATGGCTGGGTCAAATGGTATTTCTAGTTCTAGATCCCTGAGGAATCGCCACACTGACTTCCACATGGTTGAACTAGTTTACAGTCCCACCAACAGTGTAAAAGTGTTCCTCTTTCTCCACATCCTCTCCAGCACCTGTTGTTTCCTGACTTTTTGAGGATTGCCATTCTATCTGGTGTGAGATGGTATCTCATTGTGGTTTTGATTTGCATTTCTCTGATGGCCAATGATGATGAGCATTTTTTCATGTGTCTGTTGGCTGCATAAATGTCTTCTTTTGAGAAGTGTCTGTTCATATCCTTTGCCCACTTTTTGATGGGTTTGTTTTTTTCTTGTAAATTTGTTTGAGTTCTTTGTAGATTCTGGATATTAGCCCTTTGTCAGATGGGTAGATTGCAAAAATTTTCCCCCATTCTGTAGGTTGCCTGTTCACTATGATGGTAGTTTCTTTCGCTGTGCAGAAGCTCTTTAATTTAATTAGATCCCATTTTTGTGGTCATTTCTCTCTGCCCTTCATTGAGACTTAAGCTCTCATCTCGATTTCAATTGTCAATATGTATTTTAATCCTTATTTACCTATTAATCACCCAATTTATATATGCTTGAGTGCCTATTTTGTTCAAAGATCTATCACAAATTTTAATAAGTTAAATTTATTTATTGAATATTTATCGATTTTATTTTATAAAATGTAAATAAGAAAATCGGTAAGATGGTGTTCAGCAATCACTTGAGCTAGTGTTTGATCACTTACCCTAGATCAGCCTGTAGAGTTGAAAGATTGGCTTTTTAAAAATAAAACAAAATAAAAGTAGGATGTGTGTGCGTACATGTGTGTTTGAATGGGCCAAAATGTAACATTGTTACACTGCCAACAGCTTTGGGGAATGATTGGATAGAATGACTATTTTCAATACTTTCTCTTTCTTTCAATAAGAGGACCAAGATTTGCATTTATAAAAATAGGACTGATCATAACTATCACCATCCTGTTTCCAAACTACTGGATTGCAGCCTAAGTCCCCAAACATTTTGACTTCAGACTCTTGGAAGAAACAATATCTTTAAAAATGTGGAAAAAATTGTACTACCAATGACTGTGGAAAACTATTTTTTAAATTTGGGGCCCCCAAAAAGGAGAGGAAAAGAGAAGAGGGAGGGAAGGACAGCACTCATCCCACAGTAGCAGCAAAGTAGGTGGAAAGGGGCTCCCAGCTCTTCTGCCCTCGATTGACTGCAGGAATCACTAAGACAGCAGTTGCCCGAAAAGTCCCTGTGCTAAGTCAGCATGTACCTGTCATCCTATATTGTAATTAGTGCCCCAAAGAGAACTGGGCTATGCATTGTCTTTAAAAAACTCAAGCCCATACTTCAATTTTAATTCCCAAAATGTCAGTTTAAAAGGAAACAGATTCTTCCTATGAAATGAAAAGACTCACTTGATTTCATCAATGAATGCGGAATCTTGATTTCATCAATGAATGCAGCATAAAAGCAGGATTTCTCCATTTCTGTCAAGAAATCTAGTCTCTAAAATTTATTTCTTTAAAAAAAATGGTCTAAATTTTAGCACTTGGCTCCTGGAAAAGTTTCACCATATTAAGCGACTCCAAGATTTCAATGTCAAATCTTATCACAAAGGACTTGAGTTTTATCTTGTTGTTCCAAAAGCTGATATTATGGAAACAGTCACAGAACTAAGGAATGAGAGCAGCTGAGATTTCTCCAGTGACCTGCAGTAAGGAAGACTTGAGAAATTCAGATATAGATTATTCAGCCCTGTGGTGTTAGTATGTTATGGTTAAATCATTCATATCCTTTGAACTCTAATAAAAAATTCCCATCAAACAATGACATTTTCATCTCATCAAAGTTTAATCACAAGAGTATTGTAATTCTGATTTTCTTCACCTCAGTTCAAATTGAAAGTAATTGTCAGACGTCATTTAATTCTATCCATTACATCCATTCTTATCTGTTCTCCCTCACATTATTATGGTCCATTGTGCTCTCCAAGAGGCATGTCATGTTTTTTCTATTATTCAAGAAGTTTTAAAAGAACTTTGTCACATACTTACAAATTGTACACTTAAGGCTCATCTTTTAAAATAACTTGAGATAACTAACATGAATGGAAAGTGTTTTCTTGAAACACTAAGAGACATGAGGGGCAATGTAAAAAACCACTTAATTGCCTGAAATTTTGATTATTTCAAAAACATTCTTAGCAACCCCCAGAATGACGGACTTAAAATGCAAAAAAGCAAAGAGGAAAATACAGCTTGTTTAATTTTCTTCCATTGATGTTTGGGAAAAAACTCTCTGCTCTAGTCCTGAAACATCCTGGGATCTGGGTTAAGAAATGCCACAAAGTTTACCCCAGTGAAGACAGAGGGGATTGGCTCCTTCCTGGGGGTGGCCTGTGAGTCCTAATCACCACTTCCAAGATATATGGAAAGCCAAAACAAAATCCAAGAGGACTATAGGATTTGGGGATAATATATATGTTGTATTTTCTGTGTTTCCACAAGAGACATGTAATGCTTCTAGAACCAGAATGTAAAAAAAATGAATGATATTTTAAAAGAGACCTAAGAGGTCCAATTTAAATATATGGGCCAGAGGGAACACAGGATATAATATGGGGCCTTTTAGATAGTAATGCTTCTCATGTTTGTATCCATTTCAAAGCCGGAAAGCTTCAACAAAGGCAGGGGTCTTAAGCTCAAATTCTTGCAGGGGTAGGTAAGCAAGCAATGCAAAGAATCAAGAAGAGACTGGGACAAACTGGGGCAAACTCAACTCTGCAGATTTTTGCCACCTGAGTTCTTGGGTCCCATGTAGCCTGATCTGATTTTTCAGATGAACTTAAAATCAAAAATTGTATACGAAGTCTCCAATTCTCTTCAATTCTATCATTTGCCAAATCTTAAATTCTTTTTGCCTCCATGCCTATTTCCTCTACCTTGGTTCAGACCATTGCAATAGATAACTGCATTAGCCTCCAGCCTCAGTGGTTATCAAGAAAGGGTGACCTTGCCCACAAGGAAATACCCCAAAATGTCTGGAGACAATTTTGGTTGTTTCAATTCAGAGTGAGTTTCTGGCATCTAGATGCCAGCTATGCTTCCAGACGTTCTACAATACATAGAGCAGTCCCTCACTCCCAATAAAGAATTATCTGGCCTAATATGTGAATAGTGCTGAGGTTCAGAAACTGTATTATTCCATTCTCATGCTGCTATAAAGAACTGCCTGAGACTGGGTAATTCAGAAAGGAAAGAGGTTTAATTGACTCACAGTTCCGCAAGGCCGGGGAGGCCTCAGGAAACTTACAATCATGGCAGAAGAGGAAGCAAACACATCCTTCTTCACATTATGGCAGGAAGGAAAAGTGCCAAGGAATGAGGGAAAAGCCCCTTACAAAACCATCAGAACTCATGAGAACTCACTCACTATCATGAGAACAGCAGCATGGGGGTAACCGCCCCCATGATTCAATTGCCTCCCACTAGGTCCTTCCCACCACATGTGGGGATTATGAGAACTACAATTCCAGATGAGATTTGGGTGGGGACACAGCCAAACCATAACAGAAACCCTGCAACTGATCTACCTGCCTTCAATTTTGCTTCACGCCAATTCATCTTCACACTGCAATCAAGGTTATCTCTTAAAAATGAAATAACCTTCCTTTAGTAAAACCTGGGAGATACTATTTATTTTTCTACCCAGATCCCACACACATACTTCTTTGCAACAAGAATCATTTTGCTTCAGAGAAAGATGTGTTCTCAGTCCCAGGGAGTCAATCCTTATTAGGCTTACTCAATGAGAATAACTTTTTTGGCCTCCCCAGTGACTGATTTAGAAAAGGGCTTGAGAATAACTCATTGACTGTGATTTGAGACAATATTTCTTACTTAAAAGGGGGCTCTGATAGGTTTATTTGCAAAGATGGCCATAATAATGTATAACATTCTTATGTGTGTGTACCTTTGAAATATGACTTTGCTGTTTTTCCCATCGTGTGGTAAAATCTATTCCTAATTCCTTGAATTTGAGCTGGCCACTTCTTTTAACCAACAGAGTGGAGCCAACTGGGTATTGTGTAATTTTGAGTCTAGGCCTCAAGAAACCTTGTAGCTTTAGCTCTCATTGCCTTGGAACACTGCTTTGAGATTGCCATGTGAAGAAGCCAAGCCTAGTCAACTGAGGGATGAGACCACATGAAGCAGGGAAGCCAGTTGCCCCAACCATGCAGCTGAGGCCCTAGACCTATAAGTAAGATTATCTTAGAACCACACCACCCCAGCTGAGCCACCAACTGACGGACTGCAGGTGAATGAGAGTCTAAGCAAGAGCAACAGAAGAACAGCCCAGCTGAACCCAACCCACGCTGCTGAGTCCCAGAATCATAAGCAAGTAAAATGGTGGTTGTTTCTGGATATTAAGTTTGATGTGGTAGGTTTCAATGTAGTAATAAATAACTGATACAGAAACATATGGATATTTCTACCCTTTGGATGCTGTTGTGTAATAAAAGCAACATCTGGCTTTTGCAGCTATTCTGAGGGACATACTTGGCACCTAAGAAGAGCAGGGTAGAAAAAAGAAATTATCCTAATCTTTTATGTTGCCACGGAGCTGCCAAATTAACCATCCTACTTCCAGACATTTATTTATTTATTTATTTATTTATTTATTTATTTATTTAGACCGAGACTCACTCTGTCACCCAGGCTGGAGTGCAGTGGTGCAATCTCGGCTCACTGCAACCTCTGCCTCCCGGGTTCAAGTGATTCTCCTGCCTCAGCCCCCTGAGTAGCTGGGACTACAGGTGTGTGCCACCATGCCTGGCTAATTTTTGTATTCTTACTAGAGAAGGGGTTTCTCCGTGCTGACCAGGCCAATCTTGAACTCCTGACCTCAGGTGACCTGCCTGCCTCAGTCTCACAAAGTGCTGGGATTACAGGCATGAGCCACCGTGCCCGGCCTATTAATTTATTTTTTAGTAGACAGGATCTCACTCTGTCACCCAGTCTGGAGTGCAGCAATGCAATCATAACTCGCTGTAACCTCAAACTCCTGGGCTCAAGTGATCTTGCCGCCTCAGCCTCCTCAGTAGCTAGGACCACAGGCATGCACCACCATGCCTGATTAGTTTTATTTTTCATTTTTCTAGAGGTGGGGGGCGGTCTCACTATGTTGCCCAGGCTGATCTCAAACTCCTGGCCTCAAGCATTCCTCCCATCTCAGCCTTTCAAAGTGCTGGGATTACAGGTGTGAGTCATCAGCCTAGACTTCTTGTTATATGATAAAACATAGTAAAATGAGCTCCTTTATTGTTTAAGCTACTTTTGTTAGAGCTTCCTCTTCCTTAAATGTCAAAATGTTCTTCAATGTGAAAGTGTTCTTCTTTGGATTTTCATTGTCCTTAGGATAAAATTAAAGCCTATTCATGATCTAGCCCCTGCTAATCCTCTAGCTTCATATCTCATTTCTGCCTTTTTCATCATCCCTACCACTCCTCTGCTCATCGCACTCATATTGAACTTCTTTTGATTCTTCATATGAGCCATTCTCTCTTTCTCTCTCTCTCTCTCTCTCTCTTCCCCACCCCCCACCCCAAGGACTTTAACCCAATCACCTCAATGCCATCACCTCAACTTTCTCACCTTTTAAAAATGTAGTTCTTCAGAAAACCAAACACTGCCTGTTCTCACTCATAAGTAGGAGTTGAACAATGAGAATACATGGACAAAGGAAGGGGAACGTCACACACTGGGGCCTGTTGGGGGGTGAGGGGTTAAGGGAGGGATAGCATTAGGAGAAATACCTAATGTAGATGATGGGCTAATGGGTGCAGCAAACCAACATGGTACGTGTATACCTATGTAACAAACCTGCACGTTCTGCACATGTGCCCCAGAACTTAAAGTATAATTTAAAAAAGAAAAGAATGTAGTTCTTTTATACAGAATATATTTTAACAGCTCTACAAAGTTTGCCCTACTGATAATGCCCTACTCTTTCCACTCATTTTTCCCTCCTCCCCTAAAGGCAATCACTTTCACCTATTCTAACTATATATTTTGGTAATTACCTCTATGTTTCTAAATAATAGATTTGTGCTGCCACTTGCTGATTTTGTTAGCTCTGGGTTTTAGACATTTATCTATTGACTTGACACTATTAAAGAAGAAGATTTATTGTGTTTCTCTCCCTTGTTTCCAACACGCAAATATATACATACACACTGAGCCATGGAGTTAACCCTGGTTTCTTTGCTTTTCTTGCATGAGTTTTTCTTTTTCCCGAAGTTAATAATAATATTAATTTTTGTTTTCTTAATTTTTTATGTATTTATCAGTTCACCCTGCAAATCCTTCATCAGTTGTCTACATTTCCTCTTTAAGTGTTTGGACATAGCAAGCATTCTATCAGTTTCACCTTCCTAAAAAAACCTCTCTGACAGCCTTTCTGCTCCAACCTGGACTGTTGGAGCTTCTCACCTGGTAACTGTCTGTCATCCTAGAATCTCCCGTCACCATCATCTTGGGGATTCCTTTTACCCCTCTCAAGTGTTTCTCATGTTCTCTACTTTCCTCCTTCTTTGCTTATCCTGAAAATTGATTTGTAGTTTTGCTGAGTATGGAAATTGTGAAGGCCTCTGGCTTCTAGTTGATGAGAAATCTGATGCCATTTATCTTTCTGATCCTGGATCCTCTCTTTATCTCTCTCTCTCTCTCTCTTTCTCTAGTGCATTAAAATTTAATAATGATGTGTCCTGGGTCTATTTTCATTCATTTATTTTGCTAGGCATTCGGTGAGCTTGTCAATATAGAACTCAAATCCTTTAATTCTGAGATACTTACTTGAATTGATCCTTACATCCTACTTTGCATTTTATCTACCTCTCTTCTTCAGCTCCTGTTATTCAGATATTGGGCTTCCCGCACTCTGTTAGATGCTTTACTCAGACATCTGATTATCCTTGGCTGTCTGCTCACGTTTAAGTGGGCGGGGGGGCCAAATCCTCCAAGCATAAGTGTGTGTAGAACTTATGAACTGTGAACTTTAGGGCAATTGATTGGGCAGTTTCCCCAGCCATCAGGGTGGGAAAGCCTTGATGTCAATATTTGCAGGTCTTTGTTCGTGGGCTGGTCAGATTCCTCAGAGAAAGCTCTTCTGCCCCCTGTGTGCAAGGTGAAGACCTGGCTGCTGGACTCTGGAAGCTGAATGTGGGAAGGTGGCTAGGAGATGCCCTCAACATCCAGTTTTGTATACGTGCATTTTAGCTCCTAATTTTCTTATGGTATCTCCATCTTCAACTGAGTCCAGTGTCTCTAGAAAAAATAAATCCACCTTCTCCTGCCAGGGTTGGGAAGATCTATTGCCTGGCTTTATGAAGCTGGCAAGGTGATCTGGGAATCTGAGTACTTCAAGAGCATTCTGTCAATCCTCCTCATGTTAGTCCTTCTAAGTACCCCACGTTTGGAAGTGCCACATGCTACTTATTTCTGAGCTGTCAATCCTGAGGAGTAAAGTGTGTTGGATTTCACCTTTCTCTACTTTAGCTTAGACTTCCATTCTCTCTGGTTCTTCACTACTCACCCACCTACTTTCTAGGTTACAAAACTTTGCAGCTATGGCCTCCTTTTTTGTTGTTCTTATCCTTTAGGGATTAAGACTTTTTAAAAAATCACCATATAGTTGTTTTTGGAGACCTTGGGAGGGAGTGAAAGTGTTTAACTTGCCAGCCTTGTACAGAAATCCTCTCATCTCTTCTGCTCTTGGAATAATGTTACTTCCTCTGAGAAATCCCCAAATCTAGGAAAAGTGCCTCTGCAACATGCCCCCTGTTAAAACCTTGTGTTCCTCCCGCAAATATGTGGATGTGGGTGTGGCTGGGACCAAAACACAAATTTATATTTGTCTATTTGTGTCCCTGTAAACTTTTATTCAGTGATGATAATCTCCTCCATCTCTGTAAGGAAAGTTGGTGGATCCCCATAATTTTCTGCTTACATGAAAAAGACAGTCCTATGATCACATTAATGCACAAAATTTGATTCACTAACTGGAATGTGTTCTCCCCAAAATATTAAGCAACTCCTCAATATTTCTTCAAAGTGAAGAGTTCTTCCCCTCGCTCTTGCTTAGGCCTACATTTGGCAGCTGCCTGCTGCCAGAGAGGGGTGTGACCAGCTTCTGCTCTCTCCCTACTCTTTCACACTGGACAGCAGCTCATTCAGCTATGGACAAGAAGGGAAGGAAGCAAACAGTTGGCACATTTAGCAAATAAAAATAGTGGTTAGGTGGCTTTGAGCTATCTAGGTCTAGCAACTTATTAGAGCTGAACTCTTTCCTTCATGAGTTGGTGTTCTGTTTTTAATTTTTTGGAATTCTCATCCTTAGGGACTCTCTTTACCTGCAATTCTCAAGATGAGAAGGGGATGCATTGATCTCTAAGTCCTACCATCAGCCCTCTCCTTTTGCTCCACAGCAGGAATTAGGATGGTTACAGTTTGGCCCTTTCTTCCATGAAAAACACTCACATGCCTTCTGATAAACTCTAGGCACGCAGGCTGATCCCTGTGCAGCATCAAAGCAGTGTATCATCCTTTCTGTCACCTTCTGGATTTCCCAAGGAAGAGTGCGAACCCAGTGCAAGCTTCCCCCCATTCCTAAAACACACAGAAAGCTCTCCAAGTGAAACTATTAAAGGACTGAGGGAAAGAATGTGGTGCTGTCCTCCCACCCTACCCCTTCAGATAGAAAATTAGAGGCTTCTAAACATCATTTCCTCCAAGAAAATCTTTCTCAAATCCTCAAATGCACTAGTCCTAGTGCATTAATTACCTTATAAATCCTGTGTCACAGGGAACTTATTTCACATTGACTTTGATTTCTCATGTCCATTATGTCAGTGTCTTGATCAAAACACAGACAGAAAGAGTTCATTTTCAAAATTCTTTTTTACTTCATTGCTTGTTGTCTCCACCTGCTAGTCTATAAAACTCTTTAAGCATAAGGACTCATCAGAGCATCTGTACAATCTAGCATGTGCATAGCACATAGATGGCAATCTATAAATATATATTGATGGAAGACTGAATGAATGAATGAATTGGTCTTTACTGGTTTTCCCCAATGGGCTGTTATGCAACAAATGGTCAATTACTTCTCCGTTCCCTGCCCAGTAGAGGTATGAATTTTATCTTCAATTTGCAGATGTAAATTAAACAGAAAAAAGAGAAATGCTAAGTCTTGAGGCAAGTTATTAACGAAGGTCTTTAAAATACCTTTTTCAAAAGATTGAAACATGAACTCAATATTCTTCTATTTCAAGTAGTTCAGGTGTTGCCCTGAGTAGAGGGTCAAATGAAATACCGAACTGCTGAGACTGTCCAACACCACAATGCCATACAAATACAATGTTGTCTCATTTCTAAAAAGAAATTGTGGCCGGGCGCGGTGGCTCACGCCTGTAATCCCATCCTTTGGGAGGCCAAGGCAGGCTGATCATGAGTTCAGGAGATCGAGACCATCCTGGCTAACACGATGAAACCCCGTCTCTACTAAAAATACAAAAAATTAGCCGGGCGTGGTGGCGGGTGCCTGTAGTCCCAGCTACTCGGGAGGCTGAGGCAGGAGAATGGCGTGAATCCGGGAGGCGGAGCTTGCAGTGAGCCGAGACTGCGCCACTGCATTCCAGCCTGGGCGACAGAGTGAGACTCCGTCTCAAAAAAAAGAAATTGAAACTCAATTAACATAAAATTAAGTTGGTCAGAACTCTTATTGCTCAGACCAAGTGAGACATGAAAAGTAAACAAATTATATCCTAGTCTAAAATTTTATGATGCTAGGATATGAATAGTGGAAAATAATTTGAACTTTTCAAATACTTCTAGCAAAATTTTGCAATTTCTAGTTAGCATTTGGTACATAATTTATATTAGAATTTCCATAATAAATGGTTCCCACCAGAATACTCAATTTGCTTTTAGTTATTCAAAAAGGAGTGAAACAGTCTGTACAGGATCATAGGGAAAATTTTGGGTCGCACAAAGTTTACCTGAAGTAAATATCACCTAAAACGTGTTTTCTTTCTATTATTTGGAATTAGTACATTTATTATATGTGTCCCTGCCTGCTTCCTAAAAGGATTTGAGGTCGATTTCAAGTTTTAAAAAAGATATCTGGGTACACAGGATAAAGATAAGAAATAACAAAGAATATAGACAGAAGGATGATACAGAGTCAGAGATGAGATATTTGCTGCACTCCAGCACTAAATTTAGCTCTGAAATTTCTGATAATAAGTCAAAAGAAGAAATGTAGTGGCCTATAGTAAAGCTACCACAAAGTAAAAAATATATATACCAGCTCTTCAAGAGTTACTATTTTAGTTTTTGTACCAAATTCCAGGAATAATTTGTCCTATAAGTCCTTATAAAATAATAGTTAACATATATTGAATATATACTATGTGCCAAATACTCTCCTAAACTCTTCATATATATTAGTAATTTAATCCTCATAACAGCACTGAAAGGTAGATTATTATCCCTGCTTTACAGGTTAGAAAACAAAGGCACAGAGAAATAAGTCACCCGTGGTTACAGCTAAAATGAAGCAGCAATAACCTGGGCCCAGGCAATCTACTTCCAAACCCCTGTTCCAAATTGCCACACTGTGCATAAAATCCTCTTCAGTGGCTCCACAGATGACCTAGAAGGTCTCCATTTCTTAAATCAACACTCAGAGCCAAGGGCATAATATTGAACCTAAGGCATTTTCACCATTAAAACTTAGCTAATAGAATTATTGGAACTTAGCTAACGACACACAAATTGTTCATTACTCAGTCCACTATAGGAGTAGAGAACAGCAAACCTAAAGGAATAAGAACAATTATTCAACTCAACATTTATTGAATGCTGACTATATAGCAGGCACTGTGCCAAATAGCTTAGATGCATTACACAATGCAGCCCTCAATCAAGCTTACATAGGAAGTATCTATTTACCTATTCACTCAAAAACATTGACGGCATACCTTCTTTTTTTTTTTTTTTGAGACAGAGTCTCACTCTTGTCACCCAGGCTGGAGTGCAGTGGTGCAATCTTGGCTCACTGCAACCTCCGCCTCCCAGGCTCAAGCAATTCTCCTGCCTCAGCCTCCTGAGTAGCTGGGATTACAGATGTCTGCCACCACACCTGGCTAATTTTTGTACTTTCAGTAGAGACGGGGTTTCACCATGTTGGCCAGGCTGTTCTTGAACTCCTGACCTCAGGTGATCTGCCTGCCTTGGCCTCCCAAAGTGCTGGGATTACAGGCATGAGCCACCGCACCTAGTCAATCGCATACCTTCTATGTGACAAATACTATGCTAAACTGGGCCACAGTGGTGAACAAAACTGGAGCCAATCATGGTCTCAAAAGACACAATTATGAACACCATAGTTCCAAATATTGAAGTCCTGAAAATATTATCATGGAAAAAATTTTAAAAAATTATTTTAAAGATATTTACTTAACATTTTTAAAAGTGACTTTATTTGAGAAACATAAAAACATGACAGAATACTTCATAGGCTACTCTACACAATAAAATAGGCAATAATAACATAATATGTTTGCAAGCATAAACACTCACATATACTAATAATAGTCACATGGGTATAACAGTTATAAGTAGATAAACCACATTCATAAAGAAATAGATAAGTGAAATACACACATGCATACCCCTACGATAATTGTGTGCACTCAGCTTTATAACTACAGTCAGCTGAAGTACTATGGCAGACAACCTAAGTCTTTGGATGAGATCAGTCAAAACCTGTGATGAGTCACCACCACACCATTCACCCAAAGAGCCAAGAGCTCAAGAAATTTTATCTTTCACAAATGCAGATGGACAAAAAGGACATCTCTTCATTTACTGAAGCAGTTTCAATGTTTTTCTGTACATGCACAATGCTTACAAACAAAGCCAACGCTGTGATAATGCATCTCTGTGGAGTTCAATCTGCAAAAAACAAAAATGCGTAAAATGAATGAGAATTCTCTCAAAGTCTTTAGACAATTTATAGCTCCAGTATTGGAATGATGCAAAGATTAAATACATAGCATAGCGAATTGTAAAAAATAATGCTGACAATTTAAAATAGCGGAAAAAAACTTGAAAAAAGATAAAAGCTAGAAATTAACACCTATAAAAAGTGTATTACGGGGATAAATTATGGGCAATTGCACAGAGATAGTCCACAAAAGCTAGTCGACTTTCACAGTCATTGACTATATTTTGAAGTCTTGCATTTAAGTCTGATGGGTTTTTTGGGGGGGTTTTTTTGTTTGTTTGTTTGTTTGTTTTTCTTTTAGGACATGGCTGTCTTCAGTGAATACATTCACATTCATTTTCTACGTGGCTCTGCCCTTTCTGGAATTCTTCTATAATTTTATATACATTGACATCAGCATTCCTATTAAATTTTCCCATCTTCTGTGCTCTGCCTCTCAGTTGTTTTGGGCATGCAGAAATCCATTTTACATGCACTCATACACAGACAAATGTATTGGAAACAATACTGTGATCCAACAGCAACACCGTTGCCTAATTGTCTTCTTATCTTACTGTGCATATAATTATTTCCTAACCAGTCAGTAACTTCTCTGACTTCTTCAGCCAAATGTGGCTTTAATTTATTAAAAGTTCCTGCAATGTCATCAGGTGGAAGAAATGCCAATACTCAAAGATGACAAATTTTTAAACTAAAGTTTTTGTCCTTGCCATATCATATAACCAATCTATTCACTTGAATTTTCCACCAAATGCATTGAACTGAGTGGGAAAGACAAACTTTATTTTTAACAACTAGAAATTCACTTTTAGTAGCTTTGAGTGCACCTAATTCCAAATCTGTAATTATGGTTTGGAAATTCTATTGAAATTCATTTTCTTCTGCATAAAGACAGTAACAAGGTAGTTCCACACAACATGTGACTGTGATTTTCAGGATTTTAGACATTAGGGATTTTAGACTTTTGGGAGTTTGGTCTTTCAGAATTTCAACATTCGGGATTTTGGCTTTCAGGATTGTGTCTTTTGGGATTATGATCCAAACCCAAACCAAAAAGGGTAGGGCTAGAGGCATGCATAAATTAATCACAGATACACACAGAACTACAATAGAGATGCTGTGAAGAAAAGGCACAATGTGTTATAATATCATTTTCATTATCATTTTCAAGGGGCATTTGAAATGCTATCTGAGAGCCGGGCAAAGTGGCTCACGCCTATAATCCCAGAACTTTGGGAGGCCGAGGTGGGTGGATCACGAGGTCAGGAGATCGAGACCATCCTGGCTAACATGGTGAGACCCCCATCTCTACTAAAAATACAAAAAATTAGCCGAGTGTGTTGGCAGGCGCCTGTAGTCCCAGCTACTTGGGAGGCTGAGGCAGGAGAATGGCATGAATCCAGTAGGCAGAGCTTGCAGTGAGCCGAGATCACGCCACTGCACTCCAGCCTGGGCAACAGAGCGAGACTCCATCTCAAAAAAATAATTATAATATGAAGGTTGTTGAATTTTGTCAAAGGCCTTTTCTGCATCTATTGAGATCATCATGTGGTTTCTGTCTTTGGTTCTGTTTATATGCTGGATTACATTTATTGATTTGCGTATGTTGAACCAGCCTTGCATCACAGGGATGAAGCCCACTTGATCATGGTGGCTAAGCTTTTTGATGTGCTGCTGGATTCAGTTTGCCAGTATTTTATTGAGGATTTTTGCATCAATGTTCATCAAGGATATTGGTCTAAAATTCTCTTTTTTGGTTGTGTCTCTGCCTGGCTTTGGTATCAGGATGATGCTGGCCTCATAAAATGAGTTAGGGAGGATTTTCTCTTTTTCTATTGATTGGAATAGTTTCAGAAGGAATGGTACCAGCTCCTCCTTGTACCTCTGGTAGAATTCGGCTGTGAATCCATCTGGTCCTGGACTTTTTTGGTTGGTAAGCTATTAATTATTGCCTCAATTTCAGAGCCTGTTATTTGTCTACTCAGATTCAACTTCTTCCTGGTTTAGTCTTGGGAGGGTGTATGTGTTGAGGAATTTATCCATTTCTTCTAGATTTTCTAGTTTATTTGCATAGAGGTGTTTATAGTATTCTCTGATGGTAGTTTTTATTTCTGTGGGATCGGTGGGGATATCCCCTTTATCATTTTTTATTGCATCTATTTGATTCTTCTCTCTTTTCTTCTTTATTAGTCTTGCTAGCGGTCTATCGATTTTGTTGATCTTTTAAAAAAAACCAGCTCCTGGATTCACAGCCATCCCATTACTGGGTATATACCCAAAGGATTATAAATCATGCTGCTATAAAGACACATGCACACATATGTTTATTGTGGCACTATTCACAATAGCAAAGACTTGGAACGAACCCAAATGCCCAACAATGATAGACTGGATTAAGAAAATGTGGCACATATACACCATGAAATACTATGCAGCCATAAAAAAGGATGAGTTCATGTCCTTTGTAGCGACATGGGTGAAGCTGTAAACCATCATTCTCAGCAAACTATCGCAAGGACAAAAAACCAAACACCGCATGTTCTCACTCATAGGTGGGAATTGAACAATGAGAACACATGGACACAGGAAGGGGAACATCACACACTGTTGTGGGGTGGGGGACTGTTGTGGGGTGGGGGGAGGGGGGAGGGTTAGCATTAGGAGATACACCTAATGCTAAATGATGAGTTAATGGGTGCAGCACACCAACATGGCACATGTATACATATGTAACAAACCTGCACGTTGTGCACATGTACCCTAAAACTTAAAGTATAATAATAATAATAAAAGAAAAATAATAATAATAATAAAATAAAAAATCAATGAAATGCTATCTGAAATGCTATTTGAAGGGACTTTTGAAATGCTATCTCTGTGGGAGGTAAGTAGGTGAAGAGAGAGGAGGAAAAGGCTCTGAGACCTGAAGAAGCATCAAAAAACCCAAAAAGAACAAGAGCAAGAGTGAAAAACACAGACAGATTAACTTGCCCAGCATCAAAAACTGTTAAGGGAGAACACCTGGATTCAAGTCCAGGTGTCTGCCACATCCAAGTTCCTGCTATTAACTGTCACATTACGGTGCTTCCAATGCCCAAGGATGTCTCTCTTATATAACCTTTGAGAGCCTGATGGCAGTCAGCTCAAAACTGAGTTTTTGAATAGCACTGGATGTGCACATTGAAGGTGTTCTTTGGGTATTTGAAAAAGATCTCTCCATTGGGGTTGCATCATTCTTTCACTTAATTTTCACTAATTCAATTACATGCATAGGCACTAAAATTTTTTTTAATGTATAGTTAATAGTAAAAATGGCTTCACCTAGCAATCCACGCTAAGTATGAATGTCTTAGAATGAGAGTGAAATGGGCAACGTGAATCACTCATCCTGTCAGTTTTACCCCAGCCAGCTTCTCCTGGGGAAAGCCTCTCATTGAGAGATCCAGGGCTCTGGGGGTTCTGGACACACATTCTGCAACATTTTCCTTAACCATAAACTGCATTTCCAGAATAAGCACTGTCCTTTCCACCTCCACGGCCAAGTGCAGGCCTCTGTGCCCTCTACCTGGGCGGCGCCTCCACCCCACTTCCGCCAAGCAGATTCTCTGAACTTCTACCCAAGGGCTGCTTTTCCCCATCCCTGTTCATGCTGTGTCTTTATCGGTCTGCACAAACCTGCTGGGTTACACGTTTGTTCCCACACTAGACCTTGAGTTCCTCAAGGGCACTAATAACACTCCAGAAGTGTGTCTTCCTAACGCCCAGCAGATAGCAGGTCTTCAATAAATGTTTGTGAATTGGTGAGAGAAAAGGGATTTACATTGATAATCTGTTTATCCAGGGGATTCATGGCCTTTGTGTGGGCCAGGGAGAGACTCTGAGCACACCAGGCATGTTGACAATGAGCTTTCTTTTCCTATCCAGAAAAGATTCCAATGTTGAAAGGAATTGCTTGCCTGTTAACAAGCCTCTGGTCAAAAGGCTCACAGGCCAAATTCTAGACTCTGGTTAGAGCCTGAGAGCCTGCACCCGCCAATGCGCTTCCCATGTAGGGGCTGGGCACACCCAAGGGACTGCACCCCCTCACCAACCACAGCAATTCCCAGGCTACAGTGTGGGAGCGGCAGGTGCCAGAAATGGCAAGGCGTTGCCTGGGACTCCAGTACAAACATTTTGGAGTTTGCTAAGAATGGGCACTCTGGCCAAGTGTGGTGGCTCACACCTGTAGTCCCAACACTTTGGGAGACCAGGGCAGGAGGCTCACTTGAGCCCAGGAGTTTCATACCAGCCTGGGCACATATCAAGACCCCGTGTCTACCAAAAAAAAAAAAAAAATTTTAATTAGCTGGGTGTGGTGGCACATGCCTGTAGTTCCAGCTACTTGGAAGGCTGAGGTAGGAGAATCACTTGTGCCCAGGAGTTCGAGGCTGCAGTAAGCCATGTTCGCACCACTGCATTCCAGCCTGGGTGGCATAGCAAGATTCTGTCTCAAAATATATATATAGAGAGAGTACATTTTTTGACGAATTTTATGCTTAAGGAGATCTACATTCTGATCTTTTAGAAGTCAAGGTTAAAAACAACACACTGGGGTGGCGGCGGCGGCGGCAGCAAGGACAGCGGTCGGCAGGGTGCCTTCGTTGCATTCCGTGAGAGAAGCAGTGTCTGCGAGGTGGTGTCCATCATGTTCTCTTTCAACATGTTCAACCACCCAATTCCCAGGATCTTCCAAAACCACTTCTCCACACAGTACCGCTGCTTCTCTGTGTCCATACTAGCAGAGCCTAATGACAGGTCAGATGTGGAGAAAGGAGAGAAGATAATTATGCCGCCCTCAGCCCTGGACCAACTCAGCTAACTTAACATTACCTATCCCATGATGTTCAAACTGACCAATAAGAATTTGGACCACATGACGCACTGTGGCGTGCTGGAGTTTGTGGCTGATGAGGGCATCTGCTACCTCCCACACTGGATGCTGCAGAACTTGCTCTTGGAAGAAGGAAGCCTGGTCCAGGTGGAGATTGTCAACCTTCAAGTGGCCACCTACTCCAAATTCCAGCCTCAGAGCCCTGACTTCCTGGACATCACCAACCCCAAAGCTGTATTAGAAAACGCACTTAGGAACTTTGCCTTTCTGACCACCGGGAATGTGACTGCCATCACATGAAAAGATCTACGAACTCGAACTGCGTGTGATGGAAACCAAACCCAACAAGGCAGTGTCCATCACTGAGTGTGACACGAACGTGGACTTTGATGCTCCCCTGGGCTACAAAGAACCCGAAAGACAAGTCCAGCACAAGGAGTCTACAGAAGGTGCAGCCGGCCACAGTGGCTACGCTGGAGAGTTGGGCTTCCGCACCTTCTCCGTCTCTGGCAATAGACTGGATGGAAAGAAGAAAGGGGTGGAGCCCAGGTCCTCCCCAATCAAGTGTGGAGACATTAAAAGAGGAATTCCCAATTATATATTTAAACTTGGTGAGATACCTTTCATCAGAAATGCATGTCCCCTTGTCAAAAACGTTGAAGAGGATGAAGCTGGAGGCAGATTCGTCACTTTCTCTGGAGAAGGACAGTCTTTGAGTAAAAAGGGAAGAAAGCCCTAGGTGAGGACTGTTGGCTGATTGGAAAATAATAAAAGAATTAATTGCAACATCTTGGCTTTTAGTTACTGGCACTGAAGGGAGGAGCCTCATCATAGAATACCCTGTTACTCAAGATTTCTTTAGAGTTACCTAAGAATTATCAAGTTTGACTTGGAAGTGGAGCAGCAGGACTTTGTAGTTGTATGCTTGATTTGGGGAAGGACAAAGAGCTGTCCCTGAGGACCTGGAGGCAATTGCTTCCTCACCTCCTCATGCTTTCAGCTTGAGTGGGGCTCCCATTGCCTCAGCAGGAGCAATTCGGAGTCCCTAATTATGTCAAAACCAATGGAGGTGACTGAATTGTCTAACATGAAGTGTTCTTTCTCTTTCTTCCTTTATCCTTTCTTTTCCTAGGTCAGTTGCATAGGTGTCAGTCTTTGGCCTAAAAAAAGGGTTTAAATAGACATGTGTTCTATAAGTAGTGGCTGTCCCACTACTGTGGCTGCAATTTAAGTATTTGACAAAGAGTGTTTCTATTTTTATTTTACATATTTTTTCAAAAGCACCACTCCTCAGAAGAACCTGATCTCAATGAGTTTGCTCTTTTATTCTCATTTCATATGGACATAATTGGCTCCTTAGTAAACCTGTTCATAGTAAAACAATTCCATGGAGAAGCAAACATGTGAATGTTAGAATGAACAAATGCTAAAGAGATGTTCCTCTTTTTCCTTCTTCCCTACTCCTCCACTCCCAATTTTAATTTATTAAATTCTCCAAGCTTCAAAAAAAGAAAAAAAAAAACCACACTGAGAGCTGAACTAACCTGTCACCAAGAGAAAGAGAAAAGGAAAATAACTTAAGCATTTAAATTCTTTCTTCTCACAATGGACCAAGACGTGGAGGGAATAATGCAATCTTTTCTAGCAACTGAAAGACAAAGATGGTCAGAGGTGGATCCTGGCCCTGGGGCAGGAGGAAATGTGACCAAAAATCTAGGCTAGGAGTGATATTTGCATTTGATTCAGCTACAAACTTTGCTGCTGCTGAGTTAGAATCAAGGAGCTGACTAGGCCTCAAGCCCCATGATCCCTTGAAGCTTCTCCTAATGTAAAGGACACTCCAGCCTGGCTGGGCATCAGCAAGGACCACATCACAGAGGGGAGGAGAAAGGCTGGAACCAGGCCAGGTGTGGTGGCTCATGCCTGTAATCCCAGCTCTTTTGGAGGCAGAGACGGGTGGATCACCTGAGGTCAGGAGTTCGAGACCAGAAAAAAAAAAAAAAAAAAAAAAAAAATTAGCTGGTGTGGTGGCGCATGCCTGTAATCCTAGCTACTCAGGAGGCTGAGGCAGGAGAATCACTTGAACCCAGGAGGCAGAGGTTGCAGTGAGCCAAGATCATGCCACTGCACTCCAGCTTGGATGACAGAGAGAAACCCCATCTCAAAAAATAAACAAAAAAATAGACTGGAACCAAACAGGAAACTTCCTGCCCAAGGTCCTCCTGGGCAGAAGAGGCAACCCCAAAGCAGCAGTGGTGTGTCTACCCCATGGGGTTTAGGCACGTCTCTCCTGCGTGGTTTAGGTGTGTCTCTTCTGCATGGTTTAGGCATGTCTCTCTCGCATCGTTTAGGTTTGTCTTCCCCACGTGGTTTAGGTGTGTCTCTCCCGCGTGGTTTAGGCATGCCGCTCCCGTGTGGTTTAGGTCTGTCCCTCTCACGTGGTTTAGGTGTGTCTCTCCCGCGTGGTTTAGGCATGCCTCTCCCGTGTGGTTTAGATCTGTCCCTCCCTCGTGGTTTAGGTCTGTCCCTCCTGTGTGGTTTAGGTCTGTCTCTCCTGCATAGTTTGGTAACCAACACAATATTGTCTTGCACAGTTTTTTGAAAAAACAGCTGCCAAAGTTCACATTTTGGGAAATTCTTTAATAAAAATTAGACCTCTAAATTCTTAAAAATTGGGTAATGAGGCCACCTCCATCCTCACTGGCAGCCATCGACTGGAGCCCAGTTGCTTGTGGTCCCTTTGAGTAAACTGTGACTCTGGACACATACTCTGTCCCTCACTCCACACTGCCTCTTCCACCAGATGCCCTCGACTCGTGTATGTCACCTGCCAGGATCCTAGAAGCATCTAAAATTGTGTTCAGTGACCAGGAGGCAGTAAGGCAGGGCTTTGAGCATTCAGTTAGAGCAAGCTCTGTTGCCACCAAAACATAAATTAACATTTGGTTTTGTCTTTCTCCCCTTCGAGAAAGAGTTTTTGGAAATGATTTGCAGGTGCAACAAATATATCTATGTGCAGACTAAAACCAAGTGGAGAAACTAGAATTCCTTTCAGGGATGGCTGCCCTAAATGAGACAAAAAGAAATTCTTCAATGTGCCAGGAAGAAAGGGAAGAACAGGAGTGAAAGGGTGGAGCTAGCAGACAGGGGAGGAAAGGTTGTGCCCTATGATATGACTCCTCCCAGTGACCTACCAACTCCTCAAGGTTTCCCAAAAAAGTGAAAGGAAGGTGGGAGTGAAGGAGGGAGAAAGGAAGAAGGAAGAGAAGGAAAAGAAAAGGAGGGAGAAAGGAAGAAGGAAGAGAAGGAAAAGAAAAGGAGGGAGAGGAAGTGTGAAAGGACAGGCTAGCTTGATATAAGAGCTTCTTCTAAACATAGCTAAAGAGGCCAAATTCTGCATTTAGGGTTTCGCTAAACCCAGCAGAGCAGCCAGCATCCACACAGGAGCCCAGGGACAGAAGGACACACAAAAAGACAGCTGAAGAAACTTGCAGAAATTAAAATGAGGCTTCTGGATTCTCATGGCCTCTGAGGTACTGTTTCGAGCCAAGTCTAAGTCTCAAAAGCACAGGGCATCCCAGTGTTACACTAATTCATAAGGCAGTAACTCTTAGAAAGGAAGCCTATTCCCCCCTGAGCCTCAAGGAGGCTCACAGTGTCGACAGCAGGTATGGAAAAATCAGTGGATAATAGTCTCAAACTATTTTGTTCATCTCTAAACAACCAGTTTCCAACATTTCATGAAAAATTCCTTTAGCAATATTAGAAAGCTTTAGATGCATAATTCCCCTCTCAACCCACCGACACACACACACAAATGCACACACACTTTCCTTCTCCAAAAACAAAACAGCAGTATTGACAACCATGTCTATTTCGGTATCATGACAAACTTATCTATGTATATTCTGGAAGGATTACAAGGACTGATGGGGAAATTTTTTTAACGAGAAACATAAACCTGATGTAGGATAATTGCACCACTGGTAATCTCTTGGGATTTGCATTCCTTTTTTTTTTTTTTTTTTTTTTTAACTTTTCAACTATTTTGAGGAAACATTCCCCAGAGGCCAGGTGTTTAGGATCAGGATCTGACTAACCAACAGTCAAAATGATGTTGATGACAATAAGCAACAATAGTAATCAGAAGAAATAACTGTGACGATAGTAATAATCCTGGAGGTGCCATCAGAGCCAAATGTTGCCATGGAAACTGCAAAAATGAGAGGGGGTAGTAAACATAGAAAATATTTTACGATGGAGTGCCGTGTTCCTGGAACTTCTGAGAATGAGCTCTTGTATTGTATCCTAAAGAAGATTCAGATAAATAGCAATGTTTCATGATTATACACAGCAGAGTTAAGAACAAAACGACTTGCCAAGATAGGAAAGGACGTGCTGGGGCGATGGGTATTTGGGGCGATGGGTATTTGCCTTCAGGGTCTGCCTCAGAGAAACAGCTGCACACCATCTTTTTAGAGAGAATTTAAACCAGCTGCACTGTAAGGAATGTACACAACAAAATGAAAATGTTTTGAGCATGCTAGTCCTTTCCCATCTGCACAGCTGTCCAGAGCAGCTCAAGTTTAATAGTGGCACACGTCACTCTACAATATAGAAACTTACCGAGTCCCAAGATTGAAATGTGAATGGCTATAAAAACCTCTCCAGCTATTTCCTAAGAACATAAAGAAAATGCTGGTGCAGAAAGACGTCAGAAAATCCATCTGGATTGCTTTTGAGCTTGGCAAGTCTATCTCTGAGGTATTTTGTTGTTGTTTAAAAACACTTATCACGATGTTATACAATTATAGATGAAATCATTCTTCATGTTAGGCCACACTCTGGCTACTAGAACTTGCAAAGACAATCACTCTCATTTCCTGGGATAACCAGCCTGTCTACATGTCCGCCCACTCTCAAGCAAGCCCTGGAGAAGCTGGGCCACAGAAGGTGAGCCAGGCCCTTCCAGCCATGGTGCCCACATGCAAGGGGACCAGAGGACAACCTCCCTGTATATGGTAGCTTCACCAAGCACAGCTTGCCATAAGCACCCAGAGATCAATGTCTAGAATAATCAGTAATCTGGAAGTTCCTTCACTAAAAGAATAGTCTTCCCTTCTCATGGGCTGATACTTTGTGTCAGTATAGAATGTTCTCCATTCTCCATTCTCCTTCCTACATGTAAGACAATAGCTACTAATTTCTCATCCTTTTCCTGAATAAATATATTATGATGGTAGAGGTATATCTGGTTACCAGCATGCAAGCTAGTCTGTTAATAATACGGTACCTAAAAGTATTCATCTTCTTATTTTGCTCTTCTTCCTAGAAATTTAAGAGGTTAGAGGGGAATATTATGTGCTTACATTTCGCTAACTCAAAGTGCATAACACTGAATAATTCTTCCCAGTGACATTCTGAGAGAGTTATACGTGTCTCCTAGTGAAAACCAGTTTGGAGAGCCAGATAGAACTGTACTTAAATCCAGTCCCAGCTTTGCCACTTACCAGCTGTGGGAACTTCATCTTTCTAAACCTCATTTCTCTCCTTCACAGAAGAAGGATGATGAAATTACTAAAGCTATTGAAAGAATTAAAGGAAAGCACTTATGCACCATGCCTTGTCCATAGCAAGTGCTCAGTGTTTTTATTATAGGTGACAAGTGGATACCTGATAAGTTGTTATAAAACATTTGTTCGCCCTAATGGAAAGAAGAGTAAGGCAGCATGATACAAAACTACAGAGTTTTGTGCTGAAAATGACTTTTCTAATCATGAGGAGTCACTTCCACTAGAGCCGGAACAGCAGCTTCCAAGGGTCTGCAGACTAGGAAGTTGGTGGCACCCAGAGGGTCATCCCAGTGTGAATGGGGGAGTCTTCTACTCTTCCTACGATAACCCCTGGAAATCTCCAAAAACACACAGCATTTCAAGAGTTTTCCCCAAAGTAAGAAATTGAAGAAAAAAAAAAAAAAACAACCTCTAAGGACAACAACCCACTCTCATTTGCTGGTGCCCTGAGGCATCTGACAACAATAACAACAACAAAAAAAATAGCCATAGCCATCACCCCAGTTTGGAAACATTCTTCAACCACAGACCTGGCTCCAAGTTGCTTCTGAGGTCTCACAAAGTGACGGCTTTCTCTGAGCCCTTTCCTGGTAGTGATTTAGAATTCTGCAAACAATCTAGAATACAGGCCTCAGCCCTCTTCATCACTAACAATTCTGTTTTCACACTTATCCAGCCAAGTTGCAAGAGGAACCCCTGAAGTAGTCTAAAACACATATTCATTTATCAAAGTTTTTGGTCCTCAAGTCACTTTGATTTTACTAAAAGCAATCATTTGAAGGACATCTTGTCAGCTGGAATCCCAAACAAACAGACGAGCATGAAACAGGAGTAAGTGATTTGAATTCTAACAGTTTTCCCTTGAAATAAGCTTTGTAGTAAAGGTTGTGATGCCAAGAAAAGATAAAAGAGAGCAGAACTGCAGATAGAGTTCAGGATGACTTAAAAATCAAGTATAATCATAAAATGCTAGTTTAGCCAGATGAGCACGCAGGAAAATCTCAGCCCTCCCTTCTTTCATTAATATTTCTATTTCATATGCTCTGAAGGTTGATGTCAAAGGGTGAACAAGCACCGAGGAGCCCCTTGGGGAAGGTTCAGAGGGCTCCTGGTCAAGGTTAGCCCTGTCATTAGGCAAAATAGGCAGTAGCCTAGAGCCAAAGAGTATTAGGAGCAATGAAAACGTGTAGTGACTGGATACCCTTTGGCTGACTTCAGGCTTGCAGGCATCACAACATTTTCCAGTATACCTAGGGCAATAAAAGTCTTCATCTCCACCTCTCAATTCAATCCGGGACATACAGTATTGATTTCCAACATTAAATTACATTGAGGGTTTTTTACTATTGTTGAATATAGCTATTTCCCATTGCTTATAAGGCATATCTCTTTTAGGAAAAAAGAACAGAAAAATAAACGTGAAAGAGCTACGTAATGTGAGATACCATCTACCCAAAAGTGTTTTAATAAGCAGATTTTGTTGATTTATACATTTCTATTGCCTGAATAGATTCATTGAATCTGTAAAACAACACCGGATTTTAAGGGATTTTAAACTATATTTGCTTAAAGACAAGGGGCATTATCCAAGCGCTGCCATTCTGTATGTTGATACAGCTGTTGACCTACAAGAACCTACATACTTGATGATAATAATTCAAAAACTGTCTCTTTACCAGCCTTTACTCAAGTAGGAAAGATTTATTGGAGCTCTCACTGCCTTCTATAAAACCTGCTGTTTGGTACCCATGGAATACCAAATTCTCACAACTGCTGGGCCACTCGCTAGTACTGTATATCCATACAATTCTGTCCCAGACCCTGCCTTTTATGCCTAGCAACATGTGAAGATTTCTATTTCTAAATCCAGTGATTCCAGTTGTACTTATTACTGTCATTATGCAGCCTCATTAAATATTATTAAAAGCAATTATTATGAATATGAAGAATAAAAGATCTACTACCTCTACAAAAACCAAATCAAATGCATTGAAAAGAGACAATGAAGTCAGGTCACCTTAAAAAAAATACTGTCATCTTAAGTTTGACCAAGACAACCGTAAAAGATTGAGGGAGGAAATCAAATCATTTAAAAATGGGAAGAATAGTGGTCTTAGATTGCTTTGTAAGTTTCTGTAAGTTCCTCCTCCACCTAAGAAACTGAAGCTTCACAATGTCAATGATGCTCTATGTAGGTGTCACTTGTCTGTGAGAGCCAATGAAGAACATTAATCAGAAGAACCAAGAACAAGGCCGTTTCCTGCTTCACAAGATTGATGAATTGGTGTATAATTATGGGTTTCTATTTATTTATTTATTTATTTATTTATTTATTTATTTATTTATTTATTTTGAGATGGAGTCCTGCTCTGTAGCCCAGGCTGGAGTGCAGTGGCGCGATCTTGGCTTACTGCAACCTCTGCCTCCCGGGTTCAAGCGATTCTCCTGTCTCAGTCTCCCAAGCAGCTGGGATTACCAGTGCCTGCCACCATGTCCGGCCAATTTTTTTGTATTTTTGGTAGAGATGGGGTTTCAACATGTTGGTCAGACTGGTCTCGAACTCCTGACCTCAAGTGATCCACCCACCTTGGCCTCCCAAAGTGTTAGGATTACAGGCATGAGCCACAGCACATAAGATTTGTGTAAGCTATTTTTACACTTCTGTACATTAACTGACTTTTTTGATTGGGTGATCCACTAAGGGTTTTATTTTGGTCAAAGAAGAATAATTTCATTTTATTACACATGAAATGATATTTTGGGATGGTACTGAGGTAGTTTCTCCTTTTCTATTGTCAGGGCCATCTTTACTTTGAAAGATACAGAAAGACTGTGTATATCCTTGCTGGTGATCTTCCCAATCAGTAGCATCTGTTTCTAGGTCAGATGGCATACAAGTTCCTCCTCTGCTAAGAGTTACTGTTTTTGTGCCTCCCCCAAAAAGATATAATAAAAATAAGATTGAATATGGTCTTTTAATCTTGGAGTCATAAAAGAAATGTTGAGGGGCAGGGGCTCAAATCACTCCCAGATGAGACATCACAACTTGAAAAGTGATACAGCATATGGCTTTGCATGTATGAGGCTTCCTCTTGGAAAACAATAAAGGCAAATCACAGACAGGATCGGGAATACTGATTATTGCTTGAGTGTAATTTATTATATCTTAGATTCTGGAAAACAAAACATAGCAACATGCTTCACTCTTGTCATGCAGAAAAGCTGTGACCATTTCTCTGTAGATAATCAGAGCCTGGACAATGGTCCTGAGATTGTCTAGGTGCCACTGTGAAAAATGCCTCAACCACAAATGGATTTCTAAGTAGCCAGACCTAATGGGCTACCTTTAATGATTAACAGAGCCAAATCTTGTTATTTTTTACTTAAGGTAACTGGAGCAGGTAAATCACATATGATCTGATCAGTGTACTCATCAAAGAAAAAGTTGATGTATTTGCTCTAATATATGTCCCTGTGTCAGATATATGTGCCAATGACACATTAGAAAAATTTCTGTTAAGTAGGTAATCATTGATTAATTAACCTAATTAATTTCATAAATTAATTTTCCCCATAACTATAATAAAACTTTTTATGATGTGGTTTGATATACACAGATTAGAAAATATCCAGGTTAAACCATGTCTATGCAAACACTTCCTAAAATGTGGATACTATAATACAACGTTACTTTTTCTTGCCTCCATCTCAGGACGCTTTCCTTTTTTATATACCTATCATCCCTCTGGTGATATTTAATTAGGAATAATTACTGCAATCATTTATCTTAACTTAACCATCTTGGTCAAACTACTTTCTCTCTAAATTCTAAAAAAGATCCACCATGAAAGGTGAGTCACTTTGAAATCATACCATTATGATGAAAATTGCCGGGATCACCATAGCTTACTGCCACAAGGCACAGTCATCTTTGTCTTAGCAGAGTTCTAAGAGGAAATCTTAGAATGCATTGTACTACAGTTCACTTTTAAGAGGTGGTAATCACCTGGGACTCCATTAATCCTGACTCACTAAAAAAGAGATATCAAAGAAAAAAGCATATTGTCCACTTCCTTATTTTTATTTTAAACTCCAGAATTTCCTTGACAAAATGTAATTTCAATGCAAGCATTCTAAATGGGAAGTTTAACTGATAAATAAAGTTGTGTTCTCAAGGTGGTAGAAAGAAGATATGAAGGAGGGAGGGAGAAAGGAATGGGGGAAGGAAGGGAGGAAGAAATGGGGAGAGAAGAAAAAAGGGAAGGGGTGGAAGAAAAAGATGGCATGTTTTCTCTAAAGAAATTTTTTTTTTTTTTTTTGAGGCATGGTCTTGTTCTGCCAGCTAGGCTGGAGTGCAGTGGTGCGATCATAGTTTACTGCAGCCTTGAACTTCTGGGCTCAAGTAATCCCCTGCCTCAGCCTCCCACAGCAGTGGGATTATAGGAATGAATCACCACGCTCAGCCATTGTTTTTTAAATATTATTTTTAAATAAGGAAAAGAGATATGCAGCCACTAATTGAATAGCTAAAGCTTTCTTGATATGATGACTACATAACATTCTCAGAGAAAAATTTGAAGAGGTGCGGGAGAGTGTAAAATTGTAGGGAGTTGTAAACTATTCCCTATCCACCATCACACGCTATCAACAGAGGGTTTTAAAATCTGCGTTCAATTGGAGCCTAGACTGGGGGCACCTCAAAGAGCTGGAAGCATTGGTCATCCTCTGACCCTAGCACGAAATTACAAAGGGTGATCAACAATGTAATATTGATAAAGACATAAATGTTGGGTGAGTTTAAATATTAGGTACTATGTCATGCTTTTCTCCCTCATACACAGCATCTTCAATTTTAAAAGTCCATAGAATGCAAAGACAGGGGCATATGGATGTTAACTGCAGCAGCACTTAGCCCAGAAAAAAGTGAATATTACAAAAATGAGCATCAATAGAAAAAAGGTGAAATAAATTGTGATACGTCTGCACAGTGAAATACTATATAGCTATTTCTATTTTGAAAATAAGATACTAAAGAAAATTGTTGTGTATGTGTGCTGCATATGCAAAGAAAAATAGTCAAAGAGATGTATAGAACTATAGGAAATATAGCAACATAGGAAAGAGTTGGAAGGGATATATACCATACTTAACAAGGACTACTTGTGATGGAGAATGGTATCAGAAAGAACAGATGAGGAATACTTTCTATTTCTTATTTACATAATTCAAATTGTGTAGGATACTATACTTTCTTTTTGTGATATCTTAGTATTTTTTCTCAAATTTCAAAGATATTTTATGTTACTATGCCTAGAAACATTCTGGGTATGAACCACAACTTCCACCATTCCAAGTGTTTTCAGAATGGAACTTGAAGAACCTTAGACACAGTAGGGTTCCCTTTATAGAATCAGCAAGCCCCAGCAGAAGACAATACAAGAATTTGTGAATCCATCTAATCTCTCAGGGTCCCCAAAAGAAGGAGCAGCCTAAAACAATTCCTGGAGTTCATGATCATGTCAGGCTAAAATACCTATCAGGTGCATCTCAGAGTGAGAGCTAGAATATCAAAGTTTACGTTTCCTTCCCAAGATAGCATTGCATGGAGAAGTTTTTAGAAGCTAGTCACACAATATCTTAGAAAGTTACATTGCTTATTTAAGTTAAATTTTGTGGATTTCATGGATAAATAAAAACACTTTCAGGATGGTAAAATAAACTGTTCATACTGTATTTAGGAACTTTTTGTCTTGCCTACTTCCCAAAATCATTTGAGAGCAGTATATGTAGACTGGAAGTGAAAAGACTCAAGAAAGATGGCAAAATAGTACTTTCCAGTGCTCATCCCCCTGCAGAAACATCAATTTGAACAATTATTCAGGCACAAAAATACCTTCACAAGAGCTAAGGAAACTGAGTGAGTGATTACAGTATCTGGGTATAGCACAGAAAAGATGTGCTGAAGAAGGTAGGCCGGGAGCGGTGGCTCACGTCTGTAATCCCAACATTTTGGGAGGTGGAGGCAGGTGGGTCACCTGGGATCAGGAGTTTGAGACCAGCCTGGCCAACATGGTGAAACCCCATCTCTACTAAAAATACACACAAAAAATTAGCCAGACATGGTAGTGGGTGCCTGTAATCCCAGCTACTCAGGAGGCTGAGACAGGAGAATCACTTGAACCCAGGAGGCAGAGGTTGCAGTGAGCTGAGATCACGCCATTGCACTCCAGCCTGGGTGACGAGAGCAAGACTCTGTCTCAAAAATAAACAAACAAATAAATAAATAAATAAATAAATAATAAAAAGAAAAGAAGGTAGGAAGGACAGTTCACATTACCCACCCATGACACCCTCCCCCAATCCCAGGCAGTACAGAATAAAGACAGATACCCTTTATGTAGGGGAAAGAGATGAAAGTGAGCACCAGACTTTGCCTCAGACTCCAACACTGAGCCTGCCCCAGTAAAATCCAGCACTGGGCAGCACCCTATGGCTTCAGACTGCAGGCCAGCCTGCCAGGCTGAGCCTCCAGACTTGCCTTGGCACCAGTCCAGATCCTATAGCCCCAGATTCCAGGCCTGCTTGGGAGATTCAGTCCCCAAGTACACCCTATGGCCAGACTGACTTCAGCATCCCCAGGCTCTGGATAGGCCCCAGTACCAGGCCAATTCTCTGAGACTTAGGCTCCAGACTAGCCTCAAGGCCAGGTGATCCCCAGTAGCCCCAGGTTCCAGACCACACACATGTCTCTGGGTGAGTTGACTGGTAAAGGGATTGCCCAGACAAAGCCAGTCTGCAAAGATTGGAATAAGTCCCTACTTCTTCAAATACACAGACACCAATGCATAACCACAAAGATAAAGAACAATCAAGGTAACATGACCTCACCAAAGAAACAAATTAAAGCTTCAGTAACAGACCCTAAAGAAATGGGGACCTGCAATCTGCCCAACAAAGAACTGGAAAGAATTGTTTTAAGTAAGCTCAGCAAACTTCAAGAAGATACAAAGAAACAATTTTACAAAATCAGAAAAAAATAACCAAAATGATAAAATTAACAGAGATTGAAATTATTTTTGAAAACCAAACAGAAATTCAAAGCTGAAAAATACAATGAATGAAATAAAAAATGCACCTGAGGGCATTAACAACAGAATCAATGAAACAGAAGAAAGAAATTACAAATTAAAAGGCAAGTTATTTGAAAATGTACAGAGATGACAAAAGAAAAAAATGAAAAGTAATAAAGAAAGCTTACAGTATTTATGTATCAGTATCAAAAGGGCAAATATTCAAGTTATAGGAATTAAAGGAAGAGAAGAGAGACAAAGTAGAAAGTTAAAGTTTTTAAATCTGGGGAAAGATATAAATATCAAGGAGAAAGAAGATCAACATTCTTCAATCAGATTCAATCCAAACAAGACTACACCAAGACATATTAAAATCAAATTGTCAAAAATCAAAGACACAGAGAAAATACTGAAAGCAGCAAGAAAAACGAATCAAATAATAAAGAAAGAATTTCCAGTAAGACTAGTAGTGAACTTCCCAACAGAGACCTCATAGGCCAAGAGAGAATGGGACAGTATATTCAAAGTGCTGAAGGGAAAAACAAAAAAACAAAAAACAAAAAACTGCCAACCAAGAATATTTACCTGGCAAACTGTCCTTCAGAAATGAAGAGATAAAGACTTTCCCAAACAAAAGCTGAGGAGGTACATTGCCACCAGATCTGCCTTATAAGAAATGCTAAAGGGAATTCTTCAAGCTGGAAAAAAAGTAATGCTGATTAAAACACATAAAAGTATAAAATTCACTGGTAAAAGTACATAGTTGAATTCAGAATGCTCTAATACAGTAATGGTGGTATGTAGATAACATCATGACTATGACAGTTAAAAGAAAAAAATTATTTAAAATAATAACATAACAAAAAAATAGTAACAGCTACAATTTAAGGATATACAATACAAAAATATGTAAATTATGATATCAAAAACATAAAATTGGGGGTAGGGTGGGATAAAAGTATAGAATTGTATATGCAATCAAAGTTAAGTTGTTATCAGCTTAAAACAGCCTGTTATAAAGTGTTTTACGTAAGCTTCATAGACTACAGACTATAATACAATAACCTTTAGCTTAGACTAAATAGACCTAACAAATATATACAGAACATTTCACCCAATAGCAATAGAATACACATTCTTCTCAAGAACACATGAAATGTTCTCCAGAATAGATCATATTAAACCATAAAACAAGTCTTAATGAACTGAAGAAGACTGAAATTATATACACAATGTTATGAAACTAGAAATCAATAACAGGAAGAGCCTTGAAAAATTCACAGAAAGATGGACATTAAACAACATGCTCCTTAACAATAAATGGGCCAAGGATGAAATTTAAAAATATCTTGAGACAAATTAAAATGAACACACAACATAAAAAAACTTATGGGATGCAGCAAAAGCCATTCTAAGAGGGAAGATTATAGCAATAAACACATACATCAAAAAGAAAAATGATCTAAAATAAATAGCCTCATGTTATGCCTCAAGGAACTAGAAAAAGAAGAACAAATTAAGCCAAACGTTAGTAGAAGGAGGAAAATAATAAAGACCATAGCAAAAATAAATGAAAGAGAGAATAGAGGCAGGCAGGCGGATCACCTGAGGTTGGGAGTTCGAGACCAGCCTGGTCAAAATGGTGAAAACTAGTCTCTACTAAAAATATAAAACTTAGCTGGGCATGGTGGCATGTAACTATAATCCCAGCTACTCAGGAGACTGAGGCAGGAGAATCACTTGAACCTGGCAGGCGGAGGTTGCAATGAGCTGAGATTGCACTACTGCACTCCAGCCTGGCTGACAGAGTGAGATTCCATCTGCTGGGAAAACTGGCTAGCCATATGTAGAAAGCTGAAACTGGATCCCTTCCTTACACCTTATACAAAAATTAATTCAAGATGGATTAAAGACTTAAATGTTAGACCTAAAACCATAAAAACCCTAGAAGAAAATCCAGGCAATACCATTCAGGACATAGGCATGGGCAAGGACTTCATGTCGGAAACACCAAAAGCAATGGCAACAAAAGCCAAAATTGACGAATGGGATCTAATTAAACTAAAGAGCTTCTGCACAGCAAAAGAAACTACCATCAGAGTGAACAGGCAACCTACAGAATGGGAGAAAATTTTTGCAATCTACTCATCTGACAAAGGGCTAATATCCAGAATCTACAAAGAACTCAAACAAATTTACAAGAAAAAAACAAACAACCCCATCAAAAAGTGGGTGGAGGATATGTACAGACACTTCTCAAAAGAAGACATTTATGCAGCCAAAAGACACAAGAAAAAATGCTCATCATCACTGGCCATCAGAGAAATGCAAATCAAAACCACAATGAGATACCATCTCACACCAGTTAGAATGGTGATGATTAAAAAGTCAGGAAACAACAAGTGCTGGAGAGGATGTGCAGAAATAGGAACACTTTTATGCTGTTGGTGGGACTGTAAACTAGTTCAACCATTGTGGAATTCAGGGTGGCAATTCCTCAGGGATCTAGAACTAGAAATACCATTTGACCCAACCATCCCATTACTGGGTATATACCCAAAGGATTATAAATCATGCTGCTATAAAGACACATGCACACGTATGTTTATTGCGGCACTATTCACAATAGCAAAGACTTGGAACCAACCCAAATGTCCAACAATGATAGACTAGATTAAGAAAATGTGGCACATTTCTTAATGTGGAATACTATGCAGCCATCAAAAATGATGAGTTCATGTCCTTTGTAGGGACATGGATGAAGCTGGAAACCATCATTCTCAGCAAACTATCGCAAGGACAAAAAACCAAACACTGCATGTTCTCACTCATAGGTGGGAATTGAACAATGAGAACACATGGACACAGGAAGGGGAACATCACACACTGGGGCCAGTTGTGGGGTGGGGGGACGGGGGAGGGATAGCATTAGGAGATATACCTAATGTAAACGACCAGTTAATGGGTGCAGCACACCAACGTGGCACATGTATACATATATAACAAACCTGCATGTTGTGCACATGTACCCTAAAACTTAAAGTATAATGAAAAAATATATATTAGGTTAAAAAAAGAGAGAGAGAGAGAATTGAAAAAAAGTAGAAAATATCAACAACCCTGAGTTGGTTTTTGAAAAGATAAACTCAGAAAACATTTAACTAGACTAAGAAAGAAAGACTTAAGTAAAATCAGAAATGAAAAAGAAGACATTACAACTGATATCACTGAAATACAAAAAATCATGAAAGACTACCATGGACAATTCTATGCCAACAAATCAGATAGCCTACAAGAAATAAATAAATTCCTAGACACATAAAACCTATCAAGACTGAATCATGAATAAGTAGAAAATCTGAACAGACCAATAAAAAGTAAGGAAACTGATTCAGTCTCCTTAATAAAACGTTTCCCAACAAAGAAAAGCCCAGAACCTGATGGCTTCAGTGTTGAACTCTACCAAACATTAAAAGAACTAATACCAATCCTTAAACTCTTTCAAAAGATTGAAGAGGACGGAACACCTCCAAACTCATTTTATGAGACCACTATTACCCTGATACAAAAGCCAGACAAGTACACTACAAGAAAAGAAAATTACAGGCCAATATCCCTGATGAACATTGATGCAAAATCCTCAACAAAATACCAGCAAACCAAATTCAACAGCACATTAAAAGGATTATTCACAACAATCAAGTGGGACTTATCCCTGGGATGCAAGGATGATTCAACATACACAAATCAATAAATGTGATATACCTCATTAACAGAATGAAAAACCAAAAACATATGATCATCTCAATAAACGCAGAAAAAGCAGTTGACAAAGTTCAACATCCTTTCATGATAAAAAAAAAAAAACTTTCAAAAAAAAGGTATAAAAATGTAGATATTTATCAAAAAAAAACATACAAATGGCCAAAACTATATTTTTTAAGGCTCAACATTAATTATCAGGGAAATGGAAATTAAAACCACAATGAGATACCATCTCACACCTGTTAGAATGGCTATCACCAAAAAGATAAAGGATAACAAGTGTTGAAGAGGATGTGGAGAAAACAGAGTCCTTGTGCATTGTTGGTAGGAATGTAAATTAGTACAGCCATTATGGAAAACACTATGGAGGTTACTCAAAACATTAAAAATAGAACTACAATATGATCCAACAATCCCACTACTGGGGATATACCTAAAGGAAATGGAATCAGTATGTTGAAAAGATACTGACTGTCTGATGTTCAATGCAGCATGATTCCGAAAAGCCAAGACACAGAATCAACCTTAGTGTTCATCAGCAGATGAATGGATAAAGAAAATGTAGTATATACATAATAAAATACTATTCAGTCTTAAAAAAGAATAAAATGCTGTCATTTGGTATAGCTTGGATGAACCTGGGCATTATGTTAAGTGCAATAAGCAAGGAACAGAAGACAAATACCATATGATCTCACTGATACGTGAAATCTAAAAAAGTCAAACTAATAGAACAGAGAGTAGAATGGTGGTTACCAGGGGTTTAGGGTAGGGGTCAGGGCTGGGGACATGTTGGTCAAAGGATATAAAATTTCAGTTAGACAGGAGGAAGTAAGTTCAAGAGATCTATTGAACAACATGGTAATTATAGTTAATAACAATGTATTATACTCTTGAAAATCACTAAGAAAGTCAATTGTAAGTGTTCTTACCACAAAAAAATAACAATGTGAGGTAATGTGTATGTTAATTAGCTCAATTTAGCTACTCCACAATGTATACATATTTCAAAACTTAGGTTGTACATAATAAACATATACAATTTTTGTCAATTAAAAAACACGTTTTTGAAAATAGAAAAAGAAAAGTATATATAGCTATGTAATGGAGAATAAATTCTTCAATGAAGACACCATTTGGAAATAAGGAGAGCCTGAGAATATGCTCTTAATAAAAATTTCTTACTGCTATTGTTTTTCAATTTTCTGCTAATAAGGTAACTTCCATAATAGCCCTGCAATAGAATAAGTATGAGTAGATTGTGTTATTATGTGTCACATTTATCAGTAGCCATGCATGTTGTCTCAGAAACATACACCTTTTTTCATAAACTAACTTTGATGTAATTTCTACATTATCAAAAGTCAATATAGAATTAATTTTCTCTACCTACAGTACTCCACTTATTCATTCAAAAAATGTCGTGAGTGCTTACCTCCAATATTACAGGAACTCTGACATGTGAAAATTCTTTGTAAAGTGGAAAGTGCTACTCAAATATCAATGCTTGTTTTTCAGTCTGAGCAGCCATTTTCGTGTCTGCTGCCTCCTTAGAGCAGCTATTGACTACTCTCCAGAAAAAAAGAGAATCTGATAGGTCTCACAGAGGTGATAGAGAAATTTCAGCCACTTCCACCTTTTGTAAGAGAATCACATAACATTCTCCATTGTACCCACAATAAAGGCAACAGGACTCATGTAGGTGACCTAACAGGGAAGGGAATGTTGGTTAGGCAGCACCACCTAATGGCTGCTGGACAGAACCTGTATCCTCTACCTTGAAAACATGGGCTGCTTTATCACTTTTTTGTAGATGGGTTTTAGATACAGGCAGACTAGGCATTACACTATTAATGTTTACCAAGGTCAAAAAAGATACATGACTTCGACCACCTCCTTAAATGCTGGTAGAAATGTGACTGGACGGTGTCAGGCATATCAGAGTCACTGCCACTTAGCCTACTCAAAGCTAATAGATTCAGGACACCACGACTAATAAGATGGCATCTTGCTTTCTATTAAAGGCACTTCTTTTAATTTCTGCTACAGACAAAGAAAGAAGAAATAAAAGCTACTTAGAATAAACCCTGCTACAACTTAGCATATGTCTGGAAAAGAACTTCAGGGGAAATTCAAGTCGAGATTCCCTTCCCAACAATTAATTTCCATGATCATAATGATTGAGATGAGGACTGACCTTATCCCCCACTCCTACTCCCCACCTCCCTCTTCTCATTGTTACACATTGATGTAGAAAAATGCTTTCTTCAGCTCTTTCTAGTCTAACCAGAAGTTATTATCACCCAGAAACAGTAACGCATACTTGTGTGCCAAAAAGGACAAAGGACTGCTTTGTATTGGAGTAATCCATAAATTCCAACTTCATTACTTCCACATTTCTTCTCTGAAAACAAAAGGAATGATTTAATCAGATAAACACACCTAACTTTACGCCTCTCCCATCCCTCTCACTGCTGCTGAATCTAGTCTTTGTCTTCAAGGCTTTCAATTCCTTGATCTTTACATTATCGCTGAATCCTCTACTACTTTTGTCCATTTTCTCAGTCATACTTTCAATAGGATCGTGGTTTTCCAGGACCCGTTTACCCACCTTCATACTTTCCCTTCTAATTTTTAATCTCACATTCTTCGAGTCAGCCATTTTGCTTTTGAGCCCCATTTTGAATACAGAGCATTACTGAGGGGGAAGTTCACATAACTGAGTAGATGGGATCTGCAGCATGTCCATGCCGTCTAATTCTACTTGTCTCTGTCCACTGAGCCATCTCATCAATTATGTATACTGATCCCTATTGAGATTTTCTTTATAGCTCTTTGAAAACTTTTCTACCCTTTGCAAGTCCTCACCAAACTACAGCCAATTATCTGGTTCTTACTTCACTGAGATGCTAGATGACTTCAATTTGAACTCTTTAATTATTCTCTCTTAAATTTCCAATCTCCCTGCTTCTCATGGTTTTCCCCCTTTTAATCACATTCAACCAGAAGTGTCCTCCGAGACTAACCTTTTCCCTCAGGGTTTTATCTCACTCTTTCCCTCCTCAGGTACTTAATAGTAACTGCCTCTCCTCACATCTTCTGCCTCTCCCTGCCCCTAGGCATCTTCCTTCCTTGGTTTAAAAACACAACTCTTGGCCAGGTGTGGTGGCTCACGCCTATAACCTCAGCACTTTGGGAGTCCAAGGCAGGAGGATCACGAGGTCAGGAGTTCGAGACCAGCCTGACCAACATGGTGAAACCCTGTCTCTACTGAAAAAAAAAAAAATTGGCTGGGTGTGGTGGCATGTGCCTGTAATCCCAGCTACTCAGGAGGCTGAGGCAGGAGAATCACTTGAACCCGGGATCTGGAGGTTGCAGTGAGCCGAGATTGTGCCACTGCACTCCAGCCTGGGCAACAGCGAGATTCCATCTCAAAAAAATAAAATAAAATAATAAATAAATAAATAATAAAAATACAACTCTTCCCTTGAACCTTTTTTGTCATCAAGATGAAGTCCCATCCCGCTCCTCTTCTTTGTTGAGCTTCTGGAAAGGGTTGCTGTAACTCACTGTCACCACATCCTTCCATCTCTTTAGCCTTCTTTTTGCTGACTATTGGGTTTTTCAATGGCTTTTGGCTTCTCTAAGGCACCAGTATCCTCCTAATTACGAAATCCAAAGACCTGTCCTTGGATTTTCCCTTCTGTCTCTCCTCAGTATCCAGCCCTGTTACCATCTTCTTCATGAAACCCCTTTCTACATTGACTTTCAGGAACATATTGTCCTCCTACCACCCTAATTATTCTTCCCACTTCCTCTACTTCCTTTGCCTTGAAATTACCTCCAAGGTAACCATGTCCCCAGCACATGGGATACACAGGGATCAATGCAAATACAACTCTGCCCCAGTTTTATTTGTAGAAGCTAACATTCTAGGGGGGACAGAAAATAACACAGTAATTAGGCAAATCATTTAGCATGTTAGAAGGTGAATCAGGTATAATTATCTCTCTTAAAGATGAGAAAATGGATGCCTAAAAGGAATGAATCATTTGCATGAGTACATATAATCAGTATCAGGATTACTCCAATCCAGCACTCTGACTTCCATCACCATGCTACACAATATCTCCAATGCCTGAGAAAAGACCTCTGGAAAAGAACTTCCCTTGTAGAAAAGGATTCTGTGCAGCAGAGCCTGACTTTTCCCCTACACTTTCCTTAGTGCATATTCCTTCTTTAGGACCCTGACACCAAAATACCTAGTCTAGATAGTATGTTACTCTCCACATAAAATTCCAACCCAAAATAGAAAAGAATCACCTAAAGTTGGCTTTGTTTTCCTTCACTCAAGAAAGACTGAAATTTTGAAAAATGTCAACACCTAAGGAAAAATGTAACTTAAAAATATGAAGAAAATACACAAATTATACAAAAAAAAGAGGCATGAATACAGTTAATCTTATGAAGTACAGGTTTCTGATTTAGGCATGAATACCTAAGTGACTCATGCAACTCACCCATTCCATCCTTCCCTCTGATTTTGGAAAATGTCTATAAATAAGTTCCCCAAGACTTTTGTGTTGTCTGCTTCAAAGCTGGGGCACACAGCAGAAGGCAGGCTGAACTCCCATTGTAAGCCCATGATCTGGTCCTTGCAGATACAGATTATTAGCGCCCCCTCCTATGAAGCAGTTCTCATTATGCTTCCACTCCTTCACCCAGTCCCCATTAAACTAACGGTCCTACCAAATAAAGTCTACCAAGTAGAAGTTCTCAATAGAATGACAACTTAACTAGGTGAGGATCCATAAAAGTTAGTTTAGTTCAATTAAGCAAACAATTATTCAGCTCCTATTACCTGCCAGGCCCTGATACACAGTAGTCATTTAATCAATATTGGTTGAATGAATAAATGAATAAACGAATAATTAAATAAATGCCTTGTTGTGTGCTAAGGCCACACAGGCGAATGAGACATATCCCAGCTCTCAAGGAGCTGAACATGTACACACTCAAACTTCGGCATATTCAAAAATGAGCTATTCATCTTTTTTTCTCTGTTTTGATACAAGGTCGCACTTTGTCACCCAGGCTGCAGTACTGTTGTGCTCCTAGCTCACTGCAGCCTCCACCTCCCTGGGCTCAGGTGATCCTCCCACCTCAGCTTCCTGAGTAGCTGGGACTAAAGGCAAACACCACTAATTTTTGAATTTTCTTTTTTTTTCAGAGGTTTACACCATGTTGCCCAAGCTGGTCTTGAACTCCTGGGCTCAAGTCATACTCCCACCTTGGCCTCCCAAAGTGCTGGGACTAGAGGCATGAGCCACCATGCGTGGCCTTCATCTTCTTATTAAAAGTAAACTTGGTTCTCCTTTCTTACTTCCCTTATGTTCCCAATCTCATTTAACCTCAGAGTTATTCATACTTCCCTTTCTATGGGCCCCGACATCTTCCTAGTCCATGTCCTCATTTTCCTTCCCATGATCACTTTCCTAGGTCATGATTTATGAGCTTTCATCTGAATAATTGCTGTACCTTCCTGACTGGACACTCCAGCTCGTCTGTCCTGTCCTCCACCCTCACCCATGCCACCTACTCTCCACCTTGCCCCCAGAATTATCTTTCTAAAACGTAACAATCTCAACAACTTTCTTGTTCAAAAACAATGCCAACTTTTCAGCATCCCCTACTGTGGTAGTCATGCCATCCATGATAAAACAGCAGCCTCCATCTCCAATCTTACTTAAATCATACTCCCTTTTCTTACCTGACTTCCACACACCCTTAGCCCAACCTCATTGAATTATTATCTGCCCTAGAGCAGGTTCTACTCCCTCCAGCCTCTGTGCATACATCTGGGCCGTCCCTTCCCCCTGAAATGCCCTGACTATGGGCCATGCCCGTTATGGTTCTATACCTCCTCCAAGGCCTGACTCTAATTCCTTCTACTCCAAGGCATCTTCCTAATTGGAGCGTCCTCTCTCTCCTTTATTTCTCTCAATGAAATCCATTCATACTTTCATTATGGCATGTTTCACAGTCTTTCTCATGTTAGAATCACTGTCTGCCTCTGTGAGATTTTGAGCCCCAGGAGATCTTGGACTTTATCTAACTCATCCATGTAATCCCCACAGTGCTCATTCCAGTTGTGGCTGAATTGGCTGGGCAGTAAAATATTTTGTCTATAACTGAACTGAGCATATATAGAATGATGCTAATGAGAAGTGACTGAGGTTTAAACCTGATTTTTAAATAGAAGAAAATAAACAGTTTGCTTTGCATGAAGAGGAGTTAGTACCCTGGTCAAGAACTCTCTCAATCTCATCAGTCTTCCAGGAAATACATAGTCTTCTGGGAAACCCCTATAATTTTTCTACAGATGCAAAGCCAGATTCACAGGGGAGACTGGTGAGAGAGTTTCACGAACTCAAGCTTAATTCTTCACTACTACATACAAAACTCAAGGCACAGGCCCTGCAGACAGTAGGTCAGTAACAGCAACACTTAAAGACAACCGTAGTAAAGGACAAACGTGGTGGAAAATAATACAAAAACATACTTTTAACTTGTCCAATGCCAGTTTCTGAACCATGCCAAAATATCACCTCTTGAAGATGAGAAAGCATTGGAAGAAGGGGTAAAAAGAAGGGAATTGAGACGTTAAGGGTATTGAGACAAAGGGGAGGACCCACTACCATCTGCTGGACCCCACCCAAGGATTTTCCATGTTCTGCAACCTAATATTTGCTTCCTGGACACCAATATGGCCCTTCACATCCTCTCGATTTGACCAACAATTTCTGCATCCCATCCCTGGTCACACACTAATGGTTAGCCTGCCACCTTCTTGGATAACTACATGGGGTATGGCATCCCCTTCAGACCCCTGACTCTAGCTGTTAATCATAACTGTGATGGGAATAGAAAGATTTATGGCCCTGATCCCATATTCCTAAATCACCTCCAGCTGATCAGTCTACTGGTGAAAGAGACTCAAAAAGATGAATCTAGAGAAAAGATTGCCATGAACAATATGTACTTGCCTGATGTGTTCCCTCTATGTCAACCTCTACATTAACCCACCAAGGGTGGCTTCAGCCACAGGATATAGGAAGACCTGAATATGCAGGGCCATTTCTCCACAAAAGAAACAGGACAAAAATGGAAGATAATTCCTACTTGCTGGATGCCCTGACATTGACATCCCCTCATTCCTTGAATTTACAGTCAACAGTAAACTTGCACAATCGAAGTTAATCCTAACATAACCTCCTCACTGAAACTCATAACGCTGTCAGGTTCTTTTATCCCACCCTTCCCATAATGCGCATCTCCAATCTTGCCCCACATGAATAATTTCACTGTACCATTACTGATACCCGCATTCAAATGATTTAACAAAAAACATAGCAAATTTTTTCTTAATCAGAATCTAGCTGATCAAAATTCTGATTAAACTTTTGCACAAAAAAAAATTGGAGAAAAATTTAAAGGACAATGGAAACTAATAGATATTCAAGTTTTTAGAAAATAAACTTCTAGAGACTGTCCCAGGATCAATCGATATTTAGCCCAATTTCCTGCAACTTCTCCATGTAAAATATCCTACACTGAGAATTTATAGTCTGACTGGCAACCCTCAGGCACTGTAAAATTCTTAATCATCAAAAATGCAATTATGCTCACTATACTGTAATTACTAAGGAAGGGAAGTGCACTCATACATTTTACAAAGATTTTCTAAAGAGAGGAAATGGTAGGTGGTGGGGGGAGAGTTTCTAATTAACTTTCAATTAATCAGAAATTCAAGTATAACCAGAAAACTCCACTTCTTAAACATTCCATGAGCACTTGCTATGCACCAAGCACTCAAGTACTATAAATTGGTAAAGTGCAAAAAAAAAAAAAAAAAAAGGCCATTTCCTAATTGATAGATGGAACTCCTTTCTGGAAATTCAGTTTAACAGATGATTCCACTCTGGGTTTGTACATCAAGGGAGGTCATATGTAAGTACCCAAAGCTTTGAAATTTTTAAACATTTTAGACGTCTAAATCCAAATGAGATGGCAAGAATAGTTTTCAAGTTTTATCTTCTGAAATCATGAATGGTTTCTGTTTGCCATAGGAATGTTTTAACTATAATGCAGCATTTCAGTAGGGACAAACCATTTATACTGCAGGTGACACACACACACACACACACACACACACACACACACACACACTCAAAACCCTCAACTCGGACTAAATTAATAAAGGATATTTGTTGAATTGTAGCTGAGAAGGCTGGAGGAAGATGCGGTGAGTTTGGATCCAGCACCTGGAAAAATATTGCCCGGGGCTAAGCTCCATCTCTTTCCGTGGGGCTGACTTGCTCCTAAAGTTGCCTCACTCCAGATCTCGCATTCTCAGGCTTCTTCAGGCAGAGGAAGGGAGGAGTCTCTTCCTATAGCGTTTGGAAGAAGTGCTACATTTTCCTTACCCAGAAACCCCAGCAAGTATCTCCTCAAGTCTCTATGGTCCTGATTTGTTACAGATCCTTCACTGAGCCAATGACAGGGACAGAGCAGATGGGATGGTCCTGACATTGGCCAATCAGGGGCCACTCTGGAATCAGAGTAGGTTCAATCTTACCCAATCTCACAGGGCTGAGAAGGAAGGAAGGTAGCTTCCCCAAAGGAAACTTGAAGTACTTTTAAGGAGAAAGGGAGATTGATGGCTAAAATATAAATATATTAATGTCTAACTAGCCCGCTAAATACAAAGCAAACTCTGAGGGCTTTACTCTTACTTGCCAGTCTTGGCATCAGATCAATCGTAATTTTCATATCAGAACTTTTTTTTTTAACATGTTTATTTCATGGAACTTTCCAGAGTGAGGGGTGAGAGGGTAGAGATAGCAACGTAAAGCTGCCCTCATTGTTCTAGCATTCTGGTATACTGGGGCAAAACATCAGAGACCCTGGGCATGAAATCTCAATTACCTCTTTGGAAAAAATAGAAACTAGTGGTCAGCCCCCGGGAGATATAGATCAAAATTTTCTAATAATACTAATAGCTGACATTGGTTATGTGCTTGCTCTGAGCTAGGCACTATCAGCCCATTACATGCATTAACTCATCTAATCCTCACAGCAACCCTCGGAAGTTAATCCTGTGATTGCCCTTATATACATATGAGAAAACTGAGGCCGAGAGAAGTTACCTTATCCAAGGCCACACTTCTAGGAAGCGGAAAGTCCAATATCTGAACCCAAGCTGTACCGCTAGAGGAAGAATAAGTCATGATTCAAGAGTCCAGGGCTTTATTCTGGAGTATAACTTGCCTGTTGGTGGAAAGGAACATTTCTGAATTTGATCATTGGTGCTACTTAAATCTTCTCCAATCCAGCTTCAGGGGAATGCATTCCAAGTTCCTAGAGTCGGAGAACTATAAAATACTAAAAGTCCAAGGTCAGCCTCTTGCTGGGAGCCCAGCAAGAGTACCTTTTGCCATAGGAGTGATGGGCTCAACAAAATATTAGTAACAGCAGGAGAGGCAGGGCCAGCGTGGGCAGCACAGGTGTCTCTTCTTTGGGTGAGAAATCAGAGTGAATAGTGCCAGGTATAATAAAAAGAAATTATAATGGCCTCCAAGGAGAAGAGCCTGTGCTGCCAAAAACTGTCAGGAGTAGGATGGGGAATTCAGGGACTTTGCCCTTAGATTCTGCTGGGTGGAGGATCTGGAACCAAAGACTATTATTGCCACCCTTATGATTGTAAATTGCACTTTGCAATTTGTCCCTCTAGCCAGTGTGACCTGAGAAAGTAAAGGTTACACATTATAGGACATAATTAAAGGAAAAGTGTTACATTAGTGGATGCTGAGAGTCCTAGCAATTACCATGATTTCATTTTTTAGCTATTCTTTTCTACTTTTTGCCCAAACATTAGAACACAAGGATGGAATTCTAGAATAGCATTTGTTACAAAACACACCAGCCCATTACACTAATTCTCCTGACCCACTGGAAATGGAGCGAATACAAAAGACAGAGTCTTCAGTCCAAACCCAATGCAGATTCCGACATGCACATGTGATGAAAATCCTACAGCTGAAAGAACTAAAGCAGCAGGGGCCAGCCAGCTCAGACACCACAGGAGGGCAAAGAGAAGCTGAATGAGCAGTCCATGCAGCTGAAGACCAAATGTTGAAACAGTGTCAAAGGTGCATTAAAATGCCAGCTGCTGGTTTCCATGCACATTGTCTTCTGCAAGCTTAAATAACTGAAAGAAAGGTCAAGGAAAGGGACCAGGAATTTCTGCGTTGGTGTCCAGGCCCGCTTCCATCCAGCCTAAGTGACAGCTGGCTGCAGTGTGCCTGCCACCTAATGGTGACACCAGTTGCTTTTTTATTTAAGAGGCTGATTGCACTTTTCAGAAAATCCAAATTTCTCTCCTCACTCTAATTTAAGTGAAATGATAAGAGTATAAATTGCTTTGTTACAGTTCGAAATAGTAGCCCTGCTTAAATTTTTTATGGCTCTAATGAAGATCCTGAGTATGCTTTTAAATATTAAAATTCAGATTAAATATCAACTAGATGTAATGACAGCTTAAAAAACATTATCAGTACATTGCTATGCTTAATGAATATAAAACCCGAAAAAGGCTGGGCTTCATTTACTGTGCTCCTTCCAACCCAAGAATTTCAGGCTAAATTTCCTGACACCTTCATTTTCTCCCTGAATCCTATATTTTAGCTGTTAAATGGGAGTTCAGCAAAGAGTTTTAGAACCAAACATTAAAGTTAACAATCCTTCTTTAAGAAACACATTTTCTGCACCATCATTTTCTCTGGCCACTCATTTCTTCTTTGCATTTTATGCACACGTCTTATCAAGATGTGTTATTTGAAGGCTGCGTCCCCAAGTATGCTCTCTCTACCCAGATCTTACATCACAGAGGTGAACTTGTTAAGGAATTTACACCATATTTAGAATCAGGGTAAAATTACCAGAAAAAAACAAAGGGCTAAAAACCCAATACCATACTTCATCAGGAAAAGTAATGGAAGGTGGGTCTTCCTAAATCATTTGAAAAAAAAAAAAAAATACTGTTCTGATGGGACAGAAAAAGCAGTCTGCTAGTAGTCTGTGGTTCTGCAGCTCCACCCCTTGGCAGGTGTTAAAAGTAAATGATTTCTGCATGAGCCATCCTGGATTTTTTTTTTTACATTAGATGTGTATGTGAGTATAAAATTTTTGGTTTGGGGGATATTCTAATCTGCTTGACTGTAGTAATCATTTCACTATGTATATGTATATCAAAGCATCATGTTTTACATCTTAGATATATACAATAAAAATATATTAAAAATAAATTTTTAAAATATTAAGTTTGAGGACATGGAGGATGACCAAGAGGGTGATGGAGCTGGTTTTTGGCAAGGAATAATTGAAGCAAAACTGTGAAAGGAGACATAATGATATTTGCTTTCTATTATAGGATTATCTATGCAATTGCTTCAATAGCAATTGTAATGGCATTAAATTTGGTGCCTCAAAGTGGTGAGATGATGAGATTGAAGGACATAAAATCAAGCAATTTAACCATAAGTTGGCATTTTATCCTTTCACTTTCAGCTCTCCCTTGCCACATAGGTAAAAGCTAAATGCTCAGATCACTGCCAGTCATTTTTTAGATTCTGGATGTCTTGTAAACCAAGCAAATCTCCCTACATATGCAAGATCCATGGTGACATCACACAACCACATATTAATAAATGTTTATACAACATCCTTAAAGGCAGGAAAAATTATATTTAAGAAAAATAATACCTTGGTTAGAAATAATGGCTGGTATTGCCAACAAGTAAGAGGAAGGGGTGTAGGGAGAGGGGATGATTGTAGGGTGCTGTGGGATGGCCTCTGCCTGCAGCTGTCTGCAGCACAACTTGATTTGTTACCCAACTTCCAGAAAGAGCCTTAGGCTGCCAGGGCCTGGCTGAGCCACAGAGGCTGAATTGGGACTTGCTGAAAAAGGCTGACCACCTCACTGCTGTGTGCTTCTTCAAGCCAGAGCTTGTTTTCCTGCCTTCCAGAGAGGAAAAGTAGACTGTTGGAGCCTAAGCTGTGTCTCCTGTGAGCTCAGAAAGCCTTTGTCTGCGGCTCTGGGCTTGTGAGTTGTCAGCCACTTCAAAGGCACTACTGGGGTCTATCTTGGGATTGTTTCCCTTTTCAACCTTTTTGGTTTTTACCTTTGACTTCAGCCCTTTCTGGTCCTTGATAAATTCATTATTATAATTTTGGTCAATAAAGAGGTTTCTCATAATGGACAATAAATAGGTAACAACAACTCAAAGGGGGATAGTTTAATATCTAAAATCCAGGTAAGAAGGTTAGAAGTTTCTGGACCTGTGTTAGTTCCTCAAACATTTGTACTCATCTTCAACATGGTGACTCACACTTTCTTCCTGTTATAAAGCACTACCATTGTGTATTGCCGCTTGGCTTACTCCCACTCCAAGAAATCCTAGCTGTAAAAGGTGGAGCCTAGACATCAGTATTTTTTTAATTTTCCCAGATATATCTAGTGTACCATCAGGATCAATGGTCCTAACTTTATTTTATTTTACTTTGTTTTTATTTCTAATTTGTTATTTTTAATTTTTGTGGTTACAAAGCATCTCATGTACTCATACTATGTGTATATATTTATGGGGTACAAAATATGCTTTTATATAGGCATGCAATGTGTAATAATCACATCATGGAACATGGGGTATCCATGCCCTCAAGCATTTATCCTTTGTGTTACAAAAAACACAATCACACTCTTTTAGTTATTTTAAAATGTACCATGAAATTATTATTGACTGTAGTCACCCTGTTGGGCTGTTAAATACTAGGTCTTACTCATTCCTTCTAATTATTGTTTATCTTTTGACCATCTCCACCTCCTCCCCACACCCCTACTATCCTTCCTAGCCTCGGGTAATCATCCTTCTACTCTCTATCTCCATGAGTTCAATTGTTTTGAGTTTTAGATCCCACAAATCAATGAAAACATGCAATGTTTGTCTTTCTGTGCCTGGCTTATTTCACTTAATATAATGACCTGACATTCTATCCATGTTGTTGCAAATGAAAGGATCTCATTCTTTTATACAGCTGAATAGTACGCCATTGTGTGTAAGTACTACACTTTTTTTATCCATTCATCTGTTGATGAACACTTCAGTTGCTTCCAAATCTTGGCTGTTGTGAACAGTGCTGCAACAAACATGGGGGTGCAAATATCTCTTCAATATACTGGTTTTCTTTCTTTGGGGTACATACCCAGCAGTGGGATTGCTAGGTCATATGGTAGCTCTATTTTTAGTTTTTTGAGGAACCTCCAAACTGTTCTTTGGAGCGGTTGTACTAATTTACATTCCCACCAACAGTGCACGAGGGTTCCCTTTTCTCCACATCTCGCCAGCATTTGTTATTGCCTGTCTTTTGGATATAAGCCATTTTAACCGGGGTGAGATGATATCTCATTGTCATTTTGATTTGCATTTCTCTGATGATCAATGATGTTTAGCACCTTTCCATATGCCTGTTTGCCCTTTGTATGTCTTCTTTTGAGAAATGTCTCTTCAAATCTTTTGCCCATGTTTTAATCAGATTATCAGATTTTTTTTCATATGAAGAGCTCAGGTTATTAGATTTTTTTCCCTATAGAGAAAAAATTTGGTTATTAATTTCTGTCAGATGTTTAGTTTGCAAATATTTTCTCCCATCCTCTGGGTTGTCTCCTTGCTTTGTTGTTTCCTTTGCTGTGGAGAAGCGTTTCAACTTGATGTGATCCCATGTGTCCATTTTGCTTTGGTTGCCTGTGCTTGTGGGGTATTACTCAAGAAATTTTTTCCCAGACCAATGTCCTGGAGATTTTCCTGAATGTTTTTTTGTTTGTTTGTTTGTTTTTTGTTTTTTTGTAGCTGTTTCATAGTTTGAGGTCTTAGATTTAAGTCTTTAATCCATTTTGATTTGATTTTTGTATATGGTGAGAGATGATCTAGTTTCTTTCTTCTGCATGCAGATTCTGTTTTGCCAGCACCATTTATTGAAGAGACTGTCTTTTCGCCATGTCTGTTCTTGGCACCTTAGTTGAAAATGAGTACAATATAGGTGTGTGGATTTGTTTCTGGGTTCTCTATTCTGTTCCAGTGGTCTACGTGTCTGTCTGTTTTTATGCCAGTACTGTGCTGTTTTAGTTACTATAGCTCTGTAGTATAATTTGAAATCAAGTAACGTGATTCCTCTAGTTTTGTTCTTTCTGCTTAGGATGGTTTTGGCTATTCTGGGTCTTTTGTGCTTCCGTATAAATTTTAGAGCTGTTTTTTCTATTTCTGTATGTCATTTGTATTTTGATAGGGATTGCATTGAGTCTGTAGATTACTTTGGGTAGTATGGACATTTTAACAATATTTTTCTTCCAATCCATAAACATGGAATATCTTTCTGTTTTTTTATTTTTGGTGTTGGTTTTTTGGGGTTTTTTTTTTGGTTTTTTTTTTTTAGTGTCCTCTTCAATTTCTTCCATGAGTACTTTAGTTTTCATGATAGAGAACTTTCACTGCTTTGGATAAGTTAATTCCTAGGTATTCAGTTTTATATGTGGCTGTTGTAAAAGGGATTACTTTTTTCTTCTTTTTCAAATTGTTCACAGCTGGCATATAGAAATGCTACTGACTTTTGTATATTGATTTTGTATCCTGCAACTTTACTGAATTTGTTTATCAGTTCTAATAGTTTTTTGGTGGAATATTTAGGTTTTTCCAAATAAAAGATGATATTATCTGCAAACAAGGATAATTTGACCTCTTCTTTTCCAATTTAAATGTCCTTTATTTCTTTCTCTCGTCTGATTGTTTTAGCTAGGGCTTCCAGTACTATCCTCAATAACAGTGGTGAAAAGTGGGCACCCTTGTGTGTTCCAGATTTTAGAAAAAAGGCTTTCATTTTATCCCCATTCAGTGTGATACTAGCTGTGAGTCTGTCATATATGGCTTTTACTGTGTTGAGGAATGTTTCTTCTATAACCATTTTTTGAGGGTTTTTATCATGAAGGGATGTTGAATTTTATCAAATGCTTTTCCAACATCAATTGAAATGATCAAATGGTGTTTGTTCTTCATTCTACTGATATGATGTATCACATTGATTGATTTGCATATGTCAAACCATCCTTGCATCCCAGGAATAAATCCCACTTGGTCATGATGAATGATATTTTTAATGTATTGTTGAATTCGGTTTCCTAGTATTTTGTTAAGGATTTTTGCATCATTATTTATCAGAGATATTGACCTGCAGTTTTCAGTTTTCTTCTTTTCTTTCTTTATTTCTTTTTTTTTTTCTTTTGATGTGTCTTTGTTTTTGGTGTCTGGGAAACACTGGCCTCACAGAATGAGTTTGCAAGTATTCCCACCTCCTCTATTTTTCAGAATAGTTTGAATAGCCTCTGCTATTTTTCAGAATAGTTTGAGTAGAATTTGTATTAGTTCTTTAAATTTTGGTAGAATTTGGCAGTGATGCCATTTGGTCCAGGACTTTTCTTTACTGGGAAATTTTTATCATGGCTTCAATCTCATTGCTCTTTATTAGTCTGTTCCAGTTTTAGGTTTATTCATGATTCAATCTTGATAAGTTGAATATGTCCAGAAATGTGTCAATTTCTCCTAGATTTTCCAATTTATTGGCAAATAGTTGCTCATGGTAGCCATTAGTGATTCTTTGAATATCTGCAGTGTCAGTTGTAATGTCTCCTTTTTCACCTCTGATCTTATTTATATGGATCCTCTCTCTTTTTTTCTTAGTCTGGCTGAAGGTTTGTCAATTTTGTTTAACTTTGCAAAAAAACAACATTTTGTTTTGTTGATATTTTGTATTGTTTTCTTCATTACAATTTCATTTATTTCTTCTCTGATCTTTATTATTTTTCTCTACTAATTTTGGGTTTGATTTACTCTTGCTTTTCTAGTTCTTTAACGTGCGTCGTTAAGTTGTTTATTTGAAGTTTTTCTTTTTTTTCTTTTGACACAGGCACATATAGCTATAAACTCCCCTCTTAGTACTGCTTTTGCTGTATCATAGGTCTTGGGATATTGTGTTTCCATTATCATTTATTTTAAGAAATTTTTCAATTTTCTTCTTAATTTCTTCATTGACCACTGGTCTTTCAAGGGCATATTGTTTAATTTCCATGTATTTGTGTAGTTTCCAAAATTCCTCTTGTTACTGATTTCTAGTTTTATTCTGTTGTGGTAAGAGAAGATGCTTCATAGTATTTCAGTTTTTTTGAACATTTTAAGACTTGTTTTGTGACCTAACATATGGTCTATCCTTCAGAATAATGCATGTGCTGAGGAAAATAATGTATATTCTGCAGCCTTGGATGAAATGTTCTGTAATATCTATTAGGTCCATTTGGTTTATACTGCACATTAAGTCTGATATTTCTTTGTTGATTTTCTGTCTGGAAGATCTGTCCAATGCTGAAAATGAGGTGTTGAAGTCTCTGTCTGTTATTGTACTGGAGCCTATCTCTCTCTTTAGCTCTAGTAATATTTGCTTTATGTATTTGAGCGCTCCAGCATTTGGGGACATATATATTTAAAACTGTTATACCTTCTTTCTGAATTGACCCCTTTATCATTATATAGTAACCTTCTTTGTCTCTTCTATAGTTTTTGTCTTGAAAGCTATTTTGTCCAATATAAGTATAGCTACTCTTGCTCTTTTTTGGTTTTCATTGGCATGGAATATCTTTTTCCATCCTTTTATTTTAAGTTTATGTGTATCTTTACAGGTGAAGTGTGTTTCTTACAGACAACAGATTAATAGGTCTTGTTTTTTTGTCCATTCAGACAGTCTATGTCTTTTGATTGGAGAGCTTAGTCCATTTACATTCTGTGTTAATATTGAAAATTAAAGACTTATTGTTATTTGTTTTCTGATTATTTTGTGGTCTTCTCTTTCTTCTTTCTTTTCTCTCTTCCTTTCAGTAAAGGTAATTTTCTTTGGTCATATGATTTAGTTCTTAATTTTTATTTTTTGTGTATCCGTTGTATGTTTTATGGTTTGAGGTTACCATGAGGCCTGCAAATACTATCTTATAACCCATTATTTTAAGCTGATAACAACACTGTTTACATAAACAAACAAACAAATAAGCAAGCAAAACGAAAACTAATAAATTACATCTTAATTTCATTCCCCCACTCTTTAACTTTTTGTTGTTTCTATCTATATCTTATTGCATTATGTCTTTAAAAGTTGTTGTGGTTAGTATTTTTTATTCATTCATTGTTTAGTCTTTCTACTTAGGATAAAAGTAGTTTACACGCCATAGTTACAGTGTTATAATATTCTGTGTTTTTCTGTGTGCTTACTATTACCAGTGAGTTTTGTACCTTTAGATGATTTCTGGTTTTGGTTTTGTTTTGTTTTGTTTGAGACGGAGTCTCACTCTGTCGCCAGGCTGGAGTGCAGTGGCGCGATCTCAGCTCACTGCACCTCCGCCTCCCAGATTCAAGTGGTTTCCCTGCCTCAGCCTCCCGAGTAGCTGGGACTGTAAGGGCGCACCATCATGCTCAGCTAATTTTTTGTATTTTAGTAGAAACAGGGTTTCACCATGTTGGCCAGGATGGTCTCCATCTCCTGACCTCGTGATCTGCCTGCCTTGGCCTCCCAAAGTGCTAGGATTGCAGGCATGAGCCACTGTGCCCAGCCTAGATGATTTCTTGTTGCTCATTAATGTCCTTTTCTTTCTGACTGAAGTACTCCCTTTAGCATTTCTTATAGAACAGCCCTGCTGTTGATGAAATCCATCAGCTTTTGTTTGTCTGGGAAAGTATTTCTCCTTCATGTTTGAAGGATGTTTTCACTGAATAGAGTAAAAGTGTTTTTCCATCAGTACTTTAAATTTGTCATGCCACTCTCTCCTGGCCTGTAAGGTTTCCATTGAAAAGTCTGCTGCCTTTGGTTTGGCGCTCCATTGAATGTTATCTGTTTCTTTTCTCTTGCTTCTTTTAGAATCCTTTCTTTATCCTTGACCTTTGAGAGTTTGATTATTAGATGGCTCGAGATAGTCTTCTTTGGGTTAAATCTGCTTGATGTCCTATAACCTTTTGTATGTGGACATTGACATCTTTCTCTAGGTTTGGGAAGTTCTCTGTTATTATTCCTTTGAATAAACATTCTACCCTTATCTCTTTCTCTACCTCCTCTTTAAGGTCAATAACTCTAGACTTTCCCCCTTTTTTTTTTTTTTGATGGAGTCTTGCTCTGTTGCCCAGGCTGGAGTTCAGTGGCGTGATCTTGGCTCACTGCAAGCTCCGCCTCCCAGGTTCATGCCATTCTCCTGCCTTAGCCTCCTGAGTAGCTGGGACTACATGCGCCCGCCACCACACCTGGCTAATTTTTTGTATTTTTAGTAGAGATGGGGTTTCACCATGTTAGCCAGGATGGTCTTGATCTCCTGACCTCGTGATCCACCCACCTTGGCCTCCCAAAGTGCTGGGATTATAGGTGTGAGCCACTGTGCCCAGCCTAGATTTTCCCTTTTGAAGCTATTTTCCAAATGCTGTGGAAGCATTTCACTGTTTTTGGATTTTTTTTCTTTCCTCTCCTCTGTGTATTTTCAAATAGCATGTCTTCAAGTTCACTAATTCTTTCTACTGTTTGATCAATTCTGCTATTAAAAGGCTCTGACACATCCTTCAGTATACCAATTGCATTTTTCAGCTACAGAATTTCTGCTTAATTCATTTTAATTATTTCAATCTCTTTGTTAAATTTGTCTGATAGAATCCTGAATTCTTTCTGTGTTATCTTTAACTTCTTTGAGCGTCCTCAAAAAGGAATTTTGAATTCTCTGTCTGAAAGGTCACATATCTCTGTTTCTTCAGTATTGGTCTCTGGTGACTTACTTAGTTCATTTGGTGAGCTCATACTTTCCTGGACAGTCTTGATACTTGCAGATGTTTGTCTGTGTCTGAGCATTGAAGGGTTAAGTATTTTTTCACAATCTCTGTAGTCTGGGCTTCTTTGTACCTATCCTTCTTGGAAAGGCTTTCCAGGTATTCAAAAAGACTTGGGTGTTGTGATCTAAGCTGCATCTGCTTTAGGGGGTACCCCAAGCCAAGTAATGCTATGTTTCTTGCAGACTTATAGAGGTACCACCTTGATGGTGTTGGATAGAATCCAGGAGAATTCTCTGGATTACCAGGCAGAGATTCTTGTTCTCTTCCTTTACTTTCTTCCATGCAAATGGAGACTCTCTCTCTCTCTGTTCTGAGCCACCTGGAGATGGGGTTGGAGTGACACAAGCAACCCTGTGGCCACCACCATGAGGACTGCACTGAGTCAGACCTGAAGCCAACACAGCAGTGGGTTTTGCACAAGTCCTTCTGTAACCACTCCCTGGCTACTGCTCAAGATCCTGGGTTCTACAATCAGCAGGTGGCAAAACTAGCCAGGCCTGTGTTCTTCCCATCAGGGTGTAAATTTCTCTAGGCCCTGAACGGGTGCAGGGGTGCCATCTGGAAGCCAGGGATTAGAGTCAAAAACCTGTCTGGTGTTCTATTGTACTGTATTGTATTGAGCTAGCACTCAAACCACAAGACGCAGTCCTTCCCACTCTTCCCTCCCCTTTCCAAAGGCAGAAGAGACTTACCCCATGGCGACTACCATCACAGGCCCATGAGTAGTACTGCCAGACTACCACTGACATCCACTTAAGGCCCAAGGGCTATTCAGTCAGTTGTGGTGAGTGCTATCTGGCCTCAGCTTTACCCTTCAGGGCAGTGGGCTCCTCTTTGGCCCCGGGCAGGTCCAGAAATGCCATCCAAGAGCCAAGTCCTGGAATCAGTGACCCCAAAAGCCCACTTGGTACTCTACCCTTCTGTGACCCAGCTGGTGCCTAAGGTGCAATACAAAGTCCCCTTTAGTTTCCCCCACACTTTTCTCAAGCAGAGGCAGTCTTGCCTCATAGCCACCACAGCTGGAAATGTGCTGAGGCTCACATGAAGCCAGCAAACCTCAGTCTCACCCAAAGCTTTCAACATAGTACCTGAAAGTACCTGAGTATTGCTGCTGGTTATTCAGGGCCTAAGGTCTCTTCAGTTAGTAGGTAATAGGTCCTGCAAAGACTGGGTCCTTCCCTTCAAGGAAGCAGATTCCTTTCTGGCCCAGGGTATGTCTAGAAATATCATCTGGGAGCTAAGACCTAGAAAGAGAGCCTCATAACTCTAACCAACGCACTATCCTGCTGTGGCTAAGCTGGTAGTGCAAGATAAAGTCTTCCCACTCTTTCCTCTCCTCTCCTCAAGAGGAAGGTAGAGTGTCTCTTTTGGAACCACAAGCTGTGCAGCCTGGGGTTAGGGGAGGGATAATGCCAGCACTCCATTAGCCACCCCGGCTGCTAGTTCAGTAAGTCATGTACCCGCAACCAGTCCACTGGCCCTGAGCCCAGTTCAGCACTAGGACTCACCTAGGAGTTGCAGTCCTTGTGGCCTAGACTGCTTTTCAGGTTTACTTAGGACCCCCGAGCTGCCAACTTATCAGAGGCTGCACAACTCCCTCACCCATATTTTGCAAACTGTTACTTCCCACATTACATAAAATGGTCCATAATCTAGGTATTAGAAGCCAAGTTTATTCCACATGCTCACGGTGAAGTTTAATAAATCTTCCAGATAAATCTAAAAACAAATCAAATGTGTAGAAACAGAAAAGAATGATAGTGGCAGTGGTGGTTGGGGGTGTGGTAGGGAGATGTAGATCAAAGGATACGAAGTTTCAGTTTTGTAGGATGAATAAGTTTAGAGATCTAATGTATAGCATGAGGACCCTAGTTAATAATATTGTATTGTACACTGAAAACTTGCTAAGAGCTTAGATTTTAGGTACTTTTGCCACAAAGAAAGAGAGAGGGAGGGAGGCAGAAAGGCAGGAAGGCAGAAGGGAGGAAGGAAGGAAGGAAATTATGTGAGATGATGAAGATGTTAACAAATGTTAATTTGCTTGACAGTAGCAATCACTTCCATATGTATATGTATATCAAAACATCAAGTTGAGAAACAAATGAAAAAATGTAAAATAATAGATAATAATTCATTTTTAGGAAGATAGCAACAATCAGAGATATTCAGAAATATTTGCATCTTTTAATTTATTTATCAAACATTTATTAATACTTTATTATGTAACAAATATTGTCCATTCATAGTGTTGCCTACAAAATTATTTATGCTATCCCAAATATTAAAGTAATCAATATGTCAAACATTACCGAAGTAATTAAAGATATATCTAAATAATGGAAAGTAACGTTTTGGAAATATTAAAGATGTAAGAAAATGTCTATGAGATAATGTCAGTAAAAAAGCAACATACCAAAATAAATTGACACAAGCAATCTCAATTTTATCTGTTTATATACATACAACTGAACATATATACATATCTACTAAAAATATTTTTTAGATTGCTTTACTCTGGGTAGTAAGATTATCTTTTAATTCCCTCTCTTACCTTCTCTACATTTTCAATTTATCTACACTAAGCATGTGTTACCATCGTAACCCTCAAATGAATAATAACTAATTTTTTCTAAAATTAAAAAATCATGTATTTAATAAGAACAAAAATTATTGTTCTTATTAAATATTATGGTGAAGACTCACTAATGCCCAGATTTGGCATTTTCCTACATTATATTTTTTCCAAATTATATTCACTCAGAAAAGTTTAAAGAGATTCTCTTGTTTTTAAATGACATTTTTATGAAATTAGCCATTTCTTTGTGTGTATTTAAGCTCTTAAAACTTCCTTTTCAGTTGGAGTGCAGTCATTCCAAAGGAGGTCCTCTGGTTGCTATGACAATTTACCTCTTATCTCTGCTACCCTGTGATCCCATCACTTTGGCATTTGGCAGCATCTTACTTGAATTGTTTGTGTAGTGATGCAGAGAAGCTTTGAACATTCTTGCCTTTATATAATATTCTTTAGTAAAGAACTAGTCCTTTGCAATGTGCCATTTGAAGAAAGTTCAGAGGGGGGAAGATAAATAATTCATAGGAAATAACAAGAGAACTATCATGCCTAGGTTGTTCTGAGCATAGACACCCAGGCCATAGCTGGGTTGTAGACAGAATTTGAGTAGCACAGTTGTGTGTATTCTAGTTAGGAAGCAAGGCTGGGTTTGTCTTTTGAAATATATAGAAAAATAATGCTACCATCCTATTATTTATGTATTCATTCTTTCATGAAATATTTAAAAAACACTGGCTCTGCACAAGGCCTGTGCTATCTGTAGAATGAAGAATACGATGAAAGACAAGACAGTCTCTGCCCTAAAGAAGTTAACGTTTGGGGCCGGGTGTGAGTTGCAGAGTGTTGCCACCAAGAAATGGCTGCCTGGCCAGAGGCCACATTTTCCAGCCACCTTCTGAATCCAGAGTTGGCCATATGACACTCGTCATTGGAATGAGAATGGATGTGCTAAGTGTCATTTTCAGACAAGTGTTTTTAACAAGATGTTGTGCCTTCATGCTTTCTTCATTTTCCACCTGCTGGAAGCTAAAGAATGCAGGCCCCAGGAGATTGCATAGCCCCACACAATGGAGGAAGGCATGGAAGGTTTCAGGCTGTGGTGGTTTTAAAATGGGTGCAAAATCCCTTGATACACTTTTCTTTGAAAGCTGGAGCTTAGTTTCCCCTTGTCTGAATGTGACCTAAACTCAGTGACTTGCTTCTAACACATAGAGTGCAGAAATAATGACAAAGTGTGACTTTTCAGGGTAGGTCATGAAGGGCAAGCTCCATCTTGCTCTTTCTTGCATCTCTCACTCTGGGAGAAGTCAGCTGTCATGCCATGAGGACACTCAGTGAAGAGGCTTGCATGGCAAGGTATTGTGAGTGAATCACCTTGGAAGTGGATCCACCAGGCCCAGTCCAGCCTTCAGATGATACAGCCCCTGCCAACAGTTTGCAACCTCATGAGAAACCCTGAAGTCAGGACCACCCAGCTAAACTTCTCTCAAATCCCTGAGCCACAGAAATTGTGAAATAATGTGTTTTATTAAGCCAGTAAGTTTGATGTGGTGATTTGTTATGCAGCAATAGATAACTAATAAATAAAATAGGTAGAAAAACCTGAACTAGATTAAACTAATGCTGTCCTTAGATCAACAGCTGGAGAAGAGCCTCCTGCTAACCAGTAATACCACACTGGACTATTATGTTAAATCATTAAAAGTTGGAGGGTTATTAGAGAAGCTAGTATAACCTTAACTAATACAAGGAGATTACATATGTTTATATTCAACCCCCCTTGTGCCATAATGTTTAGCACTTTTAGATACTTGATAAAAAATGATTATATTAAAATATTACTTATGTCTTAAAAGAGGTAAAAAACCAAGTACAAGAGACACTTAGAAGATGGAGAGTTTGTCTCCATTTGTGAGAACAGAACTTTTTTTATGGAACTCGTGACTTTTTTCCTTTTTTCTTTTCTTCCTTTTTTTATTTTTCTTTCTCTTTTCTTTTCTTTTTTTTTTTGAAACAGGGTCTCACTTTGTTGCCCAGGCTGGAGTGCAGTGGTTCAGTCATAGCTCACTGTAGCCCAAAACTTCTGGCTCCAGTGATCCTCCTGCCTCAGCCTCCCAAGTGGCTGGGACTACAGTCACGCACCATAACACCTGGCTAAATTTTTTGTAGGAGTCTCACTATGTTGCCCCAGCTGGTCCTGAACTCCTGAGCTCAATCTTCCCGCTCAGCTTCCTAAAGTTCTGAGATTACAGGTGTGAGCCACTGTGCCCACTTCAAAACTGGTGACACTTGAACAATGCCATGTAATGAAAAAAATTTTGAGATAATTGGTGAGAGGGTGTTCCATCCAGGGGTAACATCAGAAGAACAAACACAAAGGTGAGAAACATGGAGAAAATTTGAGGGCTAATGGGTTATGCAATCTGAGTGCAATATTAAATGATAAAGAGGATGAGGAGCCAAGATAGGAAGGGAAACCAGGGATCGAACACAGAGGGGTTTAAATACAAAGGTATTGGGTTTTAACTTCAGGGCCATTGATGAAGATGGCATGAATAGAGCTGCCCCTGGCCTTCATGTGTAAGATTATTAGGATGGGAAGAGACTAGAGAAACAGAGAATATTAGAAGCCTCCTGAAGCAAGCTGTGACAGGTCACTAAACTTCTCTTCCCAGAAGGGAAAGAAGGAACAGGTGTGAGAAACACATGAACAGCTTAAGCTCTGTGATTTGGTTTCCCACAGGTGATGATGGCTTTGTCTGGAGCAGGCCACACTATTTCTCTTCGTGAGTAAATTCTGTGAGCATGGAAGAAATTTCTTCTACGCAAAGTTAAACCACAAGAAAATGAGACCAAGATAATGGTGTCATTAGCATCATGTTCTACCCAACTGAGCTAAGTAGTCTTTTAGAAAAATCATACCTGCCTCTTGGGCTCATCTAATAAAAGAAAGCCAAATATCGATTACTCAGTATTCCTCATGGCTAAACCCCCAAGAATCAGCTGTTCTTTAGAGCAATGGACCCCAGGGAGTAAGAACTTGATAGGTAGAATATACTATATCATCCCTAAAAATTCAAGCTTACATTTGGCCCAGCTAACAGAGGTGATCTGTTCTCTTTAAATAAGCAAGTCCCATAAGAAAATGGAAGAGCATCTGGTAAGATGGAAAAACATCATCTCAGGGTTAAAGGAAACTTCATGCCTCCTCACACAAAGCCTTTCCCTCAAATATTTTCTTGTCTTCTTCTGGCTTTCCATTGCAGGTCCTTCTCTCACCTACATTGATCTTTATTTACTTTTACTGACATGCATAGCCTGTGCTAAAACTCTTCCTAAAGCCTCAGTCTTTCTGGAAGACGGACTCATTTCATCCAGTGATGCTTCCTTCCCTCTATTTCTGTCATAAAGAATTACTAACCATGCCTCTCTCACCTTTCTTTTTGGGGCAGAAGCCACCCCAACCCACCCTTATGCATCAACGCAGCACTCAGAAGAAGATGAGAAAGTTGCTGGTATATTTCAGCTTGCTTCATTAAAAACAACTCTAGGCACTACAAAGTGTGTGTTATTAATATGCATATGTGATATCTTTGAGGCAGAGCTGCCTTTAAGGTGTATTTTCAGCAGGACAACATTTTCCCACGTGAGGCGGGGAACAACAGTGCATCATATGTGTGGGAGGGAAAAGCCTGTGGGCTATGTACAATACTTATTCCCTTTGTGTCTCGCTTCCCTCTCCCCCTCGCCCCCTCCCACCCACTTTATTAATGGTTTCTGCAATTACTGGTAACAGTGCATTGCCAGCAATGAAAAATCGGTGACTGTCTGACAGATTGTCGGAAGGAGGGGCAAGAGAGGTTGCCTGTGAAGAGAAAGGAGGGCATTGCTACTGCAAAATGGAGTTTCTGAAGCCAGGGTGCACTAGGATGTGTGGAGGTCAGACATCCAGGTGGATATAGGATTCTCTGTGTTACAGTATCGACATTTTATAAATAAAAAGGGAGATCTTAATACAGAAAAGGTCACCTGAGGGCACATCCGATCATGTCTAAGGCAACGCTTCTCAAGGGATTCCAGAAGGCTGACATAGGAGGCCCCAAGAAATTTGATTGAGCATATTTTTAATGTCCATTATTGGTTTAAAAAGACGCATTTTACATGGAATGCAGTGGTTCAAATATCCAACAGATTTGGTCTTCATTAAATGTATTACTTGGTGTACAGTATACGGATTTCATATTAAGGCCAGAAATGGAAAGAGAACCTCTGAAATAAGTATCACATTAAATAAGTAAACAAATATATATTCCATTCCCTAATAGGAATGCCGAGAAATGTCGGTAAAACTTGGCTTTTTGATTAGTAGATTTGACAGTAGAAACATCAGCCCAGCTAAATACAGCTGTATTCTTAGCCTAGCTAAACACAACTGTATTCTTATCCACATGTAGAGGAGAATGCTATAATTACGCACATGTTAAAATAAGTTTGAATGATTTTGCCCATCAGAATAACTACACTGCACCTGAAACCAAAAGCTAATATTGAGATTCAGTATAAGAGTATTTCTGTTTATTTGTCTTTTTTTGGTTTACAATATCCATCAAGCAGATATTACGTTTTTATATTTTGAAAAATGTTTTGAAAGATAACTGTTGGTTATAAGGAGATATTTTGCCTTCAATGGCAAATCTTCATGGTATTTTGGGCCTGTAGCATTTATATCTTATCCTTTAAGTAAAACATTTGGTAATGGTGATCATAATAACATATGATATTTTTCAAACTACTATGGTAACAATTTTTAGGATATGTGTGAATATATATCTAAAATTATATGAACTTCATTTGGTTCCATTACAAAGTTTTGACAAGGTAAGAAAATGTGGCTAAATCTCCAACAGGACTTTAGTGATTAATATTCTTTATTTTATTTCTTGATGGATCTTAAAAGAGGATCTGAATACACAGGTCATGGCAATATTATTAGAATCTTCTTTTCTCTTTTCTCTTCTCTCCAATTCTCTAGCTCCCCAAATCTGTGATTACGGACTCCTCAAACTCCAGCAAGTTCTCTTACACTCTTCCTTCACAGATACCTCTTTCTCACTCACACACACTCTCCCATCTTTTGCATAATGTTCTCCAACTGGCAATGATCCCCACAACCCACAGTCCCTTCAGCAGAGCAGTCATTTTCACCACTTTTCAAGACAACAAATCTGTCAGCCTACATCGCCCTCACCCTGTCCTCTCGTCTCCTGCATGGGGGCTGTGTTAATATCAATATGTCAATATGCTTGCTCTCCATAACACACAATTGCACACACACAATTGTATTATATATGTATATGCAAACACACAGAGAGAGAAAGAGAGAGAGAGAGATATAGAGAGAGCACACACCAACCTCCTGCTATCTGGTTCTGGGCTTTCTCAGATGCTCCATTCAGTAAATCCCATCTAGTTCTAAGATTCTGTTGATCCAAACTCTATGGAGTCTCTAGTAAACTCAGATCAACAAGTCTTCCCATGTCAGGCACCGAGCTAAGCCCAGGGATGAATGTGATAAAGCCCCTCTATTGGAAGATCACAGATCAATGTGGTTGAAAGGATTTAGGAAGTAAAGGAGGAGAGACAATGCCACTTGCTAAATCTGGGGGCTTTACCTAAGTACAGAAATAAAAAGATGTCATTTTGCACCCACTAGACCGTTTAAAAAAAATGCTAAGTCTGACAATACCAAGGGTTATAGAGAAAGCAGATCAGTGGGGAAATCTCATAGCCAGCTTTGGGGAGGATGGTAGATCCACTCTGGAAAACAGTTTGACATTGTCTTGCAAAGCTGAATACCTGCAGACCCTGCTTCCCAATGTATATGCCCCAAATAAGTGCATACACATTTGGTGGTTCAAACCAGCCAAATATAATAGCAAAAACTTGTAAATGCCTGTCAACAGGAAGGGGAAATAAATCATTATTGTATTTTCACATCATTAAATATTACATAGCAGTGAAAATGAACAAGCAATAGCTACATGCAATAACATGAATACATTTGGAAACATAATTTTAAGCAAAGAGAAGAAAGCACCAGAAATCTACCAGCAAAATGATGGGCATTTTTAAATAGAACTTAAAAACAAATTCAACTAAACAATATTTTGTTCAAGATTATGTACATCGAGATAAAACTGTGTTTAAGAGGAAATTCAATGGGCCAATAATCATAAATGTTAGCAGAGTAGCTACCCACTGAACAGAAGCAGGGCTTGGGGTAAGATAACACACTGGATGGGAGTTTTAGTAACATTCTAACACTTAGATTGGGTGGTGGTTGTGGGCATTCCGTTTATTTTTAAGCTTTGTAACTATCATGTTTTACATAATAACATTGTATAAGTATAAAGTTATAGAATAAAATAATACTAAAAATCAAATTGTATTTATTTTTAAAATTAGTGTATAAAAATTAAAACATGTCTGAAACAGTAATTTTATTTAAAATGTATTATTGTTGTCCTTTAAAAGTTGTTGTGCTAGACAATGTTGAAATTCAAAAGTAACAGCCTTTGAAGAGTCTGATGGGAGGATAGGTCCATCAAACTAGAACACACATGGAAGCAAGCACTGTAACAGGGGGTGACAGATTGGCTCAGTAAGCTCATATTCAGTGCCTTCCATGTCAGGTACCCAGCTAAGCCCAGAGATGGATGAGATAAAAGTTCCTGAATGGAAGATCACAAATCAATATGGTTGAAAGGGGCCAGAAAGTAAAGGAGGTGGAGAGACTATGTCACCTGCTCAATCTTGGAACTTTACCTAGAGAAAGAAGGATGTCACAACCCTGAAACACACAAGATGCTCACTAGACTCACCTATTTTCCTGGTACCTGGCCTCTTCCTCCAGGCCTTCTTCCTTCCTACCCTTGGCACCTTGAGGTCAAGTATTTGCTAATGACCTAACAGAGTCATCCTGTTCCTCAGAGCCTAGGCTGTGCCCATGAGCACCTAGGATCCTGTGAAGATATTCACGTAAAAATGGCCTGGCAGGGTTTTGCAGCCATGCCCTCCACCAAAACAGCAGCTTCCTCGAGTCATGAACAAGGTCAGTTCCCTCTTCAGGGTGGCCTCTGGAGTGGATCTGCTGCTCTTGGAAATGGAAGAGCAGATGCTTTTAAAGCCCACCTCTTTTCTCTCTCAGCCTTTCAAGTTTCAGTCCTTCCAACTCAACCCAGCATTGGGAGAGCACCTTCCACACTCAGTGCATCAGGAGACACAAAAACATGCAAGTTCAGGCCCATCCTCAGGGAGCACACAGTTCAGAAAGCGATACAAACTCACAAGGAGCAACTTCTAAGGCTAAGTGAGGTGCTGAATGCCCTTGGAGATCCAAGAGAAACAGAGTCTGTCTTCAGGGGAATCAGAGAATGCTTTGTGGAAAAAATAGCATTGGAAACAGGCCTTGATAAAAGGTCTTTGACTCTCCCCCAAACTTGTCTAATTCCACACGTGAATATTCAAGAACATCTGGATTCCACATGTGGCACCCTGGTATAGGAATGAGTTGCCACCACAAAATTTGACTGAGAGAGAGAGCAACAGAGAGACAGAGAGAGAGAGAGAGAGAGAGAGAGAGACACTCTGTTAATTTATTGAAAAACCTCAGATTTCTGCTTTCCAAACTCACCTACCTCTCTTCTCTCTTACTTAATTACAGACTCCACACATCTTCTGTCTACACTACCTCTTCATTCTTTTTCCTTCAGCTCACTCTTCCAAATGCCCTGGCATCTGGAAGCCTGGCACCTACTGAGCTGTTCTTTCATTAAAATGGTAGGAAAAGTTGTACTTCAACCAAAAAAGTTAAGGAGGTGGGGCAAGGGGAGGCACTTTGCCATTGGCTTTGTTTCCAAGCATTGGCCTTTCAGTAAAATTGCCAGCCCTCTAATCTGTAGAAGAAACATCAAAGTGTCCATTAAATGCCATCCCAACACTTGAAAAATGTGTCAAGCTTTATTTGTACATAAAGCTTCTACCATTTATGTATAAAAAATGCCTTACTAAAAAAGGCCAAGAGGAAGAGTCATTAAGTAGATTGACAGACTGACTGAAGAGAAGGGACAGAGAGGAGCTTACAAATGCATCTGTTACATAGGGACCCCAGCGTAACTCATGGAGTCCACATGAGCCAAGAGATACTAGCACGAACTGCATGTCATGGTAAAAGTAATAGAGCTGGATATGATAAGGGCATTTGTTAAAATGATGAGAATGGTGTCTATAATTTAAATTGGTCTCACCTCAATTCACACTGTATTTAAAGTTATGTAAGAGGAGTTGGTAAAAATGCCCTGAAAAACTATATACAGAAAAAAAATCATTTGTGATTTATTTGCATATCTCTTAGTCATTGTGGACAAAAATAACAATGTTAATTCCCTAAGGAACAAAAATGTGACAACTGAAAGCAGTCATCCAGATATCCTGAGGACTCTGAAGAACCCAGATATGGAAGGTAAGCATTTTGGATATTCGAGATATTGAACTGTAGGCATTTATGCTGCCCTGCGTAGATGCTAGCAGATTTCCTGATCCAATTTGTCTGCTGATTATTCTAGTTTTCTCATTTGTATTATCAATTACAAAAAAAAAAGTTTCAAATAATGTCTAACACAGAATTCTTGACCTAGACTTGCAAAGAAATACTAAAGAATCCAAATACCCTTCATAGAAGAAGAAATTGTCAAAAGGTGTCTCTCTTGTTTTGTGGGGAGGCAACTCCACCAGTACCTCCACAGAAAAATGTTAAGTTCAGAGACAAGAGGCGGATTCTGTTCAAATCAACTCAGCAGGAATTTGTCAAAGACACACTTGTGGCATCTATGCTGCTTTGCTATCTTGAAAAAAAAATTAGCAAAAATTCCCTCCCTAACATGGGATTTTTTTTTTTTTTTTTTTTGTTTTTTAGAAGTTCCGTGATTTGACTGCAAATGGGCTTCTGTAAGTGACAACTGTTACATTTTTCTGATAGCCCAGATATCACCCAAGCTCCCCACTGAAGAAAGTGATGCCTTTGCATTCACAACATAGACTGGCTCCCTTCAATAGGTCTGACATACAGATGGAAGTCCCTGCTCAGAAAGATGCTTGTCAAAGACACATAACGAAGCATTCCATTCAGATTCTAAGAGGAGCCTAGACTCCACTAGCATGAATGAGCAAAGGAAGTTAACAACATTGTGTTGGTTTCAAGGACTTTTTAAAGGAATGCATGATCCCAATGGACCTGGACATCACAGGACAGAATTTTAATTGGGTACATAAGCTATGACTTTTTAAGATTTTATTTTCATATCATAAAGCAAATGAACATAAAGACTGTAGTAGAGTACAAATTCAATAGTTCATAGAGGAAAAGCTTGAGGGAAACGATGCAACCTGAAGGAGAGAAGACCTAGGACCAGGTACAAGATGAATGCTATAGAAAGAAAGAATTCAATATACAGGAAAACTTTCTAAAGGTTATAAAATCACTTAAAACAGAATGGGCCACCTTATTAAGTGCTGAACTCCCTAACACTAAAAACATGTAAGAGAAGGCAGCCCTTGTCAGTGATGCTGTGAGGTCATTCTCACACTGGGGCAGGAGGGTGGACCAGATGCCCTTCAAAGGCTGGACGAGTCAGGGGCTCCATTTTATGCTCCATCCTGGCTCTCAGGAAAAAAAATGCTGCACGTGCTTGGATAAGCACAGCTCTGTCAAACCAGGAGGTGTTAAACCATTATTCCAGAGAGCATGTTAATTCTGAATAGCACAGGGACCCTGGAGATTAGTGAATAATAAATAAAGCATTTCTTCTTTTGTTGGTAGCGTCTGTCCCTGTTCATTAACTCTCTACTTCTGGCCAGTCGATGGGCATTCTGGGAGGCGCGATGCCTTTGGGTTTTCTCACTGCTGAGCAGAGCCACTCAACAGCTTGGAGCATGCTGTCTGCACTCCCCGAAGGGAAAATCTAGAGTCTTTTCATTTGTGCCGTCTGCAACACCCTCCTTTTCCTCTTTTTCTCTCCTGATCTATCAAATATAATATACATAACCTATATACATATTCACACCCCATCCATTGGTATTCCTTTGTAAGTGACTCAGGTCTAAGTCTTAGACTGGAAAGATAACTAATTATGGTGGATTTTAGAGCTATTCATTTTATATTTTCAAGCTCATAGTATAGAATGTCATTTTTTCATTGAGTTTAATTAAATTTTAAAACTGGAGGCTTCTGTTTGCTCCTCAGAAAGCAAAATAGTCTGTTTTTCACCACAACCATTTTGTCTTTTAATTTATGAAAAATGACTGAATACAAAAACTGGGGAAGGTCCACCCAGCACATGAAAAAAGCTCATAGCATCTTCCTCAGCGGCCTTCATGCATCACTCCTAACATCTACCTCCCACCCATCATCGCACAATGGTGTCACATATTGTATTCAAGCCTCTAATGCCAGGGCCTTTGGCAAGCCCGCATGCTTGCAGTCTCTCCCCAGCCTTTTGCGTGTTGATCCTTCCTCTGTGAAGGATCTCTTTCTTTGAAACTCTCTTTCTTGGCTTCTGTACCACTGAATTACTCTGATTATCTTCTTATTTCTCTGATGCTAATTCTGTGCCTCTTTAATGGGTTTCAAATTCTCTTTTCTTCTAAATATCACTTTCTCTCTTCTTTCCAGATTCCTCTCACTCCCAAGTCCTTATTGCCTCATTGAAAGTGAGTCACAAAATTACATCTTCATCCCTGACCTCTCTTTTCAGCTTCCCACCTGTTTGTCAATTGGCTGCTGGACATCTCCACCTGAACTCCCTCAAGCTTGGAATCACCACGGCCCATAACTACTCATGTAATTGTCCTAGGTCAGTTTCCTCTAGGGCTTCCTCCACCGGAAAACAAAGGAGCTTAACCAAGATTCCTCCTAACTACGGTGATTTTGTCGACTATTGAACTCATCCTCTTCTCCCATAAATAAGCTCTTTTCTTGTCTTCCCTTCTGCTTGACTTCCCCCAATCACAACTGGGCTCAAACCCCCAAAGACCTCAAGGCACAGTTAAAAACAAGAAAGCAAATTTGAAGCAAGTCTGGCCTCCAGCTCAGGGTCTTTTCACCTTACCCACCTCAGGATTTCCCAATCTGCCTCGAAGCTTCACCTTCTCCTGGACACGGATACTCCACACTCACATGGAGGGGGTTTGCTCACAGTTCCCTAAATACCCACGCACCCACCCACACTGTTTCACACTTCGTGGCTTTCCTCATATTTTTTCTCCTCTGCAAACATCTCCTTTCCCTTCCAAGTTTCTCTGCCTGATGAACTCACACCCACTTTTCAAGGCCTTTCTTTAATGTTACCTAAAATAAACAATTTCTCACCCCAACCAACCAAAACTGTCTCTTGGACATCTCTCGGACACTCTTCATTAGGGATCCTTAACCTCACCTGCACATTGGAGTCACCTGAAAAGCCTTTCTAAAATCCCAATCCCAGGCTGTACCCTAGACCAGTGAAATCAGAACCTCTGGGAGAAGGACCCTGGTACTGGTGTTTTTAAAGCTCCCCAGGTGATTCCAACCTGCAGTCAAGGTCGATAACCACTGCTTTGTGCCATTTATCACTTTCTTCCTTGTAGTCGTAATTATACCGTATTTGTCTTATTCCCAGGACTAAGTTTGCAACTCCTCAAGGGCACAGACCATCTTATCACATCTGCTTATGCCCTGAAGTTCTTAGTGAATCAGAGCTGCAACAAATACTGTTGAATTGAATTTAGAAACTTAAAATTAACCAAAAACTTCCTTTTTAGATTTTGCAAATAATTTTAGAAGAGGCATTAGTGGAGAACTAACTTGAATTTTTTAATGTGGTTCTGTCTGCCATTACCAAAAATATTCTGATACGACCTTGAAATCAGAATAGCTCTCATTAAAGACCAACAAGCTGCAAATATGTGGCCTTTGCTTTTATACTTTTGCTTTTGAACTCTTCACAAAGAAGTCTTCTGTGTTTCTTTGAGAACGAACTGCAAAATGTGACTGTGCATGTGCTCATCTCTAACTGAAATAAACAAAAGCAGTCAGTAACTTACAGTTATCTGCCTGCCTAGCTCTGGTACAGAAGGTACCACAAGCAAAACTGCAACGTGAACTTAACACAGAGCATCTGACCTCTTTTCAGGAACTGCAGAAAATGAAATGAAAAATGAGACAAGGAAGACTTGCCAGCCTTTCATATGGCTACAGTTGCTAAGGAAACTGCTTTCTTAGCTTCAACCTGTCCGGTATAGCCCATTTCATGCATTCTTCTGGGTTTTTTAAAATAAGGATATCAAAGAGGGGAAAAATGATAGACAATAAAAGTGAGGGTTGTCCTGGCTGAAACAGAGCCTTGCACTGTTTCTCTCTGCTATGGTGTTGCTGTTTCCCAGGCACCTGGAATATTTGCCACCTGGCAAAACCCTCCTGGAACTAAAATCATAGAATTAGCCAATAGGGTAAACAAAACAATAGGAAGCCCTATTTGACATGCAGCAGTAGCTAAAAAACTGCTTTCTCACCCCAACTGGGCTCTCTTTCCTGCTGGGAAAGTAGGAGGCAGCTCTTAACCCAGCAGGAAAAGTGCCTCAGCTCTCTCCTGCCCCACATCTCAGGAGAAAGTGCTTCAAGTTTCTCAGCACCATGAATACGACCTGGAGTTCCACCTGTGAATCCACATTGCACGTGTGGGAAGGGGCAGGCCGGAAACTCCAGTCTTCAAGTCAAATGAGGGTAATAGGCTGGTCATAGGAAACAGGGGAATCAAAGGTAACGAGGGCCAGCTTACTTAATTTATTTTTTATTTTTATTTTTTTTAGAGACAAAGGATCTCACTCTGTTGCCCAGGCTGGAATGCAGTGGTGCAATCACAGCTCACTGGAACCTCAAACTCCTGGGCTAAAGTGATCCTCCAGCTTTAACCTCCCAAGTAGCTGGGACTACAGGCCTGTGCCATGATGCCTGGCTAATTTTCTTTACTTTTTTTGTGGAGACAGGGTCTTGCTATGCTCTCAGGCTGGACTTGAACTCCTGGGTGCAAGCGATCCTCCCAATTTGACCTCCCAAAGTGCTCGGATTACAGGCATGAGCCACCACGCGTGGCCCCAATTTGCCTAATTCTAGAACCTCACAGCGGATGTGGAAGCAGAAGAAAACACACAACACCAAATGATGTGTTAGGAAGATATCACTCCATCAATAGCCAATTAAATGAGCAAGTATTTCTCAACATCTAATCAGGAGGCATTATGTTTGGGTGGTGATTAACAGAGATTCATTTTGGAAAGTAACTTGGCAGTAAATATTACTATACTTCATATTCAAAAATAATGCCACTTTCCTTATTCCCCCATTTTCTATCAAAACTTGTTTTCTGGGCTTTCAGTGAGAATAATCTATTTCCTTCTCCAATTCTGGTTAAGTGTAGCATAAATAAAGGTTACCTATACAAGAAACTGTAGCACTGTTTGAATTGCAGAAGGGAAAGTTGGGTAGTTGGGAGGCGAGCAAAAAGCTTTTCACTTTTAACCATTTGCCCCTTTGGAATGTTGAACTATGTAAATGTTTTTAAATAAATAAATAGCACTTTAAAATAAAATAAAGTGCTGTTTACTTAATTAAGAGCCGAAATGTTCAAACTAAACTACATTTTTTTAATTTTACATGTCTTTAAAGAACAGGTAAAATTAAATGCTGCTTGCTTAATTAAAGGCTAAGATGGCCAAACTGAACTATAGATTTTTAGGATATCTTTGAGGAAATTTATATTGATTTTTCTCAAATTTATAAGGTTTTCAAAGAACCCAGATAATATATTGAATGTGTTGTCATCTAGTTACTAATCCTTTGAAAGGCAGTTATTAAAATATTTTCTTAGATATTATTTAGCATATATCTACCTCCTACATTTTAAAAATGTGGAATGCTACTATATTATGCAACATAGCTTAAGAAGTTCCATTCAGACTCCTGGGATATTACAAATCAGTCAGAAATAATGTCCTAAGATCTAAAGATATTTTTTATTTTCTCAGTCCTTAAGTCAAAAATCATTTCTCCTTGTGGCTTCGAAAGGGAGCCATGTATTCATTACAAGGGATGTGGACTCACTGCAGTCAGAAACTATGAACTGGTTGGTCTTATCAAAAGTATATAACTCTGGTCAGGTAATCCAAGATCTTCCACCTCCTCAGCTAAAAAACAGGAAGCACAATGTGATTATGGTAATGTGAAAACGCTAATTAATGACCAGTAGGATTCTCCCAGGGCGCGAAATCCATCCAAACATGGATTACATTTGCGTTTTCTTGATTTTTCAGGTGAATGAAAAGATGCCAGTGTGTTCTCTCAGATGTATGTCTCCAGACAGGCAAGTTTCCTGCGGATGTCACAGCCAGAGGCTAGTATATTCTGCTAAGCCCCAAGATTACTATGTCGGTCACATAGGACCGCCAGAGCATTCTTAACACTTCTGGAAACCTGCTCCACAAAATCAATAGGTCAAAAGGATTTCCTGTATCTCAAAAGTGTGACAGTAAAATACACAAGGAATCCACTTGAAATACAATATGAAGAGCATACTGTAATGTGGCTTAAATTCCAATTCCTGCCACTCCTGCTGTCATCTAGGCATAGCAGGAAGGATGCATGAAGCAGGTGAGGAAGGTGCGTAGTGCTTCTCCAGGGATATTGGGGAACCCAGCCCCTAGCTGCATTTCAGAACCAGGCAGGGAGCAGGTAAAAACACCCAAGCCTGGGACCTGCTACAGAACAATTAAATCAAAATCTCTAAGTACAAGGCCCTGGTGCTTCCCAGGTTGAAAATCACTGGTTTACATGAAGAGTAACTTCAAAATGTGATTAGTCAAAGGTAAAATTATTTCTGAATGCAAGAGCCATCTGGAGAAGGTACTAAGATGTTAGTTGTTGGGTTCTGGTTACAAGGTAAGTAGTGGTGTGTGTGTGTGTGTGTGTGTGTGTGTGCGCGCGCGTGTTTGTGTTTAACACCATAGTATGTTTCCTTGGTGTTCTTATTGTTCTTTTGTTTGTTTGCTTGTTCTTTTTTCTTTTTTCTTTTTTTTTAAATTGCCTTAGCTAATAAAATCCTGGGATAACCTAGACAGAAAGGCATACATCAAAGAAGCCAAAGATGTAGCTTCCCATTAGGGAATGCTTTTGTTGTATAGGTGCCAACTACTTGGCCCCGCCTGAAGAATGCAAACTCCCATATGAAACCCTGGCCAACCCTTCCAGAGTTGGCTGCAAGATTCTACTCCTTGGGCCATGAAGCATTCTCTGGTCCCCACAGCACCAGTTGGCAAGGACTTTGCTCTCTCAGGTCTCATGGCCAGGAGCTTTTTGGGTACTCCCAGGAAAACTTCTCCTTGAAGGCTTCCTCATTTCCAGAATGCACGCGTATATGCTCTCCACACATACGTGTTTTGGCAGGGGAAAGATCTCCTTTAGGAATTCCTTTGAGGATGCATTTAAAGTACTGACTTCAGGCAGGGCCCAAATGACCTGTGAGCAGAGGCATCTGCAGGCAGCATATGTGTTCTTTCCACCTAGCATGAAATTTGATACAGCATCTTTGGGTCTGAGAAAAAGAAGGTGGGAGGAGAGCTGAGGAATGTCTTCATTTCCTTTCCTGTCATTAAGCCCTGCCTAGCCTGGGCTTTGTCAGCTCCAGGCAGACTCCCATCTCCGATGTGAGGCCAGGCTGCTTTGATTTTGCTTCGATTGGATCTAGCTCAACCTTGTTATATGCCAAATACCCTCCAGGGTGTCCTACTTTTGGGGATCTTCTCCTGTGTCGGAGCTCCTGTGGCTCCGCCTTTCTGTCCTTTAGGAGAAGAGCTCCCACCCCCACCGCCACCCTTCCCAGGGAAAGAGCTCCGAGGCTGGTTTGCCTGCTATTTTAAAATGCTATGCAAGAGCATTTTGCAATCTCAAATGAAAATTATGAAAACATGAATTACTATGACAAAAATTATACCAGCCAGGTTTGCAAATAAATGGGGCATGCTCTGAATTCGATTGAAAGAAAAAAAAAATGATTCAAAAATCATTTGAAAATTGAGCTAGGGAAAAAAAAATCTCCTTTCTCTGCCCCTGCTCAGAGCTTACTTGGTTCCTTTCCTCCCTCCCTACCCAAATCCAACTTATCCCCATTTCTAGTGATTTCTCAAGTCTGAAAAACTAGAGGAAGTGGAAGTAAGTTTTTTAAGAAACCAATCATATTTCCAATCATATCAGCTCCAGAAGGAATTAAGGTGCACTGGGATTTCACGGGTTTTGGAGTTACACAGACTTGGGTGAGACTCCCTCTTAATGTGTCACATAACAAACATGTACCTTGAGCACTACCCTTAATCCCTTAAGGCCTCAGTTTCCTCATTAGTAAAAGAAGAATAATGCCTCAGAGGGCAGCAATGAGTACTAAATGAAATAACATGACATATTGGCGTTCACTAAACATTGTCTTTTGAAGACGCAAATTGGTTAAGAATACATTCGACTTCAAATTCCCTCTTTTGAACTTACTGGTTGGGTAACCTTGGGCAGGCAATTTAACCTCTCTAAACCCCAGTTTTTTCAAATATTAAATAGGAATTAAAAATTTAGCTCACAATTTATGACACTTTCGAATTGCTCAGAAAGTCACAATTTTAGAAAAGCATAATTTTAAATCACTTTTATAGATAATTACAACATTTTTCTTTCTTTCTTTTCTTTTTCTTTTTTTTTTTTTTTTGGCAGAGTCTCGCTGTGTCACCCAGACTAAAGTGCAGTGCCTCAATCTCGGCTCATTGCGACCTCCGTCTCCTGGGTTCAAGTGATTCTCCTGCCTCAGCCTCTCAAGCAGCTGAGATTATAGGCGCCCACCACCATGCCCAGCTAGTTTTTGTATTTTCAGTAGAGATGGGGTTTCACCATGTTCGCCAGGCTGGTCTCGAACTCCTGGGCTCAAGCAATCCACCTTCCTCAGCCTACCTAGGTGCTGGGATTACAGGTGTGAGCCACCAAGCCCAGCCTATAATTACAATATTTTTCTATTAGCTTGTATATAGCTCTGTCTCAAAATATGTGTTTTACCAGTACATGGGAAATTTACTAAAGAGCATGGTTATCTCCCCTCATATGCTAAATGTGTTTATGTTTAGTTAGCAAGTTCTTTTTATATGGAATGTTTGTTTTGAGTGTCTGAATCTAAGATAATTTTGTACTGGACAATAAGACATGGCTACAAAATATTTCTGTTCCAAAGTCTAACTATACCATGTCACCCTACACAAGATAATCAACTGCTCTATTATTGATTAGGATCTTGAGGAGGATCTTAGTAGTAAAAAGTCAACAAGAGAGAAGTCTGTATTGTAATTAAGAATTTTTGTGGGCCAGTGGGAAGCCTGTCTTGGTCTGATAGACAGGAGCCTGGGGATGGGGGTATGGAGAGAAGGGAGAAGTGGGCACAGTAGGAGGACTGCACTCCAGTTGGGAGACTGAGACCAGAACCCCACAGCAGGTGCAGCCTCCCTGATCAGACAACACCTGAGACTCAATCTGACCCCATGACTTCTGTCAGCAGAGACACAATAATGACAAGATATGGTCCAATTTTACCCACACATCAGCCACATGCAATCCAACAGGGAGCATGCTCCAGGGATAAGAGACTCGGGTCCTGGGAACAGAAACAGGAGACTGGCAACCAGCTGGAGGTAATTGCTTCTTCTTTTCCTTTACTTACTTTTCTGGTGTTAAGAGTTTTTAATTTGGTTAATGAACATGGATAAATTAGATAGAATTTTGCAATTTGATGGATAATGTGGGTGCAAGAATGCACTTCATAGGACTTTAGCCTTTGAATTCCACAAAGTAGGTATTTTATAATTATTTTCAGAAGATATACAAACAGCCAACAAACATGAAAAAAATGTTCAACATGACTAATCATTGGGTAAATGCAAATTAAAACCACAATGAGATACCACCTTACTCCTGCAAGAATGGCCATAATTAAAGAGTCAAAAAACAATAGATATTGGTGGTTGTGGTGAAAGGGAGCACTATTACACTATTGGTGGGAATGTAAATTAGTACAACTACTGTGGAAAACGGTGTGGAGATTCCTTAAAGAACTAAAAGTAGAATTACCATTTGATCCAGCAATCCCACTACTGAGTATCTACCCAAAGGAAAAGAAGTCACTATATGAAAAAGACACACGCACATGCATGTTTATAGCAGCACAATTCACAATTGCAAAAATATGGAACCAGCCTAAGTGCCCATCAACCAACGAGTGGATAAAGAAAATGTGGTATATATACACCAAGAAATACTACTCAACGTTAAAAAGGAATGAAATAATGTATTTTGCAGCAACTTGCATGGAGCTGAAGGCCATTATTCTAAGTTAGGTAACTCAGGAATGGAAAACCAAATATCATGTATTCTCACTCATAAGTGGGAGCTAAGCCTATGAGGACCCAAAGGCATAAGAATGATATAATGGACCTAGGGGACTCAGCAGAGAAAGCTTGGGAGGGGGTATCAAAAAAATACATATTGGGTAGTGTGTACACTGCTTGGGTGACAGGTACACTAAAATTTCAGAAATCACCACTAAAGAACTTGTACATGTAACAAAAAAACACAGTTACCCCAAAAACTATTGAAATTGTAAAAAGAAAAAAAAAGTAAAAAAAATTATTAATATTTTCAGAAATGAACTGAGCATGAAGCACTGAGCTTCCCAGTTTATGAGTCAATGGCACTCAACTCATCCAACCTGCTTTCTCTCTACTGCATGCCCTTGGCCACCCATGAAGCATATGGACATATGCACAAACACACATGCCTTTAAGCAGCATCTCTCAAATCACACCAACTCAGCAATTACCTACTTTCCCTTTCCTACAAGGCTAATATAATCTCAGGTACCTACTACCTCCACTCTCCCATGTTAAACTGCTAGACACATCTGCAGCTTCCACTTTCTGTGATATGTTTATTAAAGCAGGAACTAGCACTTGCTTATTATTCTTCCATAGGGCTAGCACTATGCCTGAAACATGGTAGGCACTTATTATAGCAAGGGAGGGAGGGAGTCAGGAAGGCAGGCTGGCAGGCAGGAAGAATTTTTACAGTTCAACTAATACTAACTTGCTTTTGTTATTATCTTGTTTCTTTTTCTCATTTTTTGCTCTGATTCCAAGGTCCCGGGGGAAAGAGCGATCCAAAATTAAAATCAGATACTTTACTGCTCAAAATAAATGTATTTCTAGAAGAAAGTTTACAGATATAAAAATAGATGCTATATTATCCATATGCATATGAACTATAAAAGTCAGAATTCTGTTAAAATTTTACCACAAGGAAATGGTTAAGCAAATATAGTGCATTTACAACATTACAACTGTGCCACCTTTTAAAAAACTGTATTTAGAAGAATATTTAATTGCATGGAGAAATTTTCACAAAAACCTTTAAGTAAAAAAAAGCAGATTGCGCAACAAAATGTAAAATAGATCCTCTAATTTCGAAAAAAAAAGACTAAAAATATATGAAAGAATAAAAGGGTATACCCGAGAATGTTAAAAATTGGTATTTCTGAATAATGAATTATAAGTGATTTTTAAATTTTATCTTTATGCCGTTACAGATATTCCCCCAAATTCATGCAAAATTTATATTAGCATTAAATATATAATCAAAAAAGGAAATTATTATAAGAAAATAAAAGCCACATGAATACTAAATGGGAAATATGAATACTAAATGAGACAGAAATAATTTAAGAAAATCTCTGCATGCAAGTCAAGATTCCCAGAATGTGATGGCTAGTACCAGATATTGTAAAAGCAGGAAAGATTTTTAATTATTGTTTTCCAGACCAAATTTCCAAAAACTACCATTGCTGTGTGAGTGCTCTCTGATTACCCTGTACAACGAACCAAGCTCTTCATTTTTCTGCTCATTTTCCAAGCAGGCTGATCATGTTCTCTGGAGAGATACACGAGACTTTATACTTAAAAAGTTCTGAAAACTTAAATGCCACCACAGCTAATTTTGTTGTTATTATTTGCTTATTTGTTTGTTTACGAGACTTGTACAAATAAAGACCCACACACAGACAGGAAACCATAAAACAGCAACTACACTGTTTGGAAACTCAGGAAGACCTGTCTCCATGTATACCATGATAACATCTGCTTCTAATTGAAATGATTTATCGAAGTGACCATCAGCAGGAATGGGTCGGCAAGCACATAAATCTAGCACAAACACTTTTGGCTCTGAGCTTGGAAGCATAAAGTCTGGTCTTGTTTCTGACATTAACAAGACAGCAGCTAGCTGGCTGAGCCTACGGAAATCAATTACTATCTCAATAACTCAGTCTCCTCATCTGCACAATGGAATTAATATTAGATACCGATTACCAATTTATATCTCTCGTCACAGGGATGCTTCCCTTTCATTCATTTATTCTTCCAATAACTACAGATGGAGGGCCTTCCATGTGATGGGCATTAACCCTCCAGGTCACCTGTACCCAACCTTATTCTTTGTCCCCACAGACAGGCTGCATGACCATTCCTGGACCCCCACTAGCCTTTGCAAAAGGCACCTCGATGCTCTCACTGCCTGTGCCTTAGTCTACTAAGGTGAAAATGAAAGATGGAGGAGGAGCACAGGTAAAAAAAGCACCATAGGTGTCTGACTCTTGACAGGTGATATGGTTTGGCTGTGTCCCCACCCAAAATCTCATCTTAATTATAATCTCCATAATCCCCATGTGTCAAGGGAGAAACCCAGTGGCAGTAATTGAATCATAGGGGGTGACATTTCCTCCATGCTGTTCTATGATGGTGAATGAGTTTTCATGAGATCTGATGGTTTTATAAGTGTTTGGTAGTTCCTCCTGTGTTCAGTCTCCTTCCTGGCGCCTTATGAAGAAGGTGCCTTGCTTCCCCTTCCACCATGATTGTAAGTTTCCTGAGGCCTCACCAGCCATGCAAAACTTGGGAGTCAATTAAACCTCTTTCCTTTATAAATTACCCAGTCTCAGGCAGTTCTTTATAGCAGTGTAAAAATGGACTAATATACTAGGTATATCACAATGTGACACGTGATGGTATAAGTTATGTAGAACATGGTTGGCTTCTCAATAAAATCACCTTATAAGCTGAGAGCCACATTGCCATATGGAGTGGTGGTACCTGGAAATGATTAAAGACTTTGTTTTGTTTTGCATCTGTTTGTTTGTTTTATTCCCTAGTCTTTGTTGGGCTGTGCTACCAGGACCTTCTGAAGGTCAAAAACAAATACACAGTAAACAAAAAGATGACCCCAGATGCTACAGCAGGGTCAAAAGAAGGATAATTTTGCTTCATTTCAACAATGTTAAACACTTCTCTGGTCTCACCAGCAGGAGGAGAGGAGGCTCACTCTACTTGGGAGGTTTCCCTGCACAAGAAGGCATTTCTGCCCTGAGCAGTGATACATCTGCAAACGCTGGTGTCCAGAACTTAATACCTCAAAAGAACCTGGTCTTCAGACTTAAAAATAAAATAAAATAAATCAGTTCTGGGATCACTGAATTCTTTATGACAGCACTGGGTCTGCCATATGTGCACTGAGTCACAGAATCAGCGCCACCAGGGCCCTTTCCTTTTAAACAACAAGGAAGTTGATACCCGTTCAAATGGCAGCACATAGCCTGGCATGGGGTGGAGGAAGCTGTTTTACCAGGATGTGTCTGAGACATGTATCAGTGTAGCTTGCTTAAATTTTGTCTCATTTTTTACATTTTTCTTTTTTGGGCAAATCCAACTCAAGCAAGCAATTCCCAAGCTTTAATTTTAAGCAGTAAGGACTCTTCTCAAATATTTCCCTCAATAAAGAAGACTGGAACAGAAGCACAGCCACAATACTCACACGGGCTGTAGACACCAGTTCCCATAAGCAGGAAATAATTCACATAGTGGTGACACATGCAGAAAAACAGAAAACAAAATCGTATCACTACAGGATGGTAGCCAGCATTAATCCTTCTATGAAAGGCAGTAACCTGAGAGTTACACAAGCAAGCCCGTAATCATAGTCTACACTACCTGTGATGCTTAATTTTAGGTGTCAACTTGCCTGGATTAGAGAATACCTAGAGAAATAGTAAAGCATTCCTTCTTTCTATGAGGGTGTTTTCAGAAGAGATTGGCATGTGAGTCAGTGAACTGAGTGTTGGGACTCTAGGACTTACACCAATGACCCCTACCTCCCCCGAACCCCTGTCCCTGGCCTAGGTTCTCTGAGGCTTGCAGACAAGGCTGGAGCCACACTAGCAGCATCTTTGGGTCTCCAACTTGCAGAAGGCCTGTCATGGGGACTTCTCAGCCTCCATACTCATGTAATCCAATTCCCCTAATAAAACCCTTCTCATCTATCTATCCAAATCTATATCCATCTATCTATCTATATCCTATTGATTCTGTCTCTCTGGAGAAACCTAATACACTGCCATATTTTAAAAAAATGTATAGCCATGTTTTGCAGCAGCATTATTCATAATAGCCAAAAGGTGGAAGAAACCCAAGAGTCATCATTGGATGAATTCATACAAAAAATGTGGTCTATACATACAATTGTATATTACTTAGGCTTAAAAAAGAAGGAAATTCTGACACCTGGTATAGCATAGATGAACCTCAAGGACATTACGCTAAGTAAAATAAGTCAGTCTTACATTACAAATACTGTATGATTCCACCTATATGAGGTACCTAAAGTCAAACATACAGAGATAGAAAGTAGAATGATGTTGCCAGGGGCTGAGGTGGGGGGACGGGGGAGTTGGTGTTTAATAGGTACAAAGTTTCATCTGGGAAATATGAAAAGTTCTGAAATGGATGATGCTGATGTTTGCACAATAAGGTACTTAATGGCAGAGAACTGTACACTTAAAATGGTTCGTATGGTAAATTTTATGTATATTTTACCACATTTTTTAAATTTTACCACAATTTTTAAAAAGCTCTGTATTCATAGAACATTTTTTTGTCCAAAAGTTAGAGTAATAAAGTCTTTTGACCCCCAAATTTGTATAAACAGTCATCTGGAGTTGTTTTGCCTGTAGCTATGACATATTAATATTTACATCTGATCATCTGCCTGTTTCATTCCGTGAAAGTGAGAGGATGTAAAGTGACTGTCCAGGAGGAAGGGTGAAGTCTCTATAGCCATAAAGAAAAAAAGGAGTTCTTTTTTCCTGCAAACTTGAATCTTTCTCATGCATGTGAAAGTGGACTATCTGATCTTGATTTGCTTCCACCACACACTAAGATTTGCTCACCATTATCATCAATCAGCATTGAGCACACACAGTGTGAAAACCACCAGTTAAGTCACAGTGGAAATGACAAAGGGATGTGGAACACAACCCCTACCCTCCAACACATAACAGAGGACTTGAGACCATGAGACACACATACAAAGACAAATACCAATACAAGATGGTATTTAACAGGTACTACAACCAATCAACAACCCTAACAAATAAGCAAATAAGAACATACAGAAATAGAAAAAGAAAAAGGGCTAAAAAACTTCTCCAAGGTTATACAGCAAGGTTGCAGGCACCACGTCTATTCCTGCACAAATAATATCTAGTATTTACTGAGTCCCTTCTGTGCCGGGGACTGTGCTAAACCTTTGACATGGGTTGTCCCATTTATTCCATGTAAGAACATAATGAAGTCATGTCATTGTTATCCCAATATTACAGATGAGGAAACAGAGGTTTGGTGACGTAAAATGACTGTGCAAGGCACTCAGTCATTCAATGAGAAAGCTGAGTTCTCACTCAGGTCAGTTCAACTCCACAGGCCACGTCCTTAATTCTCATTCTCTAATGAATGTGTGGTATCGTACTCGATATCTGATTTCCTTTTTGCACCCTATAAGTGTGACTTTGCCATTTGGCTTCACAATGTAAAATATTTGGCAGTCATAATTGCTAGGCATATAAACTATGTCAAGCATCTAGAGCAAATGATACTTAGATTTGGCTACTCAGAGTCACATATGGACAAAAGACAAAAAAGAAAATCCCAGGTTGTGATTTTAAACCACAGAATGACAATTAGCATTCCAGGAATCACCCATGCACTAATTAATCATAGAAGTCATTTATTGCTTTAGGACACACGGATAAGAAACGGCTTTTAATATCCAATTCCATATTAAGGATAGTCCTTTTCATGATTCTAGGAGAAAAATAGGTATTATAACATCTTTGTAATGACATCAATTTATAATAGCACATAGAGGTAGCCAAAGCTGTGAAAGTCTGAATGCTGACACTAAAACGTGTCTGGAGACTGGCCTTTTGCTTTCAAAACACCCAATCGAATGTCTCTGGACTCCTACACCTCAAGCACCAACAGAAGTTAGCATTATTCCATGGCAGTTCACTTTTAATATGATACCATCAACAATGATCACTAGAATATGTGATTTGGGCCATTTTTGTAACAGTGAGCATCCACTTGTGCTGATTCATCCACAGATTTTCCGGCCAGATGCCCCATTGGCAAAGCCCTGGAGCCTTCCCTTCATTAGTTCTCCGCTCCAGCCATCCGAGGTAATTCCTTCCTTTTCTCTCTCCTGATCTGTCGGTTGCAAATAGAAGGAATAAACAAACCTTCCAGAATGGATAAGCCAGGCTGCACAGAGGGATACACAGGAAGGATGTGCAGGGCTTACGGCTTGAAACAGGGAAGGGGCTTCATTTTTCTACCCCTGATGCCCTGATTTGGGCAGGGTTGAGGGCAAGGTAGAAAGGTCAAGGGCACTAGTGAAAGAAAGATAATAAGAGGAGTGTCTGCTGCTGTGAAGAAACCATCTGTATCCACCTCAGAATCTCCTATTTCTCTTCAGATTTGTTCTACTTTTCTCTGGTTAGTTTTTATTGAATCAGAACTTGGAGACAAGTTTTTAAGTGAGCTAGACCTTTTGTCTCACTGCTAAGTGAGCAAGCAAAGAGAGAAATAATGTCATGTCCGTGCACACGTCTGCGTGTGTGTGCGTGTGTGAATCAGGAATATCACATTTTAGCCCCAAAGGTTTCAGTCAGTCAATGATTGAGGGAGAGAGTGAAGCAAGGACTAGTGAAGATAGCTACCAGGTAACTGATTGTTCTCTTGATGAGTTTGCCTTGAGGGAAGAAAGACAGAAATTGATCAGAACCTGGAGAAGGGAAAGGAAAGTAACTTCTATTAAGTCCTTATTGTGTGCACAGGTGATTCATTTAAAGTAGCGTGTTGAATCCTCCTAAACACCTTTCAAGTTAGTAGTATCTCTATTTTTGGTTGTGGAAACTGAATAACTAGAAAGGTGTTTAGGAGGATTCAACAAGCTACCTTAAATGAATCACCTGTGCACGTAGTAAGACCTCAATAGAAGTTCATTTTCTTTCTTCTCTCCAGGCGCTGATAAAAACTAACCAGGTGCTTCCAATCTTCCGATAAGATAGTCAAAGGGTTGGGATTCATAGTCTGTATCCTGCTCTTTAATTCTTATTTAATAAAGATATTTTTTAAATAAAATATATAATCAACAGAGAAACATTATAATCTGATAATAACAATCTTCATGAACTGGTCATACCTTAAACTCACAGCTAAACCAGTACCTATAAGCCAATGTCAACACCTTCTAATTATAGGGAAAATCTGCAAGCAAAAATAAACTCTATCTCGGGCAATAGGCTTAAAGATGGAAACTTATGAAATAACAGCTTATGATAGATCAAAGATGGCCACACTTTTTGTTTTACATTCTGCTCATCAAGAGTTGGCTTATGACCACTCTTGGGCTAGATGTCCTTGGATCTAGGTGGGCTCTGTGACTACTTGACCAACAAACTATGGCAAAAGTGACTCTTTCCATTTCTGGGCCTAGGACTTAAAAAGACTGACAGTTTCTTGGAAGTTAGCCACCATGCTATGAGGAAGCCCAAGCAGTCCCACAGAAAGGCTACGGTAGAGAGGAAAGGAGGCCCCCAGCCACAACCCCAGCTGAGCTTCCAAATGACAACCAGTGTTAAATACATGAATGAGCCACCTTGGAAATGGATCCTTCAAGCACCTCAGCTGGTGCTGTGTGGAGCAGAGATAAGCTATTCCCACTGAGCCCTGTCCAAATGGCAGATATGTGAGCAAAATAAATGACCGTGGTTGTTTTAAGCTGCTAAATTTCAGTGGGAATTATAATGCACAGTAGATAACAAAAACACATTTCTTTGCTTCCTTAGCATTTAATAAGATTTGAAATTACATAGATATGTGCTTTTATCTTATTTGTTGTCTGTCTCTCCCCATAAAGTGTAAGCTGTGTAAGGGCAAGAACCATATCTGTTTCGTTCATCTCTCTATACCTAGCACCAAGCACAGTCTTACCCAGAAGAGGTACTCAATGAAATATGTGTTAATTTAATAAACAAATGAGAGCAGCATCATGCTTGTATATGCTGCACTCCTTCCTCCCTCCCTAATTTAAGGATCAAAACCACAAATTGGAAAGATTTTAAGCATTTCTCTAACACGTTGAGGTTTTCACAAAACGAAAGAACAGCAACAACTAAAAAAAAAAAAAAAAAAAAAAAAAAAAAAAATTCAGCAAGTATTTGACCCCAACCAGTGTGAAAAGAGGACTCACAGGGTCTTTGATCAGGTGTTAGAGGCCACTGAGCACAGCCCATCAAATTCTAAAACATGGTCATGGTGTTATATCTCTATGATACCATGCAGAAATATCAGAGAGATATATTAGCTCAAAGATACATCTTCTCTGGGTTAAACATTCTCTGTTTCTTCTTTATTGCTCAAACAACAAATGACATCAAGAGTGAAAATACATGGGATTTGACCCTTGGACAAATTATTTCATATTTTCTGTGCTTTGCATTCAAAGTATGTAAAGTCACTATGTTAAAAAGCCCTTTTAGTCTGAATTTTATATGTTTCAAATGAAATAATAATTGTGAAATAAAAATTAAAATTTTAAGATTTTTAGCTATAAAATGCAATTTGGTTATGAGTTACCACCATCATTTTCTTTTTCTATTTTTTTATTATTATACTTTAAATTCTAGGGTACATGTGCACAACGTGCAGGTTTGTTACATATGTATACATGTGCCATGTTGGTGTGCTGCACCCATTAACTCATCATTTACATTAGGTATATCTCCTAATGCTATCCCTCCCCGCACCCCACCCCACCCCACAACAGGCCCCAGTGTGTGATGTTCCCCGCCCTGGGTGCAAGTGTTCTCATTGTTCAGTTCCCACCTATGAGTGAGAATATACTTACCACCATCATTTTCATGGTGATGGTGAGTTAATATTTGCAAAGGACTTGGAACAGTGCTTGGCACACAGTTAAGTGCTGTGTACCTGATTGTGTAATAATATAAAATAAATGGGATCATTTTGCACCACCTCACTGGAGTCCTTGGCACCAGCCAACCCTACCTTGCATTTCTGACCTAGACTTGCTGTCTTGCCCTCATACTGCTTACTGCTTCCAGGACACACTGGCCCCCTTTCTATTTTCTAAGCTTTTCCCTCTGCAGGGCCTTTGCACTGACTGTTCCTTCTACCTGTACAATTGTTTTCCTGGGTCTTTCTATGCTTACCTCTTACTCATTCCTCAGATCTCAGCTCTTCTGGGAGGCTTTCCTTGATCACTCTAAATAAGTAAATTATTCCCAACCCCCTACCATTAAGTCCCAGCACATCATCCTACTTTATTTTTCATAAGACTTATTCCTATGTATAATGATCTTATTTATTTGTGTACAACTTTGCTACCTCTCTGTCCACTAGAACAGATGGTTACTAGGAACAGGCACCTGGTCTCTCCTGTTTGTGACTAAGTCTCCAGTGTCTAGGAAAGTATCTGACACTTAGTAGGTGTTCATCAAATATTTGGCGACTTAATGAATGAAAGAAGCCTCTCTTCTGGCTACCTTCTAGTGTGCCAATGATCCTCATGAAATGTAGTGCCCAGGACTGGACTCAGTATGCTGGGTCATATCAGACCAAGACTCATTACAAATTCTATGGACATCTGTCAGTGCAGCCAGAGATCAAATGAGCTATTTTGGCAAGCACATTTTAATACTGACTCACATCATGCTTTCAATTCAAGTCCCTGAGCCTTTTTTCTGCATGCTACTCCTAGACATAGTTTCCCCTTTCTGTATTTATGCTTGTCCACACCTGGCTGATGCCTTTCACTGTTCCCTCTCCACCCATGCCTAAGGCCATCACAACAGATAAAAAACAGTACAGCAATCATCAGCACAGGAACTGCCCCAGGCTCTGCCTACAACCTACCTCCCCCACCCTCTCCAAGACTTCTCTGTCAACAGATCCCTATCTGGCTGGCTTTGTAGCCAGATGCTCTCTGCCTCCCTAACCTCTTCGGATATTATTTTGTTCAATGGCGTGGTCAGCTTTTGGCTAAGCATCTCCCCCAAGACAATACCATCCTGCCTTCTACACAAATGCAGTGCTCAAAATCCAATCCTCCCTTGTCTGGGGGACAAGAACAAATAGTACTAAGGGGTGTGTGTGTTAAATCCAAGTGTAGGACCTTAAATTTATCCTTGCTGAAGTCTGTCTTGTAAGATTTCACTCGCTGTTCTAATAGTTCTGGATTTGTATTCAGTCATTCAATACCTTTGCGAAGCTCATCCAGCTTCACAAAATCAACAAAGGTGATCAGTGTGTCATAAATAATCTCATCCAAGTTACTGATAACAGACATTGAACAGTACAGATTAAATACAGACCTTCTTCAAAGCTCCAGCAAGTTGACAATGATCCATTAGTCAGCAGGATTCAGGAAATGGTGGGTCCATCAGTTGACAATGCTGCCGCAACGCAGAATCATCCAATCCACAGGTTCCCTCAAATTTATAAAAGAATTTGCTAAACTGCCTTGCTGAAATTCAGTAATTTGTTTGCCCATGTAGTTCTTGTGCCATGCTTGCAGGCAGCACAGTTAAGAACTGGAAATACAATACTCCTGTGAGTATTAACTTTACCCTCCTCTACCCATCAGGAAAGAATGTGGCCAGGGGCCAAGGTTCAGGATGGTGTATCTCGAGCCATCTAGACGAAGAGGGGTCCCTGGCTACACCTGTGGGCAATTACTGCCTGCTCAGACCTAATGGGCTCTCTCCCACCTCTCTGAGAGCTACATAGGGTCCAGATGGATTCCCCTGCCTGCCCTCTTTGGATTTCTTGAGGAGGACAGATTGATCACATACCCACATGGCTGTAGTTCAAAGCAGTGAGTTAAGAGGCAAGGTGCCTGAGGGAGAGGATGTCTTTCTGCCAGAGTGAGAACACAAGATAGCTATAAATTCAAAGTCCAGAGTCCAGACCCAAAAATGCTACCACAATGGAATAGGAATGGGGAAGCCATTCAGGGAAGTCAGTTCTATCTTTTGAAAACTTTCTGTGCTATAAAGGAAGGAAAGATAAAGACAAAGATGACTTCCTCTAAAGAAGAGTGGGAAGGCTGCCTCCAATCTGACCTTCCTCTCACCTCCCACGTGGTTATTATCTCTGTGTCTAAAAAAAGATGCACCAAAAAGTGGAGGAGGTCAGGAAAAAGCAAATTAATTGTTAGTTATAATATGGCTTGTTGTTTTTGTACTTACATTTTCATGGATTCCCTCCCCCGCCTGCCATGTGACTAGGACTTACTAATTAGTGATTGATATATGTCTTTCTTAACACAGATCTCAGCAGCCAAAAGAAAAGATTTGTCAATACCACAAACGCATCATCTTTTTAGGTGAGTGGCATGAAAAATGTGGGCAAAGGCAGTCAGAAAGTAATCAGGACCCAGAATCTGTAGGTCAAATATATTTCACCCCACTTTCTAAACTATATCCAATTTGGTTCTTCATTAAGCCTGCAAACAAGTAGAATTCCTCATTCTCCAAGTTCCTAAAAAACAAACAAACAAAACAACCTATAATGTTTTGTGGAAACAATTTTTCTTTATTCATCAAGAAGAAATAAGCATGAACCTTTTAACTATGTGAACATAGCAGAATCAGGCATGTCAAATATCAGGAGGCATGAATCCAAGTCATTTTTTTGAAAACATCAATAAAAATATACCTTTATTCACTCTTTCAAAAAATATTTAATGGCATTTACTGTATGCAAAAAAACAAAAACAAAAAACTTTTACTAAATGCTTTGAGGGAGATGCCAAGGCACATAAAAAGTCATCTCTGGCCGAGCACAGTGGCTCACACCTGTAGTCCCAGCACTTTGGGAGCCCGAGGCAGGCAGATCACGAGGTCAGGAGATCGAGACTATCCTGGCTAAAATGGTGAAACCCCTTCTCTACTAAAAATACAAAAAAAATTAGCCAGGCATAGTGGCACACACCTGCAGTCGCGGCTACTTGGGAGGCTGAGGCAGGAGAATCGCTTGAACCCGGGAGGCAGAGGTTGCAGTGAGCCGAGATCGCAATACCGCACTCCAGCCTGGTGACAGAGCGAGACTCCGTCAAAAAAAAAAAAAAAAAAAGTCATCTCTTTCCTCTCTAGAATTTTGTTAAAACATTTTTATAGGCTGGATGTGGTGGCTCATGCCTGTAATCCTAGCACTTTGGGAGGCCAAGACAGGAGAATTACTTGAGGCCAGGAGTTGGAGACCAACCTGAGCAACGTGGCAAAACCCCATCTCTACAAAAAATACAAAAATTAGCCAGGCATGGTGGTGCATGCCTGTAGTCACAGCTTCTAGGGAGGCTGAGCTGGGAGGATGGCTTTAGCCCAAGAGTTCAAGGCTGCAGTGAGCTGTGAGCTTCCCACTACACTCTAGCCTGGGTGACTGAGTGAGACCCTGTCTCAAAATAGTAATAATAATAATCAACATTTTATAGAGGTAAGAAAAAAATGTCTGTAACAATGAAGGAATTATATATGACAGCACTATATTATTGTTTGTATTTGTATTAGTTATCTGCTGCTGTGTAACAAATTGCCATAAACTTAGCCACTTAAAACAACACACATTTATTATCTCAGTTTCTGTGTGTCAATAACCTGGGCACAACTTAGCTGGGTTCTCTGACTCATAGTCTCTCATAGAGCTACAATCAAGGAGTCAGCTAGGGCCAGGGTCTCATCTGAAAGCTTACTTGGGGAAGAATCTGCTTTTTAGCTCACATATATAGTGTTGGCAGGATTTGATTCCTTTTGGCCTATTGGATGGAGAATCTCAATTTCTAGCTAGCTATTGACTGCAGGCTGCTCTCAGATCCTTGCCACATGGGCTGCTCCAACATGGCAAATTCCTTCATGAAGCCATCAGGGAGGATCTGCTATCAAGACAGAAGTCACACCCTCTTGTAATGTGATCCCAGAATTAGCATCCCCTCAAGATTGACATGTGCTACTCATTAAAAGCAAGTTACTCAATGGGTGGAGATTACACGGGCAATGAATACCAGGAGATGGGGACTATTATAGGCCATCTTGGAAACTATGTAGTGCAATACTTAAATAGAATAGGAAACATAAATACTCAAAGGCACCCATTCAAGTTTGCTCAACATTTTTTCTTTATTACATAAGGTGTTTAAAAACAGGAGAAACAGAGGAAAACCTCATAATCTTTACTGCCCCCTGGTATTGGGAAGATAAGAATCACAGTTATCCTAGAGGTACCCTCACATGGAAAAGAAAATAGAGAGGAAAGGGTGTGGGGAGGAACAAGGCTTTACTGAGCGCTGCTCACAGGCCAGGCACTAGAGAAGCACCAGTTCTCTACAGGGCTCAGAGAGGGCGCCCCTGTGAACTTGAGTATGTAAAGCATCAACGTGATGTAAGATAATGGAGATACTTCATTGCATTGTTAGAAAAGTAAGCTTTTGGCTTGAAAACAACAGAGTCCAAGACACCTTCCCATCCTCAAGGGAAAGAAACCCTCTACCTTCTCAAACCTAGAGCAGTAAGCTCCACCTAAAAAGGCATGTGTCTCATAAACTTTTCATGATTGAAAAGGTCACATGTGCTCACCATTCCTACAATGTTATCCTCAACAAATGAGCCTTGTGAAAATACAAAATTCAGCCAGTCACAGTGGCTCACACCTGTAATCCCAGCACTTTGGGAGGCCGAGGCAGGCGGCCCGTGAGGTCAGGAGATTGAGACCATCGTGGCCAACATGGTGAAACCCTGTCTCTACTGAAAATACAAAAATTGGCTGGGTGTGGTGGTGCGTGCCTGTAATCTCAGCTACTCAGGAGGCTGAGGCAGAAGAATTGCTTGAACCAGGGAGTCGGAGGTTGCAGTGAGCTGAGATCGCACCACTGCACTCCAGCCTGGCGACAGAGCGAGACTCCCTCTCAAACAAACGAAAAAAAAGAAAATACAAAATTCAGAGGAGTTCTTACATTTGCACTTTGTCTGGCTATGTCTCTTATTTAAATGACTAGCAGGCTGGGCATGGTGGCTCACGCATGTAATCCTAGCACTTTGGGAGGTCGAAGCGGGTGGATTGCCTGAGCTCAGGAGTTCGAGCTCCTGGGCAACAACGGAGAAACACCGTCTCTACTAAAATACAAAAAAAATTAGCCAGGCATGGTGGTGTGCACCTGTAATTCCAGCTACTAGGGAGGCTGAAACAGCAGAATTGCTAGAACCTGGGAGGCGGAGGTTGCAGTGAGCTGAGATTGCACCACTGCGCTCCAGCCTGGGTGACAGAATGAGACTCTCTCAAAAAAATAAATAAACAAAATAAAATAACATAACGCTCTGCCCCCATATACTACTTCTTTGAAATTCGTGGTTTAAAAACTAGACACTCCATTTCATTTGCTGCTTTCAAGTGTCCTAGTATGTTTGCCACGAATTAGGCAGTGGGTGGGGGGAATTTGAATGGACAAGACAAGCCATTTCCGCAGTAGAAAGTTGAAACCAGCTACACTGCCTCTGTTTTTCTAAGAGGAAAGTGTAAAAGAAACATTTGTTTCTCCCCCTTCTCTCCAACTCCAAGGCAAGCTATTAAGAGTTCTATGGGACATACTAACAGAGAATAAAGCATCACGGCTTTGACTTTGCCACTGAACTACTAGTGTCATGTTGCCAGTTGAGCATCTTATCCAAGTGTGAGATGAGAAAGCCTTCCACTGATTTCCCTTCCTCTACCAGATTCTCCAAGGACGAAAATCTTTACTCTGTGCAAAGCAAATTTTGATTTTCCTTTTCACCACAATAATTACTACCAAATGCAAGGATCAGTAGCTAAGAAGCCTGAAGTGAAAGCAATTTCCCATGACTTGTTTTAGTGGTACTGAATGGAACCTAAACCTGTTATTGGTAATATTCCCATTAAGTGTCGTATGTACTTTCCTCCCTCCCAATTTCTTTTCTTTCTCCTTGCCCAATGTCCCTCCATCCTTCTCTCCTGACATCTTTGAGACAAAAGACTCATCTCCTCAAAGAGCAATGATGGCTTGTGAGGGCTGCCATCCAGAGTAATGGGTAGTGCCAGCAGAGAAGTTGATGTGCTCTTTAAGCTCAGAGTAAAGTCCAGGCATCCATATTTTTTGTTTCTTAGGTAATGATTCTACAGTGAGGCTAGAATCAAGAGCTTCCACATTTGGCCCAATTCTCTACTGTATTTGGTGCCTGTATTTGAAAAATTAGAAAGCTTTTGATTGAGAAATAGAAAGCGGAAGAACTTGCAAAACACGTCAGAAAGAAAATATCAGTGTGTCTATAACACCAAATGAACTTATTTATCCTTAATAAGGTGGGTTCAGTTAAAACTGAAGATCGCAAACTTAACGCACATTGGAATCACTTCATGAACTATTTTAAATCTTGATGTCCTGCCATACCCCACACCATGTAGGTCAGAATCTTAGGGAGCGGGACCCAGGGTGTTCTCCCGAGAAGGCTCCCAGACTTGTTCCTCTTCCACTGAGTCAGTTTCCTTTCACCAAATGACCAGACGTCCACGCAATTGCCAATTGCGGCAAGGTTGAGAACTACCAGTTTAGGATCATTTCATTTTGCCATCTAGCCAAGCAAAACATTTTGAATCAAATCCTTTCATATGCAATAGACCAGGATTTAAGGGAGTACAAAAGAGGGCAGTTTAGTTCAAGGTGGTGGGTAGGGGAGAGGACAGGGAGAATGGGAGTAAATGAGCAGCTTCCTAAGGATAATTCCTAAATGGAATGTTCAAGGTGGCCATGAGCAGAGGGTATCCCAGGTAGAGGGAACAGCTTGAAGGAGTCAAGAGGTGTGAAAGTCCATGACACATGAAGCCCTTCTCTGTGCTGTAACGCCCAAGAGAACAGAAATGGGGCTGAAAGTAAAGCCCCAATTAGGAAGCGATGGCTGTATCCAAGGGCTGGGCTTTTTCCACCAGAAAGGGGCATGCTGAACATGCAAGGGAGTGCTTGGAGCAATTCTGCATTTTAAAGAGGGGACTCTGGCAACATCTTGACTGAATTTGAGGGTCATAAAGCCTAACTAAAAGGAATCTAAGAGAGAAATTACTAAGACCAAACTAAGCCTATGGCAGCAGGAAGAGAGTAGAGAGGGATAATTGGAGATCTTAGGGTATGGGATTTGGTGACTGATCCAGTGTGTCCTGACTTTCTGGGTTAAGCAGCAAGGCGAATGAATGGTGGTGTGTGAACTGAAGAAGGGCATATCTGAGAGGGTCTGATCCCAGGAAAAGATGAAGTCTGTCTGTGCACCTTCTTGGAAGAGCATCCTAATCATCATAGTTATAACATGTGACGGGTTTTCAGAGGCATTCCAGGGCCTGGGACTCAGCTGCTGTTGGGAGAGCTTAGCTGAGTGCCTCCTCAAGCCCATGACTCTAAAGCTGGACAGCCATTTTGGGTGCCTGCCAGGATCCTTGATTGTATTTTAGGATGATCACTCTCATTTCATCCAGAACTCAGATGAGCCCAAGAAAAACTCATCTTTCAGCGCTTGCTGGAATATGGCTTTACATCCCGTTCTCAACCTCAGAGTTCCAGGAACAGGGCCCTTGCAGTTCCAGTCAAAAGGGAGGGCTTCCACTCATTATGATCCCCAGCCCAGGGAACAAGCAGGAGGCCTAATAGGCTCTGTGTCACAGATGGGTCCACATTAATTCTATAGCAGTAGGTGGCTCTGACAAAGGAGAAGGAAAGTGGGGAGGTTAAGCACCCTACACCTAAACCTTTAGATCATTCTCCAAAGCCTGGATCTCTGGAAATGAGCTACGTTAAGCTGACTTGAGCTGAATCAGACTATACCAGGCCAGTCAGTAATACTGCATCACCTGGAGGGCCTCACCCAACACTCTCCTCTGGGAAAACAATGAAAATGGTGATGTAAAATGCTAGAAAGTGAATTAACTGCTCCCCAAACTTCATGCTATTTTAACATTCCGTGGTCATGTTGTTTTTTGTTTTTTGGTAAACTCTGACAAATGCTTAGAATTTTGTCAAAACAGACCGAACTGCAATCATGCTGCGTTACACTGACATTATTCACACTTGCTAATGATTAACTCCCTTTGACACTGCAGCGTTGTAGAAGGCAGAGTTGAACAAACAGCTTCGGGGGGGCCAGAAATGAGTTACACGAGACTAGGCCAACTGACTTGGAGGAGCTCCAGTGCTATTTCCCTAGTTTAGACTTGTCCTAAGGGGCATTTCCATTTGGGGACCTGAAGTCCTGGAATTCCTTCCTCTTCCTGGTTCAACAAAACTCTAATTTATTGACCTGCAGGGCACAGTCTAAGACATCTGTTAAGTTTGGCATTTCCTTGACCTGTACAGAGAATTCTGTTGAGTAAAAATTGTTTGCCTTTTTCATTCCAGTTTTTGTAGTGTGCATGCATCCCAACTCTGATCTAAAGGAAGCACCTTCTTATAAGCCCAAGAAACAAAAGGGTTTTGCTTCTTTTGCATCAAAGCTGCTCCCTTTGGAGCATCACCTCAATGCAGTCTTCTCTTTTCAGTGTGACAAAACTTGGGATAAATATCCAAGAATCCTTCCTTTACTGTACAAGGAGAAAAGAAGAAAGTGTATTGAACAGCATTTTTTGTGCTTGGCGTGAAGAAAATCAGTCCCACAAGAATGTGAGAAAATTTTGGTATATAAGCCAAACAATTGCTTCATGAGCACGGCCTAACAGCTCATGTTCACCTTGGAAGAAAAAGGTAATGAAACATAAACAAGCTTTGGAACTGAGGAGAAGGAGCAGAAATGCTTACAAAGCTCCCATCCTGCACAGGCGCCAGACACAGCTACTGACAGCCCAGGCAATACTTGGCAGGTGTTGGAGGTGGAGGAGAGAGGCTAAAGGTGATTTGTTCTCAACGCCAAATGAGAGGTCCCCTGGGTAACACTTAATATTGCTTCATCTCTGATTTCCTATCAGCTGCCTTTGCCACAATGGGAGATGTCCATGGGAATTAAACTGAAAAGAGGCCTGGGGTTAAATCTCTATAGTCCTTCTGTCAGCTAAGGAGAGAGAGATGGGAAACTTACACAAGGGCTGGTGGGCTCCCCACCCCTCCTTTTTACCAGGAACAGGCTCCCCTAACTTAAAAAAAAAAAAAAAGCTTTTATCCCAAAATCAGATATTTATTTTTTAGTATATCTAGATCAAAAGGGGAAATAATTCCAATTTGTTTATAGAAAATGTAGACATGCCCAGGGGTTATGATAAATTGAGATCTAGACTTCATGTGGGATTTGAGGCTGCCTAGCTTACAATAATGCTAGACTGTTTGCAGTGTCTTTAATGCAATGTCCTCAGACCTTTCAAAGCCAGTATAATTGAAAATTGTAGGCAGGGAAAGATTAAGCTGTTTGATCAAGGATAGGAAGAGATACTTTTTCATTGAAGTTTAAGAGGAGCCAGGAAGTTGGGGCGAAAAGGCAAAAAGTAGACTTTTGTCTATGCGTAAGAATTTCAGGAGTGAACACATAACACTATTTATGTAAACTTGATAACCTAAAATATGAAATATAGCTTAATGTGTGATGAAAAAAGGAAGCTATTTTCTTATGTTTTCTATACTTAAGTATTGAAAGAAGGCAAAATATATATTCTTAAAACACATGATTATACATTTTTGGCATGTTTCTAAAGTACATGATAGAGTCCATTGAGAAAGAAGAAGGAGAACCTGTTTATGGTTCCCATTAAATTAACTAACAGTAATCAGAAGTATTACACTAGGTAGAAGGTCAAAGATACTGCCCCAGTGAGTCATTTTCTTTCAGATTTCCAGCAGTGGCAATGAAATACATTGACCTGCCATACTAATTTTTTCTATAAACAGCTACAAAGACTGGGGTGCAATCTACAGTTAGAGAGAAGAGCTAAGTGGTGCTTGCCCAGAGCTGAACCATCAGATTGGTTTTCATGGGCATCCTTAACTATACCAGAGTCATCCAGCAAAACAGAGCAGGACATTCCCTCTGTCTCATGTGGTTTTGCTAATTGAATGCAGACTAGTGTCGGGTCCTTCTTAAATTTATCCTAAACCCTGTAGCCATTTGCAGTAGTAAGGAAGGGTTGGAAGCCAAGATTTATTTGACTTTAAGACTTCTTTCAACTTTTTATGTTCTGCTTTTGACAGAGAACTCAGGGAACTCAGGTGGGATCAAGTTTGGGACAGGGAACTCAGGTGGGATCAAGTTTGGCTGCAAAAGGAATGAAAACAATGAAGAATCTGATTGTGAAAGTAACAAATGTATACGAAAAATCCACACTTGTATTGGTTTGCTAGGACTACCATAACAAAATTCCACAGGCTGGGTGGCTTCAACAACAGAAATTTGTTTTCTGACATTTTTGGAGGATAGAAGTCTGAGATCAAGGTGGCAGCAGCGCTGGCTTCTTCTGAGGCCTCTCTCCTGGGCTTACAGATGGCTGCCTTCTCACTGTGGCCTCACGTGGCCTCTGCTCTGTGTATATCTATGTCCTAACCTCCTCTTCTTATGAGGAGGTTATATTATATTGGATTAGGTCCCACCATAATGACCTCATTTTAATTTAATTACCTCTTTAAAGACTCTATTTCCAAATACAGTCACACTCTGAGTTACTGGGGGTTAGGACTTCAATTTATGAATTTCAGAGGACAGAATTCAGCTTATAACAACAGTTAAACATGCTAGTATCCCCACAAGAGACCACTGCAAAGAAGAAAGGGAAGTACAGACTCAGAAACTTGAAGAACTGCATGGGGTTTATTTGAAACAAATCAATCTGCCACACATGTAGCTGAAAGTTACCTGATTTTGAGATGAAAAAATTCTAGTCCTGCTTTCCATCCCCCACAGAAAACACCCTAAATTCATCCCTGAAATGTCGTTAGATGGTTTCAGAACTAAACAGGACCACGAGCAATCATGCTACATCCTTTCTACAGGAAAAGGAGGTAAGTATTTGTTAATCTGTGAGGGTAACTTCTGTGGCCAATGAGAAACATGGATGCCACTTGGCAAGTACCTGGCACATGCAGGCCCCTCAGTAAAGGTTCTTTTTATCTTAAGTATTTGCTTTGAAACAGGTATAGGCTGTGTAATTACAAATATTGCAAATAATTTTTTTTAAGAATTCAGAAAACCTATGCCTTCCCAGGGTCAGATGACAAAACGGCATTTGTTTCCTACCCCGCTTCCCTTTTTACTATTATTTCATCAAGTAAACACGTATCCAGCAGTGACTAAATTCCAGGAACCACACTAGGCACATCAGATAGTGTCTACCCTGGAGGTGGTCACAGCCTATGAAATGAGGCAGATATGAAAACACATCATTAACCAAGTAACAGACAAAAACTACAGTGTTGGTGTGATGGCTACTTTTAGGTATCAACTTGGCTCGGCCATCTTGCCAAAATATTTGGTCAAATAGAATTCTGGGTGTTAATGCTGTTTGGTTGAGGTTAACATTTAAACTGGTGGACTTTTGGCCAGGTGCGGTGGCTCACGCCGATAATACCAGCACTTTGGAAGGCAGAGGCCGGCAGATTGCTTGAGCTCAGGAGTTCAAGACCAGCCTGACCAACGTGGCGAAACCCCACCTCTACTAAAAATACAAAAATTAGCCAGGTGTGGTGGCGTGTGCTATAATGCCAGCTACTCTGGAGGCTCAGGAAGGAGAATCGCTTGAACCCAGGAGGCAGAGGTTGCAGTGAGCCGAGATTGTGCCACTGCACTCCAGCCTGGGTGACAGAGCGAGACTCTGTCTCAAAAAATAAAAAATTAGCTAGTGGACTTTGAGCAAAGCAGACTGTTTGCCGCAATGGGGGTGGGCCTCACCTGATCAGCTGAAGTACTGAATAGAACAAACCTTGCTCTCCCCTGAGCAAGAAGAAATTCTGCCGGCCGGGCGCGGTGGCTCACGCTTGTAACCCCAGCACTTTGGGAGGCCGAGGCGGGCGGATCACAAGGTCAGGAGATCGAGACCATGGTGAAACCCCGTCTCTACTAAAAATACAAAAAAATTAGCCGGGCGTGGTGGCGGGCGCCTGTAGTCCCAGCTACTCGGGGAGAATGGTGTGAACCCGGGAGGCGGAGCTTGCAGTGAGCTGAGATCGTGCCACTGCACTCCAGCCTGGGCAACAGAGCGAGACTCCGTCTCAAAAAAAAAAAAAAGAAAGAAAGAAATTCTGCCAACAGACCACTTTTGGACTCAAACTGCAAATCCCTGAATCTCCAGCTTGCCAGCCTACTCCACCTGATTTAGCAGATTTTGGACCCACCAAGCCTCCATAATTCTGTGAGCAAATTTCTTTAAAATCAATCTCTCTCTCTGTCTCTCTCTCTCTGTCTCTATCTCTCTCTGTCTCTCTTCCTGTCTCTCTCTCTGTCTCTGTGTGTGTGTACAAATATATACACATATATTTATATATGTATATATGTATACATTTTATATATGTACATATGTGTATATATATGTATATGTGTATGTATATATATATATGTGTGTGCACATATGTCTAAACTAATATGTTCTGTTTCTCTGGAGAACCCTGACAAATACAGTAGGTATAATGTTTTTAAACTTTTAAATTACAGAAGGCTTCCCAGAAGAACTGGTGTCCAAGTTGAACCTGGAGAAGAGAATATTTCCTAAAACTGGCCAGTTAAGCCAAGAAGCAGTTTTTCTAAAACTAATGTCTGTCAATGAGACAAATATTCTGGAATCCAAAGATCTCTCCAAGAATTATTTTTCATTTCATGCTTCCATTCTGATACTCTTTTAAAGATTAACATAAGCATACCTGGTATCACCTGGATAACTACATAGAACCAGAGTACTTTCATATAACGTTAACATCTCCCATTGCATTTATGTCGATGATCAAGTTTGCAAGAAATCACATTAAAATCATATCTAGAAATGATACGATGAGAGAATTTTAACACCACACAGCATGCCCTGTGCTGGATTGCCCGATAGTTAAAGAAAGGAGAGGGACGTGCGTATAAACACACACACAAAGATTCATTCACATGGGGTTTTTTGTTGTTGTTGTTGTTTTTTATTTTGTTTTTGTTTTTCTAAGATCTTGATATTTCAGTAAGCCTAGAAAATGGTAGATTTAAACTCAAATCCAGCCGAGCACAGTGGCACATTCCTGTGGTCCAAGATACTTGATAGTCTGAGGCAGGAGAATCTCTTGAGCCTGGACAACAAGACAAGACCCCATCTCTTAAAAAAGAAAAACCACACACACACACACACACACACACAAAAAACACAACAAAAATCTTTTACCTGCAGACACCTAGAAATGCGGCATGAAAATGGAATAGTTGAGCTCTGAAAGAAGAAAAAGAGGGAGAGAGAGGCCTGTTGATACTAGAAATAAAAACGAAACTGAATCTTGATTTTGGCAGTCATGCATGCTGATGAATAAGCATGGGGCAGGATAGGGGGAGGAGGCTAATTGAAGGCAGTGAAGGCTAAAGGCTTAAGTTTTATAATGAATAGAGAGTTATACAATGTAGAAAGTTGGAAGTGTAATTCATACATAAAGTCACATCTTGGGCCAGGCGCAGTGGCTCATGCACTTTGGGAGGCCAAGGTGGGCAGATCACCTGAGGTCAAGAGTTCAAGACCAGCCTGGCCAATATGGCAAAATCCCGTTTCCACTAAAACACAAAAATTAGCCAAGTGTAGTGGCAGACACCTGTAATCTCAGCTACTCAGGAGGCTGAGGCAGAGAGAACTGCTTGAACCCGGGAGGCAGAGGTTGCAGTGAGCCGAGATCGAGCTACTGTACTCGCAGCCTGGGTGACACAGCAAGACTCTGTCTCAAAAAAAAAAAAATCATGTCTTGAAGGGCTGCAATTCTGGCCAAGTAAAACTAGAAAAATTCTGTGGGCTGTCTGGAACCCAATAAAAAATATCTCTGCCTTGGCTGTGTGTAGGGGAAAACACGTTAAGAGAAAGCAAAAGACTTGGCCTGGGCCTCTGATGGGTTTGAAGTCTGAACGCTGCTATTCACAAGGACTGGGAAATCCCAAGCCAATAAAATATCACATACTTGCTCATAACTTTGGGGCACCTTGCAGAAGACATGCAAATCCCTTTTCGAAGGATGTTACTGCATCTTTGTCACACAGAATTCTCACTTTAAAATGTGCAAGTCCTGTATAAAATGGGCCCACAATAAGAAACTACAAGAGAGAGTCAGCAGATACAACAGAAGGATTGAGTCACCTAGAACTACAACTAATAATAATCTCAGAGCCAATATGAAAAGTATACTTAAGCTGAGTAAAGACATTAAAAAGCATAAAATAAACAAAAGAATATAAATGACAAAAATAGATTTGAAAAATAATTAAATAGAAGTACTGAGGAAAAATATACCAAAATTAAAAACTCAATGGATCAGTTAAAGAACCAACTAGACGCAATCGAAAAGAAACATTAATGAGTAGATATGAAAAAGTTAACCAGAATCGATCCTAAAATTATAGATATTTTAAAAGATAATTATGAAAAATTAAGACATTTAGAAGAGAATAAAAATGTTTAACAATCTGTTAGGAATTTAGAAGAAAAGAATAGAGTGTCAAGGAGAGGCAAGATTTGAAATGATAATGGCTGAACATTTCTCGAAAGTGATTGAAGGGATGACTTCTCAAATAAAAAAATTTGAATCTTAACCAGACTAACTAAAGTAAAAATGCTCTTTGATATAATATATCATTGCGAAACAGAAAGAGAAAATCATAAAATTAACTAAAGTAAAAGAACAGGTGAGCCTAAAAAGAAAAATATTCAGACTGGCAATTGACCTCTCAGTAACAAAAGTAGAGGCCAGAAGATAATGGAATAATTTCTTCAAAGTACTAAAAGTTCTAGAATTCTTTACGCACCTAAACTACCATTCAGTAGTGACAGTATTGAAAAAAATATATATATAATTTAACATATATAATTTAATATATATAATATTTGTCTATTATATATCATATAATATTAAAAGGATTAAAAGTATTTATTCACAAACCCTCAATGAAAAAATTTCTGCTTTAAGAAGGACTCCAGCCTCCCCCGCCCCCACATAATTAAGTTTAAAGAAATGATGAGGCTGGGTGCGGTGGCTCAGGCCTGTAATCCCAGCACTTTGGGAAGCCAAGATGTGGAGATCACTTGAGGCCAGGAGTTTGACACCACCCTGGGCAACACAGCAAGGCCGTGTCTCTACAAAAAACAAAAAAAAAATTAGCCAGACTGGTGGCGCATGTCTGTAATCCCTGCTACTCGGGAGGCTGAGACAGGAGGATTGCTTCAGCCCAGGAGTTTGAGGCTGCAGTGAGCTATGATTCCACCACTGCACTCCAGCCTGGGTGACAGAGCAATTCCCTGCCTCAAACAATAGTTATAATAATAAAATTTCAAAATAAAAGAAATGATGAACAAAGTAATTAATAAACATGTATAGAAATTTAAACAGCACTGACTTTTAAAAAATACAGCGAAAGAACATAATAAGGAGTGACTTTAAAGCATTCTAAGAGCTTTGCGTTTTTAAAGAAAATAGTAAAGATACTGACTACTGTAGATTTGATCTGGTCAAATCATCATTTAAAAACTTGGGCCACGCACGGTGGCTCACGCCTGTAATCTCAGCACTTTGGGAGGCTGAAGCGGGCAGATCACCTGAGGTCAGAAGTTTGAAAACAGCCTGACCAATATGGAGAAACCCCATCTCTACTAAAAATACAAAATTAGCTGGGCGTGGTGGTGCATGCTTATAATCCCAGCTACTTGGGAGGCTGAGGCAGGAGAATCGCTTGAACCCAGGAGGTGGTGATTGTGGTGAGCCAAGATCACACCATTGCACTCCAACCTGGGTAACAAGAGAGAAACTCCGTCACAAAAAAAAAAAAAAAAAATTGAAAAACAGTCACTAAAAGAATAGAAACCAAATGTTTAAAAGAGGATAAAGGGAATACTTTTTTTTTTTTTTAAGTAGAAAAGATGTTAAGAAGAACCAAAGAAAAAGCAGACAATTAGAAAGCAAAAATGAGATGGTAGGAATGAATTTTAAATATCAGTAATCTCAACCAATCTAAATGAATCAAACTCCTCAGTTAAGAGAAAAAAACTCTCAGACTGGATTATTTCCATTTAAAGGAAATATAGGGGCTACAGAACAGGACACAAAAGAAATGTCACAAAGGAAAACACAGACTTCAGAAATGCAAAATATGGAGGCACCTGCAAGAAACTAACTTGCTTCTGAAACAAGTCAATAGCATGAAAGAAAAAAGGGGGAACTGCTCTATACTAAAAGAGATTGAAGAAGTATAACAAATTAAATACATTGACTTTGTTTAGCTCTTGATTTAAATTACCAACCATAATAGGGCCGGGCATGGGTGGTGGCTCACGCCTGTAATCCCAGCACTTTGAGAGGTTGAGGCGGGCAGATCACCTGAGGTCAGGAGTTCAAGGCCAGCCTGGCTAACACGGTGAAACTTCATCTCTACTAAAAATACAAAAATTAGTCAGCCATGGTGGTGCATGCCTGTAGTCCCAGATACTCAGGAGGCTGAGGCAGGAGAATCACTTGAACCCGGGAGGCAGAGGTTGCAGTGAGCCGAGATGGTGCCATTGCACTCCAGACTAGGCGAAAGAGCAAGACTCTATCTCAAAAAAAAAAAAAAAAAAAAAAAAAAGACCAACTGTAAGAAAGCACAAGAAAATTGGAGGAATTAAATTATATATTGGGTATTATTACATGATTCCAAAGGATTCTTATTTTCTGGATGTGATAATGGTATTTTGTTATACAAGAAAGAAAATGTATTATTTAGAGATAAGTACAAAGTGCATGGGGTAAAATATCATGTTTGGGACATGCTTTAAAATACTTCTGCAAAAAAAACAAAACAAAAAGAAAAGGAATATTTTTAAAAGGCTAAGGGAAGTGAATGTAATTAAGTCTTGGTAATTGATTAATTTGGGTAATGGGTATATGTGGGTTCACTATACTGTATTCTCTACTTTTGAATAAGTTATTAAAAGATTTTAGTCCTACTACAAGCTGTTTTCAGAAAACAACTCTAATTGCTTCTCAGCATTTTGGCTAAGACCAAGTGTAAAATACACCTCTAAAGACAATCAATTACAAAATTTTAAAATAAAATGATAGAAAATAATACACACAATAGCAACCCAGAGAAAGCTGGAAAAAGTATATTCATATCAGACATTATTTAACTTTTACTTTAAGTTCAAGGGTACGTGTGCAGGTACATTACATAGGTAAACTTGTGTCATGGGGGTTTGTTGCCTAGATTATTTCATCACCCAGGTATTAACCCTAGTACCCATTAGTTATTTTTCCTGATCCTCTCCCTCCTCGACAACTAGATCTTAAAGCGATAAAACAAACAAAAAAATACTTGGGAGGAATAAAGGAGGTCATCACATAATGAGAAATTAATCAGGGGAAAAAAATCCTGAACCTACAGGTGCCTAATAACATGTCTTCCGAAGCATATAAAATAAAAATTGGCCAAGGTATGAGGCACACTACCAGGCACAGTAGAAAGTTAGAATACATTGTAGTGGGTTGAATAGTTACCGCTCCTCAAAAGATATGTCTAAATCCTCTAAGTGGTTTTTTGTTGTTGTTGTTGTTTTTCTTATTTGGAAAAAGAGCCTTTGCAGACATGATTCAATTAAGGATCTCCAGATGGTATTATCTTAGATTGTTTGGGTGGGCCCTAAATCCAATGACAAGTGTTCTTATAAGAGACAGAAGATAAGACACAGACACAGAGGAGAAGCCATATGAAGATGAAGGAAATGACTGGAGTTATGAGCCAAAGAATGCCTGGAGCCACCAGAAATTGGAAGAGGGAAGAAAAAAATCTCCCCTAGAGAATCTTGTTCAGAGGGAGCGTAGCCCTGCCATCACCTTGATTCCAGGCTCTTGTCCTGCAGAACTGTTAGAGAATACATTTCTGTTGTTTTAAACCACCAAATTTGTGGGAATTTTTTACAGAATCCCCAAGAAACTAGTACATATACCTCTCTGCATAGTTGGTAGATCAAGCGAAGAAAAAGTAATAAAAACATACAAAAGATTTCAAGAGCATAGTCAGCAGTTTTTATCTAATGAGCATATATGCAATCCTGCACTCAATTATTTGTTAAAATACCCCTTATTTTTCATTGTACATGAATCATCTATATAAATTTGAGTCATATTGTAACAAAATAACTTGTCAATATTGTAGAGCTGAAATCATTTTTATCCTCTAAAAGAGCAGGTGCATTGCCCAAGTATGAGGAAAATTGGCTTAGAACTTTCTGACCTTTCAGTATCCTAGAGACAGCTTGTCTTTTTTTCTGCTTAGGAAAGAATATAGTTCATTAATTAGCCACAAATAAACAACTACAACCAGGCTCTTAGTTTTATCTATTTTGGACGACTCTTACAGGAATTAAAAATTTCAAGGACACGCAGATTCCATTGTCATTTCAAAGTAAGCACTCATGTTACAGTCATTGTCATCATTACTAGCAATAATTACTCTTAAAGTAACAGTCCCCAGAAGCAAGAAGGTTCCCCCCCCCCCCCCCCCCCCCGCTGGTGTTGCTGATCAGCCCTGAGGCTTCATAAGTAAATACACACAAAGTTAACATGCTTAAATAAATGTTGCATGAATCAGATCGTACATTTTATATGCCTCTCACAAAAAGAAGTAGGTTAACAACTACAACACAGTGAACATCCAGGGAGAAAAAAATAAAATAAAAGTAATTTTCAGAAAATAGCCCTATCTATCCTTCTTAACTAGTATACCAACAAAAAACAACAATCAAAATATAGCAACATGATGGGAAGATACTGACAATATAAGCTGCCTTTTTCTTTCTCCTTGAATTGCATCATTCGTACTGTTACCTCCTCGGGGCAAGGTCTAGGTTATTATTTTTTGGCACAACTCTATTTAACCATGCAATGCGTGTGCACTTCCAGCTTGTAGAAATATTAGATAATTTTATTAAAAGAAAAAAAATCTTCACACTTTTGCACAGTACTGTGTCTCCTGGCCCCCAGCAAGGAAAGAAATCCTTAGAACTGAATCCAGTTTGGAAGAAGGGATGTTTGCCTAGTGAAGCATAAAGTATGTCCTAGGATATCTGGGAGAAAGGTCACTGTACCAGGGTTTCCATTTCATCAACTATACACTGTCACGGCATTTCCTGGAGGGATTATGTAATGTATTTGGACAAAGACCTCTCTGGTTGCCCACTCTTAGTGAGCTTTGGAAAGAACAGTTAAGGCATAAAAACACAATTCCTTAGGGCAGCTTTGCAGACAGAGCCAAAATATCTCATGACCCATAAAATACTTTAAGTTCTAACCAGCCCTACCACGGAGAGTGTCAGAATCACATTGAACAGCGTGAGCCACATCTGCCAGCAGACGTCACATGATGGGTTCCAAATTTCAGTTTAATGCTCATTCTTCCTCATATTGTGGTTTCTTTCTGAGCTACATTGATTTCTTTTCAATTGTGACCTAGGCAGTTTGCATGGATGCCTTACATGGGTAAAACGTTACCTTCTGAAAAGCCATCGAGAGTATTAGATAACATCAAATTCCTTGCGCCAGATTTTCAGAGAAAAAAATATGTAGTGTTCTAATTGCCCTTTCTGAAAACAATGATTTAAAATTTTCTTTTTCTTTCTGAAGGGGTCATCCCAAGCTATCTGATGATAAGCTGATGTGTTAATGCTATTCCTTGATTTGCAGGAACAGAGCAGTTAGAGCCAAAAATCTTAAGTGAATTACAGCATGTAAATGTCTCCGGAATAAATAGAAGCACATTCCTTTTGGGAGGTAGACATCATGAGCCAGGCAATGTTAATGAGTGAAGAGAAATGCTTAGAGCTTGTGCTGGGAGAGACAAGTCCTGCAGTAAAAGGACTTAGGAGTTGCCCTGTCCCTCTGATATTCCCTGGATCTGCAGCTGTAGAGCTTCTCCCTGGTTACTCCTGTATCTGGACCATTACAACTTTCTTCTCCAGTTGATTCCCCACATCACTGCCAAAGGCTGTCTTTTCCCCATTGTTTTCAACTACCCACACATTTCTGGGATTCTACAGCCATTTTCCATTGCGCTAGGCAGCAAGACTTAAGCTCTATGAAATTCAGCACTGACAGTCTCCAAAGACTCTACAACCAAAATACCCTATGCTTCAAAGTCTCCCAAGGGCCCTCCTAAATGGTCTTTATTCCCTTGTTTTCTCCCTTCCTCTATTTTCTAACCCTACTTCCCCTCCCCCCATAAGAAAATGGAGAAGATATACGGTGCTCTACCAGTTATGCTGAAGTCACACTGACCCCACGACACCAGCTCGTAGGCTCACCCAGCCCTCTCCAAGGTAAACAATGCCTGAGCCCTTCCTGTCCTCTTTGGCAGCTTCATCAGCCACCTGAGAGCTTTCGCTGCCCAGTGCCCGCTTCCTTGTTCTCTGTCATACACCCATCTCACTGCCACCCCACTGCATCTCCCTAGTCTTTGGCTTTTTAGTGGGTGCCAACCAGAGTGCCAGGTGGTGTACACATTCATCAAATAAACATGGTTTATCTCCCAGGGGTGACCATTTTTCTCAAATTGAAGATGGGTGGAATGAAGGGAAAAGAATTAAGTAATTTATCTAAGTCATCTGAAACATAATTTTTGTATTAAAACAAACACGGATGTGTTATGGAGTAGAATGCAAAATCTACATTAATTTTTAAAATGCAAATGAGACTTCGAAGAAGTTTAGCATCTATGGAGGGTGGCTTCTGGCGGCACCAATAGGTCTCTCCACTTGTACATTCTCACATTCGTCGACCTGAGGGGCCAGCAGAGACACCGGAAAACACGTGCCAAAATCCCAGGCTGTTCTTGACTTATTAGTCAATTTCTTCCTTCACCAATTTGAGCACCTACTATGTGCCGGGCCCTGTGAATATAAATATGATTTAAACAAGTCCCTACCTTCAAGTCCCTACCTTCAAGCAGCTCACAGTCTAGCAAGATTAATGCAAATAACCAGCTCTAACAGAATGTAATCACTTTTACAATAAAGGTACATGCAAAATGTTATGGTATCACATATAACATAGCAATTAAGCATTTCAGACAGAACAGAGGAAGAACTCAAAGTCTGGCAATCTGGCTGTATTCCTTAAATCGTGTATGTTTTTCTACCATATCTCCTACCATCAACAAAGCCTGCCTCAGGTGTTATATTTCTGTGTCTAATTAATTTACTTTGCATAGTACCAAATGCATATAGAACCCAATGCATTATTTTGACACTGGGAAATGGTCATGGTTAAACACACTGTTGTGGTTTGAATTGTATTCCCCCCAAAAAGATATGCTGAAGTCCTAACCCCCAGTACCTCAGAATGTGGCCTTATTGGAAAATAGCATCTTTATGGAGGTAATCAAGTTAAAATGAGGCCATCAGAGTGGCCCTAGCCAATGTAACTGGTGTGCTTATAAACAAAGGAGAATTTTGGACACATACACACAGAAGGAAGACAACACGAAGACACACAGGAAGAAGGTGGCCATGTGACTGCAGCAATCTGTCTACAAGCCAAGGAGCACCAAGGATTGCCAGAAAACACCAGAAGCTAGAAGAGGCAAGGAAGAGTCCTCCCGTAGAGCAATCAGAGAGGACATGGCCTTGCCAACACTCTTGGTTTCAGACTTCCAGCCTCCAGAATGAGGAGACAATAAATTTCCGCTGTTTTAAGCCACCCACTCTTTGATACCTGTCATGGAAGCCCTAATAAACTAATATACAGATGCATGTTCTTTCAGTGTAAGTTTCTAATCTTTTTTGGAAAATTAAACCTTGCCTTTGTCATTCTTGGCAATATTCTTTGCTTGAAGCTAACCTCCAAGTCATTTTCTCTACTGCAGTGGCTCTCAATGTATCGTCGCTGGGCCGGCAGCATCAGCATCAGCAGGGGGCTTGTTAGAAATGCCCTATACTTCAGGTCCCCACCCAAACCTTCTAAATTCAGAAACTGTGTGAGCAAGCCCTCCAGGTGATTCCGGCTTGAGAACGACGGCTGTACTGCATGCATGGGCCAATCTCGCTTTGCTTCTGAATCCTGTTCTATTCCAAGTATTAAGGATTATTAGAGATTAATTCTCTTCTTCTGAAATATCATAACAATAAAAATAAGCTACAGCTTTCATATCATTGTCCCCAAGCTAAACCTCCGAAGATCCAACAGAGTTTCTTTGGAAGGGCTTTTAACTCTGTGATGGACAAAACTGGCAAGTGAATGCAATGTAGAGATTTGGGGAATTTTCTCCCATACTTGGCACTGCCCTGTTGCCTTCGAAGTACCTCAGTGCAGATGTTCTCATGCCACAGAATACCCACCCAACTCACCCAACTGCCCCATCCAGGCCTTGTCCTGTCATTACCCAGAATCCCAAATTTCCTTCTCTCTTCCTTCAATAAAATGTCCAGGCCAGGCACAGTGGCTCACACCTATAATCCCAGCGCTTTGGTAGGCCGAAGTGGGCAGATCATGAGGTCAGGAGTTCGAGACCAGCGTGGTCAATATGGTGAAACTCCATCTCTACTAAAAAAATACAAAAATTAGCCAGGCATGGTGATGTGCGCCTGTAGTCCCAGCTACTTGCGAAGCTGAGGCAGAAGAATTGCTTGAACCCGGGAGGTGGAGGTTGCAGTGAGCAGAGACAGAGCAAGATCCTGTCTCAAAGAAAAAAAAAAAGTCTATTCACTCACAAGTTTGGTCTCAAGAGAGTATTTGGAGAAAATTATTAATTTATAATTAAAATATTAATCACTAATGACCTCCCTCCTTAATTGATGCAGGTTGTATAATTTTCTAAGTTTTTCTTTTTTTCAACCTCAAAGAACTCTTTTGGAGAGTGGGGTAGCCAGTGCCCTTTAAATTACAAGTTCATGGAGCAAACACTCAGCTAACACAAGGCCAGTCCTGTTTGGCAACTGTCTCCCGTTCCTGGATCAACAGCCCGTCAGCCTGTTGACCTTGAAGCAATGGCACCAGGCCTATCCTTGTACTTTTGCTGCATTCCATACTGGGTGGGGTTTTGGTTTGGGTTTTTGTGTGTGTGTGTTTGGGTGTCTTTCTTTCTTTCTTTCTTTCTTTCTTTCTTTTTCTTTCAAGATATTTCAATTTCTTAACAGGAAATTTTAGCTGCCGGTTTGAATTTAATTGAAGCATTTTGTATGTACACCTTGAGACCCTCAGGCTAGGGTATATTTTTAATAAATCAAACAAATAAATTCCAAGTTTGTACTAACTGAAATGTCCTCATGCCTTCATTGATGGCCCTGTAAATGAAAATACTGAAAAATGCAAGAATAATGCTGCCTTAGTGGCAAATATATATATATATGAAAAGCAGCCCAGATTTTAAAAGAGAAAGAAATTCATGGCCTAAATTTTCCTGGAAATTGATCCCAGTTCCAACTTCCAGAGATCACTCTGAACCCAAAGCCCCAAATAGGAGGAAAGGGAAATTGGTGTGCAATGAACATTGTGCCAGCTGCTTTATTTCTTTATGGGACAGTTGGGTTAAGTGATTTCAACCAATCAGATACAGCCCCCTGAAGAGAAACTCCCATTCCTGGTCAAACTGTAGGACTGACTCAGGTTTGCATATAATGGATCAACCAAGGTTAAAATCATCATTAGGCTCATTCCCAAAGTAATGCCTCGCCCTCGCAGCTAAGTGGAAACCAAACCAGCCACCAGAGAAATGGAAGTTAGGCCGTTGTATCGGTCAGGATATTCTTCTAAATAACTAGAGGGCTTTGTTGTCTCTTAGAATTGGAATGTCAAGTGGGAAGATAAGTTTCAGGGGCTGTTTGATTGAGCAACCCAAAAATGTCATTAAGAAAAGATCCGGCTTCTTTCCATCTCTCTACTCTACTTTTTACAAGTCAATCAATCCAAGTTGTTTTTGTTTTGTTTTGTTTTCATGATGACAAAATGGTGGCAGCCATTCCAGACTGACATGCCACAGCAGCTGGAAGAAAGACACGATCTTTTCCTCTGATACCTCTCTCAGAAGTGTGAGTAGACTTTTTTTCCAGAATGACCCAATAAAACTCTCTTTTCTATTTGTTCTTTCATCTAATATTTACTGAGACTTACTATGTGACAGGCACTTGGATTTTATTAGAAAACAAAACAAGATGTTTGCCTTCATGGAGCTTCAGCAGAAATTTACATTTTAATGTCTTTTGAGTCTTATTTGAGCTGTCTCTTGACTTCTTAGGTTCTGATAACCTCACTTCTTCCCTTTGTCCCTGCAAACTTAGGTGTGGTAGCTGTTTTTAGCCATTAGTGATCTCTGGTTACCTGAGTGTTGCCTTTTTTCTCTCAACATTTCAAAGAACAAATATGTATCTCCTTTCTGAAAAGGATCCTGACTGATACAGGATGAAAACCTAAACAAATATCTATTTGCTATGAGAAAAAGTTGGGAAGGTGAAAGTAAAGCCTGAGTAGGAACCCAGTCTATAATCACTAGATGATTTATCCCCAGCTGGGACACTGCCAGGTGAAAGGCCATGAGTCACCTATACCAATAGAAATTGAGGACTGATTTCTGTAAAGGTGGTGCATATCTAGGCATAACTGGTAAATTTATCTCTAGGCATCTATCTGCATGAATGGGTTTGTGTTGAATGGAAGGAAACCTTCTAGGAGAAGTTTTCTGAATAGGTACCCAGTGGCAGAGAAGGTACCAAAGGAGGGAAGGAAGAAGGAAGAAGTTGTAGAAAGAAAGCACAGTGATGCTTCATCTGTCCATTCTCAGGGTTTAGGTCTGCACCCCATGGAGAGACAGGGAGCAGGCTGGCCAGAGAAGACAAGCAGCACTACTTGAAGCCCAGGTGACAGCTGGCTGGAGCATTCTCTGACTCTTAACTTTGTGGGGTCTGGCTCATTCTCTCTCTGGGCCCACTTTATCTGGGCTTTCATCTCATCATTCCACCAAAATTGCTCCTGTGAAGGCCACAAATGACCTCTGTGTTGCCAAATCTATCGCTCAGATGTCAGTTCTCATCTTACTTCAATATCAGCATTGCTAATCTTCTGTTTTCTTCACCAAAAGCTTGTATTTTAGAGACATTCGGCTGCTCTGAATGAGTGCCAAATAGCTAAAGGAAAACTAAACCATCATCTAATCCATTTGACTAACAAGAATGATGACAATAGTAGTAGCTGACATTATTGAGCATTTACCATGTGCCAGACAACATTCTAAGCACCTTATGTGGATTATCTTATTTAATCCTCACTGCAGTCTTGTGAGATAAATGCTATTATTATCTTCATTTTATAGATGAGGTCTCTGAGGTACAGAAAGATTAAGTAACTTGCCAAAGGTCACACACCCAGTAAGTGGTAGAACCAGGAAGTCTCCATATTTCCATTATTTGAGCTCAAGCAAATCGAATTCCCTATCAGAATTTTCAAATTGTCACCCGCATATGTTTTGGTGATGTACATATCAGAAGGAGAGAGAACTGAGTTTAAGGATGTCAGGTTCTTAGAAAGATCACCACACCATTCTGCCTCCTCCACACTACTGTCTTAGTTCAGAGCATGGCTGGCCATGGTGTACTGACCTGCAGCCAGAGGGGTCAGAACACCATTCAGAGGGACCCGGTAGGGGCATGCAGTCCAGCAGACAGAAGGTCTATGGATGGCCAACAACATTGAAGAGGCCTGGGGTTCGCAGGGCAGGACAACAGGAAATCTCAGGAGTGGATGATGTTCTCATCAAAGGCCAATGGAGACATCCATCAGAGGGTTCCAGGGACCGAGACACCAAGTTGAAGTTCAGGAGTAGAACTGTTACCCCTGAGAAAGGAACTGGAAGAACAAAGCAAAACAGGACCCCTAGTGGGAAAATGTTTCAGCAGATTATAAAAATTGTGACTCAGGAGCAACAAACAAAGCATAAAACCATAGGCTCCAGGAGGGCAGGGAACCTGTTTGTCCTGCACCATCACATTCTCCTACACAACCTGGCACGCACCCCATACTGTTCTGTGAGTTCCAGGTATCCAGTCGCAAACTGAAGGCCTGCCACCAATAGTATGGTCAAGTTCATATTCAGTGGATATTGAGCACTACGAGAGGTGCTGTGCCAGCTTCTCTCATGCTGGGTCTAGGAGCACTGGACTAGGAGTTCTTGAATGTCCCCAGATAAGGATATACAAATACTAAAGACCAGGTTGAGGCTGGATCTGCAGTCTGTAGTCTTAGCAGCCAACACAGAAGGCATGTGAAGGATAAAAACTAGATACACAAAGCAATTTCCTTCTATCTTTCTTTCCAGAAGTATTTTTCATATTTCTAAATTTTTATATAATTGTTCATTCAAGTCATACTGCTGGCAGAGGCTGAATGTATCACCGAGCATTCTCAAAGTCTGATAAAAACTGATCAGAAAGTCTGATATTTTTTGAATAACCTTAGCAATGAAATCAATTAAGATCAGAAGCAGATTGTTTCCCAAAATTATTTTTTTTTTGGTAAATATCCTTTATGTATTGATTTTGACCTGGTTAAAATGTTACTATACACTTTTGACCATTGTTGAAATACTCCATAAAAATGACTAAATACTAAAACTAAGTGGCATCAGTGTTCAAAACAAAATCAACTAATCAAAAAGGACTCATTCACATAAGTACAGAAGCACCTTTTGGTTTTATTATTGGTAAATTATTGCTTTATTATTAATATGGTTAATAAATTGACTTCCTATTATTCCAAAATGTAAAACCATGCAAAACTGTGAATTAGTTACAGCAAAACTTCCAGTGCTCTTAAAATATATTTTGTTTCTTTGTGATAATGGTGCACTTCCCTTTTTTGTTGGTTTATCATCCCATGAACCGTAAAGTCCCAATCTCAATTACTAAATCTTTAACTCCATGAAGTCTCTGCATCATCAGAAAGTTCATGTCACTCAAAGGATGACACGTAGAACAGTGGTCCCCAACCTTTTTGGCACAAGGGACTAGTTGCGTGGAAGACAAATTTTCCACGGACAGGGTGGTGGGGATGGTTTTGGGGTGAAGCTGTTCCATCTCAGATCATCAGGCATTAGATTCTCATAAAGAGCACACAATCTAGATCCTTCATATGCACAGTTCACAATAACTTCGTGCTCCTCTGAGAATCTAAGCAACCGCTTATCTGACAGGAGGCAGAGCTCAGGTGGTAATGCTCACTTGCCCGCCACTCACCTCCTGCCGTGCAGTGGCTACCTAACAGGCCATGGACTGGTACTGGTCCGTAGCCCTAGGGTTGAGCCCCCTAATGTAGAGTCAACTGTCTTTGCTCATAGAATTCCACTTTAACCTTCTCCATTTTATTATTTCCATCTGACCAAAAATACTTCCATCATAAAAAATGATGAAACAAGAGAATACATCGGAGAAGTTAATTTAAAACACTGTAGTTCTAAATTTGAATTGAAAGTAACAGTATAAATTCAGTGTAAACCAAAACATTGGAAAAGAAATTTTAAGACAACTAGAAACATGAACACTGACTGGATATTTGGTAATATTAAAGAATTATTGCCAAATCTCTTAGGTATGATAATGATATCATAGTTGTGTTTTTTTAATGGTCTTTATCTTTTAGAAAACCATACAAACATTTTCGAATAAAATGATATGATGCCTGAGAGTCTCTTAAAAATACTGCAGGAGTGGAGGAAGCAGGTGTTGAATTTGGATAATGGGTATGTGAGTGTTAACAGTACTAAATGGTCTCTCTCTGTATATTATATATACATATATATGTATATGTGCATGTGTGTGTGTATATATACATATATATACACACATACTGAAGTAGCTTGAGTATGACTGGAGAGTCATACTTGCCTAGTGGCACAACAACATTTTCCTCCAGAAACTCTCTTCATATGCTTTTGCAAATTAAGATAATTAATTTTCTTGCTTTCAAATAATCTTAATTCTCTTGCTTTCCAATATCATAGGGTTTCCCTCCACAGATTCACCTCATCCTTTTCTTTCATTTATAGAAAGCAGGTTGAATCAGATTGAATATGAATAAAGAGAATCAAAGTAGACAGCAAAGGAAGTCAATTAGACATGTCATTTTGAGAGGTAGAAGAAGTGGTAAAATGCTGACTTATTGTGTTAGTTCATTTTCATACTGCAATGAAGAAATACCCAAGGCTGGGTAATTTATAAAGAAAAAGAGGTTTAATGGACTCATATTTCCATATGGCTGGGGAGGCCTGACAATCATGGCAGAAGGTGAAGGAGGAGAAAAGCACGTCTTACATGGCAGCAGGCAAGAAAGCATGTACAGGGAACTGCCCTTAATAAAACCATCAGATCTGGTGAAACTTATTCACTATCATGAGAACAGCATGGAAAATACCCACCTCCATGATTCAGTTACCTCCCACCAGGTCCCTGCCATGACACATGGGGATTATAGGAGCTACAATTCAAGATAAAATTTGGGTGGGGACACAGCCAAACCATATCACTTATTTTTTTAGTTTCTAAGGAATGCACTATTTATTACTAGTCTTCAGTACTAGAGAAAAACCTTTGACCATCATATAGCATAAGATAGCTCTAATTTTTCTGTGCATCTGGGGAAATGTTACTTCTGCAATCTCTAATATGCAAAAGGCAGAGGAACATTACTGTGTCTCTTGTTACACTTCCAGAATTTTCCCTCCAATCCCTTGAGTTACCAGCAGTTAGCATTCATTAAGAAGTCAAGGCCAGGCATGGTGGCTTATCCCTGTAATCCCAGCACTTTGGGAGGCTGAGGCAGGTGCCTCACTTGAGCCCAGGAGTATAAGACCAACATGGGCAACATAGCAAAATCCTATCTCTACAAAGTGGGGAGGATAGCCTGAGCCTGGGGAGGTTGAGGCTGCTGTAAGCCATGATCGTGCCACTACACTCCAACCTGGACAACAAAGTGAGACCCTGTCTAAAAAAAAAAGAAAGAAAAAAAGAAAGAAAGAAAGTCAATACCTGGAACAAGTTTCTGAGGGCTAACTTCAGTCCACTAATGTAAATAATAATATATAATATAATATAATATAATATAATATAATAATATTATAATAATATAATATAATATAGAATAGAATATAATAATATCATAATATAATATAATAATAATAATATAAATTATTTCCATTTTATGTATAGGAAAACTAATGTTAAAGAAGGTTAAATAATTTTTCCAAAAAATTCAATAACCAGTGAGAAACAAAGCCAGGATTCAAACCTGATCTCGCTTGATTCAATGTCAATGCTCTCCACCATGCTCACAGACCTCCTTCAAACTTAGAGAAGCTACTCCAGGGAAGTGCACACCATGTTCTCTCTTTAAATGCATGACCACAAATTCTCAGTAGGTGCTCAACTCTGCTGGGAAATCCTGCTACACTCCTCTATTTAGGTCACTCCCTCTCTATTATCTATCATCTATAATAAATAAAAATCACAACACTGCCCTTTACCACACATCTCCCTCCAACTACTGTCCCAATTCTCTGCTCTCCTTCATAGCAAAATTTCTTGAATGAATAGCCTCCATTTCCTTCCTTCCTTTTCTCTACTCCCCTACTACAATGTGGCATCCATCTCACAACAGAAATTGCTAATGTCATAGGCTGTAATGACCCCCATCTTCCCAAAGTTAATGCAAGATCTTCTCAACCAACATCAACCACTCTCAACACAGTTGATCATGCCCTCCTTGAAACTCTCATCTCTTAGTCTCCATGACACCAAGCCTTGCTGCACCTAGGCAGGAATGAGGATTGGGTGAATTCAGGGCACAGAAAGAAAACCAGTGTGGCTGGAGCGCGCAGAGTGATGGGAGAGGAAGGCGACATATTTGAGATGCTAAGGAGACACAGCATCATGTGAAAATCTAAAAGGTGAAGAGAAGAGTTTGCAAGGCTTTAAGGGGATTTTAAGCAGGTGACCAGTGTGCTCTTCAAAGGTCACTCCAGCTGTGTGGCAAGTGGACCATGCAGGCAAGAGAGTAGGAGCAGGGACAATTAGAAGGCTCATAATAAATTCTTTTTTTTTAATTTTATTGTTATTATACTTTAAGTTTTAGGGTACATGTGCACAATGTGCAGGTTTGTTACATATGTATACATGTGCCATGTTGGTGTGCTGCACCCATTAACTCGTCATTTAGCATTAGGTATATCTCCTAATGCTACCCCTCCCCCTCCCCCCACCTCACAACAGTCCCCGGTGTGTGATGTTCCCCTTCTTGTGTCCATGTGTTCTCATTGTTCAATTCCCATCTATGAGTGAGAATATGCGGTGTTTGGTTTTTTTGTCCTTGCGAGAGTTTGCTGAGAATGATGGTTTCCAGCTTCATCTATGTCCCTACAAAGGACATGAACTCATCCTTTTTTATGGCTGCATAGTATTCCATGGTGTACATGTGCCATATTTTTTTAATCCAGTCTATCATTGTTGGACATTTGGGTTGTAAATTCTAAAGAAGTGTTTGTTGGTTTGAATTAAATTGGGAAGAAGAAGGAGGGCACCAGTAAGCAGAAATGTCTGGAGGACAGAAACAAAGCCAAAGACTGAAACTCCAGGCAGCAGATAAAGTTCTCTAGGAATTAGTGAGGGGACAATCTCACCAGTGGGATTCAGCCCAGTTTCCAGCAAACCCAGGAAATTGCCAAATGAGGCCCCCTGTCCAGAGGTGGCTATGGAGCCCATTTGCTCCTCTACGTGGTGAGTAAGCCGCCTTCTTTAGCACTTGCAATTCCTATCGAGCAATGTTCAGCAGCAGGGAGAATTTGACTCATTATCTTCCACTGGATCTGTCATGTCACATTACTCCCAGGGCCCTGACAGAACACTCTAGAGGCATGATGCATTATGACTTGACACAAGTTACCCAGTGCTGTACCTCATTAGAGGGAGCAGGGAAGGTGTGAGCTAGGGGTAACCCGCTTTGTACTATCCCAACTCTCTCCATGACTTCATTAGTCTCTTGATCTTTTTGTGGTTGTCATTAGGGGCTCAGAGCTTTATGTCCTGGTCAATTTCCAAATGACAGCTTTTAGTGTCAAAGTGATCAAGGAGAGCTGCTTTCCCCTCCCACTGTGACAGCAGCAGACAATCACAGGAAATTGATCATGTTGGATAAACTCACCTGATCCTAAAAATGATATTGGCTTCATGCTCCAGGGCAGGGCAAAAACAACTGAAAAATAATTGCCAGTACACCCCAGAGGGAAATTCTTTCCTTTCCCCAAATTTGACAATCAATCTCACCCAGTACACGTGACTAAAAATCACTGCTGTAAAGAACATAATTCCACTTATACACCAAAGACACCATGGCAGTTTGGTTTGAATAGGGGGTCATTTTGTCTAGGCTTTTATTTTTCTTCATGAGAGACTATATTGGCAAGACTAGCAAGGACATAGAATACTAAAATAACAATCACATCTAGGTCAAAATAAGCATGTCCTAATGCATGTTCTTATCAATCTTAGTTAGATTAACTTGTCTTTGGCTGTGTTTTGATCATTCCTTCTCAATGTTTAAAACATTACAAAAACAAAAACTATGTGCCTCATTGCAATGTTCTTTTCCACCTAGACTCAGAGTTAAATGTGCTAGCTATGTTCATAAAACACTCAACATTTTGTGTTACTTTAGGCTTTTACAAACGGAAAGTCTCCAGATGGGTTTATTCATCTCTTTAGAAGTGAGGAATCCAACCTGACCAATATGATTCAGAGAGAGACTTTCTGTAACCAGGAAAAACAGTTTACATTCCCTTACATTTAAACTGCAGATGCAACCAGGGCTTTGAATTTTTTCATCCCTTGAATTCTTAAGGAAGTACTGGGGAAGGCACTTGGGTAAAGTTGCTCTCTAAATTAGTGTGAGAGCGTTCATTTAGAGCTTGTGGCCCTATAGTTTGTGCTTCTCTCTTGAAGATATTCAACTAAATATGGCATGTCTGCTCATCACTTAAGAGTACCCGGCTGGGTGCGGTGGCGCCCTCCTGTAACCCTAGCACTTTGGGAAGCCGAGGTGGGCAAATCACTTGAGCCCAGGTGTTCGAGACCAGCCTGGGCAGCATGGCAAAACCCCATCTCTACAAAAAATACAAAAAAGAAAAAAAAATACCCAACATTCTACAACAAAATAGGCTGGTGCTCATCTGTATGTTATTTGAGTCTGTTTGATTTGTTGTTTTTCCTCTGAAATCTCTGCTCTCTCCCCAAGTCCTTCAAAGGCCAGAGGTCCTCACCTGCCATGCACCGTGCCTCAGGGCCACCCACCATGCCAGTTTGCCACCACACCTTGTGCCTGCTTTTTTCCAACTAGGAAAATGGTCCTGATTAGTGTATAAGAAACCAAACTATTTGGGGAAAAAAATCCAGAGTTCTAGCAAATGAACCAGGATTAAATTTCAGAACTGTGTTTCCTAGACTCTACATAATTTAGTTGGAAGGAGTTTCAGTAGCCAATAAACATACAAGAAACTCCGAAAGTGTTCAGCAAGAAGGTGAGTTGATAAAGGACAAGGGAGACATCAGAAGACACATGACAAGCTTGCCCAATGTCATCCAACGACAGCCTCTAACTATAAGCAGTATGTCAGTAATATTTCCCATCCACAAAATATGGTCTCTTTTTATACCCGTGTATCTATCTATTTATTTACTCACAAGACGAATGTATGTGTTTTTCTTCACATTTTCCTGAAGATATCAAAGCCCATAAAACTTAGAAAATAAAAACTACAGGCCGGGCGCGGTGGCTCACGCTTGTAATCCCAGCACTTTGGGAGGCCGAGGCGGGCGGATCACGAGGTCAGGAGATCGAGACCACGGTGAAACCCCGTCTCTACTAAAAAAATACAAAAAATTAGCCGGGCGCAGTGGCGGGCGCCTGTAGTCCCAGCTACTCAGAGAGGCTGAGGCAGGAGAATGGCGTGAACCCGGGAGGCGGAGCTTGCAGTGAGCCGAGATTGTGCCACTGCACTCCAGCCTGGGTGACAGAGTGAGACTCCGTCTCAAAAAAAAAAAAAAAAAAAAAAAAAAAAACTACAAATGAAAATTATGTGGTGTGCATGTTTTCTGGATTTGTTTTAGAGGGCTTAATAGGCAAATATTTTCGTCAAATGAAGGTTAAATTTACTTGGGTACAGGGTGATCTAAGAGCTCAGAATGAATGGAGCTATGTCACCTAGTTAGGCAGTGTGGGCTCAGGTAGGATCCTAGCTCTAGTATTGATTTCTTGTTGTAATTCTTTGGGTAAGCTTCTACTCCTTCTGCATCTCAATTTTGTTAATTTTCAATGGGGCCAATAGTAACAGTCATAAGATTATTGTAAGGATTTAGTAAAATAATATGTGTCAAGCAACAAGCATAGTTCCTAGCATACCTTAGGTGATCAATGGATAACTAGTTCTTTCCCCTTTTTCCTCCAGTTAGATTTTAGAAATATACAACAATCTAGGTTTATAACATTTTTTAGAAGTCCGTACTTACATTATAGTATAATCTGTAATCAACTTGAATATAACTATGAGATGTTTTTCCTTTATTCTAGATTCCAGTTTATGTCTTCCTCTTGCCTATTTGAAGACTAAAGTCAAAATGTCTATACCATCCTGTACAGCCACATATGGGTCTTGAGCACTTGAAAAGTGACTGGTCCAGCTTCAAATGTGCTGTGAGTATAAAATACATGCCAGATTTCAAAGACTTAGAACAAAAAAGAGAATGCAAAATATCTCATTAATAAGTTTTACAGTGATTGATTACTTGTATTATTATTATCATTATTTCAGAGAAAGAGCCTCTCTCTGTCTCCCAGGTGGGAATGTAGTGGTGTGATCGTGGCTCACTACAGCCTTGAACTCCTGGGCTCAAGCAGTCCTCCCACCTCAGCCTCTTAAGTAGCTAGAACTAGCGCCACCACACCCAGCTAATGTATTTTATTTTTAGTAGAGACAGGGGCTCACTATGTTGCTAAGGCTGGTCTCGAACTCCTGGACTCAAGATATCTTCCCACCCTGGCCTCCCAAAGTGGTGGGATTACAGGCATGAGCCACCGCACCTGGCACATTTTTTAACGATAATATTTTCTGTATAGTGTGCTGAATCAAATCTATTATTAAAATAACCTTCACCTATTTCTTTTTCCCTTTTTAGCATGGCTACAGGAAAATTTAAAATTATATATGTATTTCATGTTATATTTCTATTAAACAGCATTAGTTGAGAGAGTAAAGACCCAGAGATATCCCAAAGAAATACTGAAAGGTGGGGCTGGGTGTGGTGGCTCACACCTGTAATCCCAACACTTTGGGAGGCCGAGGCGGTTGGATCACTTGAGGTCAGGAATTCAAGACAAACCTGGCCCACATGGTGAAATTCCGTCTCTACTAAAAATACAAAAATTAGCCGGGCATGGCGGCAGGCGCCTGTAATTCCAGCCGCTCGGGAGGCTGAGGTAGGAGAATCACTTGAACCCTGGAGGTGGAGGTTGCAGTGAGCCGACATCACGCCACTTCACTCCAGCCTAGGTGACACAGCAAGACTCCATCTCAAAAACAAAACAAAACAAAACACAAAGATATCTCAAATGGTGAGATATTGACCATGTTCACCAACAGCCCAAGGGCGAAACTTAGAATTCAGAGTCTACAAACTTAGTGAGCTCAGTCCTCCTGTTGCTTTATGTCTAGCTTAGCTAACCACTCCCCTTCGGTTCCTGCTTTTTCTGGCGGTGACAAGTAACCCACCACTGCAGGAAAAGATCTAAACCAGGGCTATCAATCTAAATGAGCCATACTTCCAGTGCTCAGTAGCATAAGTGATTAATGGGGACTGCACTGGGCAGCCCAGTTCCAAAGAACAACCCCCTCATATCTTCCTGAGTATAATAAGAGAGTTCCCTCTGGTGAAATTGGGGTGGATTTTTACAACAGAAATATAGCCTCCCCTAAAAGAACGAAGCTCAAGACATTCCCCTAATCTTAACCAACCCCTACATTTTTATGTGTTAAGATTACAATAAAGCCTGGCGTGGTGGCTCAGGCCTGTAATACCAAAACTTTGGGAGGCCGAGGCAGGCAGATAACTTCATCTCAGGAGTTCAAAATCAGCCTGGGCAACATGGTGAAACCCCTTCGCTACAAAAAACACAAAAATTAGCTGGGCGTTGTGGCACATACCTGTAGTCCCAGCTACTCAGGAGGCTGAGACAGGGAGATCGCTTGAGCCCAGGAGGTCAAGGCTGCAGTGAGCCGAGATCCCACCACTGCACTCCAGCCGGGGTAACACAGTGAGAGCCCATCTCAAAATTTAAAACGATTACAATTAACATCCTTAATTCAAATACTAGCCTGTATTTAATAGTTTAGGATTGGCCTGGCAATGAGAAGTGTCGGTTTTATAATAGGCTTATAAAAGACTGACGGTCTAAGAGAAAACAACCGAATTTCTCATTTGCTACTAGGTGCCGGATGTTGAATCTTAACCCTTGAAGAATTCAGAGGCACACACCGCGACTAATTGCACACTGGGTATGGAATACAGAAAACAGTGGCCATGTAGGAGTCTGAATCAAAAGGGCTTTTTTAGGGTTTAGTTGTTGTTCTTGCCTTTCACTGAATGACAAAAGTTTTTTTGTTTTTTTGTTTTTGAGAAGGAGTCTCGCTCTGTCGCCCAGGCTGGAGTGCAGTGGCGTGATCTCGGCTCACTGCAAGCTCCACCTCCCGGGTTCACGCCATTCTCCTGCCTCAGCCTCCCAAGTAGCTGGGACTACAGGCGCCCACCACCATGCCGGACTAATTTTTGTATTTTTAGTAGAGACGAGGTTTCACCATGTTAGCCAGGATGGTCTCGATCTCCTAACCTCGTGATCCGCCCACCTCGGCCTCCCAAAGTGCTGGGATTATAGGCGTGAGCCACCACACCTGGCCAAAAGATTTTTTAAAATCATGAAACACCATGCAGTGTGCATCTCAGGTGTCTAAGGCCGCATTAGTAAACTAGTTATATTATGGAATGGTGTATAATCTACACAATCATACTGGCTTATTTTACACTGAAGATTGTACATAGGATTTTTAAAGTGACACCTTTAAAATTCTGGGGAAATAAAGATGAACCCCTTCCATATAGAATTCTGAAGACTAATTTTTGCAAGGGCATTAAGTATTATTCTGGGATAAATGCAATTTGAGATTCCCACCCCCGCAAAGAAAGAAGGCTCAAGTGGAACTTGTGGTCAGGGAGAATGGGGGAGCTGTCATGAACTCGCCATTGTGTTATGCTCAGAACACTAACTTCATTTCTCTTCATTCCTTGATTTGACCAAATATCTCAAATTGATTTATCCACTTCATAAAATGTGTTCCCTTTAGAAAGGCAAATCTTCATTTTTTAAAGAGCAAATGTCACTTAGTTGAGTTGTTGGACCACACAGGAAGCACAATGGCAGGGTCAGTGGAATTAGGAAAGCTGTCTTCTCTTTCTCTCAATTCTACCCAAGTAACCATGAACTAATTATTCAGCCCCTCTGAGTCTCTGTTTCCCATTAGTAAATTGAAGGCAATGACTGCAGCTCTCCTTACCACACAAAGACATTTGGATGGCTAGCAGAAATAACAGCATGGCTCCTTCCTCTACCTTGGGCACACAGGGGATAAAGATTTCACTACAGATTACATCCCCTAATCCCCCTCCTTCTCCTACCATCCCATCCAGCTAAGAGCAGAGAAGTAGAAGAGAGTTCTGTACAGCAGGACTCAGAGAAAAAAGTAGTTAATTGAAAGCAATTAATTATTGGTGGTTTTGAGAAAACCCAGAACTCCTAGCTAACTTGATCTAGCTTCGTAAGTCACTAAAAGCCCAGTGCCTTTTCTGTCTCCAGTTCTGTACCAGCCTCTGGAGGAAATGCAAGAGACCTTCCAGACCTGATCACCACACTCTATTTACAGTCTCACCATGGAGAAGACATCCACTTATGAAGCCAGCAGAACAGATGTGGGCAACTTTCAAAAATGAAATAACAAATGGTCAGCTCCTGTTTTTCTGTAGAGCTACGGATGGAAGGAGAAAGAGTGAGTAAAACATATGCTTAATCCCACATGTGGCTGACAAAGTGTAGTGGGGTTTGCACAGGCCAGCTCTTAAAAACTCATTATGCAGTGGTCAAGGAACAGCAGGGATTTGGGTGCATTCAACCACTGAATACGAGGAATATACAATTTCAAAATCTGAAGCATACACAGTTAAATCCATAGATGTCTTCATGAATTTTTAGTAGAAAATATGAAATTTCAACAAAATGTGTGTACCATGCTGCTTCAACTTGTCCTGCTCAAAAGGACACATTCAATTCCCTCTGCTCTTAGTGGTTCTTTGATGTAAGTTTTTGAGAACTTACATCAGATTTCTTGAGCTTTTTTGATACCACTAGTGGTACTTGTCACTCAAGTGTTTCAATATACATCTTCTCAGACAGGATCCTCTGAGGCACAGGGATAACTGCTAACCTTCATTCTTCTGAAAAACAAATGTAAAATGGTCAAGCCGAAAAACAGGACCACCTCTGGTAGGTCCTCAGAAGCATCAGGCCATGCTGTGGGGTGTTCCTAGAGGCAAACAGCACACGTCCACGAGGAACTCAGTATGTAATAAACAGATCCAGCCCATCTTTTTTATTTTCAGTTTATTTGTCAATACAGCCAAGTTTAAAAAGTCCTGGAGTTGTGGCAGGCAAGTGGGTTACATTGAAGTTTCTGTTTGGAGGCAGAGAGATGGAAGATAAAGGATGTGCCTTTAAATTTCCCCTGAACTTGTTACTTTCCAACTCTAAAATGCTTTTGGCAAGAGAAAATAACACATAAGACAACTTCTGCTTATAGATGAAATAACAGAAACTGAATTTATCCTCCTGCTTAAACAAGAGGAAAACAGAACAAAACCTGTGACTGGTTTTCAGACATTAAACAACAGGCAATGTGAGACTGTGATGTCAAGAAGACAGTAACTGACTACAATTGGTGAGAGCCATTTTCAGGCTGTAGGACAGGGAGGATGAATCCAAACACAGACCAGAAGTTCTATTGAGTTGCAGAGTCAGAGACTAGAGATCAGAGAAGCCAAGGCAGCTAAAACTTTAGGGGCAGAGAAACCAGGAGCAAAAAAGCTGTATATATAGCAAAACTATATACACAGAAAGAACTCCAGCATCTATAGAGGAATATCCTCAAGTACTTGGCTGAGTACTGATCTGCAATTGCAAAGACAAAGTAGAAAGAGGAGGAGGAAGAAGAGGAGAAGGAGAATAAATTGCCAGAGGTGAGAAAAAGAATCACCAGAAATGATACACAGGATAATTTCCAAAGCTTGTACAGGGCTGGAAATAATCTGTACTCCACCAGACCAAATAGTTAACTGAAATCAATTAATCCTTAATGGTTTCAAGAAAACCCAGAACTCCCAGCTTATTTAATCTGGCTTCATAAATCAGAAAGATATCATAATATGGGGCATCAGGTAGGATCCACAAAAGGGTATTGCCTTAACAATGAGATTAAATTAGACCTAGATTAAAGACTGCTGTGAAACTGCCCTAACAAAGTATAAAAGCAAATCAAAAAGAAAAGCTAATTCAAAGTCACCTAACAGTGCACAAAATCCAGCAAGTAACAGTATAAAATTTACATTGTACAATATCTAATTTTAAAAAAATTACAAGGTATGAAAAGAAGCAAGAAAATGTGTTCTATAGCAATAGAAAATCCCCCACATGGAAACAAGCAAAGAAATAATAGAAATGATGGGACTAACAGACAAGAGTGTTAAAACCAATAAATAATAATAATAATTGGAAATGTATAGCTACTAAGTTAAAAGTAGAGATGAAATGAAACCATAAAAAAATTAATCTAGGCCAGGCATGGTGGCTCACACCTGTGATCCCAGCACTTTAGCTGGCTGAGATGGGAGGATTGCTTGAAGCAGTTTGAAACCAGCCTGGGCAAAAAAGGGAGATCCTGTCTTTCAAAAAAAAAAAAAAAAAAGAAAGAAAGAAGGAAATACAAAAAAAGTTAGCTGAGCATGGTGGCGGCTACCTGTGGTTTCAGCTCGGGAGGCTAAGGTAGGAGGATCACTTAAGGCAAAGATGTCAAAGCTGCAGTGAGTTGTGATCATGCCACTGCACTCCAGCCTGGGCAACAGCAAGATCCTGTCAAAAGAAAGAAAGAGACAGAGAAAGGAAAACAAAGGCAAGGCAGGACAGGGCAGGACAGGGCAAGACAGGGTGGAGAGTAAGACATGGATAAGTTAAAAGTAAAAGGATGGAAAATTTTATACATGAAAACACAAATCAAAAGAAAGTTGGAATGGCTATATCAGACAAGGTAGATTTTTAGAACACAGAATATTACCTAGGATAAGGATATTTTATAATGACAAAGGGATCCACTTATCAAGAGTACACAATAATCCTAAATATATGTACCTAGTAACAGTCTTTAAATATATGAAGAAAAATTGAGAAAATTCAAAGGAAAAATAAATGAATCCACAATTATTGTTGGAGAGTTTAACACTCCTCTCTCAGTAACTGATAGATCAAGTAGACCGAAAATCAGTATAGCTATGGAAGATTTGAACAACACTATCAATGAATTTGACCTGACATTTATAAAACACTCCAGTTAACAGTGGCAGAAGGTATATTCTTTTTTGAGTACACCTAGAACAATGACCAGGATAGATCATACTGGAGGCCATAAAACAAGTTTGTGTGTGTTCATTTGTGTGTGTAGGTACCTATAGAAATTAATTTAAATGAAAACAGAAAAGCAATGGAAACAAAAGTTGTTTTTTGAAAATATAAATAAAATTGATAAAACTCCAGCCAAACTGATGAAAAATAAAGAAAAGAAGATACAAACACCAACATCAGGACTGAAAGAAGGCCATCACTACACATTCTACAGCTATTGAAAAGATAATAAGGGAATATTATGAATTTGATGCCAATAAATTTGATAACTTAGATGAAATGAAAAAATTATTTGAGATGCAAACCTCATTCAAGAAGAAATCAATAATTGAATGGCCCCTTCACAATAAAGAATTAAATTAAATTATTACGTAAATTTAATTCATAGTTTAAAGCTTTTGTATGAAGAAAACTCCAGAAAACTTCACATAAAGAATTCACTGATGAATTATTCCAAACATCTAAGAATTAAATAATACATACAAATTCTATATTCAATTTTTCCAGAAGAATAGAAGAGAATGCTTCCTATTTCATGTTATGACATCAACATTACCTTAATACAAAAACCACGCAAGATATTATGAGAGAAAATTACAACCAATTTTCTTAATAAATATAAACATTAAACATGTTAACAAAGTTAGAGAAAATCAAATCCATCAACACGTAAAAGGGATAACACCTTATAACCAAGTAAAATTCATCCCAGGAATGCAAGATTTAACATTAAAAACCAATTGATGTAATCATCATGTTAATAAATGCAAAAAGAATAACCACAAGTTCATCTTAATAGATTCAGAAAGAGAATTTGACATAAGTCAACATTCATTTATGATAAAAGCTCTCAGCAAACTAGAAATAGAAAGAAACTTCCTCAACTGGATAAAGAGCAGCTACAAAAAGCCTACAGCAAACACTATCCTTAATGGTGAAAGACTAAGTACTTTCACCCTAAGATCAGGAACAAGGTGGATTTCTTTTTCTCACAGACTGGGAGAAAATGCTTGTGAAATATATGTCAAATACAAAACTCAATAATTAAAAGACAGGCCAACTTAAAAACAGGACAGGGTTGGGTTCACACCTGTAATCCCAGCGCTTTAGGAGGCTGAGGCGGGAGGAGGCCAGGAATTTGAGACCAGCCTGGGAAACAAAGTGAGACTCTTTCTCTACAAAAAATTAAAAAATTAGTTGAGCATGGTTTTGCACACCTGTAGTCCCAGCTACTCAGGAGCCTGAGGTCGGAGGATCTCTTGAGCCCAGGAGTTCAAGTCTGCAGTGAGCTATGATCACACCACTGCACTCCAGCCTGAGTGACAGACTGAGACATTGTCTCTCTTAAAAAAAAAAAAAAATTAACGAGAAAAAAAAGGACAAAAAATTAGAATAAACACTTCACTAAAGAAGATCTCTAAATGGCAAATTAACACAGGTAAAGATGCTTACCATCATTCGCCTTTAAGGAAATATATATGAAAACCATGAGACACCATGCCACACTCATAGAATGGCTAAAATTTAAAAGACTATGCTGACTAGGATGATGACAAGGGAAGTGGAAGAACTAGAACCATCCATCATACATTGCTGGCAGAAATACAAAATGGTAGAGCCACATTGGAAAACAGTTAAAAAAATTGTTTTAGAGAATGCACATACCATATGACTCAGCAATCCCTTTCAGGTATTTATCTAAAAGAAATGAAAATAAACGTTTTCACAAAGTTTTGTACTCAAATGTTTATAGCATTCATCCCAGGAAAGCAAGATTTAACATTCAAAACCTTCATGTGAACCAAAAACTAGAAACAATCTAAATGCTCATCAACTGTTGACCAGATAAACAAACCTCAGTATGTTCATATAACAGACCACTACCTAGAAATAAAAAGGAACAAACCAATGATACACACAACGATATGGATGAATCTAAAAAAAAGGAAGCCAGATGAAAGAAACCAATTACAAAGGACCACACGCTGTGTGATTCTGTGTAAATAAAACTCTAGAAAAGTCAAAACTCTGCTGACAAAAGGCAAATCAGTGACGGTCATGGGTAAGAGGTAGGAGGAGAGGAATGCCTATAAAGCAGCACAAGAGAACTTTTTGGGGCAATAAATTTTGCTGCTGTAGACATTTGTGTAGACACTTTTGTGTGAACATGTTTTTGTCTTGGGTACACCCCCAGGGAAAGGAAATTACCGGATTGCATGATAACTCTATGTTTAACTTTCTGAGGAACCATGTCTCTATCGTGATTGCAGTGGTGGTTACATACTGTATACATTTGTCAGAATTGTACACTTACATTACAATTAAGTGACTTATTGAATCGTCCACTTAAAATTGGTCCATTTTCTTCCATATAAATTACACTTCAAAAAAGTTAATTTCTTAAAGCAAAAAATACGAAATTAAACAAAGAAAAAGAAACAATTGTAATTAATCCTGGATTACACACTTGACTAAAGTACAGTGCTCAAATTGATAAGACACAGCCAAATTTCTACTCGCTTTGTGCTATGTAGACCCTGCTAGTTTCCTGTGCCTATTCTAGAAGCTGTGGTAGAAATATGGCCATTAGATAGGAAAGGCCCGGGTTTCCCTTCTGGAACCATCACCTACCACCAGATGGGCATGTGGCATGTTAGTTGCCTCCAAATCTCCCCTGCTTCAAGAGTCCTCCACCTCCACCTCCAACAAAGAGTACCTTCTCTGAGCATCTCTGGAGCTTCTTCTTCAGTCTGATTCTGTCTGTTTTTCCTTGCCAGGATTCCTCACACTTTACGATCCATGGGAAGATTCCTACTCTAGTCTCTGAATACATATATGTGTATATGTATGTATGAACATGAGTGTGCATATATGTATATGTATGTATGCACACGTATGTGTGTGTTTCTGTCATCTCTAATCACCTGGAACAGGGGAACACTGTGTGTGCTTAGTCCACCTTCTTGTAACTCTCAGAGCTTAGTTTTGAATGACATAAAGGAGCTGCACAAATGGACAGCAAATGAAAGGCTTATAATTAAAGCCAGTGTATTATTTCGACTGAGTTGGAAGTCAAACATGAAATTTCTCATTAAGAATTTAACTCTTTCACTAATAAATTTATCTAGTCTGCATATGTCCTATTTGAGGTCTCTCACTCTTCTCAGAAAAGTCCTGAAGTGTATTTACGAAGAAGGCCAAAGTATATTAGTGCTGGATTTTTAGAATGATTAATAGATGATAGAGGTAGCTAGATAGATGATTGATTGATAGACAGACAGATAATAAGTAGATATAAATAAAAGGTTTTCTTTCTTATTTTCTGTTTTTTAAAGGAACATTAAATATACCTATATGTGTCTTTATTTGAAAGCAATGAAACTGCCATCCAGTACATAAGAAAACCCCTACCCTGCAGTGACCTTCTAAAATTCTGCCTTAAAACACAAATGGAAGTACATTTGACATCATCTCTCAGCCACAAAACACAAATTCAAAATCTCAAAAGATTTTCTTAGCTCCTCTCAGCAAATAGAAGTGGGTTCTCTGCTTCTAGTTGTACAAAATTGCACCACAAACACTCACTGGATGATGTCTGCCCAGTCAGGCCTGCAGTTGCCCTGCCAAAGGTTTTCTCGGGACTGGAGAAAGTGCCAGAGAAAGAATTGTCAGGGAGCCAAAGTCAGAACACCTGAGACAAGAGTGAGTTGCGTGGGCAGAGCCGAGTTATACTTGCACTGTGCTGGTGTCCAGGTTCCAAAGTGACATTAACTATTTTGAAAGTTAACAAATGAAACTTGCCATGCACAAAGGCATCCAAATATCAGATCTAAATGCCAATTCTATTTCACTAACAAAGGAAAAACTGGACTTAGCCAGAATTATGAAACCCCAAAAACAATTTGCAATCATTTCACCATTCTAGCAAATGCTGGACAGCACCCACAACCAGGAGACACAACCAGAAGACTGATAACACACACCACTGCCCCACTGCAGTGGCTTATGCTGTCCAGCTGAAAGAAGAGGGCAGTTGTGATCAAGATATTTGCTCAGAGGACTTCCAATGCAATGGAGACGAATGTGAATATGGAGTAATAGAGAGTGACATTCCTTATGTTGTGTCAGTTTCGAAATCCAGATCGACGGAGATATAGATGTCAGCTCGGAGGACAGGCAGGCTTCATTGCCCATGGACATCACACTGCCAGCACCTGTCCACTCAGCAGGTTGTGTGCCTTGAAGTGAAGGAGTACACATGATCTCTTCCTCAGCCTCCCCTCCCCGGGCTGCAGCGGCCGTAAAGGGGACGCCTCCTCTCAGTCTGTGTCAGCACATGGAGATCAGTCAGGGGAGACCACTTATAATTATTTGATGCAGATGGTCACTTCATTAGCATACACACCAAGTAGCCAGTTACAGGGTGTTGCCCTGCCTCCCCAGCCCTCTTCCTGAGCCGGCCTTCAGGCTATCAGGCAATATATTTTAAGCAAAAAAATAGCCTGCTCAAACCACTTTGGAGGCCTCTTTTGTGAGACATGTAGCCATTTCTTTTAGGAAATCCTAAAAGAATGACAAGTTTCTGGGTTCGTGGGACTTAACAGCCAGGTGCAGAGACTCACCTATTCCTAAATAAGGTCATCAGAATGCTTGAAACTTGTAATGAGAGCTGGCAGGATCCTCAGCTCCCCTTCCGTGGGTTGAGCCTCTCTGTATTTGTGGCAGGTCCTGAATTAGAGAAATGGGCTCTCACAGTGACACTGAGCTAAGGCTTGGTAGGTCCATAGCCTCATTTTGACAACTCACCGCCCCCAGCACAAAGAAAGGACCCTGGGGAGCAGGGAACGGCTACAGATGCAGGGCTCCAAATTTTAAAGTGAAAAAGAAACGTAAGAGACACACAAGTCCAGTGGGTTTTCAAGATTTTTTAGTAGGATATCTCATTTTGCAAATAACACCATTGAGTGAGTGCTAAAGTATAGAACAGGAAAAGCAAAACTGTTTTAAAGGAGAGTTTGGGGCTCCAGAGCACTATCCACCTGCCTCCACCCCCATCCCCAGCTGCCACAGAATTATCTGACAAAACCTAGGTCTTCTCACAGAGCAATTTGGGAAACACTGATTAGTAGATGCTCTTACTGGGGAGAAGAAACAAAGCCCCAGAGAAATGAAGTGACTTGTCCAAGATCAAACATAGTGAACTCTTCCAAAGTGGCAAAAAATAAAAATAAAAAAATAAAAACCCTCGTGAACCTATAATCTCAGCTCCCTATTGCCCATACCAGGCAGGTGTTCCATGTTGACCCACTCGATTTGAAGTGTTATTTACAAAAGTGCAGTAACCTTCTTGGACAAAGAGAAATTTGTTTCACCTTCAGCCCCACATTTTCTCCCCATAAGAAATGATCACCATAGAGGGGTTACGCATATAAGATCATCCAACACAGCCCGTAAAACTCCCCAAAAAGACACCTCATTCTCACCATCAGCCCAGCATACGAGCTCCTTGTCACCAGAAGGGCATGCCCAACCCATGCTATGCTATGTATTTTGTGGTGAATTGATAAGTGAGTCCCCTCTTCCCAGAGAAAATGAAACAGGGACTCAAGCATTTGAACATGATCAATAAGGACAGATCATCTGTAAGAAACCAGGATCCCCCACTCCTCCTCACCCTCCCCTCAACAGGATGCTTCTGCCTGAGTTACATAAATAAATGCACTTTGCCTGACCTCTGTATACACAATGGAGAAAATTATTCCCGTTCATAAACGGAAATTTGCCCTGGCTCTTATTGATACCTCTTTTGTGCATTTTAAGGTCTTTTAACATAAACCTTGTGCCATTCTTAAAAGTGCGAGCTATCTGGAGAGCATATATTAATCTCAGAGTACAAGGCTGATTTATATTTCTGAGGGATCACAACTAAGATATGCTGTAGCCACATTGATTTAATGGTTCCTATAAGGCTCCTTGCTTGGTGCAGCCTCCATGCATCTTTTCACTAGTCAAGTCAACATTCGTGTCTTTTTAAAAGCACAGTAAATCTCTTTGATTGGGACTTGAGGCTGGAATCATTCAATTTGTGTTAAACTAAACTGTCTTATCTCCTTGTGTGCCAGGCTCTCCCTGGCATGTCCAGAATGGCATCCCAGCATGGCCTGGGCTGCCAGGGCATAAAAGCAGCAAACAGGATCATTCAGACAGGTCAGACAGGCTTTCTCTGGCCCTCCCACTACTCAGCTCCCAATGATGAGAGACAGGAAAATGTCACGTGATTATCACTCCATTAAAAAAGAAGAAGGCACTTCCTCCTCTATGCAGACAGACAGAAGCTTGAGCAAAGACCAATTAATTTCAAAGGGGAAGAGACAGCTGCACATATGTTCCCTATGAGTGATCTTAGGCAGAGTCTCCCAAATGCCAAGAAAAATATTTCTGTTGGGAGCTTCTGTTAAGAATAGAATTTTTCCTGCGGTTTTAATGCTCTTTTTAATACATTCATCCCATTGCCTAACATTTATTGAACACCTACTATATGCAGGCATTTTCTTGCTCATGATGCTTTCACACATCCCCTCATCATGGATTCATCCATTGAACAACTATTGAACAAGCTCTTTAGTGTCAGGACCCTTGCCAGGTGCTGAGCACGCAGAGAGCAAAGACACCATCCCTTGCTTGCAGAGGGTCAAGGAGCATAGCATTGAGTCAATTCCCACTTAGCACTGGACCCCTGCCAAGAGCTCTGTGACTGATGTCTTGTTCACGACTCACAGCAATCCTGGACACATTTTACAGATGAGAAAACAAAGGATTCAGAAAATTTAAGGCACTGTTCCAGGCCTTTCCAATTTCATTGTGGAAATTCTTTCCAGCTCACTATTGACTATAACCTCAGAGAGCAAAGAATGTGCTATAAAAGAGATACATAAAAAATAACATGATAGCACCATCCTTTCCAGCCAAAGTTGACAGCAATTTCCATTTTTCTTTGTGCCCCTGCACTTAAAAAGAGATGAATGATAGGAAAAAGAGTTTGGCAGTTCTTTAAAAAGTTAAACGTGGCTGGGCGCAGTGGCTCAAACCTGTAATCCCAGCACTTTGGAGGCTGAGGCAGGCAAATCACCTGAGGTCAGAAGTTCGAGACCAGCCTGGCCAACATAGTGAAATTCCATCTCTACTAAACATACAAAAATTAGCCAGGCGTGGTGGTGGGCGACTGTAATCCCAGCTACTCAGGAAGCTGAGGCAGGAGAATCACTTGAACCTGGGAGGCAGAGGTTGCAGTGAGCTGAGATCGCACCACTGTACTCCAGCCTGGGCAACAGAGTGAGACTCTGTCTCAAAAAAAAAAAGAGTAAAGTGTAATTACCATGTGGCCCAGCAATCCCAATCCTAAGACTACCCAGAGAAATAAAGACCTTTATTGAACAAAAATGTTCAATAAAGCATTTTATTAAATGGCGGCATTATTCATAATAGCCCCAAAGCAGAATCAACCCAGATGTCCATCAAATGATGAATGGACAAATCAAATGTGATCTACCCATACAAAGAAATATTATTCAGCCATAAAAAGGAATAGAGTGCTGATACATCCTACAACATGGATGAACGTGAGGGAAGCCAGACACAAAAGAGCATAGATTTTATGATTCCACTTATATGAAAGTCCAGAGTAGGCAAATCTGCAGACAGAAAGTAAATTAGCAGATGCCAGGGCAGGAAGGAAGAGTTACTGCTAGTGGGTACAAGATTTGTTTTTGGAGTGATGAAAATGTTCTGGAATTAGATAGTGCTGATGATTGAACAGTCTCGTGAATAAACTAAAACTGCTGGATTGTACACTTTAATGTGGTGACTTTCACAATATGGAAATTATATCTCAATTTAAAAAGTGAGATGAATGGGCTGTGGCAAATCAAGATGCTGATGAGGATCCTGCATCCTGCCACCCTGAGAGTCACAGCCCAGGAAAAGCCTCAGAATGGAACATACTCAGCCATAAAAAAAAAAAAAGAATAATGTGTACGCATGGACATAGAGTGTGGAATAATAGATATTGGAGACGCAGAAGGGTGGGAGTGGGGTAAACTGTGAGAAATTACTTAATGCGTACAAGGTACACTATGGGGGTGATGGTTAAGATCAAAGCTCAGACTTCGCCACTATCCAATATATCCATGTAACAAAACTGCACTTATGCCCTTTAATTTTTTTTTTTTTTTTTGAGACAGAGTCTCACTCTGTCGCCCAGGCTAGAGTGCAGTGGTGCAATCTCGGCTCACTGCAACCTCCGCCTCCTGGGTTTAAGCAATTCTCCTGCCTCAGCCTCCCCAGTAGCTGGGACTACAAGCATGCACCACCCTGCCTGGCTAAGTTTTGTATTATTAGTAGAGACAGAGTTTCACCATGTTGGCCAGGCAGGTAACTCCTGGCCTCAAGTGATTCACCTTCCTCGGCCTCCCAAAGTGTTGGGATTACAGGCGTGAGCCACCACCCCTGGCCTACCCTTTAAATTTATACAAACAAAAAAAAAGAAGAAACACAGTCCTTAAAAAGAAAAAACAAAAGAGCTACACATGGTGGCTTATACCTATAATCCCAGTGCTTTGCGAGGCAGAGGCAGGAGGCTCACTTGAGGCCAGCAGTTTGAGAACAGCCTGGTCAACACAGTGAGAACCCATCTCTGTAAAAAAAAAAATTTTAAACTAGACAGGTATGATGGCACATGCCTGTAGTTCCAACTATTCAGGAGGCTTAGGCAGAAGGATCACTTGAGCCCAGTAGTTTGAGTCTGCAGCTAGCTGAGCTATGATTATGCAATCTCACCACAGCACCCCAGCCTAGAAGACACAGTGAGACCCTGTTCCTATCTCAAAAAAAAAAAGCCTCCTTGAAGAGTGCCTTTGCCAGCTCCTGCTGCTCCCTCTGCTCACAGCAAGGATGTCACTCTGGAGGGGGGGGACCCAGCATTCCTAATGCCCAGGTGCAGGGACGGCAGCCCTCAGCAGAGCCCAGAAGCAGGTGACAGTCTCTCCAGCTCCCAGCTATCTGTTCTTATCCTGAGCTGGCCCTGGGCAAAGTGTCAGGGGCCCTTGGCACTCACTTCCTTTTTGACTTCAGACAAGTCTTAGTGTTCTTTCAAATAGGCTAACCCTTCAGACTCTGCCTCAAATTAATGAATGAGGGAAGGGGGTTCACCCACAGTAATTTTTTCTCCTCTCATAAAATAGCAGCTGCATTTAATCTTGGGCTTCAGCCCAGGAATTGGAGGCTGCAGTGAGCTATAATTGCACCACTGCACTCCAGCCTGGGTAACAGAGTGAGACTCTGTCTCAAAAAAATGAAAAATAAAATAATACAAATTAAAGTAAATTAAAAATGGAGCAGCCACTGAATGCAGATGTAAAGCTCATTACTACTCAGTCTACCCATTCTGAAGTCAGCCACTGCAAACCGGAAACCTCCTTCCAACGGGGCACCCCACATTAGGGGCATCCTAGGAGGCTAAGAAGCCTCCCACTCCCCTGGAAGGGCCGGCTGGGTGCTTCAATTCATTAAGTCATACATCTTCCGAGCTGGAAGGATCTTCCAAACCATTTCACTCAGGCCCTTCATTTTATAAATGAGAAAGCTGAGCCCTGGCCACTTAACTTCCTTATCCCCAAGTCACAAGCTAATAGAGGCACAACCCCATTCTCTCCTGCCTCCTGCCCAGGGCTCTTTTTAACCCAGCACACTGCTTCTGTAGAGTCAGCTCTTATTTGCAGAAATTCTACACTCAAGATGAGCAATATACACTTCTCCTAACACCTGCATCGAGCCCAGTCCTCTCTGAACACACCGCAACCTAGATACGAAATTTCACTAATTAAGGTGTTTTTTTGTAGGTTCCCACAGAGTGGGACCCTAGCGATATGAAAGTCAAGAAAAAGCAAGGAGTATCATTAGAGGAAAGTAAATGCTGGACCTCCAATGCTTATCTTAGCGGTCTTAACTCATGAAACCATTCCTCACCATTATATCATCTGTTTGATGGGTGAAGGTTATTGTCATATGTTGTGACTATCAGAACTCTTGATATGGGAGTAAGAGAAAAAGCAGCTCAAACTAGCTTATGAAAAAGGGACATAATTAGCTCACAAAGTAGAATTTAGGAAGGCTTGATCAGGGCTTCAAAAATGTCACCAAAGATTCAGTGTCCCTTTCTCTATCTCTTGACTCTGCTCTCCTCCAGATTGGCTCCACACTCATGGGGACTCATCCCATTCCAGAACTTACTCTTACTTTTAACTGGTGGAGAAGAGTAAGTGTCCACTTTCCTGAGAGCTCCAACAAGAGAGAAGTGAGGCCGGGTGTGGTGGCTCACACCTGTAATCCTAGCACTTTGGGAGGCCGAGGCAGGCGGATTACCTGAGGTCAGGAGTTCGAGACCAGCCCGGCTAAAATGGTGAATACAAAATACAAAATTAGCCAGGTGTGATGGTACATGCCTGTAATCCCAGCTACTCGGGAGGCTGAGGCAGGGGAACTGCTTGAACCTGGGAGGCGGAGGTTGCAGTGAGCCGAGATCGCGCTACTGCACTCAAGCCTGGGCGACAGAACAAGATTCCATCTCAAAAAAAAAAAAAAAAAAAAAAAAAAAAACAAAAAAAAAAAAAAAAAAAAAAAGAAGCCAAGGCACGGTGGCTTAAGCCTGTAATCCCAGCACTTTGGGAGGCTGAGGTGGGCGGATCACAAGGTCAGGAGTTCGAGACCAGCCTGGCCAACATGGTGAAACCCTCTCTCTACTAAAAATACAAAAAATTAGCCAGGCGTAGTGGTGGGCACCTATAATCCCAGCTACTCAGGAGGCTGAGGCAGGAGAATTGTTTAAACCCAGGAGGCAGAGGTTGCAGTGAGCTGAGATCGCACCACTGCAGTCCAGCCTGGGTGACAGAGCAAGACTCCGTCTCGGAAAAAAAAAAAAAAAAGTGAGTCTCAATACTTCAGATTGTCCCAACAGAGATTTTTTTTCTTCCTCCCATAGAACCATAGTCTCATTTTCATTCTCTCTATGATACTGAGGACTAATTAATAAAGGGCCATTAAACATAGAAGAGAATTCTGCAACCATTGGGCCTATACTTATTAATAAAGAGATCTCAACATCAGATTCTACTTTCTAAAGAGTGGCTTTCTCAGGCAGCTTGGACACCAAAAGAACTCAGTAGAGAGATGAGGAAAAATAAAGTTTATGAGAATACTCTACTAGATCCACACAATATTTTCTTTAGAGTAAGAGATGATTCTCTGGAGGTTTGCATTGCTAATTATAACACACAGTTTGAGACCTTGAAATTGATCTAGTATATAAGCTAACGAAAGCCTCCTGCTATCTGGGGTGATTCATCAAAACCAGAAAGTGTGCCATGTCACCCCATCCCCACAAAAGGGAAACTGCTGGAGAGCATGTTATCTTTATAGAGTCATTTGGTTCAGCAAACACTTTCCCGTCAGTCAGCGTCAGCCACAGGCACAAGTGTGAAATAAAAAACGTCGGATCTTCACTATGAGCAACATCCCTCACCCAAGCCTGTTTTTGGTTGTTTTGGTTTGGGTTGGGTTGGTTTTTTGTAGAAACAGGTCTCACTATGTTGCCCAGGCTGGTCTTGAATTCCCACCTCAGTCTCCCAAAGTGATGGGATTTTAGGTGTGAGCCACTGTACCTAGCTCCCAGCCTCCTTTTGGAGCAAAATTTTTCTCATTTTCAGTGCCCTTGACCTTTCCCACACCCCCAGCGGCAGCCTCATGTGCCCCCAGATGCCCAGAATCTCCCTCTTTGGATCCCTAGTCTTCTTTCTTCTGCAAACACTTCATCATCATTATCAACACACATTAGTTAAGTATCTATAAGGTGAAGGCATTTGCGGGGTGATTTGGACGTTGTTACTTTGTTGGTTCCTTGTGTCAGTTTCTTTGTAAGACTGCCTCTTCCCTATTCCCTGCAGTTCTGGCAGGGTTGTCAATCAAAAGAAAACACTGTCCTCAGCAAATGGTAGACCTGCAAGTCAGGCTGGCCTATCGGCATAAACAACTATGTGACCGAAGCAAGACCAATGAGAGCCCTTTCTAGGGATTGCTATGAAGATTCAGAGAGTGACAAAGAGTATTTTCCTTCTGCTACACAACCATGTGCTGTAAGAACCACATAAGCCAGACACTGATGGTGTTTATCTTTGGGCCTGAGAATAACATCAACCCAGAAGAGAGAAGTGAACATGGGAGAGATATGGTTCTAATGGCATTTGGAGTATTGGGTTAAGCTGCATCTAAAGTTTTATCCCTAGATTTTTATTTACAAAGCCCTTAAATGTTCTCTTTAGTTAGGTTACCCAAGTCATTGTCTTGCATGAAACCAAACAATCTTGAGTGATCTAACAGAATATCAAGAAGTATAAGGTATCAACACCCTACTATATAATCAGCTGAAGAGGGCCATAGCCATATGACCCAGGTAAGAACTTTTAAAAATAATGCATCAACAACACAGGCTTCCTATCAAAGCTTATTGCATCCAGAATTTTGTAAACAGCTGACTGATCTTCCTGTCTCCTGGTCCCTATTCTTCACTTTTTTTTTTTTTAACCAGGTCTTAGGTTGGTTGAGTAGCTATACCTGCTAACCAGAAGTTGGATTATTTTCCAATGACATGATTCTGTCACAGCATTGATCTGCAAGCCAGAACCTGATACCTAGTGTCCTGCTAGAGCCAGAATATCCCTTTTTATGACCAAGGAGCCAGAGGTATAGTGATTTCCAGAGTGGTACTGATACCTGCATCCATTCATTGCACGGACCTGCCTACCAGAATGAAGGAACAGCCACCCCACTAGCAAAATGGCCCTGCAGTGATTCAGGGCTTGATGAGTAACAATGTGTGTGGCCGCTGGATCAAGGGTTAAGGACTACCTGAACATTAAAACCAAAACCAAAGCCAGCAAGTCACTAATCCAAAGGAAAGAGGCAAAGGGAAGAATCCAGGTAAAAGCATCATGACAGAATCCAGGATGTTTCAGGAACAGGCACAGTCACTGCTCTCCACTCTTACCCAAGTTAGCGTCTCTCTTCCCTCAGATCACTAACTTGGTTCCTGCGCACTCCAGGAGCTGACTATAAAGTTGGTGAACAAGATGTATACAAACGAAAGAATATCTGCAACAAAGAGCAGCTGGTTTTTTTTTTTATTTTCCTTTTTACTTTTTTAGTTTTTTTTTTAACTTTTTAAAAATAGGGCCAGGGGTCTTACTACGTTGCCGTGGCTGGTCTCGAACTCCTGGGCTCAAGTGTTCCTCCAGCATCAGCCTCCCAAAGCACTGGGATTGCAGGCATGAGCCACCTGGCTCTTTTTTTTTTTTTTCAGAGGCAGGGTCTTGCTATGTCAACCATTCTGGAGTTCAGTGGCACAATCAGCTCACTGCAACCTCAAACTCCTGTCTTCAAGAGATCCTCCCAGCTCTGCTTCCCAAAGTGCTGGGATTACAGGTGTGAGCCATACAACAGCCCAAAGACAAGATTTGACTAATGAATGATACAGGTAATGAACATGAGGGATTCAGATGGGGGAGAGCTTACTTCTTCCTAGGTAGTTCAGAAAATACTGCAGAGAAAAGATAAGAATTGAATGGACAGTTGAGGCAGAGTTGAATTTCAATGGCAGCAAGGGTGTATTTAAAGCAATAGAAGATAAATTCACAAAGGCCCCATAGTCAAGACAGCAAAGGGCCTGTTGAAAATAGTTTACCCAGCCTCTTTTCCAATCAGACTAGGCTTTCTATCTCCTATTCCTTTGGGTCTCATTTTCTTTCCTCTGATCTGATAAACTAATCCTTCCTGAAGTGCAAATGGATTGATGAGTAGCCCTTTCTGAGTAACATATTTGCATTTTAATAGAGACCTTCTGGACAGACAGCCTTAAACCAAAGAAATGGCTATGAATACTGGTCATTTCTGCTACTATGATAAACTGGTAGGAGAGAAATTTAGGACAGGAAAGTTTTCCCTCAAATAACTATTCTTTTGCATGTAGAGCTGGTACTCATCTTCGAGTTCAGAGTTTAGTAAAACTCAATTTGCCTAGTAACCTGTATTTCTCATGGGAATGCTAGCATTCACATGCCAGCCATCCAAATCATAGCTACGTAAGAAAAGCTTACTTACCAATCATTGGTATGTTTCTAAATTTTCTGTAGGTCAATTGATAACTTCAAATGGACCAGAGCTGTCCCATAAGTGCCATGGACCTGTCATGCCTGCTAAACTGAATGGGAAAGTCCTTTAAATACAATAAATATTACCGGTTACTTTGGGTTTCTTGAGAAAAATGCTCTCAAGTTTGGGAAATCTTGTGAAGCAATGATTATGTAATAAAGATAAATCACAAAGGAAATTGTCTCAATTTTTTTACAATAGCAACAAGTCTTTTTTTTTACTTTAAAGTTGTTTCATTTTTATTAGTATTAGTAGTAGTATTGCTCTGGAAAGAATGTTCTATTCAGAAGCAGAAAATGGGAAGTAACTGAATTTACTATTTTCTTACTCTAGCTCATATTTATTTCTTTTAAACACAAGTACTTGTCATCAAACCAAAGTTAACTATGATGTCACAGATGCTGAACTAAATGCATTAAGATACACAGAATACATGGGTACTATCACAGTCCATGACAGAAAAAAACTCATTAATTAATCTTTGAGACAAGAGAAAAAGGTTGGTTGGAACCCTACCTCAGCTTCTTTCATGACATGAATATGTTCATTAATCTTTCTAGACTTTAATATTCCTATTAGAAAAATGTAGGCCTTGTCAACCCCAAAGTATTGTCATAATAGCTTGTTGAATGGTTTCTTTTGAAGACTCAACTAAATGCAAAGTTTAAAGTATCAATTATTTTGTATTATTTCGCTCATTACAATTCAGCTTTAAAATATAAGGGAATATATTACACAAGGTTCTTTTGGAAGTAATTCCATAAAAATTTCAAAACTGAAGGATATAATTAAGTATATAATTAACTTCTACCATATCCATATGATAGAAAAACTGGCTTTCTCCTGTGCCTTTTCTGGAACATTGATTAAAGTCAAGCCCAAATTGACTGTTGTTGGCCACAATGGAGTACCTGATATTATATCAAATACCCCTGGTTCTCAATACAGTCATACCTTCAAAGAATTTTTTTTCAATTCCCAGAAGAACCACTGTAGGAGGCGTCTTACTTTCTCCAGAGTTTAACATATGTACGATTTCAGACCAAACACATTTCTTTCAAAAGCCCACATATCAAAATTGTGCACTGCATCTTAATGCTGTCTGTGCCCCAGTATGTAATTTGTTTGGGGTTTTTCTGTTGCTTTTTTGTTGTTGTTGCCTTACTTTGAATAAGTAAATTAACCAATGAATGCCTGAGGACACGCAGCACATGTTCAGGGCTTGTGACACAGGAGGGCATAAAAGCAAGGATGGTAATATCTGCTAATAGAACTTCCCATCCCAGGAGGGGGTTTTCATTTCTTTTGTTTGCACAATTTAAATAGGCAAAGCTACCCCTTTAAATGACACGAACCTTTTGTCCCTATGAGATTTCGGTTATCAGGCCACAGTCTGTCAGTTTGAAACCATTTCCTTCCCAATTAGCTTGCAGTTGGGTGGTGTGTCGTGCTGTTTTGCGGTTTCTCCACCTTCATTTGACCTTCAGCATCATCTGCAATGCTGTTTAGCACCAAAAATCACAGTCAATGCAGAGAGGCACCTGGTGTGTTTGCTCAATAATTTTGTGCTTGAAACCTTATAGCTTGACAGGATTTGGGGACTGTGGTTTGTCTGTAGTTGAAGGTTTCCTTTGTGACTGGGATACTTTCTCTTCCTGAGACTGCAGGGAATAACAACCCCAGAAAATCTCCCTTACATTTAATGCTCCCGCGCATTAGTGGCAGTGCGAGGGAACACACCTTTATCAGTAGATTCTATCTCTTTGACCCTTATCTTGTTTTAACTGAGATTTGGGCTATTTCCCCTTAAGCCAATTCTCTCTAGCTATTCCCATCCCCTTCCTTCCTGCTTCACAATGATTGCCTACAGACAGAGTACTGCAGCCCACCTAAACATCATTTCTCATACTCTTCTTTCTCATTACTGCCACCACCCAATTATAAAATACAACTGAATAGCATAGAATGACAATGTAAGTGGAGGGGGAAAAAAATCAATGAGTCCAGTGCAAACATCCAGTCTGTCTGAAAGAATCCCAAAACAAACGTAAAATAAATACCAGCTTACCCAGTACCTCTGCAGTTTGAGACTGAATCCTACCAGACTGAAACCGCAGCATCTGAAAACAGTAAACGGCATAATTAAAGAAACCCTTAAATCAAAATATAAAAGTGAGACCTGTTTCCATGAATATATCAGGTTATTATTAAGCCGTTGGAGAAGGTGTAGGAAATATTAAAGAATCACTTATAATTTTTTAAAGCAATAGCTTCACCTCCAAGCTTTAAGAAATTTCTTAACTTCTAACAAAATAAAAAGTTAGTTTTGAAATTTCAGAAAGACAGAAAGCCCTAAATGTCATTTGTTCCAGTCTCCCTGTTCTACAAGTGAGGAAACTGAGGCCCCAGAAATTCAAGGCACTCAATCAACACGAATGAAGAGACCCAGAAGCATAGCTGCACACGTAAGAGCAGAGGCCTGTCCTTCCAACCCCTACCTCATTTTTTCTATCCCATTCTCTGGGAACCAGAAGAAGCTTGAGAAGTAGTAATGGCAGAAAAGAAAGGTCTAAGTCCTCAAAATTGTTTGTTCAGCATTTTATTTGGAGTCTGCCTCTTTTGACATTTAAATCATCAACCTTTTGCTGGGTGAAAACTCTGAAAAAGAAAAGAAATCACAATCTGGCTTAAGAAGTTTGTCTGACAAAGAAGTAAAGCAAAGAAATGTCAAAGGGTTAAAGCTGAGCATCCAGACCACACAAAGAAGCCCTAAGTGAGCTGATTGTAGTAGGAGCATTAGCCTGAAAATCAGTACTGCCTGGGAGCACTTCCATTTGTCAATCAGAAAACATTAGAGTGGGTACTTAGAGAGTTAAGAGCAGACCCAACAGCCAAAATGATGAGTTTCCAAGTGAAATCTAAGGAATATCGACTGTAATTTGCTATGGAGAGGTATCTATCACTCTATCATAACTAATGCCATTGCCATCAACTTCAATTTTCTACCTAGACACCCACCAGAATGGCTAAATTAAAAAGGACAGACAACTCTAAACACCGACTGGGGCATGGAGCAACACCATATACATTGTTGGTGGGACCAGAAAGGCAGAACCACTGTGACAAGTTCTAATAGTTACTTATACAACTGAACATGTATCTACCCTTTGTCCCAGCAATTCTACTTCTTGGCATTTACCCAAGAGCGACAAAAACATATCTTTACAAAAAGATTTAGACAGTATTCAGAACAGCTTTATCCATGAAATCCAAAAACTAGAAAAAGTCCATCAACAAAAAAATGAATAAACAAACTATAGAATATTCATACAATGAAATATCAACCAGCAAGTAAAAGGAACAAACAACATTACCCACAGCAATATGGATAAATGTCAAAATGTTATGCTAAGTGGAAGAAGCCTCACACAAAAGAGTCATTGGTGGAAAAGTCAGAACACTGGTTGTCTCTGGAGGGGTGGGGCTGGGGAGAGGCAGAAATTGACTGGGGAAGGGTGTGAGGGAACCTTCTGGGAGTGATAGTTATATTTTATAACTTGAGAGAAATTTGGGTTACACAGTATTTATCAAAACTCTGTAAATCTGTACTCAAGACCTGTGCATTTCATTGCATGTACATCTTACATCAAAAGAAAAAAAAACTGTAAACATATGTTAAACTTTAGTTATATATGTGCATTATGAAGTATTTAGGGTTAAGTGTATTTATGTTTGCAATTTATTTTGAAATGCATCAAAAATATAGACTCATAGATGGATAGATGAATAGATAAATTAGACAGATAAATAGATGATTGATAGATAATAGCTAGATAGATAAAAATAGCTATAGTATAATATTAATAGCAGACACTCCACTGTATGTAAGTGTTCACTATATAATTCATTCATCTTTGTTGTCTGTATGAAAAATTTTATAATAAAATGTGGAGGGCCAGAAGAGATGGCTCACACCTGTAATCCTAACACTTTGGGAGGCCAAGGCAGGAGGATTGCTTGAGCCTAGGAGTTTAAGACCAGCCTAGGCAACATGGCAAAACCCTGTCTCTACAATAAAAAATAAAAATAATTAGCTGGGCTTGATGGTGCCCATCTGTAGTCCCAGCTACTAAGGAGGATCACCTGAGCCTGGGGTGGTCGAGGTTGCAATGAGCCATGATCACACCACTTCACTCCAGCCTGGGCAACAGAGTTAGACCCTGCCTCAAAAATAAAATAAAATAAAGTGTGGAGAATAAATCTATTAAGATTTATGACTACGTTTAATCTGTATTAGCAAATCTCTGTCTCTCTCTCTTTCACACACACACACATTACCCTATTCTCTAAAAATTTCCAACCCCAGGTGTAAAGTTCATTAATTTGAATGTGAACATATCTGTGGGAACTTCCTCTAAGGGTCCCTTCATCATGCACAGGAAAAAACATGGTAGTCCCATGGCAAGCTTTTGCTGCCTGACCAGCTTGGGCTTGGATCCTGGTTCTACTACTTTAGAAAAAGCTGTCTACTTCTCTGAGTCTCACTCCTCTCCCTATCTGTAAAATGGCTCATGATCACCCACCTCTGTGAGTCAGTATAAGGTGGTATGATCCATTTAATCACCAGCCAAGCCCTGACCCCTACCGAGTGCTCAATACATGGACCCTCATCGGATGGGCACTCAATGAACAATAATCGATTTGGTTTGATAGCAGGTTAGCTTCAACACCCTACATACTTCTTCATTTCGGGAAAACTGTGCTTAAGAAATGCCCTATTTGGAAACACACTGTTTTAACATCCTAACTTCCTTCAAAGTTTTTCAAATAAAACAATTTCAGATGAGACAGGGTATGTTCGTGTGCGTTGTACATAGTGCAGCACGAGGAGAACCAAAGCAGGCAAACAATTCCATGAACTGGTGACAGTCAGGGCACGAGGGCTCCTTGTACATTTCTGTGATTTTTCTAATTTTAAACACACAGGCATGCACACACACACCATCGCCTTTACACGAATGGAAGGCTGTCTCAAAGGGCGGGCTAAATAAACCCGTCTTATGAGGACCTCCCACTCCTCACCCCTCCACGGAGCATAAGTACTTCATCAGCATTTCCTTGACCGGCACAGAGCCCTGATATGCTGAACAATAAGCGCTCTGTTTCTCAAGGATGTGCTCATGCCAAAAAAAAAAAAAAAAGCCCTTGTACCTCGCCAAGATGAAAACTTTCCCCTTGTTTTATTCAAACACCTCTGTTTCAACGTCATGAATTCTCAGAGGAAACCGTATTAAGGTAGTCAGAATTGCACATCACCATCCTACACATCATACTTCTTAAGGAAATAAATTGAAAAACTGTTGTCCCTGGAGAGTCTGCTCCCATCTTCTTTCTGCAAAGTCCCCAAAACAAGATGTTTGGTGTACAAAACAAGATGGGGGTAACAGCATGGGGTTGCCAAGAGGCAGCCACAAACGAAGCCACCAGTGTGCTCTCATTAACCTTCCTTGCCTATTGAGAACATTCCCTTGGTAGTTTCATAAATAGTGCACATTGCTTTGGGAGCACTGCCTCTGATTGAAAGATTTTAATTATGGGTTCAAAGGACAACTCATAACACAGAAGTCTGAGAACTGATAACTAAGGTAATTCAGCAGTGGCCATCCAAATAAGATAACCTGTGAGCTGAATATAAATCTGCATGTTGCATGTTGGTATAGCTGGCCCTCCCCATAGGACACCCTATAGATTATTTTCCCAGTACAAGAGCAGGCCTCATTCATTTTCCCTGATGGGGAACTGAAACATACCAGGCATCATGTCCATTAGACTTGGCACCACTAGTACCCAGCACACATCCAGGCATGTAGCAGGTCCTCAATAAATGTTGGTTGGAAATAAATTATAAGGCTGCAGGGCAGAGGCAACATGGTACAGTGTAAACATGCACATGCTCTGGAGCCTCTTAGGTTCAAATTCTGGCTCTGCTGCTTAGACAAGCTATTTAACCTCTGTGTTCCTATCTTTCCATCTGTAAAATGGAAACAAAAATAGAATACCAATCTCATGGGATTGGGAAGATTGAATAAGTTAACGAATGCAAAACACATAGAACAGTGTTTAACATATGGTAAGTGCTATATAAATGTTAGCTACTATTTTTATTTTATCTGAGCAGTTCAGCAGGCATGGGATTCACATGAAAACTTCCTAGGTTTTCCTGGGAGAAAATAAGAAAACTGTCAGGCTGAGTGCTGTGGCTCACACCTATAATCCTTGCACTTTGAAAGGCCATGGTGGGAGGATTGCTTGAGTTCAGTCCTCAAGTGTTCAAGACCACCCTGGGCAACATAGCAGGACCCCATCCCTACGAAAAATTTTTAGAAGTTAGCTGAGGGTGGTGGTGGCTTGCCTGTAGTTCCAAGTACTCAGGAGGCTGAGATGGGAGGATTGCTTGAGCCCAGGAATTCAAGGCTGCAGTGAGCTATGATTGTGCCACTGCAATCCAGCCTAGCTGACAGAGTGAGACTCTGACTTTAAACCAAAAAAAGAAAAAGGAAGAAGAAACTGTCAGACTAATCACTGAACACTACACCTAAAAAGATTAGGCACATGTGAGGAAGAACAGAATGGCAATCTCAGGGACCCCTGTTGCACTGGTGTCATTATTCATAGCACTTCCATTCATTCTCAAAATTATCTCAGCTCGGACCACAAATTATGTGATCACTCTACACATGATCCACCTTCAGACCCTGATTCAGAGTGAGTGAAGAATTCAAGAATTCTTGCTGTTTCACCAGCAAGTTCCTGTGCCATCAAAAATTGCCCTTTACAGATCCAGCTGCTCTGATTCTGGAGAATCTGTTCTAAGTGTCTCAGCAGAAACCACTACCAAATACAATAAGCAAGACTCTTTGATCGCCCAAGAGTTGCAATTAGTTGGAATGTGGAGGAACACCCTCCAGCTTGAGAATGCTAGACCATGGCCTGGCGTGGTGGCTCACTCCTGTAATCCCAGCACTTTGGGAGGCTGAGGCAGGTGGATCACCTGAGGTCAGGAGTTTGAGACCAGCCTGACCAACATGGTAAAACCCCGTCTCTACTAAAAAATACAAAAATTAGCTGGGCATGGTGGCAGGCACCTATAATTCCAGTTACTCAGGAGGCTGAGGCAGGAGAATCACTTGAACCCAGGAGGTGGAGGTTGCAGTGAGCCGAGATCGCACCACTGCACTCCAGCCTTAGTGTCAGAGCCAGACTCTTATCTCAATAAAAAATAAAAAAGAATGCTGGACCTAGAATAGTGGTGCTTAAAAGCAGACTGGCCATGAGGAAAGGCAGCCACACAAGAAACAGAAGTACAGGAAGAACAGAGCAGAACACCCATATCAAAGAAGCTTAGGGTCGGCCACAGCTGCGACCAAAGGCAATGGCAGCAGCCAAGCTACCGTGGATGTTGAGGAAGATTACCAAGTGCCCTAACTCTGCCCCCAGAAAGGGAGGGGTCTTGGGAAGTTGGAGTCTTAGCGACCCAGGTACAATATTGGATCAGTACCTGCATCTAGCATATAGTAGGTACCTAACAAATTATCTTTGTGAAACGCTACTCTGATCACTCTATCCTTGGCCCTGTTAGCAAACCTTATTCATCTGTGTACAAAACACCCCACTGGCTCCCAGAGGTAGGCTGCAAGTGTGGAAGCCAGGGAGCAAGACAACTGTCTGGAACACCACCCCTTTCTAGTTCCTTACATATGGAAGGAGCTCATGGCTCCAGGGCTGACCTTGACGCCCATCTCTGAGCCCTCTTGCCTGGTGTGTATCATGTGATCTCTGATATCAGCCTTGGATTTCTCTAGCCAATGAACAGGCTGGTCCTTTGCCTCCCAGCTCCTCCAGTGCCCAGTTGAAGCTCCCTGCTCAAGACAGTTTTTTCAGAAGCTGTAACTAGGTCAGTGCCACAGATAGGCACTCAGTGACCCTTGGACAAATGAAGGCATGTGCTTGGCAATAAGATTTGTACCTGATTCCTGAACCTCCTTCCAAGCAGAGGGGGCTGCACCAGCATTAACATGCTTTGCCTGTCTGCACATTCTCACTCCTTGCCAGCAAAGAAAGACTAAGGCACCTAATTGGGAGATTCAGGGAAAATAATTTGGTGATGTTGACTCAGCGCCTCCCTTTCTGCTAACTGGAGAAAGGGTCTACCCAGGGGTGGTGGCCAACTTTTTCCAGAGACACCTGTTCTAGGTGGTTAAGTCAACCAGATCCTGAGTTTGCAGATTTGCAAACTCACCTGGCGCCAGAACAAATAAAGCCGTGCTCTCTTCAGACCAGCTTTATCTGTGTGGCCACGCCTCCTCCTTCACAGTCAAGGAGGGAGGGGAGTCCTCTAACTCCACGCTAAGAAGCAGAGTGGCCAGGAACATGTATACACCTCTGAAGAGTTATTTTTCTTCGTAACTTCATGGCAACGTGACCTACAGTTACTCATTTTTCAGGCCTGAGTTGATCGTTAATCATCTTAATTATGTTCATTCTGAAGCCAACAGGAGAACCAAGACCAAAACTTTGTTGTCTCTGCTTTCATTTCTTGATTAAACCTCTGGACTAAGCACACATCTTCCTTGTTTATCTCGCTCAAAGGAGTGTGGAGTGCTTCATCTGGACATCCACGGGAAGAAGGAAGACATGAGGTAGGCAGTGCCCTTGTGTTCGAGTCAATAAGGAAGAAAATGTTGTGAACAAACAGTGCTGTGAAGTAAAGGAAGGAAACTCCCTGGCAGGCATGCAGCCATACACACTCGCACTTGGGAGTAGACACAGGCTGTTGGTTCAGAGAGGAAGAGTTGATCTTTTTACAGTTAACATGTCCCTGAAATGAATCCATCTTCTCTGAGGATCGCCATTCCTGCCATGGTTTTGGAATTCATAAGCTCTTCCTTAGGCAGATGTTCTCAAACTCTAGTCTCAGATCCTCTTTACACTCAGCAATTATTGGAAACCCCAAAGAGCTTTTATTTATGTAGATTATTAGTGATGACATTAGAAATTAAAATAGTTCACACCTGTAATTCCAGCACTTTGGGAAGCCGAGGCAGGCAGATCACTTGAGGTAAGGAGTTTGAGATCAGCCTGGCCAGCATGGTGAAACCCTGTCTCTACTAAAAATACAAAAATTAGCCAAGCATAGTGGCTGGCAGCTGTAATCCCAGTTTCTCAGGAGGCTGAGACAGGAGAATTGCTTGAACCCTGAAGGAAGAAGTTGCAGTGAGCTGAGATTGTGCCACTGCACTGCAGCCTGGGCAACAGAGCAAGACTCTGTCAAGAAAGAAAGAAAGAGAGAAAGAGAGAGAGAGAGGGAGGGAGGGAGGGGGGAAGGAAGGAAGGAAGGAAGGAAGGAAGGAAGGAAGGAAGGAAAGGGAGAGAGAGAGAAAGAAATTAAAAATAAGAAAACTTTAAATATTCATGTAGACATTTATTTTAAAAGAACAATAAACCCATTACATGCTAAGTTACATAACACATAGATAGCATTTTTATTCCATTTAAAAAACTATATTTTCCAAAGCGAAAAATTTATGAGAAGAGTAGCATTATTTTGCATTTTTGCAAGTCTCTTTAACACCTATGTTAAGAAAAGGCAGCTAGGTTCTCATATCCACTTCTGCATTCGCTTTGTTGCAATATGTTGTTTTAGTGGTGTATCTAAAGAAAATTCAGCTTCACATGACTATGCAGTTGGAAAAGGGATGGCCTCACACATACCCTGAGAGGGTCCCTAAGTGAACTGTGGCACTAGTGAGCTCCGGAAGTCATATGGGACCTCCAGAGCACCCCCCTCCACCCCGCAAAGCACACTTGAGAACTGTGGCACTAGCAGACTCCGGAAGTCATAAAGGAGAGTGACTGGGGCTGGGTTCTCTCTCCCACCATCTCCCCTCTGAGCACTGTGCTCTTAGATCTCCAGCCTACTCTGCTCTGCCCTCCTCCTTCTCAATGTAAGTAGTGAGGAAAAGTCACATCTGAAAGGGTCTTCTGCTGAGGATGCCTCCCCTACCATGCACTGCTGGACTACCAAGCAGAGCAAGGGTGAAACCAAACTAGTACTTTGCCTGGAATATTCTGTGCTATGAATATCTGCTGAGAACCCAGGGCAATAGCAGGCAGCTTATTGCATATTCAACCATCTAGACATTGGTTATGGCTTTTTCCCATAAAAAATATCCTAACCTCTTCTCCTCGCCTGCTTTTCCTTTCTTAGAATCACCCAACAGTCGGCCGGGCACGGTGGCTCACGCCTGTAATCCCAGCGCTTTGGGAGGCTGAAGCGGGTGGATCATCTGAGGTCAGGAGTTCGAGACTGGCCTAGCCAACATGGTGAAACCCCGTCTCTACTAAAAAAAATAATAATTAGCCGGGTGTGGTGGCACACGCCTGTAATCCCAGCTACTCAGGAGGCTGAGGCAGGAGAATTGCTTGAGCCCAGGAGGTGGAGGTTGCAGTGAGCTGAGATCGTGCCACTGCACTCCAGCCTGGCTGACAGAGCGAGACTCCGTCTCAAAAAAAAAAAAGAATCACCCAACAGTCTTCCCAGCTATACCTGTGGGACATGGGTGGTTTTACAATATTTAAGAACCCGTGGATGAGCCTCATATGCAGAGGGAATAAATGCTCCCCAAAAAGAGTTACAGAAACCATGCTGAGAGATTTTAAGCAGAAGCAAAGGTCAAAGATCCAAGAGGAGAGATGAAGTGTGTGTGTGTGTGTGTGTGTGTGTGTGTGTGTGTGTGTGTGTGTGTGTGTGTTTCATATGTTTCATTATCACTTGAAAGGAATTATTTTACAAAGGAAATATTTTGGACCTAGAGTGGAAATTAAAATTCCAGTTAAGGATGATAACATCCACATTAGGGACCACTCCATCTTATAGATAAGCAATTTACATTGTTTATAAGCAACTTGCTAATCTTATATCAAAAGAAAAAACTGTAAACATATATTGAACTTTAGTTATATATGTGCATTATGAAGTATTTAGGGTTAAGTGTATTGATGTCTGCAATTTACTTTGAAATGCATCAAAAATATAGACTCAAAGATGGTAGAGAGATGAATAGGTAAATTGGCCAATGGGCTACCAAATCATTTTACTTTTTCATCAGCATCTCTAAGAGTAGAGTTGATATCTACTTCTGTTGGAAGGTATTACTAATTTGCATAACCTCAGAATCCTTGACTTTCCACTTTTACTGAATATTTAGATTAATAAATGATGCTGGTCCAAATATCTCAAGCAAGACAGTGAGCCCATGCCTCCAATTCCAGAACAATGAATGGCATCTACTGTTCCCTATTTATAGTAAGATTGCTGAGCTATCAGAAATGCATGTGCATCAACTCACAGCAGTGGTTTTCATGTTTGTATGAGTGGCCTCAGCCACTACCCATCATCAGGTTCTGAAGTGTATGTGCTCACACAGCCCTCCACCCACTCATCCTTGATCTCGCCAGAGAAGAGGAAGAAGCAGCTTTTCTCCTCCTGCACCCATTTATCCCAACCCTGCTAGTGTGCCTTTCATTCATTCTTTTCCCTTTCCATAGAGCCCTGAAGATTTAGTCTTATAAAGAATTGTACCCTGCCCAGTCTCTGCCCTGCATAGAGCTATGAAACTTTCAGTACATTATAAAGAGGCTAGGCACAGAGGCTTAGGCTAATTCTCAGTCACCTCTCATGCTGCTAAGTGCGAACAAGCACTTTTTATCAGCTCTCCCCTCCCCAGCTTTAGAGAACATTATCAACCCCAAAGAGCCTCAGGGCTCTGTCTCTCTCTCTCTGTCTCTCTCTCTCTCACTCTTGCTCTTATTTTCTAGCTGCAGGACCAAACCTCTCTTCATTCTGGTTTGTGGGTAAGAGACTTGCATTACACATTCTTGGGTGTAGACATGAGTATACAAGCATTTCACTTCCTTTTTGTTTTATATCCTACCCTCATGCTTCTGTACCCCAGAGTTCCTGTTCTCTTGGGATGTCCTTGGTAGCTGATGCCAAACTATACAGGAAAGGAGAACAGTGCTCCTGCAGCCCTGCGCAACCCCCACCTGATATCTCATTAGAAGGGCATTCAAAGAAGAACATTAGCTGACAAGGCTCTTTGAAGAATTTTTTCCATTCCCGTAACAGTATCTTCCTAAAGGGAGATTCAGATCACTGCTTTGGTTTGTTTAGTGCTTTAACTTTAGTTTGCAGCTACCCCTTTGCAGGGAATCAATCAACAAATATTTAATCAGCACCTACTATGTATATATCACTCCCAGCCTCTCTAAGTGAGAAACAAGGGAAACTAAAGCATAATCTTTGCCCTTAAGGAGAACGTGACCTACTTAGGAAGACAAAGCTAACACAGAACAATTAAATGCTACACTGTGTGGATCTAAATAAGGGAGAGAGTTGTAGAAAACTATATCCTAGAAGAGATAGAATTTGTCTTAGGACTTGAAAGATGGATAAGATTTAAACAGGGAGAGGAGAGAGGTCCCTAAAAGCAAGAGGAGGTTGTTTAAGGAGGGGCGCTAAGGAGAATGCACCAATTCGGAAGAAGATAACACCCTGGGAAGTCTTGGGAAAGAGGTTGGTTAGAGACCAGAGTGTGGAAAGTCAGAGACTTCAGTAAATTTGAAAACAATCTTGATGCTTTCTGTACTTCATAATTTTAGAGTTTTCCTCAGTGTTTTTTGGGGGCGGGGGGGTGGAGACTTTGTTGTTGTTGTTGTTGTTGTTGTTGTTTTGAGACAGGATGTTGCTCTGTCACCCAGGCTGGAGTTCAGTGGTGTGCTCATAGCTCACTGCAGCTACGATCACTGCAGCCTTGACCTCCCTGGCTCAAGCTATCCTCCCCTGCTCAGCCTCCCAAGTAGCTGAGACTACAGGCATGTGCCACCATTCCCAGATAATTTAAATTTGTTTTTTTGTTTAGAGACGGGGTCTCACTATATTGTCCAGACTGATCTCAAACTCTTAGATTCAAGCAATCCTCCCACCTCAGCCTCCCAAAATGCTGGGATTACAGGCATGGGCCACCACGCCCAGCCTTTCCTGAAAAAACAGGGCACATTATCAGGAAGTTGTGATGGCCGAGAGGTCTGGAATTATGTGATGTATTTGTTGCCTGAAATTCAGTCTCTGGCTATGAACATTGCCCTTTTTTCAAATAATTTTAAAAGCATTATTAAAACAGTCAAGCTACAAAGACATTAATTGCAATATTTCTTTAGGGCATTTATTTTTACCCAGACTCCTCTGAGCCCTAGAATTCCAAAGGGGGAGCCTCAGGGGCAGCCTTGGGAGATGAGACAGAGATAAGTCAAGTGAGGGCCTGGGTGCCTTGAGGCAATGCTGCTTTTATATACTTGCTATTGGTTTTCCATTTAGGATTTTCAAACACATCAATAAATCCCTGGTGAAAGTTTTTTGTTACTAGTCATTCCACCATTTATAGGTCATCAAAAGCACTTATCTACTTATTTGGGTTGAATCCTCCTTTTATTTTATTTTATTTATTTATTCTTTTTGAGGCAGGATCTTGCTTTGTCACCCAGGCTGTAGTGCAGTGGCTTGAACTCCTGGGCTCAAGCAATCCTTTCACATCAGCCTCCTGAGTAGCTGGGACTACAGGTACTCACCATCACGCTCAGCTAATGAATCCTCCTTTTAAAGACACACACACACACACAGGCACACACACCACTGCACCACTGTAATTACAATATGATTGCACACACACACACAGGCACACACACCACTGCACCACTGTAATTACAATATGATTGATAGAGTCATTCACTCATTCCCTTGTTTCTCGTAAACTTGTTGAGGGCTATGTACCTAGCACCTACTAGTCAACCTCATATGATTGATGGAGTTTGGCCTTGAACACCAGCACAAGAAAATAGATGTGAGGAGGCTGGTTAATGACAATGATGACAACAACGGTGATGATGATGATGCCAGTGCTGAGCCCTTACTGTATGCCAAGCACTGTACACCAAATACACTTATTAATTTAACTTTTGACACATTCTTATGAGTTATTATCAAGCCGAGACTGACTGAGGTTTAACATATTTGCCCACAGTCATGCAGCTAGGAAGAGGTGGAAACTAGCGTCAAAGGTCATGCTCTCAGCCACAAGGATTAACTGACCTGGCTTTATAATGAAGACATGCTACCAGAAACATTCATTTGCTCTTTAAATATTATTTTACACAAGCGGATATTTTCTGAATATTTTCTTCACTTGATCTTAATCAAAAGGCCGAGAAGCAATTTTTCTGAATATTTTCTTTATAAAATCTCTCACACTTACAGGTTAAATAACTATCCCCTAGACCCCTAACCAGGGAAGGACCCTCCCACCATACTTTCCCTTGCTTTGCCAGCTGATCCTTCCCTCCTGCTCAGAATCCACAGTCAGCCAAATGCAAGGCAACAAATTAAAATGAGAAAATGGACACAAGACCTGAAGACCACTTTTAGAGAAAATAGGAGCTACCAAGCTCTAATGTGGTATATTTTTCAAAACATGCAACTGGAGGTAGGACACCAGCGGGACTCATTTCCAGGTTCCAAGGGAATAAAGTGAAGAAAACTGCAGGACCCAGCAGATGGTGAGGAAAGCTAGTTGCCCTTATTGCCTGTTAGCGTAAGATTCCCACCAGTGCTATGATGGTTTACAAATGCCATGGCAATGACCTGAAAGTTACCACCTCTTTCCATGGCAATGAACTGAAAGTTACTGCCCCTTTCCTAGAAAGTTCTAAACAACCCATCCCCTCAAATTGCATTGACCCACCCCCTAATTTGCATGTAATTGAAAGTGGGTAGAAATACAGTTGCCAACAGCCCCTACATTGCAGGTTGTAGGCCTGCTGCCTAGGATTTAGCCCTGTTCCACAAGGAGCACTACTGTTCAATAAAAGATTGCTGTTCAACACTGCCAGCTTGCCATTGAATTCTTTCCTGGACAAAGCCAAGAATTCTCCAGGATAAGCCCTTAAATTTGGGGGCTTGCTGCCCTGCATCACAACCATTAAGGGGCGACACACCCTATTAAATTGTTATTCCAGAACTCAGAAATACAAGAACATTATGTGCTAACAGGATTTGGGTACTTGCTGGTTTCACACTGCAATTTTAAAAAGGGGGAGGGGGTCAATTGCTTTTGGAAAAGGGGGTCTCCCCCAATATTATCCAGTTGCACAGTAAGTTACTATTACTCTTACGGTCACTAGGAACAAACACAGGCATACTTTGCAGAAATCAGCAAAATTAACCAGGCCCTAAGCAACTTCTTATTTGTTGGGTTCAGGAGTGGATCATCAAGAGAGGCAGGAAGAAAAGTGAAACTAGAGGGTGCCAGCAAGATGTTTCCTGGCTAGAGTTATTTCAGAACACTATCATTTCCACCAGAGAGCTTTAAAACATTTGTGTTTCTCCTATAAATCAGGCTGTATGGCATCAAAACAGACAAACAGAAAAAGTATATTATTAGCATAAAACAATATTAGCATAAATAGAAAGGGAATCAGGATATTCGGAGGGGTGGGAGAAAACAGCTTGTATAATATGTGGCCTACTCATTTCAGTTGACTTCACTGTAGCTGATAAACTGTGAAATTTCCATAATAATATAGAGTACAGAAAGCAAACAACAATTTTATTTGATAGGGAAATTGCATCCTGATACTGGATATAAAATTCTACAGCATGTTCAATGATATTTTCAAAGCATTGAAAATATAGACATATGTTTTCATTTTACAATGCAGTTGTAATGTAAATAATAAATCCACCACAATTTGGCTGGTCCAGAGACTGCTGGCATCATTAACTCAGAAACTCAGAGATACAAATGCTCTACTTATCTTGCAGGCCCTCAGCCAGAAGTCTTCTATAACTCTGCAGATGTTTATATATGCCCTCTGCTTCATCTACATTTCTGTCTTGCTTTAGGGTCTTCTGGGGTTCCCTATTGCTATTTGTATCACATTTTAACCAGCCATTGCTCTTTGATGCCCTTCTTTCTCCCTGCCTGTATCCTCTTTTTATTTCTTCCTACTTCTCCGCACATTTTTTCAACAACAAATCAAGACCGTCTTCCCTCAGCTTCCCAATACTGTTCATGATAGTAGATTGATTGAAAAATGGCCACTCCACTCCCTTTTTTGTATCTATGCCCTTTGAAATGTGGCTGCAGCTCGTCTCATCAAAAAGGCTGGTCTTACTATTTTTTGGAAACTATAGTAGCATGCAGTGGAAGGAACAGAAGATGAGACCAAAACCAATCCTTAGAATACCTTCCTTGTATGTGTCCTTTCTTTCTTTCTTTCTTTCTTTCTTTCTTTCTTTCTTTCTTTCTTTCTCTCTCTCTCTCTTTCTTTCTCTCTCTCTCTCTTTCTTTCTTTCTTTTTTTTGAGACAGGGTCTTGCTGTATTGCCCAGGCTGAGTGCAGTGACGTGATCTTGACTTACTGCAAACTCTGCCTTCCAGGCTCAAGCCTTCTGCCTCAGCCTCCTGACTAGCTGGGACTACAGGCCCGTGACACCATGACCAGTTAATTTTTGTAACTCTTGTAGAGACAAGATTTTGCCACATTGCCCAGGCTGGTTTCAAACACCTGGGCTCAAGCAATCTGCCTGCCTCAGCTTCCCAAAGTGCTGGGATTACAGGTGTGAGCCACCACATGCAGCCCCACTTTCTCTTAAAATTCTGCTACTACTATGGGAATAAGTGCATGTTAGCCTTCTAGAGGATGAGGGACCACATGGAGGAAAGTCCAGGTATTTCAGCTAACAGCTGTCAACTCCCAGAAGACCCACATAGTCACCCCAGGGTTGCAAAAGACACATGAAAAAGATGAGATCGAAACTGCCCAGCTGAGCTCAGCCCAAATTGTCAACCTCCAGAATCACATGCTATTGTTTAAAGCCACTAAGCTTTAGGGTAGTTTATTACACAGCAAGAGAAGACTGATACATCTATGTTGTCTTGTTTTCCTCTTCCTTCCCTGCATTCATCACACCTGACAAAACACTTATTTCTTCTAGGAATTTCAACATATCTTGGAAAATGACATTCATCAACCAAACAAATAAGACCTATCAGTAACTCCCATATATGAATGTGTGTCACCAAGCTAAAGGATACGAATATTATTCCCAATTTCTACCAACACCACTCCCATGATCATTTTTAGTTTTTATTTTCTGCCACCATATCTTTTAACATGGGAATGAACATTTGAATTTACCTACTATTGAGAAATTACTAATAATTACTTCAAAATTTTTCATAGATTGCCTAACATCCACAAATTTTTCTAATTTTAAAGCTGAAAAATACTTGCTTTCCTTCAAAGTCACCAAGTAATGTGAAGTACCTCTGTGAAACAAATAGAATTGAATCCAGTGATTCCTATGTAGTTTATTCATTTCAGCCCTGACTAATTATTTTCAGCCCTATAGCATCTGAACCACAGCTATTGTGAAGCAAAGGCTTTCAGTGTCTATACCTCTATGAACAACATTTATCCAAACTACACATAGCACCTTGCTTCTCATTTCTCTCCTAAAACACCTCAAAATCTTATCTTTGAAAGTATAATTTAATTGATTTTTAACCAAAAATTAAATTTGTGTATAAAACTCATACTTTCATCAAGAACATAACTGGAAGGAGGCATCAAACTTCCTGATTTCAAAATATATAACAAGCCAGGTGTGGTGACTCACGCCTGTAATCCCAGCACACTGGGAGACCAAGGCAGGAGGATTGCTTGAGACCAGGAGTTTGAGACCATCCTGGCCAATATAGTGAGCTGTCTCTATAAAAATCAAAATAAAATAAAAATATGTTATTAAGCTACAGTAATCAAAACAGTATGGTACTGGCTTAAAAACAGACATATAGACCAACAGATGGTCAAATAATCTTTGACAAGGGTGCCAAGAATACACAATGGGAAAAGGACAGTCTCTTCAATAAACAGTACTGGAAAAACTGTATATCTCCATGCAGATTGGACAATTGGATCTTTATCTTAAACCATACCAAAAACTCAACTCAAAATGGATTGAAGATTTAAACATAAGACCTGAAACTGTAAAACTCCTAGAAGACTACATAGGAAAATAACTTCTTGACATGGGTCTTGGCAGTGATTTTTTTAAATATAAAACCAAAATGCAGACAACAAAAGCAAAAGTAGGCAGATGAGATTACATCAAAATAAAAAGATTCTGCACAGCAAAGAGAACAATCAACAAAATGCAAAGGCAGCATAAGGAATGGGAGAAAGTATTTGCAAATGATATATCTGATCAAGGGTTGATTTATCCAATATATATAAATAATTTCTACAACTCAATAGCAAAAAGCAAGTAACTCGATTGAAAAATGGGCAAAGGACTTGAACAGTTTTCAAAGAAGACATACCCATGGCCAACAGGTATACAAAAAGTGCTCAACATCACCAATCACCACGGAAATGGAAATCAAAACCACAGTGAGATATCACCTCACATCTGTTAGTATGACTTTTATAAAACAAACAAATAAATAAACAAATAAACAAATAAATCAAAACCACAATGAGATATCACCTCACATCTGTTAGTATGACTATTATAAAACAAACAAATAAACAAGCAAATGAAAGATAACAAGTTGTTATTGAGCATGTAGAGGAAAGGGAACCATTGTACGTTGTTGGTAAGAATGTAAATTCGTAAGTCACTATGGAAAACAGCATAGGGGTTCCTCAAAAAATTAAAAATGATGGCCAGGCATGGTGGCTCACACCTGTAACCCCAGCACTTTGGGACGCCAAAGTGGGCGGATCACCTGAGATCACGAGCTCAAGACCAGCCTGGCCAACATAGTGAAACCCTGTCCCTACTAAAAATACAAAAATTAGCCAGGCGTGGTGGTGCATGCCTGGATTCCCAGCTACTCGGGAGGCTGAGGCAGGAGAATCACTTGAGCCCAGAAGGCAGAGGTTGCAGTGAGCCGAGTTTGTGCCACTGCACTCCAGCCTGGGTGAGGGAGCAAAACTCCATCTCATAAATAAACAAATAAATAAATAAAACAACCATATGACCCACCAATCCCACTTCTAGGTAGATATATATATATATAAAAAAATGGAAATCAGGATCTCAAAGAGATACCTTCACTCCCATGTTCATTGCAGCATTATTCACAATAGCCAAGATACGGAAATAAGCTATATATCCATCATCAGATGAATGAATAAAGAAAATGTGGTACATACCCGCACTGGAATACTATTCAGACTTGAAGAAAAAAAAGAAAACCTTGCCAATTGCAACAGCATGGATGAACCTGGAGGACATTACGCTAAATGAAGTAAACCAGACACAGAAGGACAAATACTACATGAGATCATTTACTTGAAGAATGTAAAATAATCAAATTCATAAAAGCAGAAGTAGAATAGTGGTTGCCAGGCACTAGGGGGAGAAAAAAATGCAGTTATTAGTCAAAGGGTACAAAATTTTATAAAAGAAATATTTGTTAAGGAAAGAAAAAATAAATTTGTACCTTTATCATTGACAAATCCCATTGGCCTAGCACAGCACCCAGCAGATAGGAAGAATTGGGTCACTTTGGTTTGCACTGAATCTAACTTGGACATTGCTGCAATTGCTTATATAATATATATTGAAAGAATATATCAACATCATATGGACTTTACATATATTAGCTGTACTCATTTTCAGTTTCATGGACAGTCAAAGAAAGATTGAGAAAATAATTTCTTGTAAAACATATTCTTGGAACTGCCTTAATTAGGATTAAGCTTGATGCTAACAAAAACTCAAAATAACAGTGACTTAAATAAGACAGAGGTTTATTTCTTTCTCAAGTAAGAATTCAAATGTTGGCAAACCAGAGCTGTAAGATGGCTTGTTCCCTGAAGTTCCTACGGATCCAGAATCTTTTTAGCTCATGGCTCTGCCATTTCTGAAGTAGAAATCTGGCCTCATGATACAAGATGATAGTTAGAATTCCAGCCATCATACCCACAATTTAGGCAGCACGATGAAGGAAAGGACAAAGAAAAAAGGACAAAGGGCACATCCTTGCTATCTTTCAAGGAAATTACCTGGAGAAGCTGCTTAAATCCCATTAGCCAGATATTAGTCAGATGGCCATGCTGAGTCACAAAAGAGTCTGATGAAGTCTTTTTAAAAAATCGATTATATGCCCCACTATAATCAGGATTTTAAGATGGGAAGAACAACTATCACAGTATGTAACCAGCAATCCCTGCAGAAATGTGCTCTACGTTGGGGAGATTGTCTTTACATTATCTCAGAGTGTAAAATTGCCCACGACTTGCCAATTTTCCATTTTGTCCTTGGTTTGCGAAACAGCCACCTAACAGACAAGCTCTACCTATAGTTTGCTATGGCATTGAGTGGGGGAAAAGAGATCTTTTTCCAGTTAGGACTCTTGTATTAGTCTGTTCTCACGCTGCTATGAAGAAATACCCAAGACTGGGTAATTTATAAAGAAAAGAGATTTAATTGACTCATAGTTCCACAGGGCTGGGGAGGCCTCAGGAAATTTACAATCATGGTGGAAGGCATCTCTTCACACAGCGGCAGGAGAGAGAAGGAGTGCAAGCAGGGGAAATGCCAGACGCTTATAAAACCATAAGATCTCATGAGAACTCACTATCACAAGAACAGAATGGGAGAAACCGCCCTCATGATTCAATTACCTCCCACCAGGTCCCTCCCATGACATGTGGGGATTATGGGAACTAGAATTCAAGATGAGACTTGGGTGGGGACACAGCCAAACCAAATCAACTCTCTTCTGTTGAAAATGAAAAAACAAAAAAAAAACAAAAAACACTCCACCAAAACTAGCTCAAGACAGAAGAAAGTTTATTGGCTCACATAGGTAAAAAGTCCAGGATGGGACTTTCTTCAATAACAGTTTCATTTAGGCTCCAAAAATGTCATCAAGACCCATTTTCTGTCCACCTCTCAGTGGGCTCTGTGTTCATCCACTCATTGGCCTTATTCTTGACTTACCTGTGGTGGCAAGGTGGCAACAGTAGCACCAGCTCACCTACTTCCAGGTTCAAGTCCCTTGGGAAAGAACAACAGTCTCCTTGTGCCTCGTTCCAACTGGGTCACATGGAGGATGAATGAACCAAATCCTCTAACAAAAGAGAATGTTAAGAATGGATGTGATGCTTTTTAAACTATGTGGCCTGAGAGTGGGAGAGAGTGGTTCCCCAGATGGAATTTGAGGTGTCATTTTACCTTAAAAATAGTGAATGGATACTGGGAAGACAAATGGTAAATCTCTCCAATGGAGACATATTTCACACAATGTGGGATTCCACTGGTATTCTCCATTACTCAAGATGTAACCACTTCCCAAAATATTCCCAGGACCATGGGGCTAAAAATAAAACCAATTTCATAGGCTTGATATGATAATTGAACAACAAAACATACTTGCAAATAGATAGTGTAACATCTCCAAGCAGGAAGAAAACCCGTTAAGACACCATTCTGGGAGGGTTACTATTACCCTCTGCCAGATTAGGTCACTAGAAAATTGTCATCTTCAGTATTGTTTCCGGCATTCAGTGCTGCCCAGTTGGGGAACTGGAGAACCCCTAAGCCAGGTCTTTCCTGCCTTTCCCTGTACACTATTCCCATTTCACCATCCAAAGTTGCTTGATGTGTGTCTTTTTTGTATCCTACTCTGTGACATACCTTTTATGAAAACTTTTATTAATACTAAAGAATCATGGCCGGGCGCAGTGGCTCATGCCTGTAATCCCAGCACTTTGGGTGGCCGAGGTGGATCATTTGAGGCCAGGAGTTCGAAACCAGCCTGGCCAACATGGTGAAACCCCATCTCTACTAAACATACAAAAGACTAGCCAGGCATGGTGGTGGGCACCTGTAATCCCAGCTACTCAGGAGGCTGAAGCAGGAGAATGACTTGAACTCAGGAGGCAGAGGTTGCAGTGAGCCAAAATGACGCCACTACACTCCAGCCTGGGTGATAGAGCAAGACTTTGTCTAAAACGAAACAAAACCCCCAAAAAACCTCTACAGAGTCTTTAGTCCGTCTGTTGTCAGTATCCCAAAGTTCCTGTTTCACGTATAAAGTCTTCATCACATTAATTTCTAGGTAAATTTACATCTCCCAACACAGTCTCTGTAAAAATACCAGCTATAGAAGTTATCTGAAAGCAGCTGCCTTCTGTGATTTCTGCCAATACTTACTTTCTCTGTCTCCTCCCTCAGGGAATGCTGGAAGAGGAGACAGGCCCCAGATTTGGGCAGGAAGTAAACAGTTTTCAGGCTGAGGCCAATCTTAGCAGGAACATTCCAATATTTCTTCAGCAATGTTGTCCCAGCACTTCACTGGTTAACCTTTTATGTCCACCATTTGTGGATTTCACAGCTACTTGTCAATGGTGAATATTGATCATCATCATTATCTACTGAGCTGCTACCATATCCCAACTACTCCTTGCATGTTGTTCATTATTTTCTCAACACTCGGCATATTTGCAATGTGTTATTTCATATCACAGACAAGGAAACTGAATGCAGAGATGTTTTATTTCTTTCAAACATCACATGAGGATGAACAATGAAACTGATTTGAAACCAGGATTGTCTGTTTTTTTTTTTTTCACTCTGATATGCTGCAATTAAAAAGCTATTTCTAAGACTGTACTTTCCGAGATCATTTCTATAGTTGGTTGTGAGAGAAGTTTCTCTGAACTTGCAGAGCACGGGAAACCAGGAAGAGGAGGCGCAGGGTGCTCTCCACACGTGTGAAACCGGCTGTGGGTGTTGCTTTCCTGCAACTGCCATTTGCCACTGATGATCTTCTCTTCCTCTGGAAGAGTAAGAGGGGAAGGACACAGTTTCAGTGCTTCCCATTTATAATTAATTAATTAATTAATTAAGGGCAGGTGCAGGGGCTCACACTTGTAACCCCAGCACTTTAGGAGATTGAGCAAGGAGAATACCTTGAGCCTGGGAGTTTGAGCTCAGCCTGGGCAGCAGAGTGAGACCATGCCTTAAAAAAAAATTTTTTGTCGTTTTGTTTTAATTTTTATTTTTTTTGAGACAGGGTCTCACTCTGTTGCCCAGGCTGGAGTGCAGTAGCATGATTTCAGCTCACTGCAACCTCTGCCTCTGGGTTCAAACAATTCTCAGGCCTCAGCCTCCCAAGTAGCTGGGATTACAGGTGCCTGCCACCACGCCCAACTAATTTTTTTGTACTTTTAGCAGAGACGGGTTTTCACCATGTTGGTTGGCCAGGCTGGTCTCGAACTCCTGACCTCAAGTGATCCGCCCACCTCAGCCTCCCAAAGTGCTGGGATTACAGGCATGAGCCACCACACCCGACCAAAAAAAAAAAATTTTTTTTTAATTAGCCAGACATTGTGGCATGTGCCTGTAGTCGCAGCTACCATGGGGGCTGAGGTGGGAGGATAGCTTGAGCCCAGGAGTTTGAAACCAGGCTGGGCAGCAAAGTGAGACCCTGCCTCAAAAATAAAAAATAAAAAAATTAAAAAGCTACTTCTTACAGATACTCATTGAGTGGAAAGCAATTTAATTTTACGTATAATAAGTTATTTCAAAAAGAATTGTAGTTATGTGTGGCATTTTTTCATAAATGCCTGATACAAATCAAGATCTACCACGGTAAGTGTGCTCCAGAGATACCCTTCTTGACCAAAACAAAGCAGGGCAGGGGTTGGGAGGCCTTTTGGGCTGGCCTCCAGGACACAATGACTAGAAGACGATGCAAAGCGCATGAGAGAGTAGAGAGCTACACAGTTTGCTTCCATATTAGACTCTGCAAAAGTAGTTCTTAAATGTTAGCTCACATGCAGCCCAGTCACGTTACTGAGCAGATTCCTGGGCTCCAGTCCTGGGTGATTCTTGCAGGTGGTCCATTGACCAGATTAGGAGAATCATTGTCCAAGTTCTCAAAGCCAAATTTAGGATGCAGAGAGAAAGAATCCTAACTGGTTGAATGGGAAACTGATTCTCCTCTTGAGCACACCTTAGATTCAAATAATTGATTGGAGAAGATCGTTCTATACAAAAATCTTCTGACCTGCAGAGTTTCTACAAAAAGTCTTGAGAAAGAAAAAAAAAACATATATTTTTGGAAAAGATTGAATTTAATTATAATTTTGCAAATTATACTGTGGGAAAGGTCAATAAAAAGAAGCGTATTGAGGATGATCTTCTAAAAAGAACCTTTTGTAAAGCAAACAATTACCTTCTGATTTGTCTACTCTGAACCCTTGATGTTTATTTAAATTGGATGTTCTCATAGCAGGACACAACTGATACCTGGCTTGTCTAAACACTTAGAAAGTCAAATCGTCTGGTTATCAAAGCCCAGGCTTATTTTCTAAACACGTATGGACGGTCTTTCAGGAGTCATTTCACAGTGATATGCAGAGAGAAAAACAAAACAAACAAACAAAAAACAAATCATTGTTCCTAAGTGTGTTTTCCAGCCTACGTCTAACTTTCTAGCAGATAAACGCAATAAAAATGTTTGGGTCCAACATTGCAATATAATTTGAAATTCCTTGCTTACTGAAATCCTAGCCAAAAGGCTTTCTTTAGTTTTGTATTAAATTATCCCATTTGGTTGGCTGCCTTAATCAACTTAACCGATTATTTACCAGATCACCATTTTCCTTTGTGCAGACACCCCATCAGAGCTCAGGTGAACAATTTCTTGGGCCAGAGTGCCTTTCTTTTTCCTCAACACCAAGACTGTCTCCTGCCACACCTTTAACAGTGCTCTCCATCTGTAACCTCAGGTTTGTAACGCAGCTTTGTTATTTGGTTTGTCTAAAAGCAATTAGTAGTTTCAGATTTTTATTTCCTATTTAGGGGAGAGATGATTTGGGGGAGAGTTGGGGAGGTGACTGAACAAAGCCAGTTCAACAGTTAATGCTTTAACCTTGCGTATAATTTATACAATAAACAAAGTCACATGCTTCCCTAATAATTTAGATGTAAGCAAATGTTGATTTATTCAGGAAGGCTACTGCCAGAAGCAAAGCCTGCAGCACTAAAATTTGAATTAAACTAGGACAGAAGCAGGCTAGTCTATAATAACATTTGTATAATTTTATTTTTGCCCTTGGCTCAGTTCATTTCCTCGTACAGTAGATGCATGAAATTGGTTCTTCAGCCACCTTTAGCTGATGTTCATTGATATCCGGGCAGGCAGAGAAGCAAGAGAATGCACCTTTCTAAGCTTTGTGTTTTCAATCATAAGGCCTTGACTTCCTAGGTCATTTCTGACAATGATTATCTTTCTCTGAATTGTGTTTTTGGCAAATATCTCAGAAAAGCTTCATTTAACCTAGAGAGACGGTTACCCCCCTCTTACTGTGAGGGGACTCTTAGAACTGAGACAGTTAAATAGATGCAAATGTTGTGCTGTTTTTATTCCTTTATTCAAGCCCTGGGGCATGAAATCTGAGTTCTCTCACTCTGCTTTCAGCAGTGAAATAAGGGCCTGAAAAATTCTTTAAATGATGGTGAAAAATAAACATTAACTTGAAACAGTGAGGAATCAACCCCCCCCCCATTTACTATTAACCTTTGACTTAAGTAAAAACTAGGACCTACATTTTACAACTTACCACTTTTGTTAGGAACTGAGGCTCCTTTTGAGGGAGCAGGCTCAAGCTGGTAAATAATTTTGGAGAGCTTCTGAAAAGTAGATGAAGTTTTACATCCAAACATAGGGAAACTTGGGTTTTTCATAGCAGTTCCTGAAATAATGACATTGCCAACACACACAGCACACACATGGAAGCGTTCTCAACCCCCATAATCACCTGGAAGTGTCTTACAATTTTTATTCTGCCTCCTCCATACTTCCATTTTAGGCAAAGTAACAGCACTTTAGAGGGTCAAAACTTCTGAAATGAAGAATTTATTCCCTTAGTTCGGGAAATCAACTATGCTAAAAATTTTCCCTGACGTTTTATTTAAGGGGAGTTAAGAAAAAATAAAATCCTAAAAATTTAGAAATTAAAGAATTGGTATTTACACTTTATGTGCAATAATGCATTTATGCCTCACTTCTTCCAGCTGAGAAGGTAAATAGCAGCCCTAGTGTTTTGGAGGCAAACATTGTTCTGTCCTATTCTTGGTAACAAAATCTGCTCCCAGGCCTTCTCCATCCCTGTCTGATTGTGCCCTGGGGCTGTTGCAGGCAGCCAGAGGAGCCTTTCAGAAAATCCAGGCCATGTTTTGACTTCATTAGAGATTCCAAATAGAACAAGTTTTAGCCTGGCTCAGGCTTTGGTTATGAAAGTTTCCCACAGCTCTCAAAAATATACAGAATAATAAATGGCTAGGCAGAGAAATAGAAGGCAATAGTCATTCCATCAAAGATTTCTAGTCACATCATAAACTACAATTGCAGAGCCTGAGGAGCTTATGTCACTAGGACCCAGAGATAAAATGTTTTGCCTTTGGCCCCCGAGGTCACGCGCTGGGGCAAGAGCTTTGAGGTTGGGTCCTTTGTTTTTTTTTTTTTTTTGTAGACTGGCAGGGGAAGGGCACTTGATCCCTGCCTAGGAACAGAAAGAATGCCTCTCTCCCCCACCCTGTGGCCCCTTGGCCTTCCCTGGGGACAGACTGTGTGGCTCAGCGGGCATTGTGAAACCTTCTCACCCCAAGGGGTGGCTGTGAAGCTTCAAATGTTTTCGGGCATTTCCAGCATAAAAGCAAAAATTGATGAGTTTCAGTGGGATAAGCTCTGAGGCTCCAAGGAAAAACCCCTAAGGCGGTGGGAGTGAGGAGGAAACTTTTTATTGTCTTGCTGCAGATTTTTTCTTTCATTTTTCTTTTCTTTTTCTTTTATTAAGTCAAGATGTTATATGAATGCACCACTTAAATATTACATGCAAACTTCTTAAGGGAACCATCTCCTCCCCAGTTTACAGATCAGTCTCCAGTTTGTCCATATTCCTGTTTCCCACCATTCTTCCTCCTCTCTCTCTTGTTCCGGGTTCTCCCTTCTCTTACCCCCACTTTTTTTGGGAGGAATCATAAAACAACACTTTAATGACAAACTCCAGAAAGCTAGACCTTATGAGGACCCTAGATATTCACCAACATCCATGGAATGGCCTTCATTTTCCACACACTTTAATTTTAGAAAACATATGACCTACTAGAAGTCACTCAAACAAGGAAGGATTTACATTCATTTTTTTCCCCAAATAGTCTTTTAATATACATGTTTCTTGCTAGAAGCAGATTTTGTTGATGCTTTATTTTTTTTTTAAACCACTAACTAACTATAGCCTGACAATTTCTATCCCATCACATTGATATTAGTGGGCTGTGACTTTATGACATCAAAGAAATTGATCACAACTTTTTTTATATGTGGCTCACAATGCAGCCATTGCCATGATCCAAACATTATATGCTAACCTCGGAATCACGGAAGTGACGGGAGAAACACGCTGTGGTTAGTGATTAAAGACTGGACACAAGATTGTCTCCAAACTCATTTTTTAAGTCTTTGAACATGACCAAAATTGTATTAATGAGCTTTGGCTGGAAAGAACACTACAGTGTGTCTCTATCTCCATTTCTCACATTTTAGTTAAATTTATAAACCCTTCCCCCAGATGGGCTTCCCCGGTAACCATATTAAACAGAAACATTAGACAGAATCCGTAAGAAAATGTTCACACTTGTAATCCCAGCACTTTGGGAGGCCAAGGGGGGCAGATCACCTGAGGTCAGGAATTCTCGACCAGCCTGACCAACATGGAGAAACCCCATTTCTACCAAAAAAAAACAAAAAACAACAACAAAAAAAATTAGCCAGGCATGGTGGTGCATGCCTGTAATCCCAGCTACTCAGGAGGCTGAGGCAGGAGAATCATTTGAACCCGGGAGGCAGAGGTTACGGTGAGCTGAGATTGCACGATTGCGCTCCAGCCTGGGCAACAAGAGCGAAACTCCATCTCAAAAAAAGAAAGAAAAAAGAAACTATTCATTCCTTTTTTTAAATGCACCCAGAAAATATATATCTTAAAAATTAAAAAGGGGCTTAGTAAATATTTCATATTTCACTCAACTGGAATTATAATAGAAAGGGAAACTGTTTTATTAGAAAATTTACCATTTGCAGGAAGGTGTATGTGCCTATGCACCTGAGTCTTTATTAAGACAATAGAGGAAAAACAGCCAGGAACAAGGTGAAAAGAAGTTCATCCACTGTCTCAGAAAATAAAGACCTCAGACTTTCTAAATGAAAATATACCATTAGCATCAGATACTAATCACAAGGTAATTATTTTTAAAGAGTTTCCTAAGTAAGACACACACACCCATGACATCCTGGGGCTAATCTATGCACTTAGAGACTTATTCTGCCCTTCGTTGTATGTGAGTTAGTTGTCCTTGGAGTGACTAAAAGCTGCTTTCCATGTTATTCTACCCTCCTGTAAAAAGAAAAAAAAAATGTCACTTCAGAAGATACGGATAAAAATGCATCCGATTAAAAAACATTCCTCAAGGGCAATTTGGATAAAAGTTAAGCTGGGCAACATCAAACTAGGCCCCTTCCTATAAAATACATCAAATTCAAAGAAGTTTCTTGTTTTTGTTTTCTTTTAAGTTACTAATCTTTTTAATGAATCTCAGACTCCATCAGCCGAACTGCTTTTTTAAGAACAGTTTTTACCTATGTAAAGGCAAGGATCGGTTTAACAGAAAGCACCCAAAATATTAATCACATGGTAAAATATCTTTCTATTCTTTGTTTAAGAAAAAAACTCTGTTCAAGGAATTTCAAGTGAACAGAATTGTCCACACTGGAAAGGACAGTCCTCGTCAATCCAGGTGACTTTCTGTGGGCTTATGATCCCTGAAAGTGGCCCCCAGTACCCCCCTACATCCTTGCTGGCATGAATTACAACACCAGGTCACCTCTTCAAGAAATCCCCATTAATAAGCCTCCAACAGTGTAAAATATCAGCTGTCATGGAAATTTTTTTCAAGTATAAAGATAGTTCCTGCCCTCATTAGGCTACATTTTATTAGACTCCGTGTATATCCATATCTTATACCAAGCCTATGAGCTATCCAATGTTCTATAACTCCCTTTAGAGCTATATACTAGTCAGCACTCTTCATTCATTCATTCATGTAACCTCCCTTATTGAAGACCCCACAATGTGCCAGCACTGCTTCTAAAAGCTGGGAAATCAGACATGAAGGAGACAGGTAACATCCTGCTCTCGAAGAGTATATTTTCTCCTAGGCAGAGGCATTCAATAAACCAGCAAACAAATAGAGAAAACCATTTCAGACAGTGATCAGTGAAATAAAAATAAAGGGACGTGGTCAGATAGGGTGGGCTAACATGGACGGAAAGGCTTCATTGGGTAGGTGGAGATGTTGAGCTAAAATCTGAATGTCAAGAAAAAGCCGTTTGTTGAGAAGCTAGGAAAATGAATTCTGCTGTTTTTAAGTAAAGACTGATTTACTCACATTATTATATGGATTGTACAACCTCACAAGCAGTATCACAGACAACTCACAGGATTCCAAGCAGAAATTCAAAACCCAGGCATAGTAAGAACGCTTAGCTTTTATTTGCCAGCAGGACAACCCCGGGCATTATTGCTCAGCTGAGGGCATATTTAATTACCAAATGCTCTGCAAATGTCTTCCAAATTGTATAGATAAAGCCATCTAAATTGCTGACTTTCAAGAGGATATATTTCTTCCTTTATCATAGAAATGCCCATATTCCCTGATGAATTTGCATTTCCAATGATTCACCATTCATTTTAAATTCATTTTAATTTACAATTATTTTCTTAAATTCTTCTAAACAGCTGGGAATCTGTAAAGTGCATTTGCTTTATTTCATTAGATAACTAACTTCATTGCTACCTGAGCAGTTCTTCGCTTCAGAAAAACATTCAGCAGTCCTGCTATTTCACTGTACAGGCAGCATACTCACCATGCCAGCCAGATTTAGAAATGATTGCTTTTGCTTGTGGCTTACAAGAAAAGACTTCATATCATATATTAATTTTTAAAATGTTTTCTTAAGCCCCATTTTAGCCTTTATGGCAAACCCAGAGGCCAAGTAAAAATGAATGGTTATAATATGGTTTTGTTTAAAGGCGTGAAAGTGAGCCATAGCCTTTTCCCATGTCACATCTGGACACTTCCATTATGGTCACTTAGGTGTCTGATGGTTTGTCAGAAAGCTAGCCATAACTTAGGTGGAAAACTGGACTCCATTAAAAAAACATTAAAAGCTGAGAGGGAGGCAAGTTGATGTGGCATGGCTCCCAGCACTAAGAAAGCAAGAGTGCATGGTGAAGCTTGGAAATAGAAAGTGATGTCCTCATAAAAACATGGCTCTAGGCTGGTATGCCACTAGAAATTCTTCTGTCAGTTTAGAATATTTAGCTCTAAGGGATTTCAACTTTCAAATGTATCTTTGGATGCAAAATAGACTGCACAGGAGGAGATAGCATAGAAGAAGGGAAAGAAGCATTTGCTCCCAATTACGATCAGCTTACGTGAAAATGAAAATTTCTTTTCTTCCAGATAGAATATTTGATTAGAAAGGGGGCAAGTAGATTAGATGAGCTACCTTTCTGACATCAAGTGATCCTCTGGCCTCCATGACTAGAAGATGTTGCTGATAACTGATGGAGCTAAACAATATTAAAAGCTTCAGCACTACTGGTTATCAGGGGAACCTTTCAGCCTAATTGGAAAGCTCAAAGCTTCAGGCATCTGAAATTTTTTGGTTTGGGGCTCTTCTACAGCATTCCAATGCAGTATATCCAATCAATAATGTGATGCTATGCACAATACCATCACGAGGCTTATTAACTCCCCTGAGTTTTGTATTTGACTTGTTAAACTGTAAAAAGAGTTGGAGAAAACAAACAGAAAAGAAATATCTTGGTCCCTAGCTGCCAAAATATAAAACAAATAAACAAACTCCAGTGCTCAAAGAAAACTGAAAAGGGCAAAATGGAAAATATATACAGATGTACTTTCATGCACAAAACATGAGCATCTTGGATGATTTCTTTTAGTGTGAACCACCCTGTGTTTTAGGCAAAGGGGGCATCCATCCAAGCAGATTGAATTATGTGCTAAAATTCAGTTATGATGATGTTGATTCAACTCTAAAACCTATGGACATGAGGCTTTTTTCCATAGCAGACTGTGGTACTTTTCAGCCCACCCTGGCTACAAGCAGTGGTTATAGCTGCAGCAATTAGATGCGGGCATCCCGAGGAAGTTCAATATAGTCGGTTCCTCAGAGCGACAGCTGTCTGCATCTGGGATACTTCACAATTTTCTTAACCAATCTCCTTGCACAGAACTAAACAGCAGAATCTTCACACTCTGGTGACTCTGACAGAGCACACTTGATTCAGATGTTTGTGAAACTGTCTACTCCAGAGAACTTCCGCTGAAATCATCAGGGAGGTTTTGACAGCAACAACCAGAAAAAGTTCTTCATTTGGTTTTGAATTTTCCTTTTCCTCCAAAAGTTCACCAAGCTGCCTCCATAAGAGGTTTGAAAGGGAACATAGGTGGTACCAACAACTGAGTGAAAGGTAAGGAGCAGAAGTTGGAGTTCAGATCAAATCTAGCACCTGCTCCTGCCCTATGATGGGAAACAACAACCTCTAGAAACACACGGCACAAGCCTCTTTTCTGTGCCTGAGTTAAGAGATACACAGACCTAAATTTGAACCTAAAAACATATATTTACTCACATGTTAATATTTCTGAAGTCATACTGCAGCCCACATTCGCTGTCGGCCAGCAGCAGTCAGCCTTAGTTGTCATTGCCTATACACAGGCATGAAACTGTGCAATGGCCGGGAAGAGAATCCTGGAGATGAGTGGGGACATCTCTTAGAAAATACTACATCACCAATGCTCTCGATGGCAAAGAGGATGATCCTGTGCAGCCGAACATGAACTTGATGACTCCAAGTTGGAAAGTAATTCAGAAGAGTCAGACTCAGAATGTGAAGTTTTGTAAATACCTTAACTAATTTATTTCATGTATACTTTCCTTATTACATACGCACAAGAGATGTATATGAGAGAAATCCATGCCAAAATAAGTTTAAAACCTTTTTCAAGGTCTCACTCTGTCGCCCAGGCTGGAGTGCAGTGGCTCAATCTTGGCTCACTGCAACCTCCACCTCCTGGGCTCAAACAATCCTCCCACCTCAGCCTCCTGAGTACTGGGACTACAGGCGTGCACCGCCATGCCTGGCTAATTTTTTCTGTATTTTTGTAGAGACAGGGTTTCGCCACGTTGCCCTGGCTGGTCTCAAACTCCTGGGCTCAAGTGATCCGCCCACCTCTGCCTCCCAAAGTGCTAGGATTACAGGCGTGAGCCACTGAGCCTAGCCAAGAAACTCTTCCAATAGGTATACAATAAAAATTCTAAGGAATAAAACACTTACTGTGGTATAGTTGTGGTAGTACATCTTTCTTTCTTCATGGTACATAAAATCAATACAGCTGATGACATCTAAAATTCAATGAAATATACCATTTTTGTGACCTGGAAGAGTTTACCTAGCTGCTCTGAGCTTCAGATTTCTCTCCTAGAAAAAGAGAATAATAACCCCAACTTCCCAGAGAGATGGGGGCTGACAGAGCCAGCTCAGATAGAGTTCACAGAAGTCTGTGTCCAACATTGTCTGTTCCCAGTGAATAGTAGTAGCTACTCTCCTCTTGTCATTTATCTGTTTCAGCCTGGATACAATGCAAGTACCACAAACATACTCGTTTACTTATCCCAGTGTATTTTACTTTGTTTGTTAGACTCACCAGCCATGCACCAAGTGGACAAAAAAGCACCAAGAAGGCCTTGATGACTACTGTATTTTTTTGGTGATCATCTATGAAGCAGATAAAGTGAAATGAAATGATTGTTTGAATCCAGTGTTCTAATGGTAGAATAATTGTGACGTCAAAACAGGTTTCTTAAATGCCACTCCAGTGGAATAGAAATGAATACATCAGTCTCAAAGTGGGTAGAGAAAATTGTTTTTTTTTTAAAGGAAAACTTTGACAATCAAAGAATGAGCCAACTAAAATGCCAAATTGTGTTTAAGTCAAAAGGTTAGATGACAGTTATTTTTCTCTGATTCCAACAAACGGAAAAGGGGAATATGCAAATGAGCAAATGCAACCTAAACTAAAATTAGCTTTTATTTTTACTTATTATTTTCCATTTAGAAAATCCAGTTTTAAGTGGTTGTTTCCTTTTAAAATAATAGAGAAACAGAGTCAATGGGCTTCCAGTTTCCATTTTCATTCTGTCTTAGTATTTTCCTGTGCAAATCTTCACCATAATACTGTAGATATCTCCTTTCTGCTTTGTAAGGTCACAGTTGGTAGAGTCATATACAGAAAAGAACAAGTTAGCCCCCTTATGCCTTAACAAATGTGCAACCATGCTCTTTTAAAAGACTAGACGGCTCTCCAGAGTGACAGAAGGACATCAAAGTAGAGAACATGAAGACAAGCTAACAATCATTAATGTATTCTTAGAGGCATGGCCTCTATTAAAATGATGGGATTACAATTTATGACCAAATTGTAATCCCATAATTTTAGGTCAATGTATACCCCAAACAAACAAAAACACAATCTGTTTTTAATGCATAGGGTGGGAAAGATAAGATAGAATATAACACCAAAAGAAAATAATTCTTCCTGATGGAGCCCCCTGGAAGAGTGAACTGAATAAGTAAGCAGGTGGACATCAGCCTTCACCTGAAGTGCCCTTATTCCTTCAGTCCACTAAGCTAGGCATTTGGGGTTGCTGTTGCAGTTGTAGGATATTTACGAGGCCCATTATTTCATGCTGTCTGCTGTCGTGTACTTTTGCAAATAAATATTTTGCACGTCCCAAAATAAGCTCACAGGTGGAGATGGCAGCACACCCAGCACCAAGAACAGGCCCGTAAACTGACATGCCATGGCTTTGAGCTCCCGTGACAGCACAGCTGCTGCTGGAGTTAAGACAGAGTGTTCCCTGTGCCTCTGCCCCTCTCTGCTAACCCAGTCCCACATTTTTAGATAAATATAGCTGAATAGAATCTATTCAGAGAAGGTAGGGCAAAATGGTACAGACTTTGGGCTCTCACAACCCCGCCAAACCTGCTCTCTTTAAGGACACCAGTAACTTAGTAGCCAAATCTTTTGGACAGTTTTTAGCATCTTTCTTTTCCTCTCTTGACCACATTCTCCTTAAAATCCTCTCCTTTCCGGGGGGCTTCAGGACACCATCCTCTCTTGGGATTATTCTTCACAGAAGCTATGGTCTCTGCCTCTTGTGTTTCTCTTCTTCTTCTTCTTCTTCTTCTTCTTCTTCTTCTTCTTCTTCTTCTTCTTCTTCTTCCTCTTCCTCTTCCTCCTCCTCCTCTTCTTCTTCTTCTTCTTCCTCTTCCTTCTCCTCCTCCTCTTCTTTTTCTTCATCTTCTTTTTGTTGTTGTTGTTTTTAGAGACAGAGTCTCGTTCTGTTGCCCAGGCTGGAGTGCAGTGGTGCAATCATGGCTAATTGCAGCCTAGAACTCTTGGATGCAAGCGATTCTCCTGCCTCAGCCTCACGAGTAGCTGGGACTACAGGTGTGCACTACTATGCTCAGCTAACTTTTTTTTCTATTTTTTGTAGAGATGGGTTCTCATTATGTTGCCCAGGCTTGTCTTGAACTCTGGGCCACAATTGATCCTCCCACCTCAGTCTCCCAACATGCTAGGATTACAGGTGTGAGCCACTGCACCCGGCCTTGGGTTCCTTTTGACACCCCTTGAATGCTTGTGTTCCCCAGGACCTTCCCACTCAAGCTGTTGTTCAAGAGCCAGCAGCATGGGTACCACCTGGAGGCTTGTCAGAAATCCTAGTGCTGGGGGAGGGGGGAGGGATAGCATTAGGTGATATACCTAATGGTAAATGACGAGTTAATGGGTGCAGCACACCAACATGGCACATGTATACATATGCAACAAACCTACACGTTGTGCACATGTACCCTAAAACTTAAAGTATAATAATAATAATAATAATAAAAAGAAATCCTAGTGCTCAGGATAATGCTTTGAGAGCAAATCTACCTCCCAACATCTGCAATCTGACTCTACCTTACTCTCCCCACTGCGACTATCTTGGTCTATGACCTGATCATCCCTCATCTGGAGTATTAATCAGTCACTTAACTGGTCTTCCTTACTCCATTCTCTCCTCTTCCAACAATTTTTTAATGCAAATTTTATCATGTCTGGGGCAAGTTGAATAACGATCCCTAAAAAATATTCACATTCTATCCCTGGAACTTGTGTTACCTTACATGGAAAAAATCGACTTTGCAGGTCTGATTAAGTCAAGAATCTTGAGATGAGATTATCCTGGATTACCCAGGTGGACTCGGTGGACTCCGAAGGGGTCTTATAAAAGAAAGGCAGGAGGATCCAAGTGAATAGTTGGAGATGTGACAATAAAAGCAAGAAGCTGGAGTGATTTAGAAGCAAGAAGCTGGAGTGATTTGAGGAAGGGGCCATAAGCCAAGGAATGCAGATGGCCTATAGAAACTGTAAAAGGAAGCAAGGAAATGGATTCTTCTCTACAGCCTCCAGAAGGAACATAGCCCAGTCTGATTTTTAGACTTCTGACCTCCAGAGCGGTAAAATAAAAAATGTTCACCAGGATCACTTGAGGCCAGGAATTTGAGACCAGCCTGAGCAACATAGTGAGACACTGTCTCTACCAAAAAAAAAAAAAAAAATTGGCTGGGCCTAGCTGTGTACACCTGTAGTCCCAGTTACTCAAGAGGGCTAAGGCAGAAAGATTGCTTGAGCCCAAGAGTTTGAGGCTGCAGTAGGCTATGATCATGCCACTGGACTCTACCCTGAGTGAGGGAGTGAGGTCCTGTCTCAAAAAAAAAAAAAAAAAAAAAAAAAAAAAAAAAGGATCTCCTTAAAAAGGAGTTTAAGGCTGGATGTGGTGGCTCATGCCTGTAATCCCAGCAGGCAAATCATTTGAGATCAGGAGTTCGAGACCAGCCTGGCTAACGTGGCAAAACCCCGTCTCTACTAAAAATACAAAAATTATCGGGGCATGGTGGTATGTGCATGTAATCCCAGCTACTCAGGAGGCTGAGACATGAGAATCACTTGAACCCAGGAGGCAGAGGTTGCAGTGAGCTGAGATTGTGCCACAGCATTCCAACCTGGGTGACAGAGACAGACTGTCTCCAAAAACAAAACAAAAAAAAAAGAAAAGAAAAGGAGTTTAAGATGGAATAATCATAGCATCGTCCTCCTTGGGTTACTTGATTATAGGTCAAGACAAGATAATCCATCCTAAGTGCTTGGCATCACACCAGAAACTTAGTAATTGCTCAATACTTTTAGTTGTTAACTACACTTTATTAGCATTCAACTAAAAACTGTTAACATTTATTAAGCCTTTATTATATTCTAAGTACTGTTAAGTGTTTTACATGTAGGCATTTATCTAATACTCACAACTACCCTCTCAAGTAGATACGATTATTATCATCTCAGTGATGAGGAAACTGAGGCACAGGGGTTACGTGGCTTGCCCAAGGTCAAACATTAAGCAACAGAGCTGAGATTCAAACCCAAGCAGTCTGACTCCAAGTCCTGTACATGTAATCACTGTGCAACATATTTCGTTGATTCTAGGATGCATATTTTTTCAGTCAATGATTATCATAGTTTAATTGGCTGGTTTCTTTTTTCCTGTGGAACATTGTGTGAGTCTGTTCTCATGCTGCTAATAAAAGACATACCTGGGACGGGGTAATGTATAAAGGAGAAGAGGTTTAATGGATTCATAGTTCCACGTGGCTGGGGAGGCCTCACAATCATGGTGGAAGGTGAAGGAGGAGAAAAGGCACATCTTACATGGCAGCAGGCAAGAGAATGTGTGCAGGGAAACTCCCCTTTATAAAACCATCAGATCTTGTGAGACTTATTCACTATCACAAGACCAGCAGAGGAAAACCCACCCCCATGATTCAATTACCTCCCTCGGTCCCTCCCACAACATCTGGGGATTATAGGAACTACAATTCAAAATGCGATTTGGGTGGGGATATAGCTAAACCATATCAGACATAAAATAACGTTACGTCTTACAGTTGATGGCATCTTAAATTCCATGGTATAGAATGTGCTGCTTAATGACACAGTCAAGGTGGAAAAGCTCTGGCTCCTATGACATTTTCACTCTCATTTCCCTTCCAATCTCAATCCAGAAGAGTGATTCCGATGACAGGGAGTAGATGAACAGACAGAAAGATGGAAAGTGCAAGACTTTTCAGGAAACTGAAACTTTCTTTTGTTGTTAGGAGAAGGCCAGGGCTAGGAGTCTTACTCTTATGTTCACTTGGACAGGGTGGGAGCCTTGAGGGACAGGGCTAGGTCAGATGCAGCCTAAACGGGAGCCACTTGTCTCTCTCCTCACCCAGAAAGTGTGGAAGTGCGGGATTCCCAGAGTGTGTTCACAGATGGGGGTGAAAGGCTGGCCAAAGTTCATAGCAACAAAGGCCCAGAAACAAATTAATAGGGTAAGATTCTGTGTATAACCCTGAAGGGGAAAACTCTTCCTTAATTAGAGACCAATTCGTACAATAGGACCAGAGCTCATAGAAGCTTCCTTCTACTAGTGTCTCTGATCAAGCTTGCACTTAAGCCAGTACAAAATTAAGTTTAGCAAGAGATATATAAACAGAACCATTCCTGTTTTATGATAGGAAAATTATATACATTCGAAATCCCTGTTTGTTCCTTTTCCAGGGGTCCTTAGGTCCCTACCCGTAGGGACTTGGAATGGGCAACATCCTGAGACTGTAATTCAGGTCTTATATTTACACACCTCAAAGCCCCTCGTGGGCCTTTCTCCAGGTATTTGTGGACCAACTGTAAGAATGAATGAATGGATGTAATGAACAACAATATTCTCAGAGTCCCAGAAGTCTAGGATAGGAGATGGTTTAGAGGAGGCTGCTTGGGGTCAGGAGGTCTGGAAACAAGAGTAGGGACATCTGGTTGGCTTTTAGGGAATTAGGAGCAAGGTCATGTTCACAACTACATTACATATTGTACTGGACCCACGTGTTAAGTGCAAAATCTCCAGAATGTTCTTAGGCCCTAAGAACTCCAAAGAAGTCCTAAATATTTTAAATATATTTCGGGCTTTTTTTTTTTTTTTTTTGAGACAGAGTCTTGCTCTGTCATCCAGGCTAGAGAGCAAGTGGCACGATTTCAGCTCACTGCAACCTCCACCTCCCAGGTTCAAACAATTCTCCTGCCTCAGCCTCCTGAGTAGCTAAGATTACAGGCATGCACCAACACACCTGGCTAATTTTTGTATTTTTGGTAAAGACGGGGTTTCACCATGTTGGCCAGCCTGGTCTCAAATTCCAGACCTCAAATCATCCGCCCACGTTGGTCTCCCAAACTGCTGGGGTTACAGGCATGAGCCACTGCGCCTGGCCTTTAAAATATTTTGAACAGACAGAAGGATGGAAAGAAACTTGCTGGCTGATACAGGGCTGAGCTATTCTGCTGGACTGAAAAGTAGTGAAACAAGAATGACATCTGTAAAGACTCCGAGTCACAAGCAGTGGTTGGTTTTGAAGCTTACCTTGAGGACTTAAAGAGGAAGTGAAGCCTGGGTGCAGTGGATGGGGAGAGATGATTAGGAAGATAAGGGGGAAGAGGGTCTGGCACGGTGGTTCACGCCTGTAATCCCAGCACTTTGAGAGGCCAAGGCAGGTGGGTCACTTGAGCCCAGGAGTTTGAGGCCAGCCTGGGCAAAATAGTGAAATCCCATCTCTACAAAAAAATTACAAAAATTAGCCAGGAGTTGGTGGTACGCACCCTGTAGTCTCAGCTACCTGGGAGGCTGAGGTAGGAGGATGGCTTGAGCCAGGAAGGTTGAGGCTGCAGTGAGCTATGATGGTGCCACTGCATTCCAGCTCTGGGCAATCGACCAAAACCCTGTCTCAAAAAAAACAAATAAAATAAAAATAAAATAAATTTCAAAAAACATCAAAAAAAGATAAGGGGAGAGAGAGCCTAAGAGTGATGAAGGCACCTTCACTTCTAGTTGAAAGGAAAGCAAGAGCAACTGTCATGAGGAAGAGGAAGAGGAAAGAAAGGATACAAAGGAAGGGAGGGAGGGAAGGAGGAAGGGAGGACTCCCACAGAGTAAGACTCACCAAGAAGCCCAAAAGTAGTCACCTACTGTGACTTTCACTACCCAGGAACGAGCACCCTGAAGCTCCTCTACTCCTTTCCCCAAACCTCAACAACCCAAGCTGTATGTGTCTCATTGGGGAAATAACTTACAAAAATGAAAAAGCCCTTAGGTTTCAAATCCCAAGCACCCAAAAGATTTTAAAAAGAAATATGCATACATCTAGTCACTGAGTAATAATTCGAGTTGCTAACACAGTAACTGTAATTAGAACAACAAAGATTCTCTCAGGTTTTGCCTATGAAACATACTAGGTGCAATCGGGGGAGGTGATATGTTGATGCTTTATAAGCAACCCAGACTTAAATGCAACTTGGGTAAGTGTCTACTAGTGAGGAGAAAAGAATTCATTTTGTCTTATGTAACAGGGAGTGTCTGAGTATGAGAGCTGCATTGGGCAGCTAGATCACCCCACAAACTGGGTTTGATATTATAATTGGGGGTGACTCCCAAGAGAAAGTCCGCAGCAGTGAACTTGAGGGAAATGAGCATACTCCAGGAATAAGAAGAAAATGGTTAATAGCAAGCTGAAGGGTAAAGAAAAGCTCAACCCTCAGAATCAGCTGGAGGCAGTTCAGACACCATGTGGAGGTGCACAAGGTCTGAATGCCTCTGAGCACAAAACCAAAGTCTGAAAAGAGGAGGCAAATTAAAGACTGTTCAACAGAAAGTGTGTGGATTTTTGAAAGCAGCCTTTAAAAACTGCACACTTTATCAGAAACTAATGAAACAGAAGAGTCCTCTCCCTCTTCTCCCCTACTCCCTTTACCATCACTAATCAAAAGAACTGAAAAACAAAAGATCATGAAAATTTGAAGCAGGGAAAAAATGAGACAGACAGGGAGGGGTTGGTGAGGAGAAGAGAATTCTACATTTGAAGATAGAATCCTACAGGTGAGACTGGGGGCAAGAGTTTCCAATTACAGGGAAGGGTGAAAATGGCAGAGAAGATATGAAATATCTTATTTGTGTTTGTTCTATACCGAAAATGAGGATCTTCCTACCCCAAGGACAATTTTTACAGAAAGCAAAATGTACTGTGAGAGACGATGGAATCTCTCTACATGTTCACAGAGCAGCCCAAACAGGGCTGTTCCAACCACCACTGACAGCTGATGGCATGCCCTGACCCCCACACTGCAGCTATGAGGAGCCCAGCAATAACTCTCATGGGCCCTCCACCCACCCCCAACTAAAGCAATCACCATGAACCCAACCAAAGCATGAACACAAACACCCAGAGAGGCATCTCTCTTTTTTCTTTTTTTTAAGTACAGGCCAGTTCTTGCTATGTTGCCCAAGCTAGCCTCGAACTCCTAGACTCAAGCAATCCTCCTGTTGGCCTCCCAAAATGCCAGCATTACAGGTGCAAGCCACTGCACCTGACTGCATCTCCATTTTTAATCAGAAGCCACTACAGTTCTCCTGCCTCCAATTTTTCTTCCCCTTGCTGGGTCTATCCATGTTCTGCTCTCTGAGAAGTCTGGAAAAACTTGACTTTCTCTGCCCTTTCTACCACCCAAGGGAGGCTTTGGACTATCTCTGAGGTTATTGCTCAACCTTCAGTGACCCACCTCAGCACCTCGCCCCCATCTCACACTCTTCAGTGTGAATATTCTCTCCCATTCCCACAAATCCATGGTCACAGACTTGGGTTACATGGTCCATTTTCCCTCTTCTCTGCCCTTCTGTGAGCTAGAAAGGTTTGCATACCACCTGGTACTGTTCTCTGATTATTTCCTATATAAAACATTATTTTCCTAACTAGACAGTAAACATTTCATTGGCTAAAACTATTCTATTTCTGATTTGTACTTGGGAAGTAAAATGCTAATAAACATTTAATGGGTTGACAAAATTTTTGGAGAGTTTGAGATGTTTTGCTTTCTTTATTCTGAGAAGTGGAGGATAAGTTAAAGATACAGAATTTCCCTTTCAGTTTCTTGCCTGAGTGAAGCAAGAAGGTATAGATGTAACAATGCTTCCACTCAAATTCACATAATCCCTAAAAATAAAAACAGAGGCCAGACATGGCGGTTTACTCCTGTAATCCCAGCACTTTAGGAGGCCGAGGCAGGCGGATCACGAGGTCAGCAGTTCAAGACCAGCCTGGCCAATATGGTAAAAACCCCACTCTATTAAAAATACAAAAATTAGCCAGGTGTGGTGGCACATGCCTGTAGTCCCAGCTACTCAGGAGGCTGAGGCAGAAGAATTGACTGAACTCGGGAGGCAGAGGTTGCACCGAGACGAGATCGTGCCATTGCGCTCTATCCTGGGCGACAGAGCAAGACTCTGTCTCAAAAAAAAAAAAAACAAAAAACAAAAAAACCCAGAAATCTGTGTTTCAGAGATTATTACCCGTTTTTTAAACAAGGCTTTAGAATAGAAAAAATAATATATAATTTGGCTTTTCCCTTGAATCCCAAGATACACATAATCTACCACACACACACACGTATGTACATACATGTATGCTTTTTTGCATGTGTATTACATGCCAAGGGCTTTATATATGTTATGTCTGATCCTTCTGACACCACCACAAAGTAATATTAATTGCCCCCATTTTATAAATAAGCAAACCGATGCCCATAAGTTTCATTCAAGCAAGGCTGTGCAGCTAGTAAACGGCAGGACCAACTTTGGCCTGATGTTCTTTTCACTGCACCACACTACCTCTTTCAGATGTCCGAGATGGAGCCATGTAGCTTGGTTATGGGGTTCCATTAGTCTGCCCTCTTATCTTCTTTCAGCACCTACCCTGTGGCCATGAACCATTGATTAATAATTTTCCTGTACTCTCAATAGAATCAGGAACCACCAACACTGACAAAGCTACCATCTGTTGGCTCTAGGTTAGAACTAAAATGTGGTTGTGGAGAATTGTTTCCCACAGAGAACTGAATTCATCCTGAGGGAAATCTCAAGGCCCTCTCCTTACCTCTTACAAATAGAACTATACAAAATATTTAGACAAAGAATATGGACTTAGCTGTGCTCTCTAAAGGTTCCTCCTCTAAGTAATGTGGACCAGTGTTTCTTTCTTTTTAAAAAAATAGAGATGGGGTCTTGCTGATTGTCCAGGCTGGTCTCAAACTTCTGGCCTCAAGTGATCCTCCTGCCTTGGCCTCCCAAAGTGCTGGGATTACAGGTATGAGCCACCATGCCCAACCTAGACAAGCATTTCTAGTGTGTGATGAGGCTTACTTGCATCAGAATGTCCTTAGGTGATGGTTTTGAATACAGATTTTCACACTAAATTTACTAAGTGACCCTCTCTAGGGCTGAGGTCCTGGAAAGCTACATGGGATTGTTACCTTCATTCCAGAAAACACAGTAAAAGTACGGCATTATAATTTTATGAGACCACCACCCGACATGTGATCCCTCATTGATGGGAATGCACTATGTGGTTCATGACTACAGTTCCTCCTTATGGAAGCTAATGGTAATTAAATAATCCCATTAAGGAATACTTGCAACTTGATTAATACTCAAAAGAAAAAATCCAGTGAACTATGAGTGCTTATTACAGAGAGCACTGATCTGGTCCCAAAGGGAAGAAAACCTTCCCTAAGGAAGTGACATCTGAGCTGAAGGATGAACAGGCATTACTAGGCTAGAGGAAGGAAACAGTGTTCTACTTACAAGAGATGCCTCCTGTGCAAAGGCTCTGGAGCAGTGAGCTGAACTGGAAGAGCTAAAGGAGAGCAGCAGAGGATACTCAGAGTGGGAAGAGAGGAGCTTCATGAGAATGCAGAGGGAGACAGGCCAGATCAAGCAGGTCCTTGGGAGATTTTAGTCTTTACTCCAAGAGCAGAGAGAAACCATTGAATAGATGGTTTTATTTTTAATCTTTTAATGTTATTTTCAAATTTTATTTTTAATTTTTTTATGTTTATCTTATTTTTTATTAGGAGCCTACTGAGGCCCAGGGCCTTTCTATCAGCAAAATAAGTCTATGCCCTAGGAAGTAAAGTCTCTGCCTGCCTTCACTGCAGTTCACATTTTTCCTGCTTGTGAAAGGGAGAAGCAACCCCTCTGCATAACACAAATGTTGCGGGCATAATGGATGACTGACTTGATTTCTATATTACAAGTCAGTGGCTTAGGTTCATACTCTTTTCAGACATCTCTTCTTATTGTCCAGACAGCTACTACTACAGTGCTTAACCATGGACAGGGAGTTTAGAATTCTGCATCAACCAAGTCTTTTGTTGACTATCAAGGACATTTGGAATTAAGCAAGCCAAGGGTAATCAATTCTGATGCTTTAGGCTATTAGACCACCCGTGGGGCTTGGGAGATATTTCCTGTTGTATATAAAATGGTACAATGGCTTTGTGTGTGACAAGCTCTCCTCCCTCTCGCCCTAATGTATTACATAGTGGCCTCTGCCAGAGGCAAGTACCTGACTACACTTTGCAGGGTCCAATTCAGTTTGGGAAAACTTAGAGTCATTAAGAAATAATGGAATTTGTTTTTCATTTGCAGGAGCACAACTCCTTTTTCTTTGTCAAGAGGAAATTTGCATATCTACATCTATAATCAATATGAAACTACATATAGAGACAGAACAGGCAGAGAAAACTGGGAGAATCTTCTAACTTTAAAGTGTTCAACTTAGACCTCCTCAAGATTTTTTCTGTGATTTGGCACATGTGATGTACACCTGGGCAGAGGTTGCAAGGCCTTTCTCTTCTAAAAGGTTCAAGTTTCACTGATGTGAAGTTTGGGAAAGTAATTACTTAGAGAAAGAGTGGACAGTTTCCTTTGGATAGAAGCTGTCTTATACACTTAATTTCCTGGAGGAGGTAATATCAGCACCCCCATCAGGTTCTCCTAGTCTAATTAGGAAACAGACATAGTTAAGATTCTTCAAAATTAAGAGACAGCCAATTAGGCTGTGAAGACGTTCCTCTAGAACTTTCTTTTGTTGGGAAACATCTTTCCCTTTATTTATCACCAACAGAGGATGTGGAAAGGCAACGGGGAGAAGAAAGATGTTATGCAAATTTTTAAAAAATGGGAATAGAATACGAATAGCGTGTCCAAAGAATGGCGACCTTGTGTTCTGTTCTCTTCAGTCCCATCTATGTCCATTCAGCTTCAGGCATCCTGCGTTGGACCCTGTAAACTAAGCCAAGTTACAGGGATTATGACCCAGCATGGTGGTGCAGGCATATTGATCAGCATGGGAGCATTGGAAAGGTATTTTCTGCCACTTGTCTACTCATCTGCCTCCCTGTCTCCCTCCTTCCTTGTATTAAAAAAAATAGGTGTGGGCATGGGCAATAGAAAACTCAACCTCATCATGAATAGTTACCCTTCCTCTGGGGCAAAGCCACCCCTTTCCTGCTAACTCACAGGACAAAGGTCTTACTGAGGTTCCTAAAGAGCTGCATTATAAACCACTATGGCACACATTTACCTATGTAACAAACCTTCATGTCCTGCACATGTATCCTGGAACTTTAAATTAAATTAAATTTTAAAAAAGAGCTGCACCTTGTTTGATATATCTGAGTTATGCATTTGACGAGCATATCAATGAATGAGCATACTAACTCCTCCCAGGAACCAAGCTGTGTCTACAGAGAGATCATCATAGAATCTCAGGAGCCCTTCCCATGGGTATGACATCAGAACAACTACAAGAGTCAGAGTCGTCACAGAAAAGGGAAAGAGAAAGAAGGAGGAGGAGGAGAGGGAGGAGAAAGTCATTAGTTTCTTCCTTCAAACAAGGAGCTTGATATCCCATGGATAAAGAAATTGGCTGATTGGATGTCTCCTGTTTTATTTACTGACTTTTGCAACATAGAACAAATTATTTGAAAAGTTTATTCACTGTTTTAGTTTATATATGCTTCCTGTAAGAGCCTGTTTTTTGTCTAGGAAGCCAGAGATGGATATAGAAAAGAGGGACTTGAGCGCAAGACAACTGGTCAGGAATAACACAAATGCAACGTTTCATCTGGTACAAAAAGCGCTGGTCCTGGAGTCAGATGAAGGCTCTTTCTCCTCTGCTACATGACTTTGGGGAAATCATTCTTTCTCTTTCCTCATCTTCAGTAAAATTAGATTAACAACTCTGGGTAAAAGAATAAAATGAAGCAGTGGAGGTGAGTGTTTGGTAAATTGTACAAATACAACTTCTCATTGTCTCTGTCTGAATAAGGAGTGTTAGAAAACAGGAACGTTACCACAGGAAAATACCAGGACTAGGTAAAATAATGTCAGCGCTAGCTAAGGCTAAATATATCAGAGATTAAAATATAGACTCAAAACTGTGTCATGATGCTTTGAAACTTAACATGTTGTCTAAAAGTGGAGATTAACATTATCATCTTAGTTTACTTTCTGGTTCTTCCAGGAATGACAGTGAGAACTTGTGACGTCCATGAACTCAAAGAAGAAAAGGGAGAGTGGTTTGACACCTTCTCCACCACCTAACCCCAATCCTACTACCTATAAACCTGCAGAGAAGCAGACTGCTTGGGCTTGTGTTTGTCCTTTAATTTATTCATTATCAATTTTACATTTTTTCTTAAGTTTCTATCATAGGGTTAGTTCTTTCTAGATCAAGCACAAGGAAAAACCTCAGTTCTTTTGCACTGATGCATTTCTAAGAGAACCAAGACACAGTTCAGGGAGGATGAGTTGAATAACCCAATATTTAGAAAAGGCATGCCTCTGAATATGATTACGACCGGCCACTCTGCCATCAGCACCAATCGTCCTTACAAATAATTCACAAAATATAATTAAAGGTGAACTGCAGACAGAGGTCAGTTTTCAGGTTGAATAGATTTTAAAATCAGAGAGTGGCACCCTTATAGGAAATGAAGAAAGCAGAGAAAAATGTGTTTTTACTCTTTAAAATCTAAAAGGTTCTCTTGCTATTATTTCCAGAACAACAACAACAACAAAACAACAACAAAAAGAACTCTATTTTCAGAAAATAAAAGAGCACCAATAAAACTATAGCAAGTACAATGAGACCAGAGGTAGCTATTTAGGCTAAATGGACAGAACAGGCATCACTAGATGGCCACAGAAATTATGAAAGAAAGAAAATCAAGGCTGTAGCTATCTCTAACCCAATCCAAACCTCAAAAAAAAAAAAAAAAAAAGGTAAAAACAGGTTTTCGTTTCATGATTCTAAATAACCAGTTTAGTTCATTATTTTATGAATCTGCAAGCTGTCGTAGATTTTGTATTTTCAGGTACAAGTTCACATCTACACAATGACAAACACATAGGGCATGTCTAAAATATTGTCAAACACCAGGCTGTTTTGCCTACATAATTTCAAGTATCCAGACACACCATTTAGCAATTTCCAGTGTTTGATTTGGCTCAGAATATCCAAGTGTTTATAACACAATGAAGGAATCCGCAATGAATGGGACATTTTAGCTGTGCCGGACAAAGAATGGTGATCAGACCCAGCTCCCACTCATGCTGGGTCTTCAATGTGATGACATGGTCAACACAAGGTTCTGGGGTTTCTGCCCCACTTCTTCATGGGCCATCGTGACCAGGTGTAACTCAGATGTAACACTAACCAAGAAGAGAATCAGAGAACTAGATGCCTTGCTTTGTTTTTTACCATATTGTACTTTTTTCCTCTCACCTATTTCTTAGAGTTTAATATTTGTATACTTTATTCATTTTTAATTGTGGCAAAAAATATATAAAATTTTCCATTTTAATGATTTTTAAGTGTACAGTTCACTGGCATTAAGTACAACAATCACGTTATCCACGTCCAGATCTTTTTCATCTTCCCAAATTGAAACTCTGTACCCCTTAAACAACAGCTCCCCATTCTTTCCTCTCCCCAACCCCAGGTAACTACTATTCTACTTTCTATCTTTATGAATTTGACTATCCTAAGTACCCTACATAAATGGAATCATACGATATTTGTCCTTCTATCTCCACTCTATTTTGATATTGCCAGAAAATCCAAAAGTTAGAAAGAGTTAAACCCGGGTATGATCAATAAAACTAAAATAACAAATATGTATGAATACTGGCCATCTTCTGGGTTCTGAGTTAGATGCTTTCTCTTTGATATCTGTCTTTACTACATAAAGATAAGTTTTAAACTATGTATTTGTTGTAGAAGACCAAAGGTTTAGCTTCTTCTCCCCCCAAAAGACATCTTTAAGTAGGCTTTACTATAGGAAGAAAACCTGCAGTAATGCTTGCCCTTGCCTTGGGGAAATAAGGAATAATAGGAGTATAATAATGCTTTATCTATCAAAATCTTCAGACGCAAAGAAACAAAATAAAAGGCTGATGAGTTACTACCATTATCTGCAAGCTCTTTCACAGAGGCTTTGTTTTGTTTAGGGACATCTACAATTAGAAAAGAAATAGACACACCAACTTTGTTTTCTCAGCAGGAGCTGCTGTACGTTTGGTACAATCGATTTCTTTTTCCTTTTTAAAAAATTAAGATATTCATTATCTACAAAGCAACCTTAGAGGGACAGATTGAGGATTTAATTTCAGATTTTCATGTCTGACTCTCATAACCAGATGGTCTTTACACAATGGAAGTTTTGTACCATCAGTCATAATTGTTTCTTATCACTACTATTATTAATGTTATTAGTAAAAATAATGTTGAAATCATTTACACGTCCATACTGAATAGTCCTGTTGATTTGCTCCTCATCTCCCAGTGCACATTTTAACTGATCAGGCTAATACTCATTAAGACCCTAGAAAGTGCTTTCTCTCCTGATGACTTTAAAGAAAGTGCCCAGATTCTTGCTATCAGTAGCAATTTGTTTATAGCGGCTCTTGCCAGAGTTAGAGTTAACACTGTTTTTTTTTTTCTTTTTTCTTTGTGTTTTTGTTTTTTGTTTGTTGTTCGTTTGTTTTTTGAGCAAGAGTCTTGCTCTATCCTGGCTAGAATGCAGTGGGGTGATCTTGGCTCACTGCAATCTCTGCCTCCCAGGTTCAAGTGATCTTCCTGCCTCAGTCTCCCAAGTAGCTGGGATTACAGGCGTCCGCCACCATGCCCAGCTATTTTTCATATTTTTAGTAGAGACGGGTTCACCATGTTGGCCAGGCTGGTCTCGAACTCCTGACCTCAGGTGATCCACCTGCTTTGGCTCCCAAATTGCTGGGATTACAGGCATGGGCCACTGCACCTGGCCTTGTTTCTTGTTTAATTATTACTTATTGACAAGATTTTTTTTGTTGTTCTCGGCCTTTGGGGGTGTGCATGTGTGTGTGTGCACGTGTGTGTGTGCGTGTGTGTGTTGTTTTTGTTTTTTGTGTTTTTTGGGGGGAGTTGGCTATAGCATATTTGCAATTCTTTTTCTTTTAAATACATTTTATGTGTTTAACCATAGCATGATTCCACTGGATAAGTTTTATTGGATTTTTTCGGGGGTGGAGCAGGGAAAGGTTTTTTAAAAATTGAAATATGACATCCATATCATTAGAGTTTTAAAGTTAGTAATATGCTTAAGGCGGATTTTTTATGGTTAGCAAAGCTGAGAGGTTCTGACACCCAAAGGATGCAAGAAGAGATAACTTACATAAATGTATATGGTGCCCCGGAGGTGCCGCAATTGTATTATGGGGTTTCTCATGAACGGCCTTGGTTCAGACAGTAGAACAGTGAAGCAAAGCTAAGTGGTTCTGTACTGGATGGGCTGTGCATGTGACACATTACACTGCAAACAGAAGTAACTTTCAGTGCCAGAGAGTTTACTAGGAGGCACTGGAATATGAACTAGCACAAAATATCTAAGGAAATGTATCTCTTATTAAAAATGTTTCTTTAAAACAGCCACTGCATTTCTTTAAAAAGCCACTAGCTTTAAAATGGATAGCCTAACAGATTACATGGAATAATCTGAAAATGATAAGGTCTGAAGCTTAGCAAAGAATATGTTTAATACATAAACTGGAGAATGTAGAAAATAGGATGGTATGATATGACTGATTGATTGAACTATTTCTTAGAGATTTCAATCAGCCCTGAAGTTTATTTCTTCCTATTTTGAAAACTGCATTTTCTTTTTTTAAAATTTTGTTTGTGAAGTGCTTGCTTATACTGATTTTGTAACTCCTGAAAGGCAAAAAGCAAATAATTATGAAGAAAGAGGTTCATGGCAGAATTCTAGTCAAGTACCACTTCTTATACGAGCAATTATACATAATGCTTAATTGTTTTATATGTGTGAGGCAGTCTTGAAAATAATCAAGGATCCTCAATGGAACAAAAAGCAAGTGTTTTCGCTAGTAAGCAGCATCACAAACATACGATTTTTCATAGCTAGGATTTACCTTGGAGAAAATCTCATTTCACCCCATTATTTTACATGTGACGAAGTGAGATGTCCATATAATTTCTAGATGAAATAATAAAACAAGATTTAGTTATTATCTTTTAAAAAGATTAGCCACAGAGATGTTGATAAATTAGTACTCCCATTGCAAAGATATCCTTCTTCTATGCTGTTAACTTAAACACTAGAGACCATGTGACTTATTCAACTACTATAAACCAAAATGATAATAGTTGCTATCATTTATTGAGAACTGACTGTGTGCTAGGCTCAGTTCTAGACACTTTCCATATATTATCCCATTTAACCTCAAAATAACCCTTCAAAATAGATATTTTCCTTCATATTTTATGGCTAAAGAAACTAAGGATCAGGTAACACCACAAGTTAAGGTGGCAGAATTACTATTGTAACTTAACTAGAGTCATAAAACCTACTTGCAATTATTTATTTAAAATATAGAAGGTAAGTATCCAGCAAAGAATTTCAAATGCCAGTAGTGAATACAGATGCTTCACAACTTTCTCCACACATCTACCTCCTTGTGGACAGGTTTCTCAACTGAATAAGACTATCAAAAACAGCTTTCAGCGTATCCAATCATAGTCAGGTTTTATTTCTTCATACATCTGTATTGTTTTATAATGTGAGATTATAACTAGCATTCACGTTAGACAACCAGAGAAGAAACTTTGATAAAAGACCAAATTGGGCCAGGCGCGGTGGCTCACGCCTGCAATCCCAGCACTTTGGGAGGCCAAGGTGGGTGGATCGCCTGAGGTCAGGAGTTCAAGACCAGCCTGGCCAACATGGTGAAATCCCATCTCTACTAAAAAAAAAAATTAAATTAAATTAAATTTAAAAAAAAAAATATATATATATATATACACAAAAATTAACCAGGCATGGTGGCGCATGCTTGTAATCCCAGCTACTGGGGAGGCTGAGGCAGGAGAATTGCTTGAACCTGGGAGGCAGAGGTTTCAGTGAGCCAAGATCGTGCCACTGTACTCCAGCCTGGGTGACAGAACAAGGCTCCATCTCAAAAAAAAAAAAAAAAAAAAAAAAGAGAGACCACATTGATTTAAGGGTCTCAATACAAGGACTTGGTACGTATTTGTGTTTCAGAAATATGCCCATTGGCATATCTGCAACTGTTAGAAGATTTACCTTCTCAGAAGATGAGATATTACAAACTCAATATTGACAGTGATACAGGAAACTAATAGGTTTTCCAGAGGCTAATTATAAACAGGTGGTGGCTGGGGCCAAACTCCAGGAATCACAAACCCATTTTGTTAGAGCTCATTAATGCTTCTATTCAACTCCAGGAAAATGTGCACATTCCGCAGCATTATAGGGGGTTTCAGGTTGGCTGATAAAAAACAGGTGATTTTCCCACAAAAAAACTGACCCAGGGATAAAATAAAACAATATAATTAGCCTTCCCATGCAGCAGGGCCTCTCGTGGTAGTCACAGGTGGATTCTGCTGAAGCAATGATGGAAATGCTGTTGTTTAGTGACCAGGTAGGGGAAACTGTGGCAGCCTCACCACAGCTAGTGGTATCCATGCACGCCCAGGTTGAGCCCAAGCACTGAGGCCTCTCTCTTCTTCCTAATGGAAAGTGCAATGGGATTTTAAAATTTGATCCGAGTGTCTGACTGCTTCAGTGGCGGGCTCTGCAATTTCACATTTCATCTCAGCAGCTAATGTCCAGATCTTGTCAAATCACCACCAAGAATGTACCGCAGGGCTACCCTGGACAAAACCGTGCTGTTCTGTGGCAACTTGCACTCTGAGGGTTCAGTGACTGTGATGCAACCAAATGTGCTTTCCCGTGCTAACATTAGAAGGGGGGCTGCTGCTCCCCTCCAAGAACAGCTCGTTTTCTCTTCCACAACCATTGTAGTGCAAACCTTTTTCAGCTGAGCTGCTAGTTTCAATTCAAAATATCCTATCTTGGTTTTTTCTGCCTTTAAAAAGTGGTAGAACTTATTTTGATAGTGAGACCCTGGAAGATGAAAACAGAAAGAAACCAGTTTTCTTCTTGATTGTTTTCTTGCTGACAATTTTATTGCCATTGTCTTCCGTGTGGCTAATGGTTGTTAGGCTGCTGGTCTCACACCAGTTATTTACGGAAAAAAAAAAAAAAGGAGGTTAGATGGATTTTTAATACACTCTTTTTCCCAATTTCTTAAAGATGGGCAAAAAAAGGTGCTACAGACACCCCAAAATGCAGATTGTTAATTAGATAAAAAGTACAAAAGTACTTTCAGGTCGTTTTATGATTGCAGAGGCTGACTGAAGTCTGTTAAGTTTGTATCTCGTACTTGGCAAGATACGAACCTGACTTTTCACATGCTATTTCGCTGACAGCCCATTTTAAAATTTAAAGTCAATTGTCATTACTCTTGATTTAAAAGGTCATGAAGTTTACTGATTTCTTTGTATTGCATGGAACAAAATAAATTTTCAAAATATTTTATACAGCCTCAATTTTGAGATCCCTTTGAAATGCAAGAAAATAAAGATCCCCACCACAATAGAATGAAAATTTACCACTATTTGCCACTGGAATTACTACAAGTTCAAGATCAACCAAACAGGTTGAATCACTTTAAAATATCAATGGCCTAATGTTTTAAAAGATCATCTTTTTGTAAGTGATGTCATTCTGGAATATTAAAATGTCTTATAAATGTACATTTCAGAACTTAATTCACTCAAATGAATATTATTCCCTTCAGAGCAGTTATCTTAAAAAGAAAAGCCCTTTTTCCAGTAATAATTTCATTGCTTAAAATATTTTGAGAACTGTCTTTATTCCCCTTAGGAACTAATAAGAAAACTGTCCTGTTTTTAGTCCTATTTTTTTTTTTGACTCTAAGTAGCATAAGCCATCTTTCTCATCTACTTAATGTCTAAACCTGGCAATAATTTTTTGTGGTGTTGTTTCCAAAGTTAAATGATCAAAGATCAAAACTCCGTTGCCATCAAAGATATTTAGAAGATTGTGCTACAGGACTCGAGGACAATCTCAAAAAGGGAATTTCAAAAGTACGGTTCAAGCCATGCCAACAAAATTTAGAATGCTATGCTCAACTTCGCAGGGTCAGGGCTCTCAGACGAACGTCACTCACTTTTCTTCTTGTCTTGCCTCTTGTGGCCGATCCCCTGTCAATGGCTGGCTCCTGACACTGGGCAAGCTGCCTGTTTCCCTCGTCTATAAAGTGATGCCAAAGGACTAGATGCCTGCAAAGGATCTTTCCAGTTCTAAAATTCTAGGACAATGATGCATGGTTCTGTATGTGACACTTGATTGTTTTTGTTTGTTTTTAATTAAAAGTCACTTTAAGCCACACCTTTAATGTATTCAGTCATCATATCAGTGATTGGGGATATTTCTTCCATAGTCTCTTTTCTTCTCACATTCTCCTGTATTAACATTTAGTGCCATTTAGGGGCAAGAACAAAGTTTTTATTCCATTGAATTTAGGGCTTGTGGACATTTAAAATTTTTTATTGAAGATCAGAGAATGTATCAACCTTGTGTGTGGGGATAGAGAGAAAAAGAATGTGCAAAGATACTCATGTAATATAAGCTTGTTACATTAAAAAAATCTGCCAACACCCCTAGTTCTCATTATGTTAATCTTTCATGTATTATAGCACTAATCTGATTGACTCTACTTACTTTTTAAAAGCTTAGTCCTTCCCTTTTCTGTTGGCACTGCAGCAGCTGCTTACCTTAAAGGAAAAATGATGGTTAAAAAATACTTCCTGTGAAATGCTGCCAGTTGCAGGTATTTGCAGGACATGTCTGGTTCTATTTAGGGTTTTTTTCTTTCTTTCTTTAGTATCCTTGGCCATATAACCTGATCTTTTTCATAAGAAATGTCAGCAAAGTCTTTGAATTAATGAACTGTGAAGTGCTCAAAAACATACCATTTCAAAAAGTATCCTGCAAGGATATAACAGTAATGGGAGGTGATCCTTGAGTTTATAACCAAATATCCCACCCTAACTAAAAAGAACTAAGATAACCACTGGCCCAGGCACAATCTCCTTGAACAAAGACCTAGAGAGGAAGAAGTGATGAGGAGTGGGAGAGGTCAGAACCAGAGTAGCAATCTGGGGAAATGTATTTATGTTAGCCTTTCTAGCTCTGTTGAGCACTTCCGTCAAATAATGGAATTATACAAACCTCCCTCTATAAAAGATACCAGGTGGAGAATAGCAAAGAGAAGGGAAGAGGTGAGGTGTGTTCAGAAGGTTGATCAAATAAAACTGAATGAAAGGTCCTTGGCTACACCTAATGTAGGTTTTTTCTTTTAATTTTGCCATTAAAAAAATGCGGTGTCACTCCTTCAATCTTTTTACAATTCTGCATGGTTGAACATTTGAAATGAGTTTGTGTATCACCCTCAGGCGCTGATTCAGACTTGATTGGGGCAAAGCAGACTGCATGTGCTTATTTTTATCCACGTCATTTGGGACGTTATGTCGCCAAAGGAACCAAAAATGTGCTACTCTATTGCCAAATTATCACCTATCCTTTGATCAGACAGGGCGATGATCCTCAACAAGTTGTGCGACCTTAGTGTAACAGCAATGTCAGGTCAACTTGAGAAAGTGAAGAGAGAGCCCTAGACACAAATAAAAAGAAACAACCAACAATCCTTATAATTATCATCATCTGCTGCTTTTCCCTCTTTTGGCAAAGAAACACTCCATCCATTTGCAGAAATCGCCCGCGGAAACGTTACATCAAAACTAATCACAACGATTAAAATCAGCTTTTCTGTGCAAGAGGAGGGTAAAAAGCAAGTTGGAGGCTGGAATGAGACTGCTTTTCCAACAAAAAAAATCTGGAAAAAAATTTCCTATGTGTATATTTCTCTATAGGTATATGTAGAGCTTTATTTTTGAAGGAGATCAATTGTCTGCCCTGTGATCAGTTAATTTGATTTAAGTTTTATTTTGGAGATTGATTTAGACTAGAGGTAGAGGCATGAGCTAATTGTATCCTGATCCTTGCCTTGAGGGGTTTCAAAGCCCTGGAGCAACTCTTCTCTGTATTTTGTTCTGTCTACCTTAGCCAAGCTATTGCATTTCTCTCTGGTGTGGCGAGCCGAGCAGATCGCTGGGAGAGAAATCGGAAAAGGGGGGAGAGGAAAAGGAAAAGGGGACTTGGAGAGAGACTTTGTGCTTCAATGTTTCAGGTAAGATCTGACGGTTTGGGTTTGTTATTATTTGCTAAGGAGGGTATGGCTGGGACTTTGGGCGCAACTCGCTTTTACGCATGTGCCAGGCATGGGGCGAGAGCGCGGCACACTCGCACACACGCCGCCCGCCTCGGCGGGCGACTAGGAATCCGCTCGGACCCGCGGCGGGGCAGGGGCCGCCGCCTCCTCCGGGGCTGCCGCTCCCAGTTCTCGGCTTTCTTCCTCCAGTAGGAGCCGGCGCGAGCAGGGCGGAGCAGTGCGGGCAGGAGGAGCGGGTGCGGCCAGCTGGGGCCGCGGCCGGGGGCCGGGAGCCGGCGCGCCGGGGCCGGGTTTCCGGATCTCGGGGCCGGGTTCCGGATCTCGGAGAGGAGCCGCCGCGGCTCTGGCAGCCCGTGCCAGAGCCGCCCGCCCGCCGCTCCGCGCGCCAGCCTCCCCGGCGGCCGTTCTGCCGCGGCTCTCCCCCGCCCTCCCCGAGCCCCTCCCTCCTCCCCCGAGCGTCCCTTTCTTCCCCGACGCAGAGCTCCGCGCCCGCGAACCGGCCCTGCCGAGAGCGCCCAGCGCCGCGGGGGCGCCCAGCGCACATCCCTGCGGGGCGCGCAGGGGGCGGCGGCGACCGGGGCTGCGCTCTTGCTGGGGGTAGGGGGCCCGCCACCCTCTTCTCGCTGGCAGCCTCGGCGGCGCCCCCAGGCGCCCCGTGAAAGACGCCATTGTGGCGGCCGAGCGGATTGGGGCCCGAGGCGGTTTTTTCTTCCCCCTTTTGCCCGGGCCGGACCGCGCCGCTCCCCTTTGTGAGCCGCGGCCGGTGCCAGGCGCTCTTCGTCTCAGGCCGGGCTGATCCAGATTCGTCGCCTCTACCCACCCGGGCGCCTTTAAAGCCCCCTCCCACTCCCTCCCATCTCCAGCCCCCCTCCCCCTTTTGGATGCAAACGTTTCATTTATTTTTAAAACGCTCTCATTCCTCTTCCTCCCCACCTCCTCCCTGGATAAAGGGCACGGCACATGCTCCGGATTAGAAGTCTCCTTGGGAGCCGGGGAGGGGGTGGGGGCGGCGCTGGGACGGGGGGGTGAGGATGCGAGCGCTGCAGGTAATGGCTGTGGCTTTGCTGCGCTCGCCTCTTCCCCGCGCCGCCGGCAGCGCCAAGTCCGGAGCCCGCATCCTTCCCTCCCCTCCTGGCGGCCTAGGTTCCCTTAAAGGGACAGAGTTTCCCGGTCGCCTCTGGCCGCCGTCTGAACCAGCGCTCGGGCCGCAGAGGTGGGCGGGAAGGATGCTGTTTGGCTCCTTTCTGACCTCTTTCCTCCTCCGCTCCCCCCAACTCCCGCCGCCCCCCTACCCACTCCCGCCACCCCTCTTTATTGAAATGTGAAGTGTGCTTCTTCTCCTTCCCCCAAGAGGGACCTGGCTGGAAAACAGTCCGCGCCTCCTGGAAAAAGAACGGGGTGGGGGGCGCGTAATGGTGAATTCGCGTTAAAAGTGAGGTCGAGCCCCAAAACATCCAGGAAGAGGAAAGCAGACCTGTGGTGCAGGAATCCCTTACCTGCACGCGCGCTCCGCACAGCCGCCCCGCCACCGCAAACTTGCGAACTGTCGCGGGTAGACAGTGTCTGCCTTTGTGCTTTCGAACACTTGCACTGTCGTGGAAATGATTTTCTGGTATCAAAACGTTTTCAGTGACTGTGCTTCGGGGTTCGGCTGGGCGGAAGCCAACTAAGTTAGCAAAGTCGCAAATGGGGCCGCTGGCTTTGTACGTGGAGAATGGCACGCGAGAACTGTCCAGGATCCCAGTGGCACTGGCTTCTTCGCTAAAAGGTGCACCGCAGTAGGCAGGAGTAATTTGGTACAAATGTATGACCTTTTAGATGATAGAACTGGCTGCTTTCAAGCAAATCCTTGACTATGCGGTGTGTGTGCGTGTGTGTGTCTGTGTGTGTGTATCCTGGGTGGTACTGGGAGACGTAACAGTTTAACATATTCTTTAAGAAACGGTTGCCTTCTGTTTTCAATCAACTAAGCTGGCAGCTAGAGATACAAGTTTATTTGAGAATACCCTCTGGGTACCAAGCATGCTTGGATTGTTTTAGCAAATTAAAAATGAGCAAAATGCTTTTACCTTCTCAGCAGTAGACTCCTTAAGAGACCTCCTGTTTTGTGTGTATGTGTGCGTTTTTTAGAGAAACATTTTCTGTGTGTATCTCAAATGTGTTTTTAATGTGGAAAAGGAGAAAATAAAGGATTTTAAAAGGCTGAGGCTGATGCTGTAGAATGATTCATTAAACCTGATTCTACATCAAGGAATTCACCTACATATATGGGAATCTGTGGCAACTAATAGCCTACTTGGTGAATTTAAAATAGCAGTGGATCCATTTGTCTCCTGGATAATGGGCAGTGTGCCGATTTATTCCTCGTGTTTGTATTTGTGTGGCATTTGGCTTACTACGAGGGGCTGATGTTCAGGAAACTAAAACACTGACTGCAACAGTTTGACTCGGGAGTCCTGCTGCTGCCTGAATGGAAAGAATTGTGAGCAGTTGTTATGATGACAGTAGGTTAAATGTTTACTAATTAGGTTGCAAAGGTGACCATGAAACTTTAAAACTTTGCATCACGGAGAAAACTTCATCGGGTTAGGCTTATGTTTGTAAGAAGAAGGTAACTAATTAGGCAAAAATGTCACACAGCCGGGAAGAAATTTTGAAATGAATTGAGGGTGAAAGATATTTGGCAAAAATCTCTCACCACAGTATGCAAAACGACTGCAGTGATTTTGCTGTATTAATTATGCCTGAAGCACAATATATAAAGTTCTCCAACACACACTAGAGGTCTCTCTTCTAGCTGTAAGATTTTTGTGTTTGTAATTCTTTGCCAGGGCTTGCATAGTAGGGGTGCACAGTAATAGCTTGGTTCATATTTACTTAAGTAATAGTGATTTACTGACCATTCAACTTACTCTGATGCGAGATATTTATTTTTGGGGAAGCCTTCAGTAATCATTGTACAAATTATACCACTTAAGTATTAGGAAAGTAACTTCAGTAAGACTTCAACTAGATGATGATGAAAGCATATTATTCGATTTGCGTTGAATAATGCATTATGGACCTTTTGGCATCAAATTATTTATCCAAAGCAGTTTAGGTTTTTAAATGTAAGAGTAATTAGTGACAGATGTATTTTATCAGAGAACTTTCTTAAACCTCCTTTTAGCTCTGCATTTAGCAATAGCAATTGCTTGCACAAATGCTTTCTTGTCTTAATGTTTCTGAATCAGAGTGATAGTTTTCTACTTCTGATGTGATGTTTTTAGCTAAGATCTTTTCCCATTTGCATTGCATTTGAGTCATTCAAATGATGTTTGTGAGCCATTAGTTCACCAACGTTTTTATTTAGTTGTTTATTAAACTGCATTTCTGAACCTTCTTTTGGACTGCGTTTATAATTTCCCAGGCAAACAGCATTTATTTGCTCCATCTTTAGGATGAACTATCTTGGGAATAAAAATGAAATTTTTGGATGCAAGAATGTATGCTTATTTTAATAGCTTACTCATGCAGAAGTGAGACACAACTCGCTCTGGCTTTTCATTCATAAAAACGTGCTAGATGTAAATAATGTTTTGCTTGTTGATGAGTTTGGTTTGAGATAACTGAAGAAAACAAAACAGAGAGATTATCCTTTAAGCATAATAAGTCTGTGTTCATTAGGTCCATTCATTCATTCACTGAACAAATATTTGTGCCTGCTGTGTAAGAACTACTGTGTTAAATGCTGGAGACACAATGGTGAGAAAAAGCATTCAAAGCCTCCAATCTCATGGAGCTTATAGTCCAGAGAGGCAGACATTCATCGAATAATTGAACAACTGACAGAGATGAGTGCTTTGAAGGAAAAGGAATATGGGGTTCTGGCAGCATTAACTTAAAGAGGGCCAAAATGGCCTGGACCAGGATCAGAAGTGCCACACACTGAGATCTGAAGGATGAAGGGGCCTGGGCAAGAGAGAGAGAACAGAGACTAAGTTCCAGGGAGAAAGAAGACGGAACAGTATTTTACCATGGCAGGAGAGGCTTAGCAAAGGGGGAGGAACTAAGGGCTTAACTGGCTGGAGTAAGAGACGGAGGAAGCAGTGATGCAGACTGCAGGGACAGGCACCTGGTCTTCACCCTATGAGTAAATGATGGGGAGGATTGGGAGAGGGGCAGCAGTAATCAGATTGGTGTTTGGAAAGAATAACTCTGCTGGCACTCTGGGAAGTGGTTAGAGGGACCCAGATGGATGAAGCATAGCCCTTGGAAGGCTATTATAGTCATCCAGGCAAGAGAAGATATAGCTGGGGTTAGGGTAGGGGAAATACTGATGGAAGAGTTTGAGATCTATGTAGAGGGGAAGGTTTACAGAACCTAATAAAGAGTTGGCCATAGGTGAACAAGAAGAGAGAAGTGTCAAGTGGACACCTAGGTTTCAGTCATGTTAATTGAATAGACGTGGGAATTCTGAAGCCCGGGTGGATTTTGTATCTTTCACGTCATTTCTAATAGCCAGATTAAGTAGCAGTGAGAAGCCTCATTCACATCCAGTGTAACAGCATTCACAAAGGAAACCAAAGCATCTAGTCATTCTTTAATACCTCCATTTGTTCAACAATTGGGTCTGGAGTGCCTACAGTGTTATCAGGCACGCATTGGCCTGCTCTTTTTATCCTGCTATCCAAAATGCCTTTTCCTTTATGAAGTGTACCATGTGGTTCCATTTATCCAAGTCTGACTAAGTTGAAATTCATCATTGAAGTAGGCCTATGTTGAGCCTTCTGAAACAAACGTGTGCCTTATAGTGTAAATTAATTGTGTTAAAATATTATAAACGCGTCAGATGATTATAAAATGAATGGTTGGACGCTTTTTAAAAGTCTGTTTACATACAAATAACTGACACAATTATGCAAATCTCTCAACTGAAAACACTTTGAATATCACTCTCTCCGTAGGGGTTTGATGTACAAATGCAATTCCATAAGCTACTTTTCTTGGTGGTTCTCATGTGGATGGCCCTGAGGGCAAACTCCAGTTGGAAAAACAATCGTCATTTTGGCCTATTCCTTTTTCTCTATAAAAATGGGAATGATGTCATCTCTCTAACCTGCCTTATAGGATTGTTAAGAGGAAAAATAAGAGTATGTCCAACTGAAGTGCATATAAGTAGTATCAATCAACCCCAAAGGGCACTTTCTCTGGAGGAGCCACCCCAAGTCTGGCCCCTGCCATCTCAGTCCCTCGGTCCACATCAGTCTCACCTTATCTCAGCTGCCTCTGAAACCCCAGGCACTGGTAACATCCATGGCTAAGATTTAGGGAACAAGTAGCAGAGGCCGTCTGGAATACCTACCTCCCTGAGCCCTCCAAGCAAGACTGTGAGGCAATTAGTATTCTGCACCCATCTTATTCTGCACCCACCCTAGATAACATGCCCGAAACCTCGGTGTCCACTTGACACTTCTGTCTTCTTGTTCACCTGTGGCCAACCCTTTACTAGGTTTTGTGTACTTAACCTTCTTCTTCTTCTTCCTTTTTTTTTTTTTTTTTTTTTTTTTTGAGACGGAGTTTTGCTCTGTCACCCAGGCTGGAGTGCAGTGGCTGGATCTTGGCTCACTGTAACCTCCCCCTCCTAGGCTCAAGCGATTCTCCTGTCTCAGCCTCCCGAGTAGCTGGGACTACAGGTGCCCGCCACCATGCCCGGCTAATTTTTCTATTCTTAGTAGAGGTGGGGGTTTCACCATTTTGGCCAAGCTGGTCTCGAACTCCTGACCTCAAGTGATCCGCCCACCTTGGCTTCCCAAAGTGCTGGGATTACAGGTGTGAGCCACTGCACCCGGCCAACTTTCCCTTCTAAATAGATCTCAGACTCTTCCATCAGTGTTCCCCCTACCCTAACCCCAGCTGTATCTCCTCTTGCCTGGAGGATTAGAAAGGTTATGTGCCTTGCCTGAAGTCAAAGACTAGGCTAGTGGCAGAGCAGGGATTCTAACTCAGCTGGCTGACTACAAAACCCCGCCATTAGCCCCCGTTAGCCATTCTGCTTTCTCATCTACACCCATAGTCCTTTCTGTCCAGGACATACTATTTAAGCCCTTTTCAAGGGCACTTGGCAGAGGGCTTGCTTGTTCTGCCACCGGCTTCCATTCCTCCTGTCTCTCTTCGCCCCCACCTCTGTATCTCCCTGCCACACCAGCACCCTACTGTTACGCCAAGAGGGAAAGAAGAAAACCAAAAACAGTGTGAGGTTGTTGTGAGAGATTGTTGTGATCAGAACATGTGAATTGGTCTCTATCTCTTGCTGAGCAAATCGTTTACTCACAAGTACGCTGTCATGCTGACCAAAATAGGGATTTGTTTTCTATCCAATGGGAACTGAACAATTCGGCCCTTGCTGCCGACACCAACGCTATTAAGAAGAGTTATGAACTGAAGAGAATGTTAACGAGATAGATTTCAAATGCTGGCTAGAGGAAGAGATATTCTTCCTGACAAATCTTTCCAAAGCATCTACTGCTATCATCAATTACTTGTTTTTGTAGCACTTTCACTTTGCTGGAAATTTGTAGCCAATGGAACAGAAAATGTGTCTAAAACAAAAGACCCAGACTTTCTATGTGAGGGGGAGAAAAAGCTACATTGATTCATGGTACTGATCCTTCTCTATCCTACCCATCCATTCCCACCACCCCATATGCAAATCCCACTCCATCTCTGTCTGTGCTGTATTTTCTTGGTTAAATTACTGCATCTCTCTAAGCTTCAGTTTTCTGAACTACAAATGAAATAATAATATGAGATCATTGTAAAGGAGATAATAATAGTCCTAGAGTTGTTCAGAGAATAAAATGAGATGTAACAGGATGTATATGCCTAACACAAAGTAAGCACTCAGAAAATATCCATATATTGTTAAGAGCAGGGACTGTGTTTATTCACCTTTGCTTTCTCAGTTCCTTAATACAGTGCCTGGCACACAGAATAAGTGCCCAATAAATAACTGTTGGATACGTGAACATACAATTTCAGAGAACACAATAATAAAGCCTGATGTTGATTTCGCTTCCCTGTGAGTACTTTTTGCCATTGACAAGAGGACCCAAGTTCTGCCAGATGCCCTCACCTGCTGGTTATGGGCTTTTTCTAACCAATTAGATCAATCATTTGGGAACAGATCAAATTTGATCTGGGGAAGCATTGATGCTAAGTAGGACATTGCCTCAAAGATGGTCCTGTTTTGCCCTTTGATTACTCACGTGGAGGTCGTCCTGTGCACAGTTGTCATGGGATTTCTGAAATCTGCAGACACTTATCCTGTGAAATGATGCAAATACACCACTAGGTTCTGAACCCCCCACAATGGGAGTCACTGAATTTGCGTATTAACACTGCAGAGAAACACGGGACCCGGTCTGATACCCATTCCATCCAGCAGATGGCAGTGACACACATTGGCAAGTAAACTTGGAATCGCCTCTGGTCTTGCTGTTAGTTTCTCACCATTGCCTCTCTCTCCTGGAAAAGGAAAGCCCAGCTGGCTTTAAAAAGCTGCCTTTTCCCAGCACTTTGGGGGGCCAAGGCGGGTGGATCACGAGGTCAGGAGATCGAGACCATCCTGGCCAACAAGGTGAAACCCCGTCTCTACTAAAATACAAAAAAATTAGCCGGGCGTGGTGGCGCATGCCTGTAGTCCCAGCTACTCGGGAGGCTGCAGCAGGAGAATCGCTTGAATCCGGGAGGTGGAGGTTGGAGTGAGCCGAGATCGCTCCACTGCACTCCAGCCTGGGCGACAGAGCAAGACTCCATCTCAAAAAAAGCAAAACAAACGAACAAACAAAAAAGCTGTCTTTGCTTGTTAACCGAAACAACCGAGACTCAACGGGGACAGCTGGAAGGATCAACACCTCCGAGCCGTCTGTTTCTTCCTGGGCTGTGGGGCAGGGAGGAGATAGAAAGCAGACCTTGTTATCTGGTGCAATCCACTTACTGCCAGTTTCACAGAGATAGGAACCATAAGAGGCCTGCTTTCCTGTTTATTTAATCAAGTCAACAGAAGAAAGGGCTGTCAACCTCCAGCGTCTACCATGCTCTGGGTTGAGAGCACTTGATGCCAAAAGTGATCAGAAATACTAGTAAATTACCCAGTCTTAGGCAGTCACGTGCTGCCAGGGAATGGAACAGTGTCGTGTGCTGCTGAAGACCCAAGTGAAGTCCTCTCATGTGGGGTCATGAAATGACTTGGTCTTCTGGTTGCTTAGAAATAGAGACTCACTGTTAATTGTGTGACCCCAAAGCTTTGGTTTCATTATCTATACAATGTGGGTGAGGAAAACCACGTCAGAGGGTTGTTGTAAGATTGAATATGTAACACCAATACAATGCTTCTAAGTGCCAGACTGTTTTTCAAGGGCTTTGCAAGATATTACTCATGTAATCCTCATCCATCACCTAAGAGGGTGATATTATTGGCATCCCCATGTTTTAGATGAGGAGATGGAAGTGCAGAGAGATAAAGTAACTTGCCCAGGTTCACGTACAGTGAGTGGCCAAGCCAGGAGTTGAACTGTGCATTCAAGCTTCTGGTCTTTGCTCTTAGTCTCTAGGTGCGGCTGCCTCTTGCTAATACTGATTAGTAATTACTAATACTAATAATTATTAAGCACCTTCCATATGCTAGGAACATTACATATTTTAACTCCTCTCATATTTTCACGTTCACTATAAAGGTGGGAATGATTACCTTCCTCATCTTAACAAATGGGGAAAAATATTTACTCTGTGCCCACTCAGTAGGAAACACAATAAAGTAATTCCAAAGAGTTGTAAATACTTCTGCTCCAATTTACACTTGGATACAGGTAAAAAAATTAATGACAAGACTGCAATCTATTTAAGTGCTACAGGGTGGGTCCCTCTGTAACTCTCTCTGTAACTGACTTAGCGATAAGAGAAATCCGCAGTGAGAGTATATGGGGCTTATGCTCCCATTGTACGTGACAAGGTATGTAAACATTTTTTTTTTTTTTTTTTTTTGAGAAGGAGTCTCGCTCTTTCACCCAGGCCGGAGTGCAGTGGCGCGATCTCGGCTCACTGCAGGCTCGGCCCCGCGAGGTTCACGCCATTCTCCTGCCTCAGCCTCCCGCGTAGCTGGGACTACAGTCACCCGCCACCTCGCCCGGCTAATCTTTTGTATTTTTAGTAGAGACGGGGTTTCACCGTGTTAGCCAGGATGGTCTCGATCTCCTGACCTCGTGATCCGCCCGCCTCGGCCTCCCAAAGTGCTGGGATTACAGGCGTAAGCCACCGCGCCCGGCCTGTAAACATTTTTTTAAATTGTCTTGCTCTTTAAAATTTTCATCAGGAGCCCTTGGATATTTATAGCCTCACAGCCATTTCCAGAAATGGTGAATGGCCTGCAGAGATTTGGTTTGGTCCCACTCCCATTTATAGCGCTGCTTTCCCCTGCTAAGAGTCACCATCATCATTTGAAGAGGTAAGAAGATCTAGGTGATTTAAAGCCTGGCGCAGTGGCTCACACTTGTAATACCATCACTTTGGGAGGCTGAGGTGGGTGGATCAGTTGAGGTTAGGAGTTCAAGACCAGCCTGGCCAACATGGTGAAACCCCGTCTCTACTAAAAATACAAAAAAATTATACAGGCATGGTGGTGCATGCCTGTAATCCCAGCTACTCGGGAGGCTGAGGTGGGAGAATCACTTGAACCTGGGAGGCAGAGGTTGCAGTGAGCCAAGATTATGCCACTGCAATCCAGCCTGGGCGACAGAGCAATCAGACTCTGTCTCAAAAAAAAAAAAAAAAGATCTAGGTGATTTGTTAAATGGCCATCACCTATGAGGGCCAGCTCCTTTGCCCGTGAGTTCCGGGAACTCACAATGGTCAAAGAAATTCACCTGCAGTATGAACTACATTGGTCTCTCCCTTATCAGAAATGCCATTCTAAGTCTGGGACGGAAGGCAGGTTTTAGTATCTGGAGTCTAATGACTTTGGACCCTGCTTTATGCAGTCTGCACAAATGAAGTTTGGTAGAAGAGACAACTCTCAAAATGAGGCCAAAATTTCAGAATTCAGCATTTTTTTTTTTTTTTTTTTTTTTTTGAGATGCAGTCTCACTCTGTCTCCCAGGCTGGAGTGTAGCGGCATGATCTCGGCTCAGTGCAACCTCCGCTGCCTGGGTTCAAGTGATTCTCCTGCCTCAGCCTCCTGAGTAGCTGGGATTACAGGCACCTGCCACCACACCCAGCTGATTTTTGTATTTTTAGTAGAGATGGGGGGGGTTTCACTATCTTGGCCAGGCTGGCCTTGAACTCCTGACCTCGTGATCCACCCACCTCAGCCTCCCAAAGTGCTGGGATTACAGGCGTGAGCCACCGCGCCTAGCTGAATTCAGCCTTTTCTAGTGGCTGAGAATATTATATTTCAAAGATCCAAAGTATCTGAAAAGTGAGTCATTCAAAGGTTGCATAAGTCACACTAGCTCTATAAGAAGTGCAGGTGGTTTTCTGTAGGAAAAACAGATCTTTATCTAGACCTGCTCCAGTCTAGCTCATCCCCACTTAGTAGAAATAGCCACAGGAGTTCAAGACCAGTGGAGTCACAGAGACCTGACCAATCATGTATATTGCTGCAAGGTGAGCCAGGGTTGAGTGAGTGAAAGACAAAGGAAATTCTGCACACTTCCACCTTAAGAAATCAGGGGCATTTCTTATTTTTTTTTTCTTCCCATTAAACCTTTGTGTTCATGCAAATCTTTGCACATGCTATTCTTTCACTTCTGATGTCTTTATGTCTAAATGCATTAGAAACAGAATGTTTCTAGCTGAAGTTCAAATCATTTAAAAAGCTCAATATTTTAGCTATGCATAATTGTTCAAGGGGTCTTCTTTCTTTTTCCCTCTTAAAAAAATTCTGAGTCAAAATGCATTTTAGATTTTAGGCTGAGATTCAAATTTTACTTTTGAAAACATGCACCCAGATTCCTTTTAGAGTCACACTTTTTTTTCATTGTACAGTTGAAGTGTTCATATAGCTGAGTTATTTTTGACAGCTCTTCTGCAAACTATAAATGTCTGGTAAGAACGTCTCCAAATTATTCTGCTAAGGAGCATGACAGATACATTTTTAACACCTGAAAATTATATCTTCTGATAAGTTTGGTTATTCAAGAGCTGATGATATAGTTTACATACGATCTATCTTCTCTCTGCTTTTTACTGTTGTCTACTTTTTGGCCTCATAATTACTTTTTTGGTGCCTCTGTCAAAGGATGGAGAAAAAGAAAAGAAAGGAAACACATTTCAAATCCGTTTCTCTTTCTCCCTCCTGCTACCCCTAACAACTTGACAAAGTATATTGGAAAGGAGTCAGCTCTTGATCCATGCTAACAGAGGGACATAACAGCATGAAAAATCCAAAGGAATAGTCAATCCAATATCATTTTTGTTAATATATTGACATGATGTATTAATTAGGCTAGTATTAAATATTGCAATCTTAATTTGCATATTACTATTGGACTTATATTTTTCTTCTCCATTTCAACTTCTGCAGTCTTACTATATGACTTCAGCATTAATATGAAAGACTTATCCAACCCCCTTACCAAATAGTCTTTTCCAAATATGAATATGAATTAGCCTTCCCAAAGTATTTTCTAGCTCAGTCATTCTTAAACTTTAGTATACAACAGAATTGTCTGCAGAGCTTGTTAAAACACAGATTTCTGGCTCCACTCACAGAGTTTTCAATTAGATAGGTCTAGGGTGAGGCCTGAGAATTTGCATTTCTAGCAGGTTCCCAATAGATGCTGATGCTGCTGGTCGAGGGACCGCACTTTGAGAACCTCTGTTTTAGGGGTATAGTCGACCCTAGAGATGCTTCTGGAGGGAAATAAAAAAGGATTCATGCAGGTGGGCATGGTAGCTCATGCCTGTAAACCTAGCACTTTAGGAGGCCGAGGTGGGAGGATTGCTTAAGGTCAGGAGTTTGAGACCAGTCTGGGCACCATATTAAGACTTCATCTCTACAATAAGAATATTAACCAGGCATGGTGGTGCATGCTTGTAATCCCAGCTACTCTGGAGGCTGAGGGAGGAGGATTGCTTGAGCCCAAGAGGTTGAGGCTGCAGTGAGTTATGATTGCAGCACTGCACTCCAGCCTAGGTGACAGAGCGAGACCCTGTCTCAAAGAGAAACAAAAAAAGATTTATGTGCCTGTAATCCTAGCTACTCAGGAGGCTGAGGCAGGATGATCACTTGAGCTCAGAACTTTGAGGCTGCTGTGAGCTATGATCACACCACTGCACTTTATTTTTTTTGAGATAGGGTCTCACTCCAGGCAATAGTGAGACCCTATCTCTAAAAAATAAAAAAAGGATTAATCAGTCAAATAAGCCTGGGAAAGATGATACCCTCTTTTGAAGCCTTTTGAAGTATTTTGAAGATTTATAGAAGTCTTGAAATATGGGGAATCCATTTCTAACTTACATTTTCTAAAGTTATTTGACCACAGAGCCCTTTATTCTGTCAGTACAATTTAACTCTCAGAATTACTATTCTTGGAACATACACGTTAGGGAAGGATGCCCTATTTTGCAGTGCCTTGATGGGCTAAACTTCAGTACCCCTCACTTCTGCTTCATTTGGGCAACCCACTCTCATGGACACAGGTTGGCTGTTTGCATCACTTGGCATCCCTGCAGCTCAGCAATCTCCCACTCCTGGCATTCTGTTGACCAGAGTATATTATTCTCCAACTGTTCCCACTAAGCCTGCTTTTCAACCTCAGTGCAGTCTGCAGTCCCTTCCCTGCTTCCTCTTTCTCTCTCTGTCTCCTTTTTTTTTTTTTTAGACAGAGTCTCACTCTATTGCCAGGCTGGAGTGCAATGGTGCAATCTCAGCTCACTGCAACCTCCACCTCCCAGGTTCAAGTGATTCTCCTGCCTCAGCCTCCCCAGTAGCTGGGATTACAAATGTCCACCACCACACCCATCTAATTTTTGTATTTTTAGTGGAGACAGGGTTTCACCATTTGGCCAGGCTGGTCTCGAACTTCAGACCTCAGGTGATCTGCCCGCCGTGGCCTCCCAAAATGCCAGGATGAAGGTGTGAGCCACTGCACCCGCCCCCTGCTTCCTCTTTAGTCACCCCCACTGCCTGTCTTCCTTGTCACCTCTCCCTCCTTACTCAGCCTGGGTTCAGTGGACACTTGTTTCCACAGTGTCCTCACTGCCACCCTTAATTCTTTCATCACCTTGACCTCTCTGTCTTTTCTGTCTTGCCAACGGTCCGTCCTGGATAACCTTCCTTTTTCCTCACTTTTGATCCTGGGGCCCTGAGTGGCACTGGTGGATTGTCACATAATTATTCCTGCTGCCATTACAACATCCATCCATTCATCTAGTATTTACATGGCTTTTTCTATGTTAGGCACTACTTTAAGCCTTAGAAATATAAGGCGAAAAATCCAAGGTCTCACAGATTGTGCTTTCTAGGGGGAACAGAGATGAGAACCAAATCAGAAAAAAATTAAAGCAGGTGAGACCTCCATAAAGAGGTGATGTGTAAGCTGATCTCTGGGTGGCAGTCATGTCAGCTCCGCCTCCTGAGTTCACACCATGCTTCGGCCTCAGCCTCCCGAGTAGCTGGGACTACAGGCGCCTGCCACCACGCCTGGCTAATTTTTTGTATTTTTAGTAGAGACAGGGTTTCATCGTGTTAGCCAGGATGGTCTCGATCTCCTGACCTCATGATCCGCCCGCCTCAGCCTCCCAAAGTGCTGGGATTACAGGCGTGAGCCACCGCGCCCAGCCAGCAGGCCCCTTGATATTGCCTGGCAGTACCCAGCTAACTTCTTATTTCATTCCCCACAGAGGCTGTTCTAGATCTCTTTACTCTTCCCAAATTCCAAACTCATTCCCACTTATCAGGTAATTTTGCCTCCTGACTTATTGAGATGTCCGCTCCCTCGACTCCTGACAGCGAGTCTCCAGCATGGCTCTACTAATCCTCTCTTTCTTTCTTGTTGTCCCTCCTAACGTCTTGTCTTTCTTCTCTCCATTGGCCCCTTCCTGTAGCCTACAACCATCTGTTGAACAACCCATCTTTTTGTGTACCCCCCGAATTTCTTATGTTGAAACCCCACCCCCATGGTGGCTGTATTTAGAGATAGGGTCTTTGGGGACATAATTAAGAGTAATTACCAGTTTGTAAGGGTAGGGCCCTGATCCAATAATATTAGTGTTCCTATAACAAGAGACACCAGATAGCTCCGTCTCTGTCTGCTCTCATACAAAGAAGACTTGGCTGTGTGAGCACACAGCAAGAAGGTGGCTGTCTGCGAGCCAGAGAGAGAGCCCCACCAGAATCTGCTTCTCTGGCTCCTTGATCTTGGACATCCCAGCCTCCAGAACCGTGGGAAATAAATTTCTGTTGTTTAAGCCGCCCAGTCTGTGCTATTTTGTTATGGCAGCCTGAACTCACTAACACACCATCCTTCAACACAAAACAGAACCTCCCTGCCTCCTGCTTCCACTTCCCTTACCTCCCCTCACGCCAGCGCACGCCCCTCCACCCACCGCCATCTGGCTTCTCACACCTTCCTCCCTCCTCCCCTCCCCGCAGGTTGTACTTTTCAAATTACATTTCCTTCTAGTGTGTTCATTTAGTGCATTCTTATGCCTTTTCAAAATGGGACAGCATTACAAAACATAGGATGGAACATACTCTAAAAGGTTTTATTTTTAACTTCTCTTGGGATCGCAACCTCTGCAGTCTTTCAGTGTTTCATGCTACTTAACTGACCTCAAATGCCAGATGTAATCTCTGCCTGTCACTGAATCCAACATATTTCTGAGTGAAGTTCCCTTTTTTACTTCCTTAACCGTTTTTTTGAATGACTTAGGGAAACAGAGATTAGTTAGTGCTCTAGTTTGTATTTTTCAACATCAACACTGTTGGTTTCCTACCACTTTCCAACTGAATGGTAATAGCCCTAAGCAGGACTAAAAATCAAAATTGGGAAGCTGGTTTATTCTTTCTCAGGAAATTATCCCTGCTAAACTTTTGTATTCTCTTTTTAATTAATTAGAATCCCATCAACTATTGCTTATTTAGTGGAATATTATCACAGGACATGCCCGAGAGCCACCGATTTCTGGGAGAGGACAAGTGTTATTGCTTCCCCAAGTTGACATATTGCATCCAGGGCAGGGGTCACTCACTCTGAGGAGAGATGATAAGACATAGAGATGAGGCAGGATTAGGACATTCACTTCCACTGCTGTGGATTTCCTCCAAAGCTCCTGCACTGATTACAAAGAGTTCCTGGGTTGACTCTGTCACATCCCCACAAAGAAAGCCAAAAAAAACCCACCCTGCATTGCTGTGATTTAAGATCAAGCCCAATTCCATAGGGCATGGAAAACTGTCAGGCAGGGAAGAGGGAATTAAATAGAGCAACATCTAGAGAGCACTTTGCATAGTGCCCGGCATGTAGTAAGTGCTCAGAACGTGGTAGTTATTGTCATCAGTGCCATTGTCAGTATAATTATTACTGGTCCTCATCATATAACTATACATATGCATATGTATTGTACACATATGCATGTGTATATGAGTGAGGATTCCTTCTGGCTCTAAATGGAACCTATGAGTCTTTTTTTTTTTTGAGACGGAGTCTTGCCTGTCGCCCAGACTGGAGTGCAGTGGCGCGATCTCGGCTCACTGCAAGCTCTGCCTCCCGGGTTCACGCCATTCTCCTGCCTCAGCCTCTCCGAGTAGCTGGGACTACAGGCGCCCACCACCACGCCCGGCTAATTTTTTTGTATTTTTTTTTTAGTAGATACGGGGTTTCACCGTGGTCTCGATCTCCTGACCTCGTGATCCGCCCGCCTCGGCCTCCCAAAGTGCTGGGATTACAAGCGTGAGCCACCGCGCCCGGCCTGGAACCTATGAGTCTTGAAGGAACCCAAGGTGAAATGGTGAAGCTCATCTCGAGATCTGATACCTTCCATTAGAGTTGTCTAGAAGGCTGGTTGAAATGTCATTAGGCACTGATGTTGTGCCTAGAGAAGGGGCATAAAACAGGCTCTGCCCACCTAACCCCATCAGATCAATGAATACCTACAAAGAGTTAAACAGCTAGGCAAATATGGCCTGCCAGAAGGACTGCGCCAGGGGTTCTAGGATGGGGGGTTGTCATAACTTGGGGATAAGGGGGGTGGGAGGCTTACTGCGATGGAGACCAGTGGGGAAATGAAAAAAGGAAACTGAACAGAAGGTGAAACTTCACTCTTGGGCTGCCTGTGAAGAGTAGCAAAATGCTAGCCCAACAGGAAAGAATATGCCATGGGAAGCATTCACAAAGCTGTGTCTGAGCTAAAAAGGGCAGAGGAGCTTCTGGTGTCTAGAGAAAGAATATTTTAAAAAATCCAAACTATACAAGTAAAATATTACACTCTATGCTGTGGGTTACAAGTAACCAATTAATCAGCACCTGGTTCTCAGGCACCCTGGGGCTACAAGGAAGGCAAAGGCTCTGCCTCCAGATGCTTGGAATCTTGGGGGAACCGTGGTAAATGACAATGGGGTAGGGAACTTGAACAAAGTACAAGGCCCAGCGGCCAGTGGGTTGGGAAAGCTTCCTGGAGGAGGTGAGGGTATAAACAGGCCTTACATACACACACAGCAAGCCAGGCTGGGACAGTGAGATGAACTGCAGGTAAAAACGATTTTAAAAGGCGAGTAAGAAATCAGTCTGGCAGAAACAGGAGTTTGGGGAGGAGAACCGCAAATTCAGCCCCCTTTCCTGTTCCTATCCACCCTGCTTCTGGGATCTTGGCTACTCTCTCTGATCTAGATCCCACAATACCATCCAACTCTGCCGTCCTTGTCCTCTCTGTGTCCCCAAGCTTCCTCCGCAGATGCCTCATCTTTCTATTTTGACCACTCTTCCCAGGGAACCTCATGTTCCTTGACTTTAGAACAAACCAGTGCAGCTGACTCCATTCTGTTTTTCTGCCTGCATGTGTCTACCTGCCCAGTGCACACCCCCGCCTGACAGACAGCACACACTCTCATAAGGTCCCAAAGTAAACTCATCACCTTCCTCCTGTCCTGAACATTTCTTCCTCCTGTAAGTGCTCAGGTGCTCAGTACAGAATCCCCACGATTTTCCTGATTCTTTTCTTTCCCTCAACCCCTCCTGGACACACACAGACACGTGTATGTGTAGATGCATCATGGTGCCTATGCAT